>NC_138780.1:122727942-123930442 GCF_965119305.1 Pelophylax lessonae | reverse complement strand
CCATCTCCACTGTCCCTGCTGAAGAAAAGCAGGCCCAAACCATGATGCTGCCACCACCATGTTTGACAGTGGGAATGGTGTGTTCAGGGTGATGAGCTGTGTTGCTTTTACGCCAAACATAACGTTTTGCATTGTTGCCAAAAAGTTCGATTTTTGTTTCATCTGACCAGAGCACCTTCTTCCACATGTTTGGTGTGTCTCCCAGGTGGCTTGTGGCAAACTTTAAATGACACTTTTTATGGATATCTTTAAGAAATGGCTTTCTTCTTGCCACTCTTCCATAAAAGCCAGATTTGTGCAGTATACGACTGATTGTTGTCCTATGGACAGAGTCTCCCACCTCAGCTGTAGATCTCTGCAGTTCATCCAGAGTGATCATGGGCCTCTTGGCTGCATCTCTGATCAGTCTTCTCCTTGTATGAGCTGAAAGTTTAGAGGGACAGCCAGGTCTTCGTAGATTTGCAGTGGTCTGATACTCCTTCCATTTCAATATTATCGCTTGCACAGTGCTCCTTGGGATGTTTAAAGCTTGGGAAATCTTTTTGTATCCAAATCCGGATTTAAACTTCTCCACAACAGTATCTCGGACCTGCCTGGTGTGTTCCTTGTTCTTCACAGAGATGTATAGTAACGAAGTAGAACTACTTAAGTACTGTACTTAAGTACCGAAATGCGGTATCTGTACTTTCCTAGAGTAGAATTTTTTTCTCCTACTTCTACTTTTACTTCACTACATTTTTTCGATGATTTCGATACTTCTACTCAAGTATTTTTTTTTTGTGCTGCATAGTTACTCGTTACTTTTAAAAAAATTACCACTGCCAGAACAGTAGATGGCAGGTTGCATAAAGCTCAAAAAAATGTGTATAATGTCATTTGTAAATCAGCGCATACGAAAATAAAGGCTGTGTATAATAAAAGCTGCTATACCAAATCTTTCCAATAAAAAGAAAATATGAAACAAACAAATAAATGGTGCTACAGCGCTTAAAGTGCATCAAGAAACTACTAACAAACACAGGTTAATCATTTGAATAAATCATTTGAAATAATAAAAACAATATGATGTTCATACTTTTGACTTCTTTCTTTAATAACTACATAACACAGTACTTGTACTTTTACTTTCAGTACTTGAGTAGAAATTTTTTTTCAAAACTACTGGTACTTTTTACTTTTAGTACTTAAGTAGCAATTTTTTTGAAAAAACTACTTGCAATACTTAAGTAAAAAAAATGTTGAATACTTTAGTACTTCTACTTAAGTAACTTTTTCTGCGAGCACTTCCACTTCTACTCAAGTAATTTTTTGATCGAGCACTTGTACTTTTACTCAAGTAGAAATTTCGAGTACTTTATACAAGTCTGGTTCTTCATGATGCTCTCTGCGCTTTAAACGGACCTCTGAGACTATCACAGTGCAGGTGCATTTATACGGAGACATGATTACACACAGGTGGATTCTATTTATCATCATTAGTCCTTTAGGTCAACATTGGATCATTCAGAGATCCTCACTGAACTTCTGGAGAGAGTTTGCTGCACTGAAAGTAAAGGGGCTGAATAATTTTGCACGCCCAATTTTTCAGTTTTTTATTTAACAAAGTTTGAAATATCCAATACATTTCGTTCCACTTCATGATTATTTCCCACTTGTTGTTGATTCTTCACAAAAAATTACAGTTTTATATCTATGTTTGAAGCCTGAAATGTGGCAAAAGGTCGCAAACATGCCAGTTTTTGTAAGGATCCCAATGCCTGATCTCCTAAGCACGCCCGGCACAGGTGGCCCCGGTCTACACATTACCGGGGGGTCTCAGGAGAATCGGAGGATTGCATCCCCCGGCACGATCCCCCAGCAGGGGATATCTCTCTTCGTCTTGTGTCGGCGGCTACGGATTATCACCCTCCCATCCAGACTAAGCTGCGCGCGCAGCTTAGTCTGACGCACGTCACGCCGGTGCGTAGACCTGGAAGTCGGGTCCGCTATGTGATGCACCGATGCGCACACTGCGCATGCGTGAGGGGGTATAAATAGCCGGGGGATCGAAACAGGGCGCCACTTCCCTCCCGCAGAGGGAACGTGACAGACGCCCGGGATCCGCTGCCTCTGGATATCCAGCCCCTGATCATTTCATCACCAACAGTGAGTCTGCCTAAACAAAGTCCACAATGCTATATTTTATGCATTGCTGGTCTTTTTTTCCTTCTAAGCAATTGGACTTTTTATACTGGGCTTAATTCCAATCTCACCATTACCAGGGCAAATCGGAAAATTGACCGGGATTACCCCCTACTGGTGCATATAAGCAACTACACCTACTGTATGTGCTAGATACTAGACTCATACACTGTTGATTAAAAGTAAACTTTCTCTTCAATAAAATCAGGTGTTTTTTTTGATACATTATTAACTCACCTCACTCCACTACTCAGGGCAAACCAGAAACCACCGGGATTCATCCCCTATTGGTGTGACCAAGTAACTACATTTCTGTAAGTAACTGCGGTTGACCCACATTCCTTTTCAATATATACATTCAAGATTCAAATAAATACCTTAAAACATTACTATGTCATACACTACAGAGGCAGCATCCTTATCAATTCCTGTGTGATCAACTTAAGAGATCAGACGCAAGGTTCCAGGAGCAGACACACATGTTACGAGTATGTATTTCATTATGCAACCAATGGAAAATGTCCATAGGTTGCATAACATAATTTGACTGTTTACCTACTATATTTTTCAGATATGGTGGACAAACTTTCCTTGACAAAGGCAGTGTATTGTATATGCCGAAACGCGTAGGACATTCAAGATATTCTCTCCCGGCAGATCCCATGCTGTATTCACACGCACGGACTGACAGAGAGAAATGTTCTTCATTTGTCACCACATCACTTTGTCACCTCTTTCTTATCTATATTCACTATCACTTATGGGTCCATAACCCATATACATGATCAAGTGTTGTTTACAACGACTTTATGCTTTATTTTCAATAAATTGTCAAAATTTTACATTATTGTCTTACTAAGCCCATAAAGTCCCACCCCCCTTGGCCTGAGGCACCAACCTTGTTCAAAACATTTTCCCAGGGATGTTGCCTACACTCACTACTAAGGCTTTCTGGAATCTCCACATAGCCCTACCACCTCATTTTGGGCTTGCTCACACTTGCTTAAAATACTGACGCTTATCAAAGCACCTATAGCATTAATGCGCATTCAGCCATACAGATTGTATGGCTGAACTTGCATCGCATTTGGACAAAAGTCATGCAGGACCCTTTTTTTGGTCTGCAGCAGAATCGGAGTGCATGGGTGTTCACGCCTATGCGATTCAGTTCCTGTCCGAATTGACAGTTCGCACTGCGATATGCGAACTAATGTGGGGGTGTCGTTAACTTTGTATTGATACTCCCAGCAGTTTGCATATGGTAATGTGAACTGCCTGTAAGGCGGGTGCGATACGGTAACCCGCAGTGGATTCGCAGGGTTCCCACATCGCACCAATGTAAACCAGCAATTAAGGTGGGTTGTGGCGCACTGCAAACAAATGCGGCATCTCTGGATTTTTAGGAAGCGCAATGCACAATATTGCGTATCACCAGTGCATAACATTGAATGAAGTGTCATTTTAGGACAACCCAAAATATAAGAAAAAAGTAAAGCGTGCGATACATTGTAACAGAGCATCGCACCCTCCCTCACTGTCTCTACACCACACACACTAGCAGACATGCGTTCTACCATACAGGCTGGTGTGAATGGGGCTTAGAACATTTCTGTTTGTTTCCCTCATGCCTGTAAGGCTCCATTCACACCTGAGCATACTGGAATTGCGGGAAGAATAGCGGCAAAACAAGGGATGCGTTTGCGATGCCATTTTTTTCTTAATGGCACCCCAAACACGGTAAGATTTTTGCCGTGATTGTCGAGTGACAAAATGCGGTAAAATCACGGCAAAAATTGGAGGTGCACTGAAATTTAGGCCACCAAAACACATCAGCCGAAAATTGTGTTATTGGCATTTTGCCGATGAGAGAAAAAGGGGGCAATAATGGCACTGAAAATGCACAAGATTTTTTTCATGATTTTACAGCGAATTTGTGTCACTTTTGTCACGATTTTACCTTGCTTATGGTTTGTGTTTTAATAGGTCATGTGACTCAAAAACGACATCAATATCATAACACAGGTGTGTTTTTTGATGCGTTTTTGCTGTGTTTTCAATGCATTTCAACAGGGAGTTGTGCCTTTTTATGCTTTTTTTTTTTTTTTTTCTTTTATTTGTTTTTTTTTTTACTGAACAAAAATGCAGCAAGCAGGATTTTAACAGACCAGTGTGAAGATTCACACTAGTGCGACTTGTACCGCGATTTTGGACCGCAAAATCGCATGACAAGTCGTTTTCCATTATTTTCAATGAGCCCCATTCATATCAGTGCGTTTTGAAGTCGCACCGACTTCAAAGTAGTTCCTGCACTACTTTGCCATGATTTGATTGTGTTTTGAGCCATAGCCATAGCCATTGCGTTCAAAATCGCATCAAAATCGAATCAAAGTGGGAAAGGTGAGGTAAGGTGGCGCTGCCTAATTATGGATGGTGTAACAAAAGTCTGTTCTAATGATCGCAAAGTAAAGTGCTATAGTCTGGTCTATATTTTGAGGTCGGCTGCAGGCCTTTTTTCTTTCTGTCCATAAGCGCGGAAATCCTTCTACCCAAAATCGAATCAAAGTCGCGGCAAAATCGCTGTAAAATCGCGTCGCATAAGAGTGAGCCTTAAAGGCATATATTTTTCTTGAGCTTTTCTTCCGCTAAAGGTGCCAGTAATGGCCAACATTAAATTCATAGTCATTAAAATGTATGATATTAATTAAAAAGTTGAATATAATACAATAATAATATAAAAATATAAATATTTTTTAAAAACTGTTTTCGATTTTTAGTCAAGTGAATCCTGTTTTTTCGGTCTCAGTTTTGGCACCATTTGGAGCACCTCTAGCAAAAATCGCATTGCCAAACTCACGTAGCTCTGTGCCAAAATTTGGTACATGAGGTTCTTTGGTGTGATTTTGCAGCGGAGGGAGGCCCGTTCAAATTAATGTTGCCGCTCCAAAAACACACCACAAAAAAAGCTAAAAAAAAAAAAAAATGTGCTGCAATGCGCTTAGGTGTAAATGGAGCCTAAATGTTAGATCCTGTGTGTGGCCCCTGCTTCTGAACACTCCTTGGGGCCCAGTCACACCAGCAGTGTGTTCAGTGAAAGAGTAATGCGTTTCTTTTTTAGAACTTTTTTGAAATGCTACAAAATATTAATCTTTTCTGTTGCTCAGCGTATTGTAATGCGGTGTAGTGAGTTGCAGCATTCTTACCATTTTTTCAGAGCATACCACTGCAGCGCAGAACTAATAGAACAGAAGGTAAATTGCCTTGTCTGTGCCTTAGGACTGCGTTGGGCTCCAACTGACTGCAGTGGTGAGACTCCGAAACCCTTTTAAAAGCTAACCCTAATTCCATGTTTCATGTTACCGCCATATTTAGGGTTTACAGACATGGCCCCGCTCAGACTTACAGAATCCGGGGGCTCTTCTTCTCCTCTGGCTGCTGTCAAATTTGAATTCAGCGCCGCTTTTTGTGGCTCCGCCCACACGCCCGTGTCATTCACCATAGCAGAGGGACTGTAGTTCTCAGTGGAAAGTCCCCTGATCCTTGCTTCAGATCTGTAACTGAAGGTCCGTATCTTGGTATAGACCTGAGCTGGAGGAAGAGTCTCCAGAAGCCAGAGCACTGCAACCGCGATCCACTGATAGTGGTCACAATGTTTTTCAGGCGTCAGGCAAAAAAATAATAAGTTTACCTTTTTTGTTATTTTGCAAAGAGGTGCATTTTACTTTCTTTTTTTTTTTTTTTTTTACAAAAAGGTCGAATTCTCCTAAAACCTGTCATGCAGGAACTATATGGGTTGTCATTGCTAGTGCTTCCGGCGCTATTGATAGGAGAGATTCTCTCTACTACACAGAACCCACACTGCCAATTTTGTGAAGGGTTTGGACCCACATAATCAGGGGCTGACTGGCAACTTTCGGCCCAGGGGGCAAGTACAAACCAGAAGCCCATGGTGTCTCCTCCTGACCCCCATACCAGGCTGAAGCTCCACTGCAGGTACTCTCTACTCACCGGCCGAATCTGGTTTCCTGACCTGGCCAGCAGGGGGCAGTTGAGGGAGCGGGGACAGCTCGGTATAGGCTGGTAGGGGGAGGAGAGTCTCCAGTGGGGAATGGACCGGTCTCTGCTCAGACACAGTTTACACCATCCATGGTGGGGGAGGGGGGGGGGAGGACTGTGCTCTGTCCTTGTCTTCATCCCGCACTCAGTAGGTCAGTGATGGGGAGTGCAGAATTCTAACGAAAGTCCCAGGGCTCAGTAAAAATGTATATAGTAAATAAAAAAGAATAGTCCACGAAGTGGCATACACCTCATTGGACTTAACCCCTGATAAGCCAGCACATTTTTTTGCTGCTATACTTGGAGTTCTTCTTTAAATGCCTTTGGACTATAGTGTCTTTTGCTGACTGCCCTATAGCAGCACTAGCAGAAGCCGACAAACTGGTTTTGGCCAAGGGATAACCACCGGCACCCGCTGAGAAAGCAGAGAATAAAATCCAGCACACCCCTTAGTAAAAGCAGCACACGGTGTACACAAAAACACTGGTTAGGCACACATTTTAAGGCCTCTTTCAATCATGCGGACCGTTCCGATACGCCTGTCAGTTTTTCAGGCGGATCTGAACGGATGCCCCATGCATCTCTGTAGGGGAAGCGGATGTCAGCGGAGACATGTCCGCTGACATCCCATCCGGTCCGTCAAATCTAGACGGATGGAAACCCTATTTTCCATCCATCTGGCGGATCGCATGAGAATGGACAGGCGGTCCATTCTCATCCGATTCCCCCATAGAGGACAGCGGGGATCTGACGCCTCTGTCTCGGCACAGCACAGAGACAGAGCTGTCATCCGCCTGCTCAGCGGGGATCGGCTGATCGATTCCCTGCTGAGAAAAACTGAGTCCGTCGGTGGAACAGACACGTGTGAAAGGGGCCTAAAGGGCAACTCCACTTTCGTGGGGGGAAAAAAAAAATAGCAAATAAAGAAATAACAATATAGTGTATACAATTGTGACACAAATTATATTGTAATTGAAAGTTATTAAAAATGACCTTTCCTTTTCAATCTGAAGCTGTTGTAATTTTCTGAAAATGCAATGCAATATGGCTACCTGGAGGTGTTCTGTACCCAGAATGTGTACTGACCACACCCCAGAAATATTATTTCCTGCTTGTGTGATTGGCTCACCAATTTTCCCAGAAGTCTGCACTAAGATACAAGTCAGATTTCTGGCATCCCCTGCAACAAAAATTTCATTTTTGGTGAGATACTCCCAATAGGAACACGTCTAAAGGGATGCAGGCCCAGCAGCTTTCCTCATTAGAGCCCTGCAACTGCCACAGCTGATAGATAATTATGAAAACACTCCCATTTGACCCACTCAGCACAGAGGAACAAACAGGGTTTTCTTCAGAATACCAAATGGTGTCTGCAACAAATCCTTGTAATGTACATAGAGGGGAATGTTTTTTTTTTTTTCTCAACAAAAGTGGAGTTGCGCTTTAACCCTTTGATCGCCACTGATGTGTAACCCCTTCCCAGCCAGTGTCATTAGTACAATGACAGTGAATCATTTTAGCACTGATCACTGTATTTGTGTCACTGGTTCCCACAAACTGTCAGATTGTCCACCACAAAATCCCAGTTCCTCTGGGAAGTTGCTGATCGCCGCCATTACTTGTATTAAAAAAAAAAAATAAGTTCCAGTATATATATACCATAGTTTGTAGACGCTATATATTTTGCGCAAACCAATTTAAATATGCTTATTGGGATTTTTTTTACCAAAAATATGTAGCAGAGTACATATTTACCAAAATTTTATAAAAAATTCGATTTTTTTTAATTGGATAGATTTTATAGCAGAAAGTAAAAAATATTGTTTTTCTTTTTTTTTTTTTTTCAAAATTGTCTGTTTTTTTTTGTAGCGCAAAAAATAAATCATGCAGTGGTAATCAAATACCACCAAAAAAAGGCTCTATTTGTGAGAAAGGACAGAAGTTTTATTTATGTACAGCGTTATATGACCACACAGTTGTCAGTTAAAGTAACGCAGTGCCCTATAGCAAAAAATGGGTTGCTCATGAAAGGGGGTAAATCTTCCGAAGGTTTAAGTTGTAAATCAGAATGTTAGATTTGTTTTGCTGTATTGGAATCTCATTTTCTTTTCCCATTGCTGGTGACGGTAGCACGTTCGTTGCCTCCATTGCAGGGCACTTACTGCTGATGCGTTATTATGTCATGAGCCGCTACTGTTCAAATATTTGTAAACTGAGAACATTTGAATGTCGGGGAACTCAGGGAACTCCTCAGTGCAGCACAGATTTCCATTTTATTTGTATATAGCCAGCAACAAAGCGTCTACTTGACAATCTGTTGTCTTCATACTCACGCCAATTCTTTGAGAGAACAGAACAGCCAGTATTAGCATAGGCAAATTAGAGAAGCAATTGAAGTTTAACCACCTGTCATGTGCCACGTTTGGCATGCTGAGACTGAGCAGTTTTAAAGTATTGAACACATACTTGTGATCATTGACTTTTGTTTATGCAGCACCATATTCTTCGCTGAAAAATGTCTAGTCCATAGATCTTCAGTGTGATAGAAATATATTCTGATTTCAATGTGTGAGTATCTAGTTTACACTGTTGGGACTGCACTGAGGATTGCTTTGCGGTGCCAATTGTATACAATTTTGCGTTATTTATCATTTTTATTTAAAGTTAAAAGAAAAGTATAGGATTCCTTCCCCCCCCCCCCCCCATTTATACTTGCCTAGGTGGATGCAGCATCAGTCCCCTGGCACCTCTGCACTGCAGTGTTAATTTTGTCGACTAAAACGTTTTCGTCGACTAAATTAACACAATTTTAGTCGACTAAAATACGACTAAAACTAAAACAATTCAGATGACTAAAATACGACTAAAACTAAAATGGCATTTTAGTCAAAAGACTATAACTAAAACTAAATCGAAATTTGCTGCCAAAATTAACACTGGTGCATGCTCAAAGCTTAATACCATAAATAATAACATATTAGATATTTCACTCCAGGGCCAGCAGTAGTATATGAGTTTGGAAATGGTAGAGAAATGCTTAAATAATGCATTACAAATTACAATTGAACTACACCCATTCGATTATAGATGACTAAAATTTAGTTTTAGTCGACTAAAATGAGTTTTAGTTGACTAAAATGTAGGACGTTTTAGTCGACTAAAATGTTGGACGTTTTAGTCGACTAAAATGTTGGACGTTTTAGTCGACTAAAATGTAGGACGTTTTAGTCGACTAAAATGTAGGACGTTTTAGTCGACTAAAATGTAGGACGTTTTAGTCGACTAAAATGTAGGACGTTTTAGTCGACTAAAATGTAGGACGTTTTAGTCGACTAAAATGTAGGACGTTTTAGTCGACTAAAATGTAGGACGTTTTAGTCGACTAAAATGTAGGACGTTTTAGTTGACTAAATACGACTAAAACTAAAACGCTTGCAGAAGACTAAAATGGGACTAAAACTAAAATGCCATTTTAGTCCTAAGGCTAAAACTAAATTGAAATTTGCTGCCAAAATTAACACTGCTGCACTGAGAACCGAGCGATCGAACACTGCCGATCGCTTGGTTCTGACAGCTCCCCGAGCAGAGAGCTGACTGTCTGCTGTCAGTCAGTGGCTCTCTGCTCTGCCCCCTCCTCTCCTATTGGAGTGCTGGGCTGTGGGGGGGGGGGGGGGAGCGGCCGGCTCAGCTTTTCAGCGGCTCACTGAGAACCTGAGCCAGATGTCGGTCCAGGCACCTGGCGGATCCTGACTCATGGTCATGATGATGCAGTGCCTGGACCGACTTCTGTGACATCAGCAGAGAGTAGACTTCCGCCTGCTCTCTGCTGAAAATGGGTCACAGGAGTGCAAAACAAACTGCACTCCTGTGATCCATAGATGTACAGCCAAACAAGCTGTACACTGCCTTTAAACTCTAGGTAGATTGAAAAATACAAAGTTGAAATGTGAATACCAGTTTGACCTGTCATATATGATTTGTATTTCTCTGCATCCAGTTCTGAATTTTTAACAGCCCTGCCAAATACTAGAGTCAAGCTGGTGACCAGACATTCCTCTATGTAAAAAAAAAAAATATATATATACTCACCTAGATGGCTGCAGCATTGAATCGATGATGTATTTGTCCCCCACTGGCTCTACACTGAGAACTGAGCGATGAAAGACCACTGATCTCTCGGGTCTGCTGTTAGCACAGAGCAATCACTGACAGTCTCTGCTCTCTGCTCTGCACCGAACGCCAGGCTTTGGAGGGAGTGGGAGCAGATGGCCCTGGCTCTCAATGGTTTGCTGAAAGGCTGAGGCAGTTGCCGATCAGGCATTTGGGTGGATCCCCACAATATTGTTGGGATCCCTTGCAGAGCCTGAACCAGCTCTGTGATGTCAGCTGACAGCGGCTGAATCTAAATCACAGGTGTGCAGAAGAAAGTACACTCCTGTCACCCACAGGAAAAGAATGGCCAAAATAGCTTTGGCTATACTTCTCCTTTAAGCAATAAAGCTTGGTCACCTCCTTGCCGTCTGATGGTGAATAGACAGTAAGGTTGCAGCAGAGTTTTCACAGCTGCTATCTAGGGAATAGACAAAAATGCATAAAACCTTGTTAATACACAGGTACTGCTGGATTGGATAGCAAGAGAAATGCCATTGGTTACTTTAATTGGAATCTGTGCTTTGTTCCTTCAGGGCAAAGCAAAGATTCTCTTTCATGCTGGCTTCTGTTTGGCTCTGTAAAGTGAACTGACATAAGCAGATGTTTGGCTATATGGGACATATAATTCTTCCTCTCATGTGACAGCACCAGTGTTTTGGTGGCAAGAAGTAAGCCTCAGCCCTATGCAAGCTTTGTAAAAATTCAATTTATTTTCTTCTCCATGTGTATATTTGATGTGACACTTAACCACCACTATAAGGGTTTTATTCTTCCTCCATTGCCAGGTTGATTACTTTCAGTGGGGGTTCTCCAAGATATCTGGGTTGTTTTTTAGAGGTTTCTCTGGGGTGAGAAGCAGAACTTTTTTCAGGGGGGGGGTATAATTTTAAGGTCACCCATGCTCCGCCCCTTTTTGACAATGTCATGAAGGCGATGCCGGTCACCGTGCAAGCTGTGAAAAATGCGAGTATTTATTTTTAGAGGGGATATGCTAGAATTTATTTTAAAAGCGTTTAACTTAAAAAATATATATATATATATATATATATATATATATATATATATATATATATATATTGATCCTGTTACCTTAAAGCATGTTATACAGCACAGTGCTTGTGCTGTGTAATTTGGCCCATTCTATCACCTAAAATACCTGGCTGATCCTGCCTGGCTATGTCCTCCTCTCTGTAAACTGACCACAGTATACCATGGCTGCTGAGCCCCGACACCATGGTCAGTCTACGTGCCTCCATCATCCGCAGCCATCCTGTCCTCCTCTGTCCTCTTTGCCTTCTCCCTTCCTGCCTGTCTGCTCCTGTGTCAGTGTCCGCCCCCCTCCCCTTCTGCTGCTGTAGTTTCATTCAAAGTTTCATATTCTGTCTACAGTCTGTTTTAATAATCCTGTGTGCCCCTGTGTCTGTGTTTTTATAAAATCAAGTCATTCTTTACAAGTTTTCAGAACGCCGATTGCCGCTCACGTGACCCACCGCCTCTCACCTCCTCTCGGTCCCTCCCCTCCCGACTGACGTCAGCGGAGAATCCTCAGCCCTGCCTGCTGCAGGCAGCTGTCAGATGGGGAGAGGAGAGAGCCGGCGGGTCACGTGAGTGGCGATCAACGCTCTGAAAACTAGTAAATAACGGCTTATTTTTTTAAAACTCCTAAACAGGGGCACGGGCACACAGGATTATTAAACAGACAGACAGGATGGTATAAAATGGATTAACAAACACTTTAAAAAGGGAAGTTGAGATTCCAGGGGAGGCACTTGCCCCCCTTGCGAACGCCCAGAGTGAGCAGGTTGAGAAAGGTGGGTTTAAGGATGGGGGGGGGGGGGGGCTCCAACTAGTAGTGTTTTTTTTTTTTGTTTTTTTTTTGTTTTTTTCCCCTCAACATTAAGGCCCAGTTCCCACTGTTGCGACATGATCAACTTTGACAGCACAAGTCATATGACAAGTCACACCCCATTAGTGCAATGTAACCATTCTGATCGGAACGTCTAAGTCGCTCTGACTTAGAAAAAGGTTCCTGTGCTACTTTTGGTGCGACTTCCGCACGACTTGCATTGCCTTCTGTTAAAGAAGTCGTATGCAAGTGGTGCCGAAGTAGCGCTCGGATATTGGCCTCAAAGTCTCGGCAGTGTGAATCCGGTCTAATGCAGAGAATGCATTAGGATAAAAAACCTTTTGAATTCAGAACCACTTTAACTAGGTGTTTATTATATTTTGTAAAGATTAGTTTTCAGAGCAGTGTGTCCTGGGGCACAAGCTCAGTCCCACACTAAAAAATACTACGTGCCCTCGAGGACCAGCTACTATCAAATATGATATCCAATCCATAGTGTTTTTTAGAAAGTACCTGTAATCCATAAAACAATTAGAATACATATGTAGTAATTGGTTCATGAAATGTCTTGGGTAGTTTTACTGCTTCCAATAAACTTATCACAAAGTTACTTTTTATGACCTTGACTTCTAGAATATCAGGTCTTCAAATAAGCTTCATTATTTTACTTAAACTCTAGAGAGAGCGAGCGCAAATCTCTCATCTGTTTAAATGGGGCAGGAGTCGGGACTTTCTGACTCATAGTTCATTTTCGGAATGTGTTCTTAAACTGCTAATATGAAAATAGTAAAATGACTGTTTTTACATTACGAATATGTATCTACAAAACCCTTGTTGGGAGATTAGTGTATGCCTTTACCTTGGCCTTGTGTTGTATGGCCTGTCTTTCCCTCTGCTAGGCTGTCATGTCTTATTGCCATAGAAGACTACAATTCCCTTTTAAGAAAGTACTGTTTTAGCCCCAGAGAAGTACTGTTTATTTGTGCATTATTGATCTTCATCACCTCTGAGCTACTTTATTTCAGACTTGAGGTTATCAGTTGTTAGTTTGGCCCATCATATATATATATATATATATATATATATATATATATATATATATATATATATATATGTGTGTGTGTGTGTGTGTGTGTGTGTGTGTGTGTGTATGTATGTATGTATGTATGTATGTGTGTGTATATATATATATATATATATATATATATATATATATATATATATATATATATATATATATATATATATATACACGGTGCCTTGCAAAAGTATTCGGCCCCCTTGAACTTTTCGACCTTTTGCCACGTTTCAGGCTTCAAACATAAAGATATAAAAATGTAATTCTTTTGTGAAGAATCAACAAGTGGAACACAATCATGAAGTGGAACGAAATTTATTGGATATTTCAAACTTTTTTAACAAATAAAAAACTGAAAAATTGGGTGTGCAAAATTATTCAGCCCCCTTAAGTTAATACTTTGTAGCGCCACCTTTTGCTGCGATTACAGCTGTAAGTCGCTTGGGGTATGTCTCTATCAGTTTTGCACATCGAGAGACTGAAATTTTTGCCCATTCCTCCTTGCAAAACAGCTCAAGTTCAGTGAGGTTCGATGGAGAGCGTTTGTGAACAGCAGTTTTCAGTTCTTTCCACAGATTCTCGATTGGATTCAGGTCTGGACTTTGACTTGGCCATTCTAACGCCTGAATATGTTTATTTGTGAACTATTCCATTGTAGATTTTGCTTTATGTTTTGGATCATTGTCTTGTTGGAAGACAAATCTCCGTGCCAGTCTCAGGTCTTTTGCAGACTCCATTAGGTTTTCTTCCAGAATGGTCCTGTATTTGGCTCCATCCATCTTCCAATCAATTTTAACCATCTTCCCTGTCCCTGCTGAAGAAAAGCAGGCCCAAACCATGATGCTGCCACCACCATGTTTGACAGTGGGGATGGTGTGTTCAGGGTGATGAGCTGTGTTGCTTTTATGCCAAACATAACCTTTTGTATTGTTGCCAAAAAGTTTGATTTTGGTTTCATTTGACCAGAGCACCTTCTTCCGCATGTTTGGTATCTCCCAGGTGGCTTGTGGCAAACTTTAAACAACACTTTTTATGGATATCTTTAAGAAATGGCTTTCTTCTTGCCACTCTTCCATAAAGGCCAGATTTGTGCAGTATACGACTGATTGTTGTCCTATGGACAGAGTCTCCCACCTCAGCTGTAGATCTCTGCAGTTCATCCAGAGTGATCATGGGCCTCTTAGCTGCATCTCTGATCAGTCTTCTCCTTGTATGAGCTGAAAGTTTAGAGGGACGGCCAGTTCTTCGTAGATTTGCAGTGGTCTGATACTCCTTCCATTTCAATATTATCGCTTGCACAGTGCTCCTTGGGATGTTTAAAGCTTGGGAAATCTTTTTGTATCCAAATCCGGCTTTAAACTTCTCCACAACAGTATCTCGGACCTGCCTGGTGTGTTCCTTGTTCTTCATGATGCTCTCTGCACTTTAAATGGACCTCTGAGACTATCACAGTGCAGGTGCATTTATACGGAGACATGATTACACACAGGTGGATTCTATTTATCATCATTAGTCATTTAGGTCAACATTGGATCATTCAGAGATCCTCACTGAACTTCTGGAGAGAGTTTGCTGCACTGAAAGTAAAGGGGCTGAATAATTTTGCATGCCCAATTTTTCAGTTTTTTATTTGTTAACAAAGTTTAAAATATCCAATAAATTTTGTTCCACTTCATGATTGTGTCCCACTTGTTGTTGATTCTTCACAAAAAATTACAGTTTTATATCTTTATGTTTGAAGCCTGAAATGTGGCAAAAGGTCAAAAAGTTCAAGGGGGCCGAATACTTTGGCAAGGCACTGTATATACCTCACATTTTTGTAAGTATTTTATTATACCTTTTCATGTGACAATATTGAAGAAATGACACTTTGCTACAATGTAAGGGTCCTTTCACACGGAACGGAGTCCGTTCTGCTCGGCAGGGGGATCGACTCGCCGATCCCCGCTGAGCAGGCGGATAACCGCTCCGTCTTCGCTCTGTGTGCGGAGATGGAGCAGTCAGATCCCCTCTGTCCTCTCTATGGGGAGATCGGTTGAGAATGGACCGCCTGTCTGTTCTCATCCGATCCGCCAGACGGATGGAAAATAGGGTTTCCATCCGTCCAGATTTTACTGACAGGATCGGAATCAGATAGCAGTGGGTGTCAGCGGAGATGTCTCCGCTGACTTCCGCTGCCCCATAGGGATGCATGGAGCATCGAATCCGGTCCGCCTGAAAAATCGGATCAGATCGCCCATGTGAAAGGAGCCTAAAGTAGTGAGTGTACAGCTTGTATAACAGTGTAAATTTGCTCTCCCTTCAAAATAACTCAACACACAGCAATTCATGTCTAAACCGTTGGCAACAAAAGTGAGCACATCCCTAAGTAAAATGTCCAAATTGGGCCCAATTAGCTGTTTTCCCTCCCTGGTGTCATGTGATTCGTTAGTGTTACAAGGTCTTAGGTGTAAATGGGGGGGGGGGGGCAGGTGTGATTAATTTGGTGCGATGGCCCTCACTATCTCATACTGGTCACTGGAAGTTCAACATGGCACCTCATGGTAAAGAACTCTCTGAGGATCTGAAAAAAAGAATTGTTGCTGTACATAAAAATGGCCTAGGCTATAAGAAGATTGCTAAGACCCTGACGGTGACCTAGACCATACAGCGATTAAACAGGACAGGTTCCACTCAGAACAGGCCTTGCCATGGTCGACCAAAGGAGTTGAGTGCAGGTGCTCAGCATCATATCCAGAGGTTGTTTTTGGGAAATAGACGTATGAGTGCTGCCAGCATTGCTGCAGAGGTTGAAGAGGTGGGGGGTCAGCCTGTCAATGCTCAGACCATACACCGCACACTGCATCAAATTGGTCTGCATGGCTGTCGTTCCAGAAGTAAGCTTCTTCTAAATATGATGCACAAACAGTTTGCTGAAGACAAGCAGACTAAGGACATGGACTACTGGAACCATGTCCTGTGAACCAAGATAAGCTTTGTTCAGATGGTGTCAACCGTGTGTGATGGCAGAGCCAAGTCTGTCTTGCTTACAGTCGAGCATGGTGGTGGGAGTGTCATGGTCTGGCACTGGGGAGCTACAGTTAATTGAGGGAACCATGAATGCCAACATGTACTGTGACATACTGAAGCAAAGCATGATCCCCTCCCTTCAGAGACAGGGCAGCAGGGCAGTATTCCAACATAACGACCCCAAACACCCCTCCAAGACAACCACTGCCTTAATAAAGAAGCGGAAGGTAAAGGTGATGGACTGGCCAAGCATGTCTCCAGACCAAAACCCTATTGAGCATCTGTGGGGCATCCTCAAATGGAAGGTGGAGGAGCACAAGGTCTCTAATATCCACCAGCTCCGTGATGTCATCATGGAGGAGTGGAAGGGGACTCCAGTGGCAACCTGTGAAGCTCTGGTGAACTCCATGCCCAAGAGGGTTAAGGCAGTACTGGACAATAGTGTTGCGCCAGACAATTAGATAATAACTCAATATCTAAGTGTATATACA
Source organism: Pelophylax lessonae (assembly GCF_965119305.1). Lineage (NCBI taxonomy): Eukaryota > Metazoa > Chordata > Amphibia > Anura > Ranidae > Pelophylax > Pelophylax lessonae. The sequence goes on along the minus strand of NC_138780.1, from coordinate 123,913,632 downwards.
AAGTACAATTATATACATGAAGGAAACACACTTTCTGAAAAATTATACTGTCATTATAAAGTGCAAATCATACAATGTGCAAAATCAAGTGACTAGAAAGTCCATCAAATAAATCCCATAATCCAACTTATAGGGTAACACCTCCGTGATCGTGTCAGGATTCCCTTCACCATCTAAAGTGGCCTCTCACCTCATTCATAGACCCGAGAATCACCCCGGGTCTACAACAGCTTTTTCCCTCACTAGGGGGTTATGATGTTAATCCACAAAAGGGGGTATTCCAGGGTCAAACCTCCAATCTCAGATGACACGGTGTATAAAGGAAGTAAAAGGAAGAAAAATCTAGTGCTTTCTGCTTTAAAGAGGTTGTAAACCCACTTCACAAACTTTTTACCTATAGGTAAGCCTATATTAAGGCTTACCTAATATTAAGGCTTACCTATAGGTGCTATAAATATTTCCTAAACTTGCACCGTTTAGGAGATATTTGGAGTGCATACTGCCGATGACGTCATCGGCGCATGCGCTCTGAAGGAACGGCACGCGCGGCAGTGATGTAATCGCGCCTCCGGCCAATCAGATGGCCGGAGGACGCGAACCCGGAAGCAGGACGGCCGGACATGTCGGCCATCCTGTCGCTGATGGGGCGGCACGGCAGGGGCTTCGTTTTAAGGTAAGTGCTTCATAATGAGCTTGTATGCGATGCATACTAGCTCATTATGCCTTTCTCTTTACAGGTCTTTTTTTTTTTCTCTTTTTTTTTAAGTGACTTTACTTCCTCTTTAATCAATAAGGTAAGTTTATTAACAAATGGCCGCACTTACATTGAAAAGCACTCAGCAGTGCATGCATGTAAAACCTCTCTGTATCAACTCAGGAAGGGATCTGAGGACTGGTATGCAGGCTATACGCGTTACGTCAGTGCTCTCTCAGCTCGACTTCCTCGGTAGGACCCCTTTAGCAATAGGTCAGTGTCACTAATGGTAGCATGAGGTGATACCTGGACCCTAAAGAGGTTGCACAGGCAGTCCAACTCCTCCAGGATGGCACATGAATACGTTCCATTACCAGAAGGTTTGCTGTTTCTCAAAAGCATTGAGGAGATTCCAGAAGACAGGCAGTCACTCTAGGAGAGCTGGAAAAGGCCATAGACAGTCCTTAACCCATTAGCAGCACTGGTATCTGTTCCTTTGTGCAAGGAGAAACAGGATGAGTACTGCCAGAGCCCTGTCTCTGACCAAACAATCGGAAACAGATTTCACGGGGATGTCCTGTAGTGGGCTCTGTGCTCACTGCCCAGCACTGTGGAGCTCGATTGGAATTTTCCATTGAACACCAGAATTGGCAGATCCGCCACTGGCGCCCTGTGCGTTTTTTTTTTTTTGATGATGAGAGCAGGTTCACCCGAGCACATGTGACAGATGTGAAAGGGTCTGCAGAAGTCCTGGAGAACGTTATGCTTCCTGTAACATTGTTAAGCATGACCGGTTTTGGTGGTGGGTCAGTGATGGTCTGGGGAGGCATATCCATGGAGGGACACATAGACCTCTACATGCTAAACAATGGCACCCTGACTGTCATTAGGTATCGGGATGAAATCCTTAGACCCATTGTCAAACCCTACGCTGGTGCAGTCGGTCCTGGGTTCCTCCTGGTGCACGGCAATGCCCAGCCTTATGTGGCCAGAATATGCAGCCAGTTCCGGGAGAGTGAAGGTATTGATACCATTGAGTGACCCCTACGCTCGCCTGACCTAAATCCAACAGAGCCCCTCTGGGACATTATGTTTAGGTCCTCCATCGCTGCCAGGTTGCACCTCAGTCTGTTTAGGATCTTAGTGATGACCTGGTCCGGATCTGGAAGGTAATACCCCAGGACACCATCAGCCGTCTCATTATGAGCATGCCCTGACATTTCAGGCATGCATACAAGCATGTGGGGGCCATACAAACTACTTAAGACCATTTCAAGTTGCCGCAATGAAATTATAGCAAAATCGACTAGCCTGCTGCATCATTTCTTCACTTTGTTTTTTTTTGGGCGTCTTTGAATTCAGCCTTCTGTAGGTTGATCATTTCCATCAAACAATGTGGCATCATCTTGTTCCTAGCACATTACCCAGTCTATATCAATATAGATATCCAGCATAATATTTTTCCCCATTGAGATCTAATGTGTTTTCAAAGTGTTCCTTTGATATTTTTTGAGCAGTGTATATATAATCAAAAGGTCTTTGATACAGGTTTCTTTTTAATACCCGCCCCTCATGCGTGCAGACCATCTGCATAAATACTTACCTTCAACCCCAATCTATTGATATTCCTTGTGCTACTGCGACTTTAGTCACATAGCCTTTTGTCCAAACCAAAATCCTTCCAGGCCCTTTTCATGCCACAGCCCTATTCTTATCATGGGGGACAATTCATTAAAGGAGTAGTTTCCAAACTGTGGCCCGTGGGCCATATGTGGCTCTTTGCCTACCTTCATCTGTCTCTTGGGGCACAGTTTCTCCCACTGATACAATGCAGTATTCCTTCCACTGACACCAATGATGGGTCACTACTCCTTCCACTCACACCAACAATGGGGCACCATTTCTCCCACTGACATTGATGGGGCACTACTATTGACCACAGGTGCTTTGTAATTTATTTTTTTTTACTTCTACTGACCATAAACCATGTAACATTGTCTACTCCCACTGATGCCGAGGCATTTTCTACTCCTCTGGCTACAATCTGGCCCCCTAGAGTCTAAAGGACAGTGAACTGTCCCTTTATTTAGACAGATTTTTATGAATGTGTTGTGTTTCCAAGAGGACAGAGTACATGTAATACTTTGTCCTGTCTTCCTAGGTGCTGTCTAAGGGTGGCAGTTGGACAGGGCACCTCTCTTCCCATGACTGTGCAACAATGCAGTTGGCAAGAATACCGCTACTTTGACAGACAGAACTTTTCTCCATCCCCATGCATTTGTCCAAGACAAACCCCTTTGAGAAATGCAGGGAGAGGGGGGCTTGCCAGCTAAAATGGTTGGACAAGCGGACAATTGCTTGGAGATGAAAAAAAGTGCTGTCTGTCCAAGTAGCCCTCTCTTCACTAGCTTCTTGTTCAGATGGCAATGGGGGGGGGGGGGGGGGGATTACTTTATCACCGTGAAACAGAACACATTAGATAAAACATTTTTAAATTGCTTTACATAGGTAGGGGTATTGTTCTTAATTTCATGAGTTATATTTTGCTTTTTTTATGTGAGTTAACATATTCGTGTATTTTTTATGCTGGGCTTCTACTCTTCTGTTTACCCCTAACTCCTATAGTATTTCTTGTTTTGAAAGTGCTCTATGGTAAAAGGCTTTGCTGATTATTTTGCTGGAAAACAAATGTAAATAGGGGAAACCCTTAAAGGAAACTTGTGACGAGGTTTATACGGGTGCTGCCATTGCTGATTTTCTGAACATGGTATTTCCCTGACCTACTGATTCTCCAGTGACCTGAAACAAATATTCATATCAAAAGTACTGACTTTACTTGCATATTTGTTCCAAATTTGTTGGGCTCCATTCACGTCTGAGCTTTCCATGAATGCCTGAGAAAATGCACATCACGCTTGTTATTGTTAATGGCACCCAAAATGCATGAAGCTCAATGCCCAAAAGGTACAGGAGCTTCTTTGATTAATTTATTACATGTGTGGCCACCATTATTTTTCCAGCACAGCCTTAACCCTCTTAGGTATGGAGTTCACCAGAGCTTCACAGGTTTCCACTGGAGTCCTCTTCCACTCCTCCATGAGCACATCAAGGAGCTGGTGGATGTTGGAGACCTTGCGCTCCTCCACCTTCTATTTGAGGATCCCCCACAGATGTTCCATAGGGTTTAGATCTGGAGACATGCTTGGCCAGTCCATCACCTTTTCCCTCCGCTTCTTTAGCAAGGCAGTGGTCATCTTGCAGGTGTGTTTGGGGTCATTATCATGTTGGAATACTGCCCTGGGGCCCAGTCTCCGAAGGCAGGGGATCATGCTCTGCTTCACAGTACATGTTGGCATTCATGATTCCTCAATGAACTGTAGCTCCCCAGTGCTGGCAGCATTAATGTAGGCCCAGACTATGACACTCCCACCACCATGCTTGACTGTAGGCAAGACACACTTGTCTTTGTACTCCTCACCTGGTTGCCGCCACACATGCTTGACACCATCTGACACCATCTGTTCCAGTAATTCATGTCCTTAGCCTGCTTGTCTTCAGCAAACTGTTTGCAGGCTTTCTTGTGCATCGTCTTTAGAGAGGCTTCCTTCTAGGAAGACAACCATGCAGACCAATTTGATGCAGTGTGTGGCGTATGGTATGAACACTGACAGGCTGACCCCCCCACCCTTTTAACCTCTGCAGCAATGCTGGTAGCACTTGTGCGTCTATTTCTCAAAGGCAACCTCTGGATGTGGCGATGAGCATGTGCACTCAACTTCTTTGGCCGACCATGGCGAGGCCTGTTCTGAGAGGAACCTGTCCTGTTAAACCGCTATATGGTCTCAGCCACTGTGCTGCCGCTTAGTTTCAGGGTCTTGACAATCTTCTTATAGCCTAGGCCATCTTAATATAGAGCAACAATTATTTTTTCAAATCCTCAGAGTTCTTTGCCCTGAGGTGCCATTTTGAACTTCCAATGACCAGTATAAGAGAGTGAGAGCGATAACGCCAAATTTAAAACACCTGCTCCCCATTCACACCTGAGACCTTGTAACACTAATGAGTCACATGACACCGGAGAGGGAAAATGGCTAATTGGGCCCAATTTGGACAATTTCACTTAATTTTCACACATTAATGGCTGTGTGTGGAGTTATTTTGAGGGGACAGCACATTTACACTGTTATACAAGCTGTACACTCACTACTTTACATTGTAGCAAAGTGTCATTTCTTCAGTGTTGTCACATGAAAATCTATAATAAAATATTTACAAAAATGTGAGGGGTGTACACTTTTTGTGAAATACTGTAGAAGAGGATGAGAAGAAGAATGTGGAGCCTGCAGTAATCGGGGTAGGTGATCTGTAGGGTGTTTGCTTTAGCTGGAGAGATTCGAGTTTTGAAAACATCAAGTTATTTTGTTAATTATTTTGAAGAATGTGGGAGGTAAGGTCAGAATTCTTATGAAAAGCCGGTATTTTTTCCCTCTACGAGCTGTGCTTCTCATAGCCTTCATGAATGAAATCCTGTTCACAAAGGCTTTCAGTGGTAGGTAAGGAGCTCGGTGCACATTGTATCCTGGGTATGACTCAAGTAGTAGTGCTTATCTTCTGTCAGTAGCAGTAAAACATGAAGAGTCGTGGCAACAAATGATCATTTCTGCAACAAAATACATTGACGTTCGTTGTCTTCCTCCTTCTGAATGTGTTGATCATAGAGGTTTCCTTTGTAACAGATTTCCTGAGTCATTCCTTTTCTTATCTATGATAATACTGTAGTGTCTGCCTGCCCATAAATGTTTATCGGCTGTACATTGATGAGCTTGTTACAATCGTTCACCATAATTGCATGCGTGATTCTGATTCATGCTCTGGATTGCTTGATTTTTACAACTTTAAAAGAGAAGTATAGAAATCCATTTTTTTGCAGATTCATACTTGCCTAGGTGGATGCAGCATCAGTCCCCCGCCGGCTCCAACACTGAGAACCAAGCGATTAAACACCGCAAATTGCTTGGTTCTCAGTAGGGATCAACCAATATAGTTTTTTCATTACCGATACCGATATTTTGGTATTTTTTTTTTTTTTGGACAGGTACTCTTGTGGAGGGATCTGGGGGTCTAAAAGACCCCAAACCCCTCCTCTGCACTTAAAAGCATTCAAAATGCCAAGTTTGGCTCTTTTGAATGCTGTTATTTATGACTTCCGGGTTTTTGCATGGAGACCCAATCAGAGCCGAATGCGGCTTTGATCGAGTCTTCAGCGGCCGTGAAGGCTGGTTGGCCGAGTCTCCCAGCGGGACGGGAGACCCGGGGGAGCCAGGGGAGGGGGGGGACATCCCCTCCTTCTCCTTGTAATGACAGCCGAGCTGCTTCTCAGCCCCATCAGTTGTCATTACAAGACAGCCCACCGTCTGCTATGGACGCCGGTACCAGTGTGATGCCTCTAGCTGCAGGCATCACTCCAGTACAAGCACTTTCCGAAATATCGGTAATATCAACCACCTTGGTGGCCAATTCCGATTTATCGGGGAAAGTGCATATTGGCCCTCGATATATTGGCTTTGCCGATAATCGGTCGATCTCTAGTTCCCTGAGCAGAGAGCAGGTGACTGTCAGTCATCGGCTCTCTGCTCTGCCCACCGCACACTCACTGGAGCAGTGGAGGGAGCCGCCTGCTAAGGCTCTCAGCGGCTCACTGAGAGGCTGACCCGGGTGCCAGTCCAGGCATGTAGGCGGTTTCCGGCCATATGGTTGCGATCTTGCCTGAGGCTGGACCGGCTCTGTGACGTCAGCAGACTTCAACCCGCTGTCTGCCGAAATTACATCACAGGAGTGCAGATCCGCCTGTCTGTTTTTTTGGCGGATCTGAACAGTCCCCCCATGCATCCCTATGGGGCATCGGATGTCAGCGGAGACATGTCCGCTGACATCCGATCTGATCTGTCAAATCTGGACGGATGGAAACCCTATTTTCCATCCGTCCAGCGGATCGGATCGGATGAGAACGGACCGACGGTCCGTTTCCATCCGATTTCCCCCATAGAGATGTATGGGGAACTGACAGCTGTGTCTCAGAGAACAGCTGTCATCCTCCTGCTCAGTGGGGGATCGGCGGATCGATCCCCCGCTGAGAAAAACGGACTCCGTCCGACGGACAGAGTGTGTGAAAGGGGCCTTAGAAAGAAAGTGTGACCACCTGGTGAAATAAAGGGGTTAAAAAACAAAAGAATGCAGCCACCACATTTAAGAGTTGGTGATAACAATATATACATTTTTTGTTTTTGTGCTTAATACAAAAGTAAGTAACTTTTTGTCAGAGACAAAAAAAATAAAAAGAGTGAGATTGACACAGACAGATAAGTGGCACATGGCATATACAGTATTCTACATGAATCAAGAAGTGTGGGTGTTTCTGTGGTTGGAGTAAGGATGGAAAGGATTTCTCTGTAAAGTGTGATTATATGGTGTAATATACATATAAAACCACATTCGTGGCCTGCCAACTTTATCAACATACTGCATTTTGTTGCTGAGTTGCTGTCACTTCTTTGATCTTTCAATTAATCTTTCAATCTGTCACAAATTCAGATTGTCTATTGTGAATAATACAAACGCGGGGATTAGAGTACATATAGAGCCAAGGTCAAAACCCCAGCCAGTTTATTTTTTTCACTTTGTGTATCATTGGAGAGATTTCCTTTTACTTTCTGTCTCCAGATACCCAACCGCACATTACAGGAAGTTTCCCAAAGTGAAGGAAATTCCCCTTTTAGAAAGTTGCCTCCCCAACAGATGTCCTCATTGGAAGATTTCCCTTTAGGCCCTTTTTACACCGACAGACCTGAAAAACTGACAATTGGACCCGATCGGGCCATCCACTGTTCTCTATGGAGACGTGTCTGCTGTCACCCACTGACATCTGATCTGATCCTGTCTGCTAATAACAGAGGAAAGGGGATCCGTTCCCCACTCGTCCAGGGAATCGGACGACAGCTGAATGAAAATGGACAAGGGGGTTCGTTTCCATCCAACACCCCATAGAGGACAGTGGGCTGTGTCCGTGTTGAGAACTCAGGCGGACCTGTCATCCGCCTGCTCAGTGGGGATCAGCGGAGAGATCCCCTATTGAGCTGGTGGATCCAGTGGTGGGCTCCACCAGTGGGAATGGGGCCTTACTTTTTGCTCTGGGGACATTTAGAAAATTTCAGATTTCTTCACTATCAGTTAGGGTCTTTTCACATGGGCTATCCTTCCGGTGGACTCTGTTTTGCTCTGCAGGGATCGATCTGCCGATCCCCGCTGAGCAGGCAGTTGACAGGTCCGTCTCCGCTCTGTGTGCAGAGACGCAACTGTCAGAGCACCGCTCCCCTTTATGGGAGATCGGATGAAAATGGACTGCCTGCCCATTTTCATCTGATCCTCCAGACAGGTGGAAAATAGGATTACCATCCGTCTGGATTTCACGGACAGGATCGGATCGGATTGGAGAGCAGCAGGTTTCAGCGGACATGTCACCGCTGACATCGGCTTCTCCATAGGAGTGCATGGAGCATCCGATCAGGTCCACCTGAAAAACTGACAGATCGACCTGATCGGAAAGCCCGTGTGAATGGGGACTTTGGTGAAGATAATTATCGTCAGTTGGGGAATCTCCCCAACTGGGATACACACATTGTAACCCATTGAGAGGGTTTAATCCTCTCCAAGCATTGAGGAAGGTCCAAGGGGCAGAGCAAGTCGCAGTTCTTACAGGAAAAGTCAAAATCTGTTGCAATATTTACCGATTTATACATACCTCAACCTACTAATCACCTAGTCCTCTTGTTTTTTGCATTGTGTACCTAGCTTGTATACCAGGTTGGTGGTGGCAGGTTCACCTTTAACCCAGGGGCGGACGTACAGGGGTCGCCATGGCGACCGGGCCCCATGCTGCAGGGGGCCTGAGAGGGCCCCCTGTATGTATATAGATGAGGAGCGGCAAGTGGAGCTGAGACCGGAGCTCCCCGGATCCTTCCGAGAGAGCTGATCGTGATCACATTAGAAAAAAATGGAAAGTGAAAGCAGCGTGTGCTGTGTTCTCTGCCTCCCCCTACAGTGCAATACCCGGCAGGAAGGTACAGGAAGGAAGGTACAGTCCTCTCTCTGCTGTTTTTAAAAAGGCTTTTCTGTATGTGTATGTGTGTATGTGTGTATGTTATGTATGTATGTGTGTGTATGTATGTGTGTGTTTATATGTGTGTGCATATGTGCATCTATATATGTATGTGTGTGCATGTATGTATGTTTGTGTGTTTTATATGTGTATGGATATACTGTATGTACGTGTGAGTGCTTATTTAAGGGTACATACCAGTTGTGTGGGGGACACTTATCAACTAGGAAGCAATGTGTGGTGTGCTTGTCATCTGGGAAACGTGTGTGCGGGCACCGGGCACCATTCCTGGGGAGGTGCTCTGAGTGGGGAGCTTGTCAAATGTGGAGTGCTGTGTGTGGGGTGCTCATTATCTGTGTGTGGGTTGCTTGTTCTAATAGGGGTGCTATCTATGTGTGGGTAACACTTATCATCTGAGAGATCTTGTCAGCTGTGTGTAGGACACTTATCATCTGGGAAGTGATGTGTGTGGGGCTCTTGTCATCTGGGGGTGTTGTGTGTGCGTGGCGCATATCATGGGGGTGCTGTGAGTGGGGAGCTTGTCAGCTGTCAGGTGCTCTGTGTCTGTGTGTATATGTGCTTATATATGAGTATGTATATGTGTGTGTATGTGTGTACATGTGCGTTTATGTGTGTGTGTGTGCACATTACTTTTAATCCTGACCCCATATATGTGTACAATCAGAAGTAATTATTTTTTTCAGGTTGTTCATAGTACCAGCAAGAAAATGCTATTCTTCTGAAAAGCGATCCATACTCATATCGCTTTTCAGAGGCATTTGACAGGCGGTGAAAAGGCAATATGTTGCTTCCTCACCGTCTGTTTTAACCCACTAATGCAGGGGTGGGGAGCCTGCGGCCCGCACAATCATTGCGAACGCCCCCCCCCCGTGCCGCTGAGCCTGTGTATGCCAGTGGAGCTGTCAGAAGAAGCCGATGGCTCCGTCCCTACAGTGTGAGTAACAGAAAAGCTTCAGAAAAGGGAGGACCCGGGACGCAGAGCAGTGCCCCCCGAGCCCACCCATTTGTGTGACAATAGCGAATGAAAATTCACTATTGTCACAAGGATCCTCCTCCTAGCCAATCAGGAAGCGGGTCCAAGACCCGCTTCCTGATTGGCCGAAAGGCAAACACATGCCATTGGTTGAGGAGGAGGCGGGAGGACTCAAGGAGAAGCCGCCGCTGCAGGTAAGTGCACTGGCTTTCTGCATTGAAAGGGGGCACGCTGTGATCAGTCTGCATTGAAAGGGGGCACGCTGTGGTCCCTCTGCATTGAAAGGGGGCACGCTGTGGTCAGTCTGCATTGAAAGGGGGCACGCTGTGGTCAGTCTGCATTGAAAGGGGGCACGCTGTGGTCACTCTGCATTGAAAGGAGGCACGCTGTGGTCAGTCTGCATTGAAAGGGGGCACAAACATTGCACTTGCGACCGGCCCTGGCGTTCCGCCACCAGGCTGAGAGGGAAGGGCCCCGTCCGGGGGGCCCTTTATCGTTTCTTGCATCAGGGCCCTGAAGGTTCTAGTTACGCCACTGCCTTTCACTGTGATGGTCTGCCCCCCCCCCCCCCTTCGCTATGCAGTTTAGATGCCTGACCAGTTTTTCTATTTTTGACATGCATTTTACAAACCTGAAAGTTTGGGACAGAGCCTCTTTCTCCCAAATTTCATGTAAAAAAAAGAACTTAAAAACTTGAGAAAATTAAAAGCAGAACAAATGTGGGATTTTTGGCCACACCGAACAATCGATTGGTCTGCCATCTAGATGCAGTGTGTGCCTCCTGATGTTTTAGTATACCTGGGAGGAACAGGTGCAGCCTGTCAGTCTATGGCGGGCTGAAACTGGACGGGGCTGAGCGCTGATCACTTAGTACGGCATTCAACCCCATCAAGTCGCAACCTGCCATAGACTTTGGCAGGCAGCACCTGTCCCTCCCAGGCACACTAACACATTGGGAGGGACGCACAGCAGCTAGACAGCTCCATGTATAAGGGGCCTTAAAGTGATTGTAAAGTCTCCTTTTTTTTAAATGACAAACATGTTATACTTTCCTCTGTGCAGTGGTTTTGCACAGAGCAGCCTGGATCCTCCTCCTCTTCTCGGGTTCCTCTTTGCTGCTCCTGGCCCCTCCCTCCTATTGAGTGCCCCCACAGCAAGCAGCTTGCTATGGGGGCACCCGAGCTAAGCTGCAGCTCCGTGTTTCCATTCAGACATGGAGCTGCCATTTGGCCCTGCCCCCTCTCTCTCCCCTGATTTGCTCACTGACTTTGACAGCCGCAGGACTGGCTGTGTCCCAGCCAATCAGGAGGGAGAGTCCCGGATGGCCGAGGGACTCATGGACATCGCTGGACAGAGATGGGGCTCAGGTAAGTATTAGGGGGTGATGGGGAGGGTGATGGGGGCTGCTACACACAGAAGATTTTTATCTTCATGCAAATAATGCATTCAGATAAAAAAACCTTCTGACTTTACAGCTCCTTTAATGTTAATCAGTTTTAGTTAGTAATTTCAGGAGCCTCTCATTATTAAAATATCATCCATTTATTTAGCCTTACGTCCTAGTTTAAATCCATGCAAGAAAACCCAAATGATGTATTGTAGGTGATTGCTGACATTTTCCTGATGGCAGGGAAGCTAATCATCCAGCGCTTTGCTTTCACTGGCCTGCGCATTACTACAAGCATCTTCCAGGATCCATGCTGGTTCCTGTGCAGTGATCCATGAAGCATTATGTTTGATGATCATGTTTTCCATATTTGAGTAGTTTGTGTACATTCAAAACAGAGTCTTTGTTACATGTCTGCAAACAAATGTTCAGCTCTGATACCTAAATTTGGTTCTATTAAAGGAAACCTGTGGTGTTCCCTGACATTTCTGACCTCCCTTTCTGAAAATCCCATTTGCCTGGCTGTCAAGCTTATCCAGTAACATCAGTAGTTTGAGACTCCCTGACCTGCACATGGCAGCATTTTAGATGGCATTTCTTTATTTTTGTTCAGGACAATAACTCAGAAGCAGATCATTTCCTTGTGAAAGGAAATCCTCCTTTTTTTCCTTTATATGTGTGGCCAATTTTCCTGCTCTTTACGTAATCAGTCAAATCGAGGAATCTTAGCTGAACCATGGGATTCTCTGGAGGCTGGATGATTTGACTGTGGTCTGAGAAGATCAGTCATATCCGACTATACTTAGTATGTCCATAGGACAGCCACCTTCTATACTTTACATGGCTGATATTCTGTTTTGCTGATGGGGTTATCAGATTGTTTTAGGAAGTAATGTGTAAGCAAAGAATAAAGTTATGAACAAAAAAATGAGGGTAAAAAAATAAATAAAAAAATTAAAATGTTTATGGTGGAATTAAGAAATCCTCCCCAGTCCCCTCTGCTCTATTGTTGTGATCTCCTGCAGCCAGAATCCAGACAGCGCCTCGTGTTACTTAGGCCTCATGTCTGCAGAAGACGTCTAGCCAATGACAAAACGCGTTAGTGGAATGCGCGTCGTGACATCACATGAGCTTTGGTAGAACGAAAGCCGGAAGTACCGCTCTCCACCTCGTAGCTCACACATGTGACAGCGTTTTATGGATTTTTATCCTGTTTTTTACCTGTAAAACTTTTATTGGGACTTGGTATGGACTCTTTAGATTATGTGCAATAAAATATTGGTTGTTTATACCATACTGCACTATCCAGAATTTTCCTTTTATATACCCCCATTGGAGCTGAATTACAGGAGGAGCGTTGCTACAGGAGAAGGCATCTGCTTGAAGGGAATTTATCCCGACCCTGGTGGGTCACTAAAAGCCTGTATGGTCTTAGTGTCATAAGGCACATAGGACCCACTTTTTCTGGTGAGTGTAAAATTAATTTATTTTGTCATGGTGGAATACATTGAAGAACACCAGGGAGAGAGTGGAACTATCTACCACTAAGCACTACTTCACTGTGCACTTTACTTTGAACTTTTTTAGTGTTGTGAAATTACACTATCATAAACTTTTTTGCACAAAAGTTTATTTGGCACATGAACTTTAAGGAATTTCATGAAGACACTAAAGTTTGCACTTTATATATATTAACTTGTTTTTTATATTTATTAATTATTATTATTTTTTTTGTGCATATTGAGTATATATAAATCTTATAATTCATTGTTTCACACACACAGGGTTTATATGCAATATATATTTTATATTTTTTAGCAAGTGCTATAGGTAATCTTGTATACATAGATTACCTCTAATACAGTTGTGACTAGAACAGGTGTTCCTGTTTGAAGAATTGGGCCTCATTCACATGGTCGTACTACAGTTTACATCCTTGCAAAGGCCACGTTTGCCCACATAGGGATGTACAGGTGTTCCATGCGTCACCATGCAGGCAGTCTCATTGATGTCTATTGAGACTCAGTGAATGCATGGACCCAACCACTGCTCCCAATTTAACACAGTTTGGGGCGATGTAGGTAATGTATGGGGACAAGGTAAGAAGGGGTGAAAATCAAAGTCACTCCTGGGGTGGGGGGGGGGGTGAAGCTCCTTCTAAGAAAGAATTCCTAATAGGAGTACTAGTTGTTAGTACACAACTTAGAAGGCCTAAGTACTCAGCATGGTAATCAGACAAAGCAATTCACAAAAAAAGCATGCAATATACAATATCTCACAAAAGTGAGTACACCCCTCACATTTTTGTAAATATTTTGTTATACCTTTTCATGTGACAACACTGAAGAAATTACACTTTGCTAAAATGTAAAGTAGTGAGTGTACAGCAACATAACTCAACACACAGCCATTAATGTCAAACCACTGGCAACATAAGTACACCCCTAAGTGAAAATGTCCAAATTGGGCCCAATTGGCCATTTTCCTTCCCCAGTGTCATGTGACTCGTTAGTGTTACAAGGTCTCAGGTGTGAATGGGGAGCAGGTGTGTTCAATTTGGGGTTATCGCTCTCACTTTTTCATACTGGTCACTGGAAGTTCAACATGGCACCTCATGGCATAGAGCTCTCTGTGGATTTAAAAAAAAAAAAAGAATTGGTGCTCTACATAACGGTGGCCTAGGCTATAAGAAGATTGCTAAGACCCTGAAACTGAGCTGCAGCACGTGGCCAAGACCACCAGGTTCCACTCAGAACAGGGCTCGCCATGGTCAACAAGTTTGTCTTGCCTACAGTCAAGCATGGTGGTGGGAGTGTCATGGTCTGGGGCTGCATGAGTGCTGCCAGCACTGGGGAGCTACAATTCATTAACCGCTTCCCATCCGCGCTACAGCCTATATACGGCTGCAGCGCGGACTTGAATTTTCGGGAGGCCGTTTTTAAACAGCCTCCCAGTGACACGCTTCCCGCGCGCTCCCGCGAGCGCGCATCGGGGAGAATCTGTGTCGGCCGTGTCCCTTGGACACGGCCGATCACAGATCGTGGTGAATGGCCAATCACAGCGGCCATTCACCACGTGATCAAGCCGTCCAATGAGAGATGATCTCATATGTAAACATATGAGATCATCTCTCATCGCCGGCGCTCCTTCCTCACACAGACACTGCAGTGTGATGAAGGAGGGGGAGCCGACAGCCGCTGGGGACACAGAGAAATGTAATCAGGGCACTGATCACCAGTGCCCTGATTACTAAAGGTAAAAAAACCACACACATTGCCCCCCCATCAGTGCCCACAGTGCCCGCCATCAGTGCCCCCATCAATGCCCACAATCAGTGCCCATAGTGCTGCCAGTCAGTGCCCATCAGTGCCTGCTCATCTAGGCACTGATGAGCACTGACTGGCAGCACTATGGGCACTGATGGTGCTGCCCATCAGTGCTCATCAGTGCTCATCAGTGCCACCCGTCAGTGTCCATCAGTGCCATCCGCCAGTGCCACCTATCAGTGCCGCCCATCAGTGCCGCCTCTCAGTGCCCAGCAGTGCCACCTCTCAGTGCCACCTCTCAGTGCCCAGCAGTGCCGCCTATCAGTGCTCATCAGTGCCGCCTATCAATGCCGCCTATCAGTGCTCATCAGTGCGGCATATTAGTGCCACCTCATCAGTGCCCATAAGTGCCACCTCATCAGTGCCCATAAGTGCCACCTCATCAGTGCCCATCAGTGCAGCCTATCAGTGCCGCCTCATCAGCGCACATCAGTGAGGGAGAAAAATTTATTTTCAAAATTTACTCGCAGAAAATAAGAAAAACTTTTTTTTTTTTTCAAAAATTTCTGTCTTTTTTTTCTTTTTTTTGTAAAAAATAAAAAACCCAGAGATGATTAAATACCACCAAAAGAAAGCTCTATTTGTGTGAAAAAAATGATAAAAATTTCATATGGGTACAGTGTACTGTGACCTACCGAAGCAGAGCATGATCCCCTCCCTTCGGAGACTGGGCTGCAGGGCAGTATTCCAACATAACGACCCCAAACACACCTCCAAGATGACCACAGCCTTGCTAAAGAAGCTGACAGAATGTGGAGGGGTGCAAGGTCT
This sequence comes from Pelophylax lessonae, assembly GCF_965119305.1. Classification (NCBI taxonomy): domain Eukaryota; kingdom Metazoa; phylum Chordata; class Amphibia; order Anura; family Ranidae; genus Pelophylax; species Pelophylax lessonae. The sequence continues at coordinate 123,898,305 of NC_138780.1, read as the reverse complement.
CTAACATCCACCAGCTCCGTGATGTTGTCACAGAGGAGTGGACGAGGACTCCAGTGGCAACCTGTGAAGCTCTGGTGAACTCCATGCCCAAGATGGTTAAGGCAGTGCTGGAAAATAATGGTGACCACACAAAATATTGACACTTTGGTCCCAAGTTGGACATTTTAAGTTAGGGGTGTACTCACTTTTGTTGCCAGCGATTTAGACATTATTGACTGTGTTGAGTTATTTTGAGGGGACAGCAAATGTACACTGTTATTCAAGCTGTATACAGGCATACCCCACTTTTAAGTACGCAATGGGACCGGAGCATGTATGTAAAACGAAAATGTACTTAAAGTGAAGCAATACCTTTTTTCACTTCTCAATGCATGTACTACATTCCAATAGTCATTTAGAGGCATAACTGATATAAATAATGCATTGATAACTAAAATAAACATAATACAGAACAGTATTAAAAAAAAAAATTGTAAGCTTGCCTTGCCCTTGCTTGTGACAGGGACCCACAGTGCACACCTTGGCCTGCACTCCCATCCCAGAGCAAAGTAGGCTTAGGTGTTATCAAACTATACCTATTTAAGCCCCTTCCAGTTTGGCCACACCCAACTGTTGGCGTGGTGCACTTCACATGCTGCCATTAAAGAAGCCCCTCTGCTCAAACCTACCCCACCCCCCCCCCAAAAAAAAACTGGGTGCAGTCAGTAGGGTCTCCCTGAATTTGATTTTCAAAAAGTGGTCACCTTATCATAGCACAGCTTAGAACATAGAGCCACAAATACACACAGCTGTTTCCAACTTCTTAACATTGGCACAAGTAATGGAGGTAAAGGCTTCTATGGGCTCGGCTTATGTAACCTGGCAGGCAACTCACGGATGGCTGGTGGTCAACTCCAAGCTGTCTGTGGGCATATCTCGCAACACCAGGGTATACTGCGGCTGCGCGGCGAGCTGTCTGTGGGCGTATTCTGGGCAGGAACCTGGCCTCTCGCACCTCCAGGGTATACTGCGGCTGCGCGGCGAGCTGTCTGTGGGCGTATTCTGGGCAGGAACCTGGCCTCTCGCACCTCCAGGGTATACTGCGGCTGCGCGGTGCGGGAATGTCGGAACGTCCGTACTTGCGAGGCACTTTACGTACACTCTCGGTGCATGTCCGTACTCGCGAGTGTACGTAAAGTGAGTGTACGTAAAACGGGGTATGCCTGTACTCACTACTTTACATTGTAGCAAAGTGTCATTTCTTCAGTGTTGTCACATGAAAAGATATAATAAAATATTTACAAAAATGTGAGGGGTGTACTCACTTTTGTGAGATACCTTATGCTTGGTTACTTTGAAAAATTGCTTCACAACCAGTAAAACCACTACTGCACTGTGTGTAAAAGGCAAGCTGGAACCGTGTCGGAAAACATTTGAACTGTACTTTCAGGAAATCAGTAAAAGTAATACTCCAGATAAGAATTAAAAAAACATAAGGGGTGTGTAGATTTTCTTTTTCTCTTCTCATAACTAGGAGTAGGATTACAACCATACAGTATTTGGTGGGAACGACAATAGCTTGTAATGAAATCTACAGCATAATGTGTTATTACCAATCGGACAGCTTATCAGATGTTTGTAACCAAGAAAGCTGCACGTACCTGATCAGTATCTTAGATATTTGCTACATGGGTAGTAATTACAGTGTATCTAAAGTGTCACCTGATTAGCAAGAGGAGAACAATTGTTCCAGGATAAAGCCACCTCTGCTTGTGTCACTCTTGAAGAGAATTTTACCTCATCTTGTCCTGTAAGGCTGGCTATACACAGTAGTGATCGACCGATATCGTTTTTTTGTTGCCGATACTTTGACAATTGAATATTGGTATCGGCCGATATTGGCCAATATTTTTGTACATTTAATTTTTATATCACTTGACAGGTATCTTGTGGAGGGATCTGGGTGTCTAAAAGACCCCAAACCCCTCCGCTGCACTTAAAAGCATTTAAAACGCCAAGTTTGGCTGTTTTAAATGCTGTCATTTTTTTTTCAATCTGGCGTTGAGTACCCGGAAGTGATGTCATGACATCACTTCCGGGTTTTTACATGGAGACCCGATCAGAGCTGAATGCGGCTTTGATCGGGTCTTCGGCGGCCGTGCAGGCTGGTTGCCCGGGTCTCCCGGTGGGACGGGAGACCCGGGCGAGCCGCAGGAGGGGGGCGTCCCCTCCCGCTCCTTGTAATGACAGCCGAGCGGCTTCTCAGCCACATCGGTTGTCATTACAAGACAGCCGACCGTCGGCTATGGATGCCGGTACCGGGGTGATGCCTCTAGCTGCAGGACTCACTCCGGTACAAGCACTTTCCGAAATATCAGCAATTTCGGTCACCTTGGTGGCCGATTCTGATATATCAGGGAAAGTGCATATCGGCCCCCGATATATCCGCTTTGCCGATAATCGGTCGTTTCCTAATACACAAGGCAGATTCTTTTCATGCAACCACAGGTTGCAAGAAAAAAAATGTGCTTGATTCCCCCATTAACACCAACATGTTGATGCGAGAATCCCTCTCTTGCCGGACCATTGTCTTTTCCCGATAGGGGGAAAGGAAGAGCGTGGAAAACCATCCCTGCTTGGAGAAGACAGTGATTATCACTAGCGGCTATAGCAGTCGCCTGCGATAATCGCAAGTGAATCATGCAGGCTGGTTTGATTGATCAACTTGGTACATTCAGCCTGCCCATTATTGGTTTGAATCTATGCAGGTTCAGCAGGAACCCGCCGAGATTCGAACCATGTATGGCCAGCCTAAAACTGGTTCTCACTGGGACAAGAAGATAGAAAGTTTTGCTGTGAGGGGAATCCATATTTTTAGAGTTATCACATGAAGCTAAGGCCTCCTTTACAAAGGGATACTACAGCATACACCCGTGCAAGGGCTCTGTTTGCCCGCACAGTGTATGTAGGCCCGGCAGCTCTCTAGCTGTGCTAAGAACTGCTCTCCTTCAATGATCAGACTTGTCCTGACCCCCCCCCCCCCCCCCCACACACAGTCTTTTCACTGGGAAGACTAGTGTGCTTCTGCGTCATTCTTTCGTAGGCAAGAATGCTGAAGCACTTGCTGTGCTCTACTAAAAATATAACCCCCCCCCCAGAAAATAAAGGGGGGATGAGGCGAAAGAGGGAAGGAAGAAAAAGTTAGTAAAGTTCCACTTTAATTTTCTGCATACCGTATATACTCGAGTATAAGGCGACCCAAATATAAGCCGAGGCACCTAATTTTACCACAAAAAAAGTGGGAAAACGTATTGACTCAAGTATAAGCCTAGGGTGGGAAATGCAGCAGCTACTGGACCCAACTGGACCAACACAAGACACAAAACAGGGGCTGCGGGCATGGTACAGGAGATGCAGGGCTGTGGACATGGTACAGGAGATGGTTCAGGCATGGTACATGAAATGGCACAGGAGATGGTTTTGGCATGGCACAGGAGATGGTACAGGTTTGGTACAGGCATGGCACAAGAGATGGTACAAGCATGGCACAGGTGATGGTACAGGGGATGGTACAGGAGATGGTACAGGCATGGCACAGGTGATGGTACAGGCATGGCACAGGAGATGCAGTGCTGCGGGCATGGTACAGCATGAGGAAATGCTGGGGCTGTGGAGGAGTCTCACTTACCTGTCGGTGAGGCGCCTTACATTTTAAAATGGCGCCAACACGTCACGATGCTCGGGAAAGCCTATGCACGTTCGGCTATTCCCGGGCAGACAGCGCATGCGTGGTGATGTGTTGGCATCAGGCAGCGCCATTTTTAAAAGGTAAGTGAGACCATGACTCAAGTATAAGCCGAGGGGGGGATTTTTCAACATAAAAAACATGCTGAAAAAGTCGGCTTATACTCGAGTATATACGGTACATGTTTTTTGTTCTTTTGAAAGCAATAACGCCAAAGGATCAAAAGTGTTCGGAAAATACAACAGTGGCAGCCTACATATGTCTCTGGTAACCGTTTTACTTTGAAGAAGATCTAAACTGTGGAAGCTGAGCCCAAAAAAGAAAATACAAGGACAAAGGATTAGTCAGCGGTATTCGCTTTGTGCCCCCTGAAGCTGGTCTTTCCCCTTGACTGACTTGCACTGTCTTGTTCTATACTGTGTCTGTGTGTGGAGGTGGCCATCTTGCTAGAGGAGTTTTCCCACGCCAGTACTGCTGCTTGGTAACTAGTAAAGCTGCGTTTAAAAAGCAAAGGTATAGGAAATACAGATGTAAATAATGAAAAATAAAAAAACACGACACAAGGAGATCCTTGCACTGCATGTGTACAGGTACAGTTTTCTCTCCAGCAAGGAGACTAGCAGACAGAGGCAGCAATACTGAAGATATACAGCTATGAAGCTTAATGAATTTAGTGTGTCACAAAAAAAAGTTTGCACCAATTAAAGATTGATTGGGGGGGGGGGGGGGCATTATTCAGCTGCTGGAGTGGTTAGTGAGTGTTGTGTGGGGTGTTTGTTTTGTATTATATTATATATATTAAATTGTGTGTACAGTAACTCTTCATAGAGGATGAACTTGTAAATCGCAGTTAGCTCATGCCTAAAATAGCAGCCAGTCTTTATATACAGTACAGAAAGCTTTTTTCTTTTTAATGGTGTTCTATAATGTTGCTAATTGACCCAATAAAATAACGTGGCATCATATGATTGTTGAACTACTTTATAAATCTTTGTTACACCTTGTATGAGTTAGGGTATGACTGTAAATGTTCTGATGTTTCAATAAGCAATGAAAGGTGAATCATTCACTAATCGCTTCATTCTCGGGAATACTCGGCTCTAGGGATGCACCAAAACCGTTTTTTTATCAGAGAGTATGGTTACCCATACTTTCGGTCAAGTACTCTCCGATACTGAGTACCGATACTTTGTGGTGCAATTTGCGGCCATACAAAATAAATAGGCGCACATCGCACTGCAAAGAATCGCATGCAATTTGAACAGGAATGCATTGCGATTCCTGTTTAAAATGTATGCGATTTCCCCCACCGCTCCTGTATGTGTGAGCTCCACCGCCGCTTTTACATTTTGGAGCCGAGATCAGGGAAGTCAGAGGGCTTGCAGCGGAGATGATTTAATGTACCCGCGGCAACAGCTGATGCGGTGTAACGTTACAAAACACTACCCCGTGGAAATTCCCTACCCTCCGGAGCTGTGAGCATGCGCACTGGTAGGCTGCTCAGCTGTTCCATGATGTATGTGCACAGGAAGTGACGAGGGTAGGGAATTTTTATGAGGTCGGGTTTTTTAACGTTACACCGGTGGACATCGAGTCCGTAGTACCCACCGCTGGGCTCAGCTGTGTGTGATCACATTTGGCCCCAGTCACGACAGTGGCAGATTACGTACTATGTGCGGGATCTGGCACAGAGCGGCCGCCCTGCCGCAGTGCATGTACGGTGGGTGGTCTGCAAGTGGTTTAAGACAAAAGATCTCAGCAGTCCCCTGGGCTTCTTTTTTTTTTTTTAGCTGCAAAGCGGGCAAACATAATGCTGATGTGAAGGTAAAGGGGAGGTATGTGGCGCTGCCTGTGAATCACTTACTAATAGTTGGCATGGACCTAGATAAAGTGCAATAGTGCAATATCCTTAAAAATATAAAAAATATATAGCTCCTTGGAAAATTGATAAAATGTGAATGGTGATAGTGATATGGGAATAAATAATGGTGTGCAGTACAAATAATGTGCTAAAGTGCTCTATTTTCAATCCAGTGTCAAGACCTGGTATCTTCAGTAACCATACTTAGTGCAATACTCTAAATCGCTGTGAAAAAGGTGCGATTATATAAATCAATAATAATGACAAGTGAAAAAACCTATAGCTTTGTGCAGTGATGCAATATAATAAAGAGTAAATGTGAATGGTGCTGCTGGGTATATAAATATAAATGACACCACTGAAAAATAAAATATAAAATGTAAAAAAATAAAAAAATACAAAGGTGTATAAGTGGAAATCCTCTATAGATCCTACTCCTAGGTTTAACTAAGTAAAAAACAATCTAAGAGATACGCAGTATGAAATCAGCAGGGAACCACATATATAATAGATATTAAAAAGTAGCAGAAATTTGTATCAAAAATATCCCAAAAATATTATATTAAAAATATGTAGTCCAAAAAAAACAGTCCAATCATTTTCTTTCAAGTATATCACAAAATTTTACAGTTTATCATAAGGTGCAAGGATGATGTGATATCCAAAAGTGACTTCAGTGCAAGATGATGTAATTTCCAAAAGTGACTTCAGTGCAGGTGCCTTAATATATTTCTTATGGGTGCCAAATACGGTGATCACTCTGTGCTCCCCGCACCCCCAGGACCGCACTCACCAGAAGTAATTACCCCTGCAGGGGTAACAGGCCTTGGTATAATATTGCCTCTTATGCTTTTCGGATCCCCCTTGGTCTCCCTGGACGGTCCTACAAGCTCTGGGTGCTGTCCTCTGGATGTCCTAGCTATAACCTGCCCGAGTGCGGTCTCTCTGCACCTTACATATATATTCCATGGGTATATATGGGGAAGAAAGGGCCTCACATAGAGTAGTATTGTCTTCTCTACTGCCACTTCCAGCAATGTCTCCTCTCTACTTCCTGATAATGCTGATGTGGCCTGATATAAAATGGAGTTTGACACCCCTGCCTTAGAGGAATTCCAGGTGTACTTGGGGGGCTTTCCATTGACTGTAAGTAAGTTTATATGGGCAGTTTCTTTTTACAGTGTGGTCATCAGGTTCCCGTTCACATTAACTGCAGCTTTGAGATTGCATGGCTTCATCTAAAATCGCACTATTTCAAAGCCGCATGTCAGTGCGACTTCAGGTGTGACATGTGTACGGCTTCATGCACCGATGTCTATGCAAGTCGCACCCAAAATTGCCAAAAGTAGTGTACGAACTACTTTCTGAAATCGGTGCTGCACCGCAAAGTCAATGTCGCACAGATTTGAACAGAGTGATTGCATTACAAGTCGCTCCACTGTGAACGCGGGTTAAGTATCTTTCAGCCATTTGTAAAAATATTCCTGCAGTGTATCATTAGTGAGACTGTGAAAGTGAGACTAGATTAGGGTTTCCTGTAAACACGTGTCTACCTGAAGGCAATCCTATCATTAAGGTGGCTTACTCAGTGGAGAGGGTGATTACTGAAGGATGTGGCTTTTTCTAGGTAAATACTACGCCCCATGTAGATAAGCTCTGTTGACATTACATACCTGTCCAGAGGCTGGGCCTGATTACACAGAACCTGGCAAGCCACATTCTTCCTGCCCTTATTCTCCTGGTAAAATGCGCTGTTTTCAAAATTGAAAGATGTGGCAGAGGACTTTGTACTGTACTTGGGAACTGATAAGGGAGTCATTTCTGCTTTTTATTTTGTCCTTATGACTAAGAGCTTCAATAATGGATATATACTGTGAGAACTTTTTTCAGAAGAGTATATAACATGACTTAGGTAAAAAGTGGTTGAAAAACACAGGGGAATTCTCAAACACTCACCCAGCGCTTACAATTATGAGGGAGAAACCATGCAATCACACGTAAAAACAGGTAGTAAAATTTCATAAAATTTTGCTGATCGCAGCTGCTGTAAAAATGAAACAGTCTAAAAGATAATGTAATTAAATACTAAAACCAAAATGTCCAGCAAAAAATCACATTCAGCAGCGCTCAATATGTCTTCAACATATTAAGATCATAAAGTCCTCATATAAGAGTATTATACCGCCAAACAGTCTTTATTCAAGGCAAAAACCAGATATTCCATAGATAATCTGTGTTCCCGGTGCTCATAAATAAATAATCCGGCATTAACCTTCACCACACCATCAGTGACCCCTTAAGAGTGGGAACTCACCAGAAATAACATGGTAATACACCTGTAAGCATTGGTTGCTTGAACCCTTGACAATCCGGACCACTTCTGCTTCCACCAGAAGATCTCCGCTCTCCAGTCTCAGACAGGGATCAGACCATACCCAAAAAAATTGGAAAAGTAGGAGGCACAATAGTGTGATACCGTTTCAAAGCTTTTATTATGTAACCACACTCCAAAATAAGACCCCCCACATCCAATATGCTTACATCAAGATAGAATTTTTCAAGCATAAAAATGATAATCACGATGTAATGGCTAGCTCACCGTTCCTGCATAGATTCTGCCCGCCTGACCTATGGGTGAGATCCGGAATCCGGCCAAAACCTTGGTGACCATCAGGGAGACAGCGTGCCTGTGTCCTGACATGTTTCGTCGTATGTGACTTCAACAGAGGACTCCGGCACACTGCACATTGCCCCCTTTATGTAGTATAGATAATTAGGACTAATCCCGCCTTGTACACTAGAAAAACACACTAGAAAAACAAGTCAGAACTTGGTGGGACATCAGTACCTTTGAGCAGTATGCGAAAGATAAAATAATCATGAGGAGCCTAAGATGGGATGTTACCCCTCAGGACGGACTCGAGGACGATGCTTCCACCAGTGAGTGGATAGAATTTTTTAACCAAGCAGGGTATAGATTACAGGAGTTGGTTTTAAAAAGAAAAAGGAAGAAAATGCTAATCTTAGAAAAGAAAATTTCGGAAATACAGAAGGAGTTGGAAGAACACAAAGAATCACCACTTCTAATTAAATTCAACACGGATATCAAAAAACGTCTAGAGAAAATAGATCTAGACACACAAAAGAAAAAGGTCAAGAAATACCATCGGGATATGAATGACTTCAGACGCAACCAAGTGTATCTGTGGCAGATTCCTCCACAACAAACTAGACAAGAACAACAAATGGTCTCCCAGAATAGAGATGATGGTCCAAGCACTAGTACCAATATTAATCCAGGAAGTACAGCCCCAGGTTATACACAAGGAGAAAGTGGCTCAAGGAAAAGGAAAAAAGTGGAAGCCTAGACAAACTGGGAATGTTCCTAAACCATCGACTCCCATATAAAGAGCTAATCACCCTCCACATATGACTGAGAATGTTAGGGATACATATCAGGCATATGGGCAGCCGACACATAGGGTACAAACGTATAACAGGTTTGAACCGTTAAGGGTGGATGAAAATATTCCAACTAATTCCCAACAGCCTTTTTTATGGAGAGGCTGGAGGGGAAGAGGCAGAGGAAGGGGTCGCAGACCGGTGAGAGGCAAATCCTGGAACAACCCCAGAGGGCAGAGAGAAGAAATGGACCAACAGTACCAGCAAAGTTTGAGGAACAACTCAATGGGCTACCAACGTACAGAGGATGTAGAGGAGGACGAAGGGTCCAGAAAAAGAAGGCGAGAAATGGAATGACTGGCATCTACAACTTGGCAGGTATTGAATTGAATCAAAAAGAAGTAAACATTCTGAATGCTGGATTGAAGTGCGGTATAAGAAAACCAGTGAACAAATTTAATGTCTATATAGACATACAAAAATATATTAGAAAGGTGAATATGAAGAAATACTTTCTCAACACCAATCCAGCTCAAAACAGAACTACAAAGTCAATAAACAAACCCAACACAGTGGGGGTTAACAGTGGTTTAAAGAACAACTCACTGTTTAACCCGCCATCAACATCGAACCACAACATCGATGTTTTTAAACAATTACTCATCAAAGATCTGGATAAAATCAAACCAATCCGAAATGCAAATCCTAAGTACATCCAAGAAGGGATTGAGTCCCTGGAAAAAAGAAAAGAAGTAGTGATCCGACCAGCGGATAAAGGGGGAGGAGTAGTAATCTTGGACAAAAATTACTACCACAACCAACTGATGGGCATGCTTGGGGATACTGAAGTATACGGTAAGCTGGACCAGGATCCAACTTTACCATATAGAAGAGATCTTAATAACCTGATAGAACTGGGCTATAGCAAAAGGATCATAACTAAAAAGGAAATTAAGTATCTAGTCCCAAGCTTCAGCCGCATCCCCACTATCTACACATTGCCCAAGGTCCATAAGAACCAGCTCCACCCTCCGGCCAGACCTATCGTCAACAGTATAGGTTCAGTGTCCACAAGGGTGGGTGAATATTTGGACCATTTTTTGCAAGAGAGTGTAATTCATATAAGGACATATCTACGAGACACCAAGGACTGTTTATGCATTTTAAGAGATTTGATCCTGCCAAACACAGAAAATATTTTTTTAGTAACTGCTGACGTGTCTTCATTATACACGATAATACAGCACGAAGATGCCATTTTAGCCTTGAATTGGGCCCTGAGCCAAAGAACGGATCTACCTCATGTACAAAAGAAATTTTTAGGTATGATTTTAGAGTACTGCTTATCCCACAATTATTTTTGGTACGGGGGCCAATTTTATGTACAGAAACGGGGCGTTGCAATGGGGGCCAAATTCGCACCGTTGATTGCCAATCTATTCATGGGAGAATGGGAGGATAGAAGAATACATGCCGGACGTAGGAAAGAACTGTTATTATACAAACGATATTATATAAACGATATATCGATGACATGTTCTTTATATGGGCAGGAGATGAAGTATCATTGCTAACGTACATGGAAGAGCTAAACACTAACAAACAGAACATCAAATCGGAGTTTACATGGAGCCGGGAAACCATCAATTACTAAGACGTTAGTGTATCTCTGAATGGCGGAAAGATCAGCACAAAGGCTTATTTCAAACCTACTGACCGCAATGGATACTTACCCATACAAAGTGGACACCATCCTACTTGGCTAAGAAATATCCCAAAAGGACAGATGTTAAGAATTCGCAGGAACTGCACATATGACGAAGACTTCCTAACGCAATCAGCGATCATCAAAGACAAATTTGTGGAGAGAGGGTACAAGACAGATCAGATTGACAAAACAGTTCAGGAAGTGCTTGATATTCCCCACAATGAGTGTCTTGCCACTAAAGAAAAAGTCATCAATGACAGACACCAATGGGGTTTTATTACTGATTATAACGTGCAATATCGTGAATTTGAGGAGATTTTTAAAGAACATTGGGAGATTTTAAAAATGGACAAAGTTTTAGGACCGGTTTTACCTTCTACCCCTATATTTATTTATCGGAAGGCACCTAGCATTGGTGATAGAATTGTCAAAAAGGTCCTAGACCTACCGAAGGCGCCAAAAATGTTTTGGAATACCCCAGGATTCTATGCATGTAGACGCTGCAAAGCTTGCCAACAAGTTAACACCCACTTTAGAGGACTGACTACCTTCACATCTAACGCGAATGGTAGAACCTTAGAAATAAAAGAGGTGATAACATGCATGTCCACGCATGTCGTATACGGAATGGAATGTCCATGTGGCATGCTGTATATTGGCCGTACAAAAAGAAAGTTGGGGGTGCGGATTGCAGAACACATCTATAATATCAGCATAGGGTTTAGGGAACACAGTGTCCCATTACATTTTAGGGACAAACATATGATGGACCCATCAGGCTTAAAATTTTGGGGCATAGAGAAAATGCCGCATTCCTGGCGTGGAGCGAATAGGGTTAGAGAGCTATCCAAGAAAGAGACAGAGTGGATATATCGGACCAATGTCCTGACCCCCAATGGATTAAATGTGGATTTAGATCTAAATTGTTTCTTAAGTAATTATTGAGTGGTTTCTCCACCCTCTGTGATGGCTTTTAATTACTTTTTAACAATTACCTTTTATATCCACTAGTTCTCCCTCTCCCCCTTTTTACTTGGTTTGAAGATGGCTCATTTTATGGTCGGATCTTTTAATATTGCCTGTATTTCCGTTTTTATAGACCGTATTTATTATGAATCATTTTAGAAATTTTATAACTGTTTTACTCATTATTGATATATATATGTTATGGCATTTTCTTCCTTTTTAATATATATATGGATTTTATTATATGCATTATTTGCAATATATATATTTATACACTTTTAGTACCCATACAAGCTTAATGGGCTCATTTAATCATCTTCCTTTATGATTATAGACATACATAGTTATTCAGAAACAGTTATAGATAATGTATGATTATTAATCATGGATGTATACATCCTAAATGCACATACGAATATTTGTTTGGTGCATTATAAATTAGGACTGTGCTATCCCCAGGTCCTTATGTTCAGTAAGTGAATTAAGCTTATTAGAACTCATAAGTGGAGCCGATTCAAAACTTTTGATTTGCCGTATAGTTATTACTATGGCAACGGTAGACCAGGACACACCAACATCCGGGTTAAGTAATCCGGAAGTTGTAGCTGTGACGGAAGCGGAAGTGATTCCTTTGTAGGTCACGGTCCGCATGTCCGGCGTTCTCGGCCAGTTGCCCCGGAAGTTGTTGTCCGCGGCGGAAGCGGAAATGACGTCACGGCGGGCCACGGGCTAGTATTGATGAGCGCATGTCCGGCATTCTCGGCCAGTTGCCCCGGAATTTGTTGTCCGCGGCGGAAGCGGAAAGGACGTCACGGTGGGCCACGGGCTAGTATTGATGAGCAGCCAATGTTTACAAATGACGCCATATCCGGTATCGCGGATACCGGAAGCACATTGATTGGCGGGAAACGGCACCACGAGTTCCCTCCCAAGGGGAGGAGATATTACAACAAGGCGGGATTAGTCCTAATTATCTATACTACATAAAGGGGGCAATGTGCAGTGTGCCTGAGTCCTCTGTTGAAGTCACATACGACGAAACGCGTCAGGACACAGGCACGCTGTCTCCCTGATGGTTACCGAGGTTTTGGCCGGATTCCGGATCTCACCCATAGGTCAGGCGGGCAGAATCTATGCAGGAACGGTGAGCTGGCCATCACATCGTGATTATCATTTTTATGCTTGAAAAATTCTATCTTGATGTAAGCATATTGGATGTGGGGGGTTTTATTTTGGATTGTGGTTACATAATTAAAGCTTTGAAACGGTATCACACTATTGTGCCTCCTACTTTTTCCAATTTTTTTGGGTATGGTCTGATCCCTGTCTGAGACTGGAGAGCGGAGATCTTCTGGTGGAAGCAGAAGTGGTCCGGATTGTCAAGGGTTCAAGCAACCAATGCTTACAGGCGTATTACCATGTTATTTCTGGTGAGTGCCCACTCTTAAGGGGTCACTGATGGTGTGGTGAAGGTTAATGCTGGATTATTTATTTATGAGCACCGGGAACACAGATTATCTATGGAATATCTGGTTTTTGCCTTGAATAAAGACTGTTTGGCGGTATAATACTCTTATATGAGGACTTTATGATCTTAATATGTTGAAGACATATTGAGCGCTGCTGAATGTGATTTTTTGCTGGACATTTTGGTTTTAGTATTTAATTACATTATCTTTTAGAATATAACATGACTTACCTTGTGAATAAACCCTGACCCAATGGAATAGCCATGGTTCATCAATTTTGAATGTTCACTCTTTGTGTCCCCTGCGATGCCTATATGCCAGTTTTGTGTACTGCGTGTAAGCAGCAGGTGCTTGGTTTTTGAAGTGAAGGAGGTAGGGCTGTACTTGACACATCTCACCCACAGACCACCAATAAAGTTCATCTTTGGGCAGAAATCAGAATTTTGTTGTAGTAATACATTTCAGTGGGTTCAGCGTTCAATAGTGCTTAAAATTTACACTCATTCCTCAAGCTACAATACTAACCTAGTCTCAAAATACCAACTAAATTGTTCTCTTCGCTCCTCCCGCTCTCTAGCTCCCTTGTCATCTCCTCCCATGATCGCCTCCAGGACTTCTCTAGAGCCTCTCCTATCCTCTGGAACTCCCTACTCCAATCTGTCTGATTTATCTCCTACTTTGTCCACTTTCAGACGATCCCAAAAAAATACCTGAAAACAAATTTCTTCAGAGAAGCCTATTCTGCCCGCACCTAACAACTATATATTTATTTTCTCTATCAACTCATCCCCCACAGTTATTATTATTTGTATCTCTTGACCCTCCCTCTTAGACTGTAAGCTCTAATGAGCAGGGCTCTGATTCCTCCTATAATAAATTGTATTGTAATTGTACTGTCTGCCCTTATGTTGTAAAGCGTTGTGCAAACTGTCAGCGCTATATAAATCCTGTATAATAATAATAGTTTAGTCCTACAAAGTACCAGTTGATCCTGCTAGAGAAGTGCATTAAAGTGGCAAAAAGGATGCATAGCCTGTACACTTTTTATCTAGCATTGTTACCCTTTCTGACATACTTGCATACATATATAGCTACCAATGCGTTGTGTGAATGTCGTCTGGTTCCAGACGAAACGTGCTCAGTGGGTGGACCTGCTAGCCCCACTCTGTTCCACAAAAGTCAGTTATTGAATTTGAGTTTCGCTAAAGGAGCCTGTGACAGCACAGTTTTGGTCAAACAGTGGCTGCATCCTGTCAGCCACTGTTTGGATATTCTGACAGCTGCACAAATGGATCCCTGTTTGTTAGGCACACTCTTTACACAGAGATGTAGCGTATGGAAGAGTTGACTGCTGTAGGCACAAAGTACATCACCGCAGAAGAGCTCAGCTGTTGTAAGTGTGAAGGCGATAACACACACAGTCCAAGTGTGATGAAAGAACTTGAATTGAATTGAAATAATGCAAACACAGTTTAGTTTTCAGGTGGAAAGACAACCCAACTGGGAACACTCACAGATCTAGTAGCATGTAGAGAGCAGCTTTCACCCGAACTGACAGTGCCTGTTCAGAGGGGCAGAGTGCAGTCTGACCGTCTCGTGCTCAAACGAAAAGACGTCCAGAGAAGTTGCTAGCCTTCCTCATCAGGAACCTTTGCCTGCTGCTAGTTGTGTCTACCTGTCTCTACTCTACCCACTTGCAAAACATGTGACAAGACTGGGAACCAGGGCCTTAAATAGGCTCTGCATGACCTAAGATGGCCACCAGAGTCACATGGGCTGTCAGCATCTATCACAGACGCTGGCTGCAGGGACCTTTTCTGTCCACATCCACCTGTTATTTGTTACAGTGGGGAAAATAATTATTTGATCCCCTGAAGATTTTGTAAGAAACGAAGGGCACATTATAAGTGTATTTTAACTGATAGAAACAGACTATAAACCAAGAATCCAGGAAAAAAAACCACACAAAACAAATGCTATATATTAACCACTTGCCGACCGCCGCACGATTATCTACGTCGGCGGTCAGCCCCTCACAGGCAAACTAACGTAGGTCTACGTCGCTTGCTTGTGAGGGTCTAGGGAGCGAGCGCGCGCCGCCGGAGGCGTGCTCCCGCGTGGTCACGGACCCCCCCACGCGTGTGACCAGCGGACCCGATGTCCGCCGGTCACTCGGCGATCGGCGGGGGAGAGGGAGAATGTCAGGCAGCTTGTGTAAACAAGCCACCTGTCATTCTCCTCGCTGTAAAGACACTGATCACACGGATCTAGTATGTAGATCCGTTGATCAGTGTCCTTACAGCTGAAGCCACAGCCAATCACAGTAGAAAGCACGCCCCTAGGGACACACACAGCCCCTCCCTCCCAAATAAAGTTAACCCCTTCACTGGTAATATATGTATATACTACCAGTGAAGGGGTTACTACCTATATATGGTAGTATATGTATATACTACCATATATAGGCATATATAGGCATATGTATAGCACTGATTACTGTAGAAATGTCACTGGGACCCCCAAAAGTGTCACAAATGTCAGTCAAGGGTCCGATCTGTCCGCCCCAATGTCGCAGTACCGCAAAAAAAATCGCAGATCGCCGCCATTACGCGTTAAAAAAAAACAACAAAAATGACAAAAATCTTTCCCTTTGTTAGTAAACGCGATAACTTTTGCGCAAACCAATCAAAATATGCTTTTTGCAATTTTTTTTTTACCAAACATAGGTAGCATAAAACAAATTGGCCGAAAATGTTAAAAAATTTTGATTTTTACATTTTTTTTTGGGGGAATTTCATATAAAAACATTTGAAAAATATTGCTATTTTTGCAAAATTGACGCTCCTTTTTTTGTTTATAGCGCGTGATCAAAAAATCGCACAGGTGATCAAATACCACCAAAAGAAAGCTCTCTTTGTGGGAAAAAAGGACGCCAAATTCATTTAGGTACAGCGTCGCACGACCGCGCAATTGTCCGTTAAAATCACGCAGTGCCGAATCGCAAAATACCCCCTGGTCAGGAAGGGGGTAAAATCTTCCGGGGCTTAAGTGGTTAAGCTGCAGTTCAGTTCCCCAAGCAAAATATGTCTTAGTACTTGGGGGAGAGACCAAGCACAGAGGTAAGATGTTTCTTGTAGTTGGTCACCAGGTTTACACACACCTCAGGAGAGATTTTTGGTCCACTCTTCTTTACAGATCTTCAGTGTTCTGGCTGGGGGAAGAAGGTTCTCATCCAAGATTTTACAATGCATGGCCTCATCTATTGACCCCTCAATGTGGCAAAGTCGGCCTGAAGCTTTAGCAGAGAAACAGTCCCAAAGCATAATTTTTCCACCTCCATGTTTGACTATAGGGTTGGTGTTCTTAGGGTCATAGTCAGCATTTTTTCCTCCTCCAAACACGACGAGTCGAGTTAAGGCCAAAGAGCTCAATTTTTGTTTCAGACCAACTTTGCCACATTGAGAGGCCAGTGAATGGGGCCATGTATTGTAAAATCCTAGATGAAAACCTTCTTCCCTCAGCCAGAACACTGAAGATGGGTCTTCCAGCATGACAATGACCCAAAACATACCGCCAAGGCAACAAAGGAGTGGCTCAACAAGAAGCATGTAAGGTCATGTAGAGGCCTAGTCAGTCTCCAGAACTTAATCCTTTAGAAAATTTATGGAGGGAGCTGAAACTTTGAGTTGCCAAGCGACAGCCAAGAAACCTTAAGGATTTAGAGAAGATCTGTAAAAGAAGTGGACTAAAATCCCTCCTGAGATGTGTGCAAACCTGGTCAGTAACTACAAGAAACGTCTTACCTCTGTGCTTGCCATTAAGGGTTTCTCCATCAAGTATAAAGTCATGTTTTTCTTCCAATACTTATTTTAGTCACTGAACTGCAACTCAATTTATAACATTTGTATTATGTGTTTTTTTCTGGATTTTTGGTTAATATTCTGTCTCCATCATTTTAAAATACACCTACACCTGTGATAAAATTTATAGACCCTTCATTTCTTTGTAAGTGGGCAAAATTACAAAATCTTCAGGGGATCAAATAATTATTTTCCTCACTGTATATTTCCCTTTTTACATTTTTAAAGAACTGTTCCCTTTGTATCTGCACAGCAACATCTTGCCAGGTTGGTCATCCTCACCTGCCCCCAGCCCTGTCCCCTAGTTCCCCTTTGGGGTACACTGGTGTTTTTGGGGGGTGTTGAATTGGTGCTGGGTCAGAGGGTAGTGGGAGTGTGCCGCAGGTGGCCCCCTTTTCAGGAGTGCCTGCACTTATTGCACTGCAGGGGGGGTCCCTGGGGGCTCCCCCTGGTGGACTTTTACTTCTGTGGGGTCCCGGGTCCCACGTGGCACCGCCATTTTGCAGTTGATGGTTTTATTCATCCTCCATGGCCATGTTTGTGTAGTCGGGCGGCCATGTTTTGGTTTTCCCATTGTAGTTTATAGTGGCGGCCATTTTCTTGCAGTCCAGTGCAGTGACGTGTACCGGGGCCTCTAGTGTCAGTGTCAGCACTTCCTCTTCCTCTTTGATCACAGTGTGGCAGGTTGTTTGGCGCTTTGGATCCAGCTCTGGTTGCATGGTGATGAGTCTCTGTGAGTATACAGTCCTTCCTCTTCTATATACTGCTCCACGGGTGCACTGATCCTTGTAGTGCTCTGAGCGGTGTTTCCGGGGTTTTTTTTTCCCCAGGTTTCCAGGCTAAATAAGGCCACACTTTTGACGGTGGAGGATTCTCCATCCTTTAAGGATCCTGTGGACAAGAGAGCTGGGGCTCTGGTCCATTACCTTTTCACTGTGGCAGGTTCACCTTGGTATCCCACACCTTAACTGAATGGGCAAAAATTTTATGCCAGGATCTGGAAGGGAGTGAACACCATCCTGAGCTGGCGGAGCTGGCGAATCAGTTGATCCAGGGGCTACAGTACATTTGTGATACATCTTTGGATACGGCCCCCTTGGCTGGTAGAGAGTATCTGTTACAGTGGTGATCCTTTGCGGCATGATTTGGTTAAAGTACTGGTCGGCCGACCAGGCTTCTAAAAAGGTGCTGACTGATCTACCTTTTGTAGGTGACCGGTTGTTCGGTGCCTTTATGGAGGAGATTATTAAGGGCCTTACGGGGGAGGTAAGCGTACCTTTTACTTCTGCAGGTTGCTAGGGGCAAGGAACCTCGTCATAAATGTGCTTCCTTCTCAGCTCACAAGCGGCCCTTTTGTCCTACTGGATCGCAGGAAAAGGGTGCGATATCCACCCGTGTGTTACTTCCACAGGCGAAACTACTGAAGCTGTTGGATGCGTTTCGGCTCCTGTTGTCCAGCCGTCAGTTGTCGCTCAGGACTTGCAAGCAAATGCTGGGTCTGATGGTCTCCACCTTCGAGGTGGTTTTGTTTGCTCAGTTCCATACCAGACCTCTGCAATGAGAGATTCTTGCCAAATGAAACAAGGATCCGCAGTTGCTGGAAAATCTGATCCTGTCGGAGTACGAGGGGGTCTCTGATATATGGTGGCTCAGCTCCCCGGCGCTTCGCCTGGGAAAGTCTTTTCTTCCCCTGCATTGGACAATGAATTCCATGGATGCCAGTCTGTCCGAGTGGGGAGGTGGCTTGGGAGTATTCTCAGCTCAAGGTGTTTGGACTCAAGAGGAGTCCAGTCTGCCAATCAACATCCTGGAGATTCGGCGATCAGACTTTGTCTGTCTCGGTGGAGGGATCGTCTGCAGGGATGCCCGGTGAGGATACAATTGGACAATACTGCGGCGGTGGCATATGTCAACCACCAAGGGGGCACAAGGAGTGCCCTGGCAGCCCAGGAAGTAGCTGGCATCCTGAGGTGGGCAGAACTATATGTTGTCTGGCCCTCTCTGCTGTGCACATTACAAGGGTAGAGAATTGGCAAGCGTACTATCTCAGTCGGCAGACATTGGATCAGGGAGAATGGTCTCTTCACCCGGAGGTGTTTGATCAGCTGTCTACAGGGGGGACCCCCTATGTGGACCTTTTGGCCTCCCGTCTTAACAGGAAGGTGCAGAGGTTCGTGTCAAGGTCTCAGAATCCTCTGGCCGACGCCACAGACCTCCTGGTGGCCCCTTGGGGTCAGTATTGTCTGATTTATGCTTTTCCTCCAATACAACTTCTGTCGAGACTGCTACGCAGAATCGAGGTAGAATGGATTCTAGTCATTCTGTTGGCACCAGACTGGCCTCGCCGGTCTTGGTACACAGGCCTGGTAAGGCTGGTAGCAGACGTCCCTTGGAAACTCCTTTCAGGGAAGATCTTCTGTCTCAGGGACCAATCTTCCATCCAGCTTTACAGTCAGTGACTTTAACGGCCTGGCTATTGAAAGCCAGGTGTTGAAGGACAGAGGGCTGTTGGAGTCTGTGATTCCTACGCTGTTGAAAGCTCTAGGAAATCTACTTCCAGGAAGGTTTGTCATCGAGTTTGGAAGGCGTACATTACTAGGTGTGAGTCTCGAGGGGTTTCTCCCCGTTCTTTTTCTGTGTCTCGCCTGTTGGAGTTTCTACAACTAGGTGTAGATCAACGTTTGGCTCTGGGCACCATCAAGGGCCAGATTTCCTCTTTGGCCATATTTTTCCAGAGGCCATTAGCAGCGAAGTCCTTGGTTCACACTTTTGTGCAGGGAGTTTGCCATCTGGCTCCTCCGGGGCGATTCCTGGTACCTTCCTGGGATCTCAATTTGGTACTGTCGGTGCTTCAAAAGCCTCCTTTTGAAAACATTCATGAAGTTCGTTTGCTCACTCTGTCGCAGAAGGTGGCCTTTTTGGTTGCTATTACTTCTGTCAGGATTTCCTTCCTAAGGTTGTCTCGGGGATTCATTTGAATGAAGATATTGTGTTGCCGTCCTTATAGCCTAAGCCGAAACATCCTAAAGAAATTGCTCTACATTCCTTGGATGTAGTCAGGGCAATTCAGGTGTACCTGTCGGTGACTGAGGCGATTTGGAAATACAATTCTCTGTTTGTTCTTACGTATGGACCTCGTTAGGGGCAGGCCACATCATCTGCTGTGACCGTTTCCAGATGGATCAGGCAGACGGTGGTGCAGACCTATTCTTTTAAGAGTCAGGTTCCTCCTTTTCCTGTCAAGGCACATTCTACGAGGGCGCTTAGTGCCTCCTGGGCTTTTTGTGATCTGGCGTCGGTGATTCAGGTGTGTAAGGCGGCTACCTGGTTGTCTGTACACACATTCACAAAGTTTTGTTTAAGGTGGATGTACTTGCATCTTCGGATGCTGCTTTTGGCCGCAAAGTTTTGCAGGCTGCGGTTGCAGAGACTCCCGCCTCTTGAGGGTGTATTTTTTTCCTGGTAGTGAGCTCCATTTGTTCCTGGTTGAGCTCCTGTTTTACCTGGTTGGCTATGTTTAGCCCTGTTGGAAATTATATGTATTACTGTGGTTTTCCCACCACTCATGTTTATACTGCTTTGGGACATCCCAAGGGCCTAACAACACATGGAGCTGTGTCCGTCAGTGAACCTCAGAGAAAAAGGATTTTACGGTAAGACAAAAATCCAATTTTTTTTTAGACCAGGTTGGAGGGCACTGGCGGTGTGGGTGAAGAGTTCACTTTATCCTGGATCAGCATTGCATCTGAGCGGGGCCCCCAGGAGCTAGTCACCGGGCCCCAGATCATTGCAGAAGCCTTGGCTGCACAGCCTACCCAGGATTTGGCGAAAGTATGAGCGGGTTTACCAGCTACCATTTTAGCTTTTAGCCGGACTGGATGCAAGGCGGTTACTGATACTATTTCCTGACAATGTGAGCAGTTCCAGTTGTTGCTGCACCAGCTTCTGTTGGATTGGATGCAAGGGGTTTTTACATTCGATTTCCAGTAAGTACATTGACACGGTGGAGGGGAGCACATTGCAAGCTTCGCTGTCTTCATTTGAAGTGTACTGGTAGTCGCTCTACTCGAGGTGTATACACAACCATTGTGCCCTCCTTTCATCTCTATGTGGTGACTGTTTTGACATGTTGCACTTTCCACAGATCAATATTTCACTGTCTAATCACAGCTGATCACATGGAAACGGACTTGCCGATTATCGGCAGTCCTTTCCTCACGCGCTGTGTCTGTGTGAGGAAAAGAGAGCCGATAACTGACAAGGCTGTCAGTACGTTGTTTATACTGATAGATAGATCAGTGCCCTGGTTATCAGTGCAGCATATCCCTGCCCATCAGTGCTGCCTATCCTTGCCCATCAGCGTTGCTTCCTCATCAGTGCAGCCTCATCAATGCCCATCAGTGCAGCCTCATCTGTGAAAAAGAAAAATGACTTAATTGCTAAATTTTGTAATGAAAACAATGAAATTTTTTGCAAAAAAAAAAAAAACCACACCACCAAAAGAATACGCTAGCTGTCTCAAAAAATGATAAAAATGTCAAATCGGTACAGTGTTGCATGATTGTAGAATTGTCATTCAAAGTGTAACAGCTAAAAGCTGAAAATTGGCCTGGCCAGGAAGGGGTGAAAGTTCCCAGTATTGACGTGGTTAATCCACCGATTCTCCTGTCTCTTAGTCCCCGTTCACACTGGGGCAATCTGTCAGGCGACCTGGTCGCCTGACAGGTCGCCGTAGGTCGCTCGCCATAGAGAAGCTATGGACCCGTTCTAATGGGAGCGACACAAGTCGCTCCGACTTAGAAAAAGGGTCCGGAGCTTCTTTGGGGCGACCCGGAGCGACCTGCATAGACTTCAATGTTATGAAGTCCGTGCCGGCCGCTCCGAGGTTGCGGTGCGAGCAGCGCGCCGCGACCTATGAGGTCGCCCCGGCAAGTCGGATCGCCCCAGTGTGAACGGGGCCTTACCCTCACCTTACTCTTGACACAGCTTGGGCCTGCATTACTAGGTTTGCAGAGTCCCTAATCAGGATCTCACAGTGCTCTTGACCTCTGTTCAGGGGGTGAGGAGGAGGTCTTTTGGCTATCCGTTCCCTGACATCCACTCATCATATGTATAAGAGGTTATGTGACATACAGTATATGAACTTGCTGCAATCCAGCAAAATACATTAGACCGCATTGCTGTTGTTTTTCTCTTCCTTCACTAGTGAAAAAAGGGGTATTCTGGGAAACAAACTGATAGAAGCGTTATTACTTTTTCTTTTTTTTTTTTTTTACTGTGCGTTTTTTGTGAAGGTGTATTTTTCTACAATTGCTTTTATTTTGACCTTTTAAGTAACCTTTGTAGAAAATTGTGACAGCAAGCCTGGAAGTAGAGCAAAGGCCGAGGCCGACTATTCTGGCATACCTTGTGTTACATTATAGCGAACACCAGCTGCCGTTGTGGTACAAACAGGATGTGAATAAAGGATACACCTGTTTTTCTTTTTTTTCATATTGTACAATAGTATACACCCTTGGTGATTTCTTAGATTTGAAGAGGAATATTATTGTTACAGTCAGTGTCCTTTATAGTACCATAATATTTACAGAATGCCACCGTTCAGTGGAAATGCACGTTAAGGGTGTATGGAAGACATTACAGGAATGTTACATCTTTTATTGGGAATTAGCTGGGAATTCCAGGGACTGTACAACTTGTGTTGCTAGCTATTATTTACCCCTTTCCATCTACTATACAGTATGTATTGTACACAATGCAAAATTATTTTACTGGTTCAACTCCTATAGGTACAAGTGTAATTGCACTAGTAAAAAGTACCTTTTTTTATTGGGAAGCATGTACCTCTAAGTACCTGCAAGTGCTTTCTCAAGGGCCTCAGAACTTCCAAAATCTGGGTGCACAAATATGAAAATACTGACCACAGGAAATGTAATTGCCAAATTTCTCTCCAGTCACCTTCTATGCCTAATATTTAGCTTACCCAATTTGCACAGTAATTGGTAGTTGGGTACTGGAGTTGGGGTTAGAGTGCAAAGGTCCCTGAAAGCCCAACTGCCAGACTTGTTCCCCTGCCGCAAATATTTTTTTTTTCTAATGCTTACCTATTCCAGAAGTATTTAAGATAGGTGTGGTGGTGGATCTTCATCTTTTCCCATGGTGGGTGGTCTTCGATGCAGGGTCAGCCATGGAAAAGAGGTTCATTTTGCAGTTTAGGCTTTTTTTGACCAGCTTGAAGGCCAATTAAGCAAGAAAATTAGCCCAGAGTTGAGCTTTAAAGACTAGCTACAGGCACAAGAAAAAACTACCCTTGCTGTTGGCCCCCCCCTACACCACAAATGCTTGTTTTCGCCTAGGGTTAGAGAAAAAGGTGTAATACTTGACTCATTCCTTGTTCCAGCAGAGTCCCACCAGCAATGTGACTAATCCAGCAAAGCTTCCTCTCCAAAACTGGCCATACAGTGTGTGAATTTTGAAATGCAGTCATTGGATGGTGCTGTCACTCCCACTTGACATCTATTAAAAAATTGAAGTAGCAGGCATGCCTTTCAATGAATTTATTTTTAGGATTTTTTTGTAAATATGGTCACAGATGCTCCAGTTAAAGTAGAACTTAAAGGCATGGGAGGTTTATTACCCCCTATCAGATTTTTGCCATCTGTGTCCCTTTTGGAGAAAATTACCTTCCCTTCCTGTCCTGAAGCCAAAGCAGGAAGTGAGAGGAAATCCCTGCAAAGTGAGGAAATCTCAAGTGTCCCCATTGGTAGATTTCCCTTCCATTCCTGTTCTGGTAACAATCCAATTCTTGGGTTGTTACATTTATAAAGTGATAAAGGTAACAGAACAATTAGAGTAAGTCCCCATAAGTCTCCATAAGTGGGAGCACAGACATCAGAGATTCTAACTCTCTACGTTGTAATTAAAACTTAAAAGTTACGCAATATTAAAACATTGGCCATAATGTATGTACAGTGAGGTACAGATTATGACTTTGCAGAGCTTCTATTTATGTATTGTGTGCTCTGAAAATTACCTTGGTTGACTTCACTGAACAAAAGAAGAAAGGAAAATCGCCAGCTAACACCTGCTGGGCTTTTAGTAAGAAACCGGCTCTGACAAGGCTTCTATAGTAAGCTTGCATTTAGGACTTCTGTGTCATCACAACCTAGTGCTATTGTTTGATTAGGCAACTGCAAGGCAATAAAGTAAGGTTAATGCGACACTATTTAAAATAATAACATGTTAACCTGCCCATAGGCTGTATTTACTTTTCCTTTATTTCAATAAAAGCCCGAGGGGTAAGCCTGGTTAGCAATAATAGAAATGTAAAAATGTTAAAATATTAATCAACAACTGAGAACCGGGTGCTGTATTTTTATTTTTTTTTACTATTTCTGTGGTATTAAATGCACTTTAAAAAAAATAAAAATAACAAACATGCTATACTTACCTGCTCTGAAGTGGTTTTGCATAGAGCAGCCCTGATTCTCCTCTTCCTGTGTCCCCCGCTGGCGCTCCTGGGCCCCTTCCATCTGCTGAGTGCCTCCCAGTGCAGGTAGCCAATGAGGGGGGGGGAGAGTGCCCGGAGAGAAGAAGCTTTCGTGCATATCTCTGGATTGTGATGGGTCTCAGGTTAGTATTTAGAGGTGGTTGCTGCACAGAGAAGGTTTTTTACATTTATGCATAGAATGCATGAAGGTAAAAAAAACTTGAGCCAAAAAAAAAAAAACTTGAGCCTTTAGAACCACTTAACCCCTTGTTGCCACTGCCCCCTGACGCATCAAAGGGATGTTAATGCCGGGAGGCAGGCTTTCGTCTGTCCGCTGTGGTTGGATGTCAGTGGCCACATGACTGTAAGCTTCCAACCCCAAGTATGCATCAGGAGTGACCACTTATTTACTGAAGACACACTGAGGACACTGTCAGCAAAGATGAGCCTCGAACGCATATGCGTGGCGGGTCCACGTTAAAGCCACTCGCCAGGTCACCATATGTGCATACAAGTAACAGGAAAAGGTTAAAAAAAATGTTTTTAATAGAGTGGGGATGAGATAAAACCCCTATCACATATATATAATATTATATATATATATTAGAGCTGCACGATTAATCGTAACAGAATCGAGATCGCAATTCACTCCCCCTGACGTTCTTAACA
This sequence comes from Pelophylax lessonae, assembly GCF_965119305.1. Taxonomy (NCBI): domain Eukaryota; kingdom Metazoa; phylum Chordata; class Amphibia; order Anura; family Ranidae; genus Pelophylax; species Pelophylax lessonae. The sequence goes on along the minus strand of NC_138780.1, from coordinate 123,873,157 downwards.
TGACACTTGCTCGATTCTTTACATAGCTGTGAGGGAGCAGCTGTCAAAAAAAAAAAAAAGCCTCCCGCAAAAGCCTATCAGCATTAGTCTCCCACTGAACTGTAAACACAAATGATTACATTGTATCTTTTCTTTCCCTCTGCCGGAGGAAGGAAGTTTAACCTCTTAAAGACTAAACCTTTTTCCTACACTTGTTGCTTGCAAGTTAAATCAGTTTATTTTTCCTAGAAAAGTAGTTAGAACCCCAAAATATATATTTTTTTTTAGCAGAGACCCTGCAGAATAAAATGGTGTTTGTTGTAAATTTTTATGTCACACTGTATTTGCGCAGCAGTCTTTCAAACGCATTTAATACACTTTAATGAATAAAAAAATAAAAAAAATAAAACAAAACCGTAAAGTTATCCCAATTTTTTTTATAATGTAAAAGATGTTACATAGAGAATCGTGATCTTTATTCCGAGCAAAAAAATCGTCATTCTCATTTTGGCCAGAATCGTGCAGCTCTAATATATATATATTTTTTTTTTTTGTGATTGTCCCATGGATTTGGAATTTCCTTTAAAGCTGGCCATAGACGGTTCGAATCAGCAGGAACTGGCCGAGAATCAAATCATGTATGGGCAGGCTGAATGTACCTAAAATCTATAGGTAATCTAGAATCCAGCAGGCTGGTTATACTCATATTGATTTATCAACTTGGGTACAACCAGTCTTCTGGATTTCACATGTGATTATTACTAGCGGCTGTTATAGCTGCTAGCAATTTTCAATGCGTTCTCAAGGTGGGGACGGCTTCCACTGAACCCCCCTACCCCCGTCAGGAGAGCACAATGGCTCCATGGGAGGGATTCCCATATCAACACTGTCTGTGGTTGCAGGAAAGAAGTTCTCTCCGTCTATGACTGGCCTTACACTTCAGAAGATATAACAGAAAGTGCAAGCAAATCTCTCTAACATGAAAGGAAAACCCCCTCTTACACAGCTTTCATTGCAACATGTGTCTGTATTAGAAGAATTCTTCTCGTCTCCTGCTGCTGTAAAATTTGTGGATTTCCCATCTCTTTCTGTCCAGCCAGTCAATTTTAAATGAGCTGTCAATTCGCACCAATGGACCCAAAAAGGGTGGTATGTAAAGCTGGCCATAGATGGTAAAAAGCTAAGATTCAGATTTGCGGTCTAGAAGTGGTTAAACCTGCAGGAGGACCAGTATTTTTATTTATGAATTACTTTACTTTACTATTGCTTTAGGTTCACATGTATACGGGTTGGCGGCCCACATTTGCACAGGCATAGCAGCCAATTGATTTGAATGGGATGCTATGCCCTCATTTTCCGCAGAAAATAGGAGCATGCAGCATTAAAAAAACTGCAGTGACCTTGAAATCCATCCTGCTTTTGCACCATGCGACTCACCTGCTGTTCCTGGTCTGGCAAGCTTTCTGCGTTTTTATATATGTGGGCCCAGCATTTAAAAACACAGTTTGCGTGAACAAGAACTGCAGGTAAGTCGCATGGTGCAAAAGCAGGATGGATTTCACGGCCACTGCATTTTTTTAAAATCTGCATGCACCTTTTTTCAACCGAAAATGCAGGCATAGCAGCCCAAGCCCATTCGAATCAATGCCTGTGCAAATGTGGGCCCCCAATCCGCATACATGTGAACCAGGCCTAAAGCAATAGTAAAGTAATTTATAAATAAGAACACTGGTCCTCTTGCAGGTTTAACCACTTCTGGACTGCAAGGATTTGCCCCCTTCACGACCAGGCCATCGGATCGGAGCTGAGCACCAGGACCAGTCATCACTAGGTAGGCCAGACACTGCTTGATGACTTATTTTAGGCCTGGTTCACAGTCTGTATTGACTGACTGTATAATAATGAAATGTGGGCTGCTATGCCTGTGCATATATACACACACAGTGACAGTATACGTTAATAGTAGTGGGTACTTGCAGAGATTTGCTTGTAGGCACTGTCTGTGGCTGAGTCTGGGAGGAAGCATGCGGCTGCAGTATAGGGTAAAGCCACTGCTTCCTGTGTATGGCTCCTCCTGTCACAGGCGGAGTGCATGTGATATCACCTCCCCCTGTGAGCTTCACCTATACAGGAAGTAGCGGCTCCGTTCTAGTAAAGGACAGCTGAGCCGGTGTAATGTGAGAAAAGCATACCTCGTGGAAATTCCATACCCACGTCACTTCCTGTCAGAAACTAACTGGAACAGCTGAGCAACGTAGCAGTGCGCATGCTCAGAGGGTATGGAATTTGCACGGTAGTGTGTGTAACGTTACACCGCCTCAGCTGTTACATTAAAACAGCTCGGCTGCAACATGAGTCATCTCCGCTCCTACCCCTGTCACTTCCCTGATATTGGCTACTAAATGTAAAAGCGGCGGCGGGTGTATGAAATCTAAATCACGGAGATCTCGGCTCCGTGATCCGCTTTTACATTTGGTAGCCAAGATGAGGAAAGTGACAGGGGTAGGAACGGAGATGATTCATGTTGCAGCGGAGATGTTTTATTGTAACGTGATGCGGTGTAACGTTATAACACACATTCCATACATTCCGTGCACTAGTAAGCTCCTCAGCTGTTCACTGACGTAGGTGCTGACGTAGGTGCACCGGAAGTGACGAGGGTATGGAATTTTTATGGGTATGGTTTTTTCACGGAACACCGGGAGTCCAGACACCGCGGGGAGACTTGGGGGCAGCCCGGCAGTGTATGGGGCGAAAAATACGGTATTTTAAAAATGCCCTCAATGACAATACCGCGATTTATCGCATTACTGAAAACCGGCACATCTCTACCTGGGACTGCAAGAAAGCGCGACTGGAACAGTTGGCAATATGCTTTACTGGTAGTGGCTGTGGGGACTGGGATATTTGACCTTGGACCTGGTTGGAGGTTATTGTAGTATCTGGATTTCCATGCTGTGCATTAAGGGTACATTTGCAGAACACGTTTGACGGCAGTTTGAATACTAGCATTATTTCTGCACTCTGTGCTCTGTTCTGTTTTTTTTTTTCCGTGACCATGGAGGAGAAAACAGGACTGTCATAGAGACCATCGCTATGCAGTCATGTCCTTGCAAACTCTGATCAAGGCCGGTCACAGGAAAACAGAAAAATCAAGGTTGATGCTGCTCATGGTGCAACAGCTTGTCTTATCCAGTTGCCTTGTGCTATATAATGTGTGTACAGTTTCTGGTATGGGTTAAACCAATGATGCAAAGAGTGTTTACAACGTTTCTTGTGTTTACTATTAGTTGTGGTTATGTATTCCCCAGCATTATATGGTGCTAAGATGTTACTTACTTTACAGTATTAGGTCAGAACAATGGCTATATTTTAAGAAATTCATTTTGACATGAAATGCCACAAAGCAAGGAATTTCCTTCAAGTATTGGCAATCCTCTTCACCACTTCCTCTTCGTTTTCTGATACACATATTTACTCATCCTTCTGCATTATATGGGCAGCTCACTGGGAAAAAGTTGCATTCAGTTTCCAGTATTGTTATATTTATATATATTATTTTTATTTTGCAGAAAAAATATGCAAAAAAAAAAACTCCCAGAGCTTACAATAAATAGTGCTATATATAAATATATTCGGAAATACTATGTTTATTCGCTAAAGTCCGCTCCTATTATTTATTTAGCTCTTTTGGCCATAGTTCTCCTGTCACACTAGTGCAAACCAGGCCTCAGCCCGTTGTTGGCTGAATACGGGTCACGGGAGTGCAGAACTAAGCGCACTCATGTAATCCGTATAAAGCTAACAGTGGGCTGAGGCCTAATTTGCACTAGGGCGTTTTCAGATGTGACTTGCACAGAATAGCATGACGAGGGAAATCACATTGTTTTGAATAGTGTCCGTTCACATCAGTGCGACTCAGCCTGGAGTGATTTTGGAAAAGTTTCCTTTACTACTCTGGTGTAATTCCAGTGCACTTTTGAGCCCATAGAATATACAAACCTTATCAAAGTTTCATCCAAGTAGTAGTACTTAATCACATTAAAATGGTATTGCAGCAGTGTGAACCTAGCCTAAAGTCCACTGTCGGCTGACGTCACAGAGCTGGTCCAGACTCTGCAGCAATAAAGTCTGCATTCACCCAGATACCTGACCGGCAACTGGCTCAGCCTCTCAGCATGCCGCTGGAGACTGATCCAGCCGCTCCCTCCCCCCTCCACAGTCTGGTGCTCTAGTGAGTGGTAACTGATAGTCTGAGTTCAGAGCAGACCTGAGAACTGAGCGATCAGTGGTCTTTGATCGCTCAGTTCTCCGTGTAGAACCGGCTGGAATCGCATCAATGCTGCATTTATTTTTATTTTTTTCAGAATCCCCTTTGTGTGTGTATGTATATGTGTGTGTATGTATATATATATATATATATATATATATATATATATATATATATATATATATATATATACACAGTATCTCACAAAAGTGAGTACACCCCTCACATTTTTGTAAATATTTTATTATATGTTTTCATGTGACAACACTGAAGAAATTACACTTTGCTACAATGTAAAGTAGCGAGAGTACAGCTTGTATAACTGTGGAAATGTGCTGTCCCCTCAAAAAAGCTCAACCCGGCCATTAATGTCTAAACTGCTGCCAACAAAAGTGAGTACACCCCTAAGTGAAAATGTCCAAATTAGGCCCAAAGTGTCAATATTTTGTGTGGCCACCCTTATTTTCCAGCACTGCCTTATACCTCTTGGGCATTAATTTCACCAGAGCTTCACAGGTTACTGGAGTTCTGTTCCACTCCTCCATGACGACATCACAGAGCTAGTGGATGTTAGAGACCTTGCGCTTCTCCACCTTCCGTTTGAAGATGCCCCACAGATGCTCAATAGGGTTTAGGACTGGAGACATGCTTGGCCAGTCCATCGCCTTTACCCTCAGCTTCAGTGGCGGCCTGTGCATAGGGGGGCGCCAGGGCGCCGCCCCCCCCCCTAAAAAAAAGAAAAAAAATTACAAAAAGAACAATAAAGTTTAAAAAAAAAATCGCGTTCGCCGGCCTATGTGGTGGCTATGGGGGGTGGGGTTTACGACCCAGAAGAGGTGCCGATTGGCTGCCTTCTGGTGGCGTAACCTGGGCGCAGGTCATAGCACTAGGACACCCCCACTTTCGTGATATCCTGGCTGTGATTGGTCCAGTCTCCAGCCTGGACCAATCATCATCCAGGACACCCGATTGCTGACCCCGCGGACGTCGCAATGGGGGCGGTGCCGGTGCGTGCGTCAGTCACGCACCATCACCGCCCGATCTCCTTCCCGCCGCCCGGACCGATCGGAAGACTGAAGAGGACGAGACGAGCAGCGCCGTGGACGGTTCCCGGAATCCCGCCGCCGTCAGAAGAAGAGGGCTTGAGGAGAGGAGCAGCGCCGTGGACGTCTCGCAGGCAGCCCAGGAGAGCAGGTAAGTGATTGAAGCCGACCTGTGCCCTCACCTGTGCCATGCCTATACCATCACCTGTACCATGCCTATACCATCACCTGTGCCATGCCTATACCATCACCTGTGCCATGCCTATACCATCATCTGTGCCATGCCTGTACCATGCCTATACCATCACCTGTGCCATGCCTATACCATCACCTGTGCCATGCCTATACCATCACCTGTGCCATGCCTGTACCATCACCTGTGCCATGCCTATACCATCACCTGTGCCATGCCTATACCATCACCTGTGCCATGCCTATACCATCACCTGTGCCATGCCTGTACCATGATCTCAAAGTCACGCAATTTTTTTACCGTGTTTTTTGCTGCGAAGCAATACCTATTACATTTTTCTTTTTGCGCCCCCCCCCCAAAAAAAATTTTGAGCACCCGCCGCCACTGCTCAGCTTTTTTAGCAAGGCAGTGGTTGTCTTGGAGGTGTGTTTGGGGTCATTATTATGTTGAAATACTGCCCTGCGGCCCAGTCTCTGAAGGGAGGGGATCATGCTCTGCTTCAGTATGTCACAGTACATGTTGGCATTCATGGTTTCCTCAGTGAACTGTAGCTCCCCAGTGCTGGAAGCACTCATGCAACCCCAGACCATGACACTCCCACCACCATGCTTGAGTGTAGACAAGACACACTTGTTTTTTTACTCCTTACCTGGTTGCCACCACACACGCTTGAGACCACAGGACATGGATGGTTCCAGTAATCTATTTCCTTGGTCTGCTTGTCTGCAGCAAACTGTTTGGCGGCTTTCTCAATCGTCTTATAGCCTATGCCATCTTTTATGTAGAGCAACAAATCGTTTTATCAGATCCTCAGAGAGTCCTTTGCCATGAGGTGCCATGTCGAACTTACAAGGACCAGTATAAGAGAGTGAGAACGATAACACCAAATTTAACACACTTGCTCCCCATTCACACCTGAGCTCTTGTAACACTAACTAGTCACATGACATCGGCGGAGGGGGGCTAGTTGGGCCCAATTTGGACATTTTTACTTAGAGGTGTACCAGCAGTTTAGACATTAATGGCTGTGTGTTGAGTTATTTTGAGGGGACAGCAACTTACACTGTTATACAAGCTGTGCACTCACTACTTTACATTGTTGCAAAGTGTAATTTCTTCGGTGTTGTCACATGAAAAGATATAATAAAATATTTATAAGAATTTGAGGGGTGTACTTTTGTGAGATACTGTGTGTGTGTGTATATGTGTATATATGTATGTATATATATATATATATATATATATATATATATATATATATATATACACAGTGCTCAGCATAAATGAGTACACCCCAACAGATTTGTCAGAAACCCTTTTACTTTCCTTTCAGGATCAGCATTTTCAATGGGACACTATACTACAAATCTACTCCACACTCCCACAAATGCGGGCCATTGATTGCAACCAAGATTTGTTAATTTGCATACACAAAAAAGTTTTTTTTCCCTAACAAATTCATTTGAGACCGTATTGCAAAAAATGAATGAAATGAAAGTCTGAGGCCTCTTTCACACGAACGATCCGATCAGATCCACCTGTCGGTTTTTTAGGCGGATCTGATCGGATCCTCCATGCATCCCTACAGGTGGTCCGCTCTCATCCAATTCCCCCATAGAGAGCAGCGGGGCTCTGACACCTCCCTCTCCGCACACAGAGCGGAGAGGGAGCTGTCACCTACCTGCTCAGCGGGGTTTAGTGCATCGATCCCCCGCTGAGCAGCACGGAGTCCGCCGACGGAGGCGGACCGTGTGAAATGAGCCTTTGGCGCAAAGCTTAATTTTAGAAAACAAAATCCTAATTAACAAGAATTCAACTAGAGGTGAGTCTAATTATTCATTCAACAGGTGTCCATCAGACAGTTGATTATAAAAGGGCGTTACTCAACAAAGAAAACCCCTTCCCATTTTATGCTGTCAGCAATTGCACCACATGTAAGACAAATGTCACAAGGCCTGGTAAAAAATCACCATGCAGGTTCACTGCAGTTATCTAAAAAACTATAAAGCCAAACTGGGGTGTTTCCTGTGACACAATACGGCGTACACTGCAGACGAATGGCAGGCATGGGTGTCGCCCACGAAGGAAGCCTCTCCTAAAGTCCATGCACAAAAAGGCCCACGTACAATTTGCCAGTGCCCATGCTGAAAAAGAAGACAACTACTGGGACTCTATACTCTGGAGTGAGAAGACCAAGATAAATGTTTATGGAACTGATGGCTTCAAAACTGTATGGTGTCGCAAAGGTGAGGAGTACAAAAAAAAAGGCATGGTGCCTACAGTGAAACATGGTGTTGGCAGTGTCCTTCTGTGAGGCTGGATGAGTGCTGCGGGTGTCGGGGAGCTGCATTTCATTGATGGTATCATGAATTCACAGATGTACTGCTCTATATTGAAGGAGAAGATGCTACCATCACTCCGTGCCCTTGGTCGTCGTGCACTTTTTCAACATGGCAATGATCCAAAACACACATCTAAGGCCACTGTTGCATTTCTGAAGAGGAACAGGGTGAAATGGATTTAGTCGCCAAGTACAGTGGGTACGGAAAGTATTCAGACCCCCCCTTAAATTTTTCACTCTTTGTTATATTGCAGCCATTTGCTAAAATCATTTAAGTTCATTCTTCTTCCTCATGAATGTACACATAGCACCCTATACTGACAGAAAAACACAGAATTGTTGACATTGTTGCAGATTTACTAAAAAAGAAAAACTGAAATATCACATGGTCCTAAGTATTCAGACCCTTTGCTGTGACACTCATATATTTAACTCAGGTGCTTTCCATTTCTTCTGATCATCCTTGAGATGGTTCTACACCTTCATTTGAGTCCAGCTGTGTTTGATTATACTGATTGGACTTGATTAGGAAAGCCACACACCTGTCTATATAAGACCTTGCAGATCACAATGCATGTCAGAGCAAATGAGAATCATGAGGTCAAAGGAAGAGCTCAGAGACAGAATTGTGGCAAGGCACAGATCTGGCCAAGGTTACAAAAAGATTTTTGCTGCACTTAAGGTTCCTAAGAGCACAGTGGCCTCCATAATCCTCAAATGGAAGACGTTTGGGACGACCAGAACCCTTCCTAGAGCTGGCCGTCCAGCCAAACTGAGCTATCGGGGGAGAAGAGCCTTGGTGAGAGAGGTAAAGAAGAACCCAAAGATCACTGTGGCGGAGCTCCAGAGATGCAGTCAGGAGATGGGAGAAAGTTGTAGAAAGTCAACCATCACTGCAGCCCTCCACCAGTCGGGGCTTTATGGCAGAGTGGCCCGACGGAAGCCTCTCCTCAGTGTAAGACACATGAAAGCCCGCATGGAGTTTGCTAAAAAACACCTGAAGGACTCCAAGATGGTGAGAAATAAGATTCTCTGGTCTGATGAGACCAAAATAGAACTTTTTGGCCTTAATTCTAAGCGGTATGTGTGGAGAAAACCAGGCACTGCTCATCACCTGTCCAATACAGTCCCAACAGTGAAGCATGGTGGTGGCAGCATCATGCTGTGTGGGTGTTTTTCAGCTGCAGGGACAGGACGACTGGTTGCAATTGAGGGAAAGATGAATGCGGCCAAGTACAGGGATATCCTGGACAAAAACCTTCTCCAGAGTGCTCTGGACCTCAGACTGGGCCGAAGGTTTACCTTCCAACAAGACAATGACCCTAAGCACACAGCTAAAATAACGAAGGAGTGGCTTCACAACAACTCCGTGACTGTTCTTGAATGGCCCAGCCAGAGCCCTGACTTAAACCCAATTGAGCATCTCTGGAGAGACCTAAAAATGGCTGTCCACCAACATTTACCAACCTGACAGAACTGGAGAGGATCTGCAAGGAGGAATGGCAGAGGATCCCCAAATCCAGGTGTGAAAGACTTGTTGCATCTTTCCCAAAAAGACTCCTGGCTGTATTAGATCAAAAGGGGGCTTCTACTAAATACTGAGCAAAGGGTCTGAATACTTAGGACCATGTGATATTTCAGTTTTTCTTTTTTAATAAATCTGCAACAATTCTGTGTTTTTCTGTCAGTATGGGGTGCTATGTGTACATTCATGAGGAAGAAGAATGAAAAATTTAAGGGGGTCTGAATACTTTCCGTACCCACTGTATGTCGTCTGATCTGAACCAAATCGAACACCTGTGGGGAACTCTGAAAAGACAAGTTGAGCATCCCTCTCCATCCAGCATCCAGGCTCTAAAAGAGGTTGTTCTGATAGAATGTAAAAAGATAGATGTTCCAATATATCGCACACTTGTTCATTCAATGCCTAGAAGACTTACAAATCATGGAGGTCATACAAAATAGTAGATTTAGTAGTTTTTGTTGTGGGATGTATTCATTTTTGCATCAACTAATTTGAGTAAAACTGAAGATTTTGTATTCTAAGTTATATTATTAGCCTTACTTTCACGTAATGAGCTAAACAAATGTTCTATAAAACTCAGTTTTGTCAAAATTTTGGAAATTGCTCTTGTGTTCATTGAGATATTGATTAAAATCTTACTTTTCAAAAGGGGTGTACTCATTTATGCTAGGCACTGTGTATATGTATATATGTATTTACATATGCATGTATGTATTGCATTGGTGGTCCTCACGCAAAGATGGTTGAAATCTCAGGGCACTGAACAGTAGGATAGTTGGACACGAAAAGGTATTTCTGCACAAGCATTGGAAGCAAACTTTTCTTTAAAATATTTGAGCTTTGCTTCCAATGCTTGTATAGGTTCTCTTGCACACTGCTGCCTAAAAACTCAGGGTTTTCAGGCATACATACATTTTCCTGATCTAAAATGCAGCTCGTTTTTTTTTAATTGTGCCTGTACACACAGGTGCGTAAACATGCACATAGATGTATAGTATGAGTAGAAACAAAATACAGAAGTCTGAGTTGTTGGTCCATACTATACACACGTATGCGCATATGCGTGTAAATAAGCATAAAATTATAAAATAAATGAGTGTACATTTCTTGAGCTAGAATTTATTATAATCATATACGCAGGTATGCGCAAATAAACACAAATATGCACAAAATAAACACAAGAAATTTTGGCCAGGAATACTGATGTTCAAACATCGGTACCCTGTGCAAGTACCCTAAACCTCTTGTGATATATACAATCTTTAACATTTAATACAATTCAGGAAAAGGTAAGGATGTTTATACAGCAGAGTATATCATACCATAGCCTAATCCAGGGGTCTCCAAACATTCTGAACAAAGGGCTGGTTTATTGTCTTTCAGACTCTAGGAGTACCAGTCTTTGGCCAGTGGGAGTGGAAATTTTTCTGGCATCAGTGAGAGTAAACATCTGGTATTAGGGGGAGGAATAGTGCCCCATCATTGGTATCATAGGGAGACAGTGTCCCATTAGTAGTGTCAGTGGGAAAAATGATGCTCAATTGTCAGTGTCAGATGGCAGAATATTGTCTCGTATCAGTGGGAGGGATAGTGCCCAAAGGGCCAGATATAGGCAAGCAAAGGGCTGCAGTTTGGAGACCACTGGCCTAAACATATCATACAGTGGATGAGGGAGGTGGGCTGATTTGCTGATTGGGGGGTGTATGCAGTACTTGTTTTCAGCATGGTGCAATGTAATACACTGCAGCACATTGTGCTCCTGGCAATAGAACAGAATGAAATGTTACATGTGACAAGTTCCAACAAAAAAAAAGATGTAAATTCAGCTCAGCTGTTGTTGTGAACAAAGCACTTAAAGAAGGCATATCTGTTGGTGCATACTTACATGTTTTCTTTTGCAAACATTTGTAATGAGTAGTTTATTACAAAGAAATAAACCAATTTCATTATTTCACCAGTGCTATCTTGTTTGTGACTGCATTCCTTGGGTTACTCATTATGGCCTCACCCTTAGGTGTATCTGATTAGCCAAGCACACCTTATTTAATAGTATAAAGAAGATGCCAAAATCATAAGACTGCAGAAATTTCACTTCGGTATTGCATAACAATACAAATAATACAAGGAGAAAACTCAAAAGTGCCACATAACCCACAGCAAAGACTTAATCTCTTGTATTGCTCTTACATCAGTAATAACTACCCATTCTGATAGGTAGTGGTTTTTGAGCTGTTTACAGAATATGGTTTAATGTCTTGGTATTCGTAGATTAATATATTTATATGAAATATGGTGATGCTAAGATTTAATACAAAGTGCATGAACCTGCAGTCACTGTGAACGACTAACACCATGCATCTAGCACATTACTGCATTTATAAAACTCCAACTCCAGGAGTTAGACAGAATCTAAATGAAATGCTTGTTGGGTGTAGGGGAGTTAAAGAGGCTGCATTACTTACCTTACCCCTGCCCCAGTGCTCTCTTTTTCCTCTGATGCTTTTAACCCTGCTTTGTATGCGAAGGAGGCATGAATGTGACCACAGTTGTTAGTGCCTTAGCAAAGAGGCTTTGCAGTAGCAGTCACATGGATGGAGGGAACCCACAGAAGTGAGGAGTAAGGTATTGCTCTGGCTTTCAGCATCCCTGAACTGAACGAGCAGTTAACCTTTGGAGTGCAGTTGGGCCTTTGATGAGCTGACTCCCTCTGTCATTCCTGAGTGTTTTGGAGGGGTAAATCTACCTTTCGCACCACCATTTCCAGGTGGCTTAGGCAGCTCATCATTCAAGTCTCCTGGTTTAATTCAGAACTTATGGTTTAACCTCCGCCCACCCAGCCACTGTGCATATACGGCCAGATGGGCGCTTTCTCCTTCTGAGTGGACATTCCTGAATGTCCTTCAGAAGGAAGAAGATTCCATGGCCGTGTGCCCGCGTAGCCCCGGTGTGCCTGTGTGCCCCAGACACAGTGCAACACCGCTTAGCAGGAGGGCTCTGTGATTGGCCCCCCTGATCACATGACGGCTGTGTCCAATCACAGCCATCATGTAATGTAAATACAGCCATTGTAACAGCAATCAGGTCTAGCTTCTCCTCACACAGAGCCTGTCAGTGAGGAGAAGGAGAGCGGATCTGTGCTGCCAGCCGGGGATCAGTTTACAGCACTTTTACTGCTTTTTTTTCTCACTGATCACCCAGCTAGTGCCCCCAAAACAGTGTCCCCAACACAGTGAAAACACCTGTCACACAACCATCCCAGTAAAGTAATCTGTCCAGTGAACATCTGGCACATCTGTCTGTGATCATCTGGTGCACAGCTGGCACACATCTGCCTGTGATCATCTGCCACATCTGCCTGTGATCATCTGCCACATCTGCCTGTGATCATCTGCCACATCTATTTGTGATCATCTGCCACATCTGTCTGATCATCTGCCACATCTGTCTGTGATCATCTGCCACATCGTTCTGTGATCATCTGCCACGTCGGTCTGTGATCATCTGCCACGTCGGTCTGTGATCATCTGCCACATCTGTCTGTGATCATCTCACGTCTGTCTGTGATCATCTCTCACGTCTGTCTGTGATCATCTGCCACGTCTGCCTGTGATCATCTGCCACATCGGCCTGTGATCATCTGCCACAGTGGTCTGTGATCATCTGCCACATCGGTCTGTGATCATCTGCCACATCGGTCTGTGATCATCTGCCACATCGGTCTGTGATCATCTGCCACATCGGTCCGTGATCATCTGGCGCACATCATCTGCCACGTCTGTCTGTGATCATCTGGCACACATTATCTGCCACATCTGTCTGTAATCATCTGTCACATTTGTCCCAGTGAACATCTGTCACATTTGTCCCAGTGAACATCTGTCACATCTGTCCCAGTGAACATCTGTCACATCTGTCCCAGTGAACATCTGTCACATCTGTCCCAGTGAACATCTGCCACATCCCAATGATCAACATCTGTCCCAGGAATCATCTGCACACATCTGTCCACATGGCTAAAAAATTATCCAGGGCCTTCAAAAATGTGATCGGTGCTCAGGAAATGAAATGTGTAATTTATGCTCCTAGAATGCCTGACGGTGGTACTTGAATGTTGGGCCTCTGTATGTAGCCAGGCTGAGGACAAGTCTCACACATGCAGTATCACTATACTCAGGATGAGTAGCAGAATGTATTTTGGGGTGCAATTTTTGCTATGTACATGCTATGTGTTAGAAATATCTTATAAATTTACAAGTTTGTGTAAAAAAAAAAATAGGTTTTAATTTTCTTTCCACATTTTCCAAAAACTTGTGGAAAAAAAAGGATATGTTCAAAAGACTCATTATGCCTCGTAGAATATACATTGGGATGTTTTATTTCCAAAATGGGGTAATTTTGTGGGTAATTCTATTGTCCTGGTGCTCCAGGGCCTTCAAAAATGTGATAGGTACTCAGAAAATGAAATGTGTAATTTATGCCTTCAGAATGCCTGATAATGCTACTTGGATGTTGGGCCTCTGTATGTGGCCAGGCTGTGGAAAAGTCTTACACATGTGGTATTGCCATACTCAGGAGGAGTAGCAGAATATATTTTAGGGTGTAATTGCAAGTTTATCTATGCCATGTGTAAGAAATAACTTGTTAATATGACAATTTTGTGGAAAAAAACAAAACAAAAAAAAAATCTTCTTTACCCAAACTATTGTGGACAAAAAATTGCAACATCTAAAAACCCACTATGCTTCTTACTAAATATCTTGGACTGTCCTCTTTACACAAAGGGGGAATTTGGGGGGTATTTTTACTGTCCTGACATTTTAGGGCCTCAAAAAATGAGATAGGTAGTCAGTAAATCAGGATTGATCAATTTTCAATGATACGTAGCCTAGCTTGTAGACTATAACTTTCATAAAAACCTATTAGGCCCCTTTCACACATACAGTCCGTTCAGTTCATCAGTTCAGTCACGTCAAATGTATCAGTTTTTCATCCATTTTTCGTCAGTTGTCATCAGTTTCTCATCCGTTTTTCGTCAGTTGTTATCCGTTTTTCATCCGTTTTTCATCAGTTGTTATCCGTTTTTCATCCATTTTTCATACGTTGTCGTCCGTTTTTCATCCGTAGTCATCAGTTGACATCAGTTTTTCATCCGTTGTCATCCGTTGTCATCAGTTGACATCAGTTTTTCATCTGTTGTCATCCGTTGTCATCAGTTGACATCCGTTTTTCATCCGTTGTCATCCGTTTTTCGTCCGATCCGTTTTTTTGACGGATGAAAAATAGGGCATTCATCCGTTCAAAAAAACGGACATTGACGGAAGTGGATGAAAACGGATGTTAACTGATGATCATCAGTTGTCATCCGTTTTTACATAGAGATGCATTGATGTCCGTTTTTCATCCGTCAACGGATGGATGAAAAACGGACAAACGGACAGCATGTGTGAAAGGGGCCTTATACACTTATTAGGATTTTTTTTTGTACCAAAGACATGTAGCAGAATACATTATGGCCTAAATTTATGACGAAATTTGATGTTATTGGATTTCTTTTAAAACAAAAAGTAGAAAATGTTTTTTTTTTTTTTCAAAATTTTCGCTTTTTTCATTTATATCGCAAAAAAAAAAAAAAAAAAACTGTGGTGAATAAATGCCACCAAAAGAAAGCTCTATTTGTGTGAACAAAATGATTGAAATTGCATTTGGGTATAGTGTAGCATGTCATTCATTGTCATTCAAAGTGCGAGAGCACTGAAAGCTAATACTTGGTCTGGGAAGGAAGAGGATGAAAGTGCCCAGTATTAAGATGGTTAAAAAACATATTTACATGTCCTTGTTGCTGATTTCCTACCTCCACTAAATGTCATCCATCTTCTGGTTCACTCTGAAAAAGCCTATTTGTTTTTAAATCAAAGTGCCAATTATCTTTGGTTTCCCCCAGTAGTACCATGCAATCTGGCTGCTGTGGATTTTTAATAGCAGTGCATGCACTACTTTTAGTGCGGCCCGGCACAATTTCAGCCCATTCAAATGAATAGGCTGAAATTGCACTGCACCCGGACTGCACGTGCATGCGCTGTGCGTTCCTTTGCTATTCATAGTGTGGACCAGCCCTTAAAGTGCACCCGTGCTTTGCCCTTGTAGGAAAACAGAAATGAATGGAAGGCAAGTATAAACTGCTGCAGGGGCCAACTTTGAAATGAACTTGTTGCAACGCCCATGCATAGCACAGGTTAAAGCACTTTCAACTCCTTACCCCCCTGGACCTGATGTATAAAGCAATGGAAAGTATCTGTGTTCAATAGCTGGAATGTTGCTTTTAAGTATAGTACAAAAACAAAACTATACAAAGGAATTGTGCAACACTAAAACCTTTGTGAACTCTGCAAGTATACCTACAAACATACCTGAAATATTGCGTCAATGGTCCTGTTGTTCAGACACTGAATTGTATTTGCTTGGAAGTAAAATATAAAGTTCATGATAAATACAGGAAATGCAGGCAAAGTATTTGTAGCATGCGAACAAGGAAAGCACTTTTTATTATTAATGTAGACCTGTCATTAACAATCAAGGTTCACATGAATTATGGTAGTACAGCCGTGGTCAAAGGTTTTGAGAATGGCACGAATATTCATTTTCACAAAGTCGGCTGCTTCAGTGTTTTTAGATCTTGTCAGATGTTACTATGGTATACTGAAGTATAATTACAAGCATTTCATAAGTGTCAAAGGCTTTTATTGACAATTACATTAACCACTTCCATACCGAGTCATGTAAAATGACGTCGGCAAAGTGGTTGTCTAGATCCGGGCCGCCGTCATATGACGTCGGCCCGTTCTAGCTGCTACTGCGCGCCCCCGGCGGCGCGCAGCGGCGCGATCAGGGATGAGGCTCGTCCCTCGGACATAGCCCATCCCTGATCAAGGTAAACAGCCAATAGAAATTGGCTGTTTACCACGTGATCGGCTGTGTCAATCACAGCCGATCACATGAGCGGCTCCAGCACGAGCCGCTCTTTCTCTCTGCAATGCGCGCCCCGGGGGGCACGCAGAGCAGCGATCGGGGACGAGGCTCGTCCCTCGGACAGAGTCGATCCCCGATCTAGGTAAAGAGCCAATGAAATTGGCTCTTTACCACGTGACCGGCTGTGTCCAATCACAGCCGGTCACAAATGTCAACAGAGAACACGGTAACTAGCTGTCACCGTGTTCTCCTCCTCACACACTGATCCTGTGTGAGGAGGAGATTGTGGTAACAGCTAGTTACCAACTACAGTGCACCCTAAACACACTGATTGCCCCCCCCCCTATAAAGAGCACCTGTCACTAGCCCATCAAAGTACCCGAGTACCTGTCACCAGCCCATCAGGTACTCAGATGACAGGTACTTGGGTACTCTGATGGGCTGGTGACAGGTATTTGGGTACTCTGATGACAGGTACTCTGATGACGGATACTCTGATGACAGGTACTCGGGTACTCTGATGACAGGTACTCGGGTACTCTGATGACAGGTACTCGGGTACTCTGACGGGTACTCGGGTACTCTGATGACAGGTACTCAGGTACTCTGATGACGGGTACTCGGGTAATCTGATGACAGGTACTTGGGTAATCTGATGACAGGTACTCGGGTACTTTGAGTACCTGTCAATGGAGTACCCGTCATCAGAGTACCTGAGTACCTGTCACCTACCCATCAGAGTACCCGAGTACCTTCCACCTGCTCATCAGTACCCATCACTACTCATCAGTACTCATCAGTACCTATCACGTATCAGTACTGATCATCAGTACCCATCAGTACAGTATCACCTATCAGTATCAGTACTACTCATCAGTACCTATCACCTGCCTGTCACCTGCCCATCAGAGTACCCGAGTACCTGTCACCTGCCTATCGGAGTACCCGAGTACCTGCCACCTGCTCATCAGTACCAGAGTACCTGTCACCTGCCCAACAAAGTACCCGAGTACCTGTCACCCTTCATACAGCCACCATGTCCAAGTCCAAAAAGGTTTATATACGTCCTCCGTTTAAACCTAAATACCGGTGTTATGGCAGCAGATAGCTGCCATAACCCTGGTATTTTTTTAAACGGTGGACGGTTGGCTTTCCGATAAGGGTGGTCCCAGCGGTGGATTCGCCGTGGGATCACCCTTCCGGGATGGCGGAAGAGGCCCACCCCCCCTCCCGACGCGTTCCGGTCCTTTTCCCCGCTTACCGGACCCGCCGGCAGCGGGGAAAACGATCCGGTCCCGAATCCTCACAGACAGGATGTCGAGTGAGGGCAAGCTTGCCCTCACTTGACTCTATGGTCTTGGAGGACTGGAGCTACGGAAAATGTTGTTGCCTAGCAACCGGTTTAAAGGTCCTTTTTTTTTTTTTTTTTTTTTTCATTTTATATTATAATTTTTTTTTTTTTTTTTCTATCTTTTAGCGTACTTGTGAGATCTGAGGACTTTTTGACCCCAGATCTCACAAAAAAGAGGTCCTGTCGTGCCTATTTCTATTACGAGGAATATTTACATTTCTTTTAATAAAAATGATCAATTTTTTTTTTTAAACGGTGTAAAAATAAAAAATAATAAATAAAATAAATAGTAAAAAAAAAAAAAAAAAAATTAAAGCGCCCTTTCCCCGTTAGCTCGCGCGCAGAAGCGAATGCATACAGAAACCCCGCCCACATATGTAAACGGTGTTTAAACCACACATGTGAGGTATCGCCGCGATCATTAGAGCAAGGGGAATAATTTGAGCCCTAGACCTCCTCTGTAACTCAAAGATGGCAACCTGTAGAAATTTTTAAATTGTCGCCTATGGGGATTTTTAAGTACCAAAGTTTGTCACCATTCCGTGAGCGTGCGCAATTTTGAAACATGGCATGTTGGGTATCTATTTACTCGGCGTAACATTATCTTTCACATTATGGAAAAAAATTGGGCTAACTTTACTGGTTTCTTATTTTTTAATTAAAAAAAGTGAATTTTCTCCAAAAAAATTGCGTTTGGAAGACCACTACGCAAATACGGTGTGATAAAAAATATTACAATAATCTCCATTTTATTCTCTAGGGTCTCTGCTAAAAAAATATATATAATGTTTGGGGGTTCTAAGCAGTTTTCTAGCAAAACAACTGATTTTAGCTTGTAAACACCAAATGTCAAAAATAGGCCTAGGCAAGTGGCTAGGATGCATGATGATGCTCCTTGGATGTTAGGCCCCTCTATATGGCTAGGCTGTGAAAAAGTCTCACACATGTGGTATTGCCATACTCAGGAGGAGTGACAGAATGTATTTTGGGGTGTCATTTTTGCTGTGTACATGCTATGTGTTAGGAATATCCTATAAATTGACAACTTTGTGTAAAAAAAAAAAGTTTTCATTTTTTTTCCCACATTTTCCAAAAACCTGTGGAAAAAAATGATATGTTCAAATGACCCATAATGCCTCATAGAATATACGTTGGAGTGTTTGCTTTCCAAAATGGGGTCATTTTGTGGACTTTTCCATTGTATTGGTGCTCTAGGGCCTTGAAAAGTGTGATAGGTAGTAAGAAAGTTTTATGTGTATTTATGCTCCTAGAACGCCTGAATGTGCTTCTTGGACGTGGAGTCTCTTTTTGTGGCCAGGCTGTGTAAAAGTCTCACACATGTGGTATCGCCATACTCGGAAGGAGTAGCAGAATGTATTTTTGGGTGTAATTTTTGCTGTGTACATGCTATGTGTTAGAAATAGCTTATAAATTGACAACTTTGTGGGAAAAAAAAGAAAAAAAAAATTTTTTCTTCATTTTCCCAAGAATTGTGGGAAAAAATTACAACTTCAAAAAACTCACCATGCCTCTTACTAAATACCTTGGACTGTCTACTTTACAAAAAGGGGTCATTTGGTCGGTATTTGTACTGTCCTGACATTTCAGGGCCTCAAGAAAGGAGATAGGCAGTCAGTACATCTGGTGTGATCAATTTTCAGTAATTGGTACCATAGCTTCTAGACTCAATAACTTTCACACAGACTAAATAATATACACTAATTTGGGTTAATGTTACCAGAGACATGTAGCAGTATACATTTTGGCCCAAATGTATGAAGAAAAATTTATTTTTTGCAAAATTTCATAATTGAAACTAAAAAAAAGTGTTTTTTTTTCAAAATTTTTGCTCTTTTTTTGCATATATCACGAAAAAAAACCCCCAGTTGTGATCAAATACCACCAAAAGAAAGCTCTATTTGTGTGAAAAAAATGATAAAAATTTTGTTTGGTTACAGTGAGCAATTGTCATTCAAAGTGTGAGAGTGCTGAAAGCTGAAAATTGGTCTGGGCAGGAAGGGTGTCTAACTGCTCTGTATGGAAGCGGTTAAGAGCCGGTTCACACTGAGGCGACACCACTCCTTACTACTTCGGGGGCGACTTGTGCATTACCATGCACCACGACTTCGGAGCGGCTTGCAGGGACTTCACATAATGGAAGTCTATGCAAGTCGCTCCGAGGTCGCCCCGAAGTAGTACAGGACCCCTTTTCTAAGTCGGAGCGACTTGTGTCGCTCCTATTAGAACGGGTCCTGTAGCGGTCAATGGACTGCGAGGGAGCGCGACTTGTTAGGCTGACAAGTCGCGCTAGTGTGAACCGGCTCTAAGTTTATGTAAAGAGTCAATATTTGCAGTGTTGACCCTTCTTTTTCAAGACCTCTGCTATTCTGTTAATCAACTGCCACATCCCGACTGAAGGCAGCCCATTCTTGTATAATCAATGCTTAAAGTGTGTCAGAATTTCTAGGGGAGATTGACCACACGATATTAATGGCTATAAAGGATAAGTTCATCTATTCAGAAAAAATTGTAAATGCACATTTTTTTACAGGTAAAAAAATGTGCATTTATTTATTTTGGTTGCAGGAGCCTGTAAAGCATTGCACCAGGGATCAGCAGATGCAAGTGTATCTCCAAATAGGAAGCTGATACATGCTGACAGGAAGAATGTGAACTACCACGGTGCTCACAAGGCCGTGGTAGTTCATTAAAAACTACAAACCGACAGCTGCGAAGGCTACTGGACCTTGTATTTTTCCATTCACACAGCGCTGTGAATGAGTGACGTGGCCGGAATCCCACACGGCCCCCTTTTTTTTTTTTTAATTTTGACTGCTTGCAGGTGAAGAACCCCGCTAGCTGGCACAGTGGGGATCAGGGAGGTGCGGAGGGCCTGGGCATTTGTTACATGTTATAGGTGTAACATGTTATCAAAGGTGACCTTATCCTTTAAGGTCTGGGGAGTGTCCTGGCCATGGACCAAAAATTGCGATGTTTTGTTCCCCAAGCCACTTAGTTATCACTTTTGCCTTATGGCAAGGTGCTCCATCATACCAGAAAAAAGCATTGTTCATCAACATACTGTTCTTGGATGGTTGGTAAAAGTTGCTCTCAGAGGATGTTTTGTACCATTCTTTAATCATGGCTGTGTTCTTAGGCAAAATTGTGAGTCAGCCCACACTCTTGGCTGAGAAGCAACCCCACATATGAATGATTTTAGGATGTTTTACTGTTGGCATGACACAGGACTGATGGTAGCTCTCTCCTTTTCTTCTCCAGACAAGGTTTTTTCTGGATGCCCAAACAATCAGAAAGGGGATTCATCAGAGAAAATTACTTTACCCCAGTCCTCAGCAGCCCAAACCCTGTACCTTTTGCAGAATATCAGCCTGTCCCTCATATTTTTCCTGGTGAGAAGTGGCTTCTTTGCTGCCCTTCTTGACACCAGGCCATCCTCCAAAAGTCTTCAACTCACTGTGCTTGCAGATGTACTCACACCTGCCTGCTGCCATTCCTGAGCAAGCTCTGCACTGGTGGAACCCCAATCCTTCAGCTGAATCAACTGTAAGGGACGGTCCTGGCTCTTGCTGGACATTCTTGGGCGCCCTAAAGCCTTCTTCACAAATGCAGTGGAAATGCTTTTTATTACATTAAATTCATTTTCATGGCAAAGAGGGACTTCCCAATTTATTGCAATTTATCTGATCACTCTTCATACCATTCTGGAGTATATGCAAATTGCCATCATAGAAACTGAGGCAGCAGACTTTGTGAAAATTAATATTTGTGTCATTCTCAAAACGTTTGGCCATGGCTGTGGTATTAAATGATACTTTTGACCAAGCATATGCCTCTTTAAATAAAAACCATTGGGGTTGATTTACTAAGACTGGAGAGTGCGATATTTGGTGCATGGCAGCCAGTCGGCTTCTAACTTCAGCTTGCCCAATTAAGCTTTGACAAAATCCTAGAAGCTGATTTATTTTGATGCAGATTTGCTCCAGATTTTGTAATTCGACCCCATTGTGTTCATCTTCATTGAGGTTAACTATATACAGCTTGTATTTTAGCTGATTCCTGCAGCATTGACTGAAATTCGAGGCTTGAGTGGATCTGTTGGCACCATGCTGCTCAACAAGCTTCAATTGAAAAATCGAAGGAGCCAGGTGGGAATTTTGTTGTCCAAACACCAGCTGCATTAAGTCAGATGCAGTCACTGTCTAGGTATTCAGACAGAGTGCTGCAGTTGTCTGAATACAATAGCCAGCAGTGCAGATTCGTTCATCCAGGTGGCTTAGCGTTGATGAGGATCAAATCATTAATCAGTTCACAGGATTTAATGCGAGAAATCTACACGTGTATGGCTAGCATGAGTCAGTCTAGGCAAGGGTGACATGGTCTCTGACTACCAGGTGTATTTGTGGGTTTGTGTCATCATTAGAGACAGCAAACAGCCTATTGTCTTAAATCATAAAAACGTATTCCATTATATAGGAAAATAACAGAAAGCAAAGCAAATACGGCTGCCCCCAGCTGCAAATGAAGTCCCCGCTGTACAAAAAAAAAGATTTTTAAAATGTTCACACACTTTGAAAATATTATTTACATTTAGCTGTACTCCATTATGTGTATCTCTAAAAAGAAATGTAAAAAGGCTATGGATCCTCTTCTACCTTATAGAACAGCAGCTGCTAGCTAGTGGTCTGTGGATCACTGATGGTCCACAAGAAAATTTTGGTGGTCCCCAGGGGTTCTGCCTCAATTCAACATTGTGGCTGATGTATACTGCCCAATGTTGTTTTCAGTGTTGTTCTCAATGCACACATTGACACCTGATGCCTCCTCTTTAGTTCCGGCTCCTGTGAACACAAAGGGAAGCGCCGGGATTAGTGCAAAGAGTTTCGCTCGGAGCTCAAGCACATGGCTGGATAAGGAGTTGAAATCCAATAAGTCTGTGTAAGGCAGCAGTGTGATGTAGGAGGGGGGTGCTGCTGTTTGAGCAGAAACTACACAACAAAACTCTCATAAAATGCTCATGCCGCTCGTTTTCAGGCGTTCCCTTTAAAGTCTATAAGACCCAATTTGCCTCTAGTCTGCTGAAAACAAGGTCATGTACTTCATTTGAGTGACAGGCTCAACCAGATGGACTTGTGTCTTTTTCAACCTAACTAACTATGTAACTATGTAAAATTATATATTTTTCTCTGGAGTCCATATCTCTCTTAATACAAGAAAGGACTTTGCTTGCTTTGGAAACCGCAGCTTGGCATTGCTATTCTTAAGCTTATGATCTACCAAAACCTCCAGATACTAAGTGCATAACTTCACCTGACTGGGCTAATAATATTCCTGGCTATGCTCTTTTTCGGAGAGACAGGGTAAATCGAAAAAGGGGGTGGTATACATCTCTATGGGGTTTATTTACTAAAGCTGGAGAGTACAAAATCAGTCTTACTTCTGCAGAGAGCCCAATCCACTAACCTCAGCTTGTTCAATTTAGCATTGGCAATAAAACCTGGAAGCTGATTGGTTTCTTTGCAGAAGTGAGACTGATTTTGCACTTACCAGCTTGAGTAAATAAACCCCTATGTGAGAAGTGATCTCAAAGCGAGTGTGAAAGAGGACCTAGTTGATGGAGAGTGTGATGAGGCTAAAGCCTTATGGGTAGAACTGCATACGGATGCGCATACTACAAACTTATTAATTGGAGTTTGTTAAAGGCCACCCAGTGTTAATGAGGAGGTGGAGACTCCGCTCCTTTCACAGATAGCCACGGCTGGGAACGCAATGATAATTGGGGATTTTAACTACCTGGATATTGACTGATGGCACTGCTGGAAGAGTTAAAGGGCTAAAACTCTATTACAAGACAAATATATGGTACAGTTCATTGAGGCCCCAATTAGAAATGATGCTCTGCTGGACCTGGTAATCTTTATATATAAAAGAACATCTGGGTTCAGTGACCATCATTTAATGTAAGTACATTTTCTGAGGATGAGGGCTGCTCTCCAAGACTTAGACTGGGAATATTGGCACTGAAGAACACAGAACAGATCTGGGAATTCTTCAAAAAACTGTATGTAAACACACTGCATAGTATAGTCCCATGGGCAATAAGTTTAAAGGGCTAAAAACAAAACCTATTTGGCTCATGGCCAAAGTTAATAAAGCTATCAATATTAAGAAAAAAGCTTTATAAAAATGAAAGAACACTATGATCATCTAAATGTTACAAGGAATATATCAGAATAAGTAAAAATAAAATCAAAGCCCAAAAAATTCAAAGCGTACGACAGATTGTAAAAGAGAGTAAGACGAACCCCAAATATTCGTCAAAATGTATAATAGTAAAAAAAAAAGGTCAGGTCTAAGCATGTAGGCCCTTTACAAAATAATCTGGAGTGGGTGACTGGGGACAAAGAGAAGGCAGATTTATTAAATTCCAGACCATAGCAATTTTGAGCCATAGTGGATCATTTGGGGCTGAGTCAATATCATCCCCATTATGGACATGAGCTTCCCCATGCTCCATTGTATACACAGAGTTGTATACTCTGTGTATACAATGGAGCATGGGGGAGCTCATGTCCATAATGGGGATGATATTGACTCAGCCCCAAATGATCCACTATGGCTCAAAATTGCTATGGTCTAGAAATATTTAGACAGATTAAAGGTGAATAAAGCATAAACAACAACTCACCCTAGCTCCACCGCACTGTGAGAAGATAAAGAGCTTAAAGTGTCCTAAACCTAAAGTGTCGGTGCTCAGGCTGAACATCCAAACCAAATGTTATATGAATAAAGCCATCACACGAAATGCTTTTTCCAAGTAAAATTCTTTATTCCAGTATGGATAGCGGTGAAAACATGACAAATTTACGCCTTCCTCATAGCATAGGTGAATAAAGCACCTGGACCAGATTGTATACACCCGCTGATCCTAAAAGAATTGAGCTCTGTTATTTCAAAGCCATTGTTTCTAAATTGTTGGGACTCTTTCATGACTGAAATAGTACCACTGGATTGGGGTAAGGCCAATGTGGTGCCTACATTAAAAAAGGGATCAAAGTATTTACCAATTAACTACAGACCTGTTTGTTATCCTCTATAGTCAGGAGAATACTGGAGAGTTTAATCTATAGTCAGGAGGATACTGGAGAGTTTAATCTATAGTCAGGAGGATACTGGAGAGTTTAATCTATAGTCAGGAGGATACTGGAGAGTTTATTCTTGCTAGAAAATTATAGGAAAAATATTTTAAGCAACAGACCACATGGATTCATGAAAGACAGCAGTTGTCAAACAAATCTGTTCATGAGGTAAGTAAAACTTTAGACAAAGGAGTGGCTGTGGATGTAGTATACTTGGATTTAGCAAAAGCATTTAAAATAGTTCCCCACACATGGGTATTGTGTAAGGTAAAGTTTACAGGCTTGGAAAAATCAAGTTTGTAAACGGATAGAATACTGGCTAAAAGACTAAATTCAGAGAGTAGTAGTTATTCATTTATACCCTGAATGGTCTAAGGTTATCAGTGTTATACCCCAAGGTTCAGTGTTGGAACCCTTACTTACGTCTCCAACTTCAATGCACTGTTTAATTGGGCAACTATGTAGTAAATTATGTTTAATATTGATAAAATATAAATGTATTCACTTGGGGGCTAAGAATATGCATGCATCATACACACAAGGAGGGGTACAATTGGGGGGTCAATGGTGGAGAAGGATCTGGATGTTCTGGTAAGTCATAAGCTTAATAGTTTGTAATGCCAAGCTGCAGTTTCCAAAGTAAAATATTTTCTTGTATTAAAATAGGTATGGACTGCAGAGAGAGAGATCTCATTTTACCCCTGTACAAATCATTAGTAAGACCTCATCTGGAATATGCAGTTCAGTTTTGGGCTCCAGTTCACAAAAAGGATATTGGGGAACTGGAAAAAGTGCAAAGAAGAGCAACCAAACTAACAAGAGGCACGGAGAAGCTCCGCTATGAGGAAAGATTGGAGGAACTGAATTTATTCTCTCTTGAGAAGAAGAGATTAAAGGGGGAGGGGATATGAGCAACCTATATAATAGGGATCGGCCGATTATCAGCAACACTTTTCCCGATATATCGGAATTGGCCTTTGGATTTACCGATATTGCCGATATTTTTGGGGAAAGTGCTTGTACCGGGGTGATGCCTGCAGCTAGAGGTATCCCCCCGTTACTTGTGTCCATAGCCGACGGTCGGCTGACTTGTAATAACAACCGATGCGGCTGAGAAGCTGCTCGGCTGTCATTACAAGGAGCGGGAAGGGATATGCCCCCCCCCTCCTGCCGCCTTCCATGGCTCTCCCGGGTCTCCCGTCCCACTGGGAGACCCGGGCATCCTACCTCCGCCGCTGCCGAAGAGAAGACCCGTGTACTGCATCTCCATGTAAAAAACCCAGAAGTGATGTCATGACATCACTTCCGGGTACTCGGCGCCGAATTAAAAAAACTTGGCGTTTTGAATGCTTTTCCGTGCCGAGGAGGGGTTTGGGGTCTTTTAGACCCCCAGATCCCTCCACAAGAGTACCTTTAGAAAAAAAACATTTTTTTTTTTTTACATGTCCGAAAATATCGGCAGATATCGGCCGATACTGATATCCGATAAGCAAAATATCGATATCGGCATTAAAAAAACGATATTGGTCCATCACCACTATATAAATACATAGGTGGTCCATACAGTGAATTTAGTGTTGTTATTCACTTTAGGATCATCAAAGAGGACAAGGGGGCACTCTTTACATCTGAAGGAAAGGAGATTTGATCTCCAAATAAAGAAAGGCTACTTCTCAGTAAGAACTGTGAAAATGTGGAAGAGGCTCCCTCAAGAGCTGGTTCTGGCTAGCTCAGTAGATTGTTATAAAAATGCCTGGATTCTTTCTTGATACATATAGCATAACTGGATACTAATATTTATAGGTAAAAGTTGATCCAGGGAATGTACGATTGCCTCTTGGGGGATCAGGAAGGAATTTTTTTCCCCTACTGGAGCAAATTGGATCATGTTTTATTGATGTTTTTTGCCTTCCTCTGGATCAACCATGTGTATAAGATTGTGTATATAGGATTGTAAAAAAAAAATTTCCCTCTATTGGTTGAGCTGGATGGTTTTTTTTTCAACCAGACTAAACCCTAAATCATGTACTTTCTATGTAACACACCCCTCAATCCTGCACGTTATTCACGGTGCACCCCTGAATTCTGCATTCTTTGTGTAGCACACCCCGAAACCCTGCACTCTGTACATAGCACACCCCTGAAACGTCACTCTATGCATAGGCCACCCATAACTTACACACATGAGGCACTCCTGGTATTTATTACCTCTTTAAAGCGGAGTTCCGGCCTTAAATACCTTTTTTAACTAAAAATACCCCTATAATACTAATCCATCGCCCTTTACAGAACCGCTATTCTCATACTTGTTGTACAGTATTGGATTTTAGTCAAAATCTTACTTTTAAAAACGCTATCTGGGCGTGGCCATCTTCGATGTGGGCATCTGAAGCCACAGTGTAATCTGCTGTGTCCTTCCTGATTCCAGGGAGTGTTCTGGGAGTTCTTCCTGATTCCAACCTCCTGGGAGTGATGACAAACCGCTCCCAAGATGCAATGCAAAGGAGGAAGTGATGTCGGTGGCCGTGGCCACAGAGGGGGGAGAAGGAGGAAGTACAATCAAAAATGCCCTGAAAATAAGGTAAGGGACCCCCAAAAAAAATTGAAAATGCCCAATTGTTGATCAGCATAACGAGCACTCCAGGAATCACTAAAGTTGCAAAATAGGCCGGAACTCCGCTTTAAGATCCTCCCACTGTTGCTGCAATTTGGCCACATCCACAGTTTGCTGCGGTTTGGCGGGGGGTGTGGTTGAATTCCTGCACCTATTCTCTGAGGAAAAAAAGCCCTGTATAAAGTTTTTATAGTCTTACAGCCTTACAGTTTGACCCCCCTGGCCTAGAGACATGCTGCATAAAACTGCTAGATCTCTGTTTCATAGCCTCTTTACAAATTAATGCTTCCATGACTGACTGACATTTAGGGTCTGCAAAGGGTAGGGTGTGATTCTTGGGCTGCAGGTTGGGTACCTGAGCTCTAGAGAGTACTATTCTAGGACTGCATTTTGTGTGGCTTCTGGCCACTGGCTTCTTCCCCGACCAGCAAGTTCATGCACTCTGCCTCCTGTAATGTAAGCTGCCTATAAAACCTTTTGCTCCAGACTGCCATTGATTAAAACGTGTAAGGCCAGCCACATTTTGCGATGCAGTGGTACATAATTGAATTACAGTACCAGCATGTCCACTTTCAGCCAACTCAAGTATTAAGGGATCAGGCAAATTTACATAAAAACATTTTAGATAATACCGTACTTTATAATAAAAAAAATATTTCTTGTGTTACTATTTACCAGGATTCTTGATTTAAGGAGGCGCATCCTATGCGAGTTCTCAGAAACTTTTTTGCTCAATCCCAAATGAGTGTTAACAGACACAGATTTCACCCAGACCCAGATTTCTGGTACTATTGGGAACTGCGTTAATTTATTTCAGTTATTTCTCCCACTATTTTAAATCCTGAATATAGAGAGCCATAATTACAATGCTTGATTAGTAGGACAACAGAATCGGTGTAGACCTATTTAGGCTATAGACTCTAGGGGAAAGTTATATATTAAAAAGTCAATTATCTCCCATAGACAGAGAACTGACATGCAATGGTGAGGAAGGGGAGCAGCTTGTCTGCCTGTATAGTTCTACAGAATTGGGAGTTTAAAAAATGGAGACTGAACATGAGATTGAGATGGTAGATCCTGGGGTCATGGACACGAGTGTGATACAAAGCCTGGAAAATAAGGTAAACTGGTATATGTTTTCTTCATGACTATTCTTGTAATTTAGTTGGAAAATTTCAAGTCCTGGACCATTATTGGTGTTTCAGATATTTGACCATTACCCATAATCCATTAGCCTCTGATGTTTTAATTGGACTCAGGTCTAGAGTAGAGTAAGAATGAAAGTATTTGTAAAGGATATCTATGATCATTTTGTTATAGAACAAAGATGTGGTTGTACGTAGAGGGCACAGGTCAGCTATTTTAGTCTTATTTTTAGCTATTTTATCAGTCTTATGGTTTCCATAGCACAGAGAGGAAAGAAAGCTTTAGAACAGTAGTGGCAACTGAGGATAGAGCTAAAATCGCTCTGTATATTTGCTCACTAATGAGCAAATAATAACTATAGAAAATGTATCTCAGAGCATTAATAGATGAAGATAAGATTACACCAAATTATAAATATACACTTCTACATAGTCTGCAAGCCATGAGCTATGCCATCTTGGAGATTCCTGCATAAAATATTAAAACGCCCATCTGAAGAAGTTTCTCAATGCTACCAAATTCAGATTTAAACCTGCCGTGGAAGTGAGAATTTGATTGGCGATATACCGAGTAGTTGGACAGTTCAGGCGTCAGTGAGGAGCTCTTTGAAATCAGAGTATACTCAAATTGCAGTGAATTGAGTGGATTTTGTCATTTTAAGACAGTCCCCTGCTGGATAGAAATTATTCGTTCACTGATTGAATGCAATTGTTGCATGGAATTGCTCATTAAAGAATGTTCTTTAAAATGATAAAAGCCTGCTTATGAAAAATTAAAACCGTCCTGGTCCCAATGAGCTTAACAGTTATCTGAAGCATGTCATTGGTCATTTTTGCTTACAGTATAAGGCACTGCAGTTGAATGAAGAGAAACTGTGAAGCGGACATTTTTACTGTGACATTTCTATAGAGGGGCAACAGTGTTAATTGGACTAAAAAAAAAAAAAGTGGCACCTAACTCCACAAGTGATAGCAGCCTGGAGAAGAAGGTATATGCATCATGAGTATACAGGCCCTCCTCACTACTCATATTCCAGTTGATGCCCTACAATACTGAGGGACGTTTCATGAAATCCCCACCCCCCCAAAAAAAGAAAAAAGGGTGGCAAAGGGGCTTTTCCATATCTCAAGAGCCCCAAGACTGGGGGCAGGTGGTGTGCGTGGTTGTAGGGAGTAGGTTATGTGCATCTTATCTGCAGGTACTTTGTTACTTTTGTTACCCCTTTACTTTGTCATCCCTTTTATTTAAAAAAGTGTAAAGAATAAAGGTATCTTGGATAATCCTACCTTAATGCCCTGATGATGGGTCCACTTTGAAAAAAAAAAAAACTGATTTAAGTAGAGACTATTTAATTACTTGATAAATATTTTGATATGGTAATCGTACAGGACTGAGGCTCAGTTCACACTGCCGCAACTTGGGATCGGACCTCTGAGACTCCAAATTGCGTAATGTGTGAAATCCCATATTAGCAAATGAGAGCTGCCTTAATTGGCATTATTAAAGTTGCTTCGACTTTAGAAAAGTTCCTGTACTAGTGGAGTTCCACCCTAAAATTATACTTACCTCCATCTTTTCGCTCCGGGTCACCTGAAAAACAAATGGATAATCGCAATTTTTTTTTTTTTACTTACCTCGTTTAGAAGAAAATATACTTTACCTTACTTCCTTCTTCCTCCCCTCGGCGGCCATGGCGAGTCGTCCCTTCCTGGCATGCAATGATTCCTGGGAGCTGAACGTCATCGCTCCCAGGAATCAATGTGCCTGCACCGGCCCCGACGTCCGTTCCGGTGCAGGCATGCCCAGAAGCTGTGCAGGGATGACGCTGTGGCACCGGAAGTGACGGCAGGGCCGGTGCAGTGCATCGTGGGACCGAAGAAGACGGGAGAGGACACAGAAGAGGATCGCGCTGGCTTCAAGCTGCCCACACCTGAGATGGCAGCGCTGGAGAATACATTTTCAAGGTAAGTATTTCTTCTAAAAGGTAAGTGCAACCCGGGACAGATCAGAGGCTAGCCATTGTGGAATGCACTAGCCCTGACTGTCCCGGGGGTATTTTTATTTAAAAAAACGTTCACTGGGTGGAACTCCGCTTTAAGGTGACTTCTATCTGACTTGAGCCCATAGCCTTTAATGGAAGTCGCCTCCAAGTCAGATCCTCATCCATATTGATGTGATTTGGATCCGAAATTACAGTAAGATTACCTAGGAATTTCCCAAAAGTCTCTTCAAAGTCCCGACATTACAACAAGCTTACCCAGGCAGTTCCCGAAAGTCTCTTCAAAGTCGCATCAAGTAGTACTCCAGTACCCAGGAAGTCGCCTGGCAAAGTTGCACCAAAAGTAGCGCATCTTTCAGTTGTGAACCGAGCCTTAACATCAACATTCTAGGAAATGTTAGAGTTTACTATCCCCTAAAGTGACCATGTCAATAGAGGGGGCACTCCAAACCACACACCCAGAAGAATCAGTCTACAGTGGCACCTGTAGCTTTTCAGGAGAGTGAAAAGTTACTCGTTGCCCACCAAAACAAGTAAAGTATTCCTATTATTCCTTTATGAGGTGGCCTTATTTTACTTTTGTTATACTAGCGACAGGGTCACCTTATTGTGAAATTGATTTGTAATAACAGAAGGGCTCACACTCCGGCTTGTTGCACAGAATGTTCTAGATTTCTAATAATTGCGCTCAGTAATTATTTCTGTTCTTGCCAGAAGTAAACTGTGTGCTGGCAATGCGTAACAAGTTGCTTTAGAGCCTTCCCACTTCATTTTTGTGTTCACATGGATGTTTCTTACAAATATCCATTTCAACCTTGAAATAAAATCTGTGAGATGAGAAATATGGCAGCTGCCATTGCTCCTTAAGTTTATATAGATTCGGATTACAGGACTGGCCTCCTACCTCATGAGACATTGCTTGGAGCCAATATGAAGAATATGAATTGAGACATCGGAGACCTTACTAGCCATGTACATTATTTTGATGTCGGTGACTCAATAGGTTGTGAAAACAGAATTAATGTTGACAGCATTAGAGCTTGCATCTTTAAAAACCAAGTCAGCAACGACCTCTACCTTGTATCAGGTTCATCTTTAAAGTGGAACTCTCCCAAAACTTTTTATGTAGCAAATAGAATGGGGCACAGTTAGAATTTCTTTCAGCTTTGTATTGCTGCCTTTGGAAATTTGTCCTTCCTTACTGAAGAGTAGAGAGGGGCAAATATCTCCATTATGGACAGCAACAAAACAATTTTAGTGGCATAGGAAATGGCTTCAAGTTTTGGTTGGAATTGCACATTAAGGGGGAACAGAATTCTTTTTGTTTTTAGCTATACATGAAAATGTTTAGGGGCACTAGATAGGTATCACTTTCCTCACTCCTAGCAGCAGGATGGGGTGGTGGGGAATGAAAGGAAGGCAGCATTAAAGTCAGCCTGTTACTTTCGTAGGTTAGCTGACAGGCAACTGACATTACATGGCTGACAGGCAACTGACATTACATGGCTGACAGGCAACTGACATTACATGGCATCTCCATTTTACGGGCATTGCTTTAGTAATCTAATCTGCAGGTGCTTGTATAGTGGGTACGGAAAGTATTCAGACCCCCTTAAATTTTTCACTCTTTGTTATATTGCAGCCATTTGCTAAAATCATTTAGGTTCATTCTTCTTCCTCATGAATGTACACATAGCACCCCATACTGACAGAAAAACACAGAATTGTTGACATTGTTGCAAATTTATTAAAAAAGAAAAACTGAAATATCACATGGTCCTAAGTATTCAGACCCTTTGCTCAGTATTTAGTAGAAGCCCCCTTTTGATCTAATACAGCCAGCAGTCTTTTTGGGAAAGATGCAACAAGTCTTTGACACCTGGATTTGGGGATCCTCTGCCATTCCTCCTTGCAGATCCTCTCCAGTTCTGTCAGGTTGGATGGTAAACGTTGGTGGACAGCCATTTTTAGGTCTCTCCAGAGATGCTCAATTGGGTTTAAGTCAGGGCTCTGGCTGGGCCATTCAAGAACAGTCACGGAGTTGTTGTGAAGCCACTCCTTCGTTATTTTAGCTGTGTGCTTAGGGTCATTGTCTTGTTGGAAGGTAAACCTTCGGCCCAGTCTGAGGTCCAGAGCACTCTGGAGAAGCTTTTTGTCCAGGATATCCCTGTACTTGGCTGCATTCATCTTTCCCTCGATTGCAACCAGTCGTCCTGTCCCTGCAGCTGAAAAACACCCCCACAGCATGATGCTGCCACCACCATGCTTCACTGTTGGGACTGTATTGGACAGGTGATGAGCAGTGCCTGGTTTTCTCCACACATACCGCTTAGAATTAAGGCCAAAAAGTTCTATTTTGGTCTCATCAGACCAGAGAATCTTATTTATCACCATCTTGGAGTCCTTCAGGTGTTTTTTTTAGCAAACTCCATGCGGGCTTTCATGTGTCTTACACTGAGGAGAGGCTGGTGGAGGGCTGCAGTGATGGTTGACTTTCTACAACTTTCTCCCATCTCCTGACTGCATCTCTGGAGCTCCGCCACAGTGATCTTTGGGTTCTTCTTTACCTCTCTCATCAAGGCTCTTCTCCCCCGATAGCTCAGTCTGGCCGGACGGCCAGCTCTAGGAAGGGTTCTGGTCGTCCCAAACGTCTTCCATTTGAGGATTATGGAGGCCACTGTGCTCTTAGGAACCTTAAGTGCAGCAGAAATCTTTTTGTAACCTTGGCCAGATCTTTGCCTTGCCACAATTCTGTCTCTGAGCTCTTCAGGCAGTTCCTTTGACCTCATGATTCTCATTTGCTCTGACATGCATTGTGATCTGGAAGGTCTTATATAGACAGGTGTGTGGCTTTCCTAATCAAGTCCAATCAGTATAATCAAACACAGCTGGACTCAAATGAAGGTGTAGAACCATCTCAAGGATGATCAGAAGAAATGGAAAGCACCTGAGTTAAATATATGAGTGTCACAGGAAAGGGTCTGAATACTTATAGGACCATGTGATATTTCAGTTTTTCTTTTTTTAAAAATCTGCAACAATGTCAACAATTCTGTGTTTTTCTGTCAGTATGGGGTGCTATGTGTACATTTATGAGGAAGAAGGAGGAAGAAGAATGAACTTAAATGATTTTAGCAAATGGCTGCAATATAACAAAGAGTGAAAAATTTAAGGGGGTCTGAATACTTTCCGTACCCATTGTATATCAGGTGATAATTGGCAAGACTTTGTCTAAAAAGGATGAAACTGCTGGTAATTGATACATGTATTGGGTACCAACATTGACCAGTAAGGAAGAAAGACCAATGCATATGATAGGCACTTTTACCTATGTATGTGGAACTCCTGCAAATTCTGGCTTGGTTGCAAGGTTTCACATCTGTCAGATTAGCTTTTTATTGATGGAAATCAGCTGTATTTTCTTGGTCTGTCTACTGTGGTCATTTAGCTATACTATGGTAATTAAATCAGCAGAAACTATATATAGTATATATTTATATGTATGTATATACACTATATTGTCAAAAGTATTGGGACACCTGCCGCACACATGAACATTAATGGCATCCCAGTCTTAGTCCGTAGGGCTCAGTATTGAGTTGGCTCACCCTTTGCAGATATAATAGCTTCAACTCTTCTGGGAAGACTGTCCACAAGGTTAAGGAGTGTGTCTGTGAGAATGTTTGACAATTCTTCCAAAAGCACATTTGTGAGGTCAGGCCCTGATGTTAGATGAGAATGTGTAGGAGAATCTCACACTTGTTGCTAACTTTCAGAACATTTACACCTTTACCAGTGACTATAACTTGTCATTTTTTGCTTATTTAACTAACATTTGTTTTTTTTCTCCATTTTTCCTGCAGAAAAAATCATGGCAGAAGCTTAGAACCATTGTGAACATTCCTGTTATCAGCCCGTTTAAAAGGCGCTGGGTGCAGCTTGCTGGTCATAATGGTAAGAAAGATGTAGATATACAAGCAGTCATGATTTTATTTTGAATGAGTTATTCTTTAAAATGGGAAAACACTTGGTATCCTATCTATTTAAACTTCTGGTGTGGTGATAGATTGTTGAAAAATAGACCCTAATTCATTTGGTACACTGTTGAAGACTGCATGCATGTATTTTGTGACACCTTGTAAAAGTAAGCAAAAGTGACACTGGGTTCACACAAATGCAGAGTTCAGGACTCTAGAATATATGTATTGTGGTCAACAAGCGGTTAAACACAAACTTAAACAACTTCCTGGCCTACTCAAGCAGTAGAGATAAGACCCCAGGGGGAGTTAGGGCCAACTATAGCGCTTGCTGAGATTAAACCAGGGGTGGATAATGGCTTAGCAGTGTCCCAGGTTGGGGAACAGTAGGCGTAAAAATAAAGTGCTGGGTGCTGATAAATAATCAATCAATAAATAATTGTATAATGTGGATAAATATCATAATAATAACAATAATACTTATAAGTTATCATAAAATAAATCAAATAAATATTGTCACAATAAAAGACATTAATGGTGCTTCAAGTGCAAATGTGCTGAAAATAGTCCAAATAAAAGTTCATTTGTGACTTGGGTGAAAATACAAATAGATCTTGAGTGCCAAATAAGGAAAGTGCAGGTGCTCTGTGCTGAATCCTCCAATGATCCAAGCTGGTACTTGTGGTGTCACCGTGAGGAAATAATAGGGGAATGCACTCACCAGACATAGTGGGTCTTGTATACCGTACGGTATTAAGACCTTTGTGCGCTTAATGGCCACCAGGGCCAGAGAGGATACTGCTGGGCTTTGTAGTACCGCGGTGATCCGGGGTCCCTCACCTGGATAAGCTTGATCCTCAGGGTCCGATCAGGGTAAAAGAATAAAAGCTTTTTAGTTGGCCTAGGTCAGTGATCAGCTGCCTCGGTGGCGTAGCTGTTAGAATAACAGGCTTGTAATAGAGAGGCTGTAGGTTCAAATCCCTGGCCAGCGGGTGATCAATAGCCGCTTACATTTAGATCACTGACCTAGGCCAACTAAAAAGCTTTTATTCTTTTACCCTGATCGGACCCTGAGGATGAAGCTTATCCGGGTGAGGGACCTCGGATCACAACGGTACTACAAAGCCCAGCAGTATCCTCTCTGGCCCTGGTGGCCATTAAGCGCAGACAGGTCTTAATACTGTACGGTATATAAGACCCACTACGTCTAGTGAGTGCATTCCCCTATTATTTCCTCACGGTGACACCACAAGTACCAGCTTGGATCATTGGAGGATTCAGCACAGAGCACATACACTTTCCATATTTGGCACTCAAGATCTATTTGTATTTTCACCCAAGTCACAAATGAACTTTTTGGACTATTATCAGCACATTTGCACTTGAAGCACCATTAATGTCTTTTATTGTGACAATATTTATTTGATTTATTTTATGATAACTGATTGTTACCCATTCACTTACAGTATTATTGTTATTATTATGATATTTATCCACACCATACAATTATTTATTGATTGATTATTTATCAGCACCCAGCACTTTATTTTTACGCCTACTGTTCCCCAACCTGGGACACTGCTAAGCCATTGTCCACCCCTGGTTTAATCTCCGCAAGCGCTATAGTTGGCCCTAACTCTCCCTGGGGTCTTATCTCTACTTTATCTTACTTTTATTACCTATAACAGCTGCATTTCTCCTCCTTTATCCCTTTACCCACTTCACCCTTATCTATCTGTTGGAACATCCTTGGCGCGATGGATATACACACCAATTATTTTGGAGTATATACATTTTCTCTACTCAAGCAGTGCCATTGCTTAGGCCCCAAACCTTGGTCTTAGGTTGGTCCCTCAGACCCTTTCACACTGTATCACTGGGCTCATGTTGCTCTCTCAGCTCTCCGCAGCCTCTGGGCTTTCTCAGTCCTCTCAGACCTCCTGTCTACAGCATGAAGTACTGTCTCATGAGTGAAGCACATTGTCTCACAATGGGAGCCATGAACTATGCCAAACCTAAGATTAGAATTGCTGTGAGCACCTGCACACACAGCATTCCGGTCTCTGGAAATACTTGGACCCTGGGTTGGATGCTTCTCTTCCCTCCCAAAGCTCTTTGAAGCCTTCAAACTCCAGAACTCAATAAAGGATTGTTAAAACCCAAAGAAAAGTTTTCTCCACTGAAAAATCAATATATATCTATCTATAGTGTGTGTGTGTGTGTATGTGTATATATATATATATATGAGAGATAGAGAGAGAGAGCGCGAGCGCGCAAGAGAGAAATGTATACACGTTGTGGCTTGCAAGGGGTTTACCGTGGTTAAAGCTGTGATTAAGGCTTAGCGCCGAAATGCATTAGCGACCTTGTTTTTACTCCCTGAGGGGTGACAATAAAGAATTGGAAGATTTAAACAGAGTTGCCAGCTATCCTTTGCTTGGTATTGTATCCTGTGGTGTTTGGAGAGATCACCGCAGCCTGTGCACCTGATGGATGTTTCCATTTACCTGATGTCTCCACTGTTCTGAGCGTTGTGGTTTTTGTCTGAAGTCTAAAGCTATCAGCCATAACGCTGGTATTTTTTTTTTCAGCCGGAGACTGGCTTTCTCATGAAAGCTGTCCGCACGGCTAATTAGCTGCTGGATCGCTTTCGGAAGCAGCGAAAGAGGTTGTGTCATAGTTTAAAGCGCCCCCATCCCTCCGTGCTCACGTGCAGAAGCGAACACATATGTAACTCGCGCACGCATATGTAAATGGTGTTCACACCACACATGTGAAGTATCGCTATGAATGTAAGAGCAAGAGCACTAATTGTAGTACTACATCTCCTCTGTAACTCTAAACAGGTAACCTGTAACATCTTTTTAAAGCGTCACCTATGGAGATTTTTAAGTATAGTAGTTTGTTGACATTCCATGACCGTGCGTAATTTTAAAGTGTGACCTGTTGGTTATCTGTATCCTGTTGGTGTAACATCATCTTTCATACTGTACAAAAAGTTGGGCTATATATTATGTTTTGGATTTTTTTACAATTCATAAAAGTGTATTCCCCCCCCCCCCAAAAAACTGCATTTGAAAACCGTTGCGCAAATACTGTGTTACATAAAATATTGCAACAATCGCTTTTTTATTCTCTAGGGTCTCTGATAAAAACCTATATATAATGTTTGGTGATTCTAAATAATTTTCTAGCACAAAAATACTTTTAAACAAACAAAAAGTACCAGAAAAGGTACGATCTTCAAGCGGTTTAGTGAAGGTGCAATTCCCTGCAAGGGGACTTCTATCCATTTGTGGGGAACTGTTTATTTTTTTAAATAAAAGTAGGCAGATAAGCACTAAACCAGGTTTCCTGCCATGCATGGACTCACTCGAAAATGCTACTATCGTTGAGTTAGATTGCCCCATATTATACTCTCACCCCTATCTCTTCATTATACTCCGGTGACTAAAACTAAACTGGCATTTTATTCAAAAGACTATACCTAAAATGATATTGAAGTTTGATGTCAAAATTATTACTGGTCATAAAACGTTGGCTGGGGTGTGCACACCAAAGCCAATGTTTTATGACTCATTTATAACATGCAGGCCAAGGTGTGAAGCCTTCATTGCCCCATTGAGTTCTCTATTCTTAATGCAACAGAGAGAGCTTTGTTTTTAGAGGAAACCCAGTCATTTCACATTTGCAGGTCACCTGACTCTCATCCCTATCATCCCATTATGTTCCATCCTAACAATCATTTTCATTCCAGTCTGTCAACTTCACTGAAAGCCGATGGACATTTGTTAAAGCACACCACAGTGCTTTAATAAAATGCAGTTTTTTTTTTCTTAACAGCTCTACTGCTGCTTTTTAAATAGTTGGGGATGGGGATAACAATATAAATAAATATGTAACTGTGTTGTTTTGCAAGCTTGCTTAGAAGCCTCTCCTCTAGGCAGCAGTGTTTTGGAAGAAAAAACGCCTGATGCTTGGTAAACGCTTTTATAGGCGCATTTACAGGAGTTAAGTGCTTGGGCATTAAAGTGTTACTAAACCCAGGACCCTGCAATTACTATATCTGGTCTCCCACAGTACACAGAACATGGACATGCAATTATTTTAGTAAATCTAAACCGCTAAATACCTTTTCTCATCAGCAGTATATAGCAGTCTTGTGACTACTATCAGTGTCTGGTTTATTGCTTGTAAGAGGAGTTTTTATTCTCCCATGTCCTAAGAGGCTGCAGGACCCCTGACCCTCTTTCTGGACAGTGCTGATTGGCCCTGTGCTGATCACATGCACTCTACCACGAAAAATAAGCTCTCCAGCAATACACACCAAACTGAGCATGTGCAGCTTGTCCCTTAGCCTCTGTTCTAGCAGGGGATGGATTGAGGGCAGTGAAAGAGGAGGAGGAACAGAGAAGACAGGATCAAACCACCTTTTTACAGAATGCAGAAGATTAACCCTTTTAGATTCCACAGTGAGGATAACCAGCATACTTTAATGCATATACAGACTGATTTTACTGCTGTGGGTTTAGTAACACTTTAATTAATTTAATTAGCCAGAATAATAATGTATTCTGGCCATTGAAATTAATTTACGCTCAAGCGCTATGCGCACCTAGCGTTTACACGTGTTAACGTTTTCTTTCTGACAAAGCTCTGCTGCTCCTGGACGCACTGGCAGTGGAGTTTTTTTTCTGCCTGTAAAAGCCCCTGCAACTAAACTCTGCTAAAAGTCTATGGGGTTGATTTACTAAAACTGGAGAGTGCAAAATCTGGTGCAGCTGTGCATGGTAGTCAATCAGCTTCTAACTTCAGCTTGTTTAATTAGGCTTTTACGATAAAACCTGGAAGCTGATTGGTTTCTATGCAGAGCTGCACCAAATTTTGCACTCTCCAGTTTTATTAAATCAACCCCAAAATGTGCATTCATAACATGCAGAGGTGTTTTGAGGCAGGAAAAAACAAATGCCAGACGCCCTTAGGAGCAGCTGTAAAGTATGCATGAAGCCTTCTAATGAATAGTATAAACCACAATCCCAACAAATGACTTTTTTCAAATTTTATCTGTCTGGGTCATATAACTGCACTTTCTCCACTGTGCTTCCAACTACCAGTTCTTTGCTATAACCTTTAATTATATTGTACTTCATTTGTATAAAAAAATACAATGAACAATGACACACACACAGAACAACATAGACCAACATTAAAATCATATAAATACCTTCCCTGCAGGGCATGTTTTTATAGCTCCAGTCTTGTTAGTATTGATAATTGCTTTGCCTGAGTTCTCGGGTCATCAATTGCTAAGGTTGCTAGCACACATAAGGAAGAGCGCAGTTTGCTAACTTTTACCTCATATTAAGAAGCCATTTTATGACTGACATACCACTGGTAGCATAGTATTCGGCAAGAAAGTTATGAACTAGGTAACCTGATTTTATAAAAAAAAAAAAAAAACTTGGTAACCTGATTTGTGGAGCCTGCAGATCTGGTCTTGTTGCATGTGTGCCTTTTCATGCTGTCAGATCCTGGTACCACTCTAGACCACTGGTGGCAAACCTTTGCACCCCAGATGTTTTGGAACTACATTTCCCATGATGCTCAACTACACTGCAG
The DNA here is from genome assembly GCF_965119305.1 of Pelophylax lessonae. Lineage (NCBI taxonomy): Eukaryota > Metazoa > Chordata > Amphibia > Anura > Ranidae > Pelophylax > Pelophylax lessonae. The sequence continues at coordinate 123,832,977 of NC_138780.1, read as the reverse complement.
TGTGCATGAGCATCATGGGAAATGTAGTTCCAAAACATCTGGGGTATCCAGGTTCGCCATCACTGCATCTAGACCATGTGGTCCCTGATGCATTTACTTCTGAAAAGGAACACCCTTGGAAGGGGCAAGGTCAGTATACCATTGCTAGGGTTAAACTAAATACACCTTTGTCATATCCTCTCTCCCCTCCCACTTCCATTCATGCTGTGAACTATACGTTCAGCGTTGATATCCATGGCTAAATGCAAATCCTTAGGTGCTGTTCCCTACTGAAACCAATAGGGAGAGGAGGACAGACATGGAGACGAGGACCCCCTCAACATGCCAGCCTACAAATATATGTGCAGTGCAAGTTCTGTTCATGTTTCACTCAAATACTGAACCTATCCCAACTGTACAGTGCTATGAAAAAGTATTTGCCTCCTTCCTGATTTTTTTTTTTTTTTTTGCATATGTGTCACAATTAAACTATTCTGATTATCAAACAAATTTTAATATTACAAAAAGGTAACCTGAATAAATACAAAATGCAGTTGTTAATTTATGATTTCATTCATTAGGGAAAAAATCTGTCCAAACCTGCCTGTCAAAAAGTAACCCCCCCCCCTGCTTTGTCATGAATGAACTGTTAACCACATTTTTTTTTAAAGCGGAGTTAAATTTCATTTGTCATGCCCAGGCCTGAAAAAAAATATTGATCCTGTTCCTTTAAAGCATGTTATACAGCACAGCGCTTGTGCTGTTTAATTTGCCCCTTCTATCACCTAAAAAACCAGGATGATCCTGTCAGTTTCTGCCCTCCCCCTGTAAACTGACCGTGGTGTATCATGGCTGCTGAGCCCTGACACCATAGTCAGTGTATGTGCCTCCGTCACCAGCCCTGCTCTCCACTCTCATGTGTCTCCTCTGTCCTCCTCCCCACCTGCCCGCCCCTCCCTGCTGCTCAAATAGCTGTTGATATGTTAAATAATCCTGTTTGTTTCCTAAGCCTGAAAACCCTAACTCTTTCTCTGTATTTTATTTTAAAAAATGCTGTATATACCTGATTGCAGTGTGCTACTCAGCGATTACGTGACCAGCTGTCTCCCTCTCTTCTCCTCTCCTCCTGAGTGGTGTTAACAGGGGAATCTCAGCCCCGCCCCCTGCAGCTGTCAGACGTGGAGAGGAGAGAGCCAGTCAGTCATGTGATCGCCGAGCAGTACACTGCAATCAAGTATATACAGCATTGTTTTTTTTTATAAAACACAGAGACAGAGGTACACAGGCTTAGGAGACAAACAGGATTATATAAAGTCATGCAAGTGGCTTAACAACCACTTTAAATAGAAATTCAAGAACAAATGAGAAACAGTAATTGACATGTATCAGTCTGCAAGGGGTTGCAAAGCCATTTCTAAGGCTTCGGGACTCCAGCTAATCATGGTGAGAGCCATTAACCACAAATGGGTAAACCTTCCTAGGAGTGGGCGGCCTACCAAAATTACTCCAAGAGCACAACGACGACTCATCCAGGAGGTCATAAAAGAGCTCAGAACAACATCTAAAGAACTGCAGGCCTCACTTGCCTCAGTTAAGGTCTGTGTTCATAATTTAATAATAAGAAAAAGACTGGGCAAAAATGGCATCCATGTAAAAGTTCCAAGGCGAAAGCCACTGCTGAGCAAAAAGAACACAAAGGCTTGTCCCACATTTGCCAAAAAAAATCTTGGTTATCTCCAAGACTTTTAGGCAAATATTTTGTGGACTAATGAGACAAAATTGAACTTTTTGAAAGGTGTGCATCTGGCGTAAAACAAACAACGCATTTCATAAAAAGAACATCATACCAACAGTCAAACATGGTGGTGGTAGTGTTGATGGTCTGGGGCTGCTTTGCAGCTTCAGAATCTGGAAGACTTGCCGTAATTGATGGAACCATGAATCCTGTGCTCTACCAGAAAATCCTGAAGGAGAATGTCCGACCATCCGTTCCTGACCCCATGCACAAATGCACTTGGGTTATGCATTAGGACAATGATCTGAAACACCCCAGTAAGTCCACCTCCTAAAAAGGTTTAGGAGCGGCCTAGTCAAGGTCCGGACTTATATTGGATTGAGATGCTGTGATATGACCTTAAATGGGCTGTTAATGCTTGAAAACCCTCCAATGTGGCTGAACTAAAACACTTCTGCAAAGAAGAGTGGGCAAAAATTGCTCCACAGCGACTGTGCCAGTTATTGCAAAAGCTTGGTTGCAGTTGTTGCCATCAAGAGTGGCACAACCACTTATTAGGTTTAGGGGGAAATTACTTTTTCACATGAGGGGGGGCAGGCTTGGAAAACCTTTTTTCCCTTTTTATAAATTAAATCATCATTTTAAAACTGCATTTTGTATTTACTTGGGTTATCTTTGTGTAATATTAAAATTTGTTTGATGATCTGAATCATTTTTGTGTGACAAATATGCAAAAAAAAATAAAAAAAATCAGGAAGGGGGCAAATACTTTTTCACAGCACTGTATACATTGTATGAGTTAGTGCTTAGTAAATTCAGTTATCAAGTTAAACAAAATCACAAGGAATGCAATCAATTTGTCTTAAATTTTTAGGACTGTACATAACAGTGTTGCCAACCGCCCGTAGATTTACGGACAGCCCGTAAAAAAAGGGCACTTTTCTCCTGCCCGTAAATGCCCGTAGCAGGAGAAAAGTGCCCGTAAATCTACTGCGGCGGCGGCACTGTCAGAACTGCGCATGCGCGGCGCGCAGTTCCGGAGATCCCCGAGTTCTTCTCTCGACTCTCGCACTCGCAGCGATGCAGACTGCCAGACTCGCACTGTTCGTTGGACGAGTGTCACTGCACTGCCCGCCTGCGCCCACCCCTAAGTCCGCCCCCGCCCCTGCCATAATGTAAGTTTTCCCGCCGCAGCCGGCCGCCAGCGACAATGCAGAGTCACTCTATCTGGAGTGGACTAGGAGATGCTGACGCTAAATGGATGCCTGGTGGAGTGGACAGAGCAGTCGCAGACTGACAGCTGAGGCAGAGGACTGGTAAGTGCTGCTGGCTGAGTCACTCACTCTGTCTGTGGACTGGAGTGGAGTGAACTAGGAGATGCTGAATGAATGGTGGAGTGGACAGAGCAGTCGCAGACTGTGACAGCCGAGGCAGAGGACTGGTAAGTGCTGGGGCTCCGAGCCTCCGACAGCTAGCAGGAGCAGACTGGAGTAGAGAGATGAGTCAGGGGGCAGAGGACATCAGTGTCCTGCTCCTGTGCCCCCTTCACCTCTCCACAGGCAGTGTCACAGCTTCACTCTGCACTAGTAATGTCACTGATGTTTGTGGCTGTGGAGAGGTGAAGGGGACTTAGGAGGAGGACACTCATGTGGAGAGCTCTGACCACCCCTCTGTACCATGTCCGCAGTCCCTGACCCCCCCTCTGTACCATGTCCGCAGTCCCGGACCCCCCCCCCTCTGTACCATGTCCGCAGTCCCGGACCCCTCCTCTGTACCATGTACACAGTCCCTGACCACCCCTCTGTACCATGTCCGCAGTCCCTGACCACCCCTCTGTACCATGTCCGCAGTCCCTGACCACCCCTCTGTACCATGTCCGCAGTCCCTGACCCCCCCTCTGTACCATGTCCGCAGTCCCTGACCCCCCCCTCTGTACCATGTCCGCAGTCCCTGACCCCCCCTCTGTACCATGTCCGCAGTCCCTGACCCCCCCTCTGTACCATGTCCGCAGTCCCTGACCCCCCCCCTGTACCATGTCCGCAGTCCCTGACCACCCCCTGTACCATGTCCGCAGTCTCTGACCACCTCCTGTACCATGTCCGCAGTCTCTGACCACCTCCTGTACCATGTCCGCAGTCTCTGTCCACCTCCTGTACCATGTCCGCAGTCTCTGACCACCTCCTGTACCATGTCCGCAGTCTCTGACCACCTCCTGTACCATGTCCGCAGTCTCTGACCACCTCCTGTACCATGTCCGCAGTCTCTGACCACCTCCTGTACCATGTCCGCAGTCTCTGTCCACCTCCTGTACCATGTCCGCAGTCTCTGTCCACCTCCTGTACCATGTCCGCAGTCTCTGTCCACCTCCTGTACCATGTCCGCAGTCTCTGACCACCTCCTGTACCATGTCCGCAGTCTCTGACCACCTCCTGTACCATGTCCGCAGTCTCTGACCACCTCCTGTACCATGTCCGCAGTCTCTGACCACCTCCTGTACCATGTCCGCAGTCCCTGACCCCCCCTCTGTACCATGTCCGCAGTCCCTGACCCCCCTCTGTACCATGTCCGCAGTCCCTGACCCCCCCCTCTGTACCATGTCCGCAGTCCCTGACCCCCCCTCTGTACCATGTCCGCAGTCCCTGACCACCCCTCTGTACCATGTCCGCAGTCCCTGACCCCCCCTCTGTACCATGTCCGCAGTCCCTGACCCCCCCCCTCTGTACCATGTCCGCAGTCCCTGACCCCCCCTCTGTACCATGTCCGCAGTCCCTGACCCCCCCTCTGTACCATGTCCGCAGTCCCTGACCCCCCCCTTTACCATGTCCGCAGTCTCTGACCACCCCCTGTACCATGTCCGCAGTCTCTGACCACCTCCTGTACCATGTCCGCAGTCTCTGACCACCTCCTGTACCATGTCCGCAGTCTCTGACCACCTCCTGTACCATGTCCGCAGTCTCTGACCACCTCCTGTACCATGTCCGCAGTCTCTGACCACCTCCTGTACCATGTCCGCAGTCTCTGTCCACCTCCTGTACCATGTCCGCAGTCTCTGACCACCTCCTGTACCATGTCCGCAGTCTCTGACCACCTCCTGTACCATGTCCGCAGTCTCTGACCACCTCCTGTACCATGTCCGCAGTCTCTGACCACCTCCTGTACCATGTCCGCAGTCTCTGTCCACCTCCTGTACCATGTCCGCAGTCTCTGACCACCTCCTGTACCATGTCCGGAGTCTCTGACCACCTCCTGTACCATGTCCGGAGTCTCTGACCACCTCCTGTACCATGTCCGCAGTCTCTGACCACCTCCTGTACCATGTCCGCAGTCTCTGACCACCTCCTGTACCATGTCCGCAGTCTCTGACCACCTCCTGTACCATGTCCGCAGTCTCTGACCACCTCCTGTACCATGTCCGCAGTCTCTGACCACCTCCTGTACCATGTCCGCAGTCTCTGACCACCTCCTGTACCATGTCCGCAGTCTCTGACCACCTCCTGTACCATGTCCGCAGTCTCTGACCACCTCCTGTACCATGTCCGCAGTCTCTGACCACTTCCTGTACCATGTCCGCAGTCTTTGACCATCTCTTGTCTTTTATCATGTCTGCAGGGGAGTCTGGACTCTGGAGAGGAGTCAGGAGTGAGAGCGCTGCCAGGATGGGGGGTCACAGGAGAAGTCAGATGTGCAGGGCCTGCGGAGTGGAGACAGGGGCCATCTGACTGAGCCCTGCACAGTGCACCTGAGAGGAGGTCAGTGACAGAGCCGCCAGACCAGTCTGATGGGGGGGGGGTCACTGATGTAAGGGGGCACTGATATAAAGATCCCTCTATATTAGTAACCTCCCCCCCCCCATATCTTAATGTATTCACTCTGTGTAAGGTGGTCTCTGGTCACAAGATTGCCCCCCACATCAGAGTTCCTGGCGTTCCCCTTTACATCAGAGTCTGCAGGATTCTCCCCTTACAGTGCGAAGAGGGAACTCTGCGGACGCTGATTTAAAAGGGAACTCTGATGTAAAGGAGAATGCAGTGGACTCTGATATATGGGGGAACGCTGTGCTGGCTGGGTTATATTAACCTGATCTTCATGTTAATGGAGAAATATGGTTTTTCACTTTTGTTTAACCTAAACACGTTGCTAATAGCTCTATCTACATGTTTATAGTTTAAGTATTGATATTTGCACGGTTTAGCACTGAAAACAGCCTGTTTATGTACATTTTTGCACTGCCAGTAAAAAATTGGTGCCGTCCGTAAATTTTGGACGTTCTGCCAGTAAATTTCCCTCTCGGGGGCTGGCAACACTGGTACATAATTACATATAATAGTATATTTTGGGAGTTGATTTGTATCTTTAGTAGCTTTATATTTCTTAGTTTAGGATTACTTGGTTTTTAAAGTGATTGTAAACTTTATTTTAAAAAAAAAACATGCGACATGCGATATATGCCTGCTCTGACAATCTGTGCTCATACATTAGTAAAGTTAGTCAACCAAGAATCCTCCTTTAGTGAATTCTAATATTTTTGGAGAATTTTATGTTGGTTACTAATCTCACCTTGTTGTGCTCCCTCTTTTTATTTAATTTCTTAGTCTTTCTATCTGGATATTGTATGTCAATTTATAAGCTTCGCATAATACTCTATCCTTATATTACTGTATTTATAGTTTCTCAAAGTTCTTTCTCCTCTGTCAAAGTGGTTCTCTCGATTGCAATTTCTGCATAATCTAATATACTACCCATAGGGGATGCTTTTCTAAAGAGGTTTGGGATGAGCACTGCTTGCCTCAACAATAGTATTCTCCTGCAACTTAACAATGTGTATAATTTAAATATAAAATATTAGTGGGTGTGGTGCTACTTGTGCTGGATATTTGTTTCAATCCAAAGTGTATTACTAAATCAGTGTGTGGGCCATAATATACCAAGCATAATGGAATACGTGCTATATATAAATCTTATACCCAAATCACAAAAAACAATAAACACAATAAAAAGACCAACCAATAATAGTCAGTGAAAAAGTGACGTGTGCATAAAAAACAATGTAATAAAAGTCCTTTGGTTTAGTATTGCACAAAAATCACTTAAACCATAAAAACAAAACAAAAAATATTGTGCTGTCATAAGTTCTCTAATATTTGTGCTATGTGCCCGTGTCTCCACTTGTGCTCCCCCTTTTGTGTACCGCACTCACCGGAAAGCTCTCCCCACCAGGGGTTATCCAGCATTTAAAGCACAGGAGATAACATACATCCACTAATGCTATGAATGCTGGATACCCCTGGTGGGGAGAGCTTTCCGGTGAGTACGGTACACAAAGGGGGAGCACAAGTGGAGATATCGGCACATCGTACAAATAAGGGATAGACCGATATGGTTTTTTCAGGGCCGATACCGATATTTTGGTCACAGCGTATCCGTATCGGCCGATATGGGCTGATATTTTGTACATTTAAAGTTTTGAAAAATAAAGACAATTTTGACACAAATATGGTACTGAACATGTTAGTTTTTGTTTAATGGCTGGCTTGCTGGCACCCTGTGGTGGGTGGGTGGCTGGCTGGCACCCTGTGGTGGGTGGGTGGCTGGCTGGCACCCTGTGGTGGGTGGCTGGCTGGCTGTCTGGCACCCTGTGGTGGATGGCTGGCTGGCACCCTGTGGTGGGTGGGTGGCTGGCTGGCACCCTGTGGTGGGTGGCTGGCACCCTGTGGTAGGTGGGTGGCTGGCACAGGGCCTGTGGGTGGCTGGCTGGCTGGTACAGTGCCTGTGGCTGGCAGGTACAGGGCCTGTGGGTGGCTGGCTGGCTGGCACGGGGCCTGTGGCTGGCTGGTACAGGGCCTGTGGATGTGGGTGACTGGCTGGCACCGGGCTGCTGTGGGTGGGTGTATGGCTGTGATACACTCCCGAGAGACTAGTCCCGACTCCAGACGAGGCTGTCCAAGGCGAGGGAGGCAGCCTAAGAAGGCAGAATGATTTGACAAAAATATCGGCAAGATCGGACAGTTCCGGGGCCGATACCGATATACCTGGGAAAGTGCATATCGGCCCTGCCGATAATCGGTCTATCCCTAGCACAAATATTAGAGATCTTATGACAGCACAATATTTTTTGCTTTGTTTTTGTTTTAATGGTTCAAGTGATTTTTGTGCAATACTAAACTAAATATTGTTTTTTATGCACATGTCACTATTATTGGTTTAAAACACGTAATTTTTTAAAGTATTTAATGTTTTTTGTGATTTTGCACTTGATTTGGGTATATGATTCATATATAGCACGTATTCCATTAGGCTCAGTATATTATGGGCCACACATTGATTTAGTAATACACTGAGAATCGCAACAAATACCCAGCACAAGTAGCGCCACACCCACTAATATTCTTATATTTTTAGGTAGTTGTTTTAAGTGGAGGCAGCAGCTTCAATATACATTTTTCTTATCACCTAGTCCATAACGTGGATACCCCGTCCTAATTTTTTCCAATGTGTATAATTTACCCTATTCAGTTTTGTCAATTCAAAAAATGGAAGCTGTGTGTTTTATCTCAAATGTAAATTTTAGATTAAAGTCATAGTTGTTTACAGCTAAAAGGAATCCTTTCAACATTTCCTAAATGCATGTCCACAGAATGAATATAACGTCTATATACCTATTCAATGATAACACAAGGCACACATACATTGTGAGGTTATCCGTGAATCAAAGGTTCCCTCCCACTCAGGTGAGCGTACAATGGGGCCCAGGCAGCGTCCATTAACGTCCTTTGCTTCTGAAGGTAGTGTTGGTCATCAAACAAAAACACATTGGGGTTGATTTACTAAAGCTGGAGAGGGCAAAATCTGGTGCAGCTGTCCATGGTAGCCAATCAGCCTCTAACTTTAGCTTGTTCAATTAAGCTTTAATAAAAAAAAAAAAAAAACCTGGAAGCTGATTGGTTTCTATGCAGAGCTGCACCATTTTTTGCACTCTCCAGTTTTAGTAAATCAACCCCATTTTGTGTTATAACAAATTCCAGTGATGTAAGCAAGAATTCTTTATATCCCAGTTCAGAAATTTCCAGTTCATTAAGGAACTTCCTCATGATTTCTGGGCCCTTTTGGTGCTGTATGTACAAATAAAAGGCTAGCATGTAAGGTCCCCAGAGGCACTTCAAGGTCCCCAATTAATAAAATCAAATGAAAGGTATTTTTACCAGAGGAAGACCATGCTTCCAGGTGATGTCTCAGTGGGCCTCCCCAGTGGGTAATCCAGGCATGAACAACCTGTGGCCATCCAGCTGTTTTGGTAAAACAAGTCCTATGTGTCATTGCAAGGTTGACAGTTACAAGCATAACTCCCAAAGGCAGAGGTATGATGGGACTTGTAGTTCCACAACAGCTGGAGGGCCACAGGTCGAGCACCCATGGGGTAATTTTTTTTTTTTTAATTAAATGGGGGTTCTTGAATATTTAATTTTCAAAAATTGTGCTTTGGACCCATTGATTATCTGGAAAAGTTCACTCTGATATTGGTAAAGATATTCTCCCAGAGTTCCTGCTCCTGAAAGGCCAGCACTGGGATTGCAGGGATGTGTAAAGACAGGAGAAGTAACCAACTGAATCCATGGAAACTGCACCCTAACTTCTGTAAGTGCAGCATATATAACACTCGCTAAAGCCTGGCTCTGGTGACATTGTCTCACTTCTTCCACTTCAACTGGAATAGGCGCCTGTCTGTTCCTAGCACAAACAGGTCTAGACACACATTTGGTGTGTTGTATTCTCAGCCTCTAGTCTTATTTATGACGGTGCCCTAGCAGTCCTGGCCTGGACACAGTAGCCGTGTCCTGAAAACCCACCTATTAAGTGCCCACTTTATTTGCTGCCCTAGCATTGGTGTTGCACAGGAGCACTTCCTCACTCCAGACTACTCCCTTTGTCTACTAAATCCAACTTTTAAGAGTCCTCCACTAAACTACTTGTTCTGAGCTATCTACTGCTAGAACTGGCTCGTAGTACACGCTATAAAAAATTTGGGAGAACATTTTCGTCCAAAGAATTTTGGTACGATTTTCATATAGTGTGTACACAACTTTCCACAGCCGATTCTGAATTTTTCATACGGATATTCTCGAAGGGACAAACTCCAAAATGTTTCTCGTACGGAAAAAAACAAATGCTTTTTGTTTTAATATGTACTGTGTTCGTATGATTTTATACAAGAAAAATCAGAAAAGAAAGACTGCACATGATCAGAAACCATAAACAACAAAAAAAAGCCTTTGTCGTACGAGAATTTTCGCACAAATTTTCGTTCATTGGTTTCATTTTGTGGTGAAACAACGAGGAAAATTGGACAATCGTTCGCCCGATTTTCTTATAGTGTGTACCCCACCTAACTTACTGCCTTTTCATAGTAACAGTGTTTCTGTCACTATATGTACAAAAGTCATGTTTTCCCTGTAATCTACAAATTGTTTGCCAACTAAAACTTTTGGTTTTAAGCAGATTACAAGGATTTTAGCAATCTGTTGAAGATTACAACCTGTATCTGTACCAGGAATGGCAAAGATAGGTATGAACTGTTTAACTGCCTTCCTGTCTGCAGCCTGCAGATTTCCCTACAGAATGGCCTTTGCAGAGGGAAAGTCGGTCTACATTCCCCCATTGACAGCTAGATGTTGACACTGCACATTGCTGTGGTCTTTCTGACCCTGCTGTAACAGACAGCTCTGGTACCTACCATTGATTGGGAATCCATGAGAGTAAGTTCAAATTATATGATCACATGTGAACTGTAACATAGAGATCACATGAAATTAACGTTGACATGTGTTAAGGATCTTGAAATTGAAAATAAAGATTTTGCAAACAAAAAAAAAACATTTAAATTTAAAGGATGCATTCCCCTTTCATAACATGTTACATGGTACACCCATATTCAGGGTGTAACATGTTAACATGTTGCAAATGGACCAGCCCCCGCATCTCCCAGTTTTGCTGGTACAATGCTTTACAGGTTCAAAAAAAAAACTTAATAAATGCACATTTTTATACCTGTATAAAAATGTGCAGGTATTATTCTTTTCTAAAAAGTGAATTTATCCTTTAACCATTTGCTGACTGCCAGAAGTACTGTGGCAAATCTGCTCCATTGCATGAAAAAACATACCTGTACGTCGTTTCGTGCAATAGCCTGTGGGGACGCATGCTGATTGTACAGAGGGGGAGCCAAACAGCAGGTCCAACCTACGCTGGCCACCCGTGATCACTCCCCAGAGAGACAGAATGGCGGTCTGCCGATGTAAACAAGGAAATGAACACAGGGATCTTGTGTTCCAGCTATTTAGGAACACAGATCTCTGTGTTCATCTAGTCAGTCAATCCCCCACACAGTTAGAAAACATCACCTAGGGACACACTTAACCCTTTGATAGCCCCTGGTATTAACCCCTTCCCTGCCAGTGTCATTAGTACAGTAGCAGTGCATATTTTAAGCACTAATTACTGTAGTAATGTCACTTGTTCCCTCAAAAGTGGCAGGTGTCCGATTTGTCTGCCACAATGTCGCAGTCCCTCTAAAAATTGCTGGTCGCCGCCATTACTAGTAAAAAACATTTTAATAAATAAAAATGCCATAAATCTATCCCCTAGTTTTTAGACGCGATAACTTTTGCGCAAACCAATCTATATACACTTATTGGGGGTTTTTTTTACCAAAAACATGTAGTAGAATACAAATTGGCCTAAAATTATGAATACATTTTATTTTTTTTTTTTATTTTTTTTTTTATTGACTGTGTTTTTATAGCAGAAAGTAAAAAAATATTTATTTTTTTATAGCGCAAAAAATAGAAACTGCAGAGCTGATCGAATGCCACTAAAAGAAAGCTCTTATTGTGGGGGGAAAAGAACATACATTTTTTTTCGGGTACAGCATCGCAATTTTCAGTTAAAGTAACACCGTGCCATATCGCAGAAAATGGCTTGGTCATTAACTGGGTAAAACCTTCCGGTTTTGGATCTTCAGTCTTAAGAAAAAAATTAAACGTCAGCAGGTACAAATGAGAAAAAGGACACTTACCTTTCCAAGGATCCAGGACATCCTCACCCAGGCCGGTTCTTTGCCGGTCTTTGGGTCCCCAGTTCTGGCATGCCTACTAAGGGAAGCCTGTTGTGATTTCTTGCGGCTTCACAGCTGACTTCCCACTGCATATGCGCAAGCTGTGCGGTGCTTTGTGAATGGCTCCAAAGCTTCCTGGGACCTGTGACATATCCCAGAAGGTTGGGGGCGGGGGCAGAAGTGGGCAGTAAGTACCTGCTAAAACTAGGTATCCGCTCCCCCCCAGAAAAAAAAACATCCAAAAGTGGGAGAGGAAGGGGGAGAGAGGTGTTAAAAGAGGAACTTCCCTTTTAGGGTGAAGTTCCATTTTAGGTACGGGCAGAATCCAAAAAGTGCAATTGTAAAAATCAAATCACTGCATCTTTAGGGATTTCAGTGCTATCCATCATGTTCTTTTGATTATTAGTTTTCATACTTGTTTAACCTTCTAGTGAAAGTGCTGATGAGCACCTTCTTATATAAGGGTGACAGTGGAATTACCCACAGATTTGTCACCCTTTTCTCCTAGCCTCTTTACCAGAGAAGTATGTGGTCACACAGCCTCTTCCTCTGGCTGGCCATTCTTACATCAGGCCAATCACAGCCAAACCTGCTTCTCTTCTTTAGTCCAGGAGTGCAGGACCTGATTATGACATCACTGGCGGTTTTGGTGCCATCTTGTCTCTGCCCGCAGTCCCTGCTACACTGAAGGAGGAGGCAGAGTGGTCATGTGACCTCTTGTGAAAACCTCTGAAAAAAGTAACATCATCCAGATAACTCACTAAATGTAAGCACATTAGCATACTGTTATGCCTTAACTATGCTTTTGTTTTTGTATCTTATAGGCATTACATTGGCTTTAAGTAGAGGTCACTTTAATGATGCCTTGCTCTTTCAGCTGGGACACCACCTCTACTAAACTATACAAGCAATATTCATTAATTGCAAGCTATTTTTCACACTGTCCTAGAAAATTCCTCACCATAATGCACACATTTTAAATGTACATTTGGGTGTGTAAAGGGTAATTCTGCAGATTAAGTAATATACCGGTAATTGTAAGGGTGTTGCCCTAACTGCGGCTACTATGCTATTATGAACACGTTGTACTAGGAAAACTATTTTACATAATGTTTGATTAAAAATATCCCTGGCATTTGTTATGTTCATTTTCTACATGGACTGGACATATCCCAGGTTCCAGGCATATAAAGTACTAAATTCCAGGTGGTGTCTAATTGTTTGAGCTTCTAATAATGTAAATTACATTTACACATTCATGTTCCCTGTTTATTCTGGATATGATTTATGCTACAAGCTATATCTTTTGGTATGCATTGGCTAATGTTTCTCCCATGTCAGTCTGTACAAAAAGTTGTTTAAAATAAATTAAAAAAAAAAAACTGAAAATAGAACTAAAGGCCAAACTTTTCATTTTGGATAGGGTAAGGGAGGGTTATAACCCCCTGTTTTTTTTTTTTTTTATCTGTGTCCCTTTTGGGGAGATTTCCCTTTACTTCCTGTGAAGCAGAGCTGAAACTGGAAGTGAGAGGAAATCCCTCTAAAACAGTGGTCTCCAAATTGTGGCCCTTTGCTTGCCTTTGTCCAGCCCTTGGGGCACTATTCCTCGCCCTGATATGGGAGACTATTCCTCCTACTAACACCAACAATGGGGCATAATTCCTACCACTGACACCAAAAATGGCACACTATTCTTCCCCCTAATATCGAAGATGGGGCACTCTTTACTCCCACTGACGCCAGGACAAATTCCACTCCCACTAGCCACAGTCCGACTCCCCCTAAAGTCTGAAGGACAGAAAACTGGCCCTTTGTTTAGAAAGTTTGAAAACACCTGTTCTAAAGTGAATACCTTCCTGGTTGTCTCCAGGATCAGTAGAACTAGTCCTCTCATTGGAAGATTCCCCCTCTATTCCTGTACTGGGGACAACCTAAAATGTAGGATTTTCTCTACTTTTGATGATAATGGTTAACATGACAAATAGTGAGGGTAAATCTCCTGAACAGGAAAACAGACAGTAATAAAAACCTGAGAGGTAGTCTAATCCCTCGCTGCTACACCCAAATCTAGTGTTTTTTCATGCTATAACTGGTCACTGAACTAAGGTGTGTAAAACATTGTGACTGACAACCAGGCCCAGTATCCTCAAAGTGGATGAGCCTCCTGATCCTGGGCATCTTGTCCACATAGGCCTTTGACTTCTCCCCAGGGCCGGCGCTACCTATAGGCAAGGTAGGCGACCGGACTAGAGTGCACATCAGTGGGGGGCAGCGCTCGCCCTCCCTCTCTGTCTCCCTCCCTCTCTGCATCCCTCTCTCCCCTCCAGCGTCCATCACTTGTGGAGTAGCATACCTTGAGTCCCAACAGTCTCAAGCCAGCGGGGTATACAGCCGCAATGAGTGTGAGTGTAAGTCCATGAGTCGAGCTGTCAAATTGAAGCTCTGATGTTGGGAAGGGAGGGGCTGATATAAGGGGCTTTGCCCCTTTGTGCCGTGCATAGAGAAAACAGCCAGCATTTCCACATTGGTGGGCTGGGAAGAAGGTGGCAGGGGGAGGGACCAACTACTGCATGTGCACCCAAAGCTGTGTATAATTCAAGTTGATTATACAGAGCTATGGGTGCACATGCAGTAGTTGGTCCCGCCCCCTGCCACCTTCTTCCCCGCCCACCAATGTATAAATGCCGACTGTTTTGTCTATGCAGAGGACAAAGGGGCAGAGCCCCACATTTTGGCCACACCCTTCCCTACATCAGAGCTTCGATTTGACAGCTCCAGTCATGGACTCACACTCACTCTCATTGCGGCTGTATGCCCCGCTGGCTTGCCTACCAAATCCTGGGTGTGCTGGATAGATGTTTATACTCTGCTGAATGTCCAGCTATAGGCTCTTTTTTATTATCTATCTGATGCCTGCATTCTTCCCTCGGCTCCTGTATGCTGCTAATCAAGATTTTAGGATGTAATGGCGCTTTTCCACTGCATGGAACCGTACCGGTTCGGCACGCTTTTGTGCTTTTCCACTGCTGGTACCGCATGGTATAGGGTCGAAATGGTTCGGTACGGTACGGTATAGGTTTGCTTTTCCACTGCATGGAACCGAACGGTACGGTACGGTACGGCTCTGAAAAAACAGTACCTACTCGATTGTGGTTCCAACAGGTACCAAACTGGTACCATATCCCGCAATCCTTTGCATGCAGTCACTACTAGCCACTGATTGGTCAGAGAATCCCACCCACCCCGTTGTTATCCCACCCACTTAACTTTAGTACTACTTTAGTGGAAAAGCAAACCATACCGTACCGTATCGAACCGTTCCGACACTATACCATGCGGTACCAGCAGTGGAAAAGCAAACCGGGCCGAGTAGAGCCGAGCCGGTATTTGCAAAAATGGAAAAGTGCCATAAGTGTGCTATGTTTAATTCATTGGTGTCTTTGCAGTTTAACAAATTCCTGAACCGTGCACCCTGTACAATGCATTCCTGAACCTGCACTCTGTACAATGCACTTCTGAACCGTGCACTCTCTAAGAAACGCACTCCTGAACCTTGCACCCTGTACAACGCACTCCTGAACCTTGCACCCTGTACAACGCACTCCTGAACCTTGCACCCTGTACGAAACGCACTCCTGAACCTTGCACCCTGTACGAAACGCACTCCTGAACCTTGCACCCTGTATGAAACGCACTCCTGAACCTTTCACCCTGTATGAAACGCACTCCTGAACCTTGCACCCTGTACAAAACGCACTCCTGAACCTTGCACCCTGTACAAAACGCACTACTGAACCTTGCACCCTGTACAATGCATTTCTGAACCTTGCATCTTGTATGAAATGCACCCCTGAACCTTGCACTATGTACGAAACGCGCTCTTGAATCCTTCCACAATAAGCATACCACACTCATGGGCAGAGCAAAGGGGGTGGAGTCGGGGGGGCAGCACAATCAAGTTTTGCCTAGGGTGTCAAAAATCCTTGCACCAGCCCCGCTTCTTCTCGACTTTGCAGAGCTAAACTCTTGTCCCGTGCCAGAGCTTTTTTTGGCTGCTGAGACTTTGAAATTTGAATGTTAAAGGTGTGTGAACTTTTAAAAAAAACTTTAAGTCAGAGAAGAAAACCGTGATCTGTGTGCTCTTCGATTACACCTGAAATAACCAAAAGTATGATTCTTTTTGCATACTGAATGATTCAGTTTAAAAGTTCAGTTTACCCAAAACTGATGATTCAGTATTTGGTAAAGGTTGGGAAGTTAAATAACCTTGTGGTTAATAATATCTTCTGTGGACCTTCTGTGAAATGATCGCTTCACCGGATTTCCTCAAACCTAATGTTGCCAGGGGAATGTCCTTCTGCTAGATCTATAATTTAATTTAGATTATGGGAAATGAAACAGAGGGAATGGAAACACCCCAAGGTAGGTGGGAGCACTCATATGTGCAAGGTGGGCAGAAACAGAGCCAGGAACGGCTACAGGGAGGCCTTGGCTCTGGAATTGTCAAGCGTTCGAAGCAAAGTGAATACTCAGCCTACTATACTCAACCTACAGTTTAACTATTGCTTTTGGTTGGAGTGTTTGAATAATTTAAAAATCGACTGATTTCTATGCCAATTTGTCCACCCTTGAAACATTGCTGAAAAATATAAATAACTTCTCTTTAAAAAAAAAAAAAGGGCAAGTACTATTCTTGCCCAAATTTACAAGAGGTGACATGATTGCTCTGTGCTGACATCTGTCTACCTTTTGGGAGTCCTAAAGTAACTCATACTCTGTAATAGAGGTCAAGACCAGTGCACGATCAGGGTATCCGGAATATGAAATAGAAAAACCTTGCTCCATAATGGAAACCTTCCTATTTAATTCGTTTTTTTATATAATTTTTTTTTTTTTTTGGTTGAAAATGTAATCTTTATTTGCATAAAAGATATACAAAAAACAATACTTTTGTCGGGGTACATTCTCCCCTGTACTGCGACGCAGCGCATAAATACACTACATTACAATACATTTCCGGTCATACTAATAAATACATTCAATCACATACATTCATTCTGCGGTATGATGCCTGATGTGTTGTGCGGAGTAAGGGTACCCCGAGCCATCACATCATGCATGACGCCGCAATACCCCTGAAGCATGAAACTAAATAACATTGTCTATACGTTATGTTACTCAAACTGAATCAATACTGTAACATTTCAAAAAAGCAACAGGTGTGATGGGGGGGTGGGAGAGAGGGGTAAGGGGAGGGGAATGAAATCACAGGCCCGAAGCTTTATTGAATGGACAAAGACACACAAGGGAGAGTGGGGGAAGGGGAAATCTTCAGACCTCCTCTTCCTCCATGAGATCCATCAGGTTATAGTCTCTGAGCAGACTGTGAACCAGTCTGCGACAGTCCTCAATGGACATCCTCTCCCTCTGGTGGATAAGGCGCTTTCTGGCGCACCATAAAGCGTCCTTAAAGCAACACAACACCCGCCAGGCGTTGTCAATGTCCTCCTGTGTAAAAGTACCATGAAAAAGTCCATTCAGCACAGCAAAATGTGTGATGGCAGTCTGTGAAACAAAGTCTTTAAGTTCAGGTAATTTTTTTATATACTTTATTTAGACATTGGGAGAAATATAATCTTCTTTGTACACTTCTTTTAAACTGATCTGCTCAGATCTCTTTCCAAGTCCTTTTACCTTTTGAGAGCTAAAACTCTAAAATGTCTATTTTTGTGTCTAGCAGATGAAAACATATGCATTGTGCATCAATTTATCTTTTGTGTTGTGCAGAGCTAAATGACACTTAATTTCTCCACATTGTTGGATCAAACCAGAGGTACAGACTCTAGATTCTTGAATCTGGATGATAAACTATCAAAAATCATTGTACAAACATGCACTACTGCATCCTGAGAACCCCCGTGTTTTCCCATCTATGTGGAGAGGGAAGGCAGAAGCAACTAGATTGCATCTTATCCTGGAGATGGGAGGGTTGGGCGCAAAAGCAATCTGTAAACTCTCAACACCCATGGGTTATTTCATCTTTTTAGATTAGCTGGTGAAACGAACCAAAGCTTGGGGTGCATTGTCCCCTATCAAAGGCCAGTATTCGAAGATGCAGCTAGTATTTCCACTCACAGAAATGTCTGTGGAATTGTCTATGTAACAATAAATCAGAAAAACATGGCATGATGTCATTTTACAGACAGTTAGGCTCCATTCACACCTGAGCGTATCGTTTTCAGGTGTTTCTATGTGCTTTTTTCAGGCGTTTCTTTGGGCTTTTTTTAGATGTTTTTTTTGGGCTTTTTTCAGGCGTTTTTTCAGGTGTTTGGAGGCAGGCATTTACAACTAACAAAAACGCTTGTAATCTGCCAAAAAAGAAGCTCATGTACTTTTTTTGAGCTTCAGGCGTTCTTCCTCAGGTGACAAAACTCTTGTATGTGAACAGAGGCCATTGAATTTAATGGGATTTTGCTTGTTGGGCGTTTTATGACTTCAGTGATGAGCGTTTTACGAGCTGAAAAACTCTCGGGTGTGAACAGGGCTTTAGGCTCCATTCACACCTGAGCGTATCATTTTCAGGCGTTTTTTTGGGGCTTTTTTCAGGCGTTTTTTTTTGCAGGTGTTTGGAGGCAGGCATTGACAACTAACAAAAACGCTTGTAATCTGCAAAAAAAGAAGCTCATGTACTTTTTTTGAGCTTCAGGCGTTCTTCCTCAGGTGACAAAACTCTCGTATGTGAACAGAGGCCATTGAATTGAATGGGATTTTGCTTGTTGGGCGTTTTATTACTTCAGTGATGAGCGTTTTACGAGCTGAAAAACTCTCAGGTGTGAACAGGGCTTTAGGCTCAATTCACACCTGAGCGTATCGTTTTCAGGCATTTTTTTGGGCTTTTTTCGGGCGTTTTTTTCAGGTGTTTGGAGGCAGGCATTGACATATAACAAAAACGCTTGTAATCTGCCACAAAATAAGCTTGTGTACTTTTTTGAGCTTCAGGCGTTTTGCTTCAGGAGACAAAACGCTCAGATGGGAACAGGGGCCATTGAAATGAATGGGATTTTGCTTGTTGGGCATTTTGAGACTTCAGAGATTTATGAACTGAAATACACTTGGTTGTGAACAGGGCTTTAAGGAGGCAGAAGGAAAAAAAAAAAAAAAAGAAGCTAGATAAAAGCTGCTTGTAGTATCCTCCTATGCCATTACTGGCAGATTGGTTTTGTACAGTGGAATTTCTTTACTGAACCATAACAAAGGTAATGTAAGGTATTCATTCTGATAAGATTAAGCTATGTCAGGTTTGCTATCAACCACAGACATGCACACAGAGTGGTGCACAGTAGGGCCTATTTATGTGGAAGCCTATTACATTATCAGTATTTTTGGGGGGTCTTGGCTAGAACCCAGAACACCAAAGCATACACTGGGAGAACATGCTTACTTCATGGACCAGCACTGCAAGGCTATAAATTGTGCTTCTATATAGATGTGCTGGATTCCAACCCTTTTACCTACTGGTGAGCATTCTTCTTTAATTCCCTATTGTGGGCTGACAACATGCAGCATTTTTGTGGACTGAGTGGTGTCAGCCCTGCCCATTTTCTTTTAATGACAGACAAACAGGGAGCAAAGGGAAGTTTATTATTAGTTTACATACACATTCATCTGCACAGTAGGTTGCTTGGGAAAGTGATATTTCATAATTACAATTATCTTTTGGCTTGGATCCTTGCAGCCTCTGCAGAATTTTTGATATTTTAATGGCATTGTCATTGAGTCTTTGTTTGAAACATCTTGGATTTTTCCTGAAATGTCATTAATGAGTTACAATGTACTTATGAATTTTAAATGATCATTTTGATCATTTCTAAACTTTATGAATTCCCAGGAGTGGTAACATAATTTACAAGTATGACTTCATTTGTGACGCATGTAACTAATCCTGTATTATGAAAGTCATAGTTTATGCATCAGGCAGCATGTCGTTTGGTATATTGGACAATGTGTTAAAGTTTACCTAGGGTTGCATTGATGACATTGGAGTTGATTTACTGAAGGCAAACATGCTGTTTACTATGCAAGGGAATTTGCCCAGAACTTGGTGCATGTGGTGAAGTTTTATTCTGAAAAGAATACCTAATCGTGCAAAGAAAACAAAACAAAAAAACAATTCACTCGTGATTGGATGCTGGAAGTCAGCGGCGCTTCATCGTATTCACTAAGCTCTGAGGCAAAACTTTGCAGATTGAAGAGTCTATTTGCTATTGTGTTCCATCTGCTTAAACAGAGCAGACCTGATTTTCACATCCTCAAAGAAATGAAACTTTAGAAGTAGCTGTTGCATGTGAAAATATGACCAGACTGGGGGCCGAGTAAATAGATAACGGAAGGCATGCAGAAAAAGAGGTCACATGTACTCATTCATTATATTCCTAAAGTGCTTCCAAATTCTTTGCATTAAGATAAAAAACATTCTGTGTTTAGCAGCCCTCCTAACACTTACCTGAGCCCGTCTCAATCCAACGATGTTGCACAAAAGACTTAGCTGTCCGGGGCTCTCCCTCCTGATTGGCTGAAACACAGCAACTTTCAATCAAAGTCAGTGAGCCAATGAGGAGATGGAGAGGGGGGGCTGACCATGGCTCTGTGTCTTAAAGCGGTTGTAAACCCTAAAAAAAAAAAAACCTGCAAGACAAAGGCATAATGAGCTAGTATGCATTGCATACTAGCCCATTATGTATAACTTACCTTAGATCGAAGCCCCGACCCGGACATCGCTGCGGGCGCTGCCATGATCCCTTGCCGTCTCTTCCGGGTTCGGCGGCTCCGGCGCGGTGATTGGCCGGAAGAGATGGCTCCGGCGCGATGATTGGCCGGAGCCGCGATGACGTCACTCCCGCAAGCTCCCGGCAAACTAATTGAAGGTCCCCCCGGACCTTCAGAGCGCATGCACCGCTCGCACGAGCGGCTGCATGCACTGTAAATATCTCCTAAACCATGCCGGTTTAGGAGATATTATTTGTACCTACAGGTAAGCCTTATTATAGGCTCACCTGTAGGTAAAAGTGTCAGAAAGCGGGATACTACCGCTTTAAAGAGGAAGTAAACCCTCCTCTACAACTTGTACCTATAGGTAAGCCTATGATAAGACT
Source organism: Pelophylax lessonae (assembly GCF_965119305.1). Classification (NCBI taxonomy): domain Eukaryota; kingdom Metazoa; phylum Chordata; class Amphibia; order Anura; family Ranidae; genus Pelophylax; species Pelophylax lessonae. The sequence goes on along the minus strand of NC_138780.1, from coordinate 123,812,003 downwards.
TACCTATAGGTACTGTAAATATCTCCTAAACATGTACCGTTTAGGAGATATTTACCTTACATGCAGCCAGTAACGTCACTGGCGCATGCGCTCTCAAGGAACGGTCGCTCGTGCCGTTCCTTCAGAGTCCTGTGCCGTGACTGTCGGCTCTCGCGCGCGTGCGCGGGAGTGACGTCACCACGGCTCCGGCCAATTAGATGGCCGGATGCCGCGATCCCGGAAGACGGGCGACTGGACATGTCGCCCGTCATAGAGGTGAGTGAGCGGCACGGCGGGGGCTTGTTCTAAGGTAAGTATTGCATAATGAGCTAGTATGCGATGCATACTAGCTCATTATGTCTTTTTCTTGCAGGGTGAAAAAAAAATGTGAGTTTACAACCTCTTTAATAGACACACAGAGCAGCGGCTCTGCTCGGGTGCCCCATATAGCAAGCAGCTTGCTGTGGGGTCACTCAGCAGAAGGGAGGGGCCAGGAGCACCAGCGTGGGACCAGAGAAGAGGAGGATCTGGACTGCTCTGTGCAAAACCATTACACAGAGAAGGTAAGCATAACATGTTTATTATTTTTAACCAGAAAAAAAAAACGAGACTTTAGTATCACTTTATTGTACAGTATGCTTTTCTTACACTGTGTCTTCTTCTTCTATATTGGCAAATAATCTTCAGGATTCATTATGGAAGCTCTCTGCACAGCCCACCCTAACTAAGAGAACAACAAAGAACGAAAACAATAAGGGAAAAAACACTACTACTGCTACCATTAATGTTTTGTCACATGAATAATGAAAGCATAATCGCATTAAAAGAGAGGTTCACTTTAAAAAAAAAAAAAAACATTTTTTGCAGGTAAAAAAAATGTGCATTTATTATTTTTCTCTAGGAGCCTGGAAAGCATTGCACTTATGATCCGCAGATTGCCGGTGCCATGCAGGACTCCTACAAACTGTCAGTGTAACCTGTCGGCCTGTACATTGTGTCTCACAAAGACAAGAATCAAAGAAGTACCTAGAGCTCTCAACCGCACCCTGGTAGTTCATTGAGAACTGCATGTCATCAACCACAAAGGATGTCAGTACTTGTAGTTAATTCATTCACAGAACTCAGTGAATGAGTGACACGCCCATGTTGGCGGAGCCCCTGATGTCTGCTCGGTTTTCCAATAGTAACAGCAGACGCAGGCAGAAAAGATCCCCCTCCCTGTTGTCAAAGGAGGGCTTTGATCAGGAAGCGGCTGCGAAAGTAGAAACATGTTACATGTTCCACCCTGAATATGGGCGGAACCTGTTACATGTTCCTAAAGGGGAACTTCTCCTTTAAAAAAGAAAGGCAGAACTCAAGAAAAACATCCTCTTATCTCATGTCATATCATCATCTCCAGGAACTGTCTGCAGGTGTGTCCAGGCATTTTTGTAACTATTAGAGCCCATTCACATTGAGGCGACACGACTTCGGGGGGCGACTTGTGAAGTCGCGTGCACCGATGTGCACCGCGACTTCGGCGCGACTTGCAGAGACTTCACATAATGGAAGTCTATGCAAGTCGCTCCAAAGTAGCACAGGACCCTTTTTCTAAGTCGGAGTGACTTGTGTCGCTCCTATTAGAACGGGTCCTGTACTACTCAATGGACCGCGACATACCGCGACGTGTCAGGCTGACAAGTCTCCTGACAAGTCGCGCTAATGTGAATGGGCTTTAAAGCTGCATTATTTTGTTTTCTTTAATGCACAATAGATTCTGCCTTTAGTGGCAGTTTCTATCTGAAAATGTAGTCAGCATGCCTATTGAACAAGTGCTGAGATAAAACCATTTACAGAATAAGGGTGGCAATAAATAGGCCTATCCCACCTGAAACCTGTTACACCTTTTAAGGGAGGATGAGCTCATTAGGACTACTTACTGTGCTTTAGCTTTCTTTTGTGCTTGTTCTAATTAAAACAGAGATCGAGGCAAAAAGATAACTCTTTTTTTTTTTTTTTCTTTTTTACTTTTTGGTACCTTTTCTGCTCTTTTTCTTCTGGACCTCTGTCCAATGTCGCTGCGGCGAAGTGCGTCTTTTCCGCGATTGTATCATGCCCTCCTCCTTCCTCCCTGCTGCCTTCGAGGACCTCTGTGTGTCCCAGAAGACAATGGACCATTCAGAAAGCGCCGCGCAACTCACGCATTTGCAGTAGGAAACCATCTGTGAAGCCTAAAAGCATCTCTGATAGTTTGCCTTGCTAGCAATGCCGACGCCTGCACCCGGACCCGATGGAGTAATCGGCTTGGGGTGCCGACATCGCAGGCTCCCTTGACAGGTAAGTGTGCTTATATTAAAAATCAGCAGCTACAGTATTTGTAGCTGCTGAATTTTTATTTATTTTTTCCCAGACTGGAACTCCGCTTTAAGCTAAATCTTCCTCTCTGTTAGAGGGTCTTTAGACATTATGTCAAAACACGGCACTTGTTATCCGTAACACCTCTTGCTTTCTTCTTGATGCAACATCAAAATGGAAATTCCCCTTGGGGTGGGACTTTTAAGGCACGAAAATGGACACAAAATAATATAATAATGATAGTTTTATTGAAAAATAATGATAACATATACAAATATAAATGGTTAAAAACAATTGGCAAGCTTGGTATAATTCATACAGTCAAATGGACAGAAGGATACCGCTCTATTGAGGTAAGTGTCCAACGCGTTTCAAAGATATAAGTCACAACTCCTTCTTCAGGGGCAACCTTAAAGCAGCGGTAGAATCTGCCGTGTAACTGTTTAGAATATATGCCTGCCAATGAAGTTAAAAACAGATGGCTGGGTGGGTCTCATCGCTGCATTTGAGTGCTTCTTTAGGGAGAGTCGATAATTTAAGAAATAGAACTATTTATAAGAGCATCCTCCAGTTAAGTGCGCCCATCAGCTGTGAGGCTGACTGGGGGCAGCTGAAATCCACAAAACAAGGGAAATCTTGTTCGTTTGGAGAGTTTGGCAAAGGGTTGTGCAGCAAGCGTCCACCTTCAGCGAGTACCATTCACTCGCTGAAGGTGGACGCTTGCTGCACAACCCTTTGCCAAACTCTCCAAACGAACAAGATTTCCCTTGTTTTGTGGATAATGTAGAATGTATATTCTTTGCTAAATGTTATGGGTAAAGTTCCGCTTTAAGCATGTACCTTTCCTCCAAGTTGGGAGAACACTAAACATTGGGCTGGATTACCAACAGTGCAGCCTTGGGACAATGTAGTCCTAGTTTTTCCAGTGCATAAACAGAGTAAACACCAGCCTATTCATGGGCTGAAGGTGACAAAATCCTAGCTGGCATTACTCCGCCTGTCTTCAGTGACATTGTTATTACTATTTTGCCACATTTCTCGTGAGTGAGGGATCTTAATCTGTCATTTAGTTGATAAGATTAGATAGAAATAAACTAATGCTGTCTGGCTCATCCATCAGATTGTAGAAAACATTGTGATTCTCTGTTTTTTCATGGAATTTGCCTGTCATTTTAGACAAGACACACTTGATATCAGTTCCATTGTTTTGCTCCGTGTCTAGGTGTAGGTTTGGGGTTTAATACAGATAAAATAGCATTAGGAAGCATCTGGCATTTCATATTAGTAACCTTGGCTAGTGGTTAATGATTTACTCTCTGCTACAAATCTTGCTTAGGAAACCAAGCAATTAATCTACACCAAGCCATGGAATCCAGGAACAAACAATCTGATTCAAATCAGTGACATTAAAAATAACTATATTCTTGACCTTTTTCAAGGACAGGACACTATTCGTTACAACTGCTTATATTTTTTTGAAGAATATGATTGCTGAAAAGAGTGCTCTCTGCTATGATGCCCCCTTTTGTAGATATGTGCCATAATCTCCCAGAATGGCAAACTTTTTCGTGCGGCACCACAAACCTGACATCAACAACCTTACAGGAAACCTTACTATGGGAATGATGGGAATTCTCCATAACTCCAAGGTGCCCTTGGTGGCATCGGGATAGTGTTCATCTCCTGTAGGTGTGGGGTTCATCCCCTACACTCCAGTAAAGTGGTCAGAGTTTAGAGGAGGTTGGAAACTGTTTTGAACATTTTTTTAATGTAGATATAAGACAGGCATATCAGACTCACAAAGGGGAGACTTTATTTTACATTGTTAACTTTGTTTTGTTATATTTTGATGATATAGATATATATTGTTTGCAAGGTGTATGAATGTTTATTTTACATATAAATATTTAACACAGGGTCCACCCATTGTACCAATATCCAGTGCATTTTATGTTTGCTCAAGAGAAGGCAAAGCAGTAACTGACTGCTTTCAGATTGTCTCTCTCTGATTGTGGAATTTGAACATGAGCTGCTGCCCTTTGTAAACAACAGACTTTTATTGTCAAAGCAGTTACAACTGGCCTGATAACCTAGAAAATGCATTCATAACCTAGAGCCTTACCAGCCCCCTGGAAATAGACATCCATAATTGATATTCAATAATTCAAATGTATCTGGCTACAAAACTTAAAAATAATTTTAAGATTTAATTTTTAGTCCCGGACATAATAAAGAAGGTAAAAACAAAACACTATACATTCCTTTTTAAAAAATGCTTGTAGAGTCATCTGCAATTTGCTGGCTCTTGAACAAGGAAGTGAAGGCGTTGTGAAGTGAAGGCCTTCTATTGGAAGATTATGTGAATATCCTGGTTTCTGTTGCTGGGTTCTTAAGATGGCCATACACAGATTGAAATTTGTCCGGTTCTGCAGGGACCATCCGAATTTCAATCCTTTTATGGGCAGGCTGAATGTACCCTAATTGATCCATCGATGACTTGGATACAACAAGCCTCTTGGATTTTTTTCACATGCGATTACAGCCAGTGGCTGTAGCCATTAGCAGTAATCATTGTATTCTGCCATCCGGGAGCGCTCTCTGTAGCCCCCCTGCTGGCGGAATACAATAGCGCTGTGGGAGGCATTTCCTAATTCCCCCATCAACACTGATTATGTTGATGGGGGAATTGAGCAATTTTCTTTCTTTACACCCGTGGTAGAAGAGAAGAAAATCAATCTATAGTTTGCCTTAGCAAAATGTTACATCCTTGACTTTTTTGTTGTGCTATTACTACCATAGGTAGAAGCATGAGTGCTGCTCATTACATTTAAAGCCCAAGCTACATGAATAAAAATGGTGCCCCAGCTAGAAGAAATAAAAAAAAAAAAAAAACGGTTTGGCTACAAAACTCACCTTCTCCCTGGTTCTTTTCCTTTGCAGTTATTTCTTATATCCTTATTTGTCAGTGTTAAATGTACATGGGTGGGGGGGGGGGGGGGTGTTTGCACAGCTCAGAGACTGATTTTGGTTAGAAAATGGATTTGCTGAAAAAACAATTACAGTGTATTCACGACAAGGTGTTTTATTTATTTTTTTTTTTTTTCCATTTTAAAGATATAAATGCCGTTTACCTCCTGTGCCCTAAGTGAATATGTTATGTTTGGTTGTGGATGAAAGTGAGATCAAAGGAAAACTGCAATATGAAAGTAATACTTTTTTGGGTTAACATGTAGCCTTGGGCAATTCTCTCATTTGATAATGTATGGTTTGAGTCAGTCTTGCAGGATTTTTCTGCAACAAATATATATTTCACCAATACAAACATTTTTTCTTGTTTCTTTTTTTTTTTTTTTTGTTCTATTTGTTTGGGAGGGTAGAAAACTGAATATTTATAATTCATGTAGCCATTTCAATGTACCTCCACAACCCACAGTAATGCACTCATCATATTTTGTAGTGTGCTGTATTAAAACAAAGGCACAAATGTATTTTTTACAGGGGAAACACTGCCTTCTCACACACCAGCATCTCTGCCCACCCCTCCCCTTTGCTGCCCATTCACAGAAGCCTTTGTATTTTGTGAATGGATTCACATAATACAAAGCTATCTGTTTTTGGGCAGGAGGAGGGAAGTGGTGGGTACAACAGCTGCATGCGACTCTGCAGCTGAAGTAGCTGAGATCAGAAGGTTCAGCATTGGTGTTCTGGAAGTGTAGTGATAGCTGTCCTCCCAGGGGTTCCATAAAACTGTCAGATGTACATTCAAGTGATAAGTCCATGAGGTGACATACACCTAACGCCTAATAATGCAGCACATTTTACAAAGTTGTGGAATTTCTGGAGTTCAGCATTAAAAATACAATTTCCTTATAATTATAAAAATATCTCCAAAACCTAATTTTAATGTTGTCTCGCACAACTCACCCTTGTGAGCTGCAGCAAAGTTACAATGTACAGTTTGATCACTGGAGAGAAAACGGTCTTTCTCTGGTTCTTTCGCTAAAGCTGATTATACAGTAGCTGCAAGTGCTGATCAAAGCACAACAAGCTATATAAAGTACTGTGAAAATGTTTTGGGCAGGTGTGAAAAATGCTGTTGTGAATGCTTTCAGAAAAAGTAAAAATTTATTTTTTTATCAATTAACAAAATGGAAAGTAAATGAACAGAAGAAAAATCCAAATAAAATCAATATTTGGTGTGACCACCACCCTTTGCCTTCAAAACAGCATCAGTTCTTCTAGGTATACTGTACTTACACACAGTTTTTGTAGGAACTCAGCAGGTAGATTTTTTATGGTGTGCTGAATTCTGACAAATACAGGCAGATATTTGTCCATCATGCCATACCAACAGGGAGGTGTGTGATTGGTCCTAATTTTTTTCTGCTGCAGAACAACGAACATAAACATACAGCCAATGTCATTAAGAACTATCTCCAGCGTGAAGAAGAACAAGGAGTCCTGAAAGTGATGGTTTAGCCTCCACAAAGCCCTAAACTCAACATTATCGAGTCTGTCTGGGATTACATGCATCTGTCCCCTGCCGCTTCTAAGACTGAGAACTGAGCGATCAAAGACCACTGATTGCTCAGTCCTTAGACTTCACTCACTGAAGCAGCAGGCTGTGAAGAGGGAGGGAGTGGCTTCCCCAGGCTCTCAGTGGCTCAGCTGGCTGCCCGTGAAGAAGAACAAGGAGTCCTCAAAGTGATGGGTTTAGCATCTGTCCCTTGCCGCTTCTAAGACTGAGAACTGAGCGATCAAAGACCACTGATTGCTCAGTCCTTAGTCTTCACTCACTGAAGCAGCAGGCTGTGGAGAGGGAGGGAGTGGCTTCCCCAGGCTCTCAGTGGCTCAGCTGGCTGCCCAAATCTGGCTGAATCCTAACTGTAAAGTTGGGATCTTTCCTGAGCCTGGAGTGGCATCAGATGACAGCGGACTTTAGCCTGCTGTCAGCTGAAAACGGGTCACAGAAGTGCAGAATGAACTGCACTCCTGTGATCCCCTGGAGAAGTGTAGTCAGAATAGCTTTGACTATACTTTTTTTTAGTAGGGGTCGCTCTTTCCTATCTTGGAAATTTTGGGGGGTATGCAGCAGCGTCCAGGCACCTTCACACACCAGGAAGTGCACTGGTATTTTTCAAGGGGAAAACAAGACAAAAGTTAAATTTTACAGGGAACTATTGAGTCATAATTACACTGGTATCTAGCTGCAAATCTACAAAGATTAAGTTCAGGTCCACTTTAGGGAGTTGGGAGCTGAACACAGACCTACAACTAATGCTGTTATCATTTGACAGTGATTACCTGACAAACCAATGTTGCAAAAGCACTGCATTATCATAAAAATCTGCCTTCTCCTGCTACTTGCTGTGTTAGGGCGAGAGAGATGGATCGCTGAACACAACATACTGTAAAGAGATTTAAATGTTTTTTTTATTGTTGATATTAGTAGGCACTTTGTAAAGATGGCAAACCATGTAAAATACATGCATCATTACATCTGGCATTTGTGATGTCCAACTAACTCTTTATTTTAAATATTCTTTTCTAGGGAGCTTTAAAGCAGCAGCAGGGGGGACCATTTTAAAACGTTATTCTGAAAATGAGAAGAATTGCTTTGAGCTGCTGATGAATGATATTCTGGCCTCCTGTGTTCCCACCTACCACGGAGTGACAGAGAGAGACGAAGAAAGTTACATTCAGTTAGATGACCTTCTCAACAACTTTGATGAGCCATGTGTAATGGACTGTAAAATGGGGATCAGGTGGGAGCCTGTTAAAGCCTTTTTCACTTCTGCTTGCTGACTGTTCTTGATACATGTTTAGCTAATTTGTTATATGTGTTATTATCAACTTCTCTACCGTATCCTCTTTCTGCCCACACAATGACATTTTAAAGACTTGTCTGTGAATAGCAGAGTCACTGAATATTGTATAAAGCAAGGCCACAAATAATCCACTTTATGATCACCATAGTAAGTACAGTTAAGGGAAGACAGTTATGATTATGACTCATTGAGGTCTCATCTACAAAGATATAGTGTACCTACTTGTCAAAAATTACTTCAATTTACAATTTTCCATTTATACCATCTAATTTAATATACAGCACAACTTTTCAAAATGTTTTTTTTTGTGATAATATATCTCATGACAGCCCAGCACAGAGTCCTGGATTCTATCCCTGTTAGGATTCTACCTAAGTCAAAGCTAAACTTCAGCCTTATCTTCTACCTTGAACAGTTCCACAGGCTCCTATCCTATAGGCTGCATTCACACTTGGAGTTTCCTGAACATGCAGCAAAATGCACAGGAAACATGCATCGCGCTTGCTGTGCCATTAATTGTTAATGGCACCCTGAATGCAGTTAGAAGATGTGTTTTGCCGTTAGGCAAATGTGAGACATTCCAGGCCCAAAAAGGTTTTAGAGATTCTCTGGCGTGCATTGGGCAGTGCCCTATGTACAACATGCAAAAAACCTGCAAAAAAAACCTGAGCAGGTATTCACTTTTCCACTACATGAAGTGTGAATAGAGCTTTACTGAAGGTTCCTTACTCTAATTTCACTGTACACTGTAAGCTTCTCACACATTTTTCATTAAAAGCTGCGTAATGACAGATACAGCCCACTTATTAATTGGATAAATAGTGTTGCGCAATTATTTAAATAGATAATTAAATAAATAAATATAGTGCTAAACAGTGAATAAGATCACAAAGATGTAAGTAAATATAACATGTATACAGTGCAAAATGCATAAATGCAAAGGTGCAAATTCATAAAGTGCAAATACTGAAAAAACTCTAAAATTGGATAAATAAATATATATAAAATATAAAATAGATATATAAAAGTGCAAGATGATAATATGTGCAAAATTGCAAGGAGAAAGTCCAGTGATAAATGATGCCCGTGAAGTAATAGTGCTGAGATCACAGTCCTATAACAGTGAGCTGGCCAACTAAAGTGGCTGGTGGCCACTTGCGGTGGTGCCCTTGCGGGCTTGACTATGTTGGCCGCACCATAAGGGAGCTCCACGTCAGACTCAAGGAGCATGTGGCCAACATAGTCAAGGGGTTCCCGAAACATAGTGTCTCGAGACACTATGATCAGTGTCATCAAAGGGATCCAAAGGGAACCATCTTCCTTGGGATAGACAGATTCACCAAAAACTGGAGAGGTAGTAATATGACCCGGGGGGTATCCAAGCTAGAAACCAGCTGGATATATAGGCTTAAGTCCTATACCCCATTGGGTCTGAACATAGAATGGGATCTGAATGCGTATATCAACAATTCCTAACATGGTCCCATTACTGTGTTCCCCAGTTTGTGGATATTGTGCTGTGACCTATTTTGGGTAGATTTAAGAAATGTCCTCATTTTTTAGTTTTTCCAGTTTTTTCAACTGTTTTAATTTGATGTATTTTATGTTGTTTTTATATTTGGGTTTTTTTCCGCAATGTGAAGAGATTGTTGTTTTTTTCCCCCTCCTGTGGTCTGAATTGCGACCACCAGATGGCGCTGTGTTCTCCGACTAATTGGCGTGTTGACTTTTAATGGTGAGAACTAACGCCATTGAAGTCTAACTAGTAAAAGCCTTTTTTTCTCTTTTTTGCGCGATTCAATCCCATGTTATGTGGTGATTGGAATGTTGGGGGTATTGTGCCTCTATGTTCCGCTCTGAAAATTCCCACATCCGGGTGGTGGAGCGCAAGCAGGCCATTTCCGGTTGTTGGTGGATTGAACTACTTCCGCCCGTCTCGATCCTATATATATGGCGCTGACGCCGCAGGACCACACCCCTAGACGACGTCAACTCTGACGAAACGCGTCGGGTGGAGCCTGTGGCGACGCACGCCACACCAGGAAGAGACACGGCGGCCATATTTTTGGTGGGATGCGCGAGCACCCGACCGTTCGGAGGTGGATAAAGCAACGCTCTCTAAGTGCGGCTATCTTGTAAGTTTACTTATTTTCCTTGGGGAGCAATAAACTTCATTAGCAGTGTACACTATGTGTTGGTATTTTGTTTCCTCACATGGGGACCCTGTAAGGACCTAAGGATTGTCCGTTTGGTGGAAGATTTTAAAGGAGGAGGAGTGAATGATCCCGGCTTTCCAGTGCTTGTACCATGGGCGTTTTTTGACCTTTGTGATGAGGGTCAATGCGATCTGGTAAGGATCAGTGTGTGCGGGTGCCTGGTGGTGGTTTCCCATGCTGAGGATCTTCACATTTCTTCCCTTCTTTGTGAAAGTCTTTTTGTTGATACACGAGAAAGATTTTGAACTGTTGCTTTTTCACCCACGCTTATCAAGGACATTTCTTTGATTTTAGCTACCAGATTAGCGCCACATTTGTATTTTTTATTATTATTGATCTTTCTGTTCCAAAGATTTGTGTTGGCTGCTTTTCGCATATTTATTATTATTTTTATTATATCTTAGCGCAGCAATTACATGTTTTATAGTCTTTAATAAGGAATTTTATTAGGTGCTGCTGCTTTTATATTTTCACTTTATTGTGAAATTGGTTATTTCATCTAACATCATGGATATCTTCGAATTTCGGTCCAAACATGTTATCAATGCTGAAGGGGTGTTCACTCCTATAGATGGAACCCTAGATGATATAGGGGGATTATTCTTGCGACTGAAAAACCTCATGACGGCTGAGCTCCATGCGAATTGGGACATTGCCTTCTTTGAGAGGTATGTTGCCGATGGCATGGTTCCCAGGAGCCTGAGGTGGGAGGTATTTCCACAAAGTGATTGTACTAATACCAACGATTGGCTTTTATTTTTCAACAATGCTGGGATCAGCTTGCTGAATTTTATGTTGTCTAACAAAAGACATAAGCTGAAAAAATTGGATGAGGACATTAATTTAATTAAAGAAAAGTTGGTGGCCTTTAAGGAGAAGGACGAGTATAAAACTAAATCGGAAGCCCTGAAAAAACATTTAGAAAAAGAGGAAAGTGAACAGAGAAATAAAAAAAAGAAAAAATTTAATAGGGATCTTGGTGATTATCAATCAGGGAATGTGTTCAAGTGGCAGGTGACCAAACAAAGGGAACAGGCTAATGAGGATTCCTTGGCACCTAAAGGTGGTTACCCCGGTGGAGACCCCGGATACTCCAATACCTGGAGCCTCAAATACTATGCGAACCTTTACGCCCCATCCTCAACCTGCCCATTTAAATGGTCGGGGACGAGGTAGAGGACGTGGGAGAGGGAGAGGAAGAGGACGTCCATCTCAGGCGATGGCACAAAGTAATGCTTTGCCTGTTTCCAACAGGTTTACCCCTCTGACTTATAACCCCCCTGAACCGGAAAGGTACATAACCAATCACCCCTATGAAAGGGAGCGAGCTCAGTCACGGCCTAACAATCAGATGACAAGTTCCCAACAAAATGGTCAATTAACCCCCTTCCCCTATTTTGGGCAGAATACCCAGGGGAATGGATACCCCTCTGATCAGTATAATCAGGGACCCCAACAACGTTTTTTTCAGGGGGCCACACCAAAAAACAAAAGACAAAAAAAGCCAAAAGGGGGTCAAGAGGGGGGAGGAGGCTTCAATTCAAAAAAAAGGCGGCTTTAAAAGATGATGGACTCTTCAATCTGAGTTCAGCCACCATCTCCTCCGATGAAAGACATGTGTTGAATCGGGGGTTGAAGTTTGCCCCTCCCAGACCAATTGATAGATTCGATACTTTTATCGATCTTCAAAAATATATTAGGAAATTGAGCATTAAGAGACATTTTGCCAATGATCCCGCTCCGCCCAAACAGGAATATGTTATGGGAGTAAGGAGTACTCAGTTTTCCAACGCTTCTACCTTTAATCCCCCTGGACCCTTGGCGCCCTCACTAACGGTGTTTAGAGACCTTGTGGCGAAAGATTTGGATCAGCTGCAAATTAAAAAATGCGGGACTGATCCTGCTTTCAGTAGAGGCCTTAAGACCTTAAAGGAGCGTAAAGACATCGTGGTCAGACCCGCTGACAAGGGAGGGGGTATAGTGATCCTAGATACAGAGGCCTATGATCAGGAAATGTTGCGGCTCTTATCGGATCGTGAGACCTATATCCCTTTGAGGGGAGACCCCACTAGAAATTATAAGCGATTATTGGAAGAGTTAGTGGTAGAGGGATTCGACAGAAAACTTCTCACCAAAAAAGAGAAAGATTTTTTGGTACCCAAAACCCCCAGAATCCCGGTTATTTATTTTCTACCCAAGGTGCACAAGGATCCTGTTTGCCCACCCGGGAGGCCTATTATTAGCGGTATTGATTCCGTTACCTCCCGGGTGGGCAAATATATTGATTATTTCCTGCAGCCCTTGGTGTCGAGAATGCCATCCTACTTGCGTGATTCTATGCATGTTATGAACGAATTGAAGGGGATTCAATGGAAAGAGGGATATATTCTGGTGACAGCGGACGTATCGTCCCTATATACAATTATTTCACATGATCAAGGCCTCGAAGCTGTTTCCTATTATTTAGGACAGGATATCCCTCTGGGATTTCAAAAGGACTATCTGATTTCCCTTCTGAGTTTTGCCATGAGCCATAATTACTTTTGGTTCAAGGGGGATTTTTATCTCCAAAATAGAGGTGTGGCCATGGGGGCTAAATTTGCTCCCAGTATGGCCAACCTCTTTATGGCCAAATGGGAGGAGGATGTCGTCACAGGTGTACCTAGGCCGGAGCTTGTGCTCTGGCGTAGGTACATCGATGACATCCTCCTCCTGTGGGATGGCTCTCCTGATTCCCTACAGGAATTTATGGTTACTCTCAATCAGAATGATAGAGGCATTCAATTGCAGTATGAATTCAGCACCTCTGAGATCCACTTCCTAGATCTGAAGATAATGGTGCGAGAGGGCCATATTTTGACATCTACATTTTTCAAGGCGACTGACAGGAACGGATTCATTGACACCAGCAGCTGCCATCATGCTGCGTGGTTAGAGTCCGTTCCTGTCAGTCAGTTCCTGCGCCTTAAGCGCAATTGCTCACTGAGGAGTGATTTTCTCAGAGAGGCCTCCATCCTGAAAGAGAGGTTCCTTGAAAAAGGTTATGGGGAGCAGCTTTTGGACGAGGCCATAGCGAAGGCTGATGTGAGAGAAAGGGATGATTTGCTACAACCTAAGAAGAGGGAGAAAAATGATTCTTTTGGTTTTGCGTTTTTGTCATCCTACTCCACACAACATTTTTCTGTTAAAAAGATTATACGACGACATTGGCATGTTCTAAAAAGTGATGGAGTATTGGGCCCCCTCCTTCCTGACCAGCCCCAGGTGGTCTTCAGAGGGGTTCCACCATTGAAACTCCAGGTGGCTCCTAATGTTAGGGATCCCCCTAGGGTCATGTCCTTCTTTCAAACTATGGGTGGTTTTTTCCCTTGCAGAAAATGTGCCATCTGTCAGTTGAACCACAATAGAAGTAGACGAATTTGTTCATTCACCTCTAGTTCTACAGGCCAAGACTTTAAGATCAAGCCTTTTATATCCTGTACTACGAGATATGTAGTTTACTTGTTGAGGTGCCCTTGCGGGCTTGACTATGTTGGCCGCACCATAAGGGAGCTCCACGTCAGACTCAAGGAGCATGTGGCCAACATAGTCAAGGGGTTCCCGAAACATAGTGTCTCGAGACACTATGATCAGTGTCATCAAAGGGATCCAAAGGGAACCATCTTCCTTGGGATAGACAGATTCACCAAAAACTGGAGAGGTAGTAATATGACCCGGGGGGTATCCAAGCTAGAAACCAGCTGGATATATAGGCTTAAGTCCTATACCCCATTGGGTCTGAACATAGAATGGGATCTGAATGCGTTTATCAACAATTCCTAACATGGTCCCATTACTGTGTTCCCCAGTTTGTGGATATTGTGCTGTGACCTATTTTGGGTAGATTTAAGAAATGTCCTCATTTTTTAGTTTTTCCAGTTTTTTCAACTGTTTTAATTTGATGTATTTTATGTTGTTTTTATATTTGGGTTTTTTTCCGCAATGTGAAGAGATTGTTGTTTTTTTCCCCCTCCTGTGGTCTGAATTGCGACCACCAGATGGCGCTGTGTTCTCCGACTAATTGGCGTGTTGACTTTTAATGGTGAGAACTAACGCCATTGAAGTCTAACTAGTAAAAGCCTTTTTTTCTCTTTTTTGCGCGGTTCAATCCCATGTTATGTGGTGATTGGAATGTTGGGGGTATTGTGCCTCTATGTTCCGCTCTGAAAATTCCCACATCCGGGTGGTGGAGCGCAAGCAGGCCATTTCCGGTTGTTGGTGGATTGAACTACTTCCGCCCGTCTCGATCCTATATATATGGCGCTGACGCCGCAGGACCACACCCCTAGACGACGTCAACTCTGACGAAACGCGTCGGGTGGAGCCTGTGGCGACGCACGCCACACCAGGAAGAGACACGGCGGCCATATTTTTGGTGGGATGCGCGAGCACCCGACCGTTCGGAGGTGGATAAAGCAACGCTCTCTAAGTGCGGCTATCTTGTAAGTTTACTTATTTTCCTTGGGGAGCAATAAACTTCATTAGCAGTGTACACTATGTGTTGGTATTTTGTTTCCTCACATGGGGACCCTGTAAGGACCTAAGGATTGTCCGTTTGGTGGAAGATTTTAAAGGAGGAGGAGTGAATGATCCCGGCTTTCCAGTGCTTGTACCATGGGCGTTTTTTGACCTTTGTGATGAGGGTCAATGCGATCTGGTAAGGATCAGTGTGTGCGGGTGCCTGGTGGTGGTTTCCCATGCTGAGGATCTTCACATTTCTTCCCTTCTTTGTGAAAGTCTTTTTGTTGATACACGAGAAAGATTTTGAACTGTTGCTTTTTCACCCACGCTTATCAAGGACATTTCTTTGATTTTAGCTACCAGATTAGCGCCACATTTGTATTTTTTATTATTATTGATCTTTCTGTTCCAAAGATTTGTGTTGGCTGCTTTTCGCATATTTATTATTATTTTTATTATATCTTAGCGCAGCAATTACATGTTTTATATATAAAATATAAAATAGATATATAAAAGTGCAAGATGATAATATGTGCAAAATTGCAAGGAGAAAGTCCAGTGATAAATGATGCCCGTGAAGTAATAGTGCTGAGATCACAGTCCTATAACAGTGAGCTGGCCAACTAAAGTGGCTGGTGCTTCCCAAAGGTGAGTGACCAGAGTGTCACAGTAGGCAAACAACCGTGCACCCCCTTGTGATTGGATGCTCACCTTAAAGCAAATACAATAAAGCGTATATACAGGAGAATTTAGTGCGAATCCATCTGGATCCCTATGACTCCTCTCATCCGAGACACCTTGGACTGATGATTTCTGTCCCTCAATACAGCGTCATATATAAAAAGAAAGCTCACAATAGTGCATGAAATCCTTAAAAACTTTATTGAATAAAAGGTAAACAATTACACTCGCATGTGCAGGTGCATATATGCACCTTCAACTGGCCATAAAACGAACAATCCAAACGGATAAATGAAATCGTGGTGGTATAGTGAGAGACGCCGTACGTGTCTGTCTGCTATAGTAACGGCAGCCGGCAGTCTCACCAGATACTAGCGAAGCGCTCCGTCCGTCCTTGCCCCTCCCCTACGTGTGACGATACAAGGGACCATGTGTCTTCCTCAGGGGGATCATATCCCCCTGAGGAAGACACGTGGTCCCTTGTGTCGTCACGCGTAGGGGAGGGGCAAGGACGGACGGAGCGCGTATCTGGTGAGGCTGCCGTTACTATAGAAGGCAGTATGTTGGCCAGCTCACTGTTATAGAACTGTGATCTCAGCACTATTACTTCACGGGAATCATTTATCACTGGACTTTCTCCTTGCAATTTTGCACATATTATCATCTTGCACTTTTATATATCGATTTTATATATATTTATTGATCCAATTTTAGAGTTTTTTCAGTATTTGCACTTTATGAATTTACACCTTTGCATTAATGCATTTTGCACTGTATACATGTTATATTTACTTACATCTTTGTGATCTTATTCACTGTTCAGCACTATATTTATTTATTTAATTATCTATTTAAATAATTGCGCAACACTATTTATCCAATTAATATTGTCTACACTGGTATGAGTAGTGTAGTGTCTGCAGCAATTATCAATTTATTTTTTATTTTATTTATCACTAATAGGTTGCTCACGGGATCTTTGTTGTTAATAGATACAGCCCACTTAATTTCATACCTGAAGGAAATCCAGCGTAACCTAGCCCTTACTTTCCCCAGCCATAATGTTCTTGGCTTGACCCTTTCATATATTGGATTTCAATTCTTTCAATCATGGAGACTCCGCATCACATGAGGATGGTCTGCATGCAAATTCAGCCTGCCAAAAATCCTTAAGACTGACATCTACCCATAATGACGTTTTGATATTCCCATACCCCCTCCCCAAAGCCAGGCACTGTTGCATCTGGGCTGGGAGCTTTTAAGAGGAGTACTGATGCAGGGTGCTGTGATGTTTTCAGAAAACTATTTACAACATCCTGCTGCCCCTCCATCTACCTGTGTTCTGCCTGCATTGCATAGAAAAGTACAGTGAACCAGTTATGACACTTTCCAAGCTCCAATAACGTTTTTGCAGGCAACAACAAATCAAACATACATACAAGATATGAATGTCCAGTTTAGTTTGTGTTTGGTACAGGCATCAAGTTTTATCAACTTTCCTGACTGCTGATCCCAGATAATAGTTTAAGAAATAGTGGATGTCAAAGATTCTTATCCAAAGCTGAAGGCTACCATTATTTACCTTACAGAATTGATGTTAGGTACCATTGCACAACTTCCAGGAGTTGACACCAGTGGCACTGTCGTATGGGGTATAACTATTATCATTGTAAGTTTTCAGTGAGATTGTTTCATATGATTGTCTGGATGGACCCAAAGTTGGCAATGTTGGTTGTGGTTACTACTGGTGATTTTACAAGTCAGATTAAAGGAGGACTCTAGCCAAATATAAAAAGATTAAATTAAGAGCCCATTAAAAGATAAAATAACTCTTTTGGTCATAAAATGATCCACTTTGTGATACCTAATATTTGTAGCCCTAAGTGGCGCCTACTGGGTATCTTTGACAATATAAATCCCTTAGTGCCGCACTAAAACAGTTTGAGGATGCTCAGGAAGTCCATAGTGCTGCAGTGGATACACACAGTGCCCCTTAATATAATTTTATAGAAAACATTAATGAAACTGCCCATGTATAAATTATGAATGGCTGGGGTCAGTGGCTATTCAGCCACTTGGCTTGATGTCATGTACTAGACAGAATTGTATAATGTGTAGGCCTTTCACTATTAACCATGTCTAGCAATATTTCCATCATACAGTGTTTCACACCTACTGTTCCCAATAAGACACCACATGTGCCGCTCAAAGGTGGCCCCCCACTCGCCGCATTTTCTCTGGTGAGCCCTAGGTACCTGGTCTGACTTGGTTTAAAATGATTATATTTATATTATGCAAGTAGTTTAAGGGTAGTTGGACTGGGTGTAGTAGGATCACACCATAATTTACTCAACCATAAAATTCACATTCAAGAGCAAACAGGAACAAATAGCAAAAGACTTTATCAAGCTAACACCTGCAATTACAAATTAACTTTGATTGCAACAATATGGAAAACGTAGATGCTTTCCTTTGTTGACATAACTTTTATTACATGCGATAGGGTCTGTTTCCTTATCTCACTCTTCATAACTTGCAAAGCAGTATGCTAAAGCTGATTGTGTTAACTTTGTTTCTGACGTTTACTTTTACATAGGGAATCCCTTGGTAATAAATACTAGCTATGGTAAATAAACCAAAGAACTATGGGTAGGATAGCGATGATATATCATGTAATGGACTTTCACAGTCCCTGAGAGTCTGTAATTATCAGAGTAATATAATTATGTATAATAATGTAATTTAATAATATGTAATCATCATTATAATAATTTTAATTGACTGTACAGCTGTAATCTTCTCATTCTGTTTAAAGTGTGAATTTTATAGGTGGAGCATGGTAGGCCCTTGGCTTCCTAAAGGCCCATTCACGTCAGGCTGCATTGCAGTAGAACAAGCATGGAATTGCAATTGGAATTGCAATTGTCTTTACTGCAGCCCATTATTTTTTATAGGCCCCAATGAGGAAAAATTGGTCTTGCTCTATTTTTTTTCACCACAGCACACATAGAACATTGTGATTCATTGCTGTGCATTCTGTTGCATATTCTAAAGACAAACTGAAGTGCCATTTGAAATGAATAGAACCACGTGACAACACAATTGTGTTGGTGGTATATGTCTTTGATATTCCAACTCTTTTTGCTATACCATCCAACATTGTTTCTGTCAACTTGGTAGTTGTGGCTGTTTCTGCCTGCCTAGCATTGTGTGTTCCAGCTCCTCCTATTGCGTTTTATATAATATAAAATAAATAGAAATCCAACAAGTAGAGTGGGAACTCCTCATAATGGCCACACGTACATACACTCATAATGGCCGTCAAAGTGCATACACCAAAACTCAAGTACAGATCTGACACCAATAAAGTTCTGGATCGATATAAGAAACTTGGGTAGTTTAAAGGGAGTCCATTGTCCAAGCAAGAACAATTTCTCTCCCTTGCCGTTGCTGTTTTTAGGTTTCCTGGTGATTGCTAATTCAGCGCTGCAAATGTACCTGCACTGGCCGATTCCCTCCTTCATCTCCTGCTAAAGTGATCACATGCACACAATCTTCTGGATCCTAAAAAGATAATAGTCCTGGACAGCCAATAGGAAGTGTCGATATCACGCAGGGAGTTACGTGGACACACCGAGAAGAACCCCACCTCTTGTACGCAGAAGAAGAGAAAAAAAACTCCAGACCCAACTGCCATGTGACCATATAGTGTATTTAGGTGAGTAAAAGGAGCATTTAGGTAGACGGTGTTCTTATGCCAGCTATAAGTTAGGGAGAAATGAAGGAGTTGGTATATGAGGGGGTAGAGTGGGTGGGAGTTCAGCTTTCACTCTTCAGCATCCATCAAAAATGTAAATATCAGGATTATATAGCCTGAGCTTTAATAGAGCAAACCACAGTTTGCATAGTAACCTATAGTGAAAAAGCAGATATCTTATTTCACTGCTTTGACTGCTGTAATTTGATTAAATGTAAAAACAGAATGATTTATAAAATACTGAGAGTGTTGTCTAGTTTTAGAGAGGAGAGTTGGCAATTCTGACGGGACATTTACACTGATCATCAGTGCAGCCCCATCAGTGCCCATCAGTGCTGCCTCATCCGCATACATTAGTGAAGGACAAAAATGTATTTGCAGAATTTTATGATAGAAACCAAGAAAAACATTTACCACCAAAAAAAAACTCTATCTGTCTCAACAAAATTATAAAAATGTCATATGGATACAGTGTTGCATGATTGTCATTAAAAGTGTGACAGCGCTGAAAACTGAAAATTGGCCTGGGAAGGAAGGGAAGTGCCCAGTATTCAAGCAGCTTAATTTGTACATTTCTTCTAAACATCTCCAAAGTAGCACTGGGTCAGAATAAAACCTTCATTTGTTTGGCATTTTTATGCAAATTCTCTTTATTTCCGGTCATAAATCTGTTGTAGACCTGCCTATATCTGCCACAGTTTGCAGCCCATGATTACAAGGGTGCACATTGCACAATTTTCCTCACTACCTCATGAACTGATTTGCAGTATGTAGTGGTTGATGTTTTGATGATTCACAATGGTGGTATTTTAGCATATGTATAACTGGAAGTCAGCATATCTGGCAGAAGTGTCACATTGTATTCTGTGTACCCTGTGTATGCAGAAGAAGTAGATGTGAAACAATAGCTAAAACATCCCTTTATAGTAAAGAAGTTTATTATTTAGAAAGAGAAGTGCGAGGGGAAGGCTACCATTGTGCAGAATGTTATGAAAGGATGACCTTTGTCTGGGAATATCCGGTCAGGTAATTAACTTTTTTTTTTTTTTTGTGAAGATCAGTGTTTTTATACTGGCTTTAAGACGTGGGTGTAAACTGTACATAGTAGCATCTGTTATTTTTTTTATTGTTTTAAAATCATCAGATCATTTATTTGTTCATAAATAATTAAAACAGATACTAAAATGTCCAATTCACGTACAACATTTTACACATTTCTGACTGTCACTTTAAGCAAGTTGCTAGCAGTAGTACTTAAAGTGGTTGTAAACCTTCACATATATCCAGTGAAGTTGCTCAAATTATTGTATTTATATCTAAGGTCTTTGTTGTAGTTCCTCAGTGCACGAGGCTGCCCGCATGTCACCCAGATATGCCCCATAGGAACACCATCACTGGTCCATCAGCACAAGATTGATAAAATAAACATCCAGCACTAAAGCATGACCTAACAATATCCTAAGGTTCCAGTGCCATCAATTCACTACTCTAAATTTTCACATGAGTCAGAAAAATTTGCTAACAGATTTACTATAAGGGCACGTAAACAGCTGTATGCACTTTATAATAACTGACTCTGTAATATTAAGCAGTGTTTGTTCTTTTCACCCTCCATTCTACATGAACAGTTGGCAAAGGGGTACAAAAGTAGGATTTGCATGTCTTTTTTATTAGGTTGGCTCTGCCATGTTAAGGCATATACACTACCTGATTTCCACAATTCAGCTGCATTTTTCCTGCCTATAGGTAGCAAGATGCGGTAATTACATCACTAAC
Organism: Pelophylax lessonae; assembly: GCF_965119305.1. Lineage (NCBI taxonomy): Eukaryota > Metazoa > Chordata > Amphibia > Anura > Ranidae > Pelophylax > Pelophylax lessonae. The sequence goes on along the minus strand of NC_138780.1, from coordinate 123,790,932 downwards.
CTTGTCTCAAAATACCAATCTACTCATTCTCCTCGTTCCTCCCAAGACCGTCTGCTATCTAGCTCCCTCATCACCTCCTCCCATGCTTGTCTCCAGGACTTTTACCAAGCTTCTCCTTATCCTATTTAACTCCCTACCCTAATCTTCCCGGCTATCTCCTACTCTGCATTTAACTGCATTTAGATGACCCCTAAAAACCCTTCTTTCCAGAAGAGCCTATTCTGCCCACACCGAACAACTGTACAGTAAAACCTTGGATTGCGAGCATAATTTGTTCCGGAAACATGCTTGTAATCCAAAGCACTCTTCTATCAAAATGAATTTCCCCAAAAGAAATAATAGAAACTCAGATGATTCGTTCCACAACCATTTATTAATAAGTCCTTCAGTTTATAGTCAATATAAAAAGATTATAGCAATGTGATAGGTTGTGTAACCATAAAATATCCATCCACAAATGTCAGCTTTCACAAGGGGATTAGAAGCACAATCCAGCAGGTGCTACAGAGTATAAAAGAGAAGAAAAGCGCCTCTAAGTGTAGCAATATGGTTACATTTAATGAAGGTTCAACATTTAGCAACTCACATGATTGATAATTAAAAGAGGCACATCTAAGAACGCAGGCATCTGGGGTAAAGCTGTCCACATAGACCGCCCTCTGCACCGCTGGCTCTCACCGCTGTCAGTCTGCAATCGTGGCCCGGGAAGACTACCCTGCAGTAGAGCGATCTGAAAGCGAGGCTTGAAGCGCTCGTGGAGTGCAGTGTGGAAGGTATGATGTAGATGGCGGTGCAGAGGGCGGTCTATGTGGACAGCTTTACCCCGGATGCCTGGATACTTAGATGCACCTGTTTTAATCATCAACCATGTGAGTTGCTAAATGTTGAACCTTCATTAAATGTAACCATATTGCTACACTTAGAGATGCCTCTCTTCTCTTTTATACTCAGTTGTGACATGACTCTACTTGTATATCAAGACATCGCTTGTTTATCAAGTCAAGATTTATTTGTCTTGCTTGTCTTGCAAAACGCTCTTAAACCAAGTTACTCTCAACCCAAGGTTTTACTGTACTTTTATTTTCCCCATCAGATCAACCCCCACAGCTATTACCTTTTGTATCAGTTGACCCTCCCTTCTAGATTGTAAGCTCTAACGAGCAGGGCTCTCTAATTCCTCTTGTATTGAATTGTATTGTAACTGTACTGTCTGCCCTCATGTTTTAAGCGCTGCGCAAACTGTTGACTCTATATAAATCCTGTATAATAATAATTACCTTTTCAGTGATGCCAGGTTTGACAGGTGCTCAATGGGTCTACATAAATGTTCATACTAGCACAAGTCATGTTTTCCGCATACCCAGTTAACAACAGCAGAGAAAAGTAAACCATATTGTTTCTTTGTTTCCTGCAGGACATATTTGGAAGAGGAGTTGACGAAAGCCCGCGGAAAACCAAAGCTAAGAAAAGATATGTATAAAAAAATGATTGAGGTGGATCCTCATGCCCCCACGGAGGAGGAAAAAGCCCAACAAGGTGTGACTAAACCAAGATACATGCAGTGGAGGGAGACTATCAGCTCAACATCCACCTTGGGCTTTCGGATTGAAGGAATAAAGGTCGGACTGTCCAGAAAATGCAACAGTATTTGTTTGCCTCATTTTCCTAATAGGGATCACATGTGCAAAACTGTATTACACATTCATAGATCATACCGTACTTCTCTAAAGGAAAGCAGTTAGCAGAAGACACTTTCAGTATGATCAGAGTCTTTGCATATAAAAAAGAAAATGATTGTCCCATTTGGTCTCTATTTTGCCTGAAATAAATGGCCATGGGAGATTGTGATAACATTTTACTCTGTAATTCCAGGCAAATACATGGTTTAAAAGATTCTCTTTTGGGTCACAAGGGTACTTTTACCAATATTCTTCTGTGGCCCTGAGTCGGTTGTTAGTGGGCTATTGCCTGCTTTCAGTTGGCGGGGCAGAGCCACACCAAGTTCAGGAAGGATACTAAGCAATATTGATAGGATCCACTTAGTTGCCTTACTCATAGCCTTTATGGGCATGACTTAGAGCTAGTGCCAGCTGCCCTCACCCACTCTCCAACCATTATAATTCATGGCTGTTGGAACCAAATTGTTAATTCTACCACAGGTACCTTAACACTATCCTAAGCAATATTGTAAAATAACCTAGCTTGTGATTGAGCTTTTGTGCCATTGTTGTGGACATGAACGTTTTTTGTAAAGAATCGTAAACACAAAGAAGAACAGAGACTTAAGAGTGTATTCATTCAGAAGGTAAAAATTTCACACAATTAGCATATGTGGTCAGATTAACTTCAGCCAGGAAACATTTGAGAATTACATATACAGTAGACCCTGGGCAATTATGTTATGTTCTTCAACTTTACTGGAAATAACTATTTATATACAGTAAGTCAGCTACTCACAAAAAAAAAAAAAACACACCTCCACAAAGTATCTTTTAAACATACAAAAGTTTTCGGAGGTGTGAAGAAATGCTGTAAAGTAAGAATGCTTTCACAAATATATTTCAAAGCAGACTGGGATTTCAAGATGTAATGTTTAGGCTCTTTTGAAGAAGCACAAAAAAGCAGCAACAATCAGAACCGTAGACGCAGTGGTCAGCCAAAGAAACTTAATGCAGCAAGGAAAGACACATTGTGCTTACTTAAACAGGGAAGAAAGCCGCTCAGGTGCAAGTTCAGCACTCGGTGCAGGTCAGATCCGCCATCCAAGCATGTAGACATCCAAAAAGAGAAAGACCGCGCTCGGAGATGTTAAATGAAAATCAGTAGGACTCCTTTATTCTCCATAAATACAGCAGGCAGACAGCAGACATCAGACAGACAGTGCAATACACGGACAGACGTCTACATTGTGCTTACTTCCCTTACTTCTGGCTGGAGAAGTCTGAAGTGGTGTTCATGGAAAAACTGCAGCCAAACAGCCATACATCTGATGTGAAAACAAGGTTAAGTGACTCAACTATGCACGAAAATATAGGAACTGGGGTGCAGAAAAATGTCAGCAGGTGCTCTGGACTGATGAGCCAAAATATGAAATATTTACCTGTAGCAGGAGGCAGTTTGTTCCCAGAAGGGCTTGAGAGTGGTACAATAATGAGGGTCTGCAGGCAGCAGTGAAGCATGGTGTAGGTTCATTGCAAGTTTAGGGCTGCATTTCTGCAAATGAAGGTGGAGACTTGGTCAGGATCAATGGTGTCCTCAATGCTGAAAAATACAGGAAGAGACTTGATCCATCATGCCATACCATCAGGGAGGCATGTGATTTGCCCCTAATTTGTTCTGCAGCAGCTCAACAACCTCTAACATACAGGCAATCTCATTAAGAACTATTTTCAGTGTAAAGAAGCACAAGGAGTCATGAAAAAAATGGTTTGGCCCACAGAGCCCTGATCTCAACATCATCAAATCTGTCTGTGATTACATAAAGAGACAGAAGGATATGAGGCGGCCTACATCCACAGAAGATCTGTGCTTAGTTCTTCAAGATGTTTGGAACAACCTACCAGCGGAGTCCCTTCAAAAACTGCTTGCAAGTGTACCTAGAGGAACTGAGGCTGTTTTCAAAGCAGAGGGTGGTCACACCAAATATTGATTTGGACTTCTGTTTACTTACTTTCCATTTTAGTAAGTGATCAAAATAAACTATTAACACTTCTATTTCTGAAAGCATTCTTAGTTTATGGCATAGTTCAGGCCATGCAATGAGTCATTTCAAATTACACTCAAATGTGCCACACATACTTGAGCCTTTAGAAAAATACCACCATTTTTGTTTCTGAGCTGTTCTGTTTTATTACTATCTTTTCTGGAAAGGTCAGATTTTGTTTTAGGCTTCATTACAATTTAAAAGGTCAGACAAATCAAAGCCAGTTCATGGGTTTAGTGTGGTGGTTTGAATCCATCTGCTGGTTTTGTATATCTGTAAGCTACACTGGAAAGCCAGCCAAACCACATAATTTTTCCTTTTCTGCTTTTTAATTATGATGGATAACACTACTGGCCAATAGGACTAAGCGGGAGAAGGTGGGTCACCCTTTGAAGTGATCAGGGATTATTAAAGCTTGCATCTTAAGGCCCCTTTCACACAGGGAGACCGTTCAGATTCGCCTGTCAGTTTTTTTGGCGGATATGAACAGACGCCCCATGCAGCTCAATGGGGCATCCGATGTCAGCGGAGATATGTACGCTGACATCCGATCCGTCAAAGCCGGACGCTATTTTCCAACTGTCTGGCGGAGATCTGATCTGATCAGATGAGAACAGACAGGTGATCTGTTCCCATCCCCATAGAGATGCATTGGGACCTGACAGCTGTGTCTCTGCACACAGTGCGGAGACACAGCTATCATCCGCCTGCTCAGAGGGGGGATCGGCGAGAAAAATGGAGCTTGCCTGACGGACTCTGTGTGTGAAAGGGGTCTTAAGCTGCCCCAGGTTCAGGATAGTACTGACATCAGATTGGTCTTAAAAAGTACAGTATCTCACAAAATTAAGTACACCCCTCACAGTTTTGTAAATATTTTATGATAATTTTTCATATGACAACACTGAAGAAATGACACTTTGCTACAATGTAAAGTAGTGAGTGCACAGCTTGTATGACAGTGTATATTTGCTGTCCCCTCAAAATAACTCAACACACAGCCATTAATGTCTAAACCACTGGCAACAAAAGTGAGTACACCCCTAAGTGAAAATGTCTAAATTGGGCTCAATTAGCCATTTTCCCTCCCTGGTGTCATGTGGCTCGTTAGTGTTACAAGTTCTCAGGTGTGAATGGGGGAGCAGGTGTTTTAAATTTGATTGTATTGCTCTCACTCTCTCATACTGGTCACTGGAAGTTCAACATGGCACCTCATGGCAAAGAACTCTCTGAGGATCTGAAAAAAAGAATTGTTGCTCTACATAAAGATGGCATAGGCTAAAAGAAGGTTGCCAAGACCCTGAAACTGAGCTGCAGCACGGTGGCCAAGACCATACAGTGGTTTAACAGGACAGGTTCCACTCAAAACAGGCCTTATGCTCAGCGTCATATCCAGAAGTTGTCTTTGGGAAATAGACGTAAAGGGGTTCCAGCATTGAAGGGGTGGGGGGTCAGCCGGTCAGTGCTCAGAACATACGCTGCACACTGCATCAAATTGGTCTGCATGGCTGTCGTCCCAGAAGGAAGCCTCTTCTAAAGATGATGCACAAGAAAGCTCGCAAACAGATGGCTGAAGACAAGCGGTATTTGTTTTAGAAGCGTGTGGGGCGGCAACCAGGTGAGAAGTACAAAGACAAGTGTGTCTTGCCCACAGTCAGGCATGGTGGTGGGAGTTTCATGGTCTGGGACTGCATGAGTTGTGCCGGCACTGGGGAGCTACAGTTCATTGAGGGAACCATGAATGCCAATATGTACTGTGACATTGAAATATGAAGAATCCGCGCTTAGGATAATTTTTAGCCTCTTATATGGTATTTGATACTGGCTGCAGCTCACCTATGCGCTATATTCCTAGAAATATAGTAAGAATAAAGGGTAAAAAGAAAAGGTGTATGGCGCTGCCAGAATGTATTAATTGTTCCGTGTGTCTTTCAACGATGCTAAATGTATATTAAATGTGTGTCTCCACTGTGAATTATAAATTAATAAAGTGTCAAGTGCATCATATATGTGACTGGTGAAAAGTATATGGTGAGTACAACACTAATAGGCGATCCAACCCTGTGAGGGGTTTACAATAGTGCTAAAACAATTGGGAATAAAATGGGTGAAAATGCAATGTGAATAAAAAGTATGAGAAAATGTGAGTGGTGTCAACCCAATAAATAGAGAAAAATTGGTAAAAATCAGTTGGATCCACTTAAAAACATACAATACCACATGGGTGAACTGTGAAAATCCTTAAACGGTGTAACTATACAATAAATAGCATCATATATTGACATGAAACTATATAAAAGGTAAGTATATAAAAACTTATAAACCACTCTAAAATTTGACAGCAATAGTCCAGGTGCTAGTAGGTCCGTAGTGACTAAAAGGGCATAAAAAGGAGGGTGGTCCCACAATGGAAAAACCCTTCCTAAATTAGGGGAGCAAAAAGTGACTTGAGTGCAGGTGCTCTAACGGAGAATTTTGGAGGTGTTCGGATGTCAGTGACAATTCAGTGCTCCACGCACCCCTTGGACCGCATTCACCAGAGTTGATCACCCCTACAGGGGTATCAGGCCTTGGATATATAATCCTGGGGTCCCCTTCTCTGGTTGTTAGGGTAACTGTGTGGTCCAATATTCTGCCCGAGTCCTGCGTGCCAAGGTCCTTGGGGTTGGGGTCCACGGGTGCACAGATATATATGGGGGAAGAAGGCTCACGTAGAGTAGTACCGCTTTTAAAATTGCTTTATTAGAATCAAAAAGAGGGTACTCACAAACATAAAGAGAATAATCGGCATGTAAACAGCGATAGTTGCGCACTTCCGGGACGCCGTGCGTTCCACGGGCCGGATGTGCGTTCCACTTGGGCGGATGTGACGCGATGACGCTCTACATACGTTTCGTCGGAGTGACGTCTTCAGGAGTTCACCAGTCACATATATGATGCACTTGACACTTTATTAATTTATAATTCATAGTGGAGACACACATTTAATATACATTTAGCATCGTTGAAAGACACACGGAACAATTAATATATTCTGGCAGCGCCATACACCTTTTCTTTTTACCCTTTATATGTACTGTGACATACTGAAGCAGAGGACGATCCCCTCTCTTCAGAGACTGAAATGCAGGGCAGTATTCCAACATAATAACTACCCCCAAACACACCTCCAAGACAACCACTGCCTTGCTAGAGAAGCTGAGGGAAAGGTGATGGACTGGCCAAGCATTTCTCCAGACCTAAACCCTATTGAGCATCTGAGGGGCATTCTCAAACGGAAGGTGGAGGAGCGCAAGGTGTCTAACATCTACCAGTTCCGTGATGTCGTCATGGAGGAGTGGAAGAGGACTCGAGTAGTAACCTGTGAAGCTCTGGTGAACTTGGGGCCCAAGAGGGTTAAGGCAGTACTGGAAAATAATGGTGGCCACACAAAATATTGACACTTTAGGCCCAATTTGGACATTTCTAATTAGGGGTGTACTCACTTTTGTTGCCAGTGGTTTAGATATGAAGGGTTGTGTGTTGAGTTATTTTGAGGGGACAGCAAATTTACACTATTATACAAGCTGTACACTCACTACTTTTACATTGTAGCAAAGTGTCATTTCTTCAGTATTGTCACATGAAGATATATTAAAATATTTACAAAAATGGGAGGGGTGTACTCACTTTTGTCAGATACTGTATGTGTAGGCTTTGCTGGATACTTGTGTTGTTTTGCTGCAGCCTGTTCAGAATATTCATGTACTGGCAAATTCACTGTAGGTACGGTTTTCTTTTTCCTAATTAACCCCAACAACGATCTTCTTATTTAGTCTGATAAATGTATAATTTAAACTGTTTTGTTATATTTGTTTGTGAATTGTAATACAATACCTCCTGATCCTGCCAAAAATCTTGTGAACTGATAACTTTGTGCATGAGGAGGGGTTAAGGAAATTATGAGGGGGAAGGAGATATGGAGAGAGCTGTGTAATGTTGTAATTCTTCAGGAGTTGACAGGGCTGACACCATTTACTTAGGATTTTAGAGTGTAAAATACACAATATTGTCAGCTCAAACAGGAAAGTAGGAACACAATATACACTGCTCAAAAAAAGATTAAAGGAACACTGAAAACACATCAGATCTCAATGGGGAAACATATCATGCTGGATATCTGTACTGGTATGGATTAGGTATTGTGTTAGGAATGAAAGGATGCCACATCGTTTGATGGAAATGAAAACTATCAACCTACCAAGGACTGAATTCAAAGACACCCCGAAATCAAAGTGAAAAAATAATGCAGTAGTTTGTATGGCCCCCACGTGCTTGTATGCAAGCCTGACAATATCAGGGCATGCTCCTTTTGAGATGATGGATGGTGTCCTGGGGTATTTCCTCCCAGATCTGGACCAGGACATCACTGAGCTCCTGATCAGACTAAGGTGCAACCTGGTGGCGTCAGATGGACCAAAACATAATGTCCCAGAGGTGTTCTATTGGATTTAGGTCAGGCGAGCGTGTGGGCCATTCAATGGTATCAATTCCTTCATCCTCCAGGAACTGGCTGCATACTCTCCCTACATGAGGCTGGGCATTTTTCGTTCACCAGGAGGTGGTCAAAGGATTTCATCCCAATACCTAATGGCAGTCAGGGTGCCATTGCCTAGCCTGTAGAGGTCTGTGTCTCTCCATGGACATGCCTCCCCAGACCATCACTGACCCACCACCAACCAGCCATGTGGAACGTTCTTACAGGCAGCATAACATTTTCCATGGCTTCTCCAGACCCTTTCACATGTGTCACATGTGCTCAGGGTGAACCTGCTCTCGTCTGTAAAAAGCACAGGGCTCCAGCGGCAAACTTGCCAATTCTGGTGTTCAGTGGCAAATGCCAATCGAGCTCCACGGTGTCGGGCAGTGAGCACAGGACCCACTAGAGGACGTTGGGCCCTCAGACCATTATCCTGAAGTCTGTTTCTGATTGTTTTGTCAGAAACATTCACACCAGTGGCCTGCTGGAGGTCATTTTGTAGGGCTCTGGCAGTGCTCATCCTGTTCCTTCCTGCACGAAGGAGCAGATATCGGCTCTGCTGATGGGTTTAGGACCTTCTACAGCCCTGTCCAGCTCTCCTAGAGTAACTGCCTGTCTCCTGGAATCTCCTCCATGCTTTTGAGACTGTGCTGGGATACACAGCAAACCTTCTGGCAATGGCACGTGTTGATTTGCCATCCTAGAGGTGTTGAAAAGCCTTTGGAACCTCTATAGGGTCCAGGTATCGCCTCATGCTACCAGTAGTGACACTGACCCTAGCCAAATGCAAAACTAGTAAAAAACAGTTAGAAAAGATGAGCAGGACAAAAAATGTCAGTGGCCTCCACCATTTAAAACCATTCTTTTTTGGAGGTCATCTCATTGTTGCCCATCTAGTGCCCCTGTTGTTATTTCATTAACACAAAAGCAGCTGAAACTGATTAACAACCCCCTCTTCTACTTAACGGACCAGATCAATATCCCAGGAGTTTAACTGGCTTGATGCTATACTCTGATAAAAAAGCGTTCCTTTAATTTTTTTGAGCAGTGTATTTTGTGGCCATAAACCGGTATTTTTCTATACTTTCAGCATGTTTTAAGGGAAAAACATGGGGAAATGTGCACATATAGCAAATATGTATTATGTTTATTATTATTTTACCTTTACATACAGGGAGTGCAGAATTATTAGGCAAATGAGTATTTTGACCACATCATCCTCTTTATGCATGTTGTCTTACTCCAAGCTGTATAGGCTCGAAAGCCTACTACCAATTAAGCATATTAGGTGATGTGCATCTCTGTAATGAGAAGGGGTGTGGTCTAATGACATCAACACCCTATATCAGGTGTGCATAATTATTAGGCAACTTCCTTTCCTTGGGCAAAATGGGTCAAAAGAAGGACTTGACAGGCTCAGAAAAGTCAAAAATAGTGAGATATCTTGCAGAGGGATGCCGCACTCTTAAAATTGCAAAGCTTCTGAAGCGTGGTCATCGAACAATCAAGCATTTCATTCAAAATAGTCAACAGGGTCGCAAGAAGCGTGTGGAAAAACCAAGGCGCAAAATAACAGCCCATGAACTGAGAAAAGTCAAGCGTGCAGCTGCCAAGATGCCACTTGCCACCAGTTTGGCCATATGTACAAGGTGTGCAATACTCAGAAACATGGCCAAGGTAAGAAAGGCTGAAAGACGACCACCACTGAACAAGACACACAAGCTGAAACCTCAAGACTGGGCCAAGAAATATCTCAAGACTGATTTTTCAAAGGTTTTATGGACTGATGACATGAGAGTGAGTCTTGATGGGCCAGATGGATGGGCCCGTGGCTGGATTGGTAAAGGGCAGAGAGCTCCAGTCCGACTCAGACGCCAGCAAGGTGGAGGTGGAGTACTGGTTTGGGCTGGTATCATCAAAGATGAGCTTGTGGGGCCTTTTCGGGTTGAGGATGGAGTCAAGCTCAACTCCCAGTCCTACTGCCAGTTTCTGGAAGACACCTTCTTCAAGCAGTGGTACAGGAAGAAGTCTGCATCCTTCAAGAAAAACATGATTTTCATGCAGGACAATGCTCCATCACACGCGTCCAAGTACTCCACAGCGTGGCTGGCAAGAAAGGGTATAAAAGAAGAAAAGCTAATGACATGGCCTCCTTGTTCACCTGATCTGAACCCCATTGAGAACCTGTGGTCCTTCATCAAATGTGAGATTTACAAGGCGGGAAAACAGTACACCTCTCTGAACAGTGTCTGGGCGGCTGTGGTTGCTGCTGCATGCAATGTTGATGGTGAACAGATCAAAACACTGACAGAATCCATGTATGGCAGGCTTTTGAGTGTCCTTGCAAAGAAAGGTGGCTATATTGGTCACTGATTTGTTTTTGTTTTGTTTTTGAATGTCAGAAATGTATATTTGTGAATGTTGAGATGTTATATTGGTTTCACTGGTAAAAATAAATAATTGAAATGGGTATACTGTATATTTGATTTTTGTTAAGTTGCCTAATAATTATGCACAGTAATAGTCACCTGCACACACAGATATCCCCCTAAAATAGCTAAAACTAAAAACAAACTAAAAACTACTTCCAAAAATAGTCAGCTTTGATATTAATGAGTTTTTTGGGTTCATTGAGAACATGGTTGTTGTTCAATAATAAAATTAATCCTCAAAAATACTAATTTGCCTAATAATTATGCACTCCCTGTACACCTAAAAAAACTGCAAGCAGTGAAGGGATAGTCATCTGAGCTGCAGAAATCTGTCGGGTCCCGAAGTATCTGAGTCACTATGACTTGAGGGTACATATTTTGTCTTGCCAGATTTGCTCATCACACGCAGTGGTATATATTTTTGAAGTATTGAGGAAGTGAAATTTATCTGAAAACATTCCTTTTCTTCTCCAGAAAGGTGATGGAACATGCAACACAAACTTCAAGACCACAAAATCAAGAGACCAAATTCATAAAGCTTTTCTTGAATTTATTGATGGCAACAAAGTTATACTGGTAAGTTACCTTGTTAAACAGCTTAGGCCTCTTGCACATTGCAGCTTAGAAAAGCTCAGTACAGCTTCTTTTTTTTTTTTTTTTTACTGAGCTAAAATACAGCCCATTAATTGTAATGTGCCTATGCACACAGGCGCATAAAAAAGGGCCATACATTCTTCAGTCAAAAAAAAAATGAAAAATTGGTCAGTAATTTACGTCTCATGCACGCAAATGCGAACAAATGTGCACAAATGCTCATTTACATATTGTCCAGAACAAGAATGCAAGAATACGTCTTTGTGCATTTGCGTGAAAATGTGCATTTGCGTGCCAAATTGTGCAAAGGCATATACTCGAAAATGCACGTAAATACGTGCAAATACATCCCAAAAAAAAAGTTTGAAAAAAGTAAACAAAAGTAGATGCTCAAACAGGAGTATCATGTGCAAGAGGCAAATGAAAATGTGTTTTTATTTAGTTTAGTTGTTTATATACTGTAACACCTATTTAGAAAGTCATTTTTGCAGTGATGGCCACATTTTACATACTTCCTGTGGTGGAGTTAAATGACATGAACAGGGAAGTTTCATAAGCTTGGTTAGGTATGGCTTTTCCAGTTACAATGCACTTTCCACTTTAATATATTTAGCCTTTTCTAAGTCTTACTGGAAAAAAAACACTTGGTTATCATGAGAATAAAAAGTAAGCTTGTTAAAAAAAAAAAGTGTTTTACACAATAAAAAGTGCAAAAGCATGTTTTTAACATCCAAATTATGAAAATGTATATCTAAACCCAAGAACCAAAATGCAGGGATGCACCGATACCAATTTTGTTTTTAACACCGAGTACGAGTACCGATACTTTTTTTAAAATACTTGCCGATACCAATTACTGATACCTAGGAAGAGTGGGTAGAGGGGTGTTTTGAGAAGTCGGGGGGGGGGGGGGGTTTAGGGTAGTTGAGGGTGGGGTGGGTTGGAATAGGGATTGTGGGGTGGGAGAGTTGTAATGGAAAAGGCTGTGATCACTGGGGGGAAATGGGAGGGTCATTGGGACACATAGGAGCAGAGGTGACAGCTGGTGGAGGGAAGGAGGAGGCAACAGACAGAAGTGACAGCTGGCCAGAGAGGAGGAGGAGGCGGGGATGGCACCTGCCAGAGAAGACAGCCGGGTGGACGAGAGGAGGAGGTGAGGATGGCACCTGCCAGAGAAGACAGCCGACCGGAGGGGAGGAGAAGGTGTGGATGGCACGCGCCAGAGATGACAGCTGGCCGGAGGGGAGGGGGAGGCGGGAATGGCACCCACCAGAGATGACAGCCGGAGTGAAGGAGGAGGCGGGGATGGAACCCGCCACAGAAGACAGCCGACCAGAGGGGAGGAGAAGGTGGGGATGGCACCCACCAGAGATGACAGCTGGCTGGAGGGGAGGTTGGAATGGCACCCGCCAGAGATGACAGCCAGCCAGAGGGAAGGAGGAGGTGGGGGTGGCACCCGCCACAGAAGACAGCCGGCCAGAGGGGAGACGGAGGCAGGGATGGCACCCACCAGAGATAACAGCCAGCCAGGGGGGAGGAGGAGACGGTAATGGCACCTGCTAAAGAAGACAGCTGGATGAAGGAAAGGAGGAGGTGTTCCGTTCCCAAGCTGACTTTGCTTCTAGTATCGGTTTCGGTTATCGGAGCATTTGCGTGAGTACCGATACTCGTGCAAATGCTTAGTATCACTACCAGTGCAACCCTAGTAATATGCAGTTTTTTACATTTATTGCAAGCTACATGTTGATGTTGCCAATTGATCTTGTTAATCAACATGTTGATCTTGTTTTTGAGATTTCAAGTCACTGTAAAAGAAGTTACAAACATGTTATCAGCTTTCCCCACCACTGTCTCTGAGCTACAAAACACCTCCTCCTATGTAATTAAGATGGGGGATATTTTTATACAAATCAGGAGAGCAGCGTAGGGTAACTGGAAGGATCACAGGTGTTAAAATAATGGAAAAAAAAAAGCTTAAGCAAAAAAAACCTAATGCAGCTACCTCATCTAAGGACTGGTAAGCTGCACTGGATTACATTTTTATTGTTGTTATTGCTTTTTTAGGTTTAGATACGCCTAAATGCCAATTCATCAGAATTCACACGAGAATGTGAACTGAGAAATGGAAGCTCATGGATCTCAACTGAAGTGTTATTCAGGGGTTTGGAAATTACATTCAGCAAAAGTTAGCTTGATCAATACAAGGACTTAGGTTTGATTCTGCAAAAAACAAACCTTCAAAGCAAGCAACAAATCTAGGCTTAGTCAAAAAAATAGATAAGTGCCAATAGTGATAAAGCTCAAAAAAAAGGAGGACTAATTAGAAATGTTGATAAACCTTGCAAAAATGCATTGATCTTAATGATAATTATATTGAAAAGAGTTGAATACATGTTGGGTAGGTGCATAGGGGTGTGGCAGGCAGTAAATACACACAATACAGTCCTGATTTGCAAAGAACATTGTATTAAACAGTAAGTCAACTGGACTAGTGGGAAGCTCACCTGTCTGGAGCCACTTACAAGCATGCAGTGTATTAACAGCGGTCAGAAGACTCAGGAAAGCTTTTAGACAGGGAACCTGCCCCTAGTCCAGTGATGGCGAACCTTGGCACTCCAGATGTTTTGGAACTACATTTCCTATGATGCTCAACTACACTGCAGAGTGCATGAGCATTATGGGAAATGTAGTTCCAAAACATCTGGGGTGCCAAGGTTCACCATCACTGCCCTAGACTGTCTACTCATATAAAGCACGCCCAAACTAAGGGATCAGAGTCTTAAATAGACTCTGCATGACCTAAGATGGCTGCCAGGGTCACATGGTGCATGAGCATCCAACTGGATCGAACTCAATTGACCAAGGAAATCATAGAGAAGCATAGCTTTTCTCGACTTCCTCTCCCATCTGCATCGCCTCTACAGACAAGCATCACCTGCAGTGGAGAATATAGACTGCACCTGCCTACATACACATTATGGCACAGGGCACCACAATGTTGCTGTTCCATTTTATAAACTGATATTTAAAACTCTCTGTATCGCTGTTAGTACAAGAGCCCCCCTACTTTTGATAGAATACAGATAGAACTTATAATGAGGCTGAGATGATGGGGTTGATTTATGATAGGCAAATAGGTTCTTCAAATTTCAAGGGAATTAGCCTCAGAGATTAGTGAATGAGGTGAAGCTCAGCTGACCTCCATCATCTGATCATGGGCAAGCAAAAATGCTTTGTTATTTTTTCCTTGCGTGTGATTTGGGTATTCTTTGCTAAGTGAATCTTCACCACATTGACTAAGTTCTGGGGGAAATTGCCTTTTAAAGTAAAGTCTATTTTCCTTTATTAAGTGAAACCCAAAACATCAATCCGGGAAGATGCTCAATTTTTTCTGTACCACTGTAGGAGCATCCAGGATTCTGATAAATGTGCCATTAAGAAAAGTTAGGATTTTATGACCTAAAGTCTGTTTTTTGCCTTAAGGTATATTCAGTAAGACAAAGAGCTGTATGCCCTAAGAGTATATTCAGTAAGACAAAGCGCTGCATGCAAAGTAGAATTCCCAATGGCATCCAGTAAAAGTTTACCTTCCATGGCTCTCACTCCAGTAAGCCAAAGTCTGATTTGTTTGCAGTTTACATCATTGTTGCGCCTGACACTGCCTTAGAGTGAAAGTCAAGCTATATTTGTAATATGTATGTTTTTTATCTTCCGCAGCAAAAATATCTAAATCGACTACAGGAGATCAGAATAATTGTAGAGTCTTCAGATTTCTTTAAATGCCATGAGGTGAGGGGCCATCCGCTTTTCCTTCCTTTTTATAATACACTGCTTAAAAAAATTAAAGGAGCGCTTTTTAATCAGAGTATAGCATTAAGTCATGTAAACTACTGGGATATTGATCTGGTCAGTTAAGTAGCAGAGGGGGTTGTTAATCAGTTTCAGCTGCTTTGGTGTTAATTTAATTAACAGGTGCACTAGATGGGCAACAATGAGACAACCTCCAAAACAGGGATGGTTTTACAGGTGGAGACCACTGACATTTTGTTTTCCCTAATCATCTTTTCTTATTGTTTTTTTACTAGTTTTGCATTTGACTAGAGTCAGTGTCACTACTGGTAGCATTAGGCGATACCTGGACCCTATAGAGGTTGCACAGGCAGTTCAACTCCTCCAGGATGGCACATCAATACGTGCCATTGACAGAAGGTTTGTTGTGTCTTTCAGAACAGTTTCAAGAGCATGGATGAGATTCCAGGAGAGCTTGACAGGGCCGTAGAAGGTCCTTAAACCTTCAGCAGGACCTGTATCTGCTCCTTTCTGCAAGGAGGAACTGGATGCGCACTGCCAGAGTCCTACAAAATGACCTCCAGCAGGCCACTGGTGTAAATGTCTCTGACCAAACAATCAGAAACAGACTTCAGGATGGTGGCCTCAGGGCCCAACGTCCTTTAGTGGGTCCTTGCCATTAAACACCAGAATTGGCAGGTCTGCCACTGGCACCCTATGCTTTTCACAGATGAGCAAATGTGACAAATGTGAAGGGTCTAGAGAAGCAGTGGAGAACGTTATGCTGCCTGTAACATCATTCAGCATGACCGATTTGGTGGCGAGTCCGTAATGGTCTGGGGAAGCATATCCTGACTGCCATTCGGTATTGGGATTAAATCCTTGGACCCGTTGTCAGACCCTATGCTGGTGCAGTAAGTCCTGGATTCCTCTTGGTGCATGACAATTCCCAGCCCCATGTGGCAAGAATATGCATCCATTGATACTATTGAATGGCCCCCACACTCGCCTGACCTAAATCCAATAGAACACCTCTGGGACATTATGTTTCGGTCCATCCGATGCCACCAGGTTGCACCTCAGTCTGTTCAGGAGCTCAGTGATCAGATCTGGGAGAAAATACCCCAGGACACCATCTGTCGTCTCATTGGGAGCATACCCCGAGTTTGTCAGGACAGGCATGCATACAAGCATGTGAGGGCCATACAAACTACTGAGTACCATTTTGAGTTGCTGCAATGAAATTTCAGCAAAATGGATTAGCCTGCTGCATCATTTTTTCACTTTGATTTTTGGGATGTCTTTGAATTCAGCTCTCGGTAGGTTGATAATTTTCCTTTCTATCAAATGATGTGGCATCCTTTGGATCCTAACACAATACCCAGTCCATATCAGTATAGATATCCAGCATGATATTATTCCCCATTGAGATCTGATGTGTTCTTTTAATCTTTTTGAGCAGTGTATGTATGTTTTATACCTGTATGTTATCGGGGGGAAAAAATTATGTTTTGTAATAGTACTATAATTCACAACAGAAATTTTTTTTAATTAACTCATTGTTGACCATTGCTGAAATGCAGTATTTGGGTATATCTAAAGCCAAAACCTTTCATATATATATATACACACTGTACATATATACAGTACTGCGCAAAGGTTGTAGACCAGTGTGAAAAATGCTCTAAATTAAGAATGCTTTCAGAAATAGAAGTGTTAAAGAGGTTGTAAACTAATTTAAATTTTTTTTTTTTTTTTTTACAACCTGCAAGAGAAACACATAATGAGCTAGTATGCATCGCATACTAGCTCATTATGAAATACTTACCTTAGAACGAGCCCCCGCCGTGCCGCTCACTCACCTGTATGACGAGCGACATGTTCAGTCGCCCGTCTTCCGGGATCGCGGCATCCGGCCATCTGATTGGCCGGAGCCGCGGTGACGTCACTCCCGCGCACGCGCGCGGGAGCCGACCTTTCACGGCACGGGGCTCTGAAGGAACGGCACAATCAGCCGTTCCTTCAGAGCGCGTGCGCCAGTGACGTCACTGGCTGCATTAAAGGTAAATATCTCCTAAACGGTACATGTTTAGGAGATATTTACAGTACCTATAGGTAAGCCTTATCATAGGCTTACCTATAGGTACAACTTCCCGAGGAGGGTTTACTTCCTCTTTAATAGATTATTATTATCAATTAACAAAATGGAAATTAAATGAACAGAAGAAAAATCAAATCAATATTTGGTGTGACCACCCTTTGCCTTCAATACAGTATTAGTTCTAGACTTAGGGAATTAACCACAGATCTTATGTGGATCTAAGCTGCCTCAAATCCTTCTGTCTTTTCTTGTAATCCCAGACAGACTCAATGATGTTGTGATCAGGGCTCTGTGGGGGCCTAACCATTACTTCCACGACTCCTTGTTCTTCTTTACACTGTGGATAGTTCTTAATGACATTAGCTGCATGTTTGGGATCATTTTCCTGCTGCAGAATACATTTGGGGCCAGTCACATGCCTTCATTTCAGAGATTAGAGGTTGATAATTGTGACAAAGGGATTTCATCTAATTGCCAATTGTTTATTGTTTTTTGAATCTGTTTAGCTGCTAAGCAGCCAGACACCTATTGATCTCTGTGTGGAGATCTTTTTCTCTGGTAAGAAGTGTGTTCATACTGGAGGTGTGCTGTGTACACTGTGGTCTGTTGTGTGAACACTGCTGAAGATTGGAAATTACCGGGCTGATTCTAACAAAGCACCTTTATACTTGTGGGGCTCTTTCACCTTTAGTTATTTTATGTGCACATTTATTTATTTACAGTATCCATTTTCATTTATGATTGATGTTCTTTATTATTTCACAATTCTGGTGTCAATGAGTCTGTGGTAGTGAGCCCTTATAGATCCTCAGCTCAGGATTCCCCAGGGCGCGGAGTCTAAGCCCCTGCCTGCTTCTTCACCAGGGCCCCTGATAGTGGGGATGGACTTGCAGCAGACTGGAACCAGGTCGAGGCCCCCAGATAGGCCCAGCTGAGGATGTGGAGACCGCTGGCATGTGCAGGGTAAACAGGAGACTATAAGGAGATCCAAGAGATAAGCCAAGGTCAGGACAGGCAGCAGACGAACATAGACGGAGAAACGAAGCCGGGTCGGTACACAGGAGATCAGATACAATAGCCAAGGGATACACGGATGGGAGCTCAGAGAACAGCGATGTTGCTGAAGCAAGGAGCAGTGCACTTAGCATGTGTATATATAGGGAAGCACACAGTGAGGTGACCCAGGAAGTAATAGACAGGAACAGGATATAACCCACAGTGGAGCAGGGCGACGCCCATAGGAGAACAGAGAAGCCAAACACCACATGTGAAGGGAGGCAATAGCAGCAGGGAGGTAAGAGATACAAACAAAACTACAGGCTAACTTGTGACAGTACCCCCCCTCTTACGGGGCCTCCCCACTCGTTTGGGCCCAGCCTTGAAAGGAAACTTCTGATGAAAAAGTTTCACCAAACGAGGGGCAGAAACATCAGTGGACGGAATACAACATCTCTCCTCAGGACCATATCCCTTCCAGTCAACTAGATAGAAGAGCCTGCCCCTGGAGAATTCGGAATCCAAGATTTGCTTGATTTCATACTGATCCGACTTACTGGCTGTTGGAGAAGGACGAATAGGACGAGAAAACCTATTAATGATGTATGGTCTAAGGAGAGAAACATGGAAAACATTGGGGATTTTTAGATGCGATGGGAGACGGAGCTTAAAAGCGACAGGGTTAACCTGGCAAAGGATTGTAAAGGGACCAATGAAACGGGGAGCAAATTTCATAGAGTGTACTCGGAGACTGATATTCTTGGTAGAGAGCCAAACCTTATCACCAGGGAGAATTTTGGGGCCCACGCGGCGATAACGATATGCCGCTACTTTGTACCTGGAAGCCGCCAGATGTAAATTCTTGGAAACATCTGCCCAGATAGAATTGAGAGACCGTTTCATCTCTGCGGCCGCGGCACCTCAGCAGAGTTCAGAACAGGAAATGGTACTGAAGGATGGCGGCCAAATACAGTGAAAAAGGGAGACTCACCAGTGCTGGCATTTGCGTGGTTATTGAGGGCAAATTCTGCCCAGGGTAAAAGGTCTACCCAATCATCCTGATGGGCAGAAATGAAGGCGCGAAGATACCGTTCCACATTCTGATTAACCCTTTCCGTTTGACCATTTGAGCTGAGGAGAAGTCCAACTTGATTCCAAACGATGTGGCCAGGGCTCTCCAGAAGCGGGCTGTAAACTGAACTCCTCTATCTGAGACAATGTGTGAGGGCATACCATGGAGACAAAAGATTTCCTTAATGAAGATGGAAGCCAAAGTGACAGTAGAGGGTAGGCCTGGAAGTGGAGTTAAGTGACACATTTTAGAAAACCTGTCCACCACCACCCAGATAACGGTGGAGCCTGCTGAGTGGGGTAGTTCCGATATAAAATCCATAAAGATGCAGCGCCATGGTAGATCTGGAACAGGTAGATGTAAAAGGAGACCTGCTGGAGCTGATGTAGAGGACTTAGACTGCACACAAATGGAGCAAGCCTGGACATATTCCTCAACATCCTTCCGGAGTGATGGCCACCAGTAGTAACGCTGCAGGAAGGCACAGGTGCGTTGCACACCATGATGTCCAGAGAGTTTAGCGTCATGTGCCCATTTGAGAAGCTTGGGGCGAAGGGAGGGCACCACAAAGGTCTTTCCGGGAGGGATATGTGGAGACTGAAGGTGAGTGGAGGCCAGGAAACAATTGTCAGGAATAATAGGTTCAGGTTCAATATGACACTCGGAGTCAGCCACGTCAAATGATCTGGACAAGGCATCAGCACGAGCATTCTTGGAGCCGGGCCAGAAGGTTATGTCAAAATTAAACCTGGCAAAGAAGAGAGCCCATCGTGCTTGCCTGGGATTCAAACGTCTGGCGGACTGCAGATACTGGAGGTTCTTATGATCGGTATAGATCAGAATACGATGAGGAGATCCCTCCAGTAGATGTCGCCATTCTTGTAGTGCAAGCTTGATAGCCAGAAGCTCCCTGTCCCCGATGGTGTAATTTTTTTCCGCATCAGAAAACTTCTTAGAGAAGAATGCACAGGGGCGGAGCTTACTGTCATGCATTTGGAGAAGGATGGCCCCCACTCCCAAGGATGAAGCATCCATTTCCAAGAAGAAAGGCTGAAGAATGTCAGGACGTTTGAGAATAGATGCCGATAGAAAGGCCGTTTTGAGCTTGTGGAAAGCCTCGACAGCTTTAGGAGGCCAGGTTCTGGCATTGGCGTGCTTCCGGGTCAAAGAGGTAATGGGTGCCACCAGAGAGGAGTAATCAGGGATGAACTGGCGATATAAATTGGTGAACCCCAAGAACCGTTGTGTAGCTTTTAGACCATAAGGCTGAGGCCAGTTGGAGATGGCCTGAAGTTTGGCAGGATCCATAAGCAACCCTTTATCTGTGACTATGTAGCCTAAGAAAGGAACTTGGGTTTGCTCAAAGAGGCACTTCTCCAACTTTACATACAAGCGGTGGTCCCGAAGACGTTGAAGAACCGTACAAACATGCTGGCGATGAGTGTTCAAATCTGGAGAAAAGATGAGTATGTCAGATACACGATGACACAAACGTATAGGAGATCAGAAAAAATGTCATTAACAAAGTTCTAAGAGAACAGCTGGGGTGTTACACAAGCCAAAAGGCCTTACGAGGTATTCATAGTGCCCGTCTCTGGTGTTTTCCACTCATCTCCCTCTCGAATCCTAATCAAATTGTAGGCTCCACGGAGATCTAACTTGTTGAAAATACGAGCATCTCCTAATCTGTCAAAAAGTTTGGAAATGAGGGGTAAAGGGTACCGATTCTTAATGGTGATGGCATTGATGAAAAAACGAATTTATGCAGCGCTAGCTCAAATAAAGTGTAAAGTGCTGTGATATGAATACAATATTCAATATTTTATAAAGTGCACACTGTATGATCAAATGTAAAAAAAGTGCTATGTGCTAAAAAAAACTCTATGCAATAACAAATAAATAAATATATAAATAGATATATTAGTGCACAATAAACAAAATAAGTGGTTAGAAATAGTCCAAATAAATATTCAGTGCTTGAAAAAAAGTCCTTAAAGTGATCCAATTAAGGTGCCAAGGTGCCAAATAATTAAGGTGCTTGCAGAGTGATATGGTGCCCCTCAAGGTTCCCCACTCACCAGATTGCAGATAATAATAGACCTTCAAAATTATTGCACATTGCCCGGGATCTTTACAGGACCAGAACTTCTCCTATGTAGCCTTGGAACTTTTTTGGGTCAGCTTCCGCTTCCACCGTTAAACAAAAGAATGGCCATACATGGTGAAGTAAGTATGAACAATTTTTATTGCCAAAAAATGTTCAGATGGGTACTTACAAGCATAAATAGAACTCAGGCATATACAGGGAACTCGTGTGGCGCCGCTCGCGGCGTGCGTTCCACACACAGGAAGTTCCTGACCGGAAGTGACGTTTGTTTTGGTCCGCAACCGGAAGTGCGTCAACGCGTTTCGCCGTCAATACAGCGTCTTCAAAGACATCACTTCCTGTTAGCGGAGGCTCTTTATATCGTAGCCTCTCGATGCTAATTTCCGGAATCTAATTGTTTATACTTTAACAATCGATCGTAAACCATATAGCTTATCTAATGGTATTGTTATAGTGGAATTACTCATCTATAACCTTTGTTATTTAATTGATAAATCCATAATATTCATGAACGATTGATACGTCCGGGCATCACTTCCTGTACACAAAGCTTATTTAACCCATTGTTAATCCTGCTGTTTTACAATATTAAAAACATTAGAAATATTAATATTTTATTGTGTTCTCATTATCTAATTATTCAATTTTATTACTAAGTTTAATAATGATAATAAAAATATTAAAAAAATAAAATAAAAAAACGTTAAAATCAATCTTGAATAAACATTAAAAAATATATTAATGATAAGAAATTATATTAATAGAAAAACCTATAATATATTCCTATAAATATTGGGACAATTAATATTTTATTAATATGATATGCACAAATCATTGGAACCATTATGTAAAAATTGATATATAATCTTGAGTTCTAAAAACATATATATATGTGTATGGAGAGGAAAAATGGTCATTGGAGGAATGTATTAATATAATAGTATACATAGTCAGATGTAAATTTCTATACTAAAACTAATAAATAAAGAGTTGATTAAAAACAGTTGAGAGGAGATTGTATTATATGCATTTTTACCATTAAAGGAATAAAAAATATTTTGGGAGGGCTACCAATTGGATAGGAAACAGTTAACATCTAAGTCTACGTTCAATCCTTTGGGTTTGAGTGTCTCCAAACGATGGATCCACTGGGTCTCATTTTGTGACACTGCTTTTTTTAGGTTGCCACCCCTCCAGTGGGGTTCTATTTTGTCTATGGCACAGAAGGACAAGAGGGTGGGGTCACTATGATGGAACAATTTGAAATGGTGGGAAAGGCTGTGGTTTTTAAACCCTTTCTTTATATTGGAGACATGTTCTCTCAGTCTCACCTTCAGTTCCCTAGTGGTCCTACCCACATATTGTAGTCCACATGGACAAGAGAGAAGGTAAGTCACATGTGTGGATGAACAAGTTATAAATTTATTGATTTTATACATTTTACCATTAAAAAATGATTTAAAATTCATATTTTTCCTTTTTCTAAACCTAGAGGTGCGGCAGATCATACACCTGCCGCAGCTAAAAAACCCATTCTGATCCCAGAATGTGCCTATTTTTTTAGGTGGATTAACCACATTATGTGCTAATTGTAATCTGAGGGTTTTAGGTTTAGTATAAATGAACTGTGGTTTTGAGGGAAGTAAAGTTTTAAGAACATTATCTTTTAATAAAAGGTGCCAGTGCTTTTTTAAAATCTTCTCCATTTTGGTGTGTTGTCTTGAAAAGCTGGTGAGGAATGCCATACTAAAATCTCTATTTGTCTTTTCTTTTTTCTTAAATAGATCCTTACGTTCAATATTTTTAACTTTTTTCTTGATTTTCTCCAAATCTCTTTTCTTATATCCCTTTTCAGAGAATTTATTTATGATTACTTCTGCTTGTTCATCGTAATCACTTTCTTTGTCGCAATTCCTTCTTATCCTCATTAGTTGGCTACTAGGAATTGTATTGAGCCATCTGGGATGGTGGCAGCTACCTATGGGGATGTAGCCATTGGCATCCACTTCTTTAAAATAGGTTTTTGTAAAAAGTTTGTTGGATTCTTTAAAAATACAAAGGTCCAAAAAATTGATACCTTCCAAACTATTTGTGTGAGAAAAAGAGATGTTATATTTGTTATTGTTCATAGATGATAAAAACTGATCTAATGTATTCTGGGTACCCCTCCATATAATAAAAATGTCATCTATGTATCTCTTATAGGTGATGAGTTCCTTAGGTCTATTTTTAAAAATTTGTTCACTCTCCCATTTCCGCATAAATATGTTTGCTATGGATGGAGCATATTTTGCTCCCATGGCAACTCCTTTCTTTTGTCTATAATAATCTTTCTCATGCCAAAAAAAATTGTTGCTCATTGCGAGGTCAAGTCCTTGTAGTATAAATTCCTTTTGTTTCATTTTTATTTCCGTCTGGTCCAGGGCCCATTTTGCTGCTTGTAATGCATGATCCTGCTTAATGTTTGTATAGAGGGAGTTGACATCTACTCCCACTAGAATGTCACTTTCCTCTGTTTTAATATCTTTAATAATTTCCATAAGGTGTTTGCTATCTCGCAGGTAAGCCAATCCTTCCTGTGCTAGTGGCTGAAGAAAACAGTCCAAATATTCTCCCAGACGTGATAAAAGGGAATCCACCCCGCTCACAATGGGCCTGCCAGGTGGATGTTCCTTGTTTTTGTGTATTTTGGGCAGCTGGTATATTACCGGTACTCTGGGTGCATCTGGTACCAGGTACCTACTTTCCTTCTTGCTAATATTATTTTCTTGGCGTGCCCATTTAATAAGTCTGGTAAGTTTAGCTTTGTATTTCTTAGTAGGGTTCCCTTTTAATTTTTCATATGTCTAAGGGTGCAGTGTTGGATGTATTCTTTCCTGCATAATATTTTTTGATATTTAATTTTCTCACAAATTTTTGGAGATCGATATAGGTATCGAATTTATTTAGATTTTTTTCTGGCGCGTATTTTAATCCCAAACTTAAAACTTTGAGTTCATCCTCGGTAAAAGTGGCAGTGCTTAGATTAAAAATTCCTTCTGTTAATTTGTTCTTTTTCTTTTTCTGCCCTTAGGAGAGTTCACTTATACCCAATTGAGAAACAAATCTGTTTTTAACCCCAAAATTTTAAACAATCAATTTATAGATGTTTTTAAAGCTATGGTAGAAAATGATTTGGATAGTCTGAAAATAAAAAATTCCAGGAAAAAAGAAGACATAGAAAGAGGTCTTAAACTATTGGAAAAAAGAAAAGACATAGTAATACGGGCCGCAGACAAAGGAGGCGGCCTTGTAATCCTAAATAAAAATGACTACCTGAATGAATTAAACCGACTGGTCAATGATCCTGAGACATATGAAAAATTAAAAGGGAACCCTACTAAGAAATACAAAGCTAAACTTACCAGACTTATTAAATGGGCACGCCAAGAAAATATTATTAGCAAGAAGGAAAGTAGGTACCTGGTACCAGATGCACCCAGAGTACCGGTAATATACCAGCTGCCCAAAATACACAAAAACAAGGAACATCCACCTGGCAGGCCCATTGTGAGCGGGGTGGATTCCCTTTTATCACGTCTGGGAGAATATTTGGACTGTTTTCTTCAGCCACTAGCACAGGAAGGATTGGCTTACCTGCGAGATAGCAAACACCTTATGGAAATTATTAAAGATATTAAAACAGAGGAAAGTGACATTCTAGTGGGAGTAGATGTCAACTCCCTCTATACAAACATTAAGCAGGATCATGCATTACAAGCAGCAAAATGGGCCCTGGACCAGACGGAAATAAAAATGAAACAAAAGGAATTTATACTACAAGGACTTGACCTCGCAATGAGCAACAATTTTTTTTGGCATGAGAAAGATTATTATAGACAAAAGAAAGGAGTTGCCATGGGAGCAAAATATGCTCCATCCATAGCAAACATATTTATGCGGAAATGGGAGAGTGAACAAATTTTTAAAAATAGACCTAAGGAACTCATCACCTATAAGAGATACATAGATGACATTTTTATTATATGGAGGGGTACCCAGAATACATTAGATCAGTTTTTATCATCTATGAACAATAACAAATATAACATCTCTTTTTCTCACACAAATAGTTTGGAAGGTATCAATTTTTTGGACCTTTGTATTTTTAAAGAATCCAACAAACTTTTTACAAAAACCTATTTTAAAGAAGTGGATGCCAATGGCTACATCCCCATAGGTAGCTGCCACCATCCCAGATGGCTCAATACAATTCCTAGTAGCCAACTAATGAGGATAAGAAGGAATTGCGACAAAGAAAGTGATTACGATGAACAAGCAGAAGTAATCATAAATAAATTCTCTGAAAAGGGATATAAGAAAAGAGATTTGGAGAAAATCAAGAAAAAAGTTAAAAATATTGAACGTAAGGATCTATTTAAGAAAAAAGAAAAGACAAATAGAGATTTTAGTATGGCATTCCTCACCAGCTTTTCAAGACAACACACCAAAATGGAGAAGATTTTAAAAAAGCACTGGCACCTTTTATTAAAAGATAATGTTCTTAAAACTTTACTTCCCTCAAAACCACAGTTCATTTATACTAAACCTAAAACCCTCAGATTACAATTAGCACATAATGTGGTTAATCCACCTAAAAAAATAGGCACATTCTGGGATCAGAATGGGTTTTTTAGCTGCGGCAGGTGTATGATCTGCCGCACCTCTAGGTTTAGAAAAAGGAAAAATATGAATTTTAAATCATTTTTTAATGGTAAAATGTATAAAATCAATAAATTTATAACTTGTTCATCCACACATGTGACTTACCTTCTCTCTTGTCCATGTGGACTACAATATGTGGGTAGGACCACTAGGGAACTGAAGGTGAGACTGAGAGAACATGTCTCCAATATAAAGAAAGGGTTTAAAAACCACAGCCTTTCCCACCATTTCAAATTGTTCCATCATAGTGACCCCACCCTCTTGTCCTTCTGTGCCATAGACAAAATAGAACCCCACTGGAGGGGTGGCAACCTAAAAAAAGCAGTGTCACAAAATGAGACCCAGTGGATCCATCGTTTGGAGACACTCAAACCCAAAGGATTGAACGTAGACTTAGATGTTAACTGTTTCCTATCCAATTGGTAGCCCTCCCAAAATATTTTTTATTCCTTTAATGGTAAAAATGCATATAATACAATCTCCTCTCAACTGTTTTTAATCAACTCTTTATTTATTAGTTTTAGTATAGAAATTTACATCTGACTATGTATACTATTATATTAATACATTCCTCCAATGACCATTTTTCCTCTCCATACACATATATATATGTTTTTAGAACTCAAGATTATATATCAATTTTTACATAATGGTTCCAATGATTTGTGCATATCATATTAATAAAATATTAATTGTCCCAATATTTATAGGAATATATTATAGGTTTTTCTATTAATATAATTTCTTATCATTAATATATTTTTTAATGTTTATTCAAGATTGATTTTAACGTTTTTTTATTTTATTTTTTTAATATTTTTATTATCATTATTAAACTTAGTAATAAAATTGAATAATTAGATAATGAGAACACAATAAAATATTAATATTTCTAATGTTTTTAATATTGTAAAACAGCAGGATTAACAATGGGTTAAATAAGCTTTGTGTACAGGAAGTGATGCCCGGACGTATCAATCGTTCATGAATATTATGGATTTATCAATTAAATAACAAAGGTTATAGATGAGTAATTCCACTATAACAATACCATTAGATAAGCTATATGGTTTACGATCGATTGTTAAAGTATAAACAATTAGATTCCGGAAATTAGCATCGAGAGGCTACGATATAAAGAGCCTCCGCTAACAGGAAGTGATGTCTTTGAAGACGCTGTATTGACGGCGAAACGCGTTGACGCACTTCCGGTTGCGGACCAAAACAAACGTCACTTCCGGTCAGGAACTTCCTGTGTGTGGAACGCACGCCGCGAGCGGCGCCACACGAGTTCCCTGTATATGCCTGAGTTCTATTTATGCTTGTAAGTACCCATCTGAACATTTTTTGGCAATAAAAATTGTTCATACTTACTTCACCATGTATGGCCATTCTTTTGTTTAACGGTGGAAGCGGAAGCTGACCCAAAAAAGTTCCAAGGCTACATAGGAGAAGTTCTGGTCCTGTAAAGATCCCGGGCAATGTGCAATAATTTTGAAGGTCTATTATTATCTGCAATCTGGTGAGTGGGGAACCTTGAGGGGCACCATATCACTCTGCAAGCACCTTAATTATTTGGCACCTTGGCACCTTAATTGGATCACTTTAAGGACTTTTTTTCAAGCACTGAATATTTATTTGGACTATTTCTAACCACTTATTTTGTTTATTGTGCACTAATATATCTATTTATATATTTATTTATTTGTTATTGCATAGAGTTTTTTTTAGCACATAGCACTTTTTTTACATTTGATCATACAGTGTGCACTTTATAAAATATTGAATATTGTATTCATATCACAGCACTTTACACTTTATTTGAGCTAGCGCTGCATAAATTCGTTTTTTCATCATATTTCCTAAGACTTTCTTAGTGTCTGCAGCAGCTGCCCATTATTGCATTTATTTTTATTTAAATTTTCACGTTGTGTAGCGCGGGTTTAATTTTTGTTTTTCACATGGCATTGAGACCTCTATAATCAATGCAGGGCCGGAGTGTACCATCCTTTTTCTCCACAAAAAAGAACCCAGCTCCAGCAGGAGAATTGGATTTACGTATGAATCCTTTCTCCAGATTTTCCTGGAAGTACTTAGACATGGCTTGGGTTTCAGGGATGGAGAAAGGGTATACTCGACCTCGGGGTGGTGAAGTCTCCGGTTGGAGGTCAATCGCACATAGGGACGATGAGGAGGCAAACTGTCAGCAGCTTTTTTGCAAAAGACATCTTGGAAGGCCAGATAATGCCGAGGGAGTATTGGTGAGGTAGTAACCTCAGCCACTGGTACACAGAGAGGTGGAGATACCTTAGGGAGACAGGTCTGATGGCACTGGGACCCCCAAGATAACACTTGGCCAGAGTTCCAATCCAGATAGGGTGAGTGTTTCTTCAACCATGGAAGTCCAAGAATGATAGGACTAGAAGACTTGGGAGGTATCAGAAAGGAGACTTCCTCCCGATGAAGGACACCAACATGCATGGTGATGGAAGTTGTTCTAAAGCGTAGGGGTCCGAAGGCCAAGGTCGAGCCCCATCCACTGCTGATACAGATAGGAGCATAGCCAGGGGGACTAGAGGAATGCTCAGTTCAGTGGCCAAGGACTGCTCAATGAAATTTCCAGCTGCTCCAGAGTCCACATATGCAGAAACTTGGTACGAATTCAGGGCCCAATGAACAGAGACAGGTATAACAAATCGAGGGTAAGTGGCAGAGTTCAAATTATGGTCTAGATCGCCTCCCTCTAAGCGACCTAGACCCGAGAGTTTCCCAGACGGACAGGGCAGGATTTTATCATATGACCCCCAGCTCCGCAGTAAAGACACAGGCCGAGTCTCAGGCGACGTGACCTCTCTTGTGGAGTGAGGCGTGTCTGGCCCAATTACATGGTTCTTCAGAAGCCAATACTGCGGGAGAGATGGGTCGTTCAGGAATGTTCTGGACAACAGGAGCGAAGTGACCCACCAGGGGTTGACGTGACGCAGTCCTTTCCAGATCTCGCTCCTGGAAGCGGATATCGATTTGGATGCTTGGGGCAATCAAGCCATCCAAGGTGATGGGTATAGTTCTGCCAGCTAATTCATCCTTGATACGATCCGCAAGACCTTGCCAAAAGGTTGCAGTAAGAGCCTCATTGTTCCATGCCAGTTCCGAAGCCAAGGTGCGAAACTGAACTGCATATTGACCAACAGTCGTGTTTCCTTGACGAAGACAAAGAAGAGCTCCAGAAGCAGATGAGGCCCTGCCAGGCACATCAAAGGTATTACGGAAAGCTAGTAGGAAGGCAGAGAGACTGGAAATGGTAGGATCTTGACATTCCCACAGCGGCGAGGCCCAAGCCAAAGCTGGTCCCGACAGGAGTGAAATCATGTACGCCACCTTGAAACGATCAGTAGGAAAGTAATGGCCCGCTAGCTCAAAGTGGATTGAGCACTGATTTATGAAGCCCCGACAAGCTTTGGGGTCCCCCGAGAAGCGAGCTGGCAGAGGCAGCTGGAGTTTTGCAGGACTGACCACTGCTGGAGGGACTGCGGAAGCAGAAGCGACAGGGGCGGACCCAGGAGCTGGAACGGAGGGATAGGGAGTAGGCACAATCTGCAGCTGATCCAGACGGGAGGAAAGTGCCTGCAGACACTGCATAATCTGTTCTTGATAAGCCTGCTGAACGTCAACTCTCTGCGCCAAACTCTGAAGTTGATCCAGAAGTGGCTGCGATGTCTCCGAGGAGCTCATGGCTTGAGCAAACTGTCAATGAGTCTGTGGTAGTGAGCCCTTATAGATCCCCAGCTCAGGATTCCCCAGGGCGCTGAGTCTAAGCCCCATCCTGCTTCTTCACCAGGGCCCCTGATGGTCGGGATGGACTTGCAGCAGACTGGAACCAGGTCGAAGCCCCCAGGTAGGCCCAGCTGAGGATGTGGAGACCGCTGGCGTGTGCAGGGTAAACAGGAGAATATAAGGAGATCCAAGAGACAAGCCAAGGTCAGGACAGGCAGCAGATGAACATAGACGGAGAAACGAAGCCGGGTCGGTACACAGGAGATCAGATACAATAGCCAAGGGATACACGGATGGGAGCTCAGAGAACAGCGATGTTGCTCAAGCAAGGAGCAGTGCACTGAGGATGTGTATATATAGGGAACCACACAGGGAGGTGACCCAGGAAGTAATAGACAGGAACAGGATATAACCCACAGTGGAGCAGGCGACGCCCATAGGAGAACAGAGAAGCCAAACACCACATGGGAAGGGAGGCAAGATAAAGGCAATAGCAGCAAGGAGGTAAGAGATACAAACAAAACTACAGGCTAATTTGTGACATCTGGGGCATAATATTTTGATTGTTGAAGATTTCTCTTAAGGGGACAGCGCACTGTGCTTTTCTGTTACACATGATGGATAAGTATTTGCCTGTATTTCTCAGCATTGAGGACACCATTGATCCTGACCACATCTCCAACTTCATTTGCATTTTTGTTACCTGCAGAAACTCATTATTGTACTGCTCTCCATCCCTTTGGTGAACAAACTGCCCCCTACTACAGCCAAATATTTCACATTTTGACTCATCAGTCCAGAGCACCTGCTGCCATTTTTCTGTACCCCAGTATGTTTTTGTGTATAGGACATGGAAATAAGGCTAAGCATCCCAACTATACATAAAAACATAGGAACTGGGGTGCAGAAAAATGGCAGTAGGTGCTCTGGACTGACGAGTCAAAATTTCGGTGTAGCAGGAGGCAGTTTGTTCACCGAAGGGCTGGAGTGGTACAATAATAGGTGTCTGCAGGCAACATTGGAGCATGGTGGAGGTTCCTTACACGTTTGGGGCTGCATTTCTGAAAGTGGAGTTGGAGATTTGGTCAGGATCAATGGTGTTCTCAATGCTGAGAAATACAGGCAGATACTTATTCATCATGCCATATCATCAGGGAGGCGTGTGATTAGCCCCAAATTTATTATGCAGCAGCTCACAGGACAGGTTCCACTAGGGCTGCATGAGTGCTGCCGGCACTGGGGAGCTACAGTTCATTGAGGGAACCATGAATGCCAACATGTACTGTGACATACTGAAGCAGAGCATGATCCCCTCCCTTCAGAGACCAGGCCGCAGGCCAGTATTCCAACATAACGACCCCAAAAATACCTCCAGGACGACCACTGCCTTGCTAAAGAAGGTGAGGATAAAGGTGATGGACTGGCCAAGCATGTCTCCAGACCTAAACCCTATTGAGCATCTGTGGGGCATCCTCAAACAGAAGATGGAGGAGTGCAAGGTCTCTAACATCCATCAGCTCCGTGATGTCATCATGGAGGAGTGGAAGAGGACTCCAGTGGCAACCTGTAACGCTCCAATGAACTCCATGCCCAAGAAGGTTAAGGCAGTGCTGAAAAATAATGGTGGACACACCAAATATTGACACTTTGGGCCCAATCTGGACATTTTAACTTAGGAGTGTACTCACTTTTGTTGCCAGCGGTTTATACATTAATGACCGTGTGTTGAGTTATTTTGAGGGGACAACAAATTTACACTGTTATACAAGCTGTACACTCACTACTTTACATTGTAGCAAAGTGTAATTTCTTCAGTCTTGTCAAGATATAATAAAATATTTACCAAAATGTGAGGGGTGTACTCACTTTTGTGAGATATTGTGTATGTATGTGTGTGTGTGTGTGGATATATATATATATATATACAGTGGGTACGGAAAGTATTCAGACCCCCTTACATTTTTCACTCTTTGTTATATTGCAGCCATTTGCTAAAATCATTGAAGTTCATTCTTCTTCCTCATGAATGTACACATAGCACCCCATACTGACAGAAAAACACAGTATTGTCGACATTGTTGCAGATTTATTAAAAAAGAAAAACTGAAATATCACATGGTCCTAAGTATTCAGACCCTTTGCTGTGACACTCATATATTTAACTCAGGTGCTTTCCATTTCTTCTGATCATCCTTGAGATGGTTCTACACCTTCATTTGAGTCCAGCTGTGTTTGATTATACTGATTGGACTTGATTAGGAAAGCCACACACCTGTCTATATAAGACCTTCCAGATCACAATGCATGTCAGAGCAAATGAGAATCATGAGGTCAAAGGAACTGCCTGAAGAGCTCAGAGACAGAATTGTGACAAGGCACAGATCTGGCCAAGGTTACAAAAAGATTTCTGCTGCACTTAAGGTTCCTAAGAGCACAGTGGCCTCCATAATCCTCAAATGGAAGACGTTTGGGACGACCAGAACCCTTCCTAGAGCTGGCCGTCCGGCCAAACTGAGCTATCGGGGGAGAAGAGCCTTGGTGAGAGAGGTAAAGAAGAACCCAAAGATCACTGTGGCTGAGCTCCAGAGGTGCAGTCAGGAGATGGGAGAAAGTTGTATAAAAACAACCATCACTGCAGCCCTCCACCAGTCGGGGCTTTATGGCAGAGTGGCCCGACGGAAGCCTCTCCTCACTGTAAGACACATGAAAGCCCGCATGGAGTTTGCTAAAAAACACCTGAAGGACTCCAAGATGGTGAGAAATAAGATTCTCTGGTCTGATGAGACCAAAATAGAACTTTTTGGCCTTAATTCTAAGCGGTATGTGTGGAGAAAACCAGGCACTGCTCATCACCTGTCCAATACAGTCCCAACAGTGAAGCATGGTGGTGGCAGCATCATGCTGTGGGGGTGTTTTTCAGCTGCAGGGACAGGACGACTGGTTGCAATCGAGGGAAAGATGAATGCGGCCAAGTACAGGGATATCCTGGACAAAAACCTTCTCCAGAGTGCTCTGGACCTCAGACTGGGCCGAAGGTTTACCTTCCAACAAGACAATGACCCTAAGCACACAGCTAAAATAACGAAGGAGTGGCTTCACAACAACTCTGTGACTGTTCTTGAATGGCCCAGCCAGAGCCCTGACTTAAACCCAATTGAGCATCTCTGGAGAGACCTAAAAATGGCTGTCCACCAACGTTTACCATCCAACCTGACAGAACTGGAGAGGATCTGCAAGGAGGAATGGCAGAGGATCCCCAAATCCAGGTGTGAAAGACTTGTTGCATCTTTCCCAAAAAGACTCCTGGCTGTATTAGATCAAAAGGGGGCTTCTACTAAATACTGAGCAAAGGGTCTGAATACTTAGGACCATGTGATATTTCAGTTTTTCTTTTTTAATAAATCTGCAACAATGTCAACAATTCTGTGTTTTTCTGTCAGTATGGGGTGCTATGTGTACATTCATGAGGAAGAAGAATGAACTTAAATGATTTTAGCAAATGGCTGCAATATAACAAAGAGTGAAAAATTTAAGGGAGTCTGAATACTTTCCGTACCCACTGTATATCCACACACACACACACATATATGGTTATATAGTTACGTAGTTAGGTTGAAAAAAGACACAAGTCCATCTAGCTCAACCAGTAAAAAAGAAAACACAACCATACAATCCCATATACACAATCCTATACCCCCAATTGATCCAGGAAGGCGAAAAACCCCAGCAAAGCATGATCCAGTTTGCTACAGCAGGGGGAAAAAATTCCTTCCTGATCCCCCGAGAGGCAATCTGATATTCCCTGGATCAACTTTACCTATAAATATTAGTTCCCATTTATATTATGTACACCTAGGAAAGAATCCAAGCCTTTTTTTTTTTTAAAGCAATCTATTGAGCTGACCAGAACCACCTCTGGAGGGAGTTTATTCCACATTTTTACAGCTCTTACGTGGAAAAAACCTTTCTGTATTTTGAGACTAAATCTCTTTTTCTCTAGACATAAAGAGTGTCCCCTTGTCCTCTGTAATGACTCAATACCAAGTTCCCTATATGGACCCCTTATGTATTTATACATGTTGATCATATCCCCCTTAATGTCCTTCTCAAGAGAGAATAAATTCAGTTCCTTTAATCTTTCTTCATAGCGGAGCTCCTCCATGCCTCTTATCAGTTTGGTTGCTCTTCTCTGCACTTTCTCCAGTTCCCCAATATCCTTTTTGTGAACTGGTGCCCAAAACTGAACTGCATATTACAGATGAGGTCTTACAGATGTTTTTTTTTTACAGGGGCAAAATGATATCTCTCTCTCTGGAGTCCATGCCTCTTTTAATACAAGAAAGGACTTTTCTTGCTTTGGAAACCACAGCTTGGCATTTCATGCTATTATTAAGCTTATGATCTACCAGAACACCCATATCCTTCTCCACTATGGATTCCCCTAGTTGTACTTCCCCCTAGTATGTATGATGCATGAATATTCTTAGCCCCCAAGTGCATAACTTTACATTTATCAACATTAAACCTCATTTGCCACATAGTTACCCAATAAAACAGTGGATTGAGGTCAGCTTGTAAATTGGAGACATCCTGTAAGGAAGTTATCCCACTGCATAGCTGGTTGTCATCTACAAAGACTAAAATGGTACTATTAATCCCAGACCCTATATCATTTATACCGATATTAAAAAGTAAGGGTCCCAACACTGAACCTTGGGGTACACTACTGATAACCTTAGACCATTCAGAGTAATAATCATTAAGCACTACTCTCTAAATTCTATCTTTTAACCAATTTTCTATCCATTTACAAACTGATCTTTTCAAGCCTGTAGAAGACTCTACCTTACACATTAGTCGTGTGTGGGGAACTGTTTCAAATGCTTTTGCAAAATCCAAGTTTACTACGTCCACAGCCACCCCCCTGTCCAAGGTTTTACTTGCCTCCTCATAAAAAATAATCAGGTTTGTTTGGCAACTTCTGTCTTTCATAAATCCATGCCGTCTGTTGCTTAAAATATTTTTTTTCCAGCAAGAACCCATGCATGTGGTATTTTTTTAAACTCTCCAATATCTTCCCAACTATAGAAGTTAAACTAACAGGTCTATAGTTACTTGGCAAAGAGTTTGATCCCTTTTTAAGTATAGGTACCACATTGGCACTACGACAATCCAGCTGTTCTGTTCCAGTCCTTAACGAGTTCCTAAAAAATTGAAACAAAGGCTTTGAAATGACAGAGCTCAATTTTTTTAGGATCCATGGGTGGATGCCATCTGGTCCAGGTGCTTTATCCACCTTTATTCTGTCTAAATATTTCTGGACCAGATCACTTTTGAGCTATTGTGAATCATTTTGGGCTGTGTCAATACCATCCTCATCATAAGCTCCCCCATGCTCCTTTGTATACACAGAGCTAAAGAAAGTATTTAATACATTTGCCTTCTCTTTGTCCCCAGTCACCCACTCCAGATTATTTTGTAAAGGACCTACATGCTCAGACCTGACCTTTTTACTATTATTATATTTTTTTTCCTACTATCTTTTGCAATCTGTCTTTCATTTTGAATTTTTGCATCCTTGCTTTCCTTTTTACATATTCTGTTATATTCTTTGTAACAATTTTAACAATGATAGTGTTCCTTTATTTTTGTATTTTTTAAAAGCACTTTTGTTATTATTTATAGCTTTTTTAATTTGTCTGTGAGCCACAAAGGTTTAATTTTGAGCCTTTTAAACGTATTGCCCATGGAAATATACTTTACAGTGAGCTCACATGCAGTTTTTTTGAAGAATTCCCATTTCTGTTCTGTGTTCATCAATGCCAATATTTCCTCCCAGTCTAAGTCTTGCAGAGCAGCCCTCATCCTTGAAAAATTTGCTCTCTTAAAGTTGTGTTTTTATATTACCTGTATGCGTTTGTTGCTTACAGCTAACATTAAATTAAATCATATTATGGTCACTGCTACCCAGATGTTCTTTTATATGAATATTGGTAATAAGCTCTGCATGGTTGAGATTACCAGGTCCAGCAGAGCAACATTCCTAGTCAGGGCCTCAATAAACTGCACCATGAAATTGTCTTTTAATAGGTTTATACATTTTTGCCCTTTAACTGTTCCAGCAGTACCATTACTCCAGTCAATGTCTGGGTAGTTAAACCCCCCCCATT
The DNA here is from genome assembly GCF_965119305.1 of Pelophylax lessonae. NCBI lineage: Eukaryota > Metazoa > Chordata > Amphibia > Anura > Ranidae > Pelophylax > Pelophylax lessonae. The sequence goes on along the minus strand of NC_138780.1, from coordinate 123,754,974 downwards.
ATTATCACTGTCCCAGCCCTTGCAGCCCTTTCTTTCTATGCAAGGAGCTGAGTCTCCACCTCCTCATTAATACTGGGAGGTCTATAACAAACTCCAATGATAATTTTGTATGATGCACACCCATGTACATTTCCATTCATACTGCTTCAGACTCCTCACACTCTCCATCAGCTAGGTCCTCTGTCACACTCACTTAAGATCACTTCTCACATAGAGACAGACACCACCACCCCTCCGTTTTACCCTGTCTTTCCAAATGGTGAGGATTTGGAACCTCAATCAGGTTTTTCTTGCCATCCGTGCTGCTGTGAGCAAGATTTGTCCTCTCTGTTTGTCTTGGTGTCCACTGTCACAAGAAATAAAAGTGAGGGAAAATATAACATTCTGAGTTGTTGCCAGAATAGGATGTGGATACTTTTTCAGGTGCCAATTATCAAAGAGGATATCTTCCTCACTTTGGAGGCATTTGTGCTTCCCATCCCCTGTTATATCAGTGCTTGCATGTTATAAACAACATATCTAGGTGTGGCTTTTCATGTGCTGCCGCATCATAACATCATTACAATGCTAAAGTTGGTGGGGAAGGACGTACAACAACATCTGTTTTTGTACTGTCTGGAGAAACTAAAAGAACTCTTTTGAAAGAAAAATCGGCCATCCCTTTACTACTTTGAAGAGGTAAACACTAATACTGGTAATTTAAAATAATTTTATCTAGAATTGGCCTTTAAAAACTCATAAGGACTTCTAAAAAGAGTGGATGTCACCATCCAGTATGTTATACTCCATAAGATTACCCAATACTGTAACCTATATTTTGCAACCCATTTATAAAATGCAGGCTATGGTATTTAACCTATGACACTTCACTTAGCACATCAAAGAGAATGTCGTGATTTGGGGAGAGCCAGCCATGTGACTCCTGAATTATTTCTTTAACCACTTAAGCCCCGGAAGATTTTACCCCCATTCCGACCAGGGGGTATTTTACGACTCGGCACTGCGTGACTTTAACTGACAATTGTGCGGTCATGCAATGTGGTACCCACAAACAGAGCTTTCTTTTGGTGGTATTTGATCACCTCTGCGCTTTTTATTTTTTTGCGATATTAATAAAAAAAGAGCGAAAATTTTGCAAAAAAATGACATTTTCAACTTTGTCTTTTAAAAAATATCCAATATACTCAATTTATGTATTTTTTTTTGGCCAAAATATATTTAGCTACATGTCTTTGACAAAAAAAAAATTCAATGAGCATATTTTTATTGGTTTGCGCAAAAGTTATAGCGTCTACAAACTATGGTGTAAATACTGAAATTTACGCAGCTTTAATTTTTGACTGCCTATCTCATTTCATGAAGTGCTAAAATGGCAGGGCAGTACAAAACCCCCCCAAACTACCACTTTTTGGAAAGTAGACATCCTAAGGAATGTTCTGAGCTCATTAAATATTTCATTTTTTTGTCACAGGTGTTTGAAAAATGACTAAAAATATTTTTTATTTTTTTTTTACACAAAGTTGTCATTGAAATGATATATTGCTCACACATGCCATGGGTATATGTGTAATTACACCCCAAAATATATTCTGCTGCTTCTCCTGAGTACAGGGATACCACATATGTGGGACTTTTTGGGAGCCTAGCTGTGTACGGGACCACAAAAACAAATCCCCGCCATCAGAATTTCAAAGGGCGTACATTTTTCATTGCATTTTCTCACTACCTCTAACGGTTTAGGAGGCCCTGAAATGTCAAGATACCACAAAACCCCCCCAAATGAATCCATTTTGGAAAGTAGACACCCCAAGCTGTTTGCTGAGAGGCATGGTGAGTCCATGGAATATTTTATATTTTACCACAAGTTTTGGGAATATTACTATTTTTTTTTTTATTTATTTTTTTTACACAACGTTGTCACTAAAAGATAAAATTCTCACACATGACATGGGTATATGTGGAATGACACCCCAAAATACATTCTGCCAGTTCTCCTGAGTATGGGGATGCCCCATGTGTGAGACTTTTTGGGAGTCTAGCTGTGTACAGGACCGCGAAAACCAATCAACACTCCCAGGTTTTCTAATGGCGTAAATTGTGCATGTCACCTCTGCACTACCTGTCACAGTTTCGGAGGCCCTAAAATTCCAAGATAGCACAACCCCCCCCCCCCCCCCCAAATGACCCCATTTTGGAAAGTAGACACCCCAAGCTATTTGCGAGTCCATGGAATATTTTATATTCTGCCACAAGTTCCGGGAAATACATATATATATATATATATATATATATATATATATATATATATATATATATATATATATATATATATATATATATATATATATATATTTTTTTTTTTTCACAAAGTTGTCAGTAAATGATATATTGCTCACACATGCCATGGGTATATGTGAACTGACACCCCAAAATACATTAGTATAGGGATACCCCATGTGTGAGACTTTTTTGCAGTCTAGCCGAGTACAGGTCCCCGAAAACCAGTCCCCGCTTTCAGGCTTTCCAAGGGCGTAAATTGTTGATTTCACTCCTGACTACCTATCACAGTTTCGGAGGCCATGAAATGCCAAGACAGCACAACCCCCCCCCCCCCCCCCCAAATGACCCCTTTTCGGAAAGTAGACACCCTGAGCTATTTGCAGAGAGGCATGTTGAGTGTTTTGCAGATCTCACTTTTTGTCATTTGGAAATTGAAAAAAGAGGAAAAAAATGCATTTTCCTGTTTTTTCTTCATTTTCCAAAAAAAATGAGAGCTGCAAAATACTCACCATGCCTCTCAGCAAATAGATTGGAGTGTCTACTTTGCAAAATGGGGTCATTTGGGGGGGGTTTGTGCAATCTTGGCTTTTTATGGACTTCAAAAGTGTGATAGGTAGTAAGGAGTGAGATCAACAATTTACGCCCTTAGAAAGCCTAAAGGTGCGCATTGGTTTTCCGGGTCCTGTACGCGGCTAGACTGGCAAAAAGTCTCACACATGGGGTATCATTGTACTCAGGAGAAGCAGCAGAATGTATTTTGGGGTGTCATTTCACATATACCCATGGCCTGTGTGAGCAATATATCATTTACTGACAACTTTGTGTAAAAAAAAATAAAAAAAAATAAAAAAAAATTTTTTCCCCGAAACTTGTGGCAAAATATAAACTATTCCATGGACTCACCATACTTCTCAGCCAGTAGCTTGGAGTGTCTACTTTGCAAAATGGGGTCATTTGGGGGGGTTTTGTGCCATCTTGAAATTTCAGGGCCTCTGAAACTGTGACAGGTAGTCAGGGGTAAAATCAGCAATTTACGCCATTAGAAAACCTGAAGATGTGGATTGGATTTCGGGGGCGCGTACACAGCTAGACTCCCAAAAAGTCTCACACATGTGGTATCCCTGTACTCAGGAGAAGCAAAAGAATGTATTTTGGGGTGTCATTTCACATATTCCCATGGCATGCATGAGCAATATATCATTTAGTGACAACTTTCTGTAAAAAAACAACAAAAAAAAAAAAAATAATAATTTTCCCGAAACTTGTGGCAAAATATAAAATACTCCATGGACTCACCATGCCTCTCAGAAAAAAGCTTTGGGTGTCTACTTTTCAAAAAGGGGTCATTAGGGGGGTGTTTGAACAGTCCCGGAATTTTATGCTCAATCTTATCCACACATCACCCACTCTTCTAACCACTTGAAAACCAAGCCTTTTCTGTGCCTTTTTGTTTACATGAAAAAATATTTTTTTTTTACTAGAAAATTACTTTGAACCCCCAAACATTATATATTTTTTTAAAGCAGAGGCCCTATAGAATAAAATGGTGGATGTTGCAAATTTTTTTGTCACACGGTATTTGCGCACAGATTTTCCAAACGCAATTTTTGCGAAAAAAATACATTTTTTTTTAATTTATTGCACAAATACACTATATAATTCCAATTTTTTTGGTAAAATTTAAAAGATGATCTTATGCCGAGTTCATAGACCCCTAACATGACATGCTTTAAAAATTGCGCATGCCTGCGCAGCGGCAAAAACATATGTACATTTTTAAAAACCTTTAAAAGTCTCTACAGGTTACCACTTTAGACTTACAGAGGAGGTCTACTGCAAGAATTACTGCACTCGATCTGGCGATCGCGGCGATACCTCACATGCATGCTGCAATTGCGGTTTACATATGACACTAGACCACCGCTTGCGTGCGCCATTGCGCGCAAGCACCGGGGGTAAGGGGGGGGGCTCGATTTTTTTTTTTTTTTCTTTTGCTTTTTTATGTTATTTTGACACCTTTCCTTTAATTTTTTTTTTTTTTTTTAAATCATTTTTATTGTTATCATAGTGAATTTAAATATCCCCTATGATAGCAATCTGTGGTGACAGGTACTCTTTTTTAAAAAAAATTGGGGTCTTTTAGACTCTAGATCTCTCCTCTGACCTTAACGCATCTGACCACACCAAAATTGGTGTGATAAAATACTTTCCCAATTTCCCAATGGCCCTGTTTATTTCTGGCGAAACAGAAATCATAAAATGCTCGTAGCCTCCGGCATCTTAGGCCATAGAGATGATTGGAGCCATTCTCATCTCCAATTAGCTCTATGGTTAGATAATTGAACCACCGGCTGCACTCTCGGGTTAACCGGTGGGACAGGAGAGCCAGAGAAAAACCACGGAAGGCTGCGGAAGGCGGCGGTGGGGGGGGGGGGGGAGGCCCCTCCCACTGCATGTAAAAGCAGTCTAGCGGACAATTACCTGCTAGAATTGCTTTTACATGTAAGCCGACCGCTGGCTGTAAAAAACGATACCAAGATGATGCCTAAATCTGCAGGCATCATCCTGGTATAACCACTCAAAGTCCAGCAACGTACCAGTACATTGCTGGTCCTTGTTTGGCATATAGGTTTTTTTTTTTTCATGCAGCCTGTGGGCTGAACGGAAAAAAAGAGAACCTATCAGAAATCAGCACAGGAATAATGAGTAGTATTACTCATCATTAACCGCCCAAACAACCACCCACTGAATTTAATGATGGGTATACACGACACTATCCACGTATACCAAAATAGGATTTTAACTGCAGTGCTGAAATCAGAAAATCACCACAGCTGTTATCAGCAAAGGTATCCATATATGCTGAGCGCAAACACTGTTTGTGTCAGAATATATAAAATCAATGCGTGGTAGCCGACGAGTACCTGCAAGAGAAACAGGTCACAAAAGAATGAAAAAACAAAAAGTACATTAAAAAAAGTACAGTAGGAAGAGTAGAAGGACATATAAAATGACTGACAACAACAGTTTTTGGATCTTCATCATTAACCGCCCAAACAACCACCCACTGAATTTAATGATGGGTATACACGGCACTATCCACGTATACCAAAATAGGATTTTAACTGCAGTGCTGAAATCAGAAAATCACCACAGCTGCTATCAGCAAAGGTATCCATATATGCTGAGCGCAAACGCTTCTTTGTGTCAGAATATATAAAATCAATGCGTGGTAGCCGACGAGTACCTGCAAGAGAAACAGGTCACAAAAGAATGAAAAAACAAACAAAGGACATTGAAAAAAGTATAGTAGGAAGGAGTAGAAGGACATATAAAATTACTGACACCACAACAGTTTTTGGATCCTTTTATTTTTCTTTCTAACTGTTCCTTTATTTCTTGATTTGGGAGGGACTGCGATCTTCTGCGATCTTCTCTTCCAGCTTGGGTCTCTCAAAATGTCGATGGACATCCAACATCCTTCGAGACCCTGTGATTATGTGCCCTACACTGTGTCGTGCTGTACCCTACGCTAATAATCCACTAGTGTATGGTAGCGCTCGAAACATTCCCCGATGCAGAGACCAGGTTGGTCAGGACATTTGGGACAATAATAACGGGTGTCACGCCTAAATCCGCGCTTGCTACAGACACGACATCTTCTTTGGGGCCATCTTTGGGTAGGGGTACTCGGGAGGACATGTGAAAAATGCCTCTCATGCAGCCGGCTCACTGCATCTGGAAGGGGAAGTTGGGCAGGCATGCCTCCTGGGTACAGGTAGGCAAGGATGATCTCTTCCTGGAATTCCCGGAAAGATCCAGTTCGTCCTGACGCCCTGTATAGGACAAAGGCGTTCAGCATAGCCAATTGGTATAGGTAAACAGACACTTTTTTGTACCAGCGTCTGGCTTTACGGGCAACTAAATACGGCGCCAAAAGCTGGTCGTTAAGGTCCACCCCTCCCATATTAAGGTTATATTCGTGGACACAGAGGGGTTTCTCCATAACGCCAGTTGCCGTTGGAATTTGGATCGTCGTGTCTGGGTGAAGGGAGGACAGAACATAAACATCCCGTGTATCCTTCCACTTCACCGCAAGCAATTTGTCCGTTTTCAAGCAGGCTCTCGCCCCCCGACTAAGACGGGAATCTACAAGCCGTTGGGGGAAGCCCCGGCGATTAGGTCGCACGGTGCCACATGCGCCAATTTGTAAATCGAGAAGGTGACTAAATAGTGGCACGCTTGTGTAAAAGTTGTCCACGTACAAATGGTACCCCTTTCCGGATAAGGGTGACACCAAGTCCCAAACGATCTTACCGCTGCTCCCTATGTAGTCTGGGCAGTTGGGGGGCTCCACACAGCTATCTTTTCCCTCATAGACCCGGAAACTAACTGTATAGCCTGTGGCCCTGTCACACAATTTATACAGTTTGACCCCGTACTTGGCACGCTTGCTGGGGAGGTACTGTTTCATAGCAAGGCGGCCAGTAAATTTAATCAGGGACTCATCAACGCAGACAACTTGTTCGGGGGTAAACAAGGCTGCAAACCGCTGATTGAAGTGGTCTATGAGGGGCCGAATTTTGTGGAGCCGATCGTATGCAGGGTCTCCCCGAGGACGACAGATTTCATTGTCGCTGAAATGCATAAATCGCAGAATTTGCTCGTATCTCGTCCTGGACATAGAGGCAGAGTACATGCGCATATGGTGAACTGGGCTAGTGGACCAATATAGCCGCAATTCACTCTGTTTAGTTATGCCCATGTGGAGGGAAAGGCCCAGAAAGATCTTAAATTCGGAAACCGTTATAGGTTTCCAGCCCAATCGTCTGGCAAGGTGCGAATTTGGGTTGGCGGCGATGAATTGTTGTGCATATAAATTTGATTGATCCACAATAGATCTGTAAAGATCTTCCGTGAAGAACAGCTCAAAAAAGTTCAGGGGCGTAAAACCAGCTGTCTCCACGTGGATTCCAGGTTGGGCGGTGAATGGGGGAAGTACTGGCGCTGTAGTATCAGTGGGTTGCCAATTAGGAAATGCCAGCGCATCAGGGAGGGCACTATGGGCTCTACGGGCCTGTCTTCGAATACGCGGTGGCTGCGGGCCACTACTTGTGCTAGCCACCGCACCAGCTTCAACTGCACTTAGGGGACTCGCCACGTCACCAGGTCTTACTGCAGTGCTGGTTGTACTAGGTCCAGGTTGTACTAGGCCGCTGGCGCTTGCCAGGTCGCCAGAAAAATGAGCGGCACTAGTAACCACACTCTGCTCCATACGAGCACCCTGCGATTCCTGCATCTCAACAACTTCAGAATGGGGTCGGGTACGCCTGGGTCTAACAGGGACCCATCTGTCGTCGGAGCTATCTGTCAGGGAGCCGCTGCCGTCATCAGGTTCATATACTGACACTAATTCGGTCATTGTAGCTTCCCCATCGCTATCAGATGACTCGGTCAGCATATAACTGATAAGCTCTTCATCATTGTACGAACGTTTGGTCATTTTGGTAACTAAATTTACCCGTACAGTGATGCGACTCACAGGTAATAAAAGCACCTGGTTGTCGAAGATTATTTCAAGCGCTACAAAAAAAAACTGCTAATGCTAGCAGGGATCAGGCCTGACTCTGCTAACACAGCGGTTTTGTGTCTTGTGTTTTTTTGCAAGTGACAGTAATCTATTGATTACTACACTTGCCTGGGTGAAAGGGTTAAACGCGGGTGCTGGCCGGAATCAGTACTGATCGTGCAAACACCGCGTTTTGGGAACCCTAAACTATGGGGGCGCTAGTATAGTTCTGATCAGATCAGATATTGATCTGTTCAAACACTATACTAGAAATGGAAGTGTATGTGCGTGCGTGCGTGCGTGTGTGGCAATCAAGGGGTTACTTCTAAACTATGCGCCGGGGATCTGGGGGGGGGGGGGGTGGCGGGGACCCTAAACCTCCTTTGGGAAAGAAACTAGCTCGCTAGCACAACCTCAAGTCACAATGACACCAATACAAAATACAGTAAAAACAGTATATTATGTGTGTATTAGTGCTAATGTGACAGAGGGTGTAGGGGTTAACGGGATGTGATCAGGGGGGGATCAGGGGTTTAAATCTTTATTGGAAGGGACTGGCGGGTATCCTAAGGATAAAAGGAACGGTGGCAAGCGCTAAACCTGGTCACAAGTCACACTTATACGGGTATATAGAAAATGCTATATACTGTATACAGTGTGCTTTGTGGCAGGGGGTGTAGGGGTGATCAGGAGGGGATCAGGGGATTAAATCTTTATTGGGCGGGTGGCGGGGACCCTAAACCTCCTTGGGACACAAACTTAGTCGCCTGCGCTAATTCTGATCACAATGACACTAATACAAATATACAAAAACACTGTATATTACGTTTGTATTAGTGCTGATGTGACAGAGGGTGTAGGGGTTAACTAGCGGTGATCAGGAGGGGATCAGGGGCTTAAATCTTTATTAGGGGGGGTGGCGGATAATTCAAGTGGAAAAAGGGGGGTCGCAAGCGCTAGACCTGACCACAAATCACACTTATACGGGTATATAGCAAAATGCTATATACTGTATACGGTGTGTGTTATGGCAGGGGGTGTAGGGGTGATCAGGGGGGGGTCAGGGGCTTAAATCTTTATTGGGCGGGTGGCGGGGACCCTAAACCTTCTTGGGACAGAAACTTAGTCGCCTGCGCTAATTCTGATCACAATGACACTAATACAAAAATACAATAACACTGTATATTGCGTTTGTATTAGTGCTGATGTGACAGAGGGTGTAGGGGTTAACGGTTAACGGCGGTGATCAGGGGGGGGTCAGGGGAGATCAGTGGGTTATATCTTTATTAGGGGGGGGTGGGGGGTAATTTGAGTGGAAAGGGTCGCAAGTGCTACACCTGTTCACAAATCACACTTATACAGGTATATAGGTAACTGCTATATGCTGTATACAGTGTGTGTTGTGTCAGGTGCTGTAGGGGTTAATTGGGGGGGCGATCGGGGGTGAAATGTGCCTATCTAGCTGTGTGTGGGTGCTTGGTGCAATTACTCACAGTAAGATGTGCTCTCCTCTCACGCTGGATCCAAAAAGACCGTTGTGGGGGGAGGGCACATCTCCTCTAAGCCTGTGTTTACATTTCACAGGCTTAGAGGATGATCTGATTGGGCAGGACCGATCAACAGGTCCAGACCAAAAATGATTGGCCTGGACCTGATGACTGATCGGTTCTGAACCCAATCGAGCCATCGGTGGCAGCGGGGGCGCGCGGGAGCGCGCACAGGGCCGGCAAAAAGTGCTGACGTAGGCCTACGTCAGTTTGCCTGGCCGGGGCTGAGTGCCGACGTAGATCGTCGTGCGCCGGTCGTAAAGTGGTTAAACTCTTATTAATTTTTGTTGTACTGCACCAGATTTGGAGTCTCTAAGCCAGTGGCACACAAAGCACACTGTCATGCTTTTATAAATGTGTGGGGCTCCTATAATGTGTGGCTTTACTTGCCAGAAACTTGCAGATTGTTTAATAAAGTAGAACTGTAGTCCACTGAACTTACCTCTTCTCCAGCAAGGCACCATCTGTGAGGGCCCTTGCCACAGCTGATATATGCCTTGTGGTCTTTTGGGTTGGGAGTCTACAGCCATTTTACTTTTTAAATTTATTGGCACAGGGTGACGTGACTCCCATACATGCACACGGGAGTTCATTTATTTCGGCATCCACAGCCAAGAATATACACTGATTGGTAGACAGCAGAAGAGCTTTTATTGTAGAAGAGACATAAAAGGGTTGTTTTACTAAAACTGGAAAGTGCAAAATCCAGTGCAGCTCTGCATAGAAATCAATCATCTTTCAGCTTTTCTTGTCAAAGATTAATTGAGCAAGCTAAAGGTAAAAGCTGATTGGCTACCATGCACAGCTGTACCATATTTTGCAATTTTTTTAGTTTTAGTAAATCAACCGCATAGAGTGTCTTCTCCAATAAAAAAAAAACTGCTAGTTAACACATTTTCATTGTAAGGCTATGGTTCCAGTTTAGGGATCGTTTTCTTCTTCTTTAGGTCTGATCTACAGTTTTAGCTGCATTTTACAGCATATCTAGTTCTGTTTTTCATTTGTTTGAATGGAACCACTCCACCTCTGTTTTCTCTTCTCTTCTATCTTCTCTTCTCTTCTATCTACAGCTATAGTATTTTTAATAAAATGTCAGTTGATAATGCTACTAATGAATGAACATTTTTTTTGTTAGGTGATCGGAAGCTCCTTGCTGTTTGTACATGACAAGAAAGGAAAGTGTAATGTATGGCTTATTGATTTTGGAAAAACAACACTCCTGCCTGAAGGCCAAATCCTGAACCACCGTATACATTGGCAAGAAGGAAACCGGGAAGATGGATACCTTTATGGATTTGACAATTTAATTGATATTTTGGCGAGCCTTGCATCCTGATTAGGACAAAGCCACTAAGCACCCGATCACTACATTAGGATTTTTATGACATTTTGAAGTTTACTGTGATGGATTTTATCTTTGGGGATGGAACTACAAATGTTTTTAACTTTGGAATCACAATGCTTACAATACATAGCTTCTCCATACACTCATTTTACTGCAGATTCATGGACATGTTTTATACCAATTGACTCCTATATCCTCTCTTTGATTAGACAAGATTTGCACCAAGACTGAAACTTTCTGTTCTATTATGATGAAACACGTCTTTAATCATGGGATCTTTCCGACGTTGCCTTTACTTAACTTAGATAATTTATAGTTTTACCTTGCAATCAATGATGCTACTTTAATACTGTACAGAGTGTATTTTTATCCATTTTACTACTAGAGGTCCTACGCTACATGTACATTTAAAAATCTGGCTTAGAGCATTAGTGTTTTATGCTTTCAGGTGTGCTTGTTTGTTACCCCATTAAGTTTTTAAGCTGTATGTTTGATGTAATATGTTTTAAATGGTTAGAATGGCATTTTACGAAGCTTTGCAGCTTTTGATGGTGGTATGGGAGCATTGATCCTTGTTTTAGGAAAAAAAAAAAAAAAAAAAAGGTCCTTTCACAATATAAGAAAAAAAACATACTGGCTGGATACTGGTATAAGATTGCTGTCCGTTTTTACTTCTTGAGCTGCGGCAGTGGAATCAGTTAAGATGAACGTACACCGGTCATTTTCGTAGGTTCTCCTGAACTAAACTGCAACAAATTTTGCAGTCCCTAATGACCTGGGACAATTAAAAAGGCAAATTAGAATTGCATGTGTATACTCTTAGTATACCCACCCCCTTTATCCCAAGCATTTCACATATATGTGAAAATTGGTCAACCATGAAAGTCATGGAAGGACTACACAAGGGATGATTATAAGCAGAGGAAAGCAGCATATTATTTGATTATAATTGAAGTAGAGGCCCCATCTGGAAATGCCAACTATGTAGCCAGTAGCTCTCCGAATATTTTATTTAGCTTAAAGTGAATCTGTGCCCAGATCATGCACACTAAATTGTTTACATATTCTTACCAAGCAGTAATATTGCATTAAAATAAGCCCTCATTCATCTCGATATCTATAAGCAATGTGAAAATTTTTTTAAATAAATCTTAGGTTTTTTTTTTTCTATGAGAGAAGAATCTTGGTACACTACCAGCCTTGTAATATAAGCAAACAATTAAGCTGTCAGAAACACTGAAATCAGTCTTTGTTGTGATCTTTGATCATGAAAAACTTTGCGGTAAAAGTAGCTATAGTGATCGGTGAGGACTTGTTTTAAAGCTCATTTACTGCTTGTTAAGAAAATTGTTGTGCTCACAAATCTTTTTCCAGTGGATTTTTTTTTGGGGGGGGAATTTTGCCCACTACTGATTTTTTTGAGCATAACATAAATATGTGGACAGCTATTGCTGAACAATTTTAGAACACGCTATTTGCCTACCTGACCATCTGAAGTCAATACTTCTTGATGCAATATATGTATGCAAATCAGCAGTTCTGAACTCAGGTTAACTTGACTTGCATGTGCAGTATGTTCCAAGCCACTGACTTCCAAAAATATGTAGGACTATTTTTCCAATGAATGCAAAGTGTTTTCTGATTGGATGAGGTGGAGACTGTGACTTCAGTGCCCTGCTTCTCCACCTTGTCCAATCAGAGGATGCCTTGTATTCTTTTAGAAAATGCAAAGTGTTCCCTGAATGACGCCGTGCTGAGCAAATGACCTCCTGTATTTACAATACAGCAGGGCAGCTGCTCAGCACACGACCCAAAAGCTAGTGGAGATTAGATAGAAGTAGGCATGCTTACTACAGTGATATTTATTTTCCATAGGGATCCCACCAGTATGGCACATACATACCTACATTGGTCCAAGCTTGACCAATGTAAAAATTACGATACCTGGAATTCTATTTTATTATGCTAATGCAATTTAAAAGTGGTTTTTCAATATTTTTAAATCTTTAGCTTTCCCTAAACTCATGGTGATCATTCTTGTTCAGACACTTACTGCTATGGGATGACAACTGTGCTCCTGGTGAAAACTAGACAAGGTATGATGCCCACACACATTGCATGGGCATGATGCACCTCGTCATTATCAGGAAGCCTGCTCTGAGCAATTATGTGCAGCCAAAGCTAGAGCGAGTGTGTGTAGACAGGGAGTGGCTAAAAGAAGCTGGAGGAGATCAGAAGCAATTATATGCAAAAAGGTTATAAAAAAAGAAAATTAGGTGAAAAACGTAAAACAAAGTTGCTAATTGATGCATAGTACTTTACCAAACGAAAAGACATCCAGCTATACTTATGTCTACTTTAAAGAGCACTAATTATAACAGAGCTTATGCATGGATTTGGTTTTTCAGGTCTAAATTATTATTACGCAGGCTTTTGAAATAAGTGTTTCAACCCCTATTTAGATTCATGTACTATGACAAATTACCTTTACTGTCAGAGGTCACCTGAAGTTGCTGCCTTGTCACAAGCCTGACATAAGTGTCAGGTGATCGAGCCTCATTATAAAAGGAATCTAGACAACCCCCATGTTCTATTGTTTGGCCTTGTAGAACATTCTTGGGAGATGGTTTGTGAGGTCAAACTATAGACAAGGCAGAAACCTTTGGACATCAGGACTTTCTGACTTCTAACAACGAAGTATCATCTGCAGATAAAGGAAGTAAAGCTAAAGAAGCCCAAGCCCACACAAAATTAAAGGCTGCAGGTCCTTTTTTTTTTTTTTTTGCATAAGCCCAGTTGTTACCGTTTCTAATTGAAAGTAACTGGACAATAATATGCTGCCTACACCAAACCAGCCTGTTGCTTTCTTTACTTCTCTAGCTAGTTTAAAAATGCGCTGGTTGCTATGGCCCACATCTCCTGTATTCACTTCTTCTTTTATTGAGCCTGCCTTTCTCATACATTGTGTTTACAATTGTAGCTAAGAATGAATTCACTGAATGACTTTGGACTACATGTAATAGGAGTTAGAAAGCAAAGCTGCCACTCACTTAAAGCGTAATAAACAGGTTTATCCCTGGGCGACTCTGTATATTACTCACTGACTGCTGACTTTTTCTATTATTTCATGTTTACTTTTTAACCCAAGTATTTTAATCCTTTCACAATACTCAGACTTTCAAATTCAAATTTTCTGCTCTTGAGCTGTTTGGGAAAAAATCAAACATACCAACCCATAATGTTTTGTAGAATATTCTTAAGCGCTTATTCATGCCATGTGGAGAACTGAAAGTGAAACTGCTCAACACAAGTTTCCTCCTGTTTTCTATGTCCCCCATTTACACCACAACAGAGCAGAGAGGTGAAAAATTGTAGCATGTGTGCATTTTTCTGCACTGCAGCAGCGCTCACCTGTAGCCTTGGTTTATTTCTGCTGGGGTTCATAGAAACCTGTGGCATTTCAATAAAGGTAACAAGTAAATAGCCTAAATAGTAAATATAAGACACAGCCTGTGCAAGGCGAATACCATCCCACATGCTAAAACGGATCATGCCGGGCTGGTGTGAACAACCTCTTAAAGCTAAGCTCCAGCCCCCCCCCCACCAAAAAATTAAGTCAACAGCTACAAATACTGTAGCCGCAAACTTTTAATATTAGGACACTTACCTGTCCAGGGATCCCGTGATGTTGGCACCCAAGTCAATTTTTCAGTCATAGCCATTCCTAGTAAGGTAAACCAGCAGTGAAGCCTTGCGGTGGTGCACTTTATGAAAGGCCCGGTGGCGGGTGAAGGAGGGGGGACCGAACTTCCGGGGGACCTCGCCGCAGAGAGGTCACCTGGAAGTGGGGATGGGTACCTATCATTAAAATGTTCCCGCATTCCCCCTAAAGGTGCCAAATGGGGCAGTGGCGGTGGGGGGGGGGGGAGGAATCAAACAAGCGGAGCTTACCCTTTTGGATGGAGCTCTGCTTAAAAGAGTGGACATTTATTTTTCCTATGGTTCTGGGTTATTAGAAGTAGGTACTGTTTAGTTGGAATACAGTCATGGCTGCAATCAACCAGTGCCCATTCATAACTCAATCAGAAAAGTGTTTACTTAACCACTTTAGCCCCGGAGGATTTGGCTTCTCAATGACCAGGCCCTATTTTGCTAATTGCCACTGCGTGACTTTAACGGACATTTGCGTGGTCGTGCGACCCTGTACCCAAATGAAACTGATGTCCTTTTTTTCCTACAAACAGAGCTTTCTTTTAGTGGTATTTGATCACCTGTGTGATTTTTATTTTTTGCACTATAAACAAAAAAAAGAGCGACAATTTTGAAAAAAAACAATATTTTTCACATTTTTTTATATGAAATTCTCAAAAAAAATGTAAAAATCAAAATTTTTTAACATTTTAGGCCAATTTGTTTTCTGCTACATAATTTTGGTAAAAAAAATCACAATAAGCGTATTTTGATTGGTTTGCGCAAAAGTTATTGCGTTTACTAACTACGGGAAAGATTTATGTCATTTTTATGTTTTTTTTTTTTTTTTTTTTAACTAGTAATGGTGGCAATCTGCGATTTTTTTTTTTTTTTTTGTTTTGCGGGACTGCGACATTTTGGAGGACAGATCGGACCCCTGACTGACATTTTTGACACTTTTGGGGGTACCAATGACATTACTACAGTAATCAGTTCTATAAATATGCACTGTTACTGTAAAAATTACACTGGCAGGGAAGGGGTTAACTTTACTGGTGATCAAGGGGTTAAGTGTGTCCCTAGGGGCGTGATTCTGTCAGGGGGCGTGGCTTGTGAGATCATCACAGAGACATGCGATCCTATATAGCAGGATCGCATAGCCTCTGTGATAATCTAAGGGAGAATGACAGACGGCTGTGTTTACATCAGCCGTCTGTCTTTCTCCCTCTGCTGCTGGAGATTGTGAGTGACCAGTGGCCATCGGAGCTGCCGGTCACACGGGCTGGCTCCTCAGGCGACTGAGCGAGCGATGTTGCCCCACGTCGCTTTGCCCAGCAGCGGTAGAGTGCCCCAGTAAATGTACAGTGGGCGGGGCTGAAGTGGTTAAAAGAGAATTTTATCCAAATCAAACCTCCTATTAAAGTGATTGTAAACGATCACTTGTAAAACAACCATTCAGTTTAAAATTGAAATGAAAAGGCAAACATTTGTGTATAAATATAAAAAAAAAAAACTATAAATGCCTTTTTTCCCATAAGTGATTACATTCCCTCTGTTTCCTCTGTTCTCAGCTGCATAAGAGCTAGTGGGAGGAGAAGCAATAGCACACTTCCTAGTAAAAGGCTGTGCAGGGGGTGTTTCAGAACATTTCTGATCATTGGAGGAGAGCAGCCTGAGTTCTCAGCACAGCTAAAGGACCACGACGAGCTCTCCTGCCTAATGTGGTCAGTTTTAACAGAAAAGCAGAGGGACTGGCAGGAACACCAAGGATTTCACATAAAGAAAGAAAACAAAAAAGAGAACAGGATACTTTTTCATAGAAGTACATGGTACAGCAGGCACATATCAGGAATTTGAAATGCTGGGGTAACAAACACATTAAGATAGCATACGTTCAGATTATGACCATTAGGTAAAAGGAAAGCCTATAGAACATGTGATGACAGTTGACCAATATTGAACATTTTCGATCAGGTAGCAGGTAGATGTTAAAAGAAAGAGAAATGCAGAGTGGCGCAAAGCTAATAGCACTAAACTAAAAGGTAGTCCATTAGATAGCCAATGGGGCTATCATAAAAGTCTTTGAGTGAAACGGGAAACAGTCCATACGCTCAGGGCCAGCCTATTGGGGAGCGGAAGCAATCTCCAGACATGGAACAAGAACAAAGAGAAAAAAACAGGCGCCTCGCTCTGAGTAAAAGACTGTAGCATTTAATGGACAAACAATAGTAAAAACTTACATCAAGGTAAGTAATTGTGGGTGAGGTGGGTCCTTCCAGTGTCCATGTGAAGGCTTGAGGCTTGGGATCACCGCTGGGGGTTTGTATTCGTCTCAGTTCTTCCTGTTCCTGTCCAGCAGGAAGTGGAGTGGTGTCATGGGCATGAAACTGAGGCTGAGTCCGCAGGATGGAACGCAGTGTGAGCCGTACTAGCCATCCACAGGATCTTCCGGGCGTGATGACTACGCGTTTCTGAGCATGCGCACTGCGATGGGATACCAGCGCACACTCTTAAAGATGCTGTCAGTAACAGAACTCGTAACCTGTTGCAGACTGACAATGCTGAGTCAGCAGGTAGATGTACACTGGCAAACAGTTCTACTAAAAAACATCCTAAGCACTGTTGTTTGAGTAGTAATCTCCTGAGAGTCAGATTATGTGGTCACTTGAGAAGATGGATGGTGGAAAAAAATAACAGAGTTTGGAGGCTGGACTGCAGCTGAATTCCTCTTCATTTGGGGGGATAACTGGAAAAGAGAGGAAAGTTTGGCAGCTGGGTTGCAGCAAAATCGGTCTTCATTGAAGAAGTTAGGACTAGAGAGGGAGGAATAAGGACTATAGTGAAACTGATGACTTCTTGAGAAGATAAAAGGAAGAGAGAACGAGACTGAATGTTGGGTTGCCACAGAATTGGTCTCTTAGAAGATGGCGGAAAGTGATAGGGAGCTTGGAGGCTGCACTGCTGCAGATTTGGTGGTCTCTTTAGCAGATGAAGGGAAAAGAGAGAGAATTAACTGATGGTCTCTTGCAAAACTGATATGAAGTGAAGCAGAGCTCAGAGAGAAAACAATAAAACAGGTGAAAGCAATTTTCCACAGTCTCACTGGTCACTTTTTGCTAACTTTCTAGTAATCATTTGCATGTAAACATTTTAATGTTGTACTTATTCATGTCTGTAGCATCAAAAAAGATTGATATCAGATTTGATTCTAGTGCCTTTATAAAAGAGACAAATTGCAGAATAAAATTGGTAGTTGGCTCTAATCTAACTATTAACCCAGAATTTATAGTTCAAGTTAACCCATATTTTTAACCCCTTCATCACCTTCCCTTAGCTGCTTTTTTATATTTGCAGTTTCTATGTACACATTTTAAATTTATTAGTTTTAAACGCAAAAAAAAAAAAGTCTGGGGAGGGGTGTCAGAGGTAGCCACATTCTGGCATTTTGGCCTTGGGAACCACCGGTGCTGCCTGTGGTCACATCTATTTCTCTCACTAACTTATGAATCTTGAAAAAAGAAATAACAGATTGAGGATTTTATGGCCAATATATTGTAAGAGATGAAAGCAAGGTCTTTGTTGTCAATAATATATATTTTAGTCTTTTCATACATGGGTACAAGTTTTTGAATTATCCACTACTTCAATGAGTTATGATGTGTTTTTTGCCTGTTGACAAGAAGGACGGAAGGCCTGTGAAACATTCCATATATACCTGAAGACAGGTGAGTTTACAGTTTGTGTCCCTATCAGTCAGGGGATAAATGTTTTAGCTGGATAAAGAAAAACGAATATGCAATCATTTGCCAGACAAAGTTACACTAAAAATGACACGTTGATGCATTGCACTAAAGACTTTTATTTTATATCTTCTGATATCTACACTATTGTATAAACGATCTTTCTAGCATTTATACTACATAGGGACAGGTCCTCTTTTTACTGTCTGCCTTTGTATTAATTTGGTTTTATAGCTGCAGTTGTGCTCTGAGATACTCGGTGTCCCTCACTGGAAATTATTCTTCTAAACTCACTATAAATGATTACAGGTATTACTCCAAATTGTTTCACAATATAAACATCTCCAATATTTGTTCAAGCAGTTACTTGTGGTTATTGAGAACATTCCTGTGCTGTAAGCAATATGCCTTTGCATTTCATATTATGAATCTATTTAAAGGCTTATGAAAATCAAAAACGTGCTCTTATGCCCCATACACACGTGCAGATTATCTGCAGACATTTGTCTGCAGACTTACCTTTTCTATGTAGTGCAAGGGCCTGCCGGATTGCATACAAATTGAAAGTGTTTAGGTTTGACCTCATATTATATGGTTTTGGTAAGTCTGCAGACAAAAGTCTGCAGATAATCTGCACGTGTGTATGGGGCATTAGTTTTGGATATTATAAAAAAGGCTTCCAATTTCTGTCCAATAGCTGTTATTTTGTTGCTATCCGTGTGACACAAGAATAAAGAATCGGGGTGCACTTGTTAGCAGGACATAAAGGCACAAACAACAACATGGTCCAAAATGCTGGTTCTTTCCTAAACCACTATTTTTGAAACCCAAAACAAAGGTGGAGCGCATCAGAGGGGAACAGGAAAACTGAAATCAATATATGCAGCTCACCTTAGCTAATGGCTGAGAAAACACCAAACCTGTGTCCCAGCTAACATGCTTTCATTGCAGGAATGCACAGTTGACTTCTGAGAGGTCTTCAACAACACATCCCGAGATTGGGTGTACCAGGCTCAGCAACGTATGCTGTTGGATAAGGGGAGTCTACACAGTGTAAGGACAGCCATACACAGTGCGAATTTGGTTGCAGGCAGTGTTAATTTTGGCAGCAAATTTCGATTTAGTTTTAGTCATAGTCTTTTGACTACAAAGCCATTTTAGTTTTGGTCACATTTTAGTCTTTTGACTAAAATGCTATTTTAGTTTTGGTCGTATTTTCCTGAATTGTTTTAGTCATATTTTAAATCTCCCATTTTGGTCGACCAAAATCTCCCATTTTGGTCGACCAAAATCTCCCATTTTGGTCGACCAAAATCTCCCATTTTAGTCAACCAAAATCTCCCATTTTAGTCGACCAAAATCTCCCACTTTAGTCGACTAAAATCAAATGGATTTAGATACAGTGTAATGCATTATTTTAACATTTCTCTAGCATTTTCCAATTATATACTCCTGGAGTAAAAATTGAATATGTTAAAATTTATGGTATTAAGGTTTAAACATGCACTACAGACAGATTTAGCCATTGTGATATATAAAGTCTTTATAAATAAAAACTATTTTCATAAATAAACAAAAATGTTTTTTGACAAACAGAAATGCAACTTTAACCACTTCCGGACCACCCGTCGCAGTTTTACATTGGTACTTTAACGTTAAAGTGGAACTTCACTCTTTCAATCAACATGGACTATTTTTTAATCCTTATGCAGCTAGCATTAGTAAATGGATAGGAAAGTATATCATATTTAATTTTTAAATTTTTTTTTTATATTTCTTCAGTTACTTTCTGGTTTCCATGCCTAGGCAAATGTCATACATCCCAGTAGTCTTAAGGGGAGGAGGGGCCTTCTCAGCTAAGCACACCCTGTTCTGCTTGCATGCCTGTACTAAGGGCAGGTGAATAAGAGGACGTAAATTAATCATCTGTCCTTACTCAAGATGGCCATGGCCAGAAATGTTGGATGGATGGCAAGTTTTCTTTGAATATTGAAAATTAATTCCATAGCATTTTTTTGATTTGTGGTGCTCAGATGCAGTGCAGTTCCACTTTAGTGATCATCAGCTTCATCTATTGGCTGCATTGCGTTTTTCTTGATTCACTCTATTCTCTATGAATAAATTCAACATGGTGGGAAATAGTCTAAAACCTTCACTGTTGCACCCATTTTCACACAACAAATGTGCATGCAATTTTTTTTTCACTCCTAAATGTCCTGACAGGAAGGGAGGGGAATTCTCCACAATAGGGACACAGTGCAATCAAGACTTGACCGGCTCTATTGCAGGCAATCCCATTTATTTCAGTTGGGAAACAGCAGTTGCATGTACACAGCCGCTGCTTTTAATTTGACATATGTGCGAGTGCCCCACCCTGAACACACACTGACTGCATTCGGGGCTGTACACCTGCATGGACATCAAATTGGAAGCTGCGGATGTGTCCATGCAGCCTCTGCGTCCCAATTGACAAGAATGGGTTTGCCAAGTAAACACGGCCCTCCCACAGGTGTATGCTTTAGTATGCCGGCGTGATCAAGGCCTAACGCTTCCTCCCATTCAATGCAGAGCAAAATAAAAAAGGATTTTGCCTGGCGTTGGGCTTTAAGGAGTAATTTTGCCTTTAATTATTTCAGTTTTTGGTAGATGCTAAAGAGTTTGAGAAAACCAAATACATATTAACATGTGTAGGTGTCATTAACATTGTAAAACCTTATTACCCTAAGGACTACCTCTTCAGGGGGTACCAGCTTCCTGACTCTTGGTCAAGAGCTGCAGCACTGCGTTTTGCAAATAGCATTCCTTGTGGTTCAGAAGATTGATAGAGTAGATTTCGCTGCCAGGAAATTGTTGTACTCAATGGCTCCTTTCACACTAACTTTCCCCAACACACCCTGGCCAAAGGTTGCATGCTGTCTTATTCTATACAGAAAGCCTTATGTTTTAGAATGTTAGTATCAAGAGGTTTTTTACTACTGCTAAGCAGGTTAAAGCTTGCCAAGAAAATCTGATCCTGGATATTTAGAGAAAAAAACTTTGGTTAAACAGTCTGGGGTTTTCTTCCATCTTGTTTGGCTGGACTGAGATTGCATAACTCCCATCCATACACACGAGACTTAAGCCTTGTACACATTAGTCGTTTTTTTTTTTTTCGTTTAACCCAGCAGGGCTGAACAAAAAAAAAAAAAAAAAAGACCCCTGCTGCTCTATTGTGTTCTAACAGGGGGAGGCCCTCTCATACTGGTCACTAGAAGTTCAACATGACCTCATGGCAAAGAACTCTGAGGATCTGAAAAAAAAAAAAATTGTTGCTCTACATAAGGATGGACTAGACTATAAGAAGACTGCCAAGACCCTGAAACTGAGCTGCAGCACGGTGGCCATACAGCGGTTTAACAGGACAGGTTCCACTCAGAACAGGCCTCACCATGGTTAACAAAAGAAGTTGAGTGAATGCGCTCTGTCATATCCAGAGGTTGTCTTTGGGAAATAGACGTATGAGTGCTGCCAGCATTGCTGCAGAGGTTGAAGGGGTGAGGGGTCAGCCTGTCAGTGCTCAGACCATACACTGCACACAGCATCAAATTAGTCTGCATGGCTGTCGTCCCAGAAAGAAGCCTCTTCTAAAGATGATGCACAAGAAAGCCCGCAAACAGTTTGCTGAAGACAAGCAGACTATGGACATGGATTACTGGAACCATGTCCTGTGGTCTGATGAGACCAAGATAAACTTATTTGGTTCAGATGGTGTCAAGCGTGTGGCGGCAACCAGGTGAGGAGTACAAAGACAAGTGTTTCTTGCCTACAGTCAAGCATTGTGGTGGAAGTGTCATGGTCTGGGGCTGCATGAGTGCTGTGGGCACTGGGGAGCTACAGTTCATTGAGGGACCATGAATGCCAAAATGTACTTTGACATACTGAAACAGAGCATGATCCCCTTCCTTCGGAGACTGGGCCGCGGGGCAGTATTCCAACATAACGACCCCAAACACACCTCCAAGATGACCACTGCCTTGCTAAAGAAGCTGAGGGTAAAGGTGATGGACTGGCCAATCATGTCTTCAGACCTAAACCTTATTGAGCATCTGTAGGGCATCCTCAAGGAGTGGAGGAGTGCAAGGTCTAACATCCATCAGAGCTATGATGTCGTCATGGAGGAGTGGAAGAGGACTCCAGTGGCAACCTGTGAAGTCCTGGTGAACTCCATGCCCAAGAGGGTTAAGACAGTGCTGGAAAATAATGGTGGCCACACAAAATATTGACACTTTGGGCCCAAGTTGGACCTTTTTTACTTAGCGGTGTACTTACTTTTGTTGCCAGCAGTTTAGACATTAATGGCTGTGTGTTGAGTTATTTTGAGTGGACAGCAAACTTACACTGTTATAAAAGCTGTACACTCACTATTTCACATTGTAGCAAAGTGTAATTTATTCAGTGTTGTCACATGAAAAATCGAATAAAATATTTACAAAAATGTGAGGGGCGTACTCACTTTTGTGAGATACTGTAGCTCCACCTCCATATCCACCCACAGGACCTGT
Source organism: Pelophylax lessonae (assembly GCF_965119305.1). Taxonomy (NCBI): domain Eukaryota; kingdom Metazoa; phylum Chordata; class Amphibia; order Anura; family Ranidae; genus Pelophylax; species Pelophylax lessonae. The sequence continues at coordinate 123,732,262 of NC_138780.1, read as the reverse complement.
TTAAATATCTAAAAGGAAAGCTAGAGCAACCTCCCACATTCTCTGTCAAAATAACAAGATCAAAAAAGAAAGGGTTTGTATACCGCCATGCTTGGCGGCAGAAAAGAAAAATTATGGTAAGTATTTGATACAGCTTTCCATTTTCCTGAAGCCAACATGGCATCATACATGATAAATAACCAGCTAAACAGGAAGGGCTGAAATAAATAAACCTTATTACAATGGACATGGAAGCCTGGACCGTCATTCTGTTGAAGTCCAATGACATAAAAGCCCCTGGATCTTCCCATAGCGCCTGAGGCAGGTGCACTGAGGTACCAGCCTGCTGCTTTGCAGATGTCTGGCATTTTGCATGAGCTGCCACGAACCTAAAGACGTATAAATGGACCTAACTGAATGAGCCTATCACTTCTGGAGGCTCTTGTCTGACTGCACTGTCATTTTTCTGGATGACGTTGACACTCCAAGTTGACAAGCTTTGCTGTAGTTTTCGCCTCTGAACTTGCCTGATGGAAACACAAACGGCCTCCTGGATAATTTTAACAAGGAAGAGTATTGAAGGAAGGCATTTTAGACACTTGGTACATCCAGCTTGTGTAGGTTAGGTACTGTCTCTGCCAGAAAGGATGGAACCACTACTTACTTTGTAAGATGAAAACAGAAGAAACTTTGGAAACAAAGGTGCTCATGGGGCATAGGCACCAACTTGTCTAGAAGGAACAAGATGTCGGATTCTGTACCCCCAAGTAATTGCAGACCTGATACTCTGCCTCTTTAGGCAAGTTTTCGAGGGATATTGACTCTTGAGTGATGTCCCACTGAGGCCTGTTTTCTGATGATGCAAGGAAATTCAGGACTATAATAAAAACCCACTGGGAATGTTATTCTTCCTCAGGGCATAGTCTCAGGACCGACCTTCTGAAGCATTCCCCGGTGGCTCACTTGCCAATTTTCCCTGGTGAAAGCTGAAATGGCTGAAATGTAAACCCTTACAGAACTAAGCTGAGCTCCAATTCCAGACCCATGTGAAAAAATTATAGCAACTGGGCAACCTCCGGGTTTGGTAGGATCAAAATTCTGCTCAGCTGCAAAGACTGAACCTGTTCCAGACTTCTCAATAATTAGCATTTGTTAACACTTTTACTGGAACCTTGCCAGGATTAAACCACTACCAGGGGACAGCTCAAGTCCTCCAATCCTTCCCTCTCAATTTCCTGGGACAGGTGTTGTGGAAACCCTATTAGCTGAAGTGTTTGGTCGGGATTGAGTTCCATGGCTAGCGTAAACCCAAGGCCTGTGGGCAAATCAAACATGCTTGCTTGCTATCACAGTGAGACCCTCAGACCTCTGGAACTTCATGACCAAAGGCAGTAGAGGAAAGGCATCTGCTAGGTGATTATTCCTTGGGTGAGTGAGAACTACTTCCCCCACTAATGGGTGAGGGTAGCAAGAGAGGCACCTTGTGAATGGATAGTGATGCAAACAGGTTCAGCTCAGAGTGGCCCTATACTTGAGTGATATGGGCAAGATCTTCCAATTAATGACCCATTTATTGGGAAACAAAAACACCTTGTGCAATGGTCCCTTTCGACATCCTGGGCGCCCAGAAGGTACACCGCCCGTAGCAGATTACATTTTGTCAGGGACATGATGGTTCTACTTTTATTGGAACCTGCCATTGGTTCTCCTTTGTTTTTGAATGTATGACACTGCTGCAGTGTTTACCTCATGCAGAATAACTAGTCGAAATGTGAGATGACAGCACACATAGGGTTATCCCAACTGCTCCGATTTTCTACACATTGAAGACTATTCCGTCTGATAGGAAACTCAACCTGTCTTGCATAACTGAGATGACTGCAGGTGGTGAGCCACCCTGTGGCACTGGCATCGGTGGTGACAATGGTCCAAGATGATTACCTACTGGACGGGATCAAGCAAGGATCCCCTGACATACTCATCAGCAGAGGATCCTGTGCATCTGAGGGGAAGCACTTTGACTTGGCTTAAGTGCTGCCTTCTGCATAAAAGGAAACTCTATGGAACGTCTAGAGAATTAAGTGTGTCCAGAGTAGCATAGGTATGCAAGACATCATCGTTCGTTTTCAGGCAACCCCTGCATTGGGAAGCTGACAACTGCTTAGCCCATTCTGAGAAGGAGGAGAAAAGTACTCGCTTAAGCATTAAGCTGGGCCTCCGTATCAATAACTAGTCAGGTCTTTTCCAACTGTCTTGACACCTCCTATCCAGCCAAATCTTAGGCTGACCAGAAGAATCCCCTTTTGAACTAGTACGCCATCTGGATGGGTTCAAAGCAGCCCCATTTTCTCAGAGGGGCTACACAGAGGATAAAACCTCCATAAAGGTCATAAGTAAGGTGGAGGGCCCTGAAAGGAAGACATATGAACTGGAAATGTCCATCTTCACTGAGACTCAATTTCTTTAAATTCAACACCATTTTCCAGTCTTTTTTGTATCAGACACAGAGGAGAATAAAAGCCTGTAAATCACTCTGAAGGAGGACTTAGAAACATTCCCCATTTCAGTCGTATAATATTGATGTACTCAGAGAGCACATTCACCTCCTGTGTGGAATGTGCTATCCTGGCCAGGATGAGGAAATATTCTGGAGGGTGATGTCTGAAGCACCAAAATTGACAGTCTTACTGTAGAAGGCACCCATGGATCCCGGGGGGGGGGGGGGTTGTCTCCTGCCAACAAAGGGGGGAGGGGTCTCCTGCCAACAAAAGTGATGAAGGAATTGAAAAGGACCATCGCTGTGCATCCGTCAGAAAGGTGCACACCCTTCTATACACTCATGAAGTTTTCCATTCTGGAAAAAGGATCTTAAGTCCTGGAATGTAGAGTGGACCAAACTAGCATAGAGCACTTACCAGAGCCTCGACCTCCTATGAGGAAGGCCACACTTACCACCGATTTTGCTTTTGGGATAGTGCTTAGCATTGGAATGTACATGTGCCGCTCTATGAAACTTAAACACTATTTTAACGGCAATCAAGAGCTGATTGCAAGCATTATCCATCTGCACAGGAAACTAAGGACATCCAGGATTGAGCAGTGGTGAGTCTCTTTCAATAGTCACATTTCTGGGCAGAGGGAAAAACTTATCATACAGGTATGATATATATGGTTTGATGCATGTGTCTTTACAGAGGAAGACGTTCTAAGATTGCTGTCTAAAGTGAAGACAAATAAGTCACAGGGTCCTGATGAGATACACCCAAAATTATTAAAAGAGCTTAGTGGTGAGCTGGCAAAACCATTAACAGATTTATTTAACCAATCATTAGCAACAGGAGTCGTCCCGGAAGATTGGAAATTGGCAAATGTCGTGCCCATTCACAAGAAAGGTAGCAGGGAGGAATCGAGCAACTATAGACCAGTGAGTCTGACATCAATAGTAGGCAAATTAATGGAAACCCTATTAAAGGATAGGATTGTGGAACATCTTAAATCCCATGGATTGCAAGATGAAAAACAACATGGGTTTACTTCAGGGAGATCATGTCAAACAAATCTTATAGACTTTTTTGACTGGGTGACTAAAATAATAGACGGTGGAGGTGCAGTAGACATTGCATATCTAGATTTTAGTAAGGCTTTTGACACTGTCCCACATAGAAGACTTATCAATAAACTGCAGTCATTGAGCATGGACTCCCATATTGTTGAGTGGATTAGGCAGTGGCTGAGTGACAGACAACAGAGGGTTGTAGTCAATGGAGAACATTCAGAACAAGGTCATGTTACCAGTGGGGTACCTCAGGGATCTGTACTGGGACCAATTTTGTTTAATATCTTCATAAGTGATATTGCAAAAGGCCTCGATGGTAAGGTTTGTCTTTTTGCTGATGACACAAAGATATGTAACAGGGTTGATGTTCCTGGAGGGAAACGCCAAATGGAAAAGGATTTAGGAAAACTAGAAAAATGGTCAGAACTCTGGCAACTGAAATTTAATGTGGATAAGTGCAAGATAATGCACCTGGGACGTAAAAACCCAAGGGCAGAATATAGAATATTTGACACAGTCCTGACCTCAGTATCTGAGGAAAGGGATTTAGGAGTAATTATTTCAGAAGACTTAAAGGCGGGAAGACAATGTAATAGAGCAGCACGAAATGCCAGCAGAATGCTTGGATGTATAGGGAGAGGTATAAGCAGTAGAAAGAGAGAAGTGCTTATGCCGCTGTACAGAACACTGGTGAGACCTCACTTGGAGTATTGTGCGCAGTACTGGAGGCCATATCTCCAGAAGGATATAGATACTCTAGAGAGAGTTCAGAGAAGAGCTACTAAACTAGTACATGGATTGCAGGAAAAAACTTACCAGGAAAGGTTAAAGGACCTTAACATGTATAGCTTGCAAGAAAGAAGAGACAGAGGGGATATGATAGAAACTTTTAAATACATAAAGGGAATCAACTCGGTAAAGGAGGAGAGCATATTTAAAAGAAGAAAAACTACCACAAGAGGACACAGTTTTAAATTAGAGGGGCAAAGGTTTAAAAGTAATATGAGGAAGTATTACTTTACTGAGAGAGTAGTGGATGCATGGAATAACCTTCCTGCAGAAGTGGTAGCTGCAAATACAGTGAAGGAGTTTAAGCATGCATGGGATAGGCATAAGGCTATCCTTCATATAAGATAGGGCCAGGGACTATTCATAGGATTCAGATATATTGGGCAGACTAGATGGGCCAAATGGTTCTTATCTGCCGACACATTCTATGTTTCTATGTACTTACGACCACCCTGCCTGAGGACAGGTTTGTTGACCAAGGACTGGGCTTTACAGCCCTCTATATTGTCACTGAGAGCAGGGGAACATTGATGGCAACAAATGCTACTTCATTCACAAAATCCGCCGAGCACTAACCCTACGTTCATGCTTTTTTTTTTTTTTCTCGCATTTTTAAGTTTTTCAGAAATGCACTGCAGTCCATTTAACCACTTCTGGACCGGAAGATTTTCCCCCTCAATGACCAGGCCATTTTTTACAATTTGGCACTTTTAACTGCATTAACGTGCAATGCTGTACTCAAATACAATTGATTTCCTTTTTTTCCCCACAAATAGAGCTTTCTTTTGGTGGTATTTGATCACCTGTGCGATTTTTATTTTTTGCGCTATAAACAAAAAAATTGCGACAATTCTGAAAAAAATGTACATATATTTTTCACTTTCTGCTATACAACATTCCCAATAAAAAAAACTTATCATGTCTACAAACTAGGGGGAAGATTTAAGTCATTTTTATTTTTTTTACTAGTAATGGCGGCGATCAGCGATTTTTAGCGGGACTTCGACATTGCAGCGGACAGCTCCGACACCTGACATTTTTGACACTTTTGGGGGCGCCAATGATATTACTACAGTAATCAGTGCTAAAAATATGTACTGTTACTGTACTAATGACACTGGCAGGGAAGGGATTAACACTGGGGCGATCAAAGGGTTAAATGTGTCCCTAGGGGTGTGCTTTCTAAATCTGTGCCGGATTGACTTATGGAATGAACACAGGGACCTGTGTTCCTAAATAGGAGGAACACAGGAGCCCTGTCTTCATTGCTGACGGAACAGCGGTCTGCCGTGTTTACAACGGCAGAACGCCATTCTGTCTCCACGGGGAGGGATCGCGGGTGCCCGGCGGCAATCGTGGCCCTTGGCCCCACAGGACAGCTTCCCCTCTGACGAATGGGCGCGCACATGTGCCCCCATGCTCGCTCCCGCAAAGCGACGTACGGGTACGTAGTTTCGTGGGAACCTGCCAACCTGCCCCTGTATATCTGCGGCAGCTGGTCAGCAAGTGGTTAACATGGTTTCCTATGGTACACATTCACATCTATGTGTTTTTTAGCTGGTGCATTTTTGTAAAGGGTCAGGGATTCTTTTCCCGCAGCAGATTGCGTTTTGCGTGTAATAGACTTCAATAGAGTCGCACCAGAAACACGAGTGTTACGTTTTTGATGCATTTATTCCCTTAAAAAAACTTTGAATATAGCTGGTTGCTATGGAGCGGGCTAGGAAGCCAGCTGCTGCATCCCTAACAACCGATGAGTACTCCCACTGACACCTGAATGTAAAAAGTATTGCCAGCTAAAAAATTTGTGAAAAAAAAATGGCAAGGGCCCCCCCAGATCAATTCCTGGCCCTTCAGGTCTGGTATAGATTTAAAGGTGAACCCCAAGCCAAACTAAAAATAAATGGGGTGAGGTTCCAACCAGAATCCATACCAGACTCTGCCCCCACCCTCAAGGACCTTCTCCCTATGTTGATTGGGACAAATACTTCTTCCTCACAACCCTGGGCTATGGTCTTGGGGGTCTGTGGGCTGAAAGAAATCTGGAAGCCCCCTTCAACAAGGGGGCCCCCCAGATCCCAGCCCCTCCATGTGAATGAGCATGGGGTAGTACTCCAACCCATTTACCAATAAAGTGTAAAAGTGAATAAAGACAGTTTTTGACAATTCCTTTATTACAAAATAAAAAAACAATGTCCCCCGATGTAGATTCATCTCATGCAACCCGCTGAACCCAAAAAACAGAAAAAAAAAAAAAGATCTGCTCGCCACGAATGCTCCCGCGGTCTGCTTGACCCACCGTGTGGCATTTCGTAAAGAGCTATGGTGGGGGCACCCGGTGACATCACCTGGTAGAACTGCCCCCTGTAACCTCAGCAGTCCAACATGCGCTGGTCGATGACGTCACAGGGTGCGGTGCCACTTGGTGACATCACCGACTGGCCCCGTCCCATAGCTATTTAAGAAATGTCACACAGTGGGGCAGGCAGACCACAGGAGTGTTCATGGCAAGTGGGGCTTTTTTTTTATTTCCGTTTTCAGGTGTGGTGGCGGCTTGAGTGACGATGAATCTACATCGGGGGGAAATTTTTTTTTAAATTTTTAATAAAGAATAGTCAAAAAACCCATGTACTTTCTTTATTCACTTTTACACTTTTTTGGTGAATGGGTAAGGATACTGTGTACCCCATACTCATTTACATGGGTACAGGCTGCATGCTTGGATAAGGGTTTGGTATGGATTTTGGGGGTTGTTTTTTTTTTTAACATTTTTAATTGTTAGCTTTTTTATTTTTTAGCTGTCAAGAGAGTCATCAGTTGTTAAAGACGTGGCGGCCGTCTTCCCATAGCAGGTTGCTCCTTAGCAACCAGCAATATACAGTGTTTTTAAAGGGAAAAAAAAAGCAAAATGCATGAAAACTGCATCAAAAAAGCAGGTTTAAAAACGTAAAACGTGCCTGAAAAACTCATTAACTGCAACCGCATAGATGTGAACCCAGATTTAAGCTTGCCAAGATAACTAATAATCCGCTCTTTCAGCAATTCAAGGGTGATGGTGACTTAAAGAATTTTGTTCCAACTGTATTGCGCTTATCATGAAGCCCTGCAATCACTGGCTTACAAGCGCCCCCTGCTTCTCGACATGAATTTCTCAAATATCCGTCAATTCATCAATCGAGAATGTAGCCAACGGAGACTGAGTCTTCCCTGGGAAGATTAAACTCCTTTGCCGTGCCATTCTTTTGTCCAGAGAAGCAGCATTTCACTCCGGGGTAGGGTTTCATTTTCCCACTGCATACTTATGTAAAAGTTCATATCACTAGTACCACTCCTCTTGCGTCAAGAATTTAATTGATCCTTTCCATTCATTGAGGAGTATGGAAGGCTGTGCCTTGAAAAGGTGAAGTATGTTTTGACTTTGAAGGCAGTCATCCAGGTCATCCCATTCCAGGCCTGCTTAACCGCCCTAATAAATGACTAGACCCAATAGACACTCAAAACTTGCTTAGCCTTTTCAAGGACAATCAATCTTCTTCTACCTCTGGGAAAGCCTTGTGTAAGGCAGGGGTGAATTGCTTGAAACAAGATTCCCTCAGAGCCTAGAATAAAGATGGCTGTGATGTACTCCTGTCTTCTCTGGTTAGAAGGGCTAACTGTGATGCCCTGAACTCATCTGAAGGGCTGCGTCCTTGACATGCCCGGAGTCCGCTGACATAAGTGGCTGGAGAACTTGGTTAGAGACTCACTACCTACTTGCAATGAAGAGCCATGACTTGCTGGCTCACAGCATCCTTTGTCCTTAGAGCAGTCTCTGCGTTAATATACACAGACATGTTAGTCTGGCAATAGGTCCGTGCCACAGGCCCAGCACGTCTCACCTTTTTGTTACTGATAGAGCTCTGAGAACGAGGAATGCTGACACTCACTGGTAACTTTCTGCACCTCCTGGGCGAGACCTGCGGGGGTCTCTGCACACTGGACTTGTCATGACATGGCAACACTCTTTTACCTTGACCTAAAGCAAAAGCCAGAGAGGGCTATGTTACACCAGAAGATGAAGGCCACGCTCATGGAAAGGGACTCTTTTTTTTTTTTTCCTCTTCTTACCAGACTGATGGTCCCTACCTGAGCATACTGTATAGAGGTCTTGGCTATGTAGTAGAAAGTTCCTATATGGGCAAGAATGTCAACACTGCGCAAAAAGAAAAAAGGAGACTCAGAGAAAGAAGCAAATATCATAGACATGTGCCAAAATCACCTTCCTTCTCCGCCCATTCACCTGCAGCATAAGCATGGGAAAACAGAAGATGTTTCCAGTGAAAAACCCACCTTCTGCATGCAAGAGCCTGGACATGCCTGAACAAAGATGTCCACCACGTTAGGCCCTCTGCACAGTGCATACAGTGCATAGCTGGCCCTGCGTCCGGAAATGGCCACAAAACCTGGACCGGATTGTGCACGCACGCTGGTCACACGAAAAGCCACAGGTGAAAGGAAAAAACTGAAGATAAAAGAAAAAGGAAAAAAAAAACAAAATCACTCCCACAAAGGACAAATGACGAAGCCTAATGAAGGTAGAGGCAAGTAAGGAAAAACAAAAATAGATAACTCAAACCTGTGGGAGAAAAGAAAAGGCAGCACTAACTCCAGCACCAGAATTCAGTTCAGGTGTGCAGAGAAACACATACAGATCGGACTCTAAGGGCTCTTTCACACGGGCGTTCCATAAGTCCTTTTTTCATCCCATCCGTTTGCGGATGAAAAACGGACATAATGTATCTCTATGTAAATACGGATGTCAGCGGATGATCATCCGCTGACATCCGTTTTTCGTCAGTTCCATTCAGTTCAGTTTTATGGAACGGAAGAGAATCCTATTTTTTCTTCCGTTCAAAAAACGGAACGGACGCAAAACGGATGTCAGTGGTGTCATCCGCTGACATCCGTATTTACATAGACATTATGTCCGTTTTTCATCCGCAAACGGATGGGATAAAAAACGGACATACGGACCGGATGACACAAGTGTCATCTGTGTCCGTTGCAAAAAAAAAAAAAAAGGACCTGATCCGGCAAAAAAAACTGAACGCCCGTGTGAAAGAGCCCTAAGGCCCCTTTCACACATGCTGTCCGTATGTCTGTTTTTCATCCATCCGTTGACGGATGAAAAACAGACATCAATGTATCTCTATGTAAAAACGGATGACAACGGATGATCATCAGTTAACATCCCTTTTCATCCGCTTCCGTCAATGTCCGTTTTTTTTAACGTATGAATGCTCTATTTTTCATCCGTCAAAAAAACGGATCGGACGAAAAACGTATGACAACGGATGAAAAACGGATGACAACGAATGAAAAACGGATAACTGACGAAAAACGGATGAAAAACGGATAACAACTGATGAAAAACCGATGACAACTGATGAAAAACGGATGAAAAACGGATAACAACTGATGAAAACGGATGACAATGGATGAAAAACAGATGACAACGGATGAAAAACAGATAACTGACGAAAAATGGATGAAAAATAGATAACTGACGAAAAACGGATGAAAAACGGATAACAACTGATGAAAACGAATGACAACGGATGAAAAACGGATGAAAAACAGATAACTGACGAAAAACAGATGAAAAACGGATAACAACTGATGAAAAACGGATGAAAAACGGTTAACAACTGACGAAAAACGGATGACAACTGATGAAAAACAGATGACAACTGATGAAAAACAGATGACAACTGATGAAAAACGGATGAAAAACGAATAACAACTGACGAAAAACGGATGACAACTGATGAAAAACGGATGAAAAATGGAGGAAAAACGGATGGAAAACTGATACATTTTGACGTGACTGAACTGAAGAACTGAACGGACCGTATGTGTGAAAGGGGCCTTACAACCAAACATCAGTTCAGGTGTGCAGAGAAACACATGCAGCATGGACTCTAGCAATCAATCACCAGCTTAGGCGCACCACATGAGATTCTGATGTCTCTAGTTAGAGAACTCCTCAGCCCCAAAGACCACCAGAACGGGCTCCCAAACTTGCTGGTGCATTTAGGAACCTAAGATGTGGGAATGCGCCAGGGAGGGGTTGAGACAGATGGACTCCAACTCAGTTGGCAGGTAGGGACTTATTGCAACATTATGGTCTTACGAGTGCAGATCTTAAGGACAAAAAAGAGAATGGGGGAGGTAGCTCTAGCTATCCTTTTATAGATTTAGACATCTCCTGCAGGTGGATATAGGGACGAAGCTATATCACAGGTATCCGGCCATGTCGGGGTCAGGAAATGTAGTTTTTATTGCAGAAATGACAGACAGAATTTTGGGACACTCTGGCCATTAGGAGCTTACTCCCAGCATCCCAGGAGCGAGTGTGCTCCTGAGTACTAAGCCCTCACAGTGCGCTCTCCTTCACTCTGTAGCCACAGAGGCCGAGGGACAGAGTCCTGCACATGCATGAACTTTGGAATTTGCACATCCATGGGTAAAACTTTTATTGTCCATCAAGCAATAAGGCCTCTATACCATAGAGCAGGGGTGTCAAACTCATTTTCATCGTGGGCCGCATAAGCATTGTGGTTGCCCTCAAAGGGCCGGTTATATCTGTAAGATTAGATGTCCAGAGCACCCCATGTCCGCTTACACCCTTACATGAGATGTAAAGAGCCCCCCTCCATCAGAAGTCAAGAGTCACTCACGTTTCCTTACATCACAATGCACCCCCTTACCTTGTGCTGCTGCCAGGAAGAAGATGCGGGTGGATCTGGGAAGAAGTGCAGGGTCTGGAGGAGAACCAGATGAGGGCTGGAGTCAGCTTCCAGAGTCTGCTGAATGCTGAGACCAGGTGAGGCAGAGGTGCAGGATCTGTAATAGGAGCTCTGCCCTCCTCTCTGCTTTGGACTGCTGAGAAAGGGGATGTGTGGGCAAAGATGAGCATTTCTGCAGCTGCACAGAGGAGTGCAGGAGTTCTGTCCTCTCTGCTGCTGACTACTGAGACAAGGAGGGGGCAGAGACGAGGGGGTGCCACAGCTGCAGGAGAGGTGTAAGGGCCACATGAAATGGCCTGAGGGGCCACATTCGGCCCGCGGGCCTTGTGTTTGACACCTGTGCCATAGAGACTATAGAAGCCTAGAGAGATGGAATACTCTGCATATTTATGCAATAGTACAGGTTTCTTCCAATTACATCATTGCTCTGATATTACACAGTCTGGTTTTTAAACACCTCCAATAGCCGTGGAGGTGTTTCAATCAATGATGAAATACTGGCAGTGTACTGATTCATCTTAGTCCTGTACAATACAAAAGAAAAGTGCAGTTACCTTGAACCGATTCTACCTACACAATTTTCTGAAAACCGAGAATGACAGTCTGTGTGTAACAGCGGTAATATGTACTTGAATCACAACAAAGGGTTTCATTCTTTATAAGCTTGCTGTTTGTGTTTAAGAACAGACAGTTGGTGTCAATCAAACGAGTTACTGTATGAACCATCTTCTGTGTGACTCCCACTTCCCCTCAAGCATTTGTAGCTTAGTGTTATGACATTACCTTATGGAGAGCTGTAGTCATGGCGGAAAAAAAAAAAAAAAAAAAAAAAAAAAAAAAACTTCTCTTGGCTAATATGTTTTGTGCATGTGAAAGAGGAACTTTACTCCTTCCCCTGCCTCCATACCATCCCTTACCTGGTATGCTGGGTTCTCTTAAAAAAATGTACTGACCTATCCAGTAGATTCAATGTTATCCTGCAGTGAACCAGTCAGCATCTTTTGCTGCCATCTTGGTCCTCTTCAGTGTGGTGCTTCTTCCAGATTCAGGCAGCCTCAAATAGGCTTCCCCCGGCCTAGTGGAGCTGCTGGATTATGACACTTCATTCCAGCCATGGCCAGAATGGAGATGGGTGGCAGGACCCTGTGGGGAAAAAAAAAAACGTGCACAAGTAGTTCACCCCCCTTCAAAAAAAGTACCAGCTATTATAATTGGGTAGGGAGGGGGAGCCATGCTTTCAAGTCAGTTTGTGGGGTAAAGTTCCACTTTACATATACGTATATAAACCAAGTCACTATGGCCGGCCATACATGGCCTGAACCGGCCGAGATTTGAACCGTTAGAGGGCAGGCTGAATGTACACAATTGATTGATCAATTAACTTGAGTACAACCAGCCTGCTGGATTCTAGGGACTGCTTTAGCCTGCTAGGGATAATCATTGTCTTCTCCCAGCAGGAACGGCTTCCCCCTGCTGGTAGCAGACAATTGCTTTGCAGGAGGGATTCCCCTGTCAGCACTGTGTATCATGCAAATTTCTTTGCTGCAACCTGTAAATTCGGATTATGTATGACCTGCTTCAATCCTTGTTCTCAAATCCTTAATTGTTTTTAAATACTTTTAAATCTTCAGCTTTCAATAAAATAATACCTGCCAAGGTTCGTCAATCAGGCACACACTGTTATTGCACATGGCACCAGAATAAAGAAGGAGAAATAGAGGGGGATTGTGGAACTTATGGACAAAATTCATATTCTCTAACTTAAACATAAAACAAATTTTATTCCAGCAGATGCTAAACAATTAGACACCTTACGCACTTCCCTAGCTCAGTGCTTAAATCGGAGAGCCAGGGACAAACTTAGATTTTATGCACATCATTTATATGAGCACAGAAACAAATGTGGTTGCCTTCTAGCGAGACAATTGCAGAAACGACAGGCTCTTTGCCATGTGCATGGCTTGACGGTTTAAAACGAGCGGATAATAGACACCCGCTCTACTGCTAAAGAATTTCAACAGTTCTGCTCTTCCTTTTACAACCTATCTCCCTCCACGCCCCTGATGCCAACGAGTTCTTTAAAGGTAAGGTATCTTACCATAAGCATATCTACGGGAATCGGCCCTTCCGGCTCTATCTAATCTGGTTATCGAGGAACTGGATAACCAGACTCCGCACCACAGTGGCTAATCTTCCTTTGGGCAAGAGCCCGGGACCAGATGGTTTTACAAATTAATATTATAAAAAAAAAAAAAAATTCTTCTCTAGCTGAACCCCTTAAAGTACTTATAACTCTATCACCTCCCAAAATCCATTACCTCATGAGGCGCTATTAGCATACATACCAGTTTTACCAAAAGTGGGCAGGGACCCGCAGAGTTGCGTCAATTATAGAACCATCTCCCTGTTAAGCGCTGATACCAAGCTGTTAGCCAAAATTTTGGCGGTATGCCTACAGGATCGTATTGCAGCCTTAATACATCCGGACCAAACTGGTTTCATTGTAGGCCGCGAGGCCAGAGATAATTCTACATGGGCTTTACACATTTTGTATTGGCCTAAGCAGGGTCCTGCTCGAGTTTCCTGCTTGGTTTTATCAATAGATGCAGAAAAAGCTTTTCATCAGGTCAATTGGGTCTATATGGTGGAACTACTCCCTGGGCTTGGCCTTGAACGGATGATGGGATGGATTTTGGCACTTTATCAGGGTCCTCTAGATCGTGTAAGGGTGAATGGAATCCCCTCCAATCACTTTGATATTCATAATGGGACTAGGCAGGGCTGCCTGTTGTCCCCTTATTATTTGCCTTGGTGCTGGAACCTTTTCTGAGGCGGGTCAGGACTTATACCAACATTTCAGGGATCAGCATTCGGGCTATGCTGATGACCTCCTTTTGTACCTCTCCAGACCGTATATTTCCCTACCAGTTCTTATGAGAGAACTGGACAAATTTGGTTCCTTGTCAAATTTTAAAATTAATTATGGTAAATTGGAACTACTTCCAGTCCATGTTCCTCCTCATATGACTGAATCTTTACAGCGATCGTTTCCTTTTGTGTAGAAGAGAGACTCCCTATCATACCTTGGCACGCATATTTCGGCTGACCCCAAAATTCTTTATGACCGCAACTATGACTCTCTACTGAATAATATTTTGAAGGACCTTCAACAGTGGAGGATCCATCCTCTGACTTGGTTTGGAAGGATGAACGCTCTTAAAATGGCAATTCTCCCAAGAATCATATACATTTTATGTGCTGTACCTATTTCCCTTCCTCAGATTTTTTAAAAGCCTTTATAGGGCCTTTTTAGCCTTTATTTGGCACAACAAACATCCTAGGCTATCATATGACATCCTCTGTCGGGCGAAATTAGATAGTGGAGTTGGTCTCCCTGATGTTGCCCTTTACTATAAGGCTATGGCCCTAGTTCAAATTATAAATCGTCATCCAAATTATCAGTCCCTCAAGATAAAAAAATGTGCATTTACTATTTTTTGTTTTGTGAGTCTGTAAAGCTTTGCACCAGCGATCAACAGATCGCTGGTACCATGCAGGACTCCTGCAGACCTGTCAGTGTATCTGTTTGCTCATATGAGCAAACAGATACAAACCGGAAGCATAAATGACCTACCACAGAGCTCAACAGCTCCATGGTAGTTTATTGAGAAGTACAAGCCGGCAGCAGCAAAGACTGTCAGGACTTGTAGTTTCCCATTCACAGAGAGGATCATGAATGAATGACATGGCAAGGTGGCTGGAGCCCTGCACGGCCAGTGTTAGTTTGAAAGAGCGAAAGCAGGTGCCTGGAGAAATGCTCCCCTGCTGTCACGGGGGGAGGGGAGGGTGGCTGCATCTGCTGGAACATGTTTGTAAGGTTCTGGCACTCTCAGTGCCTCCTATCACATCATTTCCAGGTGCGTTCCATCTACCTAGATAGATGAAGCACATATAGGTGTGTTTCCCTTTAAGAGTGCTGACATCATCATGAGGCGCCGGACTGAACAGCTATTTAAATCACCAACTTTCACTCACGTGTGTTCGTTCATCCTGCTGTGTGCCTAGATGTGCCTTGATGCTAACCTGTCTTGAAGCTCTCATGCTTGCAAGCATACCTCGCTGTCGGAACCACGCTGCGCTGATCCCTGTATCCCGCTACCGGATCATCCGCTCTTGTCGAACCTCTCCTCTGCTACATTGCTACTAGTGATAAGTACCCCACAGGGGAAACCTCAATAACCTTCATACTAAAGCTTACACTGTCTAGCTCTGCATACTAAGGACTGTTACTACATCTGCACTATCTAGATTGCTAGCTCTTGAGCCTACTATCATCTGCTCTTGCACTGGGTTAGTCTCTCCTGTATGTCATCTGCTATCCTATCATCTACTACCATACATAATTGCTAACCTATCTGCATCCCACCTGTTACTATCTCATTCTCAAGAACATTCCTCTCAAGTGTCTGTCACCTATCGTCTCAACTCAACCTGTCTCTTCAGCCTATCACCTCTATACTACTATATACATAGATCACTCCAGGAACTTCTTATTGAGTGTGTGTATTTACTTGCTGAATTGAGATCATCCACACATGATGAGTCTTTGGGAGTTGGGATTGGTGTCTCAGCGTTTCTCTACATGACTACTGAAGTGGAATATTTCTGCTGAATCCATTTTATCTGGTTCGTTCAATCTGTAACGCTCCTGCGTTTTATGTATGATGTGGATTTACAGCTGCAGAAATATTCCACTTCAGTAGTATCGGGGAGAAAAGCCTTGGTGAGAGAGGTAAAGAAGAACCCAAAGATCACTGTGGCTGAGCTCCAGAGATGCAGTCAGGAGATGGGAGAAAGTTGTAGAAAGTCAACCATCACTGCAGCCCTCCACCAGTCGGGGCTTTATGGCGGAGTGGCCCGACGGAAGCCTCTCCTCAGTGTAAGACACATGAAAGCCCGCATGGAGTTTGCTAAAAAACACCTGAAGGACTCCAAGATGGTGAGAAATAAGATTCTCTGGTCTGATGAGACCAAAATAGAACTTTTTGGCCTTAATTCTAAGCGGTATGTGTGGAGAAAACCAGGCACTGCTCATCACCTGTCCACTACAGTCCCAACAGTGAAGCATGGTGGTGGCAGCATCATGCTGTGGGGGTGTTTTTCAGCTGCAGGGACAGGTTGACTGGTTGCAATCGAGGGAAAGATGAATGCGGCCAAGTACAGGGATATCCTGGACAAAAACCTACTCCAGAGTGCTCTGGACCTCAGACTGGGCCGAAGGTTTACCTTCCAACAAGACAATGACCCTAAGCACACAGCTAAAATAACGAAGGAGTGGCTTCACAACAACTCCGTGACTGTTCTTGAATGGCCCAGCCAGAGCCCTGACTTAAACCCAATTGAGCATCTCTGGAGAGACCTAAAAATGGCTGTCCACCAACGTTTACCATCCAACCTGACAGAACTGGAGAGGATCTGCAAGGAGGAATGGCAGAGGATCCCCAAATCCAGGTGTGAAAGACTTGTTGCATCTTTCCCAAAAAGACTCCTGGCTGTATTAGATCAAAAGGGGGCTTCTACTAAATACTGAGCAAAGGGTTTGAATACTTAGGACCATGTGATATTTCAGTTTTTCTTTTTTAATAAATCTGCAACAATGTCAACAATTCTGTGTTTTTCTGTCAGTATGGGGTGCTATGTGTACATTCATGAGGAAGAAGAATGAACTTAAATGATTTTAGCAAATGGCTGCAATATAACAAAGAGTGAAAAATTTAAGGGGGTCTGAATACTTTCCGTACCCACTGTATGTGGGAAGTTTTTTTTCTGTCATTCCAAGAATGTTTGTACCATTAATGGCATTCTTGTTTTCAGCATGGTACAAACTTTTAAGGAAAACTGGATTATCATTTGCTCGATTTTGTGGGTTTTATGTCTGTAGTGCTACCCCCATCCAGATCAGCATCTTTGCATCCAGATCAGCATAAACAGTAGTAAGATCTCCTCAAGTGCAGCAGTAAGCAGTAGTAAAGTTTAATCCACCGAGTGCTGAAACGGGACTGCCAGAGTGCATTTATGGTAGCAAACCTAGTCCTAGACTGACCGGGTATGCACTATCCAAAAGAAAAGGAGAATGGTAGAGGACGGGGCAGAGGTACTGTTAGGAACCTGTCAGGAAGGCTCTGGCAGAGAATGAGTTAAAACTCACAGGCTATTCCGGCTCCACCCTTCTCATCAAGAAAGAGCACTATTTAAGCTGGATCAGCACACAGGTTCAGTGCTGTCTCGTCTTCAGCTCCTGCCGTTGTTCCTGAACCTGTGACCTGTTTACTGCTGATTTCCTGTTGACCTTTTGGCTTGTTCCTGACTCCGCTCGTCTGCTGCCCGTCCTGACCCCGGCTTGTTTGACCATTCTCTCGGATCTCCCTTGTCTGTTTACTTGCCTTCGGACCTTGATGGGGCGACCCTGAGGACCGCGACCTGGTATCCACACGCAGCGAAGTCCCTCCTCACCACCAGAGGCTCTGGCGAAAACCGGTTGATACTTAGACTCCGCACCTCAGGCTAGCCTGTGTCACTTACCTTGGGGGTTCTGTCCAAGCTCCGCCCTCTAGCGGACATCGGGGCCTATCTCTGTTGTCAGTTTACCACCAGCACCCTAACAGTACGAGACAGCCATGTCGGAACCTGCAAGAGAGGCTTCACCGTTAGAGGAGATCTGCCAACGCCTAGCAGCCCTGTCTCAAGCCGTGAGGACG
Source organism: Pelophylax lessonae (assembly GCF_965119305.1). Lineage (NCBI taxonomy): Eukaryota > Metazoa > Chordata > Amphibia > Anura > Ranidae > Pelophylax > Pelophylax lessonae. Next base: position 123,714,392 of record NC_138780.1, on the reverse strand, counting down.
CTTCAGGATGGCTATACACAGTTAGAGGGACGATTGCGCTCTGTAACCCTCCCTGCAGATTCCACTGCGCCATCTGCTCCCTCCTCTGCTGCCGCAGCCACAGGACCAGCCTCCAGCCCCACAGTAGTGATGCTGCCTACGGAACCTCGGGTCCCTACCCCTGAAAAATATTCCGGAGATCGGGGTAAATTCCGAGCGTTTCGCAATGCCTGCCAGCTATACTTCTCCTTGCAACCCCGGACCTTCTCCCTGGAGGCCACCAAGGTGGGGTTTGTTATTCCATTGCTACTATGCGGACCCCAGTCCTGGGCCCATCGGCTCCTTGAAGAGGGTAGCCCCCATTTGAACTCTTTATTGTCATTTTTTGAGGCTATGGCCCAACTCTATGATGATCCACAGCGATCTTCCACCGCAGAAGCTGCACTACACGTTCTCCAGCAGGGGCGCAGACCCGTAGAAGACTATGTCACGGACTTCCGTCGCCTGAGTTCCGACACTTCCTGGAACAAGGCTGCACTCCGGTACCAGTTCCGTCTTGGCTTGTCCGAAGCACTGAAGGACGAATTGGCCCGGGTGGGCATCCCCGACGCTCTAGAGGATTTGATCTCCCAGACCATTCAAATCGACCGTCGGCTCTGAGATCGCAGGGCGGAACAATCAATGCAGCAGTTTCAGCCAGCCTGGATGTTGCCATGAGTAGCACCTCCTGTACACTTCCCTTCCGCTGGGGCAGTTTCTCCCAGCCCTGCTCCCGCCGGAGCCATGCCTGATGCTCCTAATCCCACGCAACTTGGGGTCATGCGGCCTGTCTTGTCTCCGGAGGAGAGACGTCGCCGCCAGCTGGGTAAACTTTGCCTGTATTGCGGAGAAGCTGGCCATTATGTGCGCTCCTGCCTAGCGAAACACCATAAGTCTTTGCCAGTCTCGCCCTCCAGTTGTGTGGCATCAGTTACCTCTACCTCCCACTTAGCCTTTCCTGTGTCTTTGCAGCTCCCAGAAGGACGTGTCCAGGTTACAGCAATCATTGACTCCGGAGCCTGCAGTTGTTTCATTGACCGTTCCTTTGCGGGGCAGCAAGGCATACCTCTCCAGACCAAGACCCAGGACCTCACTATCTTCCTGGCCGATGGATCCCACATCAAGTCTGGACCCGTGACCCAAGAAACCCTTCCTCTTCCAATGGTCTCTCCATCTGGCCATAAGGAATTGATAAGTTTGGATGTCATCGCATCTCCCTTATTTCCCATTATCCTGGGATTGCCATGGTTGCAGGCATACAACCCGCAAATCAACTGGAGCACAGGAGTCATCCAGTTCCCGTCTCATATTCTGCAGGAACTCCTGTCTACCCGCTCCATCCAAGTCCCCCCAAACTCTGTTCTGTCTCGAATCTGAGCCTGATTTACGTTCTGTTGTACCCAAGGCCTATCACGACTTCCTGGATGTTTTCAGTAAGCAGGGAGCTGAGACCTTACCTCCTCACCGTTCATATGATTGCCCCATCGACCTGCTACCAGGAGCCGAGATCCCATTTGGCCAAATGTACCCACTATCTGAACGTGAGCTGGACGCTTTAAAGGACTATGTGGACAAAAGTCTGAAGAAGGGGTTAATCCGTCCTTCCACCTCTCCGGCAGGGGCAGGTATCTTTTTTGTAGAAAAGAAGGATCACTCCCTTCGACCTTGTATTGATTACAGAGACTTGAATAAAGTTACTATTAAGAACCGCTACCCTCTCCCTCTGGTTCCCAAGCTCTTTCAGCGGCTCAGATCTGCTGTCCTGTTCACTAAGTTGGATCTCCGTGGGGCCTACAACTTAGTCCGTATTCAAGAAGGCGATGAGTGGAAGACAGCTTTTCGTACCAGGTTCAGGCATTTCAAATATCTTGTGATGCCTTTTGGCCTCTGCAACGCCCCAGCTACTTTCCAACACTTTGTGAACGATATTTTCGGGGATTGGCTGGATATCTTTGTCATCGTTTACCTAGATGACATCCTAATCTTCTCTACATCCCTGGAGCAACATCGCGAGCATGTTCGAAATGTCCTTGGCCACCTTCGTCAGCATGGTCTCTATGTTAAGGCCGAGAAGTGTGAATTCGAGCGGAGAAGCATCCCGTTTCTGGGGTTAATAATTTCTACAGAGGGTATAGAGATGGATCCCCAGAAGGTCTCTGCCATCCTGGATTGGCCACCTCCATCTGACAAAAAGGGAGTGCAGCGATTCGTTGGCTTCGCCACTTTCTATAGAAAGTTCATTAAGGGTTTCTCTCATATCATCACTCCCATAACTCAGCTCACCAAGAAGAGTGTTCGCTTTCAATGGACCCCCGAAGCCCAGTCCGCCTTCTTGGTCCTTAAGAAGCTCTTCACGTCAGCCCCTGTGTTGAGTCACCCGGATCCCACCTTACCCTACCTACTCGAGTTGACGCTTCTGAAGTTGCTGTCGGGGAAGTCATCTCCCAAAGACAGGGAACCAAGGACTTGATACACCCGATAGCCTTCTTTTCCCGGAAACTCTCCTCTGCAGAGAGGAATTATGATGTTGGGGACCGGGAACTTCTGGCGATCAAAGCCGCACTTGAAGAGTGGCGGTATTTGCTTGAGGGGGCTGTACACCCTATTCTTATTTTTACGGATAACAAAAACCTTAGGTATCTGAGATCTGCAAAACGTTTGAGACCCCGTCAGGCACGGTGGGCACTTTTTTTTTCAAGGTTTTCATTTCATATCACCTATCGGCCTGGGTCTAAAAATGTTAAACCGGATGCCCTGTCCCGGATGTTTGATTACCCGAAGGAAACTTCAGTACCTGACACCATCCTATCCGAAAAGAACTTCCTACTTTTATTCACAAATCTGAAAGCCCGTCTTGAGCAAGCCTCTGCCCACATTCCTGGTCCACCCGGAATACCCCTGGTGCACAAGACTGGCTTGTTATGGGTTAAAGACAAGATCTTCGTCCCGGAAGAGGTCAGAACAGCAATTCTGGCTGCCTGCCATGATCACCCTCTGGCCGGTCATTTTGGCGTCCATAGAACCCTTGACCTCCTGCAGCGTTCTTTTTGGTGGCCTGACATGGAAGAGAGCTGCAGGAGTTATGTACTCTCCTGTACCACCTGTTCCTGGTGTAAAACCGCTAGAAGTAAGGCGTGGGGCCTTCTCAGACCTCTTCCCATTCCTGATCGGCCCTGGCAAACAATTGCCATGGATTTCATCGTGGAACTTCCACCTTCTGCGGGGTGCTCTGCCATTTTTGTGGTGGTAGATCGACTCTCTAAAATGGCCCATTTTTTGCCCCTCAAGGGTACTCCCTCTGCAAGGGAAACCACAGAGATCTTCATTAGGGAGATCATAAGACTCCATGGGATTCCCAGGAACATCATCTCTGACAGAGGGGTACCATTTACGTCCCGCTTTTGGAACGCTTTATGTAAACTGTTAAAGATCGAGTTGTCTATGTCCTCAGCCTACCACCCACAGACCAACTGACAAACTGAGAGGACAAACCAAACCCTGGAGCAGTACCTGCGGTGCTTTACCACCTTTGTCCAGGGCGACTGGGTAGCCCTGTTACCATTTGCAGAATTCTCCTACAACAATTCCAAGCACTCTGTTACTGGCCAATCTCCCTTCTTCGCTAATTACGGTTTTCATCCCTCCTTCTTACCAGATATTCCATGTGAATCCGGAGTTCCTGCAGTCCAAGACACCGTGAACTTATTTTCCCAGAATAATAACCTTCTGCGGGAGACCTTAGCCAAGGCCCAAACTGCGTCCAAAAGGATCTTCGACAAGAGAAAGAAGGGAGAGTTGATTCTTCAACCGGACGATCGGGTCTGGCTTTCCACGGCTAATCTCCGCCTGGCCTGCCTGTCCAAGAAACTGGCTCCCAGATTTATTTGTCCATTTCCAGTTAAAAGGAAACTCAATAATGTGTCCTATGAACTATCCCTACCCGATACCCTTCGGATCCATCCCATATTTCATGTTTCCTTACTGAAGCCCGTGATCCCCGATAACTTCCCCGGTAGAAGTTCCGGTACCCCAGAACCTGTGATCATGGATGGAGATGTGGAGTATGAGGTTTAGGCTGTGGTGGACTGTCGAAAGAGAGGTAACCAGCTACAGTTTCTCATCAAATGGAAGGGTTATGGTCCGGAAGAGAACTCCTGGGAGCCTGAACGGAACGTCCATGCTGCAGACCTAATCCAAGCATTTTTTCATGCTCATCCACAAAAAAGGAGCTTGTTGGGCACCCGGAGGTTGCCCTTAAGGGGGGGGGGCAATGTTAGGAACCTGTCAGGAAGGCTCTGGCAGAGAATGAGTTAAAACTCACAGGCTATTCCGGCTCCACCCTTCTCATCAAGAAAGAGCACTATTTAAGCTGGATCAGCACACAGGTTCAGTGCTGTCTCGTCTTCAGCTCCTGCCGTTGTTCCTGAACCTGTGACCTGTTTACTGCTGATTTCCTGTTGACCTTTTGGCTTGTTCCTGACTCCGCTCGTCTGCTGCCCGTCCTGACCCCGGCTTGTTTGACCATTCTCTCGGATCTCCCTTGTCTGTTTACCTGCCTTCGGACATTGATCGGTTCTCCCTAGGTGGGGCGACCCTGAGGACCGCGACCTGGTATCCACACGCAGCGAAGTCCATCCTCACCACCAGAGGCTCTGGTGAAAACCGGTGGATACTTAGACTCCACACCTCAGGCTAGCCTGTGTCACTTACCTTGGGGGTTCCGTCCAAGCTCCGCCCTCTAGCGGACATCAGGGCCTATCTCTGTCGTCAGGTTACCACCAGCACCCTAACAGGTACAAAGGGGACTTGTAGAATAATTATTACAGTAAGGGCTGGGGTGTTGTTCTGCTAATGTTGGGACCCTTTAAGAGCGTTGGTGCACTTAACGACAGTCCAGTTAACCTGCATGCAGTACAGTAACGTCTCGGCACACATCCAAGGTAGATGTGGCAGTATAGTAGCAGTCTGGGTTTGGAAGTGCAGTATGAAATCTGTCCTGATCTCAGTGGCTCAGTCTCTGCTAGCAGTATCAGCAATTAACAAATAGACCTCTAACTAGTCCCTGTGATGCTGTGTTGACCTCTCACTGTAGAAGTGGGGCCCACTTGGTCTCTCTCTGTAAGCCTCCAGTGATCAGCGGCGGGAAGCAAAGGGTGAGTAGACACTGAAGCGTCCCTGTAGCAGTTGTGCGTGTACTGTGATGTGGGCAGTGCTGTGCTGCTCCTGCATGTTCTCCCTTCCAGTATGAGTGTCACGTACCTGGTGGAGACCAAGCTGTAGAGAGGGCTTCTCTTGCACTTCCTGTCCAACACCCCTGGTAGAGATGACAGGCGGTGTAGGACACAGAGTGGCACGAGGGCCGGTATAGCAGGTGGTGCCTTGACAGGAGACTGATGGCTGTGGATTACTAGATGAGCACCTGGAACTGAAACTTGGTGATGCTGGATGAGAAGGCAGGAGCGAAGCCTGAACACAAGCCAAGGAGTCGTCAACAGCCGGGCAGCACGGGTACAGGAACGTGAGACGGAAGAGGAGTCAGGATACAAGCCGAAGTCGGTACACAGTCTGGCAGCGAGATGCAAAGGCATAAAGACAGGAGCAGGGTCAAACACAGGCCAGGGTCAAAGTGAGGCAGGCAGGAATCCAGAGGAGAGTCAGAGGCAAGCTGGGTTGGTATGAGTAATCCAGAAGCAGGTCAGGGCACAGGTAAACAGGAACAACCTGAAAGACCACTCAGCAATATGCTCCTGTCACTGCTCAGTTTAAATAGGCCGTTTGGCGCCAAATACGTGCGCACGTTGCGTACATGCTTTCACGCATGCGCATACGCACATTTCTTCCTGTGTGCCTGGGCATGCGCACAAACACCTGTTTGGGTCCAGCTGAGCGTCTCTTACAATGAGGCTCGGATCACTTCTGGTATGGCCTCCTGTTGGCAGACAAATATCCAGGCAGAGGTGCTCTCTCTCCAATTCCCTTGGTGCCAAGAGGAAGAAGTTTCCTGGGCAGTTCGATAAAAGAAAATCCTCAATTTTCTTCTACTGTGCAGTGCCTATTGAGATCTGTAGTTTAAGGAGTCCATTGGCCCCATTATATGGCTGCTGTCTCAAACTACAACTCCCAGGATTCTCAGCGCTCTGCATAGAAGTCTGTGGGCTTGCTTGGCATTAATTTCAAATAATATTGTGTGGCCCTTAATCCTCCACATGTACAATAAACCTACATAAACAAATCAATAATGCTTGTGTGTTGTCAAAAATATTCAAAATTCACATAATTTTAAATAATAAAATCATTTACCACAATATGTGCGAGTAGTGACAGAATTTCACCCAGACCCCCATTGCTGCAAGAGCAGTGATAATTCAAAATAAAAATATTTAAAAATACATATTTGATAAATATGCACAATTCTTCAGTATAACTCACAATAAGTGCCGGTTCACATTTGTGCGATTGCGGAGATCGCATGTAATTCGGAGCGCACTGCTCCTAAATTACATCTCATGTGCGGTGCGAATTTCAGCCATACACTTTGTATGGCTGAATTCGCACCGCATCCGCAATAAACACGCACATGAGGCTTTTTTTCATCGGCAGCAGAATCGGATCGCATAGTGGTTCACACTAGTGCGATCCGATTCCGTGCGAACTTGCAGATCGCACTGCGATATGCCATCGCAACTGGGGGTGTCGTTAACTTTTAATTGACACCCCCTGCGTATCGCATATGGCAGTGTGAACTGCCAGAGGTGCGGATGCGATGCGGGATCACGCTGCATATTCGCATCGTTCCCGCATCGCACAAATGTGATCCGGAACTTATTGTGAGCCAGTGTTCCTGGTGTCTGTGCTGTGTGGATCAGAAAAGTCAAACAAACAAATATAAATAATTCAACAAAATATGTAAAAATACAGGTAACTCCATCATTCCAGTGCTATAACTTAAACATGTTAAAAATAGAAATTATGGAGTTGTCACCAGATTTCCAGTGCTTTGCAGAACAACACACAAAGGAAAAAAAATGTTCGGGTGCGGAACTCTTTTCTTTTTTGGGTCGGGAGTAGCGGCGGGCATTGTGATTGACGATGGATCTACACCAGGGGACATTTTTTTTATTTTTGTTTTGTTAATAAAGGGCTTGTCAAAAACTGGTGTGTTTTTATATTTTTATTTTTTACGATTTTTGATGGATGAGTAGGGGCCCATAAAAACATGGATGAGCGAGATTTGGGTGGAGGAACTTTACTGGCCTGGAAATTCCTTTGCAAAGTGAACCGTCTGTTTCCCTTTAAAAAAAAATCAACCCCACTAGGTTTCAGGCAATGTTTTTTCCGGGGTCACCAATAACCCCATTCATCGGGGGTTTATATTAGACTGGGTGACAGTTCTCCAAGGGATTTCAAAGGTTGAACGACTACATAAGCTGATAAATTTGGAAGTATGGAAGTGCTTCAACCGTTAGGCGAGGAGAACCCCAAATGCATTGGCTGCAACATCTTGTGTCATCTGGATCCAGAACTAACAGACATTTCCGTAATTGACAGACACAATAATTGGGGTGGCACCCATACTTGTGCTTTTAAAAATTAGTTTTTTTGGAGACAACTTACAGAGACAACTTACAGAGCCCAAAATGATCCAAACTGTGCATTTGTGTTGCTTTTATGGATTTTAAATAAAGGCATTTTTTGGATCCGATGTTGAGAGTGCAGTCATCTGAAGTTCTTTGTTTGAATTATCACATCTGCGACTCTGGGCATGCACCCTATACTCCAGAGATCATACCGCCATGCCGGCTCACCTTTGAGCAGCGTGTCTGTCTACAAGCCCAACAGTTTACGCAGTGCTTTACAATATAAACGGGGACAGTTTATATGTTTACAATTACAATACAGTTTAGTACAGAAGGAATAGGAGGACCCTGCTCATGGAGCTTACAAACTAAAGTTAGGGGAGGTGGTACAAAAGATAATAGCTGAAGGGTATGATCCACTGGAGGAGACTCAAGTACAGTGGCAGCCCATTCATTAGGGGCGCAGGGGGGCTGCCCCCCCCCCCCATCCTTGTGTTCAGACCCCTAATCTACATGCAGGGCGCCTGATTCCAATGGAGGATTTTTTTTTTTTTGAAGCATGTGATTAGAGCCAGAGGCTCTAATAGGCTTCAAAAAAGGGTGGGCTTGGGGGGGCAGAGCACTGCGCCCTGAGCCCACCCAGTTGTGTGATAATTGCAAATTAATATTCGCTATTTTGTCCCACGGATTCTCTCCCTGGCCAACCAGAGACCCGTTTCCATATTGGCTGAAAGGAGAAGCTATCCTATTGGCGAAGGAGGAGGGAGGAGACGCAGGGGAAGCCCGACTAACGAAGGGGGACACGGGGACACAGGGGAAGCCGCCCCCACCTCCACATGCCAGTCCAGGGTGAATGAGCCGGTAACAGGGAGGGGGGGTATGGTGTGCGGTGCGGGCTAGAGCTGGTGTGGTCCTTGGTGAGGTCCGTCTGCCGCCCCCCCTCCAACCCATGGAGCACCAGCCACCACTGCTAAAGTACAGTTCTTAGGTGGAGGTCAGGGAGGCTTCACTGAAAAAATTAGTTTTTAAAGGACTGCCTAAAGGCAGACAGTGTAGGAGCTAATCTGACACACTGGGGCAGGGAGTTCCAGAGGATAAGAGAGGTTCTGGAGAAGTTCTGGAGGCGAGCATGGGACGAGGTATCAAGAGAGCAGGAGAACTTGGGAGGAGCAGAAAGGACGATTTGGGCGATATCTGCAGATGAGGTTGGTGATGATGCTGGGAACAATGTTGTAGACAGTGGCGGCTGGTGCTCAAAATTTTTTGGGGGGCGCAAACAGAAAAATGTAATAGGCATTGCTTCACGGCAAAAAACGTGGTAAAAAATAGCGTGACTTTGAGGTCACACAAGTGTGAAAGGGGCCTTCAGTAATCAAGGTACAGTGTGCCCCCATCAATGCAGAGTGACCAGTGAGCAGTGCCCCCATCAATATAGATTGACCAAGGTGTGCCCCCTTCAATGTAGATTGACCACGGTGTGTCCCTTTCAATGTAGAGTGACCACAGCATGCCCCCTTCAATGTAGAGTGACCACAGCGTGCCCCCTTCAATGTAGAGTGACCACAGCGTGCCCCTTTCAATGTAGAGTGACCACAGCGTGCCCCCTTCAATGTAGAGTGACCACAGTGTGCCCCCTTTAATATAGAGTGGCCACAGCATGCCCCCATCAATGTAGAGTGACCACAGCGTGCCCCCATCAATGTAGAGTGACCACAGCGTGCCCCCTTCAATGTAGAGTGACCACAGCGTGCCCCCTTCAATGTAGGGTGACCACAGCGTGCCCCCTTCAATGTAGAGTGACCACAGCGTGCCCCCTTCAATGTAGAGTGACCACAGCGTGCCCCCTTCAATGTAGAGTGACCACAGCGTGCCCCCATCAATGTAAAGTGACCACAGCGTGCCCCCATCAATGTAGAGTGACCACAGCGTGCCCCCTTCAATGTAGAGTGACCACAGTGTGTCCCCATCAATGTAGAGTGACCACAGCGTGCCCCCTTCAATGTAGAGTGACCACAGCGTGCCCCCTTCAATGTAGAGTGACCACAGCGTGCCCCCATCAATGTAAAGTGACCACAGCGTGCCCCCATCAATGTAGAGTGACCACAGCGTGCCCCCTTCAATGTAGAGTGACCACAGTGTGTCCCCATCAATGTAAAGTGACCACAGCGTGCCCCCATCAATGTAGAGTGACCACAGCATTCCCCCTTCAATTAGAGTGACCACAGCATGCACCCATCAATGTAAAGTGACCACAGCATGCCCCCTTAAATGTAGTGTTTTCAGAGAGATGTATCTTGGAAAGAACAGCATGGAGGTAAATGAATGATATATGTATCTCTCCCAGTCTTTTTTCAAAGATAGGTCCCGGAGTTTTCTTTTAAAAAAGCCATTTCTTATATGAGGTCAATTTTTAAAATGTAAAGGTTAGACACTTTAAATGGGTTATCAACCTAGCTTTGAAATTATAGTTGTGAGCTACCCTATATCTTAAAAAAAAAAACAAAGGTTAAAAAAGTTATCCATTCACAGTTTTCAAAAATGCCACTGAAACCAATTACATGTTGTGATATACTTACTGAGCTAATATACTGTTGAAGTATTTAGTGAAACAGGGACAGAAACTTTATCAAAAGATTTTTTCCTGCCAAACGTCTTAAAGCATAAGTTTAAGGAAAACAAAAAAAATCCACCCAAGGGACAGTACTTACATTTAATTCAAAGTGTCCCTTGGGCTGGTGCCAGCTATCCTAGTTGTAATCCTCTGTTATCTCCTTCCAACCATAATGATAATCTTTCAGTGATGCAGGGGTTAATAGAGCTAAGGGACCTTTTAGCTTCCATGAATGAAAAGTACTCTATGAATAGAGTGGGTGAACTTTTCAGTAGGTGAACATAGTTTTTCATTTAGGGAAGCTGTAGCACATCTTCCATGCATGGTGGAGGGGGGGGGGGGGGTGGAAAGGCTGGGCATAGCTGGCGCTCTTGACAAGCACTCCTTTGGCTCTACTACCCCCCTCCTTCCCCAGGGCACCAGAAGATTATGGCTGTGGGGTATGGGAGGTAGCCAAAGGACAGTGGATTTCAACTATGACAGCCGCCACTAGCACAAGGGACATTTTTAATTATTTGGTTGATGTGGGACAGGGTTAGACGCTCTGCCAAATTTTTTTACTGTCTCTGCCCCCACTGATGGGATAACAGCCAGGCATCACATCCTGGAAGTGACGTCACGGCAGTCCGAAGGTGTGTTCAACAGGCCCAGGAAGCAGCGGAGTCCACCGCTGCTGTCTCTCTCACGCGAATACTGCTCTCCACATCCACCAGGTGCCCCCAGGACAGAGATGCTGAGGACTGACACTACAAATGCTCAATGCCTATTACACGTATACTCTTGTGAATATTTGTTTTTAACCCCAATAAATTTTCCAAATGCTACACTTAGGAGGTGCTTGTGTTTTCTCCTGTTTTAACTGCTAAAGTATGCACACTCACAGGGTTGTGTTAATAAGACGTCAGAAAGCCATAGGGCCAACTGAATGGTGAAATCATTTTGACATTTATATTAGCTCTGACATCATGATACCCACAATGGCATAATACTGGTTGTGACATTGAATAATGACGGATTTTGCAGTATAGACTGCCAAATTGCTCATATTATAGTGACTGTGACATCAAAATACTATTTGTGAGATAACAGTACCTACAATGGGACCAAATTATTACCATCCCAATACCTAATGTAGGGTTGGCATTGCTCAATGTTTGCCAGCTCTGATTCCAGAGTGGCTCCTGCAGGTGAACCCCAGCTGTAGGCATGTTCCAGAGCCAAAAGATGGCCAAACATCAGTAAAATGTTTTAATGTACGCATGGAAACTCTGAAAAATTGTTCTTCAGCACATTAAATCTTGTCGGAGTCAGAGTTTGTTCGAAAGTCCTTAAAATTTCTTCCAAACCTGCTACTTGAATGGAATCCCAGATGTAATAAAAGGTTTATTTTGTGCCCAGAACATGCAAATTACAATTAACATGACAATGCTCCATTTTTGCTAGAACTGGTCAAGCTCAGGGCCGGATTAAGAGCATCATGGGCTTGGTGCTGAGGATTTTGAAGGGCCTTAAGGGCCGTGCCTTGGCATGCACCCAGAGGAGGAAGGGTGCAGCCATGCATGCCTAGTTCAACATGGGATGCTGTCTCTGAAGCCCATAAACACATCCATGCATCGGCAACTGTCCCTCCTTGTCCGGCCTTCGTGCTGTGTGGGGAGGTTCTGAGGGAGCTGCCTGGGGAAGCGAGCATAGAAGCCAGACTTCTGTGTTTACAAGTGACAGAAGTGCGGTAACAGTGAATATGGCCAACCCGGGGCCTATATAAAGGTAGGGGCCTGGAGCTGCAGCTCCAATAGCCCCTACGTTAATCTGGCCCTGGTCAAGCTGCTGTGGACTTTGCAAACAGTATGTCTGTAATATGGGCCTTGCCACAATGGACTTCGCTGAAATGAAAGACAGAATTCTGTAGCTGGATTGGAAGTCTGCCAAATGATGGTCACCTCCGCTACAGAGAGTGGCAAGCTGACTCGCAGTGCCATTGTAGAGCCAGCACAAGTCTAGAAGCATAAAACAAATGCCCATAGCAATGCAGGTGAAATCAGACCAGCTCACTCTATACAACTCATGTTGAAGAATTTTTATCTGCTTTTGAGAAGATTGCTGTGACCCAAAGAACGCTGGTCTGAATTATTATAGCCCTGTCTGCTGATTAAGTTCCACGTAACTTACCAGTTGATTGGCAGAGGCCAGAAAAACTATGAGGAGTTTAAAAGCAAATTCCAATAGAATGCATGAAGGTGAAAAACCTTGAGCCTTTGAAACCACTTTAATGCAACGTAAAAACAAAATGGATCTGCATCAATTTAGATCGTTCGTTATTTTGGATGCTTCAAACATTAACAAAAAGGTCCCAATGAAACAAATTAATTAATTGTCTCATTAGAACTTATTCTGTGTTTATTGAAATTTATTACTATTGTGATTTGGAGGTTCAGATTAAGGATTGACCGATTATCGGCAAAGCCGATATATCGAGGGCCAATATGCACTTCCGATATATCGGAATCGGCCCCGGAGGTTACCGATATTGCCCATATTTTGGGGAAGTGCTTGTACCAGAGTGATGCCTGCAGCTAGAGGCATCACACCGGTACCGGCGTGCATAGCCGACGGTCGGCTGTCTTGTAATGACAACCGATGCCGCTGAGAAGCCGCTCGGCTGTCATTATAAGGAGCGGGAGGGAACGGCCCCCCCTCCCGCCGCCTTCCATGGCTCGCCTGGGTCTCACATCCCACTGGGAGACCCGGGCAACCAGCCTGCACGCCCTCTAAAGACCCGATCAAAGCCGCATTCGGCTCAAATCGGGTCTCCATGCAAAAACCTGGAAGTGGTGTCATGAGTGACATCACATCCGGGTACTGTCTGGTGCCAGATTTAAAAAAATGACAGCATTCAAAACAGCCAAACTTGGCATTTTGAATGCTTTTAAGTGCAGAGGAGGGGTTTGGGGACCCCCAGATCCCTCCACAAAAGTACCTGTCAAAAAAAAAAAAAAAATTGTTTTTAAATGTACAAAAATATCAGCCCATATTGGCTAATACCAATATGCATTGGCCAAAATATCAGTATCGGCAACGAAAAACCGATATCGGTCGTTCGCTAGTTCAGATACATCTGAATCTAGGAAAAATGAAAATGTTGCCTGAATTTTGATCTGTAAGGAAACTAATTGCACGTTACATAGTTACATATTAGTTGAGGTTGAATAAAGACAATAGTCCACCCAGTTCAACCTGTGTAGGTGTGTGTGGCCGTAATCATTTCTCATACCCCTTAATGTTCTGATCCTTGAGATGTATGTCCAAGAGTCTTTTGAAAGTAGCCATACTACCCGCAGAAACTACCTCTTGTGGTAGAGAATTGAATCCACAATCTTGTAGCCCTAACAGTAAAGAACCCCCTGCGTTGCCTGAGGATAAAATGCTTCTCCTCTAATCGCATTGTATGTCCTCGCGTCCTCATGTGATCCTTGCGACTGAATAGTTTTTTTTCTATGTTGAACTCACCATTGAGGTATTTGTAAATTACTATCATGTCCCCTCTAAGGCGTCTCTTCTCTAGGGAGAATAAATCAAGCGATTGTAAACGCTCTTCATAATTTAAGTCCTCCAATCCCCTAATTAGTTTAGTTGCCCTTCTCTGGACTCTCTCTAGCTCCAACACATCCCTCCTGAGGACTGGCTACCAGAACAGGACAGAGTACTCCAGATGTGGTCGGACCAGAGTTTTATAAAGTGGTAGGATTATAGTTTTATCTCTGGAATACATCCCTTTCTTTATGCATACTAATATTCTGCCGGCTTTGGCAGCTGCAGCTTGACATTGCATGCTATTGCCTAGTCCATAGATCGGCAACCCGTGGCTCCGGAGCCGCATGCGGCTCTTTTGAACCTTTGCCGCGCCGCCGGGGCGGATGCTAGCGAGGGGAGGAGGCGCACTGTGCTCCCCGACACTCCCCACTGTGGCGCTGTACTGGCTGTGATGCCGTGTGGGGGGCGGTGCGTGCGTTAGTCACGCACCGTCCCAACGTCACCTTCCCGCCCGCTGTCAGAGAGGAGGGCAGCGGCGCGTCTGCAGGTCTAGTCGAGGAGGAAGAACTCCAGACTCCCGTCAGCAGCGGCACGCCAGGCACCAGTGTGAGGTAAGTGAAGTGATGCCTCGGGGGGGGCCCACACACTGCATTGAAGGGGGCATGCACGCTGGTCTCTGCATTGAAAGGGGCATATATGCTGGTCACTACATTGTAAGGGGCCTGTATGCTGGTCACTACATCGTAAGGGGCATGTATGCTGGTCACTACATCGTAAGGGGCATGTATGCTGGTCACTACATCGTAAGGGGCATGTATGCTGGTCACTACATCGAAAGGGACATGTATGCTGGTCACTATATCGAAAGGGGCATGTATGCTGGTCACTACATAGAACGGGGCATGTATGCTGGTCACTACATTGTAAGGGGCATGTATGCTGGTCACTACATTGTAAGGGGCATGTATGCTGGTCACTACATTGTAAGGGGCATGTATGCTGGTCTCTACATTGAAAGGGGCATGTATGCTGGTGGTCACTACATTGAAAGGGGCATGTATGGTGTATATAGCATTAAGGTAAGAAACAATATATGCTGTGTTATATTTGTTTTAAATGTCGCAATGGTTTTGCGGCTCCCAGTTTTTTTTTTCCTTCGGAAACGGGTCCAAGTGGCTCTTTTTGTCTTAAAGTTTGCAGACCCCTGGCCTAGTCTATCCTCTACTAAGACTCCCAGATCTTTCTACATTTTTTTACTCCCCCCAAAGGTTCCCCCACTAAATTGTATTGTACTTTTATGTTTTTAGTCCCCAAGTGCAAAACCTTACACTTCTCCACATTAAACCTCATTTGCCGTGTAGTTGTTATTTTGTTCAGGTCATTCTGTAAGATATCTGCCTCATGTTGTGAAGTTATTGCCCTGCCCAATTTTGTGTCATCTGCAAAAACTGATATTGAGCTAATGATTCTGTCCTCAATGCTGTTTATAAATAAATTGAACAAGGTTGGTCCCAGGACTGAGCCTTGGGGCACCCCAGACCAGTCTGAGTATGCGCTATTCATTACCACC
Source organism: Pelophylax lessonae (assembly GCF_965119305.1). NCBI lineage: Eukaryota > Metazoa > Chordata > Amphibia > Anura > Ranidae > Pelophylax > Pelophylax lessonae. Next base: position 123,699,085 of record NC_138780.1, on the reverse strand, counting down.
CTTTGGACACGCCCTTTTAACAAGTTCCGTATCCAAGAGCAAACCTTGTGGTCGATGCCTGCAGACCTTATTTTATAAATTAAGCGCTTGTGGGGAACTTTATCAAACACCTTAGCAAACTCCAGGTACACCACATCCACTGGTCTCCCCCTATCTAGCTCACAGCTCACCTCCTCGTGGAATGTTAACAGATTGGTTTGACAAGAACGCCCATTTGTAAATTCATGCTGATTACTGCTGATGATGTTGTTGTCTTTAGCAAACTCTACGATATAGTCCCTTATCACTTCCTCCAGAAGTTTACATACTATCGATGTCGGACTGACCGGCCTATAATTTCCCGGGACATGCCTCTGCCCTTTGAATAGCGGTATCATGTTAGCTTTCCTCCAATCACACGGTACATTTCCTGTCATAATAATGTCAGCAAAGATCAGGAACAGTGGTCTAGATATAATTTTACTAAGTTCTTTGAGTACTCTCGGATGTACGCCATCCGGGCCTGGTGATTTATTTGTCTTAATTATCCAGCCTTTCCCTGATTTCACCCTCTGTTAGCCATAGCGGCAAGTCCTGTGAAGTACTGCTAACCATACAGTCATGGTCAGTGTACCCCTCCTTTTCCTGTGTAAAGACTGACGAGAAAAAAGCATTCAGCACGTTTGCCTTTTCAGTGTCCTCTGTAACCATCCTCCCATCATTGTTAATTATGTGTGCAACATGCTCTGCCCTAGTTTTTTTGCTGTTGATATATTTAAAGAATTTCTTAGGGTTCTTTTTACTATCCTCCGTTATTTGTCTCTGGAAGTTGATTTTAGCCATTTTAATTTCGTATTTACTTTTCTTAATTGCTTCCTTGTATTGCTGGAAAGCCGATACTGTGCCCTCTGATTTATATTTCTTGAAGGCCATTTTATTCCCCTAATACGTTTTTTAACATTACGGTTTAGCCAGCCAGGTTTGGCTTTGTCTCTTCTAAATGTATTTCCCATAGGAATGCACTGTGAGATGCATATGTTTAATATGTTCCTAAAGCATTCCCATTTTTCCTCCATGGTCAGTGTTCCTAGGGTTTGGTCTCAGTTTACCTTTTCCATCATTGAGCACAATTTGGGAAAGTTTGCCCTTCTGAAGTTTAGGGTTCTTATGTTCCCCTCTTGCCTTGTTATATTGTTATTTACACTAAATGTGATCATCCTGTGATCGCTAGGTCCAGGTTGTCCTGGACACATACCTCCGAGATTAGATCTGGGTCATTAGTGATTAATAGATCCAGCCCTGCATTTTCTCTAGTAGGAGAATCCACCAACTGAGACATGTAGTTGTCCTGTAAGGTTTCCATGAACAGACGGGCCTGCTGTGAGTGGGTAGTCCCCTCTTCCCAGTCAATGTCGGGATAATTGAAGTCCCCTAATATGATGACTGATCCCAGCTTTGCCACTTTACCAAACAGTGATATAAATTCCAGCTCTACCTCCTCCCTTTGGTTGGGTGGCCCATAACAAACCCCCACAATTACTTTTCCCTTTACTTCTTCCCTATGGAGTTCTACCCACACTGATTCTAACTCCGTACTCATCCCTTCCATAATTTCACTCCTCTCTATAACCCTTACATTATTCTTGACATAGAGACATACCCCTCCCCCTCTTTTTCCTACCCTGTCCTGCTGATACACAGAATACCCTTGGATATTGGCAAGTCAATCATGTGAGGGGTCGACCCAAGTTTCTGTTATTCCCACAAGGTCTATGTCCTCCTCATGTACTAACATGTCCAACTCATCCATTTTATTAGCTTGACGTTACGTATCTACTGTCGCTGCTGACCCTAATAATACCTTCTGTCCTTTGCTCCCTCCTGACTGACTCTACTTCTGAGCCCCCCCCCATCTCATAGTATAAAAGCCCCTCCAACTTGTTGGCCATCTTTATCCCCAAAAGAGCTGTACCGTCCCCATTAAGGTGCAGCCCGTCCTTACTAAAAAGCCGGTAGCCGACTGAGAAGTCAGCCCAGTTCTCCAGGAACCCAAACACCTCCTTCCTACACCAGTTCCTCAGCCACTTGTTAAGTTCCCTAATCTCCTTCTGCCTCTCTTGTGTGGCTCAGGGTACCGGCAGTATTTCAGAGAAACCCACCTTGGAGGTCCTATTCCTCAATCTATTCCCTAAATCCCTGAAATCGTTCTTTAGGATCCTCCACCTTCCTCTTACTTGGTCGTTAGTGCCCACATGCACCATGACCGCTGAGTCCTCCACAGCCCCACCCAATAATCTGTATACCCGACCCGCGATGTGCCGAACTCGAGCGCCCGGTAAACAACATACTGTTCGGCTACCACAATCGTTTTGACAGATTGCCCTCTCTGTCCTCTTGATAATTGAGTCCCCCACTACCACAACCTGTCTAACCTTTCCTGAGTAACTGCTCCCCTCCTTCCTGGGGCCACTGCTCCCCTGGCAGCTGAGGGAGGGTGCCTGCTCCAGCACTGCCACTCTTGAGCTGATATCCCCATCAACATGCAACTTGGCAAATTTGTTAGTGTGTACCAACTCAGGACTGTGTGGAGTGAAAACATGCAGGCCACCTTTTAGAGTCACGGACTCATGGACACTTGCTAAAAAGTTTTATATATTGCCAAAATGTTTATAAATTGTTTATCTTAACCATACCAGAGCCCATTGTACAAACAATAGTGCATTATCCTTCAAATTCTAATTACACGCTCTGCACACAAACAGCTTAGATGTTCTACGTACTAATTACCTGATTCCATTTAACAAACAACCATTCTTCTTCTTCTCAAATAATACATTGTCTTTCACCTGTCATCATAACATCCAAAACCATCAACCAACATAAACAAAGCTCTCTCTGCTGTATCTTCTGCCTTGGAGCTTTATATATAAATAATTTTGATGAACAATGGCTATGTCTGTTTTGTTTTATTTGTTAAAAAAAAATTAGCAGTATTGCAAAACATGACATTTTTCCTTGCAGTTTGCCAGTAATTTAAGTGCCAAATCTTTTCTAAATGCCATGTAGAATTATATATGACACAGGGTCACGCTCTTGCTATACATAACTGTGGAAAAAGAGTTTCATAATTCTGCCCGACATAACTGTTGTGAAACACTTCTTCCGCATGCAAAGTATACTCAAGGTAATTAGATCAAATTTTTTTGGGCACTCAAGGTCCACAAGTGGCTAAGGAGAATAAAGCCTGGTACACACTACCAGTTTTTTTTTTTTGTGCAAAAAACTTACAGCTCCAGTCAGAGCCGCTGTACTAACCATCCAACATTAGTACGGTGATCTTCCCCTGCCAGAACACTCCCATCACTGCTCTCCGCCATTGGAGTCAGTCGGATACTGGTCAGATACTGGTTTCCGGACATTTGGCATGTGTGTACCGGGCTTTAGGCTAGCTCCGTAGTAAGCCTTCTCTCAATATATTCCCATTTATTATATATCCTAGGTTGGGTACTCATATAGTTTTGAGTTAGGAAGCACATATACAGAGGTGTCTTGGCACATGTATTGGCAAACTTAAGAAAATGAATTTTTTTTAATTCAAAGGTTTTCTGTTCTTGCTGCTAGCTGGATTTTTTTTTCTTTGTAATGATGGATAGCTAGTCTCAGAAGGTGAAAGGGGGTTAATTCAAAATTTATTGATCATTTTGGCACGCTGTTTTCCTAAAGGTAACCTCTACTAATTATTTTTTTCATTACGTATATGCTTAGTTTGAATTAACCACTTTTTTGGGAGCTTTACAATTTTATATTACTAGTATCTTTTTTTAGGTTTCCTAAATCTTTAAGTCACACCAACCTGTCAGTTACAGCCAATGTCTAGACCTAGAGCCATTGGTGGAGAGGAGAGGACAAGCATAAGTTGTGAGCACCACCTGGTGGCATAACTGCCTAGGTTCCTCCTATAGAAGTGGTGTAAAACTCAATTTCCTTATGAACCACATCAGCAGTATGGCTGCCCTCAAAGGCCCAGTTTTATCTAGGGTGCACTAAATACAGAATGCAGAGTTCAGGGTTGTGCTGTGTAGGAGTGCAGAGTTCAGGAGTGCATTATGTACAGAGTGCAGAGTTCAGGAGTGCATTAAGTACAGAGTGCAGAGCTCAGGAGTGCATTATGTACTGACTGCAGAGTTCAGGAGTGCATTATGTACAGAGCGCAGAGTTCAGGAGTGTGCTACGTACAGAGTGCAAAGTTCAGGGGTATACCGTGTACAGAATGCAAGACTTAGGGGTGCGCTGTGTATGGAGTACAGGGTGTCAGTATGCTGGTGGTAACCTGACGGCAGAGGTAGGCCCCAACGGAAACCCCCAAGGTAAGTGACACAGGCTTACCTTAGGGGTTGAGGCTTTGGGGGTTAGCATTGGCTAATTGGTGCATGCGCGTTAGCCAATTAGCAGTTTCTAACGGGAGCTAATTCGCGCATGCGTATTAGCCAATTAGCAGTTTCTAACAAACGGTTTCTAACAAAGGGTGTCCAACCCCAACCCCCCCAGCTTCCTTGCATCTCTCTCTCTCCTACCTGGCATGGCTCCAAGTACCTCCCTGTGTAGCCGCCACACCTTGCAGAGATAATTCTCTCTCTCTGTGGAGATCTGTCCCCACTGTGCCCCGCTGTGAGCGCATGCAGGGATCTGTTAGATCCAGGAGCCGCTGAGCAAAGTTTTCCCTTGTAAAACTAGAAGGTGTCTTTATTTAAGTAATAGCGGGGAGTAGCAGCAGAGAGTAAGACCTGGAGGTTGCAGATGGTGTTTTGCCACATTCGGGCTGCAAAACCGGGTGCAAGGGCCACATGACAACGCCTGGCAGCCCGGATTCGGCCCGTGCTCCTTGAGTTTGACATATGCATCCTCTAGAGTTTAGGTAGGCTAACTAGACTTTTGGAACTGTTCTATTTGTGGTTCTTTATGGGACAGTAATATTTCCTAAAGAGGTTTCCTACTTTCAAGCTGAAAATGAAAAACCCAGTGCCATGTACATCAGTTGTTTAGAATCAGATGTTTTAGCTGCTTTTCAGCGGAGTTTAAAAGTTGAGCTTTGGTTGCCTTATTGCTCAGGGCAGCCTAGGCTGGGCTGGGCTACATCCTGCAAAAGTTTTTTATTCACACAACTCAATACCTCACAAAGACTGATTGGTGCTGTAGTAACAAAAAAAAGTGCTGCCAACACACACAAACACACACACACACAATCTCACAAAAGTGAGTACACCCTTCACATTTTTGTAAATATTTTATTATATCTTCTCATGTGACAACACTGAAGAAATTACACTTTGCTACAATGTAAAGTAGTGAGTGTACAGCTTGTATAACAGTGTAAATTTGCTGTTCCCTCAAAATAACTCAACCCACAGCCATGTCGAAACCCACAGTAATGTCTAAACTGCTGGCAACAAAAGTGAGTACACCCCTAAGTGAAATATGTCCAAATTGGGCCCCAGGCGTCAATATTTTGTGTGGCCGCCATTATTTTCCAGCACTGCCTTAACCCTCTTGGGCATGGAATTCACCAGTGCTTCACAGGATACCACTGGAGTCCTCTTCCACTCCTCCATGATGACACTCATGGAGCCCCAGGCCATGACACTTCCACCACCATGCATGACTGTAGGCAAGAAACACTTGTCTTTGTACTCCTCACCTGGTTGCCGCCACACACGCTTGACACCATCTGAACCAAATAAGTTTATCTTGGTCTCATCAGACCACAGGACATGGTTCCAGTAATCCATGTCCTTAGTCTGCTTGTCTTCAGCAAACTGTTTGCGGGCTTTCTTGTGCATCATCTTTAGAAGAGGCCTCCTTCTGGGACGACAGCCATGCAGACCAATTTGATGCAGTGTGCAGTGTATGGTCTGAGCACTGACAGGCTGACCCCCCACCCCTTCAACCTCTGCAACAATGCTGGCAGCACTCATACAAAGACAACCTTTGGATATGACGCTGAGCACGTACACTCAACTTCTTTGGTCGACCATGGTGAGGCCTGCTCTGAGTGTAACCTGTCCTGTTAAAACGCTGTATGGTCTTGGCCACCGTGCTGCAGCTCAGTTTTAGGGTCTTGGCAATATTCTTATAGCCTAGGCCATATTTATGTAGAGCAACAATGTTTTATTTTAGATCCTTAGAGAGTTCTTTGCCATGAGGTGCCATGTTGAACTTCCACTGACCAGTATGAGCGATAACATCAAATTTAACCCACCTGCTCCCAATTCACACCTGAGACCTTGTAACACTAACTAGTCACATGGTACAGAGAAGGGAAAATGGCTAATTGGGTCCAATATGGAAATTTTCACGTAGGGGTGTACTCACGTTTGTTTCCAGCGGTTTAGACATTAATGGCTGTGTGTTGAATTATTTTGAGGGGACAGCAAATTTACACTGTTATGCAAGCTGTACACTCACTACTTTACATTGTAGCAAAGTGTCACATGAAAATATAAAATAAAATATTTACAAAAATGTGAGGGGTGTACACACTTTTGTGAGATACTACACATACACACATACACAGAAACCATCTACAGAAAAAAAAGAATTAGATGTAATGTAAAGCACACTCGACCTAAACTTTATCTTAGTATGAGTAGATATCCTAGTATTTGGAATCAATATCGTTTGAACCTAAGGTTGGAGAAAGACAACAAAATATTGTAACAGAGAAACATTCTTGACCTTTTCATTGAAGCTAAATGACTTGGTGCTCAAGCATATTTAGTATTTGTTATGAAGTAATATTTTCAGTATTGTTATGAATTATGTTTTAAATAGCCTGTTTTAACAGTATTATACTGCCCTCTAGTGGATATTATTTTATATGGGACTTTGAAATAACCATAACTATAACAAAGCACTTTTCGGTAAAAAAACATGCAGCTGAGCCATGCGGTTAATGCCCCTCCCCCCCTTTTCAATGCTCCTCTTTAAACTGCAAGTGGTTGGGGGTGTACACATGCCATTGCATCCATGGTAGAAGTTATACCCTGTGACCTATTCAAGTCATTAGGGCTGTGTTGCAACCGCCTTGGAACCACATGCAATGCACACAGTTTTGGCGCAGTAGTGTAGAATTTAGGGGTTAAAACATGAGGTGTGGAGGTGACATCACCTCCTCACCACCTGCCTAATGCCTCCTAAAAGTGATCTGAGCATGGATCGCTTTTCAGGGGAGTGGCAGTCCTTGTAGCTAGTGTAAACAAGCCCTTACTTTCCAGACTTTCTGCTCCTTTCTTGGTTTTTATTGGGAATAAATAGTAAAATATTACATAAAATGCATTTTAGATCTTTGGATACACTTTAAAGCAGAAGTAAACTATTCCTGAGTACCACAAACTGAAAATGCTATTCAATTCATTTTTAATGTTCATGGCAAACTCAACCTCAGACCATCCATGCCGCCATGCCTAACTTTGTTACGAAATCACTTTGAAAAACTCCCTTCTAGCATTTCCAGCTATGGCCATCCTGAGGAAGTGTCCAAACACGAAATGCGTAGAGCATATATGGCTGCAATCTTTATGAAATTGTATATTTATATATTTTTATTGTTGTACAATGTCCTTGTCCATATTATTATTATTATTTTTTGCTTACCAAATAAATTATCCATTTGATTTTATCCTATATGCATTTCATCTGTGTACGCATACTCTTTATTCTCATGCTATATGGTCATAGGTGGTCACACGCCTCATATAAAGTCCCAAACTTTTTTTTTTTTTTCCAATCAAATCCCCCTGAGGAAGACACGTGGTCCCTTGTGTCATCACGCCTAGGGGAGGGGCAAGGACGGACGGAACGCTTTGCTGAGCTTGATGCGAGACTGTCGGGCTGCTAGCTACATCCACTGCAGGGGATAAGGGCACAGCTGCTGCGTCTCCTGCTATACCACAACGGCATTGTAAAGAGGAATACTATCTAAAGGGCTATCTAAAGGTGCATGAATGCACCGATAAATGTGAGTGTACCACTGTTTATTTATTCAAATAACAAAGGTTTTTAAATTGGTATAAGCACTATTGTGAGCTTCTCTATTTTCATGTATACGGATCATTGAGAGGATAAAAGGCTTATCTAAGGGATAAGGATACCGGGAACTACCAGATATTTAGCACTTATACTTAATTACATTCAATACAAGATTGCTAAGGAGAAGATTGGCTAATCTATGGGAATAGATCACCGGGAACCGCCAGACATTCAACATTTGAGCGCATTTATTCTTTACACAAGGTGAGTGCCCAATCACAAGGGGGTGCACAAGTAGGAAAAAGCTGTGACACCCTGGTCACTCTTTTTTTTGGGAGCACAGCCACACACCTGGTGGCTTGAGCACATATAGATAGTTTTTTTGGCACTTTATATCACGGAATGCATTGGACACTACAATCATATTTATATATATCGTCTTTGTTATTGCTTGCTATTGCACATATATTTATTGTTTATTGGTGAAATTGCACACATATTATTATTAATATTAATTTTATACTCATAATTCACTATTTATTCCCTGTCACAATTTGATCAAGGATATTGTTTTTTTGGAATATTATTGAATATTATTTAGTAACTATAGGGATATATTTGTTTACTTCAGCACCAGAGATGTATAGTAACTAAGTAGAACTACTTCACTACTGTACTTAAGTACTGAAAGGAGGTATCTTTACTTTCCTAGAGTAGAATTTTTTTCTCCTACTTCCACTTTTACTTCACTACATTTTTTCAATGATTTCAATACTTCTACTCCGATATTTTTTTTTGTGCTGCATAATTACTCGTTACAATTATAAAAATTACCACTGCCAGAACAGTAGATGGCAGGTTTCACGAAGCTCAAAACATGTGTATTATCAGCACATACGAAAATAAAAGCTACTGTATGTATAAATAAAAGCTGCATTTGAAATAATAAAAAACAATATGATGTTCAAACTTTTGACTTCTTTCTTTAATAACTACATAACACAGTACTTGTACTTTTACTTTCAGTACTTGAGTAGCAATTTTTTTTCAAAACTACTGGTACTTTTACTTTCAGTACTTGAGTAGCAAAATTTTCTAAAAAACTACTTGCAATACTTAAGTACAAAAAATGTTGAATACTTTAGTACTTCTACTCAAGTCACTTTTTGATCGAGCACTTCCACTTCTACTCAAGTCACTTTTTGATCGATCACTTTTACTCAAGTATGGGTTTCGAGGACTTAATACAACTCTGTTCAGCACAGATATTTATTTAATTTTATATTTTATTTATTATATAATATTTTTTATTTATTTATACACTATATCACCAATATATATTTATTCAAATAGATTTTTATTCTGCGCAACACTATTTTATATTTAATTCTCATGCTATATGGTCATAGGTGGTCACACGCCTCATATAAAGTCCCAAACCTTTTGTTTTTTTTTTGCTTGATCACCTAAAGGAGGACAAGGCAGGAGCTAACAGGATATACTGGGGCAGGGAGTTCCAGAGGATGGGAGAGGCTCTGGAGAAGTCCTGGCAGCGAGTGTGGGAAGAGGTAACACGGGAGCTAGAGAGCAGCATGTCTTGGGAGAAGTGGACGATTTGGGCGATGTCTGCAGAAGAGGATGGAAATGTAGCTGGGGGCAGTGTTGTGGATGGCTTTGTATGTTGTGGTTAGTGTTTTGAATTTTATTTGATGGGGTAGGGGAAGCCAGTGAAGAGAGGGGCAGCAGTCACTGATTGGTTAGTAAGGTGTATTAGTCTAGCAGCAGAATTAATGATTCAGACTGAAGGGGGGATAGCCAGGGCCGGTGCTAGACTGTTTAACGCCCTAGGCAAGATCAGCTACTTGCGCCCCCCCAAAAATAAAAAATAAAAAGGGAAGGGGTTAAAAACTGCTCTATGTCATATCCAGTGACCCTGATCTGATGGTTCCTCCATGTAATGCTGTCATACCCAGGGATCTCAATGTTCCTCTATGTCACATCAGGGGTCCCTGATGTTCCCTCCATGTCATACCTGGAGACCCTGATGTTTTTCCATGTCACAGCTGGGGACCCTGATGTTCCTCCATGTCACACCTGCGGACCCTGATGTTCTTCCATGTCACACCTGGGGACCTCAATCCCCAATGGCACACCCAGGAATCCAAACTCCTCATGGCACACCTGGTGACCCCAAACCCCTGTTACACTTGTGACCCCTCTCCCCTATGTCACACCTGGTGACTCCGATTCCCCATGGCATACCTGGTGACCGCAATTCTCTTTCACACCAGGGATACTCCATGTCACACCCAGGGACCCTGATTCCCTGTTCTGGGGACACTTACTGGGCAGTATGAAGCAAGTGGCCTGCACTATGCCCTCCTTCACCATGATCCTGCTTATTCCTTCTCCCAGGACGCTCCTCTCCTGGACCACAGTGCTCACCACAGCCCCAACCGGCTCCTGGTGGATTGAGAAGCAGCAGTCGGAGAGTTCCGCACATCCCTCATCACCAACCTCCATTCCATTGCCTCATCGCTTCTGCTCCAGTAAAGGTGCCGCCCTCCAGTGCCGAGCTCCGGCTTAGGTTCAGCTCTCCTCCACTCCATGCTTAATACCGACCCAGGGAAATGAATGGCTGTCCACCAGCTCAGATTAGAGAGTCACTTCCCGCCCAGGGATTAGGCCGCTCAGCTCCAGACGAAGAGGATCATTATGCAGCTAGCACTCCGGTGGGCTCCTTTCCTGCCCCTTGGGGCTTCCCCAACAATGGTGGAAAGCCAGGGCCTGGTAGTTCTGCCACTGCCCCAGACACCTGGCATCTTCCTCTGTCCCTTCTTCCTCCCCCACTGCCGCCCCTTTCCTCAACTCACAAGGATCATTCATGACGGAGAGTGAGTGCTGACTCGTGGCTGCGCCCCTAGGTGGCAATGCGCCCTAGGCGGCTGCCTAGTTTGCCTAGTGGAAGCACCGGCCCTGGGGATAGCCATTGTAAAGGTAGGCCAGTGAGGAGGGAGTTGCAGTAGTCAAGGAGAGAAAAAAACCAAGGAGATAATAAGTTGTTTTGTGGTGTCCTTAGTTAGAAAGGGGCAAATTCTGGAAAGGTTGCAGAGGTTAAGGCGACAAGATTTGGACAGTGATTGGATATGGGGCTGAAGGAGAGGTGAGTCTAGGATTACACCTTGCACCCTGGCATGTGTGGAGGAACCAATGGATGTGCCGTTGATTTCAATGGTAAAGTCATGGGGAGGGGATTGGGCAGGAGGAAAGATTTCAATGGTAAAGTCATGGGGAGGGGATTGGGGAGGAGGAAATATTACAAGCTCAGTTTTAGAAAGATTGAGTTTGAGGAAGCAGTGTGACATTCATACTGATATAGCACTCAGTAAATTTGTGATATGTGAGGAGATTAAGGGGGTGAGTTGAAGAGTCGAGAGATAGATCTGGGTGTCATCAGTATAGAGGTGTAAATAAAACGAAAGCAAATCAATGTGCCACGCTAATCATATTTAATAAAATCAAATCCACCGTGATATGATATAATAAATAGACTATCCTTAAAAATCAAACATGTGTATATTGATGTAAACAAATCATCGCATGTTCAAAATTTGCATATGTATAAATAATGATACCAATACACAATATCTGTGCAAAACGTGACACTGTGTGAAAGGCAATATAACAAGGTAAAAAATCAACATAAAAAAAAATATATAAGTGCAGTCCATTAATGTGATTCCATAAAATAATCCAATTTCTAATTGAAAGAAAAATTGAGACCCAAAGCAACCATGGTGACATGCCTCCATCCCTCGTAATGCATAAAAACAAAAATAGAAGGTCATGGGACTTTGTGTGAGGCAGGTCACTTTGCACAAATATAAGAATAAGAATAAAAGATACGTATACTTTCAAATTTAATATTCCATGATCATAACACACAGTGACAATTTCAATATATGATACAAATATCTACAAAGATATACTGTATGAAAAATTCATAATTACTAAAATAAATTCATATTGAGCTAATAAATAAAAAATACATACGGTGGCTTGACGCAGGATGGTGATGGCTGCCTAAGCTCTATGCTCTCTCCCTACATAGTCCAGCGATAAGTCTACAGGAGGATTTTTACTTTGGAAACATGGGGAAAACATTGGGTAACACTTCCCAATCAAGGCCCCATTCTCCTAGGGAACCGGGAGCACAATACAGCCAAAATATCCCAGAGTTATGCCGCCCACAGGATCGTGAGGTACTGATTCCCTCACAGGCCTTTCCTCACAGCGCTCATGCACTCAGCATTAGCACCGCCTCTCCTCGCACTGACAGGCTCACTAACATGGATGTGAATCCTCTAAATGAACAACCGCTGAATCCTGGAGCCCTTAGGGCAGTGGCTTCAGATATTAAAGACACCCTCGCAGCTGCTATAGCTGACCTCAAAAGGAAGTTCAATCTATGGGCATTAAGATGGATAACTTAGAAGAAATTTCAGCACATCATGACACTGAGATACAACAAACAAGAAGGTCCTCTCATTCTCACTCAGCCCAGCTGCGGGATGTGCAGAGGCATTTGGAAGACCTTGATAATCGTGGACGCAGGCATAATTTGAGGGTAAGAGGCTTACCTGAAAGTATCGAGATAAACCAACTCACCCAATCAACAACTGCCATCTTTAACAACCTTTTGGGCAGACCCCTGGACACTTTCATTGATTTTGAAAGACTACATAGAGCCCTGCGACCACGAGGAAGGGACTCAGATCCCGCTAGAGACATAGTGTGCTGCCTAATCAGCTTCAGGTTAAAGGAAGACATCCTGAGAAGAGCCAGAGACCGCAGGGAAATGATGGTTCAAGGAGTAGTGATTTCTCACCTATCACACTACAGAAGAGAAGGTACCTAAGACCTCTACTGGATCTCCTAAGATCTAAAGCTATTCCCTACGGATGGAAGTTTCCATTTTGCCTTTCAGCATCTGCCCAGGGTCGCACAGCCTTTATGAGAACACCGGAAGATACCAGATTATTCTGTGAAACTCGCGATTGGACTCGCCCCTACAATCTGTCCACAATCAGAAGGGTCTCCTCCATGGATACCATCCCTGAACGCGACAAGTTCAACACCAGGAGACGAAGATCGGCATCCCACTGACAACATAATCACTCCACTACTTGTTCTGGTCGGAGCTTTAGTCCCACTGCCTCTCCAGCCCATCGCAGAGCAAGACACTAAAATGTGAGGTGAAAATGAAGCCCTACAGGACAGCGATGTCTCTCATCTTTGCCTTCTCCTGAATCCCCCCCCTTTTTTTTTTTTTTTTGGGTATTACTTATGCTTTTATGACTGCCTCTTAGTCAATGTACTCCAGTATGGTGGGTCACATCTCTGCCACTATTGATAAGCAGCAGACTAAATATTTCCCCCCTTTTTTTTTCCTCTCTTTAAGGAGAATTTAAAATGCCATCCATTAAAACGCGACTTTTATTAACTTAAGATATTACGCTCTGATATCCTGCTTCACTTATATAATATGGTCTATAACAAGCTTATTTGACTGGTGCTACAACATTGGTAGTTGGGGCGAGATGTAACATCTGTTACAATCGTGATCTTACTAACCTCTCCTCCTTACAAGTGATATCTCTGTACTTGCCATGGGAGCCGAGGTAAACGCTACCACAAAATTCTGCTCAGGATTCAGGCTGAATATAGATTGTGACTATCAGCAATAGTGATGGACGAACATCGGCCGGGGCGGTTCGTGAACGTTAGCCACTAACTTTCTCAAATGTTTGCGAACCGCAAGTTCACGGCGGGCCACATTGACTTTAATGGGAGGCGAACTTTAAAAACCTTTAGGTCATATTTGCAGCCACAAAATACTTACTAGCTGTGCACAAATAGTCCCACCACATGGACACTGCCATAACAGAAGTATTGCTATTGGAAAAGTTGCCCTAAAATATATATATTTTTTTACAGCAAAAAAAATTATTTTTTTCCCACTAAATCAGCCAGAACTGACAGCAGCTGGTAAATACATGTCAAATACATATAGGGTCCATTCACACGTCCGTGGTGCCTTCACACCGAAACCCTATACATGTACTCTTGATGAAACCAAGAATTGGCCTTGCTGTCAAAAACTGCAATGATATACACCTGTCAAAGAGGTGCGGAAAAATTAGTCCTTGGGTGTTAATTGTGCCCATGAAACCTACACCAAAAAAAATCTTCCAGATGAAATCAACACCCACAAAGCTAAGCAGCCTAGACAGTCTTTCAGAGATTCCAGATCCAGAAAGCACTTATCTAGCAACATCGGCATCAGGGGCTTGATAGCTGCTGCTGATCCAGGACTCATTTGTTTTGATAAATGTCAGGCGGTCCATGGAGTCTATGGACAGATGTGCTCTCTTATCTGGCACAAAACCTCTGGCAGCACTGAATGCCCGTTCAAAAAGCACGCTGCATGCAGGACAGCCCAGCAGCTCTAATGCATACTGGGCAAGTTCTGGCAAGTGGTCTATTCTCATGACCTAGTAACCCAGTGGATCGTCAACTGGAAAGCTCTCCATATCTGTTTTCGCTCCTAGATAATCTCCCACCCTAAGATTAAGATGCTGTAGATGGGATGTGAAAGCTGACAGTCCGGGGTGCTGAGGACTAAAAAATTTTTTAAAAGGCGTCACTGAGGCGGCCCCCTTTTCTACCACTCCTCACTTGACCAACAGAAGCCTCAAAACAATGTTTTCCACCAGATTGTAACCTACAAGAGTCAGTGGTTTGCTACTGGCAGATGTGCTGCAAGGACCTAGGAAAACCTGCGCTATACCATCATCCCTTTTAGGTTATGAGGTATAGTGGAGGTAGACCGGAAAGGTGAGGAGTGAGGAGGAGCAGAATTGCATCCCTTTTGTGTGGCTCTCAGGGGCTCTTGCCAACAGGCTGAGTGGTGGGAGGTTACATGCATCATCAAGCATGTGGTACCCAAATAGCTGGTGTTTTTGCCAAGCTTGATGTGCTTCAGGCAAGGTTTGCAAACTGCAATAGTGCGATTGGTTGCACATGTGCTAAAAAAGGCCTAAACAGCTGAGCTGTGGGAAGTGAGCCAGAGATAACAGCACCACAATCTGGTGGAATAGGGTGGCTGCTCTCTAATCTTCCATAATGCCTGCCTCTTTGGGGTTGTGCCTCACCCTCACTTTCCTTCTCTGCTCTATCCAGCACCCAAGTCGCGTCAGTGACCTCATCATCATCATCATCATCATCTTTTCCATCCTCCTTATCACTGGAGACAATTTGGCAATACGCTGTGGCTGGAGAAACATGACTGCCAATTTGTTGTTTCCCAGTGTTATCCCCTTTATTAGGCTCATGTTCCTTCTTTCCTCAACCTCAAAACCAAGATCTGAATCAAGAAATAGTTGTGCATCGTCAAGGAGCAAGTGGCTGATGCTGTGTTCAAATAACTCAGCTGACTCTCCCATGCCTGATGCTGGGGCTATGGCAGAAGTAGCTGTGGACAAGGAGGCAGAATAAGGCGCTCTGGCAGCTGCAGCAGACTGCGCACTAGTCTCTGCTTGGGTGACGGAGAATGAGGAGGATGCTGATAGTTTATTAAGCCAGTCCACCACCTCCTCTGCATACTGTGGCTGGGTGGCACAGGCAACATCACTAAACAGAGGAAATGATGTCCTGCCTGAAGAAGGACCACGTCCACCTTTGCCTGTGGACACATACGCTGCTGGCCTCCTCACAGTGCCATAGGAATATCTGCCTCTCCTTGTTGGCCTCCCAGACATGATGGGGGGAGGGCTTATTAACAAAATGTAATAAAGATATAGAGATGTGTACGTGGATGCTTTAAATCAATAGAAAGTAGTGTTTGGTGCACTTTTACTTTAGTACTTACTACACAGACACACTGCACTTACACACTGCAATATAGTGCGTTAAATGTGCAGTAACACATTTAAATATTGTCAGGTAAGGGCTCAACTGCTGGTGGCACTGTAGCTCCCAGATCCATAGGCTGCAGTTCCAATGTCCACCAGTGGGTGTCTCTCAGCAGCCAGAAGCTGACATCTCATGCAATCAGTTATCACCTGATGCTGGTTGCAGGGAGTGTATTTAAACTCTGTGCATGCTCTTCCTCACTGCCTTGGTGTTGTCTCCATGTACGCCTGACCTGTATCCTTCCATCCTGATCCTGGAGTCTGATCCTGACCCTGCAGCCTGATTCCTTCCTACCTGCTTCCCTGTTTCCTGTTACCCTCTTCCTTTTCTGTCTTGTTCCCAGCTTCCTCTGCTTGATCTCCCGTGTATGACCCTGGCTCTGTTACGATTACGATTCGTTTATCCTATTTTCTGTATATATTGGGTTTGAGCAGTTGTTCGTTGTGTGTTACTATTGTTTGTTTATTTGGTTTGATTTACACAGTTTTAGTTTTCTGGAGGTGCGTTTACATTTCTGTTATTCACTTGTAGTACCCTACAAAGTAGGTGCTAGGTAAAAGTATAGTGGGTCTTGTCTGCTTAACAGCAGAGCCATGTTTTAAGTCAGGTTGTCATGGTTCCCAGGTGTGGCTGTTGAGACTGGGGAGTCTCCCCACTGTGCTCTATGAGAGGGCTCTCATTGGGCAGTGGAGGAAACCCGGCCAATGGCACACTCTGGCTTGTATCTACCCCAGAAAGGCAGATTCTGCCGCACGGCATTCTGGGAGTGGGTATAAGTTTGAGAGGAGCACAGGATGCAGCGTCTTTGGCGGGAAGCAGAGTCCCAGGAGGGAGAGTGCGGCTGTCTCTCCTCCTGTCAGAGGAATCAGGTGCCCCAGGTGGCTTGCCTAGTGAGAGGGGACAGAAGGCTGAGCTGAGCTGCAGAGAGGATCCGGTGCGGAGGACCAGTGGAGCTGAGAGGGGTACAGTTTCAGGAAAGCATTCCCAGTTCGTACATAATGCAAACTGCCCCTGGGGGTCTGCCTAGAGAGAGGGGACCACTCCGGTGAAGGTCGTAGGGATCCAGGAGCTAGCTAGCCAGTGCAGGAGCAAGTGTAAAGGGGGTGCCAGTGTTGACCCTGAAGAGCAAAGAGGTTGCCAGTGTGTGGACCCTGAAGTGTAGAGGGGATGCCTAGTGAGAGGACCCTGAAGTGTAGAGGGGGTACCTAGTGAGAGGACCCTGAAGTACAGAGGGGGCGCCAGCCATTGGGCCCTGAGGTGTTAAAGTGTACAGCGTACAGTGTTGAGAGTTGCAGCAGCAGAAGCAGTATACAGAGGCTACCTCAGTCAGCAAGGACTGGAGGGAGCAGTGTTCAGGACTTTTGAGCTAACCAGAGCGTCAGGAGTCAAGTTTAAGTACAGTACAGCAAGTCAGTGTTTTTCAAGCGCCAGCAAGCGTTGGTCGGCATCCAGCCGGCATCAAGACAGCACTGAAAGGCATTTTTCTCCAAAGAGTGCCATTTGTACCTAGTTGACCCAGAGGAGTATCCCACTCATTCCCTTCTTCCATCCCCAATATCAAATAAACAAAACAAACCAAAGATGCCGGACTGGTCTTTGACTCAAATCTCACACTTGGGTATTAAGCTTAAATGGGCTGAAGGTGTCACCGGTAACTATGGCAGACCCACATCAGGCCCAATGCCTGTAAATCGGGCTACACACTTATTTTTAAATAAATTATTTTACACTATATTTGTGCCTGGTATTCTCTGTGGCAGTCCACGCATTTCTGGTCACACCTTTTACTCACATAACACCAAGGCCAGTCCTGACCAGAAGTGGCTGCACAGGGAAGCCATCTTGGCTCTGCTGTTGTTTGTTGCAAGATGCATCCTGAGGAGGTTATTTACTTTTCTTTGCTAGTGACAGAGGAAACAAAATACTACTGCCAGATATTAAAGGAGTGGGCCAGTGACCAGCTGTTAGAATGCATTTGTCTTGCTCATTCACTAGTCGATCAGGGCAGGATGCTGTTTGGTGATGTTCAGCCATTGATTCAAGTTTGTGCTTTGTCCAGTACTCCTAAAGGGGGTGATGACTTTCTCCCCCCTTCATTATGGCTCAGGTAGAATCACTGGTATGGGTATTGGAGGATAACTTGGCTTATTTCTTTGAGCACTATTCAGCATGTTCCCAACAGGTGCTAGTAGAGTGTATTAATGCAGTGCAGTTTCTTGTCAGACAGGCAGAGTGTAACAAGCATGGTCAGATATATTGCACTCAGTCAGCTTGCACCAACCCCTTCCTACTGCTAGACACCCACCTGCTCAAAGATCTCTCCCTCCATCACCCACAGCAACCACAGTTGCAGCCCAGTATACCCTACTACCAACCATATGTCAGTACCGTTTCCACTTGCTGCACCTACCCTGTCTTTAACCCCTTAAAGACTATCTCTTCTCCACTGCCTGCGCCAATCCCTCAGAAATCCTCTTTAGCAACTGCTCCCTCTTTTTCAACATCCCCCAGCATTTAATCAGGGGGTGTGTGTGATCCCTGCGCTGTCTGAGGTGGCCAGAGACTCCCTGCTGCAGCGCCACTGGGACTGATACTAAGGCAGTAAATGATATAATTAAAGGGGTAGTGGTGCGCTTCAGGGATCAGCTCTAATGGATCTCTATTTGAGTTGGTGGCAGTGGTGTGTACAAATCTTGCTTTAAAGGTGCTCCGCGTGATAAATATAATATTTATATTTTTAAAATAATTAGGTGATGAAAGTGCAGGTGTGTCAATCAAATCAGTAAATATCAAGGTTTTTCTTAAAATAAATAAATATATGAGTACGGTGTGTATCAATAGATAAATAAATAAATAAATAAATATCAGAATGCTACTTCTTTGCCAGTGACATCAATAAATAAATTATATAAATCCAGTGTTGACCTTCAATCTGGTTCATAAACAGTAAAACAAATATATATTGTGCTCAAAATAAAGTGCTACATGCAATTTTCTATTAAAACGGTGCTAGAAAAGATATCTGTGAATAGTTCGATTGTAATCCTTCAAATACCAATATTTAAATGAGATAGTCCAGAAGAGAAAAAAAAAATTATATAGAGAACATCCAAAATAGCTTGTGTGAATACGTTCCTCGCTTATATCCGTGCTTCACTCATGCAATCAAGTGGCTATGATCTCCTTCACCTTGTGTGTCACCTCTGAGTGCTCTAGCCTCTCACCTTATAGGCAAGATCAATATGCCTTTGGTATCTATCCAAGCTCAACGATAGACTCAATTTCTCTCAATCCGGATCCTTTCTTCCTTAATGGAGCTGCTTTCTTGGATCCCTCTAAGTGTTTGTCTTGATCGTTTTTAATACTATCCTCTTTGTCCGATCTTTAGTGTGCCTCAGAGACAAAGACTATTCATGGTGCAGTATATCCAACTCATTTATTAAAATATAAAGATTTACACTTACAATTTAGGCATGATACTTCAGCATGTAAACAAAAAACCAGCCGCCGCTGTGGAGATCGGGCTCCGTTGTAACGTCACTTCCGGAGCCGGAAGTGACGTTACAACGGAGCCCGATCTCCACAGCGGCGGCTGGTTTTTTGTTTACATGCTGAAGTATCATGCCTAAATTGTAAGTGTAAATCTTTATATTTTAATAAATGAGTTGGATATACTGCACCATGAATAGTCTTTGTCTCTGAGGCATACTAAAGATCGGACAAAGAGGATAGTATTAAAAACGATCAAGACAA
This sequence comes from Pelophylax lessonae, assembly GCF_965119305.1. Classification (NCBI taxonomy): domain Eukaryota; kingdom Metazoa; phylum Chordata; class Amphibia; order Anura; family Ranidae; genus Pelophylax; species Pelophylax lessonae. Next base: position 123,679,354 of record NC_138780.1, on the reverse strand, counting down.
ACACTTAGAGGGATCCAAGAAAGCAGCTCCATTAAGGAAGAAAGGATCCGGATTGAGAGAAATTGAGTCTATCGTTGAGCTTGGATAGATACCAAAGGCATATTGATCTTGCCTATAAGGTGAGAGGCTAGAGCACTCAGAGGTGACACACAAGGTGAAGGAGATCATAGCCACTTGATTGCATGAGTGAAGCACGGATATAAGCGAGGAACGTATTCACACAAGCTATTTTGGATGTTCTCTATATAATTTTTTTTTCTCTTCTGGACTATCTCATTTAAATATTGGTATTTGAAGGATTACAATCGAACTATTCACAGATATCTTTTCTAGCACCGTTTTAATAGAAAATTGCATGTAGCACTTTATTTTGAGCACAATATATATTTGTTTTACTGTTTATGAACCAGATTGAAGGTCAACACTGGATTTATATAATTTATTTATTGATGTCACTGGCAAAGAAGTAGCATTCTGATATTTATTTATTTATTTATTTATCTATTGATACACACCGTACTCATATATTTATTTATTTTAAGAAAAACCTTGATATTTACTGATTTGATTGACACACCTGCACTTTCATCACCTAATTATTTTAAAAATATAAATATTATATTTATCAAGCGGAGCACCTTTAAAGCAAGATTTGTACACACCACTGCCACCAACTCAAATAGAGATCCATTAGAGCTGATCCCTGAAGCGCACCACTACCCCTTTAATTATATCCCCCAGCATTTCTTTGCCATCAGCTGCTCCCCCTACTCACAGCCCTGTGTTCACATGCAGGACCTCAGTGGCAAATCCCAAAAAGAAACAAAGGTTTTTTTCTCAACTCCCAAAATCCTGCCACTATCCAATTCTGACTCCACGCCAGCCGATCTGCTTCAGCCTGCCTCCACGCCAGCCGATCTGCTCCAGCCTGCCCCCGGCCAGCCGATCTGCTCCAGCCTGCCTCTACGCCAGCCCATCTGCTCCAGCCTGCCTCCACGCCAGCCAATCTGCTTCAGTCTGCCTCCACGCCAGCCGATCTGCTCCAGCCTGCCCCTATGATTGCCAATGGGGTAGGCCAGCCATTGATGATCTCGAACCTGAAAGCCCAACTGACCTTGCTGATCCTCTGCCCGCTGCCCAGCCTGATGTGCCTTTGCCCACTGCCCAGCCTGATGTGCCTCTGCCCACTTTCCAGCCTGATGTGCCTCTGCCCACTGTCCAGCCTCTGCATGCTGCCCAGCCTGATGTGCCCACTGCCCAGCCTGATGTGCCCACTTCCCAGCCTGATGTGCCCGCTGCCCAGCCTGATGTACCTCTGCCCGCTGCCCAGCCTGATGTGCCTCTGACTGCTGCCTAGGTTAAAGTGCCTTTGCCTACTACCCAGCCTCTGCCCACTGCCCAGCCTGATGTGTCTCTGCCTGCTGCCTAGCCTGATGTTCCGATGCCTGCTGTTCCAGTGCCTGCTTCCCAGCCTAATGTTCCGGGGCCTGCTGCCCAGCCTGATGTTCTGGTGCCTGCTGCCCAGCTTGATGTTCCAATGCCTGCTGTCCAGCTTGATTTTCCGGTGCCTGCTGCCCAGCTTGATGTTCCAGTGCCTGCTGCCCAGCTTGATGTTTTAGTGCCTGCTTCCCAGCTTGATGTTCAGGTGCTTACTGTCCAGCTTGATGTTCCGGTGTCTACTGGCCAGCTTGATGTTCCGGTGCCTTCTGCCCAGCCTGATGACCTGGTGCCTTCTGCCCAGCCTGCCACTGGACATCCTGTCCCCAACAACCTGCCTGCCTCTGATGGTCTGCTGCTCGATGACAAGTTTACCCATAATGATCTGCTGTCTGACGACCCGCCTTCCCTTGCCACTGATCCAGTGCCAGATGTCCAGCCCGATGGTCCCATGCTTGATGTCCGGCCTGCCTCTGATGATTCTCTAACCATTGACCAGCCTGATCTTACTTCTCTTTTACCTACCACCCAGCCGAGTTCTACTGACTCAATTACCAGCTGCTCAGTTGGATTGTCATGCAAAGGCTAAGTGTTCACCTGTTATAAGGTCTGAAAGCTCTGAGTCCTCACGTGCATTATATGGGTTACCTGTTTGGCCTGAGATTTGTTTGTTGGTTGCCTCTAATGAGTACCTCTGGCAGTGTCTTGTTCCTGTGGCTCCAAAGTCTGGTGGTCTGGACATACCAGTGGTAACTAGTACAGTAGCTGCAATTGCCTTCATGGCCCTGGTCACGGTAAGCTCCCGGGGAATGGCAGAGTACTATCTGTGCCTCGCCATGATCTGGATGCACTTATCACAGCACCGGGTGCACTAGGGGACCTGGGTCGGGTACCCAGTTCCTCAGAGATACCTAGGTGGCTTTTCAAGAGTAAGTCCTGGAAACCAGGCAAGCTACTTGGTTATGGCGAGACACTTCTGTGTCAGAGTTCCAGTATTGTCACATGACCCCAGGGCTAAGTCTGCAGATAACTCAAGGGACCCCAACAGGACACCCAGCCAGTTGCTTGACCCTAGCGGTGGGATACCCAGTCAGTCACCTGCTGGTGGGACTGTAGCTCCCAGATCCATAGGCTGCAGTTCCAGTGAGCACCAGCGGGTGTCTCTCAGCAGCCAGAAGCTAATATCTCATACAATCAGTCATTACCCAATGCTGGTTGCAGGAAGTGTATTTAAACCCTGCGCATGCTCTTCCTCACTGCCTTGGTGTTGTCTCCATGTGCCTCTGACCTGTGTTCCTGTTCCCCTGCATCCTGATCCTGGACCCTGATCCTGACCCTGCAGCCTGATTTCTTCCTACCTGCTTACCCTGTCTCTTGTTACCCTCTGGAAGAAAATGAAAAAAAGAGGGGCGCACCGACCTAGTGCATTACCACTAAAGAAATGTATTAAAATAGTAAAACGTATAAAATATACTCACAAAACAGGTGTGAATAATACACACATCGACATAAGCAATAAGAAATCTCCAAGGTAGCCAGGACACTGCGTGATGCTGGATGGCATGCAGTGAGCCGCATGGAGCTGCTGTGGCTGGGCTGACGCGTTTCGAAGGCGAGCCCCCTTCCTCAGAGCACCCCTCTTTTTTAAATTTTCTTCCAGTTTGTATCGGATACCCTTGGTCCTGAGGTGGCAGCAAGACCTTTAGTCATGCCTGTCCAAACCTGTTGGAAACATTCCTCTTTCTTCCATTATACTGCACATGAGCGCAGGAGAATTGGACTATACTTTGGAGATCTTGTTACCCTCTCCCCAGTGGCGTACCAAGGGGGGGGGGGGCGGACCGCCCCGGGTGCCACGAACGGGGGGGGGGGGTGTCAGGCCGCCCTGCCGGCACCGTCGGGCCGGCACGCATCTCCCTGTGAAGGCAGCTGCAATAGCAGCTCTTTCAGTCAGCGGCGCGCTGCTCACAGGAGGCGGGAAGAAAGAAGGTAAGTGCTGTGCTGGATAGAAGCGGCCGGGACAGCTGCATAAAGAGGAATTGATCTTATTTTCATATATCTCCTGTGTCCATTGAATGGTTGATTCTCCTCCTCTCCCTCCTGCAGGCATTCAACAGACGCAGGAGATATATGAAAAGAAGATCAATTCCTCTTTATGCAGCTGTCCCACCGCCCCTAATATACAAATTCCTTTGCTGGCCCCCCCAGTGATATCCAGCACCCCACCCCAGTGCTCTTCAAACCCCCCCCTCTCCAGCCCCCCCCCCCCAAGTGCCTTTTAGCCCCCCTCCTCCCAGTTTTCTTCAGCTCCCCCAGTGCTTTCCACCCCCCTGTGCACCCTGCCCCCCCATCAGTGATCTTCAGTTCCCACCCAGTGCTCTCCACCCCCCTGTGCACCCTGCCCCCCCTCAGTGATCTCCAGTCCCCCACCAGTGCTCTCCACCCCCCTGTGCACCCTGCCCCCCCTCAGTGATCTCCAGTCCCCCACCAGTGCTCTCCACCCCCCTGTGTACCCTGCCCCCCCTCAGTGATCTCCAGTCCCCCACCAGTGCTCTCCACCCCCCTGTGCACCCTGGCTCCCCCCCACTCAGTGATCTCCAGTCCCCCCCAGTGCTCTCCGCCCCCCTGTGCACCCTGGCTTCCCCCCCATCAGTGGTCTCCAGTCCCCCACCAGTGCTCTCCACCCCCCGTGCACCCTGGCTCCCCCCACTCAGTGATCTCCAGTCCCCCCCCCAGTGCTCTCTGCCCCCCTGTGCACCCTGGCTTCCCCCCCATCAGTGATCTCCTGTTCCCCCCAGTGCTCTCCACCCCCCTGTGCACCCTGGCTCCGCCTTCTCAGTGATCTTCAGTCCCCCCTCCCAGTGCTCTCCACCCCCCTGTGTACCCTGGCCCCCCCTCAGTAATCTACAGTCCCCCCCCCCCAGTGCTCTCCACCCCCTTTGCATCCTGGCTCCCCCCGTGCTCTCCAGCACCCCCCTCTACCCCCCCCCCCCAGTGCTCTCCACCCCTCACACTTTCCAACCCCCCCCCCCCTTAATTCTCCCCAGTGCTCTCTGCTTCCTCTGTGCTCTCCGCCCCCCCCCCCTAGTGCTCTTCTATCTTCTATCATGTCTGCAGTCTGACCAACTGTTGTATTATGTCTGCAGTCTCTGACCATCTCTTGTATCATGTCTGCAGTCTCTGACAATCTCCTGTATCATGTCTGCAGTCTCTGACAATCTCCTGTATCATGTCTGCAGTCTCTGACAATCTCCTGTATCATGTCTGCAGTCTTTGACCATCTCCTGTATCATGTCTGCAGTCTCTGACCATCTCTTGTATCATGTCTGCAGTCTCTGACCATCTCTTGTATCACATCCTCAGTCTCTGACCATCTCTTGTATCATGTCTGCAGTCTCTGACCATCTCTTGTATCACATCCTCAGTCTCTGACCATCTTCTGTATCATGTCTGCAGTCTCTGACCATCTCTTGTATCACATCCTCAGTCTCTGACCATCTTCTGTATCATGTCCGCAGTCTCTGACCATCTCCTGTATCATGTCTGCAGTCTCTGACCATCTCTTGTATCATGTCCGCAGTCTCTGACCATCTCTTGTATCACAGCTTCAGTCTCTGACCATCTCTTGTATCATGTCTGCAGTCTCTGGCCATCTCTTGTATCACAGCTTCAGTCTCTGACCATCTCTTGTATCATGTCTGCAGTCTCTGACCATCTCTTGTATCACATCCTCAGTCTCTGACCATCTCTTGTATCATGTCTGCAGTCTCTGACCATCTCTTGTATCATGTCTGCAGTCTGACCATCTCTTGTATCATGTCTGCAGGGAGGGGGGGGACAGACTGCAAGGGGCACTGTGATGGGGGGCTGTGAAATTTGTGCAATAAATACTCTTGAAAACATTACAAATTTTTGTGGGTGTTTTTACAGTTTAAGGGGGGGTGCCAGATATAGGATCCGCCCCGGGTGCCAAATGCTCTAGGTACGCCACTGCCTCTCCCTGTTCTGTCTTGTTCCCAGCCCCTCTGCTTGATCTCCCGTGTATGACCCTGGCTCTGTTACGATTACAATTTGTTTATCCTATTTTCTGTGTGTATTTGGTTTCAGCAGTTGTTTGTTGTGTGTCACTATTGTTTGGTTATCTGGTCTGATTTACACAGTTTTAGTTTTCTGGAGGTGCGTTTACATTTGTGTTATTCACCTATTTTTAAATAAATGATTCTTTTACAATTCTTAAATTGTTCTTAAGTCAGTTTAGATGTGGTTAAGCTGTCTGGACCTTGATGAGGACTAACACCACAAACTTGGTGAAGTGGTCCATAAAAACCAGGGCATAACCATATCCTGAAGGGGAGCTGTATATTGTCAGGAAGTCCATGGTGATCTGTTCAAAGGGCTATGAGATGGTAAAAGTCATGGATATCGTCTTTTTAGGAGGGGCCTTATGCATGGAGCAGGATTCACATTCCTGGCAAGCCTTCTGGACCCAGTCAGCCAGGCAAAACAAGTACCTCTTGTCCAGGGTCTTGGTTCGGTCAGCTCCAAAGTGCCACTCGTGGCATGCAGCGCCTGACAGATTTAAGGAATGTGTGACTGCCCAGAACAATATGTACTGCTGAACTCATTGGGCTGTGGGTCAGTATGGCCCCTACTCTCTCCACAACCTGGTCACCGATACAAATGATGAGGGGATTCATTACTGGACCTGGGGGGCCAAGGACTCTGGTCTGATGGGACCTTGTGCTGATGGTCCCGGGGGTTGTCCCTCTTCCCTGGGAGCCACTAATTTTATGGTGTCCTGCGGGTACTTTTGGATTCTGATCGACCACAGTTCTTGGCTACATTTTCAAAGCGGAAACACCGCCAGCACTTTGGGGTCCTCGTCTGGGTCCCTCTACAATGGATTCTCAACCTTAGAGGGGTTTGTTAAATCCTGTTTGAATGTGAACATTTCTTGTTTCAAGTAGGCCATGTCCTGGGCGAGTTCCCCTAAAGCCGTCTCTATGGCCGACAGAAGTGAAAGGGCCAAAGCTTTCTCTTTCAGGTGTAAAGGTTTGTACCTTTTTTTCACCACCACAGTTGCTTCTACATCTTCCTGTTCTCAGACGGCCACATCCACCACAGTATCGTGGAAGGAGATGACGGGTTGCATTTTGATTCATTCTTTTAGGGCTCAGGGCACAGTCTTCATTTCTACCACAAGCTGATCCCTCAGTAGGAGGTACAAGGCGGATATATCGGCACAGCTGTGCACATCCCTCTTCTCTAGGCATTTCCAAAGGTTCTGGAGTGCTACCACCACGTGGGTGAGGTTTTTGTCCTCCTGTTGCCTCTGGACAAAAAATCTCAGCCTCAGCTCTGAAACTGTCGTGTTCACTCCAAACAGGTCCTCCAGATACACCACAATCTGTTCTAGACTGGCCTGGGCCTCTTCTAGTAGTGCCATCACCGCTCAGAGGGCATCATCCTCCAGGGAGTTGATAGCTAGCTCTGCGGCCAGTCGAGTGGGAACCTGATACAGGTGCGCAGCTAGGGTTACCACCTCATCCCTCTAAACCAGGACACATATTAATTACACAGGTTCTGTGGCTGATTAAGGTGTTAATTAAACTCACTTAGTGCCTAAGGCCCCTTTCACATGGGCTTTCCGAACAGGTCCACGTGACAGTTTTTTCAGGCGTACCTGATCGGATGCTCCATGCAGGCCTATGGAGCAGCAGATGTCAGTGGTGACATGTCCGCTGACACCCGCTGCTATCCGATCCGATCATGTCTGTGAAATCCAGACGGTTGGAAATCCTATTTTACATCCATCTGGAGGATCGGATCGGATTAAAAACGGACAGGTGGTCCGTTTTCATCCGATCTCCCATAGAGGAGAGTGGGGATCTGTCAGGTCTGTCTCTGCAAAGTAAGTGGAGATGGACCTGTCATCCGCCTGCTCAGCAGGGATCGGCGGATTGATCCCTGCTGAGCAAAACGGAATCCGTCGGGTGGAAAGCCCATGTGAAAGGCTTCTAAGTGTATATTACCTTCAGAACCTGTGGCAACCCTTTCTAGTCTCTCCTCCTACTCAGCTTGAGAAATATTGGAGCCCTTAAAGTCAGGCACCAGAGCCAGGGCTGTTGAAATGAATGTGCTGTCAAAACCGTAACATGCGGCATTTTGCAAAAACGCGCACGTTCTAGTGTAACCTGACCATAAGTCATTGTTTTTTATATATAAAAATACTTTAGGTAGTTTCCATGCAAAAAATGTCCATGTTGTTTGGAAAAAAAAAATGTCCATGTTGTTTGGAAAAAAGAAATGTCCATGTTGTTTGGAAAAAAAAAATGTCCATGTTGTTTGGAAAAAAAAAATGTCCATGTTGTTTGGAAAAAAGAAATGTCCATGTTGTTTGGAAAAAAAAATGTCCATGTTGACATGGGTAAAAATAAATAAATAAACTCGAGCAGCCAAAAAGAAATCCTTCACCACAATAAATAAACAAGGACAACGGTAACATATTACAGATTCCCTTTAGGAGGGACAGCTCGGGGCTATGAAGGAGTCTTTAGCATACTGTATACAGAGAACAGACTGATGGGCAAAAGGGGCGAACACCTCAGGGAAAGAATGAGAGAGAGAAAGACAAACAGAACCCCGCCCACTCCGGTAAACGCGTATGAGGAAGTTTGGTCGCCATGGTAACTTGGCTACTGTACTGCGCCATGTTTTGTTACCGGAAGCGGAAGTTGCTTGTTTTGTAGGAGAAATTGTACAGGTCGAGCTGGCGGGAGTGAAGTGGAGAAGGTAGCTCAATGTATGGGGACCAAATTAGGAGGAGGTAAGAGAGCGGGAGTCCGGGGCTCGGAGCGCTGCACTGTCTGCGTGTACAGTGTTGGGGGTGTGTGGTGCTGGGTGTACAGTGTTTGAGGTGTGTGGTGCTGGGTGTACAGTGTTTGAGGTGTGTGGTGCTGGGTGTACAGTGTTTGAGGTGTGTGGTGCTGGGTGTACAGTGTTTGAGGTGTGTGGTGCTGGGTGTACAGTGTTTGAGGTGTGTGGTGCTGGGTGTACAGTGTTTGAGGTGTGTGGTGCTGGGTGTACAGTGTTTGGGGTGTGTGGTGCTGGGTGTGCAGTGTTTGGGGTGTGTGGTGCTGGGTGTGCAGTGTTTGGGGTGTGTGGTGCTGGGTGTGCAGTGTTTGGGGTCTGTGGTGCTGGGTGTAGAGTGTTGGGGGTCTGTGGTGCTGGGTGTAGAGTGTTGGGGGTCTGTGGTGCTGGGTGTAGAGTGTTGGGGGTGTGTGGTGCTGGGTGTAGAGTGTTTGGGGTCTGTGGTGCTGGGTGTAGAGTGTTTGGGGTCTGTGGTGCTGGGTGTAGAGTGTTGGGGGTCTGTGGTGCTGGGTGTAGAGTGTTGGGGGTGTGTGGTGCTGGGTGTAGAGTGTTGGGGGTGTGTGGTGCTGGGTGTAGAGTGTTGGGGGTGTGTGGTGCTGGGTGTAGAGTGTTGGGGGTGTGTGGTGCTGGGTGTAGAGTGTTGGGGGTGTGTGGTGCTGGGTGTAGAGTGTTGGGGGTGTGTGGTGCTGGGTGTAGAGTGTTGGGGGTGTGTGGTGCTGGGTGTAGAGTGTTGGGGGTCTCTGGTGCTGGGTGTACAATGTTGGGGGGGGTCTCTGGTGCTGGGTGTACAATGTTGGGGGGGTCTCTGTTGTTGCGTGTATGATGTTGGGGGGGTCTCTGGTTTTGCGTTGGGGGGGTCTCTGGTTTTGCGTGTACGATGTTGGGGGGGTCTCTGGTTTTGCGTGTACGATGTTGGGGGGGGGGTCTCTGGTGTTGCGTGTACGATGTTGGGGGGGGGGGGGTCTCTGGTGTTGCGTGTACGATGTTGGGGGGGGGTCTCTGGTGTTGCGTGTACGATGTTGGGGGGGGGGGTCTCTGGTGTTGCGTGTACGATGTTGGGGGGGGTCTCAGGTGGTGTGTGTACAGTACCAAGGGGCTCGAATGTTGCATATATTGTGTGTACTATTACTATTGAATCCTTTATGGTGTTTTTGGTGGCAGGCAGTGAATGAATAGCCGTGTTTTCTGCAATGTATTGTCTGTAATACGAGAGTCTGCATAGATTCTAAATGAGGATGCAAATGGTCAGAGCATATACTTTGCTATGACACACTAGCTTGTGTCCCAGGTGCCTGTTGGTGCTAGCTGTTGTCTTAGGTGTTCGATGGGTGGTCATGGTTTAATAGCTCATGTCCTGGATTGAATATATTACCTTGTCTCTTGCAGGAAACTTTCAGCTGAAGAGGAATGAGAAGATATGGCATAATGCAGTTATGCACAGGGGGTTGCATAAACTACCCATGTAGACGCATGTTCTAAACACATACTATCCGTGTTTGAATCATAGTCCATGCAGGTACTTTACTCAACCCCTGGAGCATAACTGTACAGCCGCATCTTCTAAATGATCTCAATGAGCAGCTATACGCTGTAGCTGTGGGCCCAAGAGAGTGCTTAGTTAGAGTGGCCGTGGGCCCGAGAGAGTGCTTAGTTAGAGTGGCCATGACTTAATAGCTTTTCATAGTGTCTTAGGTGGCTGTGGTGTTCTGGGTGGCCATGGTGCTATGGTTGCACACATTACCTCCTCTCTCTTGCAGGGAACGTTTAGCTGTTTTTTTTTCCTCTTCCTCCCTAACTACTTTGCCTTATGCGCTCATGTTGAAATCAATGTGCCACTAATAAGAGGACTGCCAACAAATAGATTAATCTCTCAGTAGTAAAAATAAAATTATAGCTGAAATTCAGTAAAACTAAAAGTCTTCCCGTGCAGTGGGGCCGCACCTGCACGCCAAGGGTTAACTGCTCCTTTATGTCTTGGGGGAACATGTATAGCAGTTTACTTACCTTATCCTCTGCTCCCACAGGATCCTCCATGCTGCTTGACTGGTCCCCCCAGCCTCTTCTTCCCTCCACTCAGGCGGTCTAAGGTCCTTTGATGTATTCAAGACAGGTGCAAGGTCCTTAGGCCTGCATTGGACACGAGGATGCAAAGGGACAGTCCGCCACCGCAGCATTGGGGGAGCACATTCTACCGCAGGAGCAGATTATCTGGTAAGTAAAACTGCTTTCCTCTCCCCTAGACATAAACAAGCAGTTAACCTTTTTTCAGTAAGGATGAATAAATGTACCCTACCTACCCTCCATGTCCACTCGCAGCCGAGGGTAATGGTGACGTCCTGGTGAAATGTTTAGTATCTGAAATCTTGTGAGAAGATGCTTCTGTACTGTGCTGAAATGTCTTTTGGGGAGATTTGGTGTACTATCCATTACCCAAGGAGGTAAAGGGACGTGAAAAAAAAAAAAAAGTGGGCCTTTCTTGGTAGTTCCAATCTAGTAGCCCTAGACTAATTCTATCCAATGCACTGTTCAATGCACTCATACTTTGTTTTGGTTTCCTGAAAATGTATCTGTACATCTGATGCCCAACTTGAGGCCTTTGGTGCTTACCATGCAGTGCGGGGACTCCAGCAGTTAGTTGTAGCAGTGCTAAATTTGTTAAGGGATTGTAATGCCAGTGATCTCTAGCAGTCTCATGTAACACCCCCCCCCCCCCCCCCGCCTCTGACTGTGAAAGTTCCACAGATACTTACCGTTACTTATTATAAGTCTTCACTCTATATCTGTCTTCTATAGCATTATCTACGCTGAATACTATGTGAAGCCTTTGGTGATTTTAGTTAGTGGTGCACCGAAATGAAAATTCTGGACCAAAACCCAAAATTTAGTATGCACTTGGCTGAAAACGGAAATATACAGTTTTTAAATTGTTTCCTTTTTTTTTTTTAAATTGAATTATGTGACTGGCTGGCAGCTTCATCTTTTTATTTTAACACTGAAGAAGAACTTCAGGTTTTCACACAATCTACATTGTGTGAACCTGGCCCAAAGGAACTACAGGTGCATCTTATAAAAGTTAACTTATTTCAGTAATTCAATTTAAAGAGATTTTATATACAGTATCTCACAAAAGTGAGTACACCCCTCACGTTTTTGTAAATATTATCTTTTCATGTGACCACACTGAAGAGATTACACTTTGCTACAATGTAAAGTAGTGTGTACAGCTTGTATAAGGCTGGCCATACACTATACAATTTTCTTGTTCAACTTTCCTTTAGATTTACCAAAACCATGTAATATAGGGTCAAACCTACAAACTTTCAATTTGTATGCAATTAGGCAGGCCCTTGTACTACATAGTTTAAGGTAAATCTAAAGGAAATTGAATAGGAAAATTGTATAGTGTATGGCCAGCCTAACAGTGTAAATTTGCTGTCTTCTCAAAATAACTCAACACACAGCCATTAATGTCTAAACCATTAGCAAAAAAACAAAATTGAGTACAAACCTAAGTGGAAATGTCCAAATTGGGCCCAATTAACCATTTTCCCTCCCCCATTGCCATGTGACTCATTAGTGTTACAAGGTCGCAGGTGGGTTTAAATTTGGTGTTATTGCTCTCACTCTCTCATACTGGTCACTGGAAGTTCAACATGGCACCTCATGGCAAAGAACTCTCTGAGGGTCTGAAAAAAATAATTGTTCTTCTACATAAAGATGGCCTAGGCTACAAGAAGATTGGCAAGACCCTGAAACTGAGCTGCAGCACAGTGGCCAAGACCATGCAGCAGTTTAACAGGACAGGTTCCACTCAGAATAGGCCTCGCCATGATCAACCAAGGAGGTTGAGTGCACGTGCTCAGCGTCATATCCAGAGGTTGTTTTTGGGAAATAGATGTATGAGTGCTGCCAGCATTGCTGCAGAGGTTGATAGGGGTGAGGGGTCAGCCCGTCAGTGCTCAGACCATACGCTGCACACTGCATCAAATTTGTCTGCATGACTGTCGTCCCAGAAGGAAGCCTCTTCTAAAGATGATGCACAAGAAAGTCTGCAAACAGTTTGCTGAAGACAAGCAGACTAAGAACATGGATTACTGGAACCATGTCCTGTGGTTTGATGAGACCAAGATAAACTTATTTGGTTTAGATGGTGTCAAACGTGTGTAGCAGCAGCCAGGTGAGGAGTATAACGACAAGTGTGTCTTGCCTACATTCAAGCATGGTGGTGGGAGTATCATGGTCTGGTGTTAGTGCTGTTGGCACTGGGGAGCTACAGAGAACCATGAATGCCAACATGTACTGTTACCTACTGAAGCAGAACATGATCCCCTCCCTTCCGAGATTGTGCCGCAGGTCAGTATTCCAACATAACGACCACTGCCTTGCTAAAGAAGCTGAGGGTAAAGGTGATGAACTCTAACATCCACCATCTTCGTGATGTCGTCATGGAGGAGTGGAAGAGGACTCCAGTGGCAACCTGTGAAGCTCTGGTGAACTCCCTGCCCAAGAGGGTTAAGGCAGTGCTGGAAAATAATGGTGGCCGCACAAAATATTGACGCTTTGAGTCCAATTTTGACATTTTCACGTAGGGGTGTACTCACTTTTGTTGCCAGCAGTTTAGACATTAATGGCTGTGTGTTGAGTTATTTTGAGGGGACGTCAAATTTACACTGTTATACAAGCTGTACACTCACTACTGTACATTGTAGCAAAGTGCCTAAGCTACATACAGTTTATACCGCACACACATACAGTACGCTCACAGGTTAGTGAGGGACGTTGTTCGTTAGGCCAGCTTGGCCCAAACAAACTATGTCAATTGTGTGAAAACCTGCAGTTCTTCTTAAAGCCCTGGTTCACACTGGACCCAACTTTGAAATTGTGCGACTTCACTTAAGGTCATTTGGTGCCCAAGGCGAAAATAACAAACTGCATATAGTGATAAGCAAGCTATATTCGCTAAGTAGAATGTACTAGCAGTGGTTAATCGGCAGATAATGAAATTCCTTGCACAAGATTCACTCCTTCCACAATAGTACTGGCACTAAATGTATCAATCAAGATTGCAACAATGCTTATAGCATATAGTAATGTATCTGCCAAGTAGTATGTACAAGCAGGGGTTAATCAGCGGGGAAGCATAAGCCAGTAGCCAAATAAGGAAGCAGAAAGGAGAGAGAATTATTTTCTCCTAAAGAATAGATCCCAAAGTCTTTGGGTATGTAGTGACCACTCCACTGACAGATAAGGAGAAGTTGTACACAGCTTATCAGGATTCAGTTTGTGTAAATGGGAGGATTAATGTCAGTCAAGTTCACTGAGTAGAATCGTACCTAGCTATTCCCATGCTGTACTCTGCTGTGTTAACTGTGATCATCTGTCACCATACCATGCCCCACTGCACATCATAACCGTTACAAAGCACTTACCGCCCTCCTTGTGTTACTGGCATGTCCTCTCCCGCTGTCAAGAGTATCCCACTCCCCTGCAGCCGTTTGCATACTTACTGTAATCAGCTGTTACCATGCCGTGCTTCATTGCGGACAATACAGTTGTCTATGCAGGTTGTACCTAAAATCTCAGGAACTACTTTTAAACTTGATAGGACTTTGACATAGTCGCACCGATATGAACAGTTCCATTGCGGACAATAGGGTGTGACTTTGAAACGTGTCAATCGCACCAATGTGAACCAGGGCTTAACTTTACTGTTTAGTAGCATGCCATTATTAGCACTTTTTTTTTTTTTTTGGCAAAACGCAGATAACCCTATTTTCGGCGGCCGATATATTGATGCATCCTTAATTTTAGGGGCCATAGTTGGGGTCCCCATACCTTGCAAGTTGACAACCACTGCATGAAACCAACTACATCTATAAGAAACTAATCCTAGAAATTTGTGGGCTTTTTTCATGTGTAAATTCTAACGCTGGCTTACACTAGTAGGTTTTGTAAAAATGTTGTACATTTGTATGAAAATTTCTTGTACATTCAATGAATGGACGAATGTTGTCCAAAAGTACTTTGAATTTTCTTATCACTGTGGTCGAAAATTAACATCTGTTTCACAGCCCCCAAGCAATTAGAAAATCAAACAAATGTTCTTAACGTGAAAAGTTTCACAACAAAATTCTACTAGTGTAGTGTGCTTAGTGCCGGTTCACACTTGTGCGATACGCAGGGGGTGTCAATTAAATGTTAACGACACCCACAGTTTGATCGCATATCGCAGTGCGATCTGACAGTTCGCACAGGATCGGATCACACAAGTGTGAACCACTATCCGATCCTGATGCGGCTGAAAAAAAGGGCCCTGTGCATCTTTGGTGCGGATACAGTGCGAATTCAGCCATACAAAGTGTATGGCTGAATTTGCATCCGCACATGAGATCGCATGTAATGAAGGAGCAATGCGCTCCGAATTACATGCGATCTCGTAAGCCGCACAAATGTGAACCGGCACTTAATAAATGGACACTTACCTGTCCAAAGATCCAGCGCTGTCCTCATCTGGGCTAGTTCTTCATTAGCCTCTAGGTTCCCGGCTCTAGCATCCTAAATGTGGGCAGCCGGCGGTGTGGCTTTTGGCTTCAGTCAGCTGCCCATTGCGCATGCGTAAGCCACGTTGCACTTTGTAAAAAGGTCCTGCAGTCTTCTTAGACCTGTGACATGTCCCAGGGGACTGTGCGGAGGGAGGGTTGTAGGAGAACTTCTGTTTTGATCAGAGCCGAAGTGGGATTGGGTACCTGTCAAAACCAGGTACCTGCTCCCTCCTCCTCCAAAATGACATGCCAAGTTAGGTGGGGGAGGTGTCTTCAATTGGAACTTCCCCCTTTTGAGTGGAGCTCTGCTTTAAGGATGTGCCTTATTTTTGGAGAAATATTTGATATCCATTGAGTGTATGTATGCATCTCTGTATCCTATGAACTTTTATAGACTACACTAGTAGTTCTCAACCATTTGAGACCTGGGCCCTGGTAGTTTCCTTAAAAACAAATCCATGCCTTAAAAGGTAAAGAATAAAAAGAAAAAAAAAAAGTTTCTATGCCTGGAATACCTGCTTAATAGACTGAAATGTGTAAGACCATATTTTCATTGAAGATTTAAATGAAGTGGTTGCACATGATAAGGAAAGCTGCACAGATGTGACAGTGGTTAGGATAGCGTGTGAGGACATGGAGATTAGGAAGAGAAAACTAGCCTAACAGAGGGCTATGGAAGGTGGGAACAAGTGGTGGTTTGGAGTGCCTAATGATGTAGTGGCATCAGAGTGTAGAGAGCAGAGGAAGGGAAGAGCTAGCACGGAATAGTGCTGAATATTGCAGTGTGCGGCTGTTTTATGAATGACAGCAAAGCTGGAAGAGTTTAACTGTTGGGAAAAGGTGCATATAGAGAAGAAGAGGTGGGAGCAGTACGAGAATGAGTTATGGGCAAAGGGAATAGAGCTGATGACAAAGTTGGAGCTACTCACACAGAGAAGGAAGTGAGGAACAGAGGGACTAGGGAAATGCAGCAGTGCAGGGCAGAATCACCACAGAAGACAATGGAGTGTGTGTAAAGCAAAGTAAATTGAACAAAGGGATGGGAGAGAAGGAACCAGGTGAACAGCAGACCATACAGAACAAAGCCGCCGGCAGTATTGGCACAAAAAATTAGACCGGCTTGTGCCCCAGTTGATCAATCTTGGGTGCAATCAGCCTGCCCATGCATGGTTCGAAACCAGTTCAGCAGGGACCGGGCGAGATTCCAACCGTCTAAGGCTAGCTTAGTGTTTGACAGCGGCTGAGAAACGCTGAACTACACAAAAATCTACTGTTACTAGTGTTTATCAATGTTTGCCAGAAATGTGTGGATTTTAAGTGTAAGCTCTGAGGTGTGCACAGCAGGTGCAATAGTTGCTTATCACTCTTGTGGGACCACCAAGCTCACCAGCAGTAAAACACCATTGAACAGTTTCAAAAAGTGTTTTATTTATTTATTTTTTTAAATAAGGCAGTACAGTAGCTATCCAGCTATTTTCTGTGATTATTAAGGCTTGTACACAGGATCAGAAAATCGTACTAAAAAATCCTGATTTCTAAGTGTTCATACAATAATTTGATCTTTAGTATATAGCTTTAGTCTGAAATGATCTGAAGGGACAGTCTTGTGTTCAGTGAAACTTTGGTTAAACCTCCTATAAACAATTCCCTGAGTTGAATGTAAATTGGTTTATTGTTTATTTAGGTAACCTTAGCTTTCTTTTGTATGGAAATTGCTTTGTAATGCATGAATACAATAAGAATGTACCAAATTGTGCCAACAATGGTAGTGCTAAGAGACATCCAAACTACACACAGTCTAGGTGTTTGCAGTGTTCCTGTAAATATTTATGTGGAAGTTCTTATTGTTTTTAGGACCCTTTCACACCAATCAGTTTTTCTTTTGTGCCTAAAGCCTAGTACAGACAATGAGATTATCGGACGAATGATCGTCCCTTTTTTTTTTTTTTTTTTTTGGATGCTTGTCTCCTTATCGGAACCTAAGAGGTTACTAACCTACGACAATATAAATTCGTAAGTGATGTAATGTATTTGTATTGTATTTTTGAATGAAAACTGTACTGATTAAACGAAAATTGTACGATCTGGTATAATACGAGAAAAATTTTTGTTTTTGTCCCTTTGGAAAATTTCAGATGACAGCTGTGTACTAACGATCAGATTATCATACGATTGCGTCAAAAGCGGTATTTTTGTACGATTTTCTGATCATGTGTACAGGGCTTTTTTTTCCTGGGTTGAACAAAAAAAAAAACTGTCAGTTGATCTCCCCCGCTGAGCTGTTGTATTCTGACCCCCCTCCCCCCCCCCCCCCCACACAAACACTCCAATCAACGCTCTCCACCATTGGCTGAGAGCGCTGATCGGGAGCCTTTCCACTTCTGTCGCACCGATTGCCCCACAAACGGGGCGAATGTTGGCCAGCATTGTACCAACGATCAGCAGAGATCACTGAAGCTCCTGCAGACCTGTCAGTGTATCTAATTCCTCATACGAGAAAACCGATACATTCTGACAGAATTCATGAATGAACATAGCACTGTGGTAGTTCATTAAGGACTATAAGCTGACAGCCACTAAGGCTGGCCATACACTATACAATTTTCTTATTCAATTTCCTTTAGATTTACCTTTAACTATGTAGTGCAAGGGCCTGACTGATTGCATACAAATTGAAAGTGTTTAGGTTTGACCCTATATTACATGGTTTTGGTAAATCTAAAGGAAAGTTGAACAAGAAAATTGTATAGTGTATGGCCAGCCTAAGGCTTTCGGGACTTGTAGTTTTCTATTCACAGAGAATTGTGAATCAGTGATGCGGCCGGGTGGGGTTTTTTTTTAATTTTGCCAGTTAGAGGGGAGGAGAAGATTCCCTGCTAGCTGTCAGAGCAGGGTCCGGTGCCTTTATAACATGTTACACCCTAAATATGGGTGTAACATGTTATGAAAGATGAACTTATTCTTTAACCCCCGTAGCTGAAATCCATCCCCCTCCACCACACCTGCACACCAGCCTCTTGCTCTGCCCACTAAACTCTACCCCCATTTTTCTCCTAGGCAAGACTGATGGGCAAATGAGTTTGTCCATTCTACAAGAACAAACAAAACGTAAATGTATTTAAAGTCACTAGCGCTCAATCTTCTTCCAATTTGTAACATTGATTAAAGTGCTTAAATAGTGATCCACATCAACAATAAAGTGTGCCAATCCTCATTTGCCAGACGTCATCTTTTCCTGTACCTGTAACCATTTCTTCAATTCTTGCTAGACGAGAATGACATCCTCTCTCCAGGATCTCTTCAAAAGCAACACAGACAGACCTAAAAACAAATTTCCTTAGTAGAGTAATGAGGGACTGGAGCACCGATCAGATTTTCATCTCTGGCAGTTAATAATTTTTCGATTTATTTTTTTTTTTTTTTTTCCCTCACTTAGGCCCTGGGGCGATCCGACTTCCCGGGCGATCCGACTTCCCGGGGCGACCTCCGAGGTCGCGGTGCGAGCAGCGCGCCGCGACCTTGGAGCGGCCGGCACGGACTTCATAACATTGAAGTCTATGAAGGTCGCTCCGGGTCGCCCCAAAGAAGCTCCGGACCCTTTTTCTAAGTCGGAGCGACTTGTGTCGCTCCTTTTAGAACGGGTCCGCAGCTTCTCTATGGAAGGCGACCTGTGAGGCGACCAGGTCGCCTCACAGGTCGCCCCAGTGTGAACGGGGACTTACAGTTTTGTGAAACTGTTGTCAGCAGGACAGCAAGTGAGGGTAAATCTCCCTAATGTGCAATGTATAGCAGTAAAAATCTGATAGGAGTCTGCCCAATTTTATCCAAAACTAGAAAAAAAAAAATTGGTTTGAGTATAGACTATGACCAATGTCTCACTTTGTATACTGTCACTGGCGAAAAGTCACCAGCTCAGGAAAGTGATAGAAGACCCAAAAAAAGGGGAAAAACTCATCTGCTTGGATATGTCACTCGGCTGCATAGGCCAGGTGTTGACCTCTGACCAGTGACATACATTTTTAACAATCACAGTGATGGAGCAACACCTAAAATCCGTAAAGTAGGTGTGTGTCCCTACATCTTCTCACAGTTCTGTTGAATTCTTGTGTGCCCAAAAAAAAGCTTTGTTTGGCCCCTTTCACACATTGGTGCATGAAAAACGGATATCAATGCATTTCTTTGGAAAAATATATGTATATGGATAATCATCCATTTACATGCGCTTTCTCTTTCGTCAACATCCATTTTTTGAACGGATGAATGCCCCTTTTTTTTTTTTCATCCATTAAAAAAAACGGATAAGAAAACGTATGACAACGTATGAAAAACAGAAGTGAAACTGATGTTGACTGAATAAAACTGATGAGAAAAAAACATGACTGAACCGATGAAATGTACGGTCCATATGTGTGAAAGGGGCCTAAGGCTGGCCATTCATTAGACAATATCCTTGTACAATTTTCCTTTAGATTTACCAAAACTAGGGATGCACCGAATGTTCGGTGGCCGAACATTATTCAGCCGAAAATAGAAAAAATAGCACTTTCGGTGTTCGGCCAAATAAGTCAAAAGGCCGAATAATTTTGTGCCGAATAATAGGGCTGAACGATAGTCGATATGATATCGACTATCGTTCTGTGGCCGTAGGCGATATTCATATCGCCGAGGTCACGATATTTACAGGGGGAAGGGACTCTGAGGAGGACAGGAGGACTCACAGACTTCCGTGAAGCCGGGACACTTCAGCGGTGAGCATACATTACATTACTCACTCGTGCACTGCAGCCCGCCCCACACATTCAGTGAGTCTTACTCTCCTCCCTAGTTTTTTCAATGGCACATTCAGGAAGCCAATCACGCCGTGATTAGCTGCACAGCGAACCAATCACGCGTGCCTGCACACCTGATTGGTTCCGCTGTGCCTCTACTCACGGCGTGATTGGCTTCCTGAATGTGCCATTGAAAAAACTAGGGAGGAGAGTAAGACTCACTGAATGTGTGGGGCGGGCTGCAGTGGACGAGTGAGTAATGTATGTATGCGGCTGTGCTCCTTTCCAGGCTCCTACTAGTCCACCTCCAGCCTCCTACTACCACCACTATGAGAGACTGTATAATCTGATCGAGTCCACACTGACACTGACTGACTGTCACTGAGTAATTGATGTTACCACATTAACCCTGACCTGCCCAGTGCCCTGTATCTGCAATTAAAATTTACAAGGCTGCCTGCATGCTTCCTGATTTCCATTCCCAGCATCCTTCCCAATCCCTACAGTGTCACTAACATTAACCCTATGGTACAAGGCTGCAGTGTGCACTGAATCCCAATCCCCTCAACAACATTTAGGGAGAGAGAGAGACATGAGAGGACAAGAGAGAGGACAATAGAGAGAGAGAGAGACATGAGAGGACAAGAGAGAGAGAGTGAGAGGACAAGAGAGAGAGAGAGAGAGAGAGAGACACGAGAGGACAAGAGAGAGGACAAAAAATTGGCAAAATAAATGGAGAAAATGTGAAACACCGCGTTCGGTATTCGGCCTTCGGCCAAACATTTTTATTATTATTCGGCTTCGGCCAAGAATTTCATTTCGGTGCATCCCTAACCAAAACCATATAATATGAGTTCAAACCTGAAAACTTTCAATATACATGCAATCAGGAAGGCCCTTCCACAACATAGCTGATGGCAAATCTAAAGAAACCTGAATAAGAAAATTATGAAATGTATGGCTTAATTCTCCTGTCAAGCAGCTGGAAAAAGCTGAACTGCTTTGGTGGTTTGTAATTAGTAATGTAAGATTATCTTCAAATCGGTGTGGTGTAAAAGAGATTAATCTCATGCTTTTAAGTAACTAAAGATTTTCACTTATATCTTTGTTGTATGACCCTCTACCATGTAAAGAACACAGCTATGTTATAGATGTGCAGATCATTGACACTGAGAAATGTCTTGGCGACCATTGATGAAGCAGCATAAATGTCCAGCTTAAAGTCCATGGGCCTTGTGCCAGAAAAGATCACAGTTACACATACTCTATGCATACCACAAAGCTTTCATGCCGGAAGTGTCTGAAATAATCTAGGGGCGGTTGGCATTGGACAATTGTGATGACACTTTTTTTTAAAACCATAAAACAGTTTCTTGAAGGAGTTTATTCTCTCAGCGAAGGCCCTTGAAGCTCAGAAATTACTCGTCCTTGATTGAGAAACAATTTTTGCTTTTTAGGCCCCTTTCACACTAGTGCGACTTGTCCTGCGATTTTGGACTGCAAAATCGCATGACATGTCATTTTCCATTATTTTCAATGAGCCCCATTCATATCAGTGCGTTTTTGAAGTCTCACCGACTTCAAAGTAGTTCCTGCACTACTTTGCCACGATTTGATTGCGTTTTGAGCCATAGCCATTGCTTTCAAAATTTGCACCGCAAAATGGTGGCCAAATCGCGGTAAAATCACGTCGCATAAGTATGAAAGGGGCCTTAGAGGACTTAAAGAGGTTGTAAACCCTCAAAACTTTTTTTTTTGCTGTAACCTGAAAGAGAAACCCATAATGAGCTAGTATGCATCGCACACTAGCTCATAATGAAAAACTTAACTAAGAACGAGCCCCCGCCGTGCCGCCCGCTCACCTGTATGACGGGCGACATGTCCAGTCGGCCGTCTTCCGGTATCGCGGCATCCGGTCATCTGATTGGCCGGAGCCGCGGTGACATCTCTCCCGCTCACGCCGATGGTCACGGCACGGGGCTCTGAAGAAACGGCACCAGCGGCCGTTCCTTTAGAGCGCATTCGACAGTGACGTCACTGGATGCATGTAAGGTAAATATCTCCTAAACGGTACAAGTTTAGGAGATATTTACAGTACCTATAGGTAAGCCTCATCATAGGCTTACCTATAGGTAAAAGTGTCGGAGGAGGGTTTACTTCCTCTTTAAAATAGTGTCTGACAGAAACTCTACATTCCTATCTGTAATACTTCCTCTAGTCTAGAGGCTCCAGTTAAAACTCACAATTCTTACCCCTTTGATTCCTTACTGGGCGTAGGCTTTTTACCTATAAAAGGTGTATTTTTTTACTTTTTGCAAATGAATCATTGGATGATTGCCTTGGAACTTTTGTAATCCTGACAGTGAGCTGATCATTGTCTGATAGTGTTTTTGACATATTGCAGTAGACGAGCCATTCTCTAATGGGCAGTTGATAATACGGATTTGTGGATTGTGCATGATAAGGTGTGCTGTCTTGAATCGTTTGTTACCCCAACATTTCATATTCCTGATATGTGCCTGCTTTACCATGTACTTGTATGAAATAGTATCCTGTTCTCTTTGTATTGCTACCTTATGTGAAATCCCTGGTGTTCATGCCAGTCCCCTTGCTTTCCTATTAAAAACCTGACCACACTAAGCAGGAGAGCACATCACGGTCAGCTCTCTAGCTGTGCTGGGAACTCAGTGTGTTCCCCAATGATTAGATTT
Source organism: Pelophylax lessonae (assembly GCF_965119305.1). Lineage (NCBI taxonomy): Eukaryota > Metazoa > Chordata > Amphibia > Anura > Ranidae > Pelophylax > Pelophylax lessonae. Next base: position 123,657,025 of record NC_138780.1, on the reverse strand, counting down.
GTCCTGACAGGCCCCGCTGCACAGCTGTTCACTGGGAAGCTCAATGTGCTGCTTCTTCTCCTCGCCATAGCTCTTATGCAGCTGAGAACATAGGGAATGTGATCACTTATAAAAAAGGGTATTTATAATTTTTCTTTTATCTATACAAAAATGTTTTGCCTTTCATTTCTATTTTAAACTGAATGGGTTGTTTTACATTTAAAACCACTTTAACCTATGTTCTGTGTGCATATAACCCGCATTTACCAGAGAGGTAATGGCAACCTATAGGAATTCCCAAATGTTGAGGAATATAACATAACCCTTCATGGAAGAGTCAGTAATGCTGAAAGATTTCTAAAGGGTGCATTAGAAGCAAGGTCTGTGATTCAAGAAAATGTTCCAGCAAGCAGATTTTCATTGCAGTCTCATGATTGCTGGTGTCCTTCATACACACTACTCGCAGATTACTGCATTATTTATGATAATCTTGCAATCTGTGACATCAGGTACAAAATCCTGTAGTTTTGGGACCAGATTAAGCCCACATTCACACTATAGCATTTTGTTAATGCGCACAAAATTTTGTGAAAAATGTGTGTTGTCTTGCATTATCATTCATGGTTAATCACTTGCCGACCACCTGCCGCAGATATACTGCGGAAACCGACGTATAGGTACGTTGGCTCGCGGGAGCGCTCCTGGGGGCACGCCCCCATTAGGCAGCGTGGAAGCTGATCCACGGGGCAGGTGGCCACGATTGCCACCGGGCACCCGCAATCGCTTCCCGTGGAGAGAGAACGACGGTCTGCTGTTGTAAACACAGCAGACCGTTGTTCTCTCTGGAATGAACACAGACTGCCTGTGAGCCTGCTATTTAGGATTACAGGTCTCTGTGTTGATTCCACAAGTCCCTCCCCCATGCAGTTAGAAAACACCCCCTAGGCTCACACTTAACCCTTTGATCACCCCTGGGTTAACCCATTCCCTGCCAGTGTCATTACAGTAACAGTTCATATTTTTAGCACTGATTACTGTAGTAATGTCACTGGTCCCCCCAAAAGTGTAAAAAATGTCAGGGGTCCGATCTGTCCGCCGCAATGTTGCAGTCCTGCTAAAAATTGCAGATCGCCGCAATTACTAGTAAAAAAAAAAAAAAAAAATGACATGCATCTTTCCCCTAGTTTGTAGATGTGATGCGCAAACCAATCAAAATACGCCTATTGGGATTTTTTGTTACCAAAAATATGTAGCTGAATACAAATTGGCCTAAATCATGAAAAAATTTGATTTTTAATTTTTCTTTTTTTGTTGGGGGGGGGGGGGAATGTTATATAGCAGAGAGCGAGGAAAAAATATATATATATATATATATATATATATATATATATATATATATATATATATATATATATATATATATATATTATTTTTTTTTTTTTTTTTTTTTTTCAGAATTGTCGCTCTTTTTTGTTTTATAGCGCAAAAAAAAAATTTGCACAGGTGATCAAATACCATCAAAAGAAAGCTCTGCTTGTGGGGAAAAAAAGGACAATTTTATTTGGGTACAGTGTCGCACAACCTCGCAATTGTCCGTTTAAATAATGCGGTGCTGAATCGCAAAAAATAGCCTGGTCATTAAGAGGGCAAAACCTTCCGGGGTTGAAGTGTTTAATGACACCCCAAATACGGCAAAAAGAAAAAAAATTGCAAAACTTGGTGCTCAAAAGGGTGCATTAACTTCTTTGCCGTGCTTAGTCCAAATTAACTGTGCTTGGTCCAATCAATGGGTTGCCCTATACGTGTGGTGCAAAAACAGTCATATGCACTGAGTGATTTTGCTCGTGTTCACAAAACACTAAATGTGCATGCAATCTAAAATGTAGAGCTGATTAAACAAGACCGGGTTCATTGAAATTCAAAATGTTGAATATTCACTTCCTGTTCATGCATTGGGAATTTATTCCCACAGGTTAGGAAAGATGGGACAGGAAGCGTTTAGTCGATGCGCGCTTGGTACAGATCCAGATCAATGAGGCTTCTTTTACACTTGTGTGACTCCAAAGTCGCACTATTTCCAGTGCAATTTTGGATGACGACAAAACACTCTCTGGCATCAAAGTAGTGCAGGCACCTTTTTCAAAGTTGCGACTTTAAGTCACACCAATCTGAACGGTTACCATTTAAAAACCATCTGCTGCGACTGTGCTTGTGTCCAAAGTTGCATGAGAAGTGTGATTGGAGCCTTAAAGAACCTAACATTCAGATTTATTCAGAAGCTATAAATTCTCAGTTTACAGCATATTTTGACCCACAAATATCACAAGGCATTGGTAAAACATGCTGTATAAGACGCAGCCAGGTTCCAGCTTCATTTGTTTATAACCCTTACTGAAAGTTACTAAAGCCTAGTGCACACTAGTAGTCTTTTTTTTTTTTTTTAACTGACTGCTCAGGAGGAGCACCTGTACTAATGATCTGATGTTAGTACAGCAATCTCCCCTGCTGCTCTATTGTGTTCTGACGGGGGGGGGGGGTGCGAACGAGTGGCTTCTGTCGGACTGACTGCACACAGGCCAAATGTTGGCCGGGTTCCTATTAAACTAGCCGATGCCCCCCAACATTCAGCCCGTGAGTACTAGGCTTAAAAATCTTAGGAAAATGCAAGGCAGCTTTCCCCTGCTATTTAACAACGTCTGGACCGGAAGGTTTTACCCCCTTAATGACCAGGCCATTTTTTGCGATACGGCACTGGGTTATTTTAAATGACAATCGTGCGACACTGTACCCAAATAAAATTCATGTTCTTTTTTTTCCCACAAACAGAGCTTTCTCTTGGTGGTATTTTATCACCTGTGGGATTTTTTTTTTTTTTTTTTTGCGCTATAAACAAAAAAAGTGACAATTCTGGAAAAAAAAAATATATATTTCTCTTTCGTTCATTGGCGGACACAGCTCCTTATCTTCTTAACCATTGGGTTATACTGGCCCCTACTGGAGTAGGATACTAGGCAGAAAAAAAGTTTTGCTATGCCTATGGGCAGTCCCAGGGGGTATACGCCCTCTCTCTGCTATATGTACTCAGTTATTTTCTGCCTAGTCAGGAGTAAGGACCTAGATTCTTGCTGGGATCTCTGGTTCTGGCAATTTTTTTTTTTTTAAGATTTTTTTTTTTTCTCCTGTTTTTTTGTGTGAGATCTACAATCAACTGCTGGACTGGACAACTGGCTTTATAATCTAGATCCAGTCGTCAGCCCAGTCTGGCAAGCGAGCACGGACGGGGGCTGGCTTGCGAGTTAAACGCCTTGCGAAGTCCCATATGACTGGGTCTCGGCTCAAGTCGCAGCGTTCCTCCTGCCCAACAGCCCTCTCATTTTGATGGTGAGGGGTTCTGTCTGGAGCGGTGCCCGTCTGGTTCCTGGTATGGGGAGTAGCTGTCCCCTCTCTCCCCCCTGGAGGGTTTTGGAGTGGACGTGGGCCCCTCCTTGGGATGATCTGACCCCCAGGTTCCCCTCCATGACAGGCACCCCTCCTTCATCTGTCCCACCATCCTACCCCCCCCCTCCACTTATGCTGGGACTGTGTGGGTGGTCTGGTCCCCCTCCTGGGGTGGGGGCTGGGCAGTATGCTGCCAATGGGGGCGGGGGGTGTGCTGCCGGCGACCGGACGATCAATTGCGTGGGGGTGTTGTACCTGGTGGGGGCTCCTGCCAGGGCCCCCCGTCCTGCCTGGGCCTGTCCTTGATGCCTAGGGATCCCTCCCCGGTGCATCGCGGGGCTGACATTTTCTTGTAGCCTGTGTGCTCAATGCTCAATTCACACTGTCAATAACGCGGCCATGACAGTGGAGACCTCTGGGCTGCGATTTCGTTGGTGGGAGCCCCTCCTCATCCGCTGGTGCTGACTCCTGGATCCTTTCATTTCCTGATGGCCGCTCGTGCAGTGCAGGATTTCCTGGTAGCTGCGGTGCCTGGTTTCTGCGGGGTGGGGAGTCTGGTGGGTTAATCTCCCTCTCTGCTGATGATCGATTAGTGCTCTGTGGCTGGCATCTGGGTGGTGCTGCAAGAGCGGTTGGGGTTGTCCCTTAGCAGTGTCTTACACTTTTTAGTGGGGTCCCCCTGGTGACTCATGGAGTCTTTGGAGCACATCTCCAAATCTGATCCCCTCTCTGGGGCTGTGGGGCCCTCCGGGTCCCATCCATCCATCCATCCATCGATGCACTGACAGCAGTCCTGGTGTCCCCTTGTGTTCTGGGTAGAAGTGGCTTTTGGACGATGTGCTGGCATAAAGCGACCCCGCCTTCCCCTGCCTCATCTGTCTCCTCAGATCCTGAATCTGATTCGGCCACCGCAGACATGGGTCACCCTGTTGGGTCTGCGACCATGCCCCCTGAATCCTCAGATAGTGAGGATGATTCCTCCACTTCTGCAACCGCGTACAAAAAGGCGCTGGTGGATGCACTGATTGTTATCTGTGCTTGAGACCTAAAGTTGGAAGACGCAGCTGCGACAGAGGCGCAGTTTCCTTTGGCATTCACAAGCCATCCAGAGCTGCAAAGGAGTTCCCTTTCCTCTCCTATTTTGACAGAATTGTCACTGAAGAGTGGGGACGACCGGAGCATTTCTAGGAGATACCCCTATGAGGAGTCCCTTTTGAAGAAGTAGAATGTTACATCGGTGGGAGACCCTCCGAGGTTAAACAAGGCAACCATGATTCCGGTTGAGTTCCTGGCCTTTAAGGACCCAGCTGACAGCAAGGTGGAGGCTGTGGCCCACAATTTGTACACCCTGGCTGGTTCGGCACTGAGGCCGATATTCACCATTGCCTTGGTGTTGCAGACTCTGACCGAGTGGGGCTAAGCTTTTATGCTGTGACCTGGAGGGGGGAGTAGCTCCCCGCTGCCTTTGCTGAGCTGACGGACCAGCTGGTCCAGTGGCTGCAGTAGCTGCAGTTTATCTGTGATGCCTCTTTGGATGCGGCTCCCCTAGTGGCTCGGCTCTGTTTCAGCAGTGGTCCTTTGGCATGTCTTTTGGCTCAAATGCTGGTCTGCAGACCAGATTTCTAAAAAGGTCTTGACTGATCTTTCCTTTCAAGGAGATCGCCTGTTTAGTGCTACCCTGGATGACATCATTAAAGGTCTCACAGGACGGAAGAGTACCTTTCTTCTGCAGGCCACTAAGGGCAAGGACCCTTGTCGTAGATGTTGGCCCTCTTTCTCGGCTCATAAGAAGTTGTTTCGTCTCTCAGGGTCTACTGACAAGGGATTTGGAGCCCTTCGGGGCCTCCTCTGGAGGATCCAAGTGAACTTGGTCTGGCAAATCAAGGGTGGGCTTCTCCAGATCCGCGGACAAGGCCCCTTCAGCATGAAGGTGCGCCTTCGCCCGTATCTTTGGTGGGGGGGGACGTCTCCACTGTTTCCGAGGCCCGTGAACTCCCCTGGTACAAGAACAAGTGGGTCCATGAGGTCATTCAGTCTGGCTACAAGATCAAGTTTCGTTCTTGTCCTCTGGTAAGGTTCTTTCTCCCAATATACGACTGTCCCTTATCCGCTTACAGGCTCTTTTTGGGGTGGTGCAAGACCTTTTACTTTAAAAGTGTTAAGGATCCAGTTCCAACTTCAGGACATTTTCAGGGGTTTTACTCAAACCTGTTTACAGTCCCCAGGAAGGAAGGCAAGGTGCATCCAATTCTGGACCTTGATGCGCTAAACTACTTTGTGCGGGTGCAGAAGTTCAGAATGGAGTCCATTCACATGGTGGTGGCTTCCCTGCATCGTAGATTTTTTTGCTTCCATCGACATCAAGGACGCTTACCTTCACATTCTAAAATGTGATCGATCTGCAGTGCTTCCTCCGCTTTGCCGTGGTAGAGGACCATTATCAGTTTGTGGCGTAATCCTTTGGTCTCGCCTTTGCTCCTCGGGTCTTTACGAAAGTGTTTGCCCCAGTGCTAGCATTGTCATGCCAATGAGGGATCACAGTACTGGGCTACTTGGATGACCTCCTGCGAGCGGAGTCTCATACTGCTCTGGTGGAAAGCACCATACGAGCTTGAGGGAGTTTGGCTGGATTCTGAATTTTCAGAAGTTTTGCTCTGGTTTTGGTCACAAGGCTGGGCTTTCTGGGTCTGACTCTGGACTCTGTCTTAGCCAGAGCACTCCTTCCTCTTCACAAACTGCAGAAACTGCAGGCTGCAATTCGCCTCTTGCTGTCCAGCAGATGGTCATCCCTTTGGACTTCCATGTGGGTGCTGGGCCTGATGGTGTCAACCTTTTGAGGCTGTTCCATTTGCAGAGTTTCATGCAAGGTCCCTGGCCGGGTCCTTGAATGGAACTGTGGCCAGAATCTGCAGTCTCTGGACAATTATTTGACCAGAATCTGCAGTCTCCGGACAATCAGATCTGGCTGAGCCAGGAAAAAAAAAAAAAAAAAAAAAGAGTACCTGATATGGTAGCTTTATTCTTCGGCGCTTCGGCTTGGCAAATCCTTCCTCCTCCTGTATTGGACAGTGGTCACCACGGATGCTAGCCTGTCCGGCTGGGGGGAGGGGGGGGGGGTGTACTTGGAAAAAATTTTGCTCAGGGGATCTGGAAGAGTCCAGACTACTGATCAACGTCTTGGAACTCCAAGTGTTCAGACTTTGCTTGGAACATTTGGACAGGTCGCCTTCAGGGATGTTCAGTGTGCATTTAATTGGACAATGCCATGGCCGTGGCTTATGCCAATCACCAGGGGGGCACAAGATGTGTCCTGGCGGATCTGGAGGTAGCCGTCATTCTAAGGTCTGCAGAACGTTTTTTTTCCAGCCTCTCCGCCATACACATTCTCAGGGTGGAAAACTGGCATGCAGATTACCTCAGTCGGCAGGTGTTGGACCAAGGGGAGTTGACACTCCATCCGGAGGTGTTTCATCAGTTGTGTCTCTGGTGGGGCATCCCCGAGATGAATCTGTTGGTGTCCCGGCTCAACATAAAGGTGCAGAGGTTTGTGGCTCGGTCACGAGATCCTCTGGTGAATGCCACAGATGCGCTGGTGGCCCAGTGGGGTCAGTATTGTCTGATTTACGCCTTCTCTCCTCCCAAGCTTCTGCCAAAATTTCTATGCAGGATCGAGGCAGAAGGGATTCCGGTCATCTTATTGGCCCCGGACTGACCTCGCCGAACTTGGTACGCTGATCTGGTGCGGATGGTCGCCAACGTTCCTTGGAAGCTTCCTCTCAGGGTTGATCTGCTGTCCCAAGGACCAATCTTCCTTCCATCCTGCTTTTACAGTCGCTGACTTTGACGGCTGGGCTGTTGAAAGTCCGGTGCTGATGGATAGAGGTTTGTCGAGTTGGTGATTCCAATGCTGTTAAAAGCTAGGAAATCTACTTCTAGGAATATCTACCATCGTACGTGGAAGATGTACATTGTGTGGTGTGAGTCTCTTGGGGTTCATCCTCACTCTTATTCGGTGGCTCTGATCTTGACCTTCCTTCAATGGGGGGCTGAGCAGAAACTAGCCTCGAGTACTATCAAGGGTAAGATGTCGGGCTTAGCGGTCTTCTTTTAACGACCCTTGGCCGCATACTCCCTGGTAGTACTTTTCAGGGAGTTAGGCACTTGACCCCTCCAGTGCGATCTCTGTTGCAGCCTTGGGACCTTGATTTGGTGCTCTGTCCTCCAGGAGCCTCCTTTTGATAATCTTCAGGAGATTCCCCTGCTTATGCTTTCCCAGAAGGTGGCATTTTTGGTGGCTTTCACCTCTGAGCGCACGGTATCGGAATTGGCGGCGTAATCGTTCGTTCGGTCGTTCACCTTACTTGGTGGTTCACAGTGATGAGGTGGTTCTTCACCCCTGTCTGTCGTTCCTTCCTCTGGTTGTCTCTGATTTTCATTTGAAAGAAGACATTGTGTTGCCTTCCCTGTGTCCCAGGCCAACACATCCGAAGGAAGTTGCTTTGCATGCCTTGGATGTGGACCGGGCAATTAGGGTGTACCTAGCAGCTACGGAGTCTTTTAGGAAGTCGGACTCACTATGCTTTCTAACTGTGTGGGGATGGACTTGCTGGATGAACACAGAGACATGTGTTCCTAAATAGGAGGAACACAGGATCCCATATTGAGAAGGGCAGAGAAGTTTCCTCTGTGTATTGCAGCGCTGTAGAGTAGGGCAGCGTGAGGCGGAATGAGGAAATGTAAGCAGGGAGTAAGTAAAGGTCTATTTCACAGCAAATGAAGGGAAAGCTGTTACTTTAACATATCGCCCTCTACCTTCCAATGTCTAGCGGTCATTTATGAATAAATTGAACAGGATTGGTCCCAGGACAGATCCTTGGGGGACCCCACTTTCCACACCAGACCAATCTGAGTACTCCCCATTTTATCACCACCCTCTGGACTCACCCCTGGAGCCAGTTTTCAATCCAGGATGACGAGTTAAGACGCACTGACCTGATAAGTAAGTGTTATTGGGGTGGAACCATCCAGACGGGCTTTCTCTGAGACCCCCCTGCGTTTATGCTCTATTGAGTCTGCATTGAGGTGAGCACCCATTCACAAGGGGGTGCACAGTTGTTGCTGATCTGTGACACTCTGGTCACTCACATTTTTTTGGGAAGCACCACCCACATTCAGGTGGCCCGAGCACCTATAGAAGATATTTGTTTCATCACCAATTATCACTGGGACTGTTATTGGATTCATTCATTTATTTTTTGTATTTTATAGCACTTTGGCAAGTATTGATATATACCTCATTTTGCTTGATATTTTGATCACTAGGACTTATATTGGACTTTTTATTTTTGCACTTTGCACCATCTTGCTCCTTTGCACGCATTTTGGATTTTATCCGAGTGTCTATTGTATTAGTATTTTTATGCACATATATTTATGTACACCTGATTATATTGTTTTTATGTTCATATACATTTTTATTGCCATTGATTTGATTCATTCACACATGCATAATATTTTTATTGTTATCTCTATTTATTGATTCACCGGTTGTTAGTTATTTACTCTAATTGCGCAGCACTATTTAATTATTTATTTAGTATTTACACTGATATAAGAAGTGAGGTGCTTGCAGCAATTTATTATCATATTTAAGGAGGTTGCTCGCGGGATCTCTTGTCTGACAGGATCCCAGTGTTCATCACTGACAGAACAGTCGTCTGCCGTGACAGAATAGTGGTCTGCCCTGTTTACATCAGCAGACCACCGTTCTGCCTCTCCACAGGGAGTGATCGCGGGTGCCCGTGCATCCGCCGGACCCGCTGATTGGCTCCCCCTCTGGTTAATCGGCACATCCGTCCCCACCAGCTGTCTCGCAAAGAGACGTACAGGTATGGCGTTTTGCGGGACAGAGCCGACCTGCCGTAGTATAAGTATGGCGGCTGGTTGGCAAGTGGTTAGTAAAGGCATCCAGAAAATCAATTTTGGATCTTGCAAATAAAAGCCCAGCAATCACACCATATACAGTACGTAAAAGCCTCCTAAACAAATAAAATTGTGCAGTAATATTGGATGAGCAAATGTAAGGTCTCATTAATAAATAATCCATCCATGTTTGATAGGGACAATATCATCAATATTATTAAAATATGGCTTTATTTGAATCCCCAGTTGCCCACAAAGACTTTGTGATTGTTGGCAGCTAGGTGCAGGATGCATTTTTTTTTGACAATTCTTTTTTAATCTTTAAATCCTTCACTGATGCACCAATGTGACTTCCAGACTGGGAAATCTGTGAGCATTGGAAGTCTTCAGATGTTAAAAGCAACTGTGCTCTCATGGCACACTCGCCCCATTCAGTTGTCACCTAATATAGTTAGAACATTTCCGACATAGATCTGTAGGAAAAATTAGGTTCAACACATGTTCTTTTTATACATACAGATCTTCTAGGAAGTGGAGAAGGTCACTTTCTGTTTGGTTAGCTGTTGGTTTAGTTGTTGCTATGTTTTATCTATACAAATGTTTTTCTTATAAATAGCCAAGTGGAGCTTTTGCATTTGCATTAATTATATCTGCCTATTTTTTACTTTTTATATAATGATGATGTCAGTCCTGGAGTTCAAGAGAGTTTACAGTCCAATAGCCCAGCTTCAATCGCAAAGACACACTTGCATTTTTTGGGTTGTGGGAGTTGCATGCCTTTACAATGCCTTGAAAAAGTATTCACACCCTTAAAATTTTCCACATCTTATCAGGTTACATCCAAAAACGTAAATTTATTTTATTGGGATTTTATGTGATCAGCCAACACAAAGTGGCACATAAGTGTGAAGTGGAAGAAAAATTATAAATGTTTTTCAAACTTTTTTTACAAATAAGTATCTGAAAAGTGTGCCGTGCATTTGTGTTCAGCCCCCCCTGAGTCTATACCTTGTAGAACCACCTTTCACTGCAATTACAATACAGCTCCAAGTCTTTTTGGGGATGTCTCTACCAGCTTTGTACAGCGAGAGTGAAAATTTTGCACCTTTTTCTTTGCAAAATAGCTCAAGCTCTGTCAGATTGGATGGAGAGCATCTGTGAACAGCAATTTTCAAGTCTTGCCACAGATTCTCAATTGGATTTAGGTTTGGACTTTGACTGGGTCATTCTAACCCATGAATATGCTTTGATCTAAACCATTTCTTTGTAGCTCTGGCTGTATGTTTAGGGTCATTGTCCTGCTGGAAGGTGAACCTCCGCCCCAGTCTCAATTCTTTTGCAGACTCTAGCATGTTTTCTTCTAAGATTGCCCTGTATTTGGCTCCATCCATCTTCCCATCAACTCTGACCAGCTTCCCTGTTCCTGCTGAAGAAAAGCATCCCCAAAACATGATGCTGCCACCACCATGTTTCACAGTGGGGATGGGGTGTCCAGGGTGATGCACAGTGTTAGTTTTCCGCTATACATAGTGTTTTGCGTTTTGGCCAAAAAGTTAATCTGACGAGAGCACCTTCTTTCATGTATTTTCTGTGTCCCCTACATGGCTTGTCGCAAACTGAAAACCGGATTCTTTATGGCTTTCTTTCAACAGTGGCTTTCTTCTTGCCACTCTTCCACAAAGGCCAGATTTGTGGAGTGCACAACTAATAGTTGCCCTGTGGACTGATTCTCCCACCTGAGTTGCTGTTCTCTGCAGCTCCTCCAGAGTGACCATGGGCCTCTTAGTTGCTTCCGTGACTAAAGTGTTACCCTAAAAAAGAAAAAAAAAAGGATCCTGTTCCCTTAAAGCATGTTATACAGCACAGTGCTTGTGCTGTGCATTTGGCCCCCTGTATCACCTGAAGTACCTGGCTGATCCTGCCTGGCTATACCCTCCCCTCTGTAAACTGACCACAGTTTATCATGGCTGCTGACCCCTAACACCGTGGTCAATTTACCTGCCTTCATCACCCACAGCTCTCCTCTCTGCTCTCCTGTGTCCTCTCCCCCCTCCCTGCTTGTCAGCTCTACCCTCCTGCTGCTCTCATATCTATAGTATAAGCATGCCATTCCCTCTGTTGTAAAACGCTATGTGCCTGTGCTGTATAAAAAAGATGCAGATTATACCTTATAGCATACTCCCAGCATTCACAAGACTCCTTGGATGTCTCTCCTCCCTGGCTGATGTCAGCAGCAGTGCTCGGCCCCTCCCGCTATAGCTGTCAGCCGGGCAGAGGAGAGAGCCGAGGAGGCACAGGGACACAAGGCGTTATATAACAGAGGGGGTGGCATGCTTATACAATAGTGGGTAAACAACCACCTTAACCACTTCCCGTCTGCCCTATAGGCAACTGACGGCGGGAAGGTGGTTGTATTATCCTGAGCCGCCGCCATATGACTTCGTGCAGGATAATGCGTGTGCGCGCAGAGCGGCGATTGGTGCTGCGGTGTGTCACTCTGACACACCGCATCTCCGATCTCGGTAAAGAGCCTACTGACGTAGGCTCTTTACCATGTGACCAGCTGTATCCAATCATGGCTGGTCACATAGTAAATTGGAAGAGCCATTGATCGGCTTTCCTCAGTTCGTGCCTGACAGGCACGAGTAGAGGAGAGCCGATCTGTGGCTCTCCTCAGGGGGGGGGGGGGGGTCTGTGCTGGTAATCAGAGCATTGATTACCAGTGCAGACCCTGGGGGGAGGTGCCACTAGAGCCACCAGGGACGCCCACCCATGGCCACCAGGGACGCCCACCCAGGCCACCAGGGATGGCAATCAGGGCTCAGGGAGCCTGCCAGTGGTGCCCTCCCTATCAGTGCTGCCCACCATTGCTATCTATCAGTGCCGCCCACCAGTGCCCATTATTGCCAATCGGTGCTGCCTATCAGTGCCCATCGGTGCTATCTATCAGTGCCCACCAATGCTGCATATCAGTGCCACCCCATCAGTGCCTGTCAGTGCAGCCTCATCAGTGCAGGAAAAAATTTATTTATTTACAAAATTTTATAACCTAAACAAAAAAACGTCTTTTTTTTTTTTCCCCAAACTTTTATTTGTGTACCAAAAAAGAAAAAACCTTGCGGTGATCTAATACACCAAAAGAAAGCTATATTTGTGGGGAAAAAAATGACATAAATTTGGTTTAGGTACAGTGTTGCATGGCCGCGCAATTGTCATTCAAAATGCAACAGCGCTAAAAGCTGCAAATTGGACTGGGCAGGAAGGGGGTGTACTGCCCTGTATTGAAGTGGTTAATGCCCTCCTTGCCCAGCTTGACCGTTTTAGGTGGATGGCCATGGCTTGGTAAACAACATACTCCTGTGCTAGAGTCAGCTGTCTGTGTAGTGTCACAGGTGCCTGGTCAAATCTTGGATAATCTCATAGATGCCTTGCTGCCCTCTATGACTGAAGTCGTCATGACAGTGCTGTGAGAATATAAAAAGAAAAGAGGGCGCACTGGCCTAGTGCATTATCCAAAAGATTTATTAAAAATATGAATAAAGTCAAAAAGATGTCTACTCACAAACCTAAGTTAAAAACATGCTCGACATGTGTGGCTATCTCTCATCGGTTGCTCGAATCACTGAACCTGGGAGTGAGGGGTCATGGATGAGACCCCTCAGGCTGAAGCAATTCGAAGGACTTGGCCGCCTTCTTCAGAGCATCTGAAGATATGATTTTATTCATATTTTTTAATAAATCTGTTGGATAATGCACTAGGTCAGTGTGCCCTCTTTTCTATTTATATTCTCACAGGTTTGCAGATATGCCTTACTCTTTTCGGATGATGGATTGAAAAGTGCACTGTGAGATGTTCAAAGCTTTTTTTTATATAAACTAACTCTACTTTAAGGGGTTTGTAACCCTAAATTATGTTTTGCTGCCAGCCCCTCTCCCATTCCCTCCTGTACTGTAAAAGTGTTTGTAAGAAACAAAGCCTCTAAATACCTTTTTTGTGCTGTATCTTCAGGCCGGTCACGTGATTTCCGCCCGCTCTGCTGCTACGATCCAAGGCTACAGCAGGATGCTGGATGCTTTTTAAAAGAACAAGCTGTATCAGTTTACGGGGATGGGACAAACCATTTAACACTGGCAGGGGTGCTAACAATGATCCGCTTTTATTTATGTATAACTTTACCAAAATAATTTTTTTTTTTTTTTTTTGCTTCAATTTGAATGAAAGAAAGAGGGATAGTGGCGCTGCCTAAAAATGTGCAAAATATGTAATGTAATGAAAATCTGGATAATAAAGTGACTGGTGCATATAATAATATAATGTGGTGATATTAAACAATATATCAATCCAAAATGCAATCCACTTTAAAAACTTGCTAACAGTGCATAATAAATCACAAAGTGCAATATTTAGAGGTGCTGGCTGTACAGGTTATAAAGTGACTGGTGCTTGCAAGAAAATTATATATCATGCGGCGAAAATAAACTGAAATAACCAGCAAAAGTATTCTGTGCAATAAAGTGCTTAAAAAAGTGCTTCAGTGAATGAAAAGCCCCTCCCTACCATATGTTATGGTATGAGGGTAATATAAAAAGTGCCAATAGTGAATGGCATTCAGTATGCACACAGAGGACAGTCCAGTGAAAGCAGTCTTTATATCACGTGCAATAATCACAAGCAGGTGTGGAGAGTTCAAGATCCATATAGGTGACCACAATCTGGTAATGCTACATGAGGAGTGACCCCGTGGTGGACAGTGAGGTATTGGGTGACCCTTCTGGTAAGAGGACACACTTACCAGAGACACCCACCCCACACAGGGGTATAGAGCGGGTGTAGGAATATATCCAGCGATCCCTCGAATCCGATTGGTCCTGGGTAGGGACGTCCTATCGGAAGCCTAGCTGGTCCTAGTGTGAGGTATCCCCTATGGTGTACTTGGGTCCTAACAGGCTCTTAGTGGTTTTATAGTGTTTCTGCTATAAAACATTCTCAATACAAAATTTTTCAAAATCAAATTTTCTTCATCAGTTTAGGCTTATATGTATTATATGTATATCTACAATTTTCTGGTAAAAAAATCCTAATAAGTGTATTTTGATTGGTTCGCGCAAAAGTTTTATAGTGTCTACAAACTATGGCATAGATTTATGGCATTTTAATTTTTTTTCATTGGTTTTTACTAGTAATTGCAGCGATCAGCGATTTTTAGCGGGATTGCGGCAGACGTATCTGACACTGTGACACTTTTTGGGGACCAGTGACATCAATACAGTGATCAGTGCTAAAAAAAAATACACTGTTCTGTATAAGTGACGCTGGCAGTGAAGAGGTTAACATTAGGGGTGATCAAGGGGTTAAGTGTGCTCCTAGGGAATGCTTTCTCACTGTGTGGGAGATGGACGTGCTAGAGGAAAAGAGAGATCTGAAACTCAAGATCTCACTCTTCCTCTGTGACAGAACAGCCGCCTGCCTTGTTTACATAGGCAGACGGCCGTTCTATCATTCTCCTGCACGATCGCAGGTGTTGCCGGTGGCCATCGCGGCCGCTGGACCTGCTGATTGGTTCCCGCTGTGTCTAATCACATCGGGAGCGGCGGCCCTTAGAACCCCTGCACAAAATCATGTACCTATACGTGATTTTGTGCAGCCGGGCTGCCCTGCTGCAGTATATATGTGGTGGGTGGTCCGGAAGTGGTTAAGTGGTTCTAAAGGTTTACATTTTACATTCTGCAAAGGTAAAGGCATGAAGGTAAAAAACACTCAGGAGCAAGCCGTCCCTTATAGCAAGAGGCTATACTATTGGGGCACTTGGCGGGGGGGGGGGGGGGGGAAAGAACCAGGACCACCTGTGGAGACCCAAAAAGAAGAGGATCGGGGCTGCTCCTAAGCATGTCATTTAGGATCTACTAGTATGTAAACTCACAATAAATATGCCTAAAACCATGTTCAGTTCCTAATACAGTAGGTAGCGGAGTAATACTAAACTATTACAGGAAGTGCTGCCCTCTCCAAGACTCCAGAAGACGCACAAACACTGAACTGCTAGGGAAAGAGCACTATAAATACAGAGGTCTGATCAGATTGGCTAAGAGAGAAGGAATATTAAGGGCATCAGCAGTTGTTGAACTGAGAAGGGGTCGTGGCTGAGTGCTGTACTGTACTCACTGACAGCACTGCTAGTCAGATCTCTGCTCAAATACTGTAAATGCAATCTGAAATTACTCCCTTTTAAAACAACGTAACCTACAAATAGTTAAAGACCAACTCCAGCTAAAGCACTTGTATAGTTCTGAATAGAGTTTGAAAAGTTTTTTTGTTTTTTTTTAACCTGCTGCCTACATCACCCTTGGGAGTCACTGTGTGAGGTGACCTGCATCAATCTGCACAGATCAGCGCAGACTTACTGCTATAGGGCACATAGGATTGTTCTCTATGGGCCTTACTGACAACCACAGCCTTGGAGGTGGTTTGCAGCCTTGAGGAGCCTTGAGGTGGTTTGCAGTGCTTGGTGTAAAAATGAACGCCCCGGTTTCATTTACCGCAACATAGCATAGGAATGAATTAAATGACATTTGTGACTTCTCAATAAAGTAAAAAAAACAAATAGGTAAACCACACCTTGTATTGTAACAAATGCAAGGCATCAACCGTACACATCGGACACTAGTGCTTGGGATGGTCTGAATGAATTTATTAAATGTAAGGGGTGTACTCACTTTTGTGAGATACTGTATGTATATATATGTGTGTGTGTGTATGTATGTATGATATATGTATATGTGTGTGTGTGTGTGTGTGTATGTATATATATATAATATATATATATATATATATATATATATATATATATATATATATTTCATTTTACTTATTTAAAGTAGTTGTAAAGGCTTTTTTCCCCCTATAAATAAAAAGAGGTTTATACTTATCTGTTCTGTACTATTGCAGTGAACAGGTAGGGGAACATTTTTTTTTTTTTTTTTTTTTTTTTTTTTTTAATATGTTAGCTCAGGGCTTGACAAATTTGCTTGGTATCTAGGAGCCAGCTAAAAAAGTTAGGAGCCAGCTTTTTTTTTTTTTTTTTTTTACAACAAAGCTTTATTTTCAATGACAAAAACTACCGATCTTAAATTTACACATAAAGACGACTAGAACCAAACATCATAGGCATTTACCTTGTGAAGATAATGAATACATTCTGATGTGACACACCAGGTGTTTAATGCAATGTAATTTTTTTTTTCACTTGTTTTTTTGTGGCCATGAATATGCCTTGTGCTTTTGCGTGTGATGGGCAGCCGCTCACTGGGGAAGGACATTGCAGCAAGGTGGGGGTGATAGGAGATCCAATGGTGAATATATGCCACCGTAGGCCCCTTTAACACAGCCACCTCCGCTGAGCAGTTCTCTCTGCTGATCCCCGCTGAGCAGGCGGATCCTGTCCACTCTATGCAGACACAGCCCATTCTCCTCTATGGGGCATTCGGATGGAAATGGACCGTCTGACTGTTTCTATCCGATGCCATCCAATCTGATTCACTGGACAGATGTAAAATAGAACCACCATCCATCTGTTTTTAGCGAACAGGATCGGATGGCCGCGGGTTGCCACTCCATAGAGGAGACTGAAGGGTGTGATCAGGTCCGCCTGAAAAACTGACAGGCGGACCTGATCAGACAGCCTGTGTGAAAGGGGTCTTCGGCTGTGTGACTGTGGCATTGCAGGGCAGGGAGATGATTAAAAATAATGTAAAAAAAAAAAAAAAACTCCCTTTCCACTTGCCTTTTAAGCAAAGGGCGCCAGATGAAGCCTGCAAAAACTTCTGTCTTTTCTCCTCTTTGAAGGGAGATGGGCAGGCATTGAGAACAGGCAGGGGAAACAGTCTTGTTAGTGACTGCCTATCATACTTCCGGCCACCACAAGAGGGCACCAGTTCCCCATTGGAAGCGTCTCACTCAAGAAGGCCGAAAAGCCGTGGCCTCAATTATCAGACGGCGCGGTAGTCCGCGCACTCGCGGGGGGGGGGGGCTCAAAGGGACAGAACACCTCCTGCTGTGCACCCCAGGCGCCAGGTCGCTAATTCTAGTCGCCAATGCGACCTGGCGCCCAGGGTTTGTCGAGCCCTGTGTTGACTTTATAACCACTTTAATTTCAATACCTCCATAAAAACAGCATATGCAAGGCTGACCACATGTGCTGTTAAAGTGAATTTATGTTCCCAGCAAAGCAGAAATCACAATGTTTTAGGGAATACCTTTAATACTTCAGTTATCACTGTGAGACCCATCTTTTTAAGCCCCTAACATGTTTCTGTAAATTGTAGTTATCTAAAAGTCAAATTAATGGGTGTCTTCCATGTGGCAATGTTGGAGTGTATTTATTAGGTCGTTAAGGTTTTCCATGCTGGCACAGGTACTTTGGGAAGGTTGAGGGGGACCTGGCATGCTCTGCCCTGCCATTTGTATATTTGAATAGTTTGCTGTAACAAAGCTTGACATTGATGATAGTCATCAAGAAAAATGCTTCAGCCAACAATGTCTTGTCGACGGCGTGGTAATGGAACAACACGTTTACCGTACCCATTTGTGTCATAATATTATACATGTCTTTGTGCTTTATGAGACTCCCTCCACTAGACTTAAGCCCAGTACATATGTACCGAAAATCCTGCAGACATCCTGGATGACTTTCAGTAGGTGTGTACCGCTGGCTGTTCAACAGAAGCTTCGCTCACAACCGGTTTCTGTTGAACGATCTCGCTGGAAAACCAGCATTCGATCGGTGCAACCTACTGGTTAAATGGGGAAAAAAAAACTACCCTTGTATATCCAGCTTTATTCAGGGGACAACTTGCTACTGGACTGTTTCACTCAATATCCTTTTTTTCTGGTTAGTCTGAGCTTGTATTTGCATGTAAACCTCAAGATAGTCTGGCAGTCCTGTTAATATTGTCAAGAGCTTGTTAGAATCATCTAAACAAGCTTATGATAAAGTGTGCCTTTTCTAGGTGTAAATCAAATAGCACAATATGTTACATTGCTATATTCACTTTGACATTATTAACATGTCCTGTTCAATTTTGTTTGTTTTCACAGCTATGGCGTGAGTCCTTACTAAGAAGACACAATGGTGCAGGAACGAAAATGCATCTTGTGCCACATGGTATACTGCTCCAAAAAGGTATTTCACATTGTGTTGTCTCTAAAAATACTTGCAAAATGTAAAGGTACCCATATACTTATAATAACTGGAGCACAGTGGGATATCCCTAGTTGACTGCTGTTGGCAGAATAATTTGTTAGCATTGGACCTACCAATTGGACCTTTGGGTGATATGAAAATACCTTACTATGCTGTCTGTTAGCTTTAATAGGGTTTGTAGACTTATGATGGGAGTGCATTGCCTTTCTCAGTATAAGGTGTGTGTGTTCATGGGACTTTAAAACGTAGCAAATCAGTTTAGTGTTCAAATCCTCCTGCAGTCTCTTCCTGCCTGGAACTAGGATGAGATGTGTATGATCTTTCCCAGCTCTATCCAAAACTAAAAGGTTTTTGGCTTGATATACAAATCATTCAACTTTTTTAAATGTCACCAAGTTCCATATTTTGATGGTGCACAAGCATTGTCAGGGAATGTACAACATCTCGATATGTTTATTTTCTTTCCTCTCCAGAAGAATCACGAAGATTACACACTGTCCAGGATGTTAGTTTTAGCCCCGGTTCACACTTATGTGATGCGGGAAGGCTGCGAATTCGCAGCCTGTTCCCGCATTGCAAACGCACCCCCGGCAGTTCACACTGCCATATGCGATACGCTGGGGGTGTCAATGTAATCTTAACGACACCCCCAGTTTGATCGCATATCGCAGTGCGATCTTGCAGTTCGCACAGGATCGAATCGCACAAGTGTGAACCGCTGTGCGATCCGATCCTGATGCGGCTGCAAAAAAGGGTCCTGTGCGTGTTTGCTGCGGGTGCGGTGCGAATTTAGCCATACAAAGTGTATGGCTTAACTCGCACAGCACAGCCGATCGCATGTAATGAAGGAGCAGTGCGCTCCGACATTACATGCGATCGCCGCAGCCACATCAGTGTGAACCGGCAGTTAGTGCTAGTTCACACCAGCACGGCTTTGAAGCCGACATCCCTGCACAACTTCATTGCAGCATGCATACGACTTCTTTAACAGAAGTCAATGCAATCCATAATGAAGTTGCCCCAAAGTAGTGCAGGAGCCGTTTTCTATGTCGGAACGACTTGAGTCATGCCGATTAGATCGGTTCCATTGCCGTTAATGGGGCGCGACTTGTCATGTGACTTTGTCGCATGACAAGTCACGACAGTGTGAACCGGCCCTAAGTGTACATCTAGCCAAAAAGTTGTTTTTAAGGTTTTGAATAGATTGGGGAAAGATTAGAACACCTGATGGGTTTTACTGTTAGGCCCCTTTTCCAGACGGTTGTTCCGATGAGCCCTGCATGTCAGGTTTTCAGATGGACCTGATCAGAAGATCCATGCATCCCTTTGAATAGGTAGGTGTAAATGGAATTGTGTCTGCTTTACACCTGTCTATCTCCGGGTCCGATCAGGTCTGCTTAAAAAAAAAAAAAAAAAAAAACGAGCACTGTATTCTTTTCCATTTTGGAGGTACCTGAATGTAAATGGACAGCAGAATATGTTTACCCCCCAGCCACCTGCAAAGCAGAACTGTCTATCGATGTCAGCATGAACTGAGCTGTGATAGATGTGACATCTGTCTTGCCCTATTCTGATCAGCAAGGGATCAGCTCAGAGTTCCCCTGCTGATCGGAGTGGAATCCACTCTTGTGAAAGGGACCTTATCTGGGTCTCTGTTCTAGAGATTTTCTATTACTTGCTATCCCTGTTACAACAGTCTTAGCAGACAGGAAGGGAGGGAGAACAACAATATAATATAATAATGCAATAACCCTCATCTGATTTTCTTCTTCTTGTGTCCCTGTTGCAGATTTTCTCTCTATGCCTGTCTGGTAAAACTGCTGTCACATTTCCAACAGTAAAAGCTTGAGAAGAGTTAAATTTCTTCTTTTCCAAAACTAAAAAAGTTAACACTGGATTCAAACATAAATATATGCAATTTCCTATTTCGGGGTTAGATTATCCTGGCATTTCCAGCAATGCTAAAAGTACAACACATTGCAAAATAAAGTGCACTTTATTCTACCATATACAGTAATTTCCCTACCCATAGTATGGGTTTATTTAGTGTTGTGCATAGAGTTCTAGTTCCTGTTAGTTTGAAGGGTAACTCCACTTTCATTGGGGGAAAAAAAAAAAAGCAAAATTATGTAGCATATACAATTATAACCCATTGTAATTGAATGTTATTAAAAATCACCTTTCCTTTTCAATCTGCAGCTCTGTGATTTTCTGTAAAATGCAAATGGCTACCTGGAAGTGTTCTGTGCATAGGTGGTGTACAGAACTCCCCCTAGAAATGAGATTTCCTGCTTGTGTGATTGGCTTACTGATTTTCCCAGAAGTCTGCACTAAGATACAAGCCGTATTTTGAGCTTGAATGTGAATTTTGAATCCCTTGCAACAAAATTTTTATTTTTGGTGAGATATTCTAAAAGGGAAATCACATCTAAAGGGATGCAGACCGTGTGAATTTCCTCATTCTAGCCCTGCAAGTGCAAAAGCTGACTGATAATTATAAAAATTGCTTCCATACACACTTATTTTGCACAGGGACACAGACAAACAGCTATTTCTTCAGAATAGCAGAAGGTAGGAGTTTACAACAATATTTGCATTTATGATCTGTAACTGGTGTCAGCATTAAGTTAATCCAAATAGGTTGCAAAAACCATGCGATCTGGTTGCTGTCTTTTTTTTTTTTTTTTTTTGCAATGCATGCACTACTTATGCTGCAGTCCGTTGTGATTCAGCCCATTCAAAAAGAATGGGCTTAAATTATGCTGCACTGAACCACATGTCAATTGCACAGGAACACAGAAGCATTCCTTTGCAATTCCCAGTGTGAACAGGCCCTAAATAGAATTTGTTAGGACAATTGTTAGACCTTTACAAAAGCAGCTCGTCTTGCTTTTTTATTTAACTATTATTATTTTTGCCAGCTGACAGGTAACAGTTGCTCTGACAGGTTCTCATTAATGTTTAGTAAAAAAATGTTTTTAGGGCTCTTTCACGCTTGCAGCTTGGGGGTGGTGGTAAAAACAGCTGCAGAATTTTAACATTATAGCCTGACAGGGCTGTACCTATTCCATGGCAATTTAAATTATGGCTGCGGAGTTTGGCTGGCAGCACTGCCTGTTAAACTCGATCATTGAGATCAACGGGGCCTCAACTGCGAGGCAAATGTTTGTTTTGCAGGTGCAGTCCCACAAAGTTTAATTGCTGTTCAGTAATTAAAAAAAAAAAACGGTGGTAGGAGGCAGCAATCGAGCCTCCTGAATGCCTGCCATTCGATGCTATGCCGCAGTCCCACTGTGGGTTCCTTTTCATAGGACAGTAAGCATTACCGCCTGTCTGGTAGAACCCTTAGGGAAACCATCGCTATTGAATACACTATAATAGCTCTTAAATGTTGCATTTCAGTGACTTAAAAATGTTTTTTATAATAGATTAATATGCATATTTGGGTCTCTGTAACCAGTTTCTTCCAACAAAAATGGGTTGCCTATACTATATGTATATATAGAAGTCTCACTTCTATAGTTTTATCTCGGCAGCTTTTTAAAAAATGCAATTCACATGTTGTAGTTATCAGCAGGTCTGTCTCCACAGACCCATGTTTTTAACATTTACTAAAAATGTCACTTTTTATAATAAATCTTACAGTAGATAATTTTTTATTTTTGCCCAGGAAATGGAGGAGCACATGCGTAGCATGCTTCATCACCGGGAACTGGAAAATCTAAGGGGCAGGTAAGAGACATGTAACAAGTCCTATCCCTAAAAAATACTTTTTAAATGGATAAATCCTCTTGTCCATCACTACGTCATACATGTGTATGCACAGCTGCTTTAGAACTTGAAATTAAAAAAAGTGTGAAATAGTTAAGATCTACAGTATATGATTGAAATGTGTGACATTTCTCCATGTGCAGAACAGCTGCTGCCAGTTTACATGGCAGCTGTTCTAGGGAAAGCTCTGTCACAGAAGATTGCTAGTTTCAAATATGTGCTCATCTATAAAACTCTTCATCACCCTTCCTACACTCTTTCTTCAGTTATGTAGGCTGTGACTTTCTAAGAACATCTCTGTCGTTTTTGTTGCTGCTTTTTTTTTCTAAGGTCAGTTATGGTTCAGAGATGAGCAGCCAGTACATATTAGGAGATCCTGGTGCATTTATTTCCTGCTGGATCTAAGATTACCAGCAAATACATGCATGTTCCTTGAATGGATAATTCGGAAAGATGTTAAAACATGTTTTTGTGAGGCAGGAGTAATGGAAAAGGCAACACAAGGAACAAAATGTGTATGGCATCAAAGATTTTGACAAGAACAAGATGGCCAGCGATACGATTAAAGTGGTTGTAAACCCTTACATATGCCCAGCGAAGTAACTGACCTTGGGTGATACACAGAGAAAAAACAAATCCTTCTACGTAAGTTGCATCTGTCTATATGCAGTCTTCTCTACATCCATTCAAAGTGCTGAACTTTTCTAAGAGTTGATGAACAAGCTTGCGGAGAGCTGAAGTTGCATACTGCAGTGCTCAGAAGGGAGAGCTCTGAGAGCCGATTGGATGGAAGGGACATACCCCCCTCACACAGATCACAGGAACAAAGCTAAAGCTGTCAATCTGCTTGAGGTCCCTCCCCTGTCTTAATTTTTCTCTTGGTGTCAGGTAAAGTTGTCCAAAATGACTCGTGCTGATAGCAGAGGAACGAAGCAGCAGACAGAAATGACACTTAGTGCTCCTATTTGAGACAAGTACACACTATAGAGGGATATGCTTTGTCCAGATTTCATATCTGCAATTTACAACTACTTTAATTCTTAGTCTAAGTATTGCCGATATAAGAAGTTTAAAGTCAATCCAGCCTGACTGATTTCTGTTTTAGATTGATCTTGAAAGGTTCCATCATCCATTGGCTTATTAAAATTTAAACGGTAACTATACTTTATCAGGTTAAATCATGTCATGAAAGATGGTTGTTTAGGGATGTAATTCTGTTGTGTGACAGACACTCGTTTCCTTGATTTTAGCACTCATTGCTGGGCTGCAATTTGTGAAGATGCCCATGATGTTCCATGAACTGCCATTTGGTTTGTGCAGTAGTAGACCTAGACCGTATCCTAAATATATATATATATATATATATATATATATATATAAATATGAAACCCTGCACCTGTTCCTGGTTTTAAACTTTTGCTGCTGCTTTTACTGCTTGTAATACTGTATTTAAAAAAACCCACAATGATATTTTAAACCGACTGCCACTTTACAGAAACCAAAAGCTAACGAAAAGTATGAGGTGTAGGCATTCGACAAAACGTTGGCACTTCTTAATAAGATCAAAGATTGGCTTGTTAGAGTGGCCCGGTATTCAGGCAATGCAGGGGGCACTAAAAAGTCTTTGCAGTTATTTTGCAGGCACCTCTGAGTACCTGTCAACAACCGTGTGTTAAAGTGGTTGTAAATATGGATAAAGTGTGAACAAAGCAAAAATTATTTTACTGTTTGCTTGCCTGTATCCAAAACGCAGAGTGTGATTTATCAGTGTTGCCTCTTCTCTCTGTTACAGTGCATCCGGAGAGTGTTCACAGCGCTTCAGTTTTTCCACATTTTCTGTTACAGCCGTATTCCCAAATTAATTAAATTAATTATTTTCCTCAAAATTCTGCAAACAAAACCCCATAATGACAACGTGAAAGAAATTTGTTTGACATCTTTGCAAATGGGTTAAAAATAAAAAATCACATTTACATAAGTATTCACAGCCTTTGCTCAATACTTTGTTGAAGCACCTTTGGCACCAATTACAGCCTCAAGTCTTTTTGAGCATGATGCTACAAGCTTGGCACACCTATTTTTGGGCAGTTTCTCCCATTCTTCTTTGCAGGACCTCTCAAGCTCCTTCAGGTTGGATGAGGGGCATCAGTGCACAGCCATTTTCTCTCCAGAGATGTTCAATTGGGTTCAAGTCTGGGCTCTGGCTGGGCCACTCAGGGACATTCAGAGTTGTCCCGTAGCCACCCCTTTGTTATCTTGGCTGTGTGCTTAGGGTCGTTGTCATGTTGGAAGATAAACCTTCGCCGAGGTCCAGAGCGTTCTAGAACAGGTTTTCATCAAGGATGTCTCTGTACATTGCCGCATTCATTTTTACCTCGATCCTGACTAGTCTCCCAGTTCCTGCCGCTAAAAAACATTCCCACAGCATGATGCTGCCACCACCATTCTTCGCTGTAGGGGTGGTATAGGCCAGGTGATGAGCAGTGCCTGGTTTCCTCTAGACATGATGCTTGCCATTCAGGCCAAATAGTTAAATCTTTGTTTCATCAGACCAGAGAATTTTTGTTTCTCATGGTCTGAGAGTCTTTCAGGTGCCTTTTGGCAAACTCTAGGTTGGCTGTCATGTGCCTTTTACTAGGGTAGTGGCTTCCGTCTGGCTACTCTACCATACAGGCCTTATTGGTGGAGTGTTGTAGAGATGTTTGTTCTTCTGGAAGGTTCTCCTTTCTCTAAAAAGAAACGCTGGAGCTCTGTCATATTGACCATCGGGTTCTTGGTCACCTCCTTGACTAAGGGTCTTCTTCCCGATCGCTCAGTTTGGCCAGGCGGCCCGCTCTAAGAAGAGTGCTAATGGTTTCAAATTTCTTCCATTTATGATTGATGGAGGTCACTGTGCTCATTGGGACCTTCAATGCTCCAGAAATGTTTCTGTACCCTTCACCAGATCTGTACCTCAACACAATCCTGTCTCAGAGGTCTACAGACAATTCCTTGAACTTCATGGCGGGGTTTATGCACTGACATGCACTGTTAACTGTGGGACCTTATATAGACAGGCATTTGCCTTTCCAAATCATGTCTAATGAACTAAATTTACCACAAGTGGACTTCAAACAAGTTGTAGAAACATCTCAAGGATTATCAGTGGAAACAGGATGCACATGAGCTCAATTTTGAGCAAAGGCTGTGAATACTCATGTACAGGTGATTTTTTTTTTTTACATTTGCAAATATTTCAAACAAACTTTGTTCACATTGTCGTTATGGGGTATTGTTTGTAGAATTTTGAGGAAAAAAATTAATTGAATACATTTTGGAATAAAGCTGTAAAATAACAAAACATGGAAAAAGTGAAGCACTGTGAATTCTTTCCGGATGCACTGTACAAGAATGAGTCACTTCTGACAGGTTTTCCAACACCAAGAGATAAAATTGTGATGGGGATGAGAGCTCTAGCAAACTTCGTAGCTTTAGCTCTGCATTCTTCTTGTGTGCTGTGAAGAGGTGATTGTGTCCCTTCCCTCCAATCAGGGCTCAGGGGTCTTCTAACTGAACTGTACAGTGTGTAACTTCAGCTACCCACCCCCTGAAGTTTTACAAGGTTGCACAGGAAAAATTGCTGCATATAATCAGGTACAACTTATATAGGAGGATTTATTTTGTCTCTGTGTATCATCTGAGGCCAGTCACTTTAAGTAAGTTTAAAAAAAAAAAAAATTAAAAAGGGAAAAAAAAAGTTAAATTATTATTATTATTTTTTTTTTTTTTTTACATACTAGCCATATGATGATGTACTGCACTGGTGACTATGTAAAACAGATTGTGAAAAAAAACACCCAAACTTTAGATAATTTCTTCAGTTTTCAAAAAAATATGGACAAAAAAATTACAACTGTCCTGGCATTTTAAGGGCCCTTAAATGAGGCCATTAGTACATCAGAATTTATACATTTTTCAAATATATACCATAGTTTATGGTATACCATATACCATAGTGGTGCTATAGCTTTCACACAAATACCACCAAAAGAATGCTCTTTTTTTGTGAAAAAAAATTATATAAATTTCATGAATGACCACGCAATTGTCAGTTAAAGTAGTGCAGTGCTGATTATCAAAAAATGCTCTGGTCATGAAGGGGGGAAAATCTTCCGAGGTTAAGTGGTTAAATAGTTTCTGTTGCTCTAAACAACCAAACACAAAGCTTGATTAAAATCCTCTATTTATTTTGTTTTTCATTGTGCAGTAAATTTATCAGATGTTCATGTAAATTAAATGTAAAACATGGTCTGCCTTCCTTTCATACACTCCTGCTATAAATACTGTAAATACATGTGTTTTACTGCAGCAATTGCATACATTCTTTCAGGGCTTAGAGGTACTGAAATTTATGTAACCTAATTTGTTTGTCCTACACATGTAAATGTAAGATATGCTAAATCGCTACTTCGGAAAATATGGCTGTGTGAAGGGTTTTAGCTCTGTCAGTATGAAGGAATGTGCATAGGCTGAGAATCCTGTGCTTGTACCAGAGACTAGCCCAGGCATGTGTACTTAAAACATTGCCAGTCTTTCCTTGGCTATAGTAGCTTCAGGTGATCAGAAGCTCTTTCACAGTGTTTTTAGCTATAGCGGTTTTTAGCTTTTTTTTTTATTTTTTTTTTTTTATTTTTTTTTTTTTTTTATTTAGCAAAACTATACTCCCATAAAATAGCTGCTTTTTCAGCGTTTTTAATCTTTTATCAGAGTTGGAGCATTTTTACAGTGGAAAAACTCAAAATCCACTAGTTCTGGGATTTTCTTCCTGCCAGAAAATGCTCCTGGCCCAAAAACGCTGATAACGGCCTATGTGTGCATGGACACATAGGATAACATGCTGAAGAGTTTCTGGCTGTAGAAAAAAAAGTCTTAAAGCGTAACTCCACTTTTAGGTCAATCTTTGTTTATTGAAAAAGAAAAAGAGCAAAAACTTTTTGTTTTACAGAGCATACATCAAGAATAAAAGAAAACCTACATATAAGTAAATCACGGGTATACAGCAGTAGTCAGTAATAGGTGCATGCCTCACATTGAAACCTTCAGGTCCACAAATGCCCGAGTGGAGATTAGTGGTATAGGAGAACCTATCATAGCCCAGGAGGGGTATATGTCACCTGTGGCAGAGAAATGAATAACAACAATGATATAAAACTCGCTAAAGTGGGTATTAAAACCAGAGCGGTAATCAAGTATTGAAGTCAGTGGCTTATAACAAGGCACTATGCCAGATAAGGCTGAGGAGCAACATGTGAAAACCATATGAAGAACTACATTCATAGACAATGACAGATCTGTAGAGATGTAGAGGAAAGAGCAAAGCAAGGGACTGCAGAAGCAGAAAGAAAAACGAGGAAGGACCAGGAAGTACAAATAGTAGAGATAGATCAGAAGGGGGCCGCGTGCATTCCACTATGTCCCACTGGCACCAGGAAAATCTGGAGTATCAATCCGAACACCAAAACGTCCCAGGACATCCACGTGGCGGAGAACCGTTCCTCCTCGCCCCCCCGCCCACGCCAAAAAATTCTCCATGTCCCTAATTTTGTCCAACTCCAGGGTCCACTCCAACCTATAGGGTACATGGGTAGTTTTCCAATGTCTGGGGATCACAGCCCTGACAGCTGCCAAGAAGAATCTGAGAACATCCCTCTTAATTGTGCGGAAGGAGCCAGGCACCAGAGACAACAAGGCCAGTTCTGGTGTGGCAGAGACTGGTCGCCCGAAGCTGGCAGTACAGAGCAATGATGTCGTTCCATAACCTGTGGATCTGTGGGTATTCCCACCAAATATGTAAAAGCGTGCCCCTAGATGACATGCACCTCTAACAGACGTCTGATTGGAGAGGGTCAACATATTTCGCTGAAGAAGGGCACCTGTACCATCTGGTCAGGAGCTTGTAACCCTTCTCCTGAACTCTAGTATCGGGGGACAGCGAGTGGGTCAGAGCGAAACATTTACGCCAGTCAACAGCTGAAAGAACTCAACCTAGTTCTTTATCCCAAGCAGCAGTGTAGGTCGGCAGATCAGGACGGAGGGTATTTAGAAGCAGAGAGCACAGCAGGGACACTGTGTGCATGGGGGGATCGTCTTGAAGCAGGAGGGCGTCGAATGCCGATGGATCCCCGCGAACATCAGCCATGTAACTCCACTTTTGTGAAAAAAAAACATTCCCCTCTGGGTGATCTCTGTACGTTTACAAGGATTTTAACAAACTTTGTTGCAGATTCCTACCTTTGGTTATTCTGAAGAAATCATTGTTTGTTCCTCTGTGCCTCTGTGCTGAGTGGGTCTTCTAAGGGGCGTGGTTTCATAATTATCTCTCAGCTGTGGCAGCTGCAGTGCTCTAATGAGGAAAGCTGCTGGGTCTGCATCCTTTTAGAAGTAACGTGATAAATAGGTGTGCTAGATCTGATCAGTGTATAAAGCCAAAACAAACCACTGAATAATAGTAAATTATAATGTTACCTTGGGTAGTTAATGTGAAAAATTATAAAAAATAATTACAATATATAACAATATGCAAACATATAAGTGATGTAAAGCAAACAAGTGAATGAGTCCAAAAAGTCCAACAACAAAGAACTGAAATCTTCTTAAAGGTGAATTGTGAGTGAAGGTAAATGTGCAAAACACAAAATCCCTCTTAGCACCAGGGTGTAGAAAATGAAGAGGTAATGCCCTTACCAACTCCAAGATATCATGCACTTTGTGGAAAACAGCCAATGTGATGTGCCCGAAGAACTTCCCACCTTTCACTCATCCACCCGGTGTAAGGTATGCAAAAACTCTTACCAGAGGTAAGTGTATCACAAGCCAGATGGGGAGTGATGTTGATCTCCAAATTTACAGGCAATGTATTCCCTTGCAAAATCCTGCTCAAACTCTTATTGCTGTGGAGAGGTATGCTCCTTCTTTGGACCTCTCACGATACCCAGCCGTAGATAAGCATCCACATAAAAGTAAAAAAACGGGCAATAGTGCATTACCGCTATAAAACGTTTTTATTGAAAGGTAGAACACTTACAATTGAGCTGAATTTGAAAGGAGAATGAAATCTGAATCGTGGCCGCTCTGCAGTGTGGACCACGAATGGTGACAGCGCAGCCTTCTCCTCCCTGGGACCACCATTCACCACCCAAAGTAACATTATAATTTACTATTATTCAGTGGTTTGTTTTGGCATTATACACTGATCATATCTAGCGCACCTATTTATCACATTATACATTTTACTCTATCCAGGTTAGAGTTTCGGTTGCTGCTGGAAACACCTCTTTTTTGTTTGCGCACCTTATTTTTCACTATCCTTTTAGAAGTGTTGCTATTGGGAGTATCTCACCAAAAATGACATTTTTGTTGCAGGGGATGCCAGAAATCTGACTTGTATCTTAGTGCAGACTTCTGGGAAAATTGGGGAGCCAATCACACAAGCAGGAAATGATGTTTCTGGGGTGTGGTCAGTACACATTCTGTGTACAGAACAGCTCCAGGTAGCCATATTGCTTTGCATTTTCAGAAAATTACAACAGCTGCAGATTGAAAAGGAAAGGAAATTTTTATTAACATTCAATTACAATATGATTTGTGTCGCAATTGCATATGCCATATTGTTTTTCTATATTTGCTACTTTTTTCCCCACGAAAGTGGAGTTTAACATTAAACCAAAAACAGCAGCTGTTAAAACATCCAGTGTCTGTGAGGCCTTACAGAGAGAACAAGTAGACCAGGCAGCATATAAAAATGGAAAAAAAAAAATCAAGCTTTGCTAACAATAAATTTAGAGCAGCCCTTTTCAAAATGCTAACCCTGGGTTTCTCAACCAGGTTTCCGTGGAACCGTAGGGTTCCTCCTGAGGTTGCTAAGGGTTCCTTGAGCAATGGGCAATTTCTGCCTCTCCCATATGTTCCCAATGACACCATTGTTCCTTTTTAGCTATCTGTAAGGGGGTAATTCTTTGCAATGATGACAAGAGTAAGGAGCATTCTTCCCACTGACTGTCACACTGTGTCATGAGTTGTAGATTTTTATTTTTAAACAGGGGTTCCCCAAGGCCAGAAATGTATTTCAAGAGTTCCTCTGGGTTGAAAAGGTTGAGAAAGGCTGTTGTAACCATTGGGGAACCTTTGAAATAGTTTTTAAGGTATCTGGTAACTCCTGCTAAATCCAATTTATAGGGGGGCAGAGGATAAAATACCCCTTACACTGGTTGTCATTGGGAAGCATACCCTCTTACAGTAGTGGTCAGAATGCACTTCTACTGACATTGGTGACATGCTTCTGGCTGCCAAGTGGCATTGGCCCTGGAACTATGCAGGCACTATCAGACGAGAGATCCACCAACAACGATGCTAGAATGTCAAAAATGAATGCTCTATTTCGGTGATCTCCAAACTGCAGCCAGAGGGTTGGACATGGCCCTTTGCTTGCTTGTGTCCTGCCCTATTGTTCTTGTAAAATGACAATATGTTTTCTGATTTCTTTGGGCACAATTTTTTTCACTGACACCAATGAAGGGCACAATATCTCCCAATAACACCAATGATGGGGCACGCTTCCTACCAATGACATTGACAATGGGCACAGTTCCTCCCAATGACACCCACAATGGGCCCCAGTGACACCAATGATAGGGCACAAATTGTCTCAATGACACCATAAGATGGGGAATTGTTTACTCCTACTGATACTGGGATATTTTGTACTCCGGATAGCCACAGTCCGGCTTCCCTAGAAAGTTTGAAGACCCCTGCTCTAGATAACATTTCATTTTATATGAAAATTATCATTATATCAACAAAGTCCTCCAAGTTGGGTACAAATTAAGGTGCCTTTAATACGAGAGATTTTCACACTAGTGACAACTTACCTTCTCTTATAGCTATGGTCCGGTCCCTTGCTATCCAAAGCAGCTAAGTGTCAAACTGCTGCTTCCCAGTGTTTGAGATTCCAGAGTGTTCCAGAGACTGAATGAGCAACTTCCATAAGCAAAGCCATTACAGTTTGGTGATTTTGCCAGCAGATGTCTGTCAAATGTGTTCTACACTCCATCAATCATTGGAATAACGCTTAAATTTGCTTGAACTACCTTTTAAAAAATGGGTTGCTACTAACGACCTCTTGTCCATATTTGCTGCAAAGGGTCCCCTCTAATGAATTCTCCCAAACCTGTGAACCCTGAAAGGGATTTTGTTTTGTTTTTTCTTTTGTTTTTTTTTTACCTTAGTGGCCAGGCCTGGCTACAAGTAGCTGTCACCAGCAGCGCCTAAACCATATGATTGCAGAATACATTGAAATACAAAGATACAAATGGGAAATGGCTGATTACATTGTAACAAATTTTGCAATTGCAGCCCTTTGTATGATGCTGACATGACCAGATACTTCTCTGATATTCACACTTGTGCACTTGTTCACACAGTGTTGTGACTGGCCTTTTTCCGCACTAGAACAGTCGTCGCCGCTAGGTCACGTAAAATTTGCAGACATTCTGCATTTCTTTGCAGCGTACAGGTAGGCACCACATGTCACCGCACAGTAGTGCAACACACCGCATTGCTGTGCAATGACAAGTGTCACTTTGTGCATTTAAAAGAAAAGTAGACGTAAAAAAGTGCGCTGTGTGATGCACTGAAACGCGATTTCACACCACCCCTCTCACTGTGGTTCACTGCACACACGCCAAATTCAGTTTTTACGTAGTATGAACAGCCCTGTGTGTTTTGTAAGTGTGGTGCATTAAAAAAAATAAATAAATCCTGCGTTTTTGCACATTTGGAGCTGTTTGTAGTCAAATGATATAAAGTCCACCCACCCAAAACTGGTTGTTCTTTAAACCTTTTTTACATCCCAAACCATTAACATATAATACCTTGTGAATGAAAGTATTACCTCTAGTCTCCAGAGAAAGCAAAAAAAGACCCTTTCAGTTGTTCTCCCCCACACTGCAAAAGTTAATTGCTCATTAATGCCTGGGGTACCAGGAAAATGGACTTTTACTCACCTACTCCTCTCCTCAAATTGCCCTGTTTTTTACTGGAAAAAAAACTGCACCTGTGAACTGGTTGACTTAGGAATTTGTGCTACTATCGAAGTATCCCTAGTGTGTGTGTTTGTTTTTTATTTAACTCACATTAGAGGAATATTGAGACTGCCATTGTTGCCCTTTCAGCCTTGATGTATCTGACTTCAGTACTTTGCGTGACAGGTTTGGGAGGGGCA
This sequence comes from Pelophylax lessonae, assembly GCF_965119305.1. Taxonomy (NCBI): domain Eukaryota; kingdom Metazoa; phylum Chordata; class Amphibia; order Anura; family Ranidae; genus Pelophylax; species Pelophylax lessonae. The sequence goes on along the minus strand of NC_138780.1, from coordinate 123,624,457 downwards.
TATTGTAGACGGAGGGCTAGTTCACATGTGCGCCAGTACCCTGTGTTTATGCAACATTTTTTCAGCATTTTTAGAAACTCATAACTGTCCTGCCATGAATATTACAATTGCATCACCCAGTGCTGTTTACACAGGAGAGGCAGACTTGTGTTTTGTCATGTTAACCACTTACCTACTGGACACTTAATCCCCCCTTCCTGCCCAGGCCACATTTTCAGTTTTCAGTGCTGTCGCACTTTGACAATTGCGCGGTCATGCAACACTGTACCCAAATGAAATTTTTATCCTTTTTTTTTCCACACAAATAGAGCTTTATTTTGGTGATATTTAATCACTACTTGGTTTTTTATTTTTTGCTAAACAAACAAAAAAAAAAACTGAAAATTTTGGAACAAAAACCAAACTGTTTTCCTAGTTTTGTTTAAAATTTGGCAAACGGGTAATTTTTCTCCTTCATTGTTGTGAGCTAATGAGGAGGCACTGATGGGCACTGAAAGGCTGCACTGATAGGTGGCACTGATAAGGTAGCACTAATAGGTGGCACTGATGGGCACAGGTAGGTGACGCTAATAGGCAGCACTAATCGGCATTGATAGGTGACACTGATGGACACTGATTTGCACTGGTAGGTGGCACAGGTGGGCACTAGTAGGTGGCACTTGTGGGCACTGATTTTCACTGGTAGGTGGCATTGGTGGGCACAGATGAGGCGGCAGTGGCTCTGTGTGCGGAACCGATGTCCCTCTGACAGAAGCCGGTCAGCACGAGGGGGAAAAAAAGCAGATTACCAGCCCTGTTTACATCACGTGATCAGCTGTCATTAGCTGACAGCTGATCACGTGACAAGGGGTCAGGCTCATGCACAGGAGGACGTACATAGACACCCTCCCGGCAATTTAGGCCTGTGCTGTAGCCATCTTTCAGCTGTAGCGCAGGTCAGAAGAGGTTAAAAAGTAAGGTGATTTTAAAGTTAAATTTGTTTTCTAAATCGCAAACCTAGAAACCTAGAAAAGTGACAGCAGAAAAAACACGGAGTAATTCATTGAGTTAGCCTGTGTTTTTTTTTTTTTTTTTTTTGTCTTGAGTATAGATCTATATTTGTCCCAAGCATGTTTGAAGCCATTTACTGTTGACTGACTCACTACCTCTGCTGGAAGGTTATTCCAAGCATCAACTACCCTTACCTTTCCTCCAGGTAGAACAAAAAACTGCCCCCTGAACCTTATTCACCCCCCTTGATATAATTAACGGTTTCAAGCATGTCTCCCCTTTTCCTTCTTTCCTCTAGACTGTACATATTACATTCCTGAAGTCGCTCTCAGTATGTTTTATCCCCCCGACTTTTCACCATTTTTAAAACCTGTCTCTGCATTTGTTCGATCTTATCAATATCTTTTTGGAAGTGAGGTCTCCAGAACTGGACACAGTCTTTTAAATGAGGTCTCACCAAAGATCTATACAGGGTAATCAGGAATTGCATCACCCTGCTGGTAATCCCTCTGGTGATGCATCCTAGAATTATTTTTGCTTTCCACACTGTCTGGCCACACGGTTTGCTTATTTTGCAATCATCTGAAATAAGTACCCCCAAACATGTTATACTTACCTGCTCTGTGCAATGGAATTGCACAGAGTGGCCCAGATCCTCCCCTTCTGGTGTCCCCCCGTCGAGATTCCTTACTCCTCCCTGTTCTTGGTGTGCCACCATAGGAAGCCACTTCCTATGGTGGCACACCTGCAAGTTTGACACCGAGCTGCACTGCCTGTAGCTGTAGACACAGGCAGGGTGGCTTGCCCCACCCCCCACCTCCACTCCATCCTTACAGGATTTGACTGATAGCAGTCCAAGCCAATGGCTCACGCTGCCTCAGCAAAGACCGTGGGATCCTGGAGAGCCGCTGCAGATGGGCACAGCACTTGATCAAGTGAGGGCTCAGGTAAGTATAAGGGGGAGTGAGGAGGTGATACCAATACCTAACATTTTTACCTAATGCAGGAAATGCAATGCATTAGGCTTTTTACCCCCTTTAAGCAGCAGCATGTCTTTTTCTTGAGGCATCTAAGCTTGTCAGCCACCTCCATTGATTTCAATGGCAATGCTCTATAGTTGCACCTTAACAGCACCTATAGAATTTTATGGTGTGTTAGTGAAGCATTTATAAAGTATTAGCTGGGTGATGGGGTCGAGAGGCAGTGGATGCTCCGGTATCCCAGAATACGCTGGAAAATAATAGAGAACTAGAACAGAGCTGCTCCAGTCACCTTCTGGTTGTAAAGAACAGCTAAGTGGTAACACAGTTTGCTTCTGTGTGCAGGCAAAAGTGTCAAGCCAGCAATACTAACAGTTTTTTTTTTTTTTTTTTTTTAGCAAAGTTAAAGCGGAGTTCCAGCCTTTTTTATTTTTTTTTTTAAATCACCCCCGTGATAGTCACCAAATATGTATTGGAAATCGGCATATGCTGCATATGCCAACGTTTTCTGTGTCATTATAAGTGTTAGTACTCACTGTAGCCTTCTAATCCAGCAAGTGTCCATCCTGAGTGTGGGCATCTGAAGCCCACTAGGAGTCTCTTTCGGGATAAGGTGCTGCTGGCTACCCAGCAAGCACCTCTCGATCTCACGCATGTGCACTGGGACATTATCACGGCTGTAGCAATGGAGCCTAGCATTGCGTCATTTCTGGTTTAGAAGTAATGCAATGCTAGCCGCGAAGGATGCCCATTGGCTCCTGGGATTGCTTACACTGGTATCCCAGGAGCCATTGCGAAAGAGGATATGACGTACTTCGCTGCGGCCGCGTTTGGATGGAAGTGGATCTTTTTTTTTTAGAAGAAAAGGTACTATATATTAAAAAAAAAAAAAAAAAGAATGACTCTATCCAAAAGGGAATGGCGGAGTGATCAGCAGCACATGAAGATTTAGATGCAAATTAGGGTGGCGCTCTGCTTTAAGCTGGACCAAGCCAAGTGTCAAAGAAATCAAAGTATACAAATCCCTCTTGCAGAGAATTCACAAAAATATCCGCAATCACACACCAACCTAACCACGCCTCAAAGTAGATAATTTCCTTTACATCACTTCCTCTTTAAGCACTTCCAGCTAGAAAAGCAACACTTTCATGGGCATTTAATCAAGCATTTTTTAGGCTTTTACAATGCTTCATAAACCTAGCGAAAACGCATCATAAATGCTATAAGTGCGTTAATGAGCATTGCTTTGTTCTTCTTCATAATCAACACATGTGTGAACGAGCCCTGAGTCACCTACATTTGTATTCTGCCAAACTGACTCAGAAAATATTAAAGCCATTGGATAGGCATGCTAGCCAGGCACCTTGAGATTTCTAAAATCTGGAAATGATGGATCACAAATTTCCCTCCACACAGCTCTACTTTGATGTTAGTTTACCTAGCACTCACATAGTATACAACTCTTCATAGAGTACAAAATACCGCTCGCATCAATATATTCCCTTAGAAGGGCTTACTGTCTCTGCCTACTTCTGCCTATGCCCAACCAATTGCTTTGTTTTTAAATAAATTGGTGAAGTTTTCCAATTTCTGCTTTGTGTTAAATTTCTGTTTGTGTCCCCATTGGGATGAGTTTCCCTTACTTCCTGTTCGTACAGGATAGGAAGGCACAGACCGAAAAAAAAAAACCCCTTCCTAATGTTTAATTTTGTCTGTGTGCCCAATGGAAAGATTTAAAAAAAAAAAAAATGTGCGTGCGCTATATATATATATATATATATATATATATATTAGTGTGTGTGTGTGTGTGTGTGTATCCAGTAGGCAATAAAATCCAGACCGAAGCTCAAACCTATTCACACTATTCAGGAAAAAAAATGAAGGGTGCATTTGAGCTAAATGTGCTTATACAGAACGGGTGTCTGCTTGTCTGTCTGTTACTATGAGAAGAAGTCTATTAGGTATGCTGGTTCCTGAAGCCAATGCCACTTTCTGCACAGTTTGATCCATCTGTTGTAACCCATGTGCTCCTGTAGCATAATGCATAGTTTGTTCTATTTTGTTTGTCCATTTTAAGTGTGGTTAATACTAGGCAGTCCCTTTCATCAGCTGTGAAGCCGGAGTTTTCAAATTCCCAACCTGCGTTTCAGCTGTCCAGGCTCTTGTTTCTCCCTAGTGATTGGCTGGCATCCCATCCCCCTCATGCCCTTTCTGAGCTTGTGGGAAGAGTGTGATGCTAGAAATAAAAGTGAAATCTGTCAGTGAGGCAGCTCACAGCAGCTGACACCATGCTTGGGCTTCAGAGCTGAGACATCTAGCTCTGTAGCCTACCTCCCCTGCCTGGGTTGCCATCCAGCATGCTGTGTGTCCTCTATGGGCATGATTTTCAGTACAACAATTAAAGAAGATTTTTTTTTCCTTTTTGTTTTCCTTAACAAGCTTTGCCTCTTAATTGTTGGAGAAAAATCTATCCTGGTTTTTTTTTTTTTTAAATACAATTTTTTTTAAAACGACATCTGTGAAATAACAAGATATAGCAGTTTAGCAGCCTTTAAAGAAACTTTCCCTGTGCCAGAAAGTTACTTGGTGCTGCAGCGACAGTCAAGGAGACACTGCTCTTAGAGGACACAGCATAGCCTGCTTTTTTCAGCAATGCCTATTGGAAGAATTGAGCACCCCTCTTTTGCCTCTATCCCCAGGGACTGCAGTCATGAGTGCCGGGTTTGCAGAGTGACCGTGGTGGGCCTTTCAACCTACGCCAAGCACATATCCAGCCAAGGACACAAGGATAAAGTTTATGCCTGGGACAAAGAGGGATCAAAGGAGGAGGATGATGAAGAATACTTTGATAAGGAGCTCATCCAGTTAATTAGCCAAAGGAAGGAACAAACCCAGTAAGTATACATGTATTTTTTTTTCTTACTTTTATATGACTTCTGCACTATACCTGAAACACTAATTGTCTGTTAGTATGGAAATATCATTGATCAGCTTTTTTTCTGGTGGCAAGATGCTATCTTTTGTCATCTGTTCATGTACTGTAGGCTGCCTATTGTAATATGTTTTATCATCACATGTGTTTTATGCATGCTATTAAAGACAACTTATCAGAATTCTAGTTAAACAAATTACATATTTGTATACACCCTCTGCAATTGTACTTGCATATATTGACTTGGAAGCAGTTACTTAGAAAGTTTTTTGTAAGGCTGGAAGCTTTGCTGATGTATGCACATTACTGTGTAAGCACATATGCCAAATACATGTTTTTGTGATTTATAATGTATGTTTGACTGTATGAGTTGTTTATCCCTTAAAGCCAATTAGGTTTACCGATTGTCACCAATACAGGTGTTCCATTACTCTTTGTAGGTGACGGTGACATGCTTCTTGCAGGGTACAGAACTAGAAATGACAACTTTCTGTCAAAGAGACCCTGCACTGTGCAACATAATGTATTATGTCTGTCTCCAATTTCTTTCATGTACACATTTATCTGTTTTTGTATGCATGCTGATTGAAATCCTTTAAAATTTCATGCCCCCTATGATCCCACCTTCCCTAATAGCATGGCAGCTCTCTAATCTGTCTACTTGCACAGCCAGGGTTGGACTGGCACTGTCCTGTTGGCACTTGCTCAGCCAAGAAGCTCTCCAGGCTCACAAACTGCATATGCTTAGTAAGACCTGTGCTTTTAGGCTGCACATGTGTACGATTTTTGTACTTAATCGTAAAATCTTTCTTGGTGTACATTGAGGGACACAGGAATTTTTAAACTGTTGAGATATACTGTTGTCTGCAGGAGAATTAGACACTGGTAAATAGAAAAAATAAAAGGTAGCCTCCCTTACACTCCTCTTTTACTCAGCATGCATCAGTTTTGTAAGCCAGCAGTAAAAGAGCCAAGAAAGAAGCAGAGGCGTGGGACCTTTGTCCTTCAATAGACTCCAACTCCAAGAAAAACAATTTTGAGGCAAGTACAAAAATATTTTCTCTTTCGTTCATTAAAGGACACAGCTCCAGAATCTTCTTGACCATTGGGGTTATTCTGCCCCCTACAGGAGTAGCAGCAAAGGTTTTCCTCAGCTACTCGGGTATTCACAAAGGTGTTGGCCCTGGTGTTAGCATTGTTGCAAAAGTGGGGGATCGCGCTAATGGGATACCTGGATGATCTTCTGCGAGCAGAGTCTCTGACTGTTCTAAAGGACAACCTGGATATTACTGTGTGAACTCTAAAGGAGTTCGGTTGGAAATTGAATTTCCAAAAATTGGCCCTGGTTCCATCCACCAAGTTGGACTATTTGGGTCTAACTCTGGACTCCGCCTCAGCCAGGGTGTTTCTTTCGAGGGAAAAACTCCAAAGGCTGCAGGATGCGATTCGGCTCCTGTTGTGCAGCAGTCGGTCATCTCTCAGTACTTGAATGTGGGTGCTGGGCCTGATGGTGTCGACCTTTTGTGGCGGTTCCATTTGCACAGTTCAACAAAAGACCTCTGCAGAGAGAGATTCTCACCAAGTGGGACAAGAATCCACAGTCTCTAGATAATCTGATTCTGTTCAGCCGGGGTACGCAAGGGTCCCTGATTTTGTGGCTTCGCTCTCCGGCGCTTCGACATGATGAATCCTTTCTTTCCCTGTACTGGACAGTGGTCACCACGGATGCCAGCCTCATGGTGGGGAGGCGTCTTGGCAACGGATTGTGCTCAGGGGGTCTGGACTCTGGAGGAATCCAGACTACCGATCAATATTCTGCAACTTTGGGCAATGCGACTTTGTCTGGCCCATTGGACCTGTCCTCTTCAGGGGTCTCTGGTAAGGATTCAATCAGACAATGCCACGGCCGTGGCGTATGTCAATCATTAAGGGGGACACAAAGTGTCATGGCGGCTTGGGAAGTAGCCGGCATTCTAAGGTGGTCCTCTTCAGGGGTCTCTGGTAAGGATTCAATCGGACAATGCCACGGCCGTGGCGTATGTCAATCATCAAGGGGGCACACAGTGTCCTGGCGGCTTGGGAAGTAGCCGGCATTCTAAGGTGGGCAGAACGTTTCGTTCCAGCCCTCTCTGCTGTGCATATTCCAGGGTTGTAAAAGTGGCAGACAGATTACCTCAGTCAACAGGTGTTGGACCTGCGAGAGTGGTCACTTCATCTGGAGGTGTTTCATCAGCTGTGTCTCTGGTGGGGAGTTCCTGAGGTGGATCTCGTCTCAACAGGAAGGTACAGAGATTTGTGGCAAGGTCTCAGGATCCTCTGGCCGATGCCACAGGCGCACTGGTGGCTCCTTGGGGCCAGTATTGTCTGATATCCGGCTTTGCCCCTCTAAAACCTCTGCTGAGACTCCTGCAATGGATCGAGGCAGAAAGGATTCCGGTCATCCTAGTGGCCCCAGACTGATCTTGCCGGTCTTGGTACACAGATCTGGTGCGGCTTGTCGCCGATGTCCCTTGGAGGCTTCCTCTCAGAGAAGATCTATTGGCTCGAGGTCCAATCTTCTATCCTGCTTTACAGTCACTGGCTTTAATGGTTTCGCTGTGAAAGCCAGGTGCTGAAGAATAGGGAGTTGTCTGAATCGGTGGTTCCCACACTGTTAAAAGCTAGAAAATCTACCTCTAGGAAGATTTACCATTGTGTTTAGAAGACTTGCATTGCTTGGTGTGAGTCTCTGGGTGTTCACATTTTGGCATTCCTCCAACAAGGTGTAGAGCAGCGTCTGGCCTTGGGTACCATCAAGGGCCAGGTTTCCGGGTTTTGTGGTTTTCTTTCAATGTCCTTTGAATACGCATTCTCTGGTTTCTTATCTTTATTCAGTGGGGTTTCCGTTGCCTCAGTGGGATCTCCATTTGGTGCTGGCCGTTCTTCAGAAACCGACTTTCGAAAATATGTGCGAGATTCCGCTGACTACATTGTCCCAGAAAGGTAGCCTTCTTGGTGGCTATTATTTCTGCATGCAGGACGTCGGAGCTATTCCAGATGGATAAGACAAACGGTGGTGCAGGTCTATTCCATCAAGAGTCAGATTCCTACTTTACCAGTTAAGGCGCATTCTACTTGGGCGCTTAGTGCCTCTTGGGCCTTCCGTCATCAGGCGTCAGTGATGCAGATATGCAAGGCGGCCACCTGTTCGTCCGTGGACACTTTCACAAAATTTTACAAAGTGGATGTACTGGCATCTGCGGATGCTGCTTTTGGCCGCAAGGTTTTGTAGGCTGCTGTTTGAGAGGACCTGGTCCTCCTTTGGTGGGTGTATTGTTTTTCAGGTGAGCTTCAGTTGTTTCTGGTTGAGCTCCATTTTACCTGGTTGGCTAGGTTTTAGCCTTTTTTGGGGGGGAATTTTTCTGTTGTGTTTTTTCCCAGCCCTCATGTTAGACACTGCTTTGGGACGTCCCCAATGGTCAAGAAGACCTTGAGCATATATAAGCAAGGGCTCAAAGTGCACCAGACAGGTGGCACAATCTTGAACCTGAAAAGGCTAGACCAATGCCAAATGTGGTCAGCTGAACAAACAAATGAGATAACATCCAGAACAGACCCCTGAAAAAAAACATTGCAACACCTCTGGGGAGGAGAAGACCAGCTGATCCATCCCAAAAAAGCTGATGCCGTAAAAAACCCTGTTCCTAAAAATTAGAGAAAGGAACAATACCGGATTGTCTGGCCAGACAAGGTAACAAATAACCTTGAAGTCTTCCTGAAGTCTTCCTGACATATGAGAAATTGGGTTCCTAAGGAACACTCATGCAAGGATAGGCAGGAAACAGAAACCGCTACTCCAAACTGGTGCATGAAACACCAGCATAGCAAGGGACAATAGACTTCCAAAAATTGTGTATATACAGTATCTCGAAAAAGTGAGTACACCCCTCACATTTTTTGTAAATATTTTATTATATGTTTTCATGTCACAGCACTGAAGAAATGACACTTTGCTACAATGTAAAGTAGTGAGTGTTCAGCTTGTATAACCGTTTAAAATTGCTGTCCCCTCAAATGGCTCAACACACAGCCATTAATGTCTAAACCACTGGTAACAAAAGTGAGTACACCCCTAAGTGAAGATGTACAAATTAGACCCAATTAGCCATTTTCCCTGCCCGGTGTCATGTGACTCGTTAGTGTTACAAGGTTTCAGGTGTGTATGGGGAGCAGTTGTCTTAAATTTAGGTGTTATCGCTCTCACTCTCTCATACTGGACACTGGAAGCAACTCATGGCAAAGAACTCTCTGAGGATCTGAAAAAAAGATATGTTGCTCTACATAAAGATGGCCTAGGCTAAAGAAAGATTGCCGAGACCCTGAAACTGAGCTGAGCTGGCACCAAGTCCATACTGCGGTTTAACAGGACAGGTTTTACTCAGAACAGACCTTGCCATGGTCGACCAAAGAAGTTGAGTGCACGTGCTCGGCGTCAAATCCAGAGGTTGTCTTTGGGAAATGGACGTATGAGTGCCGCTAGCATTGCTGCAGAGGTTGAAGTGTTGGGGGGTCAGCCTGTCAGTGCTCAGACCATACGCCGCACACTGCATCAAATTGGTCTGCATGGCTGTCATCCAAGAAGAAAGCCTCTTGAGGGAACCATGAATGCCAACATGTACTGTGACATACTGAAGCAAAGCATGATCCCCTCCCTTCAAAGACTGGGCCGCAGAGCAGTATTCTAACATAACGACCCCAAACACACTCTTAAGTTGTGCGATTTTAGAGTGCAGCTTTAATCCAACTTTACACTCTGGATCAAAGTCGCATCAAAGTAGTGCAGACACCTTTTCAAAGTCGCTGATTTTTAAAGTGGCATAGATGGGAATGGGTGTCATTGAAATCAATGGGTTGTGACTAGTCATTCAACGTTGTGTCACATGACAAATCACACTAGTGGAAACAGAGCCTAAAACTCATTACTCACGTGTAATGAGCAAAAGAAATTGATCTGTATCCTTCTAAACTTTCAAAAATAGTCAGATGTACATTATTTCTTTCATATATTGCGCTGGTCGGGTGATCTCTCTCTCTGTCTCTCTCTGTCTCTCTCTGTCTCTCTCTGTCTCTCTCTGTCTCTCTCTGTCTCTCTCTGTCTCTCTCTCATGAAGACAGGAGATCGTGTAGGATAGTAGGGATGGGGGTGGTGCTGGGCAGGTCTAGGCATGCCTGTCTAAGAAAGACCTACAAACTTTTTTCAGGAAGTGAAAGACAGCTTAGCAAGTTCAGATAAAGGGAGGTAGCGTTGTCTGTGAAGAACGGAAGCTGATTGTCCAGCTAGAATAAGAATTTCTAAGCTAAACAAGCAGCTAGCCAGAAAAGGAATAATATCAAAGTTAAAGATATTTAACATACTATTATTAGGAAAAATTTCATTTTTGACTGGCGTTTCCCTTTAACCACTTTACCACCGGAGGATTTTGCTGTCTTCCGTCCAGGCCACTTTTTGCGATTCGGCGCTGTGCGACTTCAACTGACAATTGCGCGGTCGTGCGACGCCGTACCCAAACGAAATTTACGTCCTTTTTTCCCACAAACAGAGCTTTCTTTTGGTGGTATTTGATCACCTGTGCGATTTTTTTTTTTTATGCTATAAACAAAAAAAGAGCGTTTATTTTGAAAAAATAACAATATTTTTAACATTTTTTTATATGAAATTCCCCCCAAAAAAGATGTAAAAACCAATTTTTTTAAAATTTTTTGCCCAATTTGTTTTCTGCTACCTATGTTTGGTAAAAAAAATCGCAATAAGCGTATTTTGATTGGTTTGCGCAAAAGTTATTGCGTTTACTAACAAAGGGAAAGATTTCTGTCATTTTTGGTGTTTTTTTTTTTTTAACGCGTAATGGCGGCGATCTGCAATTTTTTTTTTTTTTTTTGCGGGACTGCGACATTGCGGCGGACAGATCGGACCCTTGACTGACATTTTTGACGCTTTTGGGGGTACCAGTGACATTACTGCAGTAATCAGTGCTATATATATGCACTGTTACTGTAAAAATGACACTGGCAGGGAAGGGGTTAATTTTATTGGAGAGGGAGGGGTTAATGTATGCCTGGTGCTTACTGACGTGTGGGGGGGGGGGGAGGTGACTGAGTGAGTCATGGACAGATCGGATGTCCAGCTATGCTGAACAGTCCGATCTGTCACTCCCTGTCACTATGGAGATCCGCCCGCTGTGTTTACACACAGCGGGCGGATCTCCAGACTCGATCCCCGACGATCGGGTAAGAGCAGCGGCGATTGCCGCTGCTCCTCCCCTGGCCCGACTCCCGCTGTGAATGAAAACAGCGGGAGCGAGCCTCCGGCGGCGCGCAAGCGCCGCCCAGAAGGGGGAGTGTCTGACGACGTAGTACTACGTCGTCAGACGATAACGAGCCACTCTGCCGCAGTAATATTACTGTGAGCAGTCGTAAAGTGGTTAATCAGGACAACCCCCATTCTCATAAATGCATTGGTAGGGTCTACATACACTTTAACCACTTAAGCCCCAGGCCTATTTGAGACACTTTTTGTTTACAAGTTAAAATCAGTATTTTTTCCTAGAAAACTACTTGGAACCCCCAAATATTATATATATATATATATATATATATATATATATAAATATATAAATTTTTTAGCAAAGACTCTGGAGAATAAAATGGCGGTCATTGCAATATTTTTTGTCATGCAGTATTTGTGCAGCGGTCTTTAAAACACAATTTTTTTGGAAAAATTACAAATAATCACATTTCACTGCATTTAAAAAAAAAAAAAACAAACCGTAAAGTTAGCCCATTTTTTTTTTTTTTGTATATTGTGAAGGATGATGTCACGCCGAGTAAATGGATACCCAACATGTTACGGTTTAAAATTGTGCACACTTGTGGGATGGCGACAAACTACGGTCAATAGAAATCTCAATAGGCGACGATTTAAAAAAATTTTAACGGTTACCAGTTTAGAGTTAGTGTGTAGCTCTTTTTTTTTAAATTATTGCTCACTCTCTGGTGATCGTGGCGATACCTCACATGTGTGGTTTGAACAGCGATTTCATTCGCGGCTCGTCTTCCATATGCGTTTTCTTTTGTGCGTGAGCTAACGGCGACGGGGGGCCGCTTAAATTTTTTTTTTCCCCTATTTATTTATTTATTTATTTATTTATTTTTAACTTTATCACAGTTTTAAAAAAAATAAAGAAAAATCTGATCACTTATATTGCTGTCACAAGCAATGTAAACATCCCTTGTGACAGCAATATGCAAAGACAGGTACTCTTTATGGAGGGATCGAGGGTCTAAAAGACCCTAGACCCCTCCACTACACTTCCATGTATTCAAAACGCCGAAAACTGCATTTTTGAATACATTTAAATTTGTCGCCTTTTAGCAGCAGAGTAACCTGGACGGGATGTCATGGACGCCGCCTCCGGGTTACGTCATTGGAGAACCGATCGAAGCCGCTTCCGGCTTTCACCACGACTCCATCCAGCCGGCGGTCGTGCCAGCTGGGTGCTTGGTTCTCCCGGTGGCACGGGAGACCCGGGCAAAGCCACGGAAGGCGGCGGGAGGGGGGTAATGACCGAGCGGCTCCTGAGCCGCATCGGTTGTTACTCCTGGAAAGCCGACCGCCGGCTCTAAACAACGGTACCGGGGTGATGCCTCTAGCTAGAGGCATCACCCCGGTCTAACGCCGCAAAGTTAGCCGACGTAGCCCTACGTCACTTTGCGGTAAGTGGTTAAGGAAAATGAGAAATCAGTAAAGCTTTAACGACACTTTTTGTGCAGTAGTTCCCTTTTTGGACCTACATGCTCCTAACTCAGGTAAACATTTTGTGAAATTTTCGGGGGAATTACCAACTTACGAGTCAAATTTGAGGTAGTTTTTACTACTGCTACTTTAGGTGCCTCTAGCTACAGCAGCAACATTCTTGAATAATTACTACTAGTTTGCAGGTGAGCAAACTGATGGTAATGAGCCAGCGATGAAATGGACTCTATTATGAAGTGTAGGGCATGGCTTTGCTGGGAAGCTGTATATGACCACTTTCTGCACAGTACTGTATCCCCGACCCCATTAGATCCGCATTATTTTGATTGACAGCACATAGCAGTGAGCAGATTTGAAAGCCATTGTTGGACTAAATAGTGGCTATGGATCTTCCCACTGCCATGAACTGTCAATAAAAAGTAAGGAGGATCTGATGGTGAACTAGTCTCGGTTTTCCATCAGGCTCTGCTCACCCCTACTAAAAACGCCTCCGCTATGCGCCTGTTAGTGTGACAACAAGCACAGTGGCTAAGTAGGGAACCGCATAAGGGAAAGAGCGCACTGAGAAATAAGTTAACAATATGGACACTGTCACCGAAGTGCCAGGCTCCGACTGATTAATGTACTCGTCTGTGAAAAGACAACCATTATGCATCCCCCCCAATATCTTTTTGCATGCTTATTCAACACACTGCACATTTTTTGGCAAGATGTACAAAAAGGAACATTACATTTTGTATACTTTACCTTTTTTTTTTGTCAGTTGTGTCACCCAGTAAACTAATTTTGAGATGCATTTTACTGTGAGTTGTATTTTATTGTGAGTTGTATTTTATTGTATTTAATCTCATCAGAAAATTAAGCTTACTTAGTCATGGTCAATTATATTCATTGTTTTCGTTTTCTGTTAGGCAAGATGATACCTGCAGTATCCCCAAAGATCAAGAATATCAGAGAAGAGATGAACGCCTATCACATCCAACTATAAATCAGCAAGACTGGCAGCGAGATTTACCGGAAAGGAGCTGGCAATTGCAAAAGGACAGCTTCCGCAACCCTAGACCGAATTTCCTTCATTCTGAATTAAGCCTCAATTCCAATCGGCATCTTCCTGGTCCAAGGGGGCGAGCTGGATGGCATATGAGCAGTCAGACCACTCAACAGTTGGTCCATGTCAGAGTAGAAGACTCATGGCATTTAACTGCAGGGGGGGCAACTAGTTGGCACCAAAGAGGCACAGGCAGAGGTTTTCACTGGCAACCAGAGGGAAAAGGAAATTTTCCCAACCAGCATTCTAGAAACTGTGGTGGAAACTTTCCACCTTATCCTTACAATAATAACCAGTGGAACTTCGGTGACAATGTTGAAACTTTACCACAGGTGAGAAATTGTCCACAAAGACACTGTGATACTGCTCTGGACCAGAATTCTGGGTGGTCAATGAAAAATAACACCTCAAATAATGAAAGATTCAAGTGGAAAAATGCTGAAAAATTTACCAGCAGCACAACTGTTTGTGCAAATTTAGATAAAAACTTTTCGAACAAGACAGACGATTTTACTAGCGATAACCACATAGAAAACTTTATAGACTTCAGATCCTCTGAAAGCTCAGATTCAACATCATCCAAAACAAAACCTACACTTCCATCTGAGAAGAACAGCCTTACAAAAGACAAACAGCACAGGTGGTCTCCATATCCATCACAGAAGGCCTCAGATCAAAATGTTCCACCAGTTGCTGACAAAAATGTCACACCTTCCTCAGAGGAGACAAAGCATGGAGAACTACAAGCAGACCAAAATAATGATTTAGCCAAACATAAGGTGGCAGAAGATATGCAAGCCGAGCAGTCTGTCGACAAGAAAAGTGACTTCACGGAGCTGAGGAGCTCTCGTATGCCTTCTTTAAAATCCCCACTTCGCAACATCCCAGATAATAAAGCTTTAGCTTTGAAAAAGGATCAAAAGAATCCTTTGAAAGGTGTAAAATTGTCATTTCCACCTTTTGGTGAGAGACAAAATCGGCTAAGTGCTCTCAATTTAGAAACCATTCGATCCAATAGTATTTCCAAATTTCACAGTGCAGCTAAGAGCACAAAGAACAGTGAGGGGGCACAAGAGAATAGCAAAAAAGAGCCAGAGGAAACCCTTCGTGAGGTTTTGCACAAAGCAAAAGAAATGCTGCTTAATAGCCAGGCTATGCGGAGCTGTTACAACCAATCTTTGAGTAGGGAACCTAGTGATCCAAAGACAGGCAGAACTGAGTCAATAAATGACCTTTTTCAAAATGGCATTTCTTCTGATGAGATCTTAGAAGATGCTAGTGATGATGATTTCTTCAGCAATGTTCCTAAAACAGAAACTGTAGTGGAGTTGCCCAGTGATAGCTCTGATAAAAATATCTCTCCCAAGGCAGATGATAGCACAAAATCTTTGGAGCAAATCACCACCAATTCTGGTCTATTTATTGGAAAATCTACTGAAAAATGTTCCATGACCAATGAGTCTCATGATAGTGGCCATTATAGCATTTCTCTTCAATCTCAAGACTTTAATGAATGTGAAAATTTTGAAAATGTTTCTGATCTTGAACTTCAGAAAAGTGCTGCCCATTCTTCTAATCCAATATTACCAGAACTGAGCAAGCTTGGACTTCCTGTTTCCCTCCAGAGAGATCTAACTAGGCATATTAGTTCGAGAAGCAAACCCGGAACACATCTTCCAGAGCCAAACCTCAACAGCGCACGTCGCATTAGGAACAAAAGTGGCCATCGTAAAAGCGATGGTGACAAGGATTCAGGACTCAAACCAACCCTTCGTCAGATTCTGAATGTATCAAGAAGGAATATAAACTGGGAGCAGGTTATGCAACAAGTGACAAAGAAGAGACAAGAGCAAGGCAAAGGTTTGCCAAGGTTTGTCTTTATGATGTTGCATTTGGGTAGAATAAGAGCTTTTCATATGCTGTAACCTTTTTAATTTAGTTTTGGGTAGAGTAAGTCTGGTCAGTTTATTTCTACTAAGAGTATGTAACTACTTTATAACCGATCATAGAAATTGGAATGTAATGGGCGAAAAACAGCCCAAAATCCATTACAGACGTACTACAGTCTATTAGTGGCTTGTTGTCCCTACATTGATTTTTAAGCACACGTTAAAGCAGTATTAAACCCAAAAGCAAATATTTATTATGTTGTAGCTTGCCAATTCGTAGATGTGAGATGAGTCCAGCCAGGAAGTCTGTTGTTTTTCAAAAGAACAAGCTTTCTAGCAGATGTAGCAGTGTACAGAGATGAGACAAACCATTTACCACTGACAGGGGTGCTAATAATGATCTGCTAAAACCTTTATCCTAAAGGAAAGAAATAGGGAAAAAATAGTGTAACGATTACAAAGTGTGAGCTGGAGTTTGGTTTCAGTCTCCCCCCAGACTGACAATGCTAGTGTCCAAAGGTTCCCCCTTCCCTTTGCTCATTCATCCAAAGTGGAGGCACTCTCAATACAGGAGGTGTGTTACTGGCCAAATTACCAGGTAAAAACAGAGGGGGGGGAGCCTAACAAAAAGAAAACCAATACAGCCACCACATTCAATGATTAGTAAACTGCAATACATGTAAATAACATTTCTCTGTCGCTCATTGACAGACGCAGATTCCATTTCTTGATATCCGTAGGGTATTACTGCCCCCTACAGGAGTAGGACACTAGGCACTAGATACAGATTGGGAGCTACCCCTTAGGTGCCATAATCCTAATATTACTTAACGAAGGAAAGATGGATGGTACAAAGTAAGTTGTCCAAACATGTATTGTGGCGGACTTTCAAGGCACACGCTGAGTAAGCATACTTATTTATTTAAAATAATTATGTTTATTAAGAAAGTTTTAAAAAACATACAACGAAAATTGTTTAAATGAACATTAACATGAATATTTTTTCCTATACATTCAAGGAGTAGTATATAAACATTGTTGACATGGTGAGGGTTACAGTTGTTTATACAAATCTGATAAGGTCAACGCGTTTCGCATTTATGCTTCCTCAGGACCTCAGATGGTTGAGTAACCTCTTGAAAAACAGAAAATATGTCATATATTACTTTTTCATATATATATATATATGTATAGATGTATCCATCTACAGTATTTCATATAGATAAGTTACATATGCATGCATATTACTGTATGATCACGCAAACACGAAAAGAGTGAATAGACCCACCTCCTCACATAACAGTGTATCATACTGATCGACCGGGGGCTAGACTCGATGGAAGGGGCCACCTCGGACCATAACCACCTAAATTGATAGGTTTATCAGATGACATTGTATAAAATTCTTTTTTAGAGTTACTTTTAGCATATACTATGTATGATATTCCATAATACTTCATAATTACCTTTTGAAGAGTATGGATGAATATAGGGAGAGATAGGACGGCTGGGTAGAGGATAGTATGCAGGTCAATTGGGCTTGTTCCACCTGAGTGTGAGCAATATGTTTATATTTATATTCCATATAGTGATATATATGATATTAGTGGTATAATATATTTTTTCCTTTTTCCCTTCAGACTTCCTGTGCCCCATCCTATGCCAACCTGTACCTGGGGGGGTGGGAGCGGACACTTTTTTCTGACGACAGCCTTTCCTGTCATCTTCCGCACGTCCTCCTCTGGCTCCGTTACATAGACTATGTGTTTATGTTGTGGACGGGGCCAGAGGAGGACCTGCGAGGATTCCTTGATGCTTTAAACACAAATCAATACAATCTCAAATTCACTCATCAAAAAAATAATATATCTATACCTTTTTTGGATATAACAATATCCATCACAAACATTGGGAAAATTGAGACAACGTTATACCGCAAGCCAACGGCAGGTAACACTGTGTTACATGCACAGAGTTTCCATCCAAAACAACTAGTGAGTAGTATACCATACTCCCAATATCTACGATTGCGACGCATATGCTCTAGTGAGAAACAATTTCGAATGGAGGCCAACAATCTACGCAACAGGTTATTAGCGAGAGGCTATACAACCACTACATTACGGAAGGCCTTTAATAGAGCGTGCAAAAAAACTAGGGAGGAACTTCTCTTTAACAAAAAAACTAAGAATATAGAAGACAATGTTCGTATTGTCACCCCATATCACAAGCAGCACCAGATAGTCCGAAACATCTTGCAACAACATTGGTATCTGCTTAAGAATGACAACATCTTGAGTAAATACCTAAAAGACTATCCAGAAATTACATATAGGAAGGCAAAGTCAATCAAGGACAGAGTAACTAAAAGTCATTTTGTAGATAAAAGGAGTATAGAGGAAGAAAATATAACAGGTACTTGGCAATGTGGAAATTGTGACTTCTGCGAATGGATATACGAAAACCAATCTCTTTATCTGCCTAACAACCAACTACATGCGATAAAACACTATGTAGATTGCCAAACTATAGGAATCGTATACATTATGTACTGCGAATGTGGTGCCTACTACATAGGAAAAACGAAGAGACAATTTTGGCGCCGCATAAAAGAACACATAGGCTACGGAAAAAACAACCTCCTCTCTACACCTATTGGAAGACATCTTGGTGTCTACCACAAAAACAACACCAGAGTGGTCAAATTCGCCGCCCTCGAACGGATCTTAGAAGATCCTAGAGGCGGTGAATTTGACAAAATTATACTCCGAGAGGCCAGATGGATCTATATCCTGAAGGCAACCACAAGTCCAGGCCTTAATGAGGCCCTCAGTTTCAAACCATTCCTCTAGATGACTAAAAATCTGATTGCTGCTGTGATGTCGGGTGATAAATCAAAAGATTAATTTATTCAAGTTAGACCCCTCTCCACCCTTATATTTTCCCCCCCTCCCTTCTCCCCCCCCCCCCCCCCCCCTTCCAAATCAAGATGACACTATACCACAATAGATGATAGTGCATACATTAACCCTCTCTCCTTCTTTATAATTACCTACTTATCTGATTGCAAACTATGGCTGTAATCCTGATATCTAATTTAGGATTTAATATATGGATAAATGTCTCAATATCCTCCAAAGTCGATAAAACCCCCCCAAATGGGTTAATAATCTAATTTATCATCAAATACCAGCATAGATACCTAACCAGAATTGACTACTGGTCTGCCCAAACGCTCATGAGATGAGCGGTTCTATTTAATTTTATTTTAGAATTTTTCTATCTCGTTGATAATTAATATAAAATATAAAGAGTTGTTTAATTATTAAAAAAGGAAAAAAATGTTGAATAAATAACAAAATAATATGTACAACTTCACATGTTAGAAATAGAAATGATAATGATTAATTTGCCCAAATGTAAGATTGTCATGTGCTGTATTGTATATATGTTTCTATATGTAGTGCTGTATGACCGTGCTGGCTCTGACTGCGTGGATGCCCATCACTACAACAGTGTGATACCTCCTCTGGGTACACTACAGCACACCATCGTGGTGGGGGGAGGACCTATTTGGTGGCGACAGGGCGGCGATGACCCACCCCTTCCGGGTTGTTGGTGAGCACTCAGCGCCTCCCTGGGGCTCCTCCCACTTGCGATAGGAGATGTGTTCCGGTTTAACATCACTTCCGGCGGAGACCGATGACGCACGTCCGGTGCGCCGCGGCCGACGTCAAACACCTGTGCTGATTAGCAGCCGGTGTGAGGGACCTATATAGACCACAAAACCACCAGGGAAAAAGGTATGGCGGCTGGGATATGAGCTGAGGACGGAACTACATGTAAGTACATTGCTGTTTCCGCACAGAGAAAGCTATAGTATGCTGCATACTCGAGCACAGTCTGTATTATGTGCTAATATAGGCAATATCTACACTTCTTATCTCTATCTCCTGTCTTCAGTGTGAGGGGATTGTGTCGCTGTTTGCCAGCTGGACGCTGACCTATTTGGGTCTCCCTTAACAACAAGCCACCGAGATAGTCAATTACTAAGACATCCTTAAACATAAGAATACAAGTCAAAATGTAAGTACTCACTAAATATCAGATATTTCTTGTATCTATTTTGCCCTGAAGTACATGGAGATAAAGAATACAAAATATGTGATGTATCATATACCTGTAACTATACATATACACACCTTTTTTCAATTTGCCCTCCCATTTACCCTATCCTTATAGGTTTCCTCGCCTACCTCTGCATCCCCCCCTGTCACACTCTTCATGTCCCTTTCTTTCTTTAGTTCACCCCAGTTCTCCAGTCCCTCCCCCCCCCCTTTCCTTTTGCCTCCCTCCCTCCCCTCCGCATCCTTTTTCCACCCCTTTCCCCTTCTTCTTTTAATTCCCTTTATTTTCTCACTCCTTCTCTATTCTCTATCTTGGTGTGATATGTCTAGGTTGCAGAGTAGGACTAAATATATATATATTCATGTACTTCATTGTGGCAAACTGAAGGGAAAAAGGAAAAACTATATTATACCACTAATATCATATATATCACTATATGGAATATAAATATAAACATATTGCTCACACTCAGGTGGAACAAGCCCAATTGACCTGCATACTATCCTCTACCCAGCCGTCCTATCTCTCCCTATATTCATCCATACTCTTCAAAAGGTAATTATGAAGTATTATGGAATATCATACATAGTATATGCTAAAAGTAACTCTAAAAAAGAATTTTATACAATGTCATCTGATAAACCTATCAATTTAGGTGGTTATGGTCCGAGGTGGCCCCTTCCATCGAGTCTAGCCCCCGGTCGATCAGTATGATACACTGTTATGTGAGGAGGTGGGTCTATTCACTCTTTTTGTGTTTGCGTGATCATACAGTAATATGCATGCATATGTAACTTATCTATATGAAATACTGTAGATGGATACATCTATACATATATATATGAAAAAGTAATATATGACATATTTTCTGTTTTTCAAGAGGTTACTCAACCATCTGAGGTCCTGAGGAAGCATAAATGCGAAACGCGTTGACCTTATCAGATTTGTATAAACAACTGTAACCCTCACCATGTCAACAATGTTTATATACTACTCCTTGAATGTATAGGAAAAAATATTCATGTTAATGTTCATTTAAACAATTTTCGTTGTATGTTTTTTAAAACTTTCTTAATAAACATAATTATTTTAAATAAATAAGTATGCTTACTCAGCGTGTGCCTTGAAAGTCCGCCACAATACATGTTTGGACAACTTACGTTGTACCATCCATCTTTCCTTCGTTAGGACACTAGGTAGTTCTGGCTACACCTATGGGCAGTCCCAGGGGGTATACCCTCTCTCTCCCTGCTATAGGATGTCAATTTTTTTTTCTGCCTAGTCCAGGAGTAAGGTCCCAAGTTCCTTGCTGGGATCTCTGTTCCTGGCAAGTTTTTTTAGATAAATCTTTTTTTTTTAGCTAGCTTTTTTTCTCCGAATTGTTCCTGTGAGATCTACAAGCAATTATGCCGAATCTGGGCGACGGGCTGGATGCTGAGATCCAGTGGTCACCCCAGCCGGCCTACGAGCGCATGCAGGTCCTAGCTCCACGCTGGGTCGGCCGCGACATAGTCCCACTGGACGGGGATTGGCCCGCGGGTTTAGCGTCCCGCTGAGTCGCATACGACCGGTCGGAGACCGAGTTGCAGCATCCCTTTTGGCCGACAACCCCCCCCCCCCCCACTGGGCGGCGAGGGGTTTTGTCTGGAGTGGCGCCCGCTCTGTTCCGGTACGGTGAGTAAATGTTTCCCCCCTTTCCCTCATGGCTGACTCTGGGGCGGACGCGGGCCCCTCCCTGGGAGGGTCGGACCCCCATTTCTCTGGGCTCCCCTCTGTTCCTCTGTGCACCCCCTCCAGTGGTGTCCCTCTCCCCCCCCCAGCATCCCCCCCCGCACTCGGGGAGGGGGGGGGTTGTTTGTGTGTGGGGTGGCTGGCAGTTCGTGCAGGCCGCTAAGGGGACTGGGGTGGGGGGTCCCGATGGTGCGGACGGCTGTTGTGCGGGGGAGCTTCCTCCCTGGCTCCCCAGGGCCTCCCACCTGCCGATCGATCGCCTGTTGGTGTTGGTGGGGACCCCCCCTTCCCATCGCAGCGCGCGGGGCCGCCATTTTCTTGTAGCCTCCTCGTGTAGTTCATGGCGGTGGCCATCTTGGTACACCCAGCTCGTTTTTCTTCAGAGCTGGGCTGCAGTGGGAGTTCCTGGAGGCGTGTGAGGGGGTGGAGCCCCTCCCTAGACCCAGGAACATCGCTCCACAGGACTTCCTTTCCATGCGGACAGCGCTGAGAGCAGTCCTTTGAACTTCTGGTGCATCGGGTGGTGAGCCTTTTGGGGGTCTCTCTTCTCTCTCTGCGGGGGTCTCTAGGCACTCTGCCTGGCCACTGGGGGGGCGCTGTAGTGCTGGGAGACATTTAAAAAACAATTTTTTTTTTCGTTTTGTCATAATTTGCTGACGGGTTTCCCTGGTGTACCATGGACCCTGCTGCACATGTGTCCCCACCGCAGGGCCCTCTGGTCCCCAGTTCACCATTGATGCACTTTCGGCGGTCCTGGAGTCATTTGTGTCCCGGGTGGAGGTGGCCTGTCGGGGACCGGGGGCTATAAAGCGACCCCCGCCTACCCCTGTCTCGTCTGATGCCTCAGATTCTGATTCTGAGCCAGTCGCTGCTGATGCGGGTCTCTCCTCTGGGGCTGCTGTCTCACGCCCCGTGTCCTCTGATAGTAAGGATGACCTTTCTGCCTCCGCTGTAGCGCAAGACAAGGCGCTGGTGGACGCGCTGATTGTGTCTGTCCGGGAGACAGCTGGGGGTTGCACCTGCGGATGCGACTGATACGGAAGTTGCCTTTGGCACTCGCAAGCCTTCCAGGGTGGTGAAGGTTTTTCCTTTTCTTAAATGCTTTGATGATATCATTAAGAAGGAGTGAGTCCATCCGAAACGACCCCCTGGGATGCCCAAACGGATTGCTAGGCGCTACCCGTTTGAAGAGTCCCTCCTTAAGAAATGGACGGTGCCACCTTCGGTGGATCCGCCGGTCTCCAGGCTAAATAAGGCTACTGTTATCCCGTTAGAGGATTCCCCGTCCTTTAGGGATCTGGTTGATCGTAGGGCTTAATCGGTGTCCCGCTCTATATTCCCCCTGGCGGGGTTGGCCTTCAGACCAGTGTTTACCATTGCTCTGGTTTCGCAAACATTGACGGAATGGGCCAAGTTGTTACGCCGTGACCTGGAGGGGAGAAGCCTCCCCCCTGCCATGGCGGAGTTGCTTGACCAGATGGTGCAGGGGCTGCAGTTTGTTTGTGACGCCGCGCTGGATGCTGCTCCACTGCTGGGGCGTGTGTCGTTCTTGGCGGTGGTCCTCCGGCGCATGCTATGGTTGAAGTGCTGGTCGCTTGACTGATCTCCCTTTTCAGGGGGATCGCCTATTTGATGCTACCTTGGATGATATTATCAAAGGTCTCACTGGGGGCAAGAGCACCTTTCTCCCGCAGGCTGCCAAGGGTAAGGAACCTCGTTGCAGACAGGGACCTTCCTTTTCAGCCCACAAGAAGTTTTTTCGTTCCTCTGGGGCGGGTGACAAGGCGAAGCCCTCCAAGACCCCCTCGGGGGGGTTTCAAGAGGCCCTGGTCTGGTAAGCAAAAATCCTTTCCTTCCAGACCTGAGGATAAGTCCGCTTCGGCCTGAAGGTGCGCCCCCACCCATGTCAGGGGTGGGGGGGGCGTCTTCGCCGGTTCCCGGACCCATGGCTCTCCAGGATTCAAGACAAATGGGTTCACGAGGTCATACGGTCGGGGATACAAGATCGAGTTTCGATCAGTTCCACCGGTGAGGTTCTTCCCTTCCAATGTGCGACTGTCACCGGATCGCCTAAGGGCTCTGTTGGGGGCAGTGCAGGACTTGTTACAACAGGGAGTAGTAGTTCCGGTTCCCTGTGGGGAACGTTTTTGGGGCTTTTACTCAAATCTGTTCACAGTGCCAAAGAAAGAGGGCAAGGTGCGTCCAATTCTGGATTTAAAGGCTCTCAATTGTTTTGTCCGGGTGCAAAAATTCAAGATGGAGTCCATTCACACAGTGGTGGCCTCCCTGCATCAGGGGGACTTTCTGGCCTCCATAGACATCAAGGATGCCTATCTTCACGTTCCCATTTATGCAGGACACCAACATTTTCTGCGCTTTGCTGTGGGAGAGGACCATTATCAGTTTGTGGCGTTACCCTTTGGTCTCGCCTCTGCTCCCCGGGTCTTCACAAAGGTTTTGGCCCCAGTTCTGGTGCTGTTGCGGCAGCGGGGCATATCGATTCTGGGCTACCTGGACGACCTCCTCCTCCGTGCGGAGTCTCCGCAGGCTCTGTTGTCAAACTTGGAGATCACCATGACCTCTTTGGAAGAGTTTGGGTGGCTTGTGAACCTGCAGAAGTCATCCCTGGTTCCCTCCAGGAGGCTGGACTATCTGGGCCTGACTTTGGATGCGTCCTTGGCCAAGGTGTTTCTCCCTGCGGAGAAACTCCAGAAGATACAGTCAGCGACTCAGCTGTTACTGTCCGCCAACTGGCCGTCCCTTCGGACCTGCATGAGGATTCTGGGACTGATGGTGGCATCTATTGAGGCAGTACCTTTTGCTCAGTTTCATACGAGGACTCTCCAAAAGGAGATTCTTCTCAAATGGAACCGGAAATCCAGATTCCCTGGACAAACGGATCCGGCTGAGCGAGCGGACCAGGGAGTCCCTGGTTTGGTGGCTTCGGTCTCCAATGCTCAGACAGGGGAAGTAATTTCTTCTGATCTATTGGACGATTGTCACCACGGATGCCAGTCTATCCGGGTGGGGAGGGGTTCTCGGCAGGCTGTCTGCTCAGGGGCTCTGGTCCCTGGAAGAATCCAGGTTGCCGATTAAATGTGTTGGAACTGAGAGCGATCAGGCTTTGCCTGGTTCACTGGACCGAGCGTCTTCGGGGCTGCCCGGTTCGGATTCAGTCGGACAATGCCACGGCCGTGGCCTATGTCAATCACCAGGGGGGCACCAAGAGTGTACTGGTGGCCGTGGAAGTGGCCGGCATCCTTCGTTGGGCGGAACGTTTTGTTCCGGCTCTCTCCGCGGTTCACATTCCGGGCGTGGAAAATTGGCAGGCGGATTTTCTCAGCCGTCAGACCTTGGAACAAGGGGAATGGTCTCTTCATCCAGAGGTGTTTCACCAGTTGTGCCTTCGTTGGGCACCCCAGATGTGGATCTGTTGGCGTCTCGGCTCAACAGGAAAGTGCAGAGGTTTGTAGCCCGCTCCCGCGATCCTCTGGCGGACACCACAGACGCGCTGGTTGCCCCGTGGGGGCAGTATCAGCTGCTGTATGCCTTTCCTCCTCTCAAGTTGCTGCCGAAACTTCTTCGCAGGATAGAGGCAGAAGGAATTCCAGTCATCCTTGTGGCTCCGGACTGGCCTCGTCGGGCCTGGTACGCCGACTTGGTCAGGCTGGTCGCAGACGCTCCTTGGCGACTTCCTCTCAGGGAGGATCTGCTGTCTCAGGGGCCGATCTTCCATCCTGCTTTACGGTCGCTGGCTTTGACGGCTTGGCTGTTGAGAGCCAGGTACTGAAGGACAGGGGTTTGTCTGCTTCAGTTATTCCTACTCTGCATAATGGGAGGAAAGCGACTTCTAGAAAGATCTATCATCGCATGTGGAAGTCTTATATCGCATGGTGTGAGTCCCTTGGGGTTCCTTTACGCTCTTACTCGGTGGCTCGGATCTTGGCCTTCCTGCAACGGGGGGTTGAGCAGAAGCTGGCCTTGAGCACTATCAAGGGTCAGGTTTCAGCCTTGGCGATTTTCTTCCAGAGGCCACTGGCCTCTCATTCCCTGGTGTGGAATTTCATCCAGGGGTGCGGCACCTGGTTCCTCCAGTGCGCTCGCCCTTGACGCCCTGGGACCTTAATTTGGTGTAGGCTCTCCAGAAACCTCCCTTTGAAAATATTAGGGAGATTCCCTTGCTTACTTTATCCCAGAAGGTGGCCTTTTTGGTGGCTATCACTTCTGCGCGCAGGGTGTCGGAACTGGCTGCGTTGTCCTGTCGTTCCCCCCTATCTGGTGGTTCATAGGGATAAGGTGGTTCTTTGTCCGAATCCATCCTTCCTTCTTAAGGTGGTTTCCGGCTTTCACTTGAATGAGGATATTGGATTGCCTTCCCTGTGTCCTAAGCCCAGTCATCCTCTGGAGTTTGCGTTGCACTCCTTGGATGTGGTTCGGGCAATCAGGGTGTACTTGGCTACTACTGACTCCTTTCGTAAGTCTGATTCGGTTTTTGTGATCACGGATGGCCCTAGAAAGGGGTTGCCTGCGTCTGCCGCCACTATCTCCAGATGGATCAGGCAGACGGTGTTGCAGGCTTATTCTATTAAGGGTCGGGTTCCTCTGTTCCCTGTTAAGGCGCACTCTACTCGGGCTCTTAGTGCTTCCTGGGCCTTCTGCCATCAGGCGTCAGTGCTTCAGGTTTGCAAGGCGGCTACCTGGTCGTCTGTTCATACCTTTACTAAATTTTATAAGGTTGATGTGCTGGCATTGGCGGATGCCTCTTTTGGCCGCAAGGTTTTGCTGGCTGCTGTTTGAGGGGACCTTTGGTCTACCTGGGGGGGGGTTCTGTTTTTTCAGGTTGGTCTCATCTTCTTGTTTCGATGAGTCCTCTGTTCTTCTGGCTGGCTCTGTTTTGGCCTTCTGGATTGGGTTTTTTTTATGTTATCCCACCCCTCATTTATGGCACTGGTTTGGGACGTCCCTATGGATATCAAGAGATGGAATCTGCGTCTGTCAATGAGCTTAAGAGAAAAGGATTTTACGGTAAGTCAAAAATCCAGTTTTTTGGTTTTGGGTTTAACACCACTTTCTCTTACGTCCTCCGACAGTCGCCGCCATCTTCATATTCGTCACAATGGGGTATTAGACTTTGCTCCGAAGGAGTAGCTAGGCAACAGAATATGTTAACATTAAAGCTTTTAACATATCCCACCCCCAGGGGGTGGTCCCCTCAGTCAATACCCTCCTACTTCCTGCATCCATATCTCAGTTTCAATGTCTAGCTTGTCAGGAGTAGCTGGATCTCTCTATGCTGGGGCATTTTGCCTCAGCCTTTCTCTTCTTTTTTGATTTTTTTGTTTGAGTTTTTTCTCTCTCTTTACTTAGCTGTTATTTTTGTCAGCATTAGTTAGTTCTTCTGATGAAGAGGATTCGTGCGGGCTGGGTCTCGGGCTGATCCCCCTGGTCGCAGGTTGTGGGTCAGTGGCTTCCCAGCCTGCCTTCGAGCGTTCAGCCAGGTAACGCTCCTGGCGCAGTGAACGACCCATCCCTGTTCGGTGCAGGGATGATTGGTGAGGTGGCTACCTCACTGGACGCTGTGCGGTTTCTTAACCCCAATTTTGTGCGTCCTGGATGCGACTCTCCCTGCAGCGGCTTGTTCGCCTGTGCGGGTCCCCCACGCCATTAGGAGGTAAGTGTATCTATGTGGGGACCTGTCTGTTGGGGGGGTGTCAGTCTGGGACTGTGTAACCTGCCTCTGTTCACACTGTTTAGCTCCCTATCGCTCTGGCTGCACGCTGTGGGCTGCAGGGGGGGGGGGGGGCTGTGCGGCACTGTCTGTGTCAGACTGTGGAAGGTGTGACAGGCTGTGTGCTGTGGGGCATGTCTTTTGTCATGTTTGGGCACAATACAGCGATCGCTGCGGCGATCCGCCATGTTTTTTGACATGTGTAGTGTATACTGCGGTTCTCACAGTAGTGGGGGAGTGGCGGTTTCGGCGCCAAACGGCGCCATTTTGACTGCGCTCGCTCCGGCCGCATGTTTGCACTGCGGGCGGCCATTTTCTTGTAGCCTTCCATAGGCTTTAATAGAGCGCCCTGATTGCATCACTTCCTCTTTCCTGGGTGCACCGATCGAGGCGGCGGCGGCAGCAGCAGCAGTGGTCTCTTCAGGTTTTATCCTTCTGTTCTTCCTATACCCATTGCCTGTGTTCAATTCTATCCCTGTGGGGGTCTCATTGTGCTTGTGTGTGTGTGTGCGGTGGGCTGCACTCGCCGCGCTTGTTAAAGGGGCAATTAACCCTTTATTCTCCGGCATATTTTTTTGGGGCAATGGATTCTCAGGAGGGCAAATTTCCTGCCACCTTGGTGGGAAGCCAGGGGACTGCTGTTTCCCCCCCAGGGGGGGATTCAGCTGAAGTGGTGGCTAACCTTGCTGCTCATGTGCAGATGCTGGTGGCTGCTCAATCCACTAAAGACCCAGAGTTTCTGTTTCCTCTGATTCTGAGGGTGATGGTGATGGGGCTGCTATGGCTGGGGTCTCCTTATCGGGGTCCCGTTCCTCCCTGGATCTCGTGGGGTCCGAGGTGGAGGCTGAGGTTGAGGGGGTTGATAATTCTCCCCCTGGCTCGCCTGAAGAGCTTGCAATCATGGATGAATTGGTTGCTTCTATAAAACAAACGCTGCGTTTGCAGGATGAACTGTGTCCTCCTGCTGCCCTGGCGGCTTATGGGACGCAGAAAAGACGCAAGACATCGCAGGTCTTTCCTTGCACTGATGATTTTCAGCGCGCTGTTAAGGAACAATGCCGCAATTTACGCAAGCCTTTTGCTGTGCCAAGTAGGTTCAGGCTGCGTTATCCTTTCACGCCTGCCACTGATGAACGGTGGTGTGTGCCACCCCGGTGGATCACTCGATTGCGGTTTTGAATAAATCCACTGCGATTCCTGCAGAGGATACTCCGGTGTTCCGAGATGCCACGGATAGGAGAATGGAGTCTCTTGCCCGTCATACTTATTCTGTTACGGGTTCGATGCTGAAAGCTCTGTTTGCCTCTCTTATGGCAGCCCAGGCTGTCGCAAGTTGGACGCAGGTGCTTAGGCGCGTCTTAGTGGCTAATTCGGCCTCACCGGCGACATTGGATATGGTGGATCAAATCCATCAGGGTGTCATGTATCTGTGTGATGCGGACTTGGACTTAGTGCCGTTGGCTGCACGTGTACAAAGCGTGGCGGTGTTGTCTCGCCACCTGGTTTGGTTAAAGTGTTGGTCTGTGGACCAATCTTCGCGCAAGACCTTAGCCAATCTGCCTTATGATGGATCTCGCCTTTTTGGGGAATCCTTGGATACGTTGATAAAGGGGATCACGGGCGGTAAGAGCACTCTCTTGCCCCACTTCCCCAAGGCTAAGGGGGCTCCTGGTAAGAAGCATACTAATTTTCGGCCTCCTCAGGGGTCCTTTCGTGCCTTTCGGTCGCACTACAAGGGCAAACCGTTCAAGGGTCAAGGCTCCCAAAAGAAGCCGTGGTCTGGTAAACAGAAGTCCGGTCAGTCCGGACCCGCTGCCCATAACAATGCGGCATGAAGTGGCGCCCTCACCCAGTTCTGGGGTGGGGGGACGCTTGCTCGGTTTTCTTCAACCCTGGCTGGCCCGCGTGCGGGACCGGTGGGTTCAGGAAATCGTTCGATCTGGCTACAAGATCGAGTTTCTCTCTCGGCCGGAGAGCAGTTTCTTTCCCTCAAATCTTCAACTGTCTCCGGAGCGTTTGCGGGATCTGCACCTGGCGGTGTGGGACCTGAGGGCTCAGGGAGTGGTGGTTCCGGTGCCTCATCGGGACAGATTTCGGGGGTTTTATTCAAATCTGTTCACCGTGCCCAGGAAGGAGGGCAAGGTTCGTCCAATTCTGGACTTGAAGGCTCTGAACCGCTTTGTGCGGGTTCGCAAGTTCCGCATGGAATCCCTGCGGTCGGTGGTGGCTGCCCTGGTTCCGGGGGAATTCATGGCCTCCATCGATTTGAAGGATGCGTACCTTCACATCCCGATTTTCGAGGGTCACCAGAGGTACCTTCGATTCGCCATTGCGGAGGATCATTACCAATTCGTGGCGTTGCCTTTTGGTCTCGCCTCGGCTCCACGGGTTTTCACCAAGGTGCTTGCACCCGTTCTGGCTTTGTTGAGAGCCCAGGGCATCTCTGTCCTGGGGCATCTGGACGACATTCTGGTTCGGACTGCGACCAGCCAGGGTCTGGAAAAGGACCTGTCCGTCACGATGCAAACTCTGCAGGAGTTTGGTTGGACGATAAATTTTCCAAAGTCGACGCTGAGTCCGTCGGTTTGTCTTCCCTACCTGGGAATGATCCTGGACTCGGTCCAGGCGAAGGTCTTCCTGCCAGAAGACAAACTCAGGACTCTTCAGGAGGAAGTCAGGTCCCTCAGGGACGTTCCGCACTCGTCTCTGCGGACGAGCATGAGATGTCTGGGATTGATGGTCTCGGCCTTCGAGGCGATTCCCTTCGCCCAGTTTCACACGCGGGGTCTCCAAGCGGAGATCCTGTCCAGGTGGGACGGGCGACCTCAATCTCTGGATCTTCAGATCTCGTTGAGCCATCGCACCAGAAGGGATCTTCTGTGGTGGCTCCAGTCCCCGATGGTATCGGGGGGCAAGTCCTTTCGTCCTATCTCATGGACAGTGATCACCACGGATGCCAGCCTGTCGGGCTGGGGTGGCGTTCTGGGCGTTCTGTCCGCCCAGGGAACTTGGTCGGAGGGGGAGTCCTCCCTTCCGATCAACATTCTGGAATTGCGTGCGATAAATCTCTGCCTTCGTCACTGGACGGACAGGCTGCAGGGCTGCCCGGTTCGGGTGCAGACGGACAATGCCACGGCGGTGGCCTACATCAACCACCAAGGGGGCACCAGGAGTGCCTGAGCGGCTCGGGAAGTGGCCGACATTCTGTCTTGGGCCGAGACTCATGTCCCGGCGATAACGGCGGTTCACATTCCGGGGGTGGAGAACTGGCAGGCGGACTATCTGAGTCGCCAGACCCTGGATCAGGGGGAATGGTCTCTCCACCCAGCTGTCTTCCAGATGTTGTGCGCGAAGTGGGGTCTTCCAGATGTGGACCTGTTCGCGTCTCGTCTGAACAACAAGGTGAGAAGGTTCGTGGCAAGGACGCGCGACCCTCGGGCAGACGCGTCAGACGCGTTGGTGGCCCCGTGGCATCAGTACAGACTGATTGTATGCGTTTCCACCGATTCAATTGCTGTCCAGGTTCCTTCGCAGGTTGCACTTGGAACGCAGCACAGTGATTCTTGTGGCGCCGGACTGGCCTCGCCGGTCCTGGTACGCAGACCTCGTGAATCTGGCGGTCGACGCCCCATGGCGTCTACCTCTTCGAGAAGATCTCCTGTCTCAAGGGCCGATATTCCATCCTGCTTTACAGTCGCTGGCTTTGACGGCCTGGCTGTTGAGACCGAGGTCCTGAAGGCTAGGGGTCTCTCCCCTGGGGTCATTCGCACTTTGATTAACGCGAGGAAGCCTTCCTCAGGGAAGGTCTAGTACCGTACTTGGAAGGCCTATTTTGCCTGGTGTGAGTCCAGGGGGTTTTCACCTCGCACGTACTCTGTTTCTCGAGTGTTGTCCTTCCTTCAAACGGGTGTCGACCAGCGTTTGGCGCTGGCTACGATCAAGGGTCAGGTGTCTGCGCTGGCCGTTCTTTTTAAACGTCCTGTGGCTTCTAACTCCTTGGTTGGCACCTTTGTTCAAGGGGTGCGGCATCTTGTCCCTCCTAGGAGGGAACCTCTGCCTCCTTGGGACATGAATCTCGTTCTACTTGTGTTATAACGTGCTCCTTTTGAACAGATCAGGGAGATCTCGTTGTCTATGTTGTCCAAAAAGGTCGCCTTTTTGGTGGCGATCACTTCGGCTCGCAGAGTGTCGGAGCTGGCGGCTTTGTCCTGCAAGTCTCCATATCTGGTCATTCACTTGGATAAGGTGGTCTTGCGACCTAATCCTTCTTTTCTTCCGAAGCGAGTTTCGGAATTTCATCTCAATGAGGATATTGTCTTGCCTTCGCTTTGCGCGAAGCCTAAACATCTGAAGGAGGTGAGGTTGCACTCTTTGGATGTTGTTCGGGCGATAAGGGTTTACCTTAAATCGACTGAGTCTTTTCGCAAGACGGATTCTTTGTTTGTTCTTCCGGAAGGTCCTCGGAAGGGCTTGGCGGCGTCGGCTTCTACCTTTGTTAAATGGATCAGACAGACCATTGAACAGGCATATGCTTTGCAGGGAAAAGTTCCCCCTATGCCTGTGAAGGCGCACTCTACTAGATCTCTGAGTACGTCTTGGGCCTGTCGCCATGGGGATTCTGTGGCCCAGGTGTGTAAGGCGGCGACCTGGTCGACCGTACACACTTTCACAAAATTCTACAGAGTGGATGTTCAGGCATCGGCAGATGCTTCCTTTGGCATCAAGGTTCTTAGTGCGGCAGTTCCTTAGGGTCCCTTGTTTTGGACCCCTGGCGTTTTGGGATATGTTTTTTTTTTTTTTTATCCCTGGCTTATTTGCTTTTCCTGGGTTGTTGCTCCTGTTGAGCAAGTTTTTTTCATGTTGCCCAGCTGGTTTCCTTCCTTTAGTAGGGTTCCTTTCTTTGATGTGGAGACTGCGTTGCCTTACGGCGCGGCTGCGTTTCCCACCCCTCATGTTTGCACTGCTTTGGGACGTCCCCATTGTGACGAATATGAAGATGGCGGCCACTGTCGGAGGACGTAAGAGAAAACTGAATTTTTGTAAAATTCCTTTCTCTGAGTCCTCCGACAGTCGCCGCCCCCGCCCCTCTTTTGGGGTTTGGTTGTATACTCTACTGCTATTCCACTGAAACTGAGATATGGATGCAGGAAGTAGGAGGGTATTGACTGAGGGGACCACCCCCTGGGGGTGGGATATGTTAAAAGCTTTAATGTTAACATATTCTGTTGCCTAGCTACTCCTTCGGAGCAAAGTCTAATACCCCATTGTGACGAATATGAAGATGGCGGCGACTGTCAGGGGACTCAGAGAAAGGAATTTTACAGGTAAGATTTTACAAAAATTCAGTTTTAACCCCTTCCTGCTGCCTCCCAGCCCTTTAAAAGCTTCTAAATGGCAGGAGGCAGAGACGGGCATTCTGGTCATGTGACTGCTTTGATTGGCACGCGCTCTCCGCACAGAAAAATGTTTACATAGGGCCGCATATATGTGGCCTCTAGGTATTAAAGCCCACCCGCTAAGAGAGGCCACGTATGTGTACCTCCTGCAGGTATGATTAAAACCTGTGAATGTTTACTCAATGAAGGGACAAAAGGCCACTAATCAGTACAGTAGTACCTTGGTTTTCGAGCATAATTCATTCCGGAAGCATGCTTATTATCCAAAGCACTCATTTATCAAAGCGAATAAGCCGCTGGTGTACAGTATACAGTTCTGTATATGGCCAGAGGTCCGGGCTGCTGGTTGCTCCCAGTGCTTTCTGCTGAACTCGGAGACACTTGGGAACTGTTGACTTCACTTTTTCGGGTGCTCTGGAATGCGCAGTACGTCTGCCCTTCCAGCTGGGAGTGTCTCAGAGTTGTGCAGGAAGCGCTGGGAGCCACCAGTTCTCCCGGAGCTCTGGCCACATACAGTACTGTACAGCAGCGGCTTTGGAATTGTACCAGACTCCTTAACATTGTGAGTGTAATTCTTTTTTTTAACATTAAAACTACTGCTCACGTGTTGGTGGTATATTAATACAGTGCTCGCAAATCAAGGCAACATTTTGAAAAAAAAAAAAACGTTGCTCGTCTTTCAAAATGCTCGTAAACCAAGGTTTTACTGTACTTTTTGTTCTGATGTTTTTATTCCTGACTGTGTCCCTTTTAGGGAAATTTCCCCTCACTTCCTCTCAGGACAGAACGTCATGGGGGCATAGAGGAGAACAAAGCACATTTTAGTATAGCAGGGAAGAGTCAGAACTTATGACATTTGTAAATTCTGTTTTCTGTATCGTTCATCGACAGACACAGCTCCTTATCTTCATGACTCATAGGGTTATGCTCCTCCTTCTAGGAATAGGCACTAGGAAGGAAAAAAACTTAATCACCCCTATGGGGGCTGGGACTGTCCCTGCAGGCATAACCCCTCAGACTCTGCTATCATCAAACAGTTTTGTTCTGCCTAGTGTTAGGAATAGGACCTAGCTCCCTGCTGGGACTTGGGTCTTCGCTCTAACAAGGAAAGTTTGTGATGGGGACTTGCGTTTTTGTTTCTGCGTTGTTTCCTACCCCTCATGATTTTACTGCTTTGGGACATCCCTATGACTCATGAAGATAAAGAGCTGCGTCTGTCAATTTACTTACCGTAAAATCCTTTTCTCTGAAGTTCATCGACAGACGCAGCACTCGCCCCTCTGCTTCTGAGTAAATGTTTTTTTTTTTCTTCTAAACACTGCTTGCAACTAACCTGTTTAATAGCAGTGTCTGGGGGTTATGCCTGCAGCGACAGCCCCCATAGGCGTGGTTACGTTTTTTTTCCTGCTTAGTGCCAAAAAATGGGTAGCGGCACTAGGTTTAGGCTCCTAAAGTGATCCTAAAGAATTGTATGTATTTTTTTTTTTTTTAAATAACAAACTTGTCATACTTGCCTGCTCTGTGCAGTGGTTTTGCACAGAGCAGCCCCAATCCCCCTCTTCTGGAGTCCCCCCCCCCATGGCTCTCTGGGCTTTCTCCCCCATGCGGAGTGCCCCCATAAAAAGACACTTTCTATGGGGCACTTGTGTGTGCATTGACACACAAAATGAGGCTCAGCCCCCCCCCCCCCACTCCCTCCTGTTAAAGGAGGAGCAGTTAAACTGCCCCCTCCCCCCAAACTGTAGGCGTAATCAAGCCATGGAGGAATTTAGAACACCTGGACTACATGACTGAGTCAGGGACTCAAAAACTGTATGAAAAAGTAAGAAAGCTTTGTGATTTACATTTTCAGGAAAAGGTTAGCAATGGCATTTCTGTTAAAGCAGATGTAAATAGTATTTTTATTAAAATATATCCAAAGCCAAAACGTTTCTTCAATAGATGTGGAAATGATATAAACCCCTGTTAGGTGCTTTTTCCACTTTGGAAAGATTCTTTTACTTCATGTCGTGGAGACACAACAGAAAGTTAGAGGAAATCTTCCCAATGTAAGCAGGTTCCTCTTTTAGTTGTCACTGTAATAGGTTTACTCATTGGAGGAACTTTTAGATTCTTCTCCACTTTCAATCTCCACGACAATTGTCCCGGTAATTAAACAGCCTAGTGTGGACATCGACCCCAATAAAAACCTGACGGGTTTTGAATCCTTACCTACTTTATCAAAACATTTTAGCTTTAGACACGTTTGGCACATTTCCTTTAGAAGAAGGTGTGCCTTCTGACTACAGTGACAGAATTCAATTGTGTTTTGTGTGCACCTCGATCCTGAGAAATCTGTTTTATTTGTAAGGTAACCTGTTAAAATTAGGCTGTAGTGGAAGCAGTCATTCATTGGCTCTTGTTATCTATAGTTCTGGGGCAGTAAATCTCAACCTGTTCATTTGTCACTTCCCTAGAGTCAGTATGCATCTGTTCTGTTTGGTGACATGAGTCCCTTTTTAAATGATTAAATCAAAAATAAAAAAATTGTATGTTTTTTTTAATTTTATCAAATAAATCTTTCATTTACCTCTTTTTCATTAAAGGTTTGGTATAGAAATGGTAGCACAGGTACAAAGTGAACAAGATGGTCTTGACTTTGATGAGGAGTCGGATTTGGGGATTGAAAGCTATCACTTGGACAGTATCACTGTAAATGCACTTGGGTCAGTGAGGAAAAGGAGTCTCTCCGAAAGCAGTGTAGCTGTGGAAAGGGGCTCTGTATACAATATATTTAATAGCCATAATTCTGACACAAGTGGGGAGCAAACACACCAGGTAACATCGGCAACATCTGGACCAAAGGCAGCTTCAACATTAACTTCACCTGCCAGTCAAGGGAAAATTGGCATCAATTTTCCTGAAGAACTGCCTGCTACAGCCAGTGGCAGCGTTTCTAACACAAGATTGTGTGAAACATCACAAAGTCAGAGCGGAAATGAAGAAACCTGTGCCCCACAAGACAGCCTGAGCATGTTCCAGAGCTCTTGTATAAATGTGGTTACCACAGTCAGCAGTCATGTGGACGGAGGTACTGATAGTTGTGCGTCCAGCACAGAGCAGAATGACAACCAGGGAGTTGGAAAGAAAAGAAGGGCCACCAGGGTAAGATTATTTTTATGTATTTAGTTTGTATTTATTTGTATATCTTGTGCCTGTACATTCTATAGGAGTGCCACACACTGAAACCTGGATGTTGTAACTTTGACTCCTAGTTGTGTAGAATTCTGGTCCACTATTCCTCCTACTTCCCCTATTGTCTCATCACTACATGTTCTTACTGGGTCCCCAAATGAATGTAATGCTGTGAGTGGAAAAAAAATATGTAGGTATATGTACACCAAGGCGGTGTAAACAAGTTTAATAAGGTGGTGGCTAACTACCCTTGATCTCCTTATATACAGTAAGATTACAAATGTATTAGTATCCTAAAGTGGAACTATATAGGCACCAATTAGGGTTGCACCAATACTGTTTTTCTTCCGGCAAGTACGAGCACTGATACTTTTGGTAAATAATACAGTTCGGCAAAAAAGTATTTAGTCAGCCACCAATTGTGCAAGTTCTCCCAAGATGAGAGA
Organism: Pelophylax lessonae; assembly: GCF_965119305.1. Classification (NCBI taxonomy): domain Eukaryota; kingdom Metazoa; phylum Chordata; class Amphibia; order Anura; family Ranidae; genus Pelophylax; species Pelophylax lessonae. Next base: position 123,588,223 of record NC_138780.1, on the reverse strand, counting down.
GAGAGAGGCCTGTAATTTTCATTATAGGTACACTTCAACTATGAGAGACAGAATGGGGGGAAAGAATCCAGGAAATCACATTGTAGGATTTCTAATGAATTAATTGGTAAATTCCCTGGTAAAATAAGTATTTGGTCACCTACAAACAAGCAAGATTTCTGGCTCTCACAGACCTGTAATGAATGGCACCTGTTTGAACTTGCTCGTCAGCAGGGAAGCCAATGCGTGTGTCAGGCGGCTCCGATTGCCGCCTGGCACCCGCGATCCTTCCTTGCTGAGAGAGAACGGTCGGCTGTTGTAAACACAGCCAACCGTCCTTCTCCCTGGGATGATCACAGAGCTCATGTGATCCTACTATATAGGATCACATGTCTCTATGGTCATCTCAGAAGCCACGCCCCCTAGTCAGAATCACTCCCCTAGGCTCACATTTAACCCCTTGATCACCCACAGGGTTAACCCCTTCCCTACCAATGGCATTATCACAGTAACAGTGCATATTTTTAGCACTGATTACTGTAGTAATGTCACTGGTCTCCCCCAAAGATGTCAAAAATGTCAGTTAGGGGTCCGATCTGTCCGCCGCAATATCGCAGTCCTGCAAAAAATCGCAGATCGCTGCCATTACTAGTAAAAAAAAAAAAAAAAAACAATAAAAATGACAAATCTTTGCCGTAGTTGGTAGACGCAATAACTTTTGCACAAACCAATCAAAATACACTTATTGCGATTTTTTTTTTTTTTTTTTTTTTTTTTTTTTTTACCAAAAATATGTAGCAGAAAACAAATTGGCCTAAAATGTTAAAACATTTTTGGGAATGTCCTTTAGCAGAATGTAAAAAATATTATTATTTTTTTTTTTCAAAATTGTCGCTTTTTTTTTTTTGTTTTTATAACACGAAAAATTAAAAATCGCACAGGTGATCAAATACCACCAAAAGAAATCTCTATTTGTGGGGGGAAAAAAAGGACATACATTTTGTTTGGGTACAGCTTTGCTCAACCGCGCAATTGTCCGTTAAAGTAACGCAGTGCCGAATCGCAAAGTAGTGCCTGGTCAGGAAGGGGGTAAATTCTTCCAGTCTTAAAGTGGTTAAGACAATGTTACACCCATATTTATGGTGTAATACGGTTGCACGTTTTGAATTTAGTGAAGGCTAGCAAAAGGTGGACGTAGCCTTTAAAACCCACTTATTTTCCTTATAAAGAAAATTGTTTGGTTATGCATACAATATATATTTTTTTCTTTTAAAGGATGGTTCCGGTCCTGAAACCTCAAACTTGGAAAGAGACTCCAAAAGAAGAAAAATTAGAGGGAAAAAAGGTAAGCGCTCTTAGAATGAATCTGTTTTTATTCTAATATTCGAGGCATTCATATAAAAAATATCGTCTGTATATTTTTTTTTTTTTTTCAAGTGGTTGTAAACCTCAGACATGAAATATGAACTAGGCTCTATAGTGTGTACTTGTCTCAATTAAAAGCACTAAGTGTCATTTCTGTCTGCTGTTTAGTTCCTCTGCTATCACTTCTGACAATTTTTCCTGATACCAAAAGAAAAATGACAGGGGAGGGACCTCCAGCTTATTGACAGCCTCAGCCCTGTTCCTGTGTGAAGGGGGTGTGCCCCTTCCCTCCAATCAGCTCTCTGAGCTCTCCTCACTGAGCTCTGCAGAGTGTAACTTCAGTTCTCTGTCCCCTTGTTTCTGAATTCTCAGACCAGCTTTATAATTCAGCACTTTGAACGGGAAAGATTTTTGTCATTTTTGTTGTTTTTTTTTTAACGCATAATGGCGGCGATCTGCGTTTTTTTTTTTTTTTTTTGCGGTACTGCGACATTGTGGCGGACAGATCGGACCCTTGACTGACATTTTTGACACTTTTGGGGTTACAAGTGACATTACTGCAGTAATCAGTGCTATACATATGCACTGTTACTGTAAAAATACACTGGTAGTGAAGGGGTTAACTTTATTTGAGAGGGAGGGGCTGTGTGTGTCCCTAGGGGCGTGATACTAACTGTGATTGGCTGTGGCTTGAGCTGTAGGAACACTGATCAACGGTCCTACATAGTAGAACCGCATGATCAGTGTTTCTACACAGGGGAGAATGACAGGCGGCTTGTTTACACAAGCCGCCTGACTTTCTCCCTCTGCAGCGACGATCGCAGAGTGACCGGCGGACATCGGGTCCACCGGTCACACGCGCGGGGGGGGGTCCTTGACCGAGTGGGAGCGCGCCTCCGGCGGCTCGCGCTCGCTCCCCAGAGCCTCACAGGCTGGTGACGTTTATATACGTCACTTTGCCTGTGAGGGGCTGACCGCCGCAGTATATCTACTTGCGGCGGTCGGCAAGTGCTTAAAATATTCTTACTATTTTGTACTGTTTTGCAAACTCATAACATGATTGAAGTTGTACTTGAGGAATCAGTGAGAAAAAGTCAAACATATCCCAACATTCCTATGTTTTCCTATTATTATTTCTTTTGTCAAGTTACTCTCCTGTGAAAATAAAATTAAACCTTGAAATATATACAGAAAGCATAAATTACCAGCTCACTACAGTTTTCCATCAGGGTGTTGCTGTGCAGCAGCCGTCCTTCCTGTCCCTTTTGTTGTTAATCCAGCTATCTGAGAACCTTTTGCTCGTGATATAAAAATGGTTAATCAGCGCTGACCAATATATAATATAAATCTTATGACCCCAATTAATTGCTTAATAGCCAGATAAGGGGACCGATGGCTGCTGACATAAAGTGCATTCACCTGACACCAAAATAATCCAGAAAGTATATTATATCCTACCTGAAGCACCTTCATCCAGAGGGAGGAAGCAACCTATCCATAAATAACAGCACCTGTGTGTGCATAAAGTGGGTTTGGCTCATTATAATTTGTTAGCGGCCAGCATTACTATTAATGCACCAAGTCACTTTATGATTTTGAAGCACCAGCACTTGGTCACTTGATATCAGCACAGCATAGAAGAAATTACCCACCTTTTATGGACTTTTGCACTATATTTATTTTTTTTTTTGATTCCCACTTGTGTATGCTTTTGGTCGTGATGCCTAACTTTTTTCTTTTTTTAAGAAAAGTTAGTGCTAGGCTTTGCTACCACTTTCAACTTTTAGTATGCAAGTCACAGTAAACATCCACTGCATGCTATTTAACTGTCATTTACACACTGAAAGCTTGACGTAGAACTATAGGCAAAACTTTTTTTCTCTTTCGTTCATTGATGGACACAGCTCCTGATTATCTTAACCATTGGGTTATACTGACCCCTACAGGAGTTGGACACTAGGGAGAAAAAAAGTATGGCTAGGCCTATGTGCAGTTCCAGGGGGTATACTCCCTCTCCCTGCGACATAGCCCCAATGGACAGGGGCTGGCCTGCGAGTTAAACGCCTCTCTAGGTCGAATACGACCAGGCCTCGGCCCGAGTCGCAGCTTTCCTCCTGGCCAACAGCCCCCTTTTCGATGGAGAGGGGTTCTGTCTTGAGCGGTGTCCACCCGGTTCCTGCTTTGGCGAGTAGCTGTCCCTCCTCTCCCCTGGAAGGTTTTGGGGTGGACGTGGGCCCCTTCTTGGGACGGTCAGACCCCCGGGTTCCCTTCCTTTCCATTAGACACCCCCCCCTTTCATCTGTCCCTCATCTTACTCCCCCCTCCACTTATGCTGGGGCTTTTTGGGTGGTCTGGTCCACCTCCTGGGATCAGGGCAGGGTACTATACCAGCAATCAGACGATTGGCTGTGCAGGGGGGGGGGGGGGTAATGTTGCTTCTTCTCTTACTGTTTTTGTATAGCTGGTGGGTTTATGACTGCAGCTGAATTTTAAAAAGCAGAACATTTCTTCCATTATTGTCTTTTTTTTTCTTCCCCACAGAGCGCTCCCAAGTGGACCAGTTGTTAAATATCTCTTTAAAGGAAGAAGAACTAAACAATTCTCTCCAGGATGTTGATAACCACCTTAGCCAGGCCCGCACTGCTTTACAGACAGCTTACATGGAAGTCCAACGCTTAATGATTCTGAAACAACAGGTAAAACATTTTTCCTTTTGTGGACAATATTGAATCGTGTTAGCAAGTAGGTTGATTGTTCTCCTTTAGAGCTTTGTTCGGGAGTTTTCTACATATTCTTCCAAAGTTTCAGACAGACGTTTAAAGGGTATTTCCATTTTTGCAGTCAAATTGGGATAACCTCTACTTTTTATTTTTTATACGTTCTCATTCACATATACCTAACCTAAAGCCCAAATTTACTTAATAATAAATAATATCAGTAAGCTATCAGCACAAGGGATATTACCTTCAGTGTGATGTTTCCCGGTTTAGCAGAACTCTTCCTCTTCTGATATTTCCCCCCCTCATCCACCACTATACCTATACCTATGCCTGTCCTTTCCATCCAGCTCCTCCATTCACAGAAGCCAGCACCATAGCTTCTATAAATGCAATCTATGACTGCAGGACAGATAGATGATTGAAAGGTCAGCCTCCTCTATTCATAGATCAAATTTCATTCATAGAAGCTATAGTACAACTTTTATAAACGTAGCTTGGCAAAAAGGGCGAGCATAGTCAAGCACTTATGTGGCTGTCACAGCTACATTAGTTCTATTAACCTCTGAATGGGCTGCACAAATGTTCTTTGTATTTTTTCCATTACTGCCTATAAAGCTCCATCTAGTGGCCAAATTGCTGTAAATTTTTCTAAAGTTCTTCAGTCAGAGAATATGCCACATTTTAGCAAATCCAAAGAGTGTACAAGTACAAAGTACGTACGGCGCTCCTATGGGAAGTGCAAAGTCCATTGGTCCATTGAATGCCCTGTTGAATGCCCTGTAAGTTGGCACCTTTTTGGCTTTTGTCAAACTAATTGTCTTATACTTCTCTGTTTTTGCTATTGAAAATTAATAAAAACGGTCAGTTTTCAAAAAAATTGTTATTGATGCAACCCTAAGTCATAGTATTCGAGAAAATACGGGGAAAGTTCATGCTGCCTTCATTTCAATAAGTTTTGATTGAGATTTGCATGAAAAGTAATACAATACATGTTTGTAAAGAATGCCAAATAAATATAAGTAAAAATAAAGAAAATGTATAGTCTGTTGCAATTAAAGCTCTTACACTACACAGACAGGTTTAAACCCATTTTCATATGAAACTATTTCAGTATGAAAACAAAGTAACGCTGTATCCAACTGAAGCTTGACAGATAGGGCCCAGTAAGAAGATAACTCTGTTAAACATGACCTGATTTGTTTTTAATGACATATTCCTTAGCATACCAGGTAGACCATGAGGACCATTCCTCTTGTACAGCACAGAGGCGGCCATTGCTGGAGGCACACATGCATGTATGTGTAATGCAGTTGAGTGAGGGCAACTTCTTCAGAGAAAATAGGACAGGTAGTAGAGAGCCAGTTGTGGGTGATGACTAGTCTTGCAGATAACAATGAAAATTGTTACAATGAAAATCATCAATGCCCTAGTTTAAAATAGCTAGCTCAGGCGATGGAATGATTTGAATGTGCGTAACTTCTTGGAATAATCAAAATATGTTGGACCAATAGTACGATAGGGCATTTCCGGACCATAGTAAGTGAGAACGACAAATCTATTGTATGTAGTAAGTGGGGAGTTCTGTACCAGCAGAAGGCAATTTTGTAGGTTAGTTCACATAGACTAGCAGATTTAGAAGCCTTAAAAGGGGCGTTTAGTGCGGCTACCCATTAATCATTTGTAAAGGAGGTTCCTAAGTCCCGTTTCCCATTTAATCTGGGAGTTCTGTTTGGTGCTTATCTTGTAAAAGCTGATAGAGGAGGGAGATGTAATTCATGTTTTAGCGTATTCATCTCTCCAGAAATTCCATGTTAGCTTGGGTATGTGTTGGAATAAGTTAGGGGAGTGTAAAAGGCAATGAGCTATTCTGCTGTACTGGAAGTAGCCAATAGAAGGTAAAGTGAATTATTTTTGAAGTGTTGGAAATGGTTTCCATGCCCCAGATGCATATAAGTCTGATACTCGTGTAATGCCTTTCTGCTTCCCATGTTTGAGTGTGGATATCGGGAGTCAGTGATTAAGGGGATCGGTAATTGGTACAAAGATGTGCTTCATGCTGCTTTGAACCCTAGATGGTAAAATGCTGAAAAAGAGGCCAGTATGGTGGGTGATATGGATTTGTCTTAACGGAAGAGTGCTAATAAGTCATAGAGAGTACGACCAAGGACTTAAAGAGCTTCTAGATCCCTCTATATGCTCTGTGAGTGAGGTATAAATCAAGGTTTAAGTTGTGCTAGTAATGAGGCATAATACGGTAGTAATCCTTGAGGTCAACATAGCCTAGGCTTCCTACTGACTTGTGCTTTATATGTTTAATGTGGGAACATCTAGCGCATTTTCCTTACCAGATAAAGTGGCCTAATAGTGCTTGGAGTTTCTTGAAGTAAGAAGCAGGTATTGGGATAGGGTAGGGATCTAAAAAGGTACAATAATTGTGGGAGTTTAAGCATCTTGAAAGCGTCCAATCTGCTCAGCTAGGATGGAGTAAATTTAGAGAGGTGTGATAAATCTGCTTGTGAGGACTGTAAAAAAGGGATAAAGGTTTCCTGAAATAGAGATTTGGAGTTAATTGTGACCTGCATTCCTAGATATTTCATGGAGTGTTGTGTCCAAACATAGGGAAAGCGAGTGGTTAGGAGGGATTGGATAACTGCTTGTATATTGAGGCCTATAATATGTAGGTTTTGGAATCGTTCCCTTTTTTTAATATATCTGACTCCTTCAAAATTGAGTGTGCCGCATTTGGGAAAGTTTGTGCTGCCTTGATTGCTTGTAAAATTTGTCCAACAAAAGTTTTATAAATAGACCCATGTGTCAGTAAATGAGACCCAGCAAACTTTTTCAGAGGGTGTCCGGGATTTCGTTTAAAATGGACTCTAGCTGAAATGTCATTGGTGTATTGGATGCCTGCCACCTGGAATATGTTTAACCCTGCTAAAACTGACAAACTTTGTAATTTACTATAATTCTAGAAAATGTTAACATAATTCCTTTTTAAGTTGTTAATATTGTTGATTTTATAAGTATTTTTAAAATTGTCCTCCTTTTACAGATTACAGTGGAAATGGGCACTTTAAGGACACAGAGAATTCAGATTCTTCAGGGTCTCCAAGGTACAAAATTATGGCAAAAAGTAAACCGTGTGCAGGTAACTGTTGTTGATATGAGAGCATAATATTTCCCCACTCTTTAATTTTTGAATAGGAACCCTTGGTTTAGCCATTGATGCAGAGGAGGGAGGAAACAATACAGCTCAAGGTCCACAATCGCCAGCTGTCCAATCCAGAAATGTGCTTCCTTTTCAGTTGGAGACGCCACCTTTTCTTACTACCCAGACCCCAGCCAGCTCTCTCCTACCACCTCCAGTCCTCACTTTTACACCAGCAGCCATACTTCCGGCTCCTTCTGAAACTGCAACACCTGATTCATCTGTAACAATTAAACAAGAACCAATGTTGCCTGAGGCAGCAGATAGAAACCTCTCCACTCCCCCATTACAAGCAACTGCACCAGCAGAGCCTAATGGTATGTTGATTTGGAATACACAAAAAGATTTGTAATACTTTAAAAATTTGATGTACAATAAAATTATTTACAAGTAGTTGGGATGAGCACATCCCTACAAAATATTCCCAAAGGGAAAATATAAAAAATTCACAAATAACTCATGACTGAAGTAGATAATCTTTGCAGAACTTTTAAATATAAATGTGCAAAATCAGTTAGTTTTGTATCTGGCGTCTTGCCATTGCTTCTTTTTTTGGTGGTGATCTCTGAAACTAATGTCTGATTAATAGACCACGGATTATGTGCCGCTACATTCAAGTGATTGAACACTGGCAAAATCCCCTTAGTGTCCCCATATAACCCCTCCCAGTCCTTAGCTTATGGACGCCTTCTCCTTTTGGAAAATAATTTCCTACTAAATTCATGTCCTTCAGCTGACACTTCTAAGAAGATCTGACTGCCTAAAGACTTCATGGCTCACTAGCAGTTTTCCTGGATCTGTGACCCTTGAGTACACCTTGGCACCACACCTGGACCCCACAACAAAGTGGAGTTGCCTGTAATGTTTGCTTTGGGCACTGAATCTTGCATTCCACGCTAACCTTGACACATGCAGCAGCTGGTGTAGTTAGCCGCAAAGTGCTATATAGGTCCAGGGCAGTGGGCCATTCCAATGCCAAGCAGATCCATGCCCATAAGAATTACAGCCTCCATCTGGCCCTTCATTTTGCACTGCTCCATAAAACTGAGAGTTTCCCTTTTTATTGTATGCTTTGATTATATTAGTTTGATATTAGATTGATATATAGATTTAATCTCATGACTTGGCGTGTAATGAAGTAGGTTCCACATCATGCAGGCACCTGGATTCTGAAGTGTTCTTCTCTTCACTGCAGGGATGCTCCGTGCTCTTCCTGTCTCTGAAATCTCAACATTTCGATGGTTAATAGCTTTGGGCTTAGGGCTGAGCTGTTGTGAAAAAGTCACATTAGGGCCCTCTCCCTCTTTGATCCTCCGTTGGGATAAGTTTTTACATTGCTTACACTGCTTGTACCACAATCTCTAAATGAGGGAAAGTCACAGGATCCTCTCCCCAATTCAGAGATCCTGTTACAGGCAGTGAAATTAATGTACTTTTCTCAATAGAGAAGGGGGGGGGGGACCTGGCACAACTTTTTACATCTGTTCAGTCTGGAGACACAAGCTATCAACCTCTGCAGCAAAGGTTTCTCCAGGATACAGCTGCCTGAATGATGTGGGACATACTTCATTACTGGTATAGCTAAATTTTGACTTTAAAAGAATCCTCACTCTTTGAATACACATTACTGTATTGTACAGTAAACCTCTAAAATATTGTTGTTTGGTGAATATTAGACATTTCTTAGGCCGTCCATAGACTAATCTTGGCCGCCTCAGCAGGAACCGGCTCAGATTCGAACCGTTTGGGGGGTAGGCTGAATATACCAAGTTTGCTTGGCAGGAGAGATTTTCTGGTCGGCACTGTGTTTTGATGAGGGAATAGTGCAAATTTCTTTCCTGCAACCCGTGGTTGCAGGTAAGAAATTTGCGCCGCCTATGGCCTGACTTAAGGTCAAGATTAATAAAGCACAGCAGATATTGTGAATGGTGTGTTTTTCCATTACAAAACACATTGTGTGTGTGTTTAGAAGGGCAATTGTGCAATATTAACCACCTTCAATCCTCCTGAGGAACCTAAATTGTGAAACATGCTTAGGAAAAGACTACCTTTTTTTGTTTGAAATTAATTGATGACTTGATTACTGAAAAGGCAGATTGTATGTTTAACATGCTTTAGTATACCTTAAAATGAATAGTCATGTAGAGAAGGTTACCTTGCACAGTGTCAGAAAAACTATACTCAAGATGTATAAAGGACGTCCGTCCTTTTGAAAAAGAAAATTGTACTATATGAATTGTGGTATTTTAGTGTATTGTTTATTGAATAAAAATTGTAACTTTCATTTCAATACTATTGTTTGGTGCCCTAAAGGCTGGCTCTCGGGTGTGTTTAAACACAATCAAGGTGTGCAAAGGGCTAATTGCAGAGGTAACTGACTCCCGTGACTATTACACTAAAGTCTCCTACACACTACTAATTTGTTTTCCCTTTTAGCCTGCAAAAAATCCTACACCTTATGTCGGGGCAGCTGTACTAACAATCCGATGTTAGTACAGCGGTCTCCTCTGCTGTGCTATTGTATTCTGACAAGGGGGCAGCACCCCTCCAGAACACTTCAGTCAGCGCTCTCATCCATTACCTGAGAGCGCTAATCGAGAGCCAATCTGCAGACCTTTTTCGGTCATTACCCTTCAACAGTTTGGTCGGCTTATGTTCGACCGGCTGCTGTACACATGGGCTGAATTTCGGCGGGTTGAATTGGCCTATGCTGCCCGACATTCAGCCTGTGTGTACTAGGCTTTATCTGCTGGCACATAGACTATTGTCTTGCGGGCTAGTAAATCTTTGTGTATGGGGGGGCTGAAAGTGCCACCGTCGCATACTTTTGACAGTGGCAGGTTAGTGGCAGGGTGCTATGCGGTCACATATCTGTGGCAGTGGCTGGGATCTATCACTGCCATCTGTAACATACAGAGGTTGGACAAAATTATGGAAACACCAGGTAAAAACAAAATTGTTACCTAATGTGGTGTTGGACCCAAACCTTGTTCTCCAAAATTGACTATAGTGGCTGTATGATATGGAGGTCTGGGGACTGCGGCACCCAGGGAAGGTGCAAGACTTTGTCTGCCAGCTCGTCAAACCACGATTTGAGAACACCAGCTGTGTGAATCAGAGCATTATCACCTTGGCAGATCATTAATTGTTTCCATATTTTTGTCCAACCCCTGTAGCTTCCCTATAGCAACGCCCATAAATTGGGCTTCAGTCTGCGGGAGAGCACAACACGCACAGAACTAAACGTGCTTTTATTTCACAATGTGGCCAAAGATCAGATGAGGACCAAGTGCTATGTGCCCCTAGAGGATTTGACTAGGACTTTTAAGCATTAATGATTCGTGCAGCAATCATTTACTTTTTTTTTTTTTTTTTTTTTTTTTTTAGCTAAGGGTTTTTAGCGAAGTTTTTTCTTACCCTTATCTAGAAAATGAGAGATTTTTCTGCTACTGGTACTTCCACGAGGGCCACAGACTGCCCCTTCCTCAATACTGATTTATCCCAACACATTCTAACAGTTTATGTACAGTATTGGCGTGTATGGCTATATGTATATTTGTGTGGTCAGCTTTAATTACTGAGTGAAAAAGATGTGAATGGATAAATAAGAGTGTAGGGCAACAAAGGCTGCGATGTGAGGTAAATGTCATTTTACATTAGTAGATTGAAGAGTGAAGCTCTAATAATATTTTATTGTATTTTCAAATTTACCATTTTATGCATACATCATTTTTTTTATTTTTTATCTAGGTGTGGATGGTCAAAATACACCGGTATATCCAGTTATTACAGCTTCTATGTCTCTTTCTGAGCTTACAAGCGCGTTTCCTGTTCTTAATACAGAATCATCTAATGAAAGGCAGTATGTTTCAGCTGCTACATCACCACCTCATGATTTATTACCAACTCCAGTTTTCTTACCAAAGAAGGAAGTGGGCCCTTCTTATGATCCACCTGCTTCTGTGACCAGTCCACTTCAAGGCCAAACTCTTCCTCTCAGTGTTTCAGCAAAAGATACTGACTGTCCATTAGCCCCTTCGGAGAATATAGATTCAGCTTTGATTTCAGCAGATTCTAAGGTAGGCAAGAAAAAGAAGAAACTGCGAAAAAAGAAGACCTTACGTGCTGCACATGTGCCTGAAAACAGTGACACTGAGCAGGATGTCAGCAAGCCTGTTAGAAAAGTAAAGTGTAGAAAACTTTCAAAGGAAGCCACAGTCAGCACTTCAACTCCTCTAGAGGTAGATGCTGCGTCACAGGATGGCGAAATTAACAAAGATGTCAATGCCAGTGATTCCAGTATTGAAATGATGGAATTACCAAAACCTCGCTATGAGGTGGTAGAGATAGATTCCAATGAGGAAAAACCAGACAGTCCAACCAAAACTGACCCGGCAGCCTGTCCAAAACTGGGCAGCTTAGATAAGAACGATGAAGTAACCTCCACCAGTGAACTCGGCACAAACTACACAGAGGAAACGTTGAGAAGGTGAGCAAGTGTTAAAATGTCTTGATGTGAAGATAATGCAGTTTGCGGAACTTTTTAAAAGTAAAGGCTCAGTTGACAAAGGTGTGTGGAAGAAGTGGTCTCGTAGCAGAGGTCCAACACAGCCTCTGCTCCAAAGCTCATGCTCCCTGCTGAATGGAGAGCTTTGACTTTGACACAGTAGGGGACATGTCAGACCTCTGTAAAGAGATTACTGATTTCCCACAAGAAGTGTTATTCAAATCAGGTCGTTGGACTGAAATAATAATAGTACAAATGGTGCTGGCCTGGTCATACCTTCAGCATTTTAAGAGACTGAAAAGTACATGTAGTTTTATAGCAGAAAAAAGTTAAAAATTTAAGATTGCTGACAGGCTTGTTTTTTATGACAGAAGAGATCAATTTGGTCTCTGTCATAATTTTATCTTTCTGCGTGTTGACATTGATTTACACAGAGCGGCAAATGCGCAGCTCAGCTTGCATTAATGGCCCAGCTCTGTGCAAACCTGGTGTAACTCCCATGCACATGCACAGGATTTATGTCCTCATGGCCTAACCAATCAAGTGGCCGAGGAATCCAACTTCGGAAGGAAGACTGGGAGAAGATGGAAGTTCCTACAACACATGCTTTAGAAGAGATCTGTTAGCTGTTGGTAATTTTTCAGTGTTATGACCCAGAATTTGTAAAGTCTGTCAGGTTTGCTCTTCTATGTGCATAATGTTTTATAAGTGATGTTTATACACTGAAATACTGTAGCTTGATGTATTCCTTTATATAAAAAGAAGATAATGTATTATAAACTGAAAAAATCAACAACTTGCCATTTGCTTCAATAATTTGTTTCTTACCCTGTGCAGCATGGAGCAGAGAGCTTCTACCCCAGGAACAAAGAATTCTTCTGGTGAGTGTGTTATTGCTGCTTCATAGAGTTTATTATTTTGCAAATTATCTTTCTTTTTTTTTTTTTTGCAGTGAATGCCCTCTTTTTAGCTATGCCCTCATTATCACTGCTCATTGTATTTGGTAGAAGTATCATCGGATCCTGGAGAAGATGAGGAACCTACAGAAGGCAGCTTTGAAGGACACCAGGCTTCAGTAAATGCCATGCAGGTTTACTGTAGAACCCTCTACACCTGTTCTGCTGACAAGAAAGTGCGGGCCTACAATCTGGTGGTAAGAAAAAAAAAAAAATTACAGTAGTTCTTGGAGCTGCTACTTTGCAGTTGTAACCTATGCAATAAAAAAAAAAAAAAAAAGATAAAACCTGTAGGCATATGAAATCTTTCCTTTGGTGCTAACTGCAGGTCCTAGGGGCCATGCAGTGGTGCAATCTGTGACCTGCTGTGTCCACCGGACTATGGTACCATGTGAGCGCTGTAACTAATCATTTGTAGTATATATAACCAAACATCCTCCCTGCGCTATGTGAACATTGCTAGATTATTTGCAGCTGTATCATCACCATGTGATCAATTATGAAGAAACAAATAACACAGCGCAAAATAGTGAAAAAATAAATATTCACTCTCTATAAATCTTTTGTGCTCAAAATCAAGAATCATCTTAGTGAAATGTTTTTATCAAACAGGATATTCCCCAAAAGATGAAAACCAAAATATTGACAAGCATGTGTCCAGTGAAATTTTTGTGCAAAAAAAAATATATAAAATAACACAAATAATTAAATGTCCAAAATAAGCATGTGTCCAGTGAAGGAATATATTACGTTCCCAGTGCTCTCTTCTAAATAAACAGTGTCAATCCGTGCTTCCTCATTCAATCTGTTGTGATCCACACCCCACCTGTGAATGCACTTACCAGATGACGTGGTCCCCTTAGCAGTACTGCATGTGGGTCAATAAAACTTAAAACTGGTAAGTGTTTGGCACTTCTTAAGATTCTTCTTTGATGGTCACAAAGGGCAGCAGAGATATTGGAATTTTTATACTGGTCCCCCAATGGTCATCACTCAGGGCAAAGGAAAACAGAGAAATTCCATAGTGTAATACGTTCAGCAATTTAATAGGTAAAAGGAGAGTAACACTTACAGTGCATCAGGCATGTATTCGCATATCCTAATAATGATAGACATCAGGCAAGTACTGAATAGGCCAACATCCGAATGAGTACATCTGTGATAACGCCCACTGGGAGGGGCGAAACATGTTGACACAATTTCCGGTTTACAGTAGCGCCAGTAACGTCCCTTCCGGTCCGAGTGGAACGTAAGCAGGAAGGGGCACACTGCAGCGTTCTCTCACGATTCGGACGTTTGACTACTCAGTACTTGCCTGTGTGCTTGGGTCTGAGTTGCAGTGGTCCCTTGGCTGACAGCTCCCCTACTTCGGTGACGAGGATTCTATATAGAGCGTTACCCGCACCATGGAAGTGGTGCATTTTTTTTGAAGTGGACGTAGGTAACCTCTAGGGACGGTTGGACCTGCCTGCAGGTTCTCTCCTCCCACCCTTAAAAATCCCTCAGGGAGCTGGGCTTCCCCCACTCCCTTTCCCCCGTCTGGACCTGGAGGCTGGTGGGGGGTTCCAGGGCAGAGAATGCAGCGGAGACCCCTGGGGTCTCCCCCGCTATCCCCACTCTGTAAGGGTCCTGGGAAAATGTGTCCTGCCCTGGTAGTCTGGAGAGGTCCCAGTGTAGGAGACCCCTAGGTGCATGCCCCACTATTTGCAGTGTGGGTATAGTGCAGGTGAGTCCCAGAGCTCTCTGTCTCTCTGTGGCTCTGTCTCTCTCTCTCTCTCTGTCTCTCTCTCTCTCTGTCTCTCTCTCTCTCTGTCTCTCTCTCTCTGTCTCTCTGTTCCTATGGTTGCACTGACTGTGGTCCTGCAGTCCTTAGTGTCCCGGGTGGAAGTGGCTTGTGAGCAAAGGCCCAGGAGGAAGCATCCCCTGTCTTTCCCTGCTTAGTCTGTCTCATCTGATTCTGAGCCTGATGCCGCCGTGGACGCTGCCCATCCAGGGGGGCTTAATATCACACCCCAGGATACATCCAATAGTGAGGATGATTCCTCCATGGTCGCAGCAGCGATTTTAAAAAATGCTGTTAGACGCACTTATCACTGGCGTGCGTGACACTTTAAAAATGGAGGATGCGGCGGTTTCCAGGATGAACATAGCTATCATAAACCCAGTAGAGGAATCCGGGACCTTTAAGGAGCCGGCTGACAGGAAAGCGGAGGCTGTGGCACACAGCATGTTTACTATGGCTGGTTTGACATTGCAGCCAGTCTTTGTCTCAGCTGTGGTGTCTCATACCCTAACTGAATGGGCCAAGCTTTTGCACCAGGGTCTGGAGGGTGAGCAGAATCCCGCTGCTTATGTTGATTTAGCGAACCAGTTGGTCCATGGGCTGCAGTTTATTTGTGATGCAGCTCCTACTGTTTCAGCAGTGGTGACTAGGCACACGCTGTGGCTTAAGAATTGGTCCGCAGACCAAGCCTTTAAGAAAGTTCTCATTGATCTTCCCTTTCAAGGCGATCGCCTGTTTGGTGCTACCCTGGATGACATCATTAAGAGTATCATGGGGGGGGGGGGGGGGGAGAGAGGTAGAGTACCTTTCTGCCATAGTCTAGGAAAGGGAGGGAGCCTTGTCGCAGACCAGGGCCCTCCTTCTCAGCACATAGAAAATTCTTTCTTGCTTCTGGGACGGAGAATAAGGGAAATAGATCTTTCAAATCTTCCCCGGGAGGTTCCAAGCATCCTTGGTCTGGTGAGCCTAGAGCTAGCTTCTCTGGACCCTCAGACAAGACCCCTTCATCATGAAGGTCTGCTCTCACCCTATTATTGGGGTGGGGGAACATCTTCGCTGGTTTCCGGACTCGTCGACCTCCTTCATGAGCATCAAGGGGATCCACGAAATGATTCTTTTGGGGGTACCCAGAAAGGGGGATAAAGCTAGTCCTTTTCAGGTTTTTTTAGGTCCTGAGTCTCCTTGTGCGGATTTAATTGCTGCAAAGGTTCAGGTGATGTCCAAACTACCTAAGGTACCCCCTATCCCTGTCTAGGGAATTGATTTTTATAGGTCTGATTCTAATTCTGACCAGGGTGGTCCTTCCTCTGGTCAAACTTAAGGAACCACGGGCTGTGATTTACCGGCTACTGTCACACAGATAGTTCTCTCTCCCACTTTGCAGACAGGTTCTGAGTCTGGTGGTATCCACCTTCAAGACAGTTCTGTTTGCACAGTCCTACATGCAGCTCCTTTACCAGGAGGATACAGAGGTTCGTGGTGCGATCATGGGTTCCTCTGGCAGACGCCACAGGCGTCCAAGGGCCACATTAAGGCCAGTGTCATCCTTGGCTCAGGCTTTTTCAGCAATTCGTGCGAGGAATCAAGGGCGAGGATCTTCCAATTACTCTGGTGGCCATAAATGTCCCTTGGGGGGCTTCCTCTCAGAGAAGACCATTTGTCCCAAGGGCTGATCTACCATCCTGCTTTACAGTCACTGGTTTTAATGGCTTAGCTATTGAAATCTAGGTACTGAGGGATAGAGGTCTGTCTGGATCAGTGATCTCTACTATGGTGAAGGCGAGAAAGTAGTCTTTCAGCAAGATATACCATCGTACGTGGAAAGCGTATATTTCTTGGTGTGAGTTGATTGGCACTCATCCTTGATCCTTTTCTGTGGCTCAGATCTTAACGTTTCTTCAACAGAGCGTTGATCAGAAGTTGGCCTTTGAGTACCATCAAGGGCCACGTGTCTGCCCTGGCAATCTTCTTTCAGCGACCGCTAGCCAGGCACTCTTTAGTTTGTACCTTTTTATTCAGGGGGTTTGACACGTGGCTTCACCTGTACGGTCTCTTTTGCCACCATGGGATTTAAATTTGGTACTTTTGGTTCTCCAGAAACCCTTATTTGAGAATATTTGGGAGATTCTCTTGCCTACGTTATCCTAAA
This sequence comes from Pelophylax lessonae, assembly GCF_965119305.1. Classification (NCBI taxonomy): domain Eukaryota; kingdom Metazoa; phylum Chordata; class Amphibia; order Anura; family Ranidae; genus Pelophylax; species Pelophylax lessonae. The sequence goes on along the minus strand of NC_138780.1, from coordinate 123,571,556 downwards.
AGGTGACACTCTTAGTGGCTATTACCTTGGCCCACAGGGTATCGGAATTGGTGGCATTATTCTGGTGCAGTCCCTATTTAGTGGTCCATAGGGATAAAGTGGTTCTTCGTCCCTGTCCATCATTCCTGCCCAAAGTTGTCTTTGACTCCCATTTGAATGAAGACATTGTGTTGCCTTCCTTGTGTCCCAAGCCGGCTCATCCCAAGGAACTTGCTTTGCATACCTTGTATCGTGCGGTTTGGGTGTATCTGGCAGCTACTGAGTCCTTTCGGAGGTCAGACTCGCTTTTTGTGGTTACGGACAGACCAAGAAAAGGGCTAGCCGATTCTTTGGCTACCATCTCCAGATGGTTCAGACAGACAGTGACTCAGGCCTATTCAAATAAAGGTCACGTTCCACCTTTCCCTGTCATGGCGCATTCTACTCGGGCGCTGAGTGCTTCTTGGGCCTTCCGTCATCAGGCATCAATATCGCCAGTTTGCAAGACGGCCACTTGGTCGTTGGTGCATACCTTCACAAAATTCTATAAGGTAGTTACTTTGACATCGGTGGATGCTTCTTTGCCGCAAAGTTTTGCAGGCTGCTGTTTAAGAGGGGCTGGTCCCTCTTGAGGGTTGTTTTTCTTTAAACTTTTATTTTTCAGACGGGGCTCCTGTGACCCGGTATAAGGTTCTTGTGTCCTGGTTAAGGGCTCTTAAGTTTTTCCTTTTGGCGATGCCTTTGGACGTCCCACTAGTTATGATTTATGGAGCACTGTGTACGTCGATGAACGAAAGAGAAAATGGGATTTTTGTACTTACTGTTAAATCCATTTCTCTGAGTTGATCGACGGACACAGCACCCACCCCTCTATGGAGTTCTGATACTTCTAATACTGCTTGCTACTAAACTGATTACCTAGAGCAGGGAGGAGGGTTATATACCAAACTGAGGACAGCCCATGGGCGTAGCCAGGTGTTCTTTGTTCTGCCTAGTCCTACTCCTGGAGGAGGCAATATAACCCAGTAGTTATGATTTATGTAGCGCTGTGTCCTTCTAAGACATTTAGAGAAATGGATTTTACGGTACGTACAAAAAATCCCATTTTATGTGCAAAATGTTATAACCGCAACTAAAAAACGTGGGTTTTTTTTTTTTTTTTTTTCAAAATTCATTTTTCAAAAAATTAAAAAAACTCCAGTGGTGATTAAATACAGCTACATGGGTGTCAAAAATTTAAAAAAAATGTCATATGGGTACAGTGTTGCATTGCCGGGTAATTGTCATTCAAAGTGTGACAGCCCTGAAATCTGAAAATTAGTCTGACCAGGAGGGGGGGGGGGGGGGTGTCCCATATAAAGGGGGTTAATGTGGCTGTCAGATTTAAAATAATAGTAAAACTTTTTTTTTTTTACCCTATTTTTTTTTTTTTATCCAGACCCGTAAATGTAAGGCACTTTTTGAAGGACACACATCAAAAGTGAACTGTCTCCTCGTGACACACAAGCGAGGGGAGACCATAGTACTGTATACTGGATCTAGTGACTACACAATCCGATGCTTTGACGTTAAGGTAAGTTACTCTCTAATACTATCACAATGGAACAAGGAATGTAAATGTTTCAAATGTTTGTGTATGAGCGGCACTAAAATCTGAATATGCAGTGTTTAAATGTTTAGAGCGGGAAATTAATTTGTTCGTCAACAGATGTCAAGCCAACTATGCCCAGTCATTATTGCAGATTTTAGCTTCCTCCGCCACTTCCATAGTTAGAAGATCATTGCATTAAAATAAGTGCTTCTGATGTTAGAAACACTTGTTCTTACCTCCAAAATACCCCTAAATATAAGTTTCTGATCTCTAGTATTTTTAAAAATTTGTGTTCTAGTTTAGAAAACGCAGGTGTGTGGACCTTTTATCCCAGATAATATGATTTTTGTACTAACCGTAAAATACACACAAGAAAAATGGACACTAATCACATAGAAAAACAGAAGGCCAGCTCTTTTAAGGATGTAGGCCTTCCCACCTCTCACTTATTTGTAGTAAGCAGTCCAAAAAGCAAATGATAACATATGAGTGGAGGGAGCTGTGTGCCTCAGTGGACCCCAAGAAAAGGGGTATGAAAATCCTATATCCTAATCGTACAGTACAGGACATAGGTTTTGTATTCATAGACAATTGGTTGTATGCAGGCTACCTTCAGGTTATTTACCACTGGCAAAAGAAGTTGCTAGGGTAACCCCTAGTACACACTGATTTAATCCAGCACACACCGTGAGATTCTAGTTTTTTTTGCTAGTGTCCTTAGATGATGGATTTTTTATTCAGATATTTTTTTCGAGATCCGACTGGGTATTGCCCTTAGCTATCTAGAAATTTCTGGAAAGATACCCCCTGTGTTACTCCAGGGAATATGCCAAATTGTTTTGGGCCAGACTGTCTCAAGTGAGACCCTTACAAACCAAACATTACAAGTGCTACATGTGTATTTAACTCCAAAGTGCTATACTGGTCCAGGGCTGTAGTCCATTTCTATAATTCACAGACCCTGAAGACCTCTTTGGGTCGTATGCCCACCATGACGAGCAAAGTCTGGACCCTTAGTAGGCCCAAAGTTATAGATAAGGTGAGACAGGGTTTCCCTGTATTTTGACACTGGTTCCTGGCTTCTAATAAGACCTTCTGCAGTACATAGCACACAATGTGGTTTAATGGGGAGTTATTCACCTTACTGTGGTGGCCCCTATTATAGTTGTCCTAGCTGAACCACAGGAAGCACTCTATCTCTCGTATTTTGGGTTTTATTCAGTCTAGTCTTGACCAGTGTCTGGCCCGGAGTACCCTCAAGGGTCAGGTTTTTGGCCTATGCATTTTCTTTCAGAAACCTTTGTGCGTCGCAATCTCTAATGAAGATTTCTCTTCATGGTGTTGCTCATATAAATCCCCCAGTTCGACCTCCTATGTCACCTTGAGATTTCAACCTTGTGTTCTTTGTACTTCAGAGATCCTTCTTTGAACTGATTAGAGACATTCCGTTGGAAAACCTCACATGTAAGGTTCCCTTCCTGGTGGCCATTATGTCTTTTAGGTTTGTTTCCAAGTTTGAGACCTAAACCATAATTTTTACCTAAAGTCTCCCCTTCTTTTCACCTTAATGAATATATTCTCCCTTCCCTCTGTCCTGCCCCCCAAAACATGACAATTAAATTGCTCTCCACTTCTTGGATGTGGTCAGGGCTGTCAGTAGCAGTTTCTGTGGAGGAGGGGGGAGAAACATTACTGAACAGCGGCTTCTTTTTGACTTTGCTACTGTTTTTTGAATTTTATATTTCACCGCCAGAAGCCCTGAAGACTGTCCTCAGTCTGCAGCCAAATCTTATGTAGCTTTGAAGACCTCTTGTAGTCTTGTAGTCTTTTTGATTTTGGTAATTTTTTGATGGCGGGAAGAAGCATTTGGTTCACTGAAAGGGGACTCTTCTGATGTGGCAGTTTTAATTCCTGGCCATATACTGCAGTTTCTGAAGAAATGCCATATGCACAGCCTATAGTAGATAGAGAGCAAAATGAACACAGCCTTTTTCCTGCTAGCCACTCATAACTGTGAGTCTTCAGAGATTGGGACAGGGAAATTGGGGGATTTGAGTCCTATGCTAACTGGAACACAAGACAGGTTGTGATTGCTATGGATGCAATTGAGATGTTGGATTTGATTAATCGATGGATTATAGTTAAAAAGGGTGAAGGCTTCAGTGACGCTGCTCTCCGTACAAACCAGGTACCCCTAAAATCAGGGGGCTCCAGATTTTTAATTGTTCCCCTAAAACTGGGGGGCCCCAGGTTTGGTATTGTCACAGCTGACTGCAGGTCTGTTGCATGGAGAACCGTGTACTTGATGAACTGGGAAAACTTGCACTCATTGGCTAACGAGAGGCTATGAGGATATTTCCAATATCTTTCCTGAGGATTGGTGACCAGAACTGGGCGGCATACTCAAGATGTGGCTGAACCAGTGTCTTATAAAGTAGTAGAATTATAGTTTTATCCTTTGAGTAAATACCCTTTTAATGCATGCTAGTAGTCTGCTGACTTTGTTTGCTACAGCTTGACATTGCATGCTATTACTGAGTCTGTCATCTACCCCGATCTCCAGATCCTTTTCCATCCTCTATTTCCTCAGAGGTTCTTCCCCTAGTGTGTAACATGCATATTTGTAACTCCCAAGTGCGTTACTTTACATTTTCCTACATTGAACCTCTTCTGCCATTTAACTGCCTACCCCTTTATGTTAATTAGGTCTTCTTGTAAAGTTGCGATATCCTGTTGTGAAGTTATTGCCCTACTTTAGTTTTGTATCATCAGCGAACACTGAGATTGAACAATTTATCTCGAACTCTATGTCATTTATAAACAAGTTATAAATAACTGGTCCCAGGACAGAGCCCTGGTGCACCCTATTCGCCACTGCTGATCATTCAGAATATATGCCAATAATCACTACTCTCTCGACACCCTCCTGCAACCAGTCTTCTATCCAAGTACATACCCTGTTATCAATGCCAAAATATCTTAATTTGTAATTTTATGGTTTGTTGGGTACTTTATCAAATAGTGGAGTACTGTTTTATGGTGTCAGGTAAGAATAATCTAATGTCTTGTACAATAAGTTTTTGAATTGGTCTTATTTAACCTTCTTTACCTTCATGTCTTTAGACCAAGGAGTGCATTGATATCTTGTATGTTGGTGAACGAGTCTTGTGTCTGCACTCGCGATGGAAAATCCTTTATGCAGGTCTAGCCAATGGAACAGTGGTCACTTTCTCCATCAAGGTATGTGAGCTGTTGTGTCGATTTTGAGACAGATTCTTTGAGTTTGTAATAAATGGTCTCATTAATTAAGGTAAGAATGGCCCTAATGTAGCTGCATGTAATTACGATGAAGATTTTTTTTTTTTTTAGCTTTTTATTGAAAAGTTTTTTTATTAGGGCATTAGTGCTTTTTTTATTTTCTCTATTGTTCATTGCCAGACGCAGTTTCATATATTTCTTGACCATTGGGTTATGCTGCCCCCTACAGGAGTAGAATACTAGGTAGGAAAAAGACTTACCACGCCTATGGGGCCGTCCCTGCAAGCGTACACCCACGCACTCTGCTATAGGCTCCAGTTTGTTTCTGCCTAGTTTAGGAGTACGGCCTAGTTCCCAGATGTATGTAAAGATAAATCTATGCGCTACCAGATGGAGAGAAGGAAACGGAAAAGAGGAGGTAACAAGGTAGAGTAATGGAGCACCAGAAATCTGCAGCTAATTTTGTAGTGTCACCACATACAACAATATAAAATAAGAAGTAAAAAATCAGCGCAGATACTCTAAAATCGGTGATCCATAAATATCTATATAAAAGTAGATACTAAAAAATAACTCGATGATACTTTAAAACATCAATCTTCAAACAATAAATGATAAAGGTGCTTAAGTGCCAAAGTGAACGTGCACAAACAGTAACAAATATTTAAATTGCTGAATCAATAGCACTTAAATGCTATTAAATTAGATATCCTGTGCAAGGTGAACGCTGAGACAGAATCAATAGTACAAGGTACTGATCCAAAATTCAGCCAGGAGAAAAGAAGAAAAAATATAAATGTGAAGTGCCCTATGAAGAGTGAAGCCATCCAACTCTTCAGTAATATACTAAAGTGAATCAATAGGACGTGACGAAAGTGATCATCATGAAGAAGTAAAGTGCGGAAAACAAGGAAAAAATATTGAAAATAATATAAGTGCCCTATGAAAGGTAAAACACTAAAACTCTTCAATGGCACAAAAAATTTGATTTATGATAAATATAAAAGTGAACAATATATCTACAAGTTGGATATATACACTATATTCAGTGTGAAGATGAAAGCTATGTAGTGATCCAAAAAAATTTTAATCGATCAATATTGGATATAAATGAATGGTGAAATAAAGTTCATATATGGTGAAGTGATCAGGCGCTTCCGGTGACTCCCAGTGCAGACTTTGGTGAGCTACAGATCCAGAAATAGGTGTAATGGCCGCTCACCTCCATTAACACTCATTAAGAGCCTTTCAGGTATCACACGTCAACCTGCAGATCTTAGGGAATATCTCCTTAACCAATCTGAAGATAGGCGTAGATTGCACGGGAAGAATCTGTCGTAGACACTTTTTTGTCTACGAAATTGTAAGTGTAACTTTTACTTTGATCGATTAAACTTTATTTGAACATACTACACTATGAGAACCCTTCATGACTTTCCCTGGTAAACGAGTGCCTTAAAGAGCTTTGCAGCAACCATCCTTTATCTGAGGCCACCATAGAAGATCTGGAGTGTGATATACACAGGGCATCCATATTTCAGAGGATATTATCAGAGGAGATATTCCCTAAGGTCTGCAGGTTGACGTGCGATACCTGAAACGCTCTTAATGAGCGTTAATAGAGGTGAGCGGCCATTACACCTATTTCTGGATCTGTAGCTCACAAAAGTCTGCACTGGGAGTCACCGGAAGCACCTGATCACTTCACCATATATGAACTTTTTTTGGATCAGTACCTTGTACTATTGATTCTGTCTCAGTGTTCACCTTGCACAGGATATCTATTTAAGTGCTGTTGATTCAGCAATTTACATGTTCACTTTGGCACTTAAGCACCTTTATCATTTATTGTTTGAAGATTGATGTTTTAAAGTATCGTCGAGTTATTTTTAAGTATCTACTATTTATATAGATATATATAAATACTTTATATAGATATTTATGGTTCATCGATTTTAGAGTATCTGCGCTGATTTTTTACTTCTTATTTTTTAGTTCCCAGATGGGACTTTGCTCTTAACTTGTCTTTTTTATTTTTATTTTAAAGGGAACCTTTGTTAAAAATTCAACTTTTTAGCTAGTTACGTTCCTGGGAGAACTGCAATCAACAGCTTGCCTGGGTTTCGGACTGACTATCCTAGATCCTTAAGGTCTCCCAGCCCGGCCAGCGAGCGTGTGCAAGTTATAGCGCAGCGCTAGATCTCGCCAAGACCAAGCCCTAATGGATGGGGACTGGGCTGCGAGTAAAACACCTCGCAGGGACGCACACGACCTGGTTTGGCCTGAGTCGCAGCATACCCCTTGGCCGTCAGCACCCCCAACTCGAGTGGAGAGGTAGTCTGTCTGGAGTGGCGCCCTTGCGGGATGGTCAGACCCCCGGGTTCCCTTCCATTCCCCCAGCCCCTCTAACAGTCACGGTGGTCTTTTGGCCCCAACCTACCCCCACACCCGACCCTCCCAGGATTAGGTAGGAGCTGGCCTGGCCACTTGCTCTAGTAAGGGGGGGTGGATGAGGTTGTTGCTGACCAGGCTGTCCTGCTCGCACACAGGGTTTTTGAGCACGTTTCCCACCCCCTGAGGATTAGTGACTGGGGCAGGGATGTTTTCTCTTACGTCCTCCGACAGTCGCCGCCACTTCATAATCTTCACTATTGGGGTAATTGACCTTTGCTCCGCAGGGGTAGCTAGGCAACAAGATTTGTTAATATCAAAGCTTTTAGCATATCACACCCCTAGGGGGTGGTCCCCTCAGTCAATACCTCCCTGCTTCCAGCATTCTCAACTCAGTTTTCAATTGCCTAGCTTAGGAGTGGCTGGCTGTTACTGTGCTGGGGCTTTCAGTCTCAGCCTTCTATTCTCTTTTTGATTTTATTTCAAGTATTTTTCTCTTTCTTTTACTTAGCTGTTTTTTTCTCAGCATTAGTTTAGTTTTCTTCGGATGAAGATGATCGTGCGGAGCTGGGTCTCGGTCTGGCCACCCTGGATTCCAGGGCTGAGAGCCAGGGGTTTCCCCAGCCTGCCATCGAGCGTTCAGCTCAGGTTTTCCTGGCATATTGAACGACCCATCCCTGCTCGCTGCAGGGATGCTGCCTGTGAGGTGGTTACCTCACCGGACGCCATTTGCGGTTTCGCACCGCAGTCCACTGCGTCCTGGCTGCGACACTCCCTGTCCTCAGTACAGCGGTTTTGTCGCTAGAGAAGGCTCCCCACGCCATCCGGACTGGTAAGTAAATTTCTATGTGGGGACCTGTCTGGGTGTCAGTCTGTGACTGTGTGACCCTGCATGTCTGTGTAAGTGCTGAGCTCCCTATCCGATTCCTGTGTGGAATAGCTGCCTTTCTGTGGGCTGCGGGGGGGGGGGGGGGGGGGCGTTGGGGGCTCTCCCGCTCTGTTGTGTGAGATGTATGGGGCAGACTGGGATCAGACATGCTATGCGGCGACCGCTGATGCGGCCCGCCATTTTTTCTTGGCAAACTGTGCTGAATGGCCCTGTGTGTTACAGCGCGGTGTTTTGGCGCCAAACGCCGCCATTTTGGCGGCGATCGCTCCTGCGAGCACATGTCGGTGCCATTTTCTTGTTGCCTTGATTCCCTCAGCCGAGCGGCCATGTTTGTGAAGCCTTCATAGGCTATATAGGGCGGTCAGTCATTGCATCACTTCCTTTTGCTCTGGAACAGCGATCAGTGGCAGCAGCCTGTGTGGTCTCTCCAGGTTTTTACCTTCCTTATCCTGTATTTCCTTGCTCAGTGCTCCTTATCCCTGCGGGGGTCGGTGCATGCAGTAGTGTGCAGTGGGCTGCGCTCGCCACGGTCTTAAAGGGGCAGTACTTTATTTCAGTTGATACTGGGGCATGGATTCTCAGGATTGCAAGTTTCCTCCCACCTTGGTGGGGGGCCAAGGGGCTGCTGCATCCCCCGAGGGGGCTGATCTGGCTGCTGTGGTGGCGAACTTGGCTTCTCAGGTGCAGATGCTGATGGCTGATCGATCCGCAAAACGGCCCAGGTTATCCATTTCCTCTGATTCAGAGGGCGATGGGGCTGCTATGGCTGGAGTGCCCTTCTCAGGGTCTCGTTCATCTCTGGACCTTATGGGGTCTGAGGGGGAGGCTGAGGTAGAAGGGGTTGATACTTCTCCCCCTGGCTCGCCTGAAGAGCTTGCACTCATGGATGAGTTGATTACTTCTATCAAGGAAACACTGCATCTGCAAGATGAACCGTGTCCTCCTGCTTTGATGTCCTCTTATGGGACGCAAAGGAAACGCAAAGCAGCGCAGGCTTTTCCCTGCCCTGCGGAATTTCAGCGCGCTGTTGATGAGCAATGGCGCAATTTAAAGAAGCATTTTACTGTGCCAAGTAAGTTCAAGCTGCGTTATCCATTTACACCCACCACTGATGAGCGTTGGTGTGTGCCGCCTCAGGTGGATCACGCGGTGGCAGTTTTGAATAAATCTACTGCGATTCCTGCTGAGGATACCCTGGTGTTCCGGGACCCTACGGACAGGAGATTGGAGTCTCTGGCCTGTCATTCTTATACGGTTGCTGGTTCTATGCTGAAGCCTATTTTTGCTTCCATTATTGCAGCCCAAGCTATTGCGGATTGGACGCAGGTGCTCAGGCGCACCCTGGTGGCTGACTCTGCTCCGCCGACAACGTTGGCTATGGTGGATCAAGTTCATCAGGGTGTCATGTATTTGTGCGATGCGGACTTGGATTTAGTCCCTTTGGCTGCATGCCTCTCCAGTGTCGCAGTGTTGAACCGTCGCCTGATATGGCTGAAATGTTGGTCGGTTGACCAATCTTCTCGCAAGACTTTAGCTAATTTACCCTACGCGGGATCTCGCCTTTTTGGCGAGTCTTTGGATACTCTGATAAAGGGAATTTCCGGGGGTAAGAGCACTCTCTTACCCCAAACTCACAAGAATAAGTTTGTTCGCGGTAAGAAGAATACCTCGTTCAGGCCCTCTCAGGGGTCCTTTCGTGCCTTTCGGTCACAATACAAGGGCAAGCCCTTCAAGGGCCAAGGCTCTCAGAAGAAGCCGTGGGCAGGTAAGCAGAAGTCCGGGCCCGCTGCCCATACCAATTCGGCCTGAAGGGGCGCCCTCACCCGGTTCTGGGGTGTGGGGACGTTTGCTCGGTTTTCTTCAACCCTGGCTGGCCCGCATTCGGGACAGGTGGGTTCAGGAAATCGTTCGATCTGGATACAAGATCGAGTTTCTCTCTCGGCCGGCGAGCAGATTTTTTCCCTCACATCTTCAGCTGTCTCCGGAGCGTTTGCAGGATCTGCACCTGGCGGTGCGGGATCTGCGGGCCCAGGGAGTGGTGGTTCCGGTGCCTCATCGGGACAGATTTCGGGGGTTCTACTCCAATCTGTTCACTGTGCCCAGAAAGGAGGGCAAAGTGCGTCCGATTCTGGACTTGAAAGCTCTGAACCGCTTTGTGCGGGTTCGCAAGTTCCGCATGGAATCCTTGCGCTCAGTGGTGGCTGCCCTGGTTCCGGGGGAATTCATGGCCTCCATCGATCTGAAGGATGCGTACCTTCACATCCCCATTTTCGAGGGTCACCAGAGGTACCTTCGATTCGCCATTGCGGAAGATCATTACCAATTCGTGGCGTTACCCTTCGGTCTCGCTTCAGCTCCGCAGGTTTTCACCAAGGTGCTTGCGCCGGTCCTGGCTTTATTGAGAGCCCAGGGCGTCTCTGTCTTGGGATATCTGGACGATATCTTGCTTCGGTCTGCGACCAGTCAAGGCCTGGTGAACGACCTGTCCACCACGTTGCAGACTCTGCAGGAGTTTGGTTGGACGATAAATTTTCCAAAATCAACCTTGTGTCCGTCGGTTCGTCTTCCCTACCTGGGGATGATCCTGGACTCTGCTCAAGCGAAGGTCTTCCTGCCGGAAGACAAGCTCCGGACACTTCAGGGCGAGGTCGGGTCCCTCAGGGACACTCAGTGCTCGTCCCTCCGGACATGTATGAGATGTCTGGGTCTAATGGTCTCGGCTTTCGAGGCGATTCCCTTCGCCCAGTTTCACACGCGGGGTCTTCAAGCGGAGATCTTGGCCAAGTGGGACGGGCGTCCACAATCTCTGGATCAGCGGCTTTCGTTGAGCCGCCACACCCGAAGGGGTCTTTTGTGGTGGCTCCAGTCCCCGGCGGTGTCGGGGGGCAAGTCCTTTCGTCCCTTGTCGTGGACGGTAATCACCACGGATGCCAGCCTGTCGGGCTGGGGTGGTGTTCTGGGCGTTCTCCCTTCCGATCAACATTCTGGAATTGCGAGCGATAAAACTTTGCCTTCTGCATTGGTCGGAACGGCTTCAGGGCCGTCCGGTTCGGGTTCAGACGGACAATGCCACAGCAGTGGCCTACATCAACCATCAAGGGGGCACCAGGAGTGCCAGTGCTGCTCAGGAAGTAAACCGCATTCTGTCATGGGCCGAGACGCACGTCCCGGCGATAACGGCTGTACACATTCCGGGGGTGGAGAACTGGCAGGCGGACTATCTGAGTCGCCAGACCCTGAACCAGGGGGAATGGTCCCTTCACCCGGATGTCTTCCAGATATTGTGCGCGAAGTGGGGTCTTCCAGATGTGGACCTGTTCGCGTCTCGTCTGAACAACAAGGTGGAAAGGTTCGTGACAAGGACGCGCGATCCTCGGGCAGACGCCTCAGACGCGTTGGTGGTGCCCTGGCATCAGTATCGTCTGATGTATGCCTTTCCACCGATTCAGCTGCTGTCCAGGCTGCTTCGCAGGCTGGCCTCGGAACCGCACGTGGTGATTCTGGTGGCACCGGACTGGCCTCGCCGGTCTTGGTACGCAGACCTCGTAAATCTGGCAGTCGACGCTCCGTGGCGTCTGCCGCTTCGGGACGACCTTCTGTCTCAAGGGCCGATCTTCCATCCTGCTTTACAGTCGCTGGCTTTAACGGCCTGGCTGTTGAAAGCCAGGTCCTGAAGGATAGGGGTCTCTCCCCTGAGGTCATTCCCACTTTGATCAAGGCTAGAAAAGCCTCTTCGGGAAAAATTTACTACCGTACTTGGAAAGCGTACTTTGCCTGGTGTGAGTCCAGGGGGTATTCTCCTCGCTCCTACTCGGTGTCGAGAGTGCTGGCTTTCCTCCAAACTGGAGTAGACCAGCGTTTGGCGCTGGCCACAATTAAGGGTCAGATTTCTGCGCTGGCCGTTCTTTTTCAGCGCCCAGTGGCGTCTAATTCATTGATTAGCACCTTTGTTCAGGGGGTGCGACATTTGGCCCCTCCTAGGAGGGAACCTTTGCCTCCATGGGACTTGAACTTGGTTCTGTCCGTGTTACAACAGGCTCCCTTTGAAAAGATCAGGGAGATCTCGTCTCTGTTGTCCAAGAAGGTTGCGTTTTTGGTGGCGATCACTTCGGCTCGCAGGGTGTCTGAGCTGGCGGCTTTGTCCTGCAGCTCTCCCTACTTGGTGATTCACTTGGATAAGGTGGTCTTGCGACCTAACCTTTCCCTGTGAAGGCGCACTCTATCAGATCTCTGAGTACGTCTTGGGCCTATCGTCATCAGGCTTCTGTGGCCCAGGTGTGTAAGGCGGCGACTTGGTCGTCCGTTCACACCTTCTCAAAATTTTACAAAGTGGATGTTCAGGCATCAGCAGATGCTTCCTTTGGCCGTAAAGTTCTTAGTGCGGCAGTGCCTTAGGGTCCCTTGTTTGGGGCCTTGGCTGTTGGGGTGTTTTTACCCCTGAGTTACTTGTTCTTCCTGGGTTGTTGCTCCTGTTGAGCACGTTTTCCTGTTGCCAGGTTGGTTCTCTTACTTTGGTAAGGTTCCTTTCTCTGATGTGGGTACTGCGTTGCTTTATGCGCGGCTGCGTTTTTTCCCACCCCTCATGTCTACACTGCTCTGGGACGTCCCCAATAGTGAAAATTATGAAGTGGCGGCGACTGTCGGAGGACGTAAGAGAAAACTGAATTTTTGTAAAATCTTACCGTAAAATTCCTTTCTCTGAGTCCTCCGACAGTCGCCGCCCCCGCCCCTCTTTTGGGGTTTGTTTATGTACTCTACTGCTATGCTACTGAAACTGAGTTGAGAATGCTGGAAGCAGGGAGGTATTGACTGAGGGGACCACCCCCTAGGGGTGTGATATGCTAAAAGCTTTGATATTAACAAATCTTGTTGCCTAGCTACTCCTGGGGAGCAAAGGTCAATTACCCCAATAGTGAAGATTATGAAGTGGCGGCGACTGTCGGAGGACTCGGAGAAAGGAATTTTACGGTAAGATTTTACAAAAATTCAGTTTTTTGGGCTCCCTGCGGCAGGTATAGGCTTGATAGGGGGCGGATGTTTCTTCATCCGAGGGTCTGTGCCTCACGCGGCCGGATCAAGCTGAAAATTGAGGCCACGGCTTGCGGCCTACTCGCAGCTATCCGGGTACCATGTCAAAGCTGTCTGAAATGCCTGACTGAGCTGTTCTGCGGACAAATCTCTGTCTGCATGAAAGGACACCCTCACCCGTATCTGGGGTGGGGGGAGGTCTCAGTTTCCTGTCCGGAACCATGGACCTCCTTGATTCTGGACAAATAGGCCCACGAGCTGCTCCGATCGGGTTACAAAATCGAATTCAGGTCCCGACCTTTAGACAGATTCTTCCCGTCCAATCTACGCCTATCTTCAGATCGGTTAAGGGATCTACGAGAGGCAGTACAAGATCTGCTGTCGCAAAGGGTGGTTGTGCCGATTCCCTCTCGGGAACGCTTTAATATTCAAACCTGTTTACTGTTCCCAGAAGAGTAGGGAAAGTGCGTCCAAATCTGGACCTCAGGGCTCTGAATTGCATTTGTGCGGGTACACCAAGGGAACTTTTTAGGCCTCTATCGATGTCGAGGACGCATATCTGCAAGAGCAGACTCGCATTCAGTCCGGTTGGGCGACTTGTCAATCACTGTACGGACTCTGTAAGACTCGGTAAGATTTAAAAAAAATCTGCTCTGGTCCCGTTTTCAGGGGTTTTACTCAAACCTGTTTACAGTTTCCTGGAAGGAAGGCAAGATAAGTCTAATTCTGGACCTCAAGGCACTAAACTTTGTGCATGTATAGAAGTTCTGAAAGGAGTCCATTCGCACGGTAGTGGCGTCTCCACATATGGAAATTTTCTCGCTTTTATCGACATCAAGAACGCCTACCTTCATATTCCAATATGTGACGGTCACCAGCGCTTCCTCTGCTTTGCCGTGGGCGAGGAGCATTATCAGTTTGTGGCGTTTACCTTTGGTCTCACCTCCACTCCTCGGGTCTTCACAAGTGTTGACCCGGTGCTAGCATTGTTGCGTCATCATGGGAACGCGATACTGGGGTACCTGGTAGATCTTTTTCTGCGAGCAGAATCTCTGACTGCTCCCATGGACACCTTGGAGATTGCTCTGTGATCTCTGAGGGAGTTGGATTGGATTCTGAACCTTCAGAAGTCTGCTCTGGTTCTGTATACAAAACTGGACTTTCTGGGTGGTTTCGGCCTCAGCCAGAGTGTTGCTTCCTCTGGAAAAACTCCAGAAATTGTAGGAGGCAATTCAGCTTCTGTTGGCCAGCAGAGGGTCATCCCTCTGGGCTTGCATGCCGGTGCTGGGCCTGATGGTGTCTACCTTCAGGGTGGTTCTGTTTGCACAGTTCCACATAAGATCTCTGCAAAAAGTGATTCTGATGACATGGGACAAGAATCCACAGTCTCTAGAGGTGGCGTTGTTCTCCGGCTCTTCAACAGGGAAATCCTTCTCCCCCTGTACTGGGCGGTTGTCACCACAAATGCCAGCCTGTCTGGGTGGGGAGAGGTCCTCGGCACAGCTTGTGCTCGGGGGGGTCTGGACTCGGGAAGAGTCTGGAACTCTGAGCAATTACAGTTTGTCTGGATTGTTGAGCAATCGTCTTCGGGAGTGGTCTGGTATGAATTAAATCGAACAATGCCATGGTCATGGTCTAAGTCAGTCACCATGGGGGCACAAGAAGTAGCTGACATTCTAAGGTGGGACGATTGTTCCAGCTCTCTGCTGTAAACATTCCATGGAAGGTGCAGAGGTTTGTGGCATGGTCTCAGGATCCTCTGGCCAGCGCTGCAGACGCATTTAGTGGCTCCTTGGCATCAGTATTGTCTGATTTATGCCTTTCCCCCTCTCAAACTTCTGCCAAGACACCTATGCAGAATCGAGGCAGCAAGGGATTCCGGTCTTTCTAGTTGCTCCAGACTGGCCTCGCTGGTCTTGATATGCCGATCTGGTACAGCTGGTCGCCGATGTTCCTTGGAGACTTCCTCTCAGGCAAGATCTGCTGTCCCAAGGGCCAATCTTCCATCCTGCTTTACAGCCACTGGTTTTCACGGCTTGTCTGTTGAAAGCCAGGTGCTGAAGGGATAGAGGTTTGTCTGAATCGTTGATTCCTACACTAAGGATTAAAAATCTACCCCTAGGAAGGCGTACTTTGTGTGCTATGAGTCTTTTGGGATTCTCCCTTGCTCCTTTTTCGGTGACTCAGATCTTGACATTCCTCCAACGGGGGGGGGGGGGGGGGGGGGGGGGTTGATCAGTGTCTGGCCTTGAGTACCATCAAGGGCCATGTTTCGTTCATTAGCCACACATTGCTTGGTGCGTACCTTTATCCAGGGAGCCTTGACACTTTGTTCCTCCAGTGCGATCTCCATTACTGCGGTGGGTCCTCCAAATTGGTGTTGTCAGTTATCCAGGAATCTCCCTTCGAAAATATCAGGTGGTTCCCTTGCTTATGTTGTCCCAGAAGGTGGGCTTTTTGGTGGCTATTACTTCTTCGTGCAGGGTGTCGGAGCTGGCAGCGTTGTCTTGTCGTTCACTTAACCTGTTGGTTTACAGAGCTAAGGTGGTTCTTCATCCCTGTCCGTTGTTCCTTCCAAAGGTCGTTCCTTCCATTTGAATGAAGACATTGTGTTGCCTTCCCTATGTCTCAGGCCTAAACATCCTAGGGAAATTGCTCTGCATTCCCTGAATGTGGTTTAGGCAATCAGGGTGTACCTGGCAGCTACAGACAGGGTCTTTTAAGGAAGTCAGACTCACTGTTTGTACTCAGGGTTGGACCTCAAAGTGTTGGCCGCTTCTGCTGCGACCTTTTCCGGATGGATTAGAGTGAGGCTCAA
Organism: Pelophylax lessonae; assembly: GCF_965119305.1. Classification (NCBI taxonomy): domain Eukaryota; kingdom Metazoa; phylum Chordata; class Amphibia; order Anura; family Ranidae; genus Pelophylax; species Pelophylax lessonae. Next base: position 123,555,602 of record NC_138780.1, on the reverse strand, counting down.
ACTGGCAGCCCTCCAGCTGTTGCAGAACTACAAGTCCCATCAGGCCTCTGCCTGTGGCAGTCATGCTTGTAACTATCAGCCTTGCAATGCATTATGGGACATGTAGTTCCTCAACAGCTGGAGGGCCGCCAGTTTGACACCTGTGGATTAGGCAGACAGTGATTCAGGCCTATTCAATTAGGGGTCAGGTTCCTCCTTTCCCTGTTAAGGCACATTCTACTAGGGCGCTTATTGCCTCCAGGGCCTTCTACTAGGGTGCTTATTGCCTCCAGGGCCTTCCATCATCAGGCATCAGTAATGCAGGTTTGCAAGGAGGCCATCTGTGCACACGTTTACAACGTGTGCACAGACAATGTCCACTCAAAGGACATTCACAGAGTTGTCCCATAGCCACTCCTTTGTTATCTTGGCTACTTGACCCATGTACTTAGGGTCGTCATCTTGTTGGAGGTTGAACCTTTGCCCCAGTCTGAGGTCCAGAGCGCTCTGGAGCAGGTTTTCATCAAGGATTTCTCTGTACATTGCTGCATTTATCTTTTCCTCAGTCCTGACTAGTCTCCCAGTTTCTGCCGCTGAAAAAACATCCACCACGCCACCACCATGCTTCACTGTAGGGATGGTATTAGCCAGATTCAGGCAAAGAGTTTAATCTTTGTTTCATCAGACCAGAGAATTTTGTTTCTCATGGTCTGAGAGTCCTTCAGCTACCTTTTGGCAAACTCTAGGTGGGCTGTCATGTGCCTTATACTAAGGAGTGGCTTCCATCTGGCCAATCTACCATACAGGCCTGATTGGTGAGTGCTGCAGAGATGGTTTTTCTGTATCCTTGCCCAGATCCGTGCCTCTATACAATCCTGTCTCCGAAGGTCATGCTCTAACATGCACTGTTAACTGTGGGACCTTATATAGACAGGTGTGTGCATTTCCAAACCATGTCCAATCAACTGAATTTACCACAGGTGGACTCCAATCAAGTTGTAGAAACATCTCAAGAATGAACAGTGGAAACAGGATGCATCTGAGCTCAATTTTGAGTGTCATGGCAAAGGCTGTGAATACTTATGTACATGTGATTTTTATTTTTTTTATTTTTAATACATTTGCAAAGATTTCAAACAAACTTCTTTCACATTGTCATTATGGGGTATTGTTTGTAGAATTTTGAGGAAAATAATGAATTTAATCCATTTTGGAATAGGGCTTTAACTACTTTCCGTATGTGAATACTTATGTACATGTGATTTTTATTTTTTTTATTTTTAATGCATTTGCAAAGATTTCAAACAAACTTCTTTCACATTGTCATTATGGGGTATTGTTTGTAGAATTTTGAGGAAAATAATGAATTTAATCCATTTTGGAATAGGGCTTTAACTACTTTCCGTATGCACTGTAAATTAAGTATATAGTTCATTGCAAAGTTTAAGTTTGCATTTTTAAAAATGCTTAGAATTTTTGAATGTATGCAGTTATCTTATTTAAAATTTGTCATTTCTTATTTTTGTTAGAGCAACACACGGCTAGATGTGTTTGAGTGTCATGGGCCCCGGGCAGTTAGCTGCTTGGCAACAGCACAAGAAGGCGCCCGGAGGCTACTGCTAGTTGGGTCATACGATTGCACCATCAGTGTTCGAGATGCCCGTAATGGCCTTTTGCTGCGCACCCTAGAGGGGCATTCAAAAACCGTCCTCTGCATGAAGGTGAGAAAAAAAAAAAACTTCATTGTGTTTTAGTACATATCACAGAAAAGCATTAAAGTATCATTTATAGCTTTCATAATTTTTAAGACAAAAACAAAGTGCTGGTCTTGACATGCCTATTTTAACCACTTCCCGCAAACCGACGTACCTGTACGTCTGCTTGAAGAAGTGGTTGTACAGTGGTGATGCCTGCAGGCATCACCCAGGTACCGTATTTTGGAGCCAGCGGTCGGCTTTCTGGAGAGATCAACCGATGTGGCTCAGAAGCCGATCAGTCATTATCCCAGCGAGTGGGAGGGGGCGAAGATTAGGTCCACCTTCCGCAGCTCTGCCTGGGTCTCCCGTCCCACCGGGAGATCCAAGCAACCAGCCGGCTTGTCCGCCGGCTGGTTGGAGTCCTGAACAAAGCCGGATTCGACTTGGATCGGGTCTCTGATCTAGTAACCCGAAAGTGACTTTACTTCCGGTTTACTCGGCTGCCAATGGTGTCGATTTTAAAAAACTGACCGTATTCGAAAATGCAGATTTCTGCACTTTGAAGTACAGTGGAGGGGTCTGGGGTCCCTCCATAAAAAGTACATGTCACTGCCTATTACTGTCACAAGGGATGTTTACATTCCATGTGACAGCAATGAAAGTGATCAGATTTTTTTTTCTTTTTAAAAACCGTGTTAAAAATAAAATAAATAGAAAAAAGCCCCTATGAGCTCGCTCATCAAAGAAAACACATTCGTAAGTCACACCTGCGAATAAAAACAGTGTTCAAATCACACATGTGAGGTATTGCCACGATCGTCAGAGGGAGAGCAATAATTCTAGCAAAAGACCTCCTTTGTAACCTTTAAAAACTTTTAAAGCGTCGCTTATGGAGATTTTTAAGTATTGTAGTCTGTCGCCATTCCACAAGTGTACACAATTTTAAAGCGTGACATATTGGGTATTTATTTACTCGGCGTGACATCATCTTTCACAGTATACAAAAGAATTGGGCTAATTTTACTGTTTTTTTTTTTAATTCAGTGAAGTGTTTTTTTTTTTTTTTGTTTCAAAAACATTGCGTTTCAAAGACCGCTGTGCAAAGACCACTGCGCAAATACAGCGTGACAAAAAAATATTGCAACAACCGCCTTTTATTCTCCAGAGTCTTTGCTTAAAAAAAATAAAAAAAAAAAATATATATATATATTTAGAGGGTGATGATCTTCCTTCATTATGTAATTTACTTTCTGTGTCTTTGCAACTTGTTTGCCTGCATTTGTAATTTGAAATGTTTTAGTATTTTCTTACTACAACAGATTTTCTTTATAGATCCATTCAGAGGCAAACTTTTAAGAAAACCTGCTGGCAAATCTTTAAAGAAACATGCTGGCAGGAACAGAGGCAGCAATTACTGACTTTTTCGGAAAATACCAATAGTTTATCATGCTGATCTATTTGCTTCAGTTCTTTAAATGACTGCTTCTGGCTTTTTCTAGATCTATGGCTGAGAATATATTAAAAACAGAAGATCAGTTTTTCAGTAAGGCAGCTAGTATTTTCAGAAGGAGGTTGACCATGGCAGTCTCCATGTTTTTACCATCCCGTGCTGGTCCATCATAGTTTTGACCTCCTAAATAATTTAAGGTGTTGTTGGTAGCATACTTGTCTTAACAGATTCCACTCTGCCTATTTTTCAATATCTCTTCCTAGCCCTGTCTTTGTATTTTTTCCCTGCACAGTCCAGAAACTGTTTAGCTTTGAAACCATATTTCTTTGCTGGTAGTACATAAGCTTCATATGATTTCTTACAGGTTGTCAATGATCTGGTATTTAGTGGATCAAGTGACCAGTCTGTCCATGCCCACAACATCCATGTAAGTATGTCAAGTCGTTTTTATATTTTCCAGTTGAGAGATGTTGCTGTCAAGCTGTTCTCAATGCGTCTCAAAGATTCTTCTTAAATAAACCTCCCATCTCTGCATTTGCACTTGTAGACTGCCTTTTCCGGTATAGTTGGTTTGTTGTGCATAGCCATGGAATTGGTGCAATCTAAGGGGTGGATGCTTGCTGATTCCCTTGGCAACAGCTGTCCCATTTCTTTACTCAATGTTCAACTTTTTTCTAAAATCTGAAGTAGCTCTTTACCGATTTTAATCATTTGTTTCTCTTGTAGACTGGGGAGCTGGTACGCATCTACAAAGGTCACAATCATGCTGTTACAGTAGTTAACATCTTGGGGCAGGTTATGGTGACAGCTTGCTTGGATAAATTTGTTCGTGTCTATGAACTACAGGTAAGATATTGTTTGCTTTGACTCACAGACTACAAAAACAATGACTTGTATAATCCAAACTTCATAAGGCTCTGTTCACATACTGGCGTATTGGATCGCGATACCGAATCATTGCAAATCGCGGGACGCCTGTGCGATTCCCATGACTTGCACTTGTACTTTTGTACTTTTTTTGGGTGACAGGCGTCCCACAATTCTGTGCGCAGTTTTACCGCGATTCATCAGACAACCATCGAGGCAAAATCATGCCGTGTTTGGGGTGCCATTGCAATTCTGGGGAATCGCACAGGCATCCTGCGATTTGTAATAAGTCGGTATCGCGGGCAGAATTGCGTCGATTCTACCCGCAAACCAAAAAGAAATCCACCATCAAGATAAATCCAAAGTGCACCAGTCACCATGTGAGAAAAAGAGGCCACTTGTAGATGTTTAGACCTCACAATACAAGAGGTCTAAAACTGCATTTAAATGATACAAGATCCCTCTGGGATGGGTGGATGGCTTCAATCTACTTAGCTTCTCAACCCGCAGTGCCTCAGATCACTCTCATAGAGGTAGCCAAAAGATGATATCCTAATTATTCACTAGATCCACTCTCACCATCAGCGGTACATACCCGGAAAAGATAAATCCCATAGTGAAGTGCTATATATATCAATTTATTCTAAAATCAAGAAAAATAGTTTACAATTTGTTTCCTTAGATCATTCTTTTCTGCACCTGGTTTAATTGGCCTTAATTCTGTATATGTACTAGACATGTTGCTCAAGCCCCAACTAACCTGAAAAATTTTCTTTTTTTGGGTTTAGGGTTTGGGAGTGCACAGGCACCCCGCGATTTGCAATAATTCGGGATCACGGGCAGAATTGTGGCGATTCTACCCTCAAACCAATACGCCAGTATGTGAACGAAGCCTAACCTAAAGAAAATGTACAGTGTTTTTGTATACGACTGCTTTGTTTATTACGGTCATAACTAGAACCTACCATTTTCTTTTTTACATTCTCATTTTGAGCCTGCAGATATAGCTTTTGGTCCGTTTTCACATTTCCCTGGCTATTAGATTACTTCTTGATGCAAAACCCCATAACCTGAGCAAAAATATACACACACATATTTATCCCTAATCAGAAAGCTTATTCTTGGGGTTCAGGCAAATCAATTATACCTCAAGGCAGAATCTGCTGAACTGTGTTATCAGTTGACGCCTGGTACTCTGGGAATCTTTAGCCATGTGTTAGAATTTTTTTTTTGAAACAAAGCTTTTCTATGAAGATGATAAAAAACCTCATCATAGAGGATAAGTGTTGCGCTGTCGCATAAAAAGGTTAAGGCCCCTTTCACACTTGTGCGACCTAAAAGTCGCGCGATTGTACCACATTTTTTTTGCAACGATTTTGTCTGGACTTAAAGCAATGCCTATGTCTATGGACCTCAAAATGCATCGACGTCGGACTAAAGTAGTGCAGTGAACTACTTTTGAAGTCGTTGTGACTTTGCAGTCCCAAGTCGCAGGACAAGTCGCACAAGTGTGAAAGGGGCCTAAATCAATAAAAAAAAGTCCAAGTGCTAACTAAAAAAAAATCCACCATGAAGGAAAATTCTTGATAAAATCCAAAGTGCACCAGCCACCATGTGAGGAAAAGAGGCCACTTACCAGATGTTTAGACCTCACAATACAAGAGGTCTAAAACTGCATTTAAATGATACAAGATCCCTCAGGGTTGGATGGATGGATGGCTTCAATCTTCTTAGCTTCTCAACCCGCAGTGCCTCAGATCACTCTCATAGAGGTAGTATGCCAAAAGAGGATCTCATAATTATTCACTAGATCCAATCTCACCATCAATGGTACATACTAAGAAAAGTATAATCCCAGTACTATATATATTAATTTATTCTAAAACCAAGAAAAATTGTTTACAAATAGAAGGCATCATACCCGCCAATTCTCCGGGCGGGTATGATGAGGTCATCACCATTCTTCGCCTGACGTACGTTTTGTCCTAACGTCCGTATGGAACATTTTTTTTCCTCTCAATTGGAGTTCAAAACTGATGACATGCGCGATTCAGAAGTGTTCCAATGGAAGGCAATGCGCCTGAAATTTGCCTGAAATTTGCATCTGAACCGCACCGCAGTGCTCAGAAATCGCACAGGACTCTTTTTCTGGAAATTGAGTGTGACACCCCTGCTGTAGATGGATGGGAATTGTTCCTTTTTGATTTTATGTGTTGCCTATTGTGTTAAATTTACTGCTGGATTACATGTGTACATTATGGAGCCAAATATTGTTCGGTTCAAAATATTTATATTTAACAGAAGTAATTTTTTTCTCTTTTTGTTAGTCACATGACCGCTTACAAGTTTACGGGGGATATTCAGACATGATCATGTGCATGTCAATTTACAAAAGCATGGTAAGTTGTAAATAGTTCACAAAATCACTGAAAGCAACTAAAGAGACCAGAGAACATTTCACAAGATCAGTTTTTAAACTTTTTTTTATTCTATAACCCTGGGTGTACAGAAAAGGTGGAGATGTTTACATCTATTTTGGGCAAAATAATATTTAAACCTAACAGCAGTAATGGTCAGGTTTTGAAATTTCTGTATATATCACAGCTTCATCACAGCAATAATACAGACTGTAAAAGTTATTAACATGCCCTGTAGTTTTCAGACAAACCGTATTTTTAAATATATGGATGTTTTTGTGTTGTTTTTGGAAGCGGTTTTAAAGCCCCTCCCTTTGTACCAACACCGCTTTACTTTTTGTGCTGTTATGCTTGGCCTTAGACCTCATGCACACAGATGTCTAGAGACTGCAGTTTATATAGCGTTAATAAGGTGAAAATTCTGGCGCACAGACAGTTGTATGCCCCTAAGTAACAATATCCTCCAAACAACTGTTTGATAAGTATATATAGTCCATTACTCCAAGTACATAATTGGTTAACAGTTAGGGGAGGCAGCCATCCTGGGAGTGTGTCCAAACTCTGTAAGATAGATAGAAACAAAAAAAAGAGGGAGAGGGAGGCGCTAAATGAGTGTAGTATTAGGGTATCAGCATTTATTGCACACAGTTTAAAAACACTTACAAGATGTATGAGATTATCACGCTCATAATGGTGTCATGGGTCCCGTGGCATCTGCCATCCTGCAGGCCCAGGGTAATTGGAGAAGAGATGTGGAAAGGCTGGGACGCAGAACAGGTCTAGAAAGTCCTACGCTGACCAGCGTGGACCACACGGGCGGAAGTGACACACATCTCTTCTCCAGTTACCTGGACGGCCGGTGAAGCCTGCAGGATGCCGGATGCCACGGGACCCTTGACACCATTATGAGGGTGATCTCTTATATCTTGTAAGTGTTTTTAAACTACCCTAATACTACACTCAGATGGCGCCTCCCCCTTTTTTTTTTTTTCTATCAGAGTATATAGCGTAAAATCCTTGGTACTTTCCTGCACCCAGGAAGCCCAGGTGCGGTGTACAGCTGCCCATACAATTGAAATTGTTGCATACGGCTTCTGTCATGTAAACACTGATGACTTCTGCATCGTGTCTGCATGCACATACGGTGTATTTCCCCTGGTGAAAGCACAGGGCATTTTACATTACAGCCTTCGTGTGCATGGATCCTTTATAATCACAGTAACATATTAGGTTGCAAGGGATTTGGTGTACAAAAATGTTATGAGGTGCTGAATAAATTTAATACATCTGTCTTAATCTTTGTTATAAATTGATTCTGAATATTGCTGTATACTATGCTTCTAGCAAACTTGCCATAAAATGGGGATTCCTTGTTCACATGTATTGCTTTAACTTCTTCCTGAATATGTCCCATTTTACTTGGAAGTGACTTTCAACTTCCCTGCCAATTTTCCTCCTATATGATGATGTTGATTACATCTTATGTTAACGTTATGAAATATAAGAGTGCAATCCCTTAATTATGTCTTTTAGATCTACACTGGTTGTTATGATGGTAGTGTCCAAGCTGTGCATCTGAACCTTATGCAAAATTACCGTTGCTGGGTAAGAACATTATATTAAGCATTCCTTAGATCATTCTTTTCTGCGCTTGGTTTATTTGCCCATAATTCTGTATGTACGGTACATGTTGCTCAAGCCCCAACTAACCTGACAACTTTTCTTTTTTTAGAAGCTTCATTTAGATATTAGAATTTCTTGTTTTGCAGTATCACTCACCTATGCTTTTATTTGTGATCACTTTTTACCCCATACACTAATATAATTATTAGAGTTTTGTCAAAATTAACAGTATTGGGTAGCAGTCTCTTGTTACTGAATGATTTATAGAAATCCACACTCTGAGAAGTATCACCTGAAGAAACCCAGCTACTGCTAAACATGTATCCCCTCTACAAAAAGGTGACTATGTGATAAAAACAAAAAGTCCAGAGCTAGCCCAAAAATACTAGCTAATTAAAAATCCTGTGCAAAAAATTATACTACAAAAAGGTGAGTTGTGGTGCTGGTGTATGGCTAGCCACACCACAAATAATGCAAAATATCAAGGTACAAATTAGTAATAAACTATAAATTTAGTGCAACCGTGCCATAAAAAGTAATACATTGATTAATGAAAATGTACAGTCTTGGAATATGTCAACCATAAGAATGAGAATACATTTCAGCCTCAAGTGCAAATACTGCCACTGCAGTGACCACTGCAAACTTTAAAGAGAAGTATGGGTTTGGTTTTAAAAAAAAAAGTCATACCTACCTAGGTGTATGCAGCATCTACGCGATGCTGCATCCGTCCCCTGCTGTCTCTAAGGGTGAAAGCTAAGCAAACAAACACTGCTGATTTGCTCAGTTCTCAGAGCTATGTGAGCAGAGAGTTGGTTACAGACTGTCACTGGCCCTCTGCTCTGCCCCACTGGCTCTCTGCTTCATCCCGCTGTCTGCTGAAAACAGGTCGACAGCCAGACGAGCTTTGAAGTGCCCATCCCAATGACTTTAGTGAATATTCAGTTCCAAATCTTTACCTCCAATAATCAATATATTTCCTCCAAAGTGCCCTTAAGGATAGCTCACTCACCGAATAGTAATGACCCCATATAATAAATAAGCAGGTCCAAAGCGCTTGTTCATAAGTGTCCACTCGAGGCGATACCCACTCAGAGATCTTTGCTCCTCCTCCAAAAGATCATCCTCCGAAAGCCACGGGAGTACTCATCAACATAACTCCTCATAATATGTTTCAATCATAAGCGACTTAACAGTCTCTTGGTGTGTGTGTTTTTGTGAGATCATGTTTAAGGCTAAATGTCAAGCGACATCGAGTACCCAGACTTTAGGGATCCAGCAGGTGTAGGCTGCGGCCCGCAATATTTACACTCTGGCTGGTTCGGCACTGAGGCCAGTATTAACCATTGCCCTGGTTCGCAAACTGACCGAGTGGGCTAAGCCTTTACGCGGTGACCTGGAGAACAGCTTCCCCGTGCCTTTGCTGAGCTGGCGGACCACCTGGTCCAGGGGCTGCAGTTTATCTGTGATGCCTCTTTGGAAGCTGCTCTTGGCTCTCTGTTTCGGCAGTGGTCCTTCGGCGTGTTTTTTGGCTTAAATGCTGGTCTGCAGACCAGACTTCTAAAAAGGCCTTGACTGATCTCCCCTTTCAAGGGGATGGCCTGTTTGGGGCTACCCTGGATGGGATGACATCATTAAAGGTTTTACAGGGGGAAAGAGTACTTTTCTCTTACGTCCTCCGACAGTCGCCGCCTCTTCTTATTCGTCACATATTGGGTATTAGACTTTGCTCCGAAGGAGTAGCTAGGCAACAGAATATGTTAACAATAAAGCTTTTAACATATCCCACCCTCAAGGGGTGGTCCCCTCAGTCAATACCCTCCTACTTCCTGCAACCATACCTCAGTTTTAATGTCTAGCTTGTCAGGAGTGGCTGGCTTTTTCTGTGCTGGGGCTTTCTGCCCCAGACTCTTTCTTCTTTTTAAAATTTTGTTTGAGTTTTCTCTCTACCTTTACTTAGCTGTTATTTTTGTCAGCATTAGTTAGTTCTTCGGACGAAGAGGATCATGCAGACTGGGTCTCGGGCTGATCCCCCTGATCGCAGGTCGTGGGTCAGTGGCTTCCCAGTCTGCCTTCGAGCGTTCAGCCAGGTAACGCTCCTGGCACGGTGAACGACCCATCCCTGTTCGGTGCAGGGATGATTGGTGAGGTGGCTACCTCACTGGACGCTGTGCGGTTTCTTAACCCCCATTTTGTGCGTCTTGAATGCGACTCTCCCTGCCTCATGTGCAGCGGCTTGTTCGCCTGTGCGGGTTCCCCACGCCATGTGAGGTAAGTGTATTTATGTGGGGACCTGTCTGTCTGGGGGGGTGTCAGTCTGGGACTGTGTAACCTGCCTTTAATCACACTGCTTGTCTCCCTATCTCTCGGCTGCATGCTGTGGGCTGCAAGGGGGGGGGGGGAGATGTGTGACACTGTCTGTGTCAGGCTGATCAGTGTGTGAAGCTGTGTGCTGTGGGGCATGTTTTTTGGCATGTTTGGGCACTGTACAGCGATCGCTGCGGCGATCTGACATGTATTCTGATACTGGAATGTAATGTGTGTTTTTTACTGCACTGTGGAGCGGCGGTTTCGGCGCCAAACGGCGCCATTTTGCCTACTCCCGCTCCGGCCACATGTTTTACATGCATGGCGGCCATTTTCTTGTAGCCTCCATAGGCTTACATAGAGCGCCCTGGCAGCATCACTTCCTCTTTCCTGGAACACCGATCGAGGCAGCAGCAGCGGCGAGGGTCTCCTCAGGTTTTACCCTTCTGTTCTTGCTATCCATTGCCTGTGTTCAGTTTGCATATTCCCTGTGGGGGTCTTATTGTGCTGAGTGTGGTGCGGTGGGCTGCGCTTGCCGCGCTTGCTTAAAAGGGGCAGTTAACCCTTTGTTGTCTGGCATTACAGGGGCAATGGACTCTCAGGAGGGAAAATTTCCTACAGCCTTGGTGGAAAGCCAGGGGACCGCTGTCTCCCCCCCAGGGGGGGATTTGGCCACTATTGTGGCTGGCCTTGCTGCTCAGGTGCAGATGCTGGTGGCTGCTCAATCTACTAAAAGGCCCAGAGTTGCTCTTTCCTCTGATTCTGAGGGTGAAGGTGATAGGGCTGTTATGGCGGGGGCCTCCTTATCGGGGTCCCGCTCCTCTCTTGATCTAATAGGGTCTGAGGTGGAGGCTGATGTTGAGGGGGTTGATAATTCTCCCCCTGGCTCGCCTGAAGAGCTTGCAATCATGGATGAGTTGATTGCTTCCATAAAGCAAACGCTGCGTTTGCAGGATGAGGTGTGTCCCCCCGCCGCCTTGGCGGCTTATGGGACGCAGAGAAAACGCAGGACGCCGCAGGTTTTTCCCTGCAATGATGATTTTCAGCGCGCTGTTAAGGAACAATGGCGCAATCTACGCAAACCTTTTGCTGTACCAAGTAGATTCAAGCTGCGTTATCCTTTTTCACCTTCCACTGATGAAAGGTGGTGTGTGCCACCCCCAGTGGATCACGCAATTGCGGTTTTAAACAAAGCCACTGCGATTCCTGCAGAGGATTCCCCGGTGTTCCGTGACGCCACGGATAGGAGACTGGAGTCTCTTACCCGTCATACTTATTCTGTTACGGGTTCTATGCTTAAGGCTCTGTTTGCTTCTCTCATGGCGGCCCAGGCGATCGCGAGTTGGACGCAGATGCTTAGGCGCGTCCTAGTGGCCGATTCGGCCTCCCCGGCGACCAAATCCACCAGGGTGTCATGTATCTGTGTGATGCGGACCTGGACCTGGTTCCGTTGGCCGCACGTGTGCACAGTGTGGCGGTGTTGTCTCGCCGCCTGATTTGGTTAAAATGTTGGTCGGTGGACCAGTCTTCACGTAAGACCTTAGCCAATCTACCTTATGATGGGTCTCGCCTTTTTGGGGAGTCCCTGGATGTGTTGATTAAGGGGATCACCGGGGGTAAGAGCACTCTCTTGCCCCATTTCCCCAAAGCTAAGGGGGCTTCTGGGAAGAAGCATGCTAATTTTCGGCCCCCTCAGGGGTCCTTTCGTGCCTTTCGGCCGCACTACAAGGGCAAGCCGTTCAAAGGTCAAGGCTCTCAGAAGAAGCCCTGGTCTGGTAAACAGAAGTCCGGCCAATCCGGATCTGCAGCCCATAACAGTGCGGCCTGAAGGGGCGCCCTCACCCAGTTTTGGGGTGGGGGGACGCTTGCTCGGTTTTCTTCAGCCCTGGTTGGCCCGTGTGCGGGACAGATGGGTTCAGGAAATCGTTCGATCTGGTTACAAGATCGAGTTTCTCTCTCGGCCGGAGAGCAGATTTTTTCCCTCAAATCTTCAACTGTCTCCAGAGCGTTTGCGGGACCTGCACCTGGCGGTGCGGGACCTGAGGGCTCAGGGAGTGGTGGTTCCGGTGCCTCATCGGGACAGATTTCGGGGGTTTTATTCCAATCTGTTCACCGTGCCCAGGAAGGAGGGCAAGGTTCGTCCAATTCTGGACTTGAAGGCTCTGAACCGCTCTGTGCGGGTTCGCAAGTTCCGCATGGAATCCCTGCGGTCGGTGGTGGCTGCCCTGGTTCCGGGGGAATTCATGGCCTCCATCGATTTGAAGGATGCGTACCTTCACATCCCCATTTTCGAAGGTCACCAGAGGTACCTTCGATTCGCCATTGCGGAGGATCACTACCAGTTCGTGGCGTTACCTTTTGGTCTCGCCTCGGCTCCGCGGGTCTTCACCAAGGTTCTTGCACCGGTTCTGGCATTGTTGAGGGCCCAGGGCATTTCTGTCCTGGGGTATCTAGACGACATCCTGGTTCGGTCTGCGACCAGCCAGGGTCTGGAGGAGGACCTGTCTGTCACGATGCAAACTCTACAGGAGTTTGGTTGGACGATAAATTTTCCAAAGTCGACGCTGAGTCCGTCGGTTCGTCTTCCCTACCTGGGAATGATTCTGGACTCGGTACAAGCGAAGGTCTTCCTGCCGGAAGACAAACTCAGAACTTTTCAGGAGGAAGTCAGGTCCCTCAGGGACGTTCCGCACTCGTCTTTAAGGACGTGCATGAGATGTCTGGGATTGATGGTCTCGGCCTTCGAGGCGATTCCCTTCGCCCAGTTCCACACGCGGGGTCTTCAAGCGGAGATCCTGTCCAAGTGGGATGGGCGACCTCAATCTCTGGATCTTCAGATCTCGTTGAGTCATCGCACCAGAAGAAACCTTCTGTGGTGGCTCCAGTCCCCGATGGTGTCCGGGGGCAAGTCGTTTCGTCCTATCTCGTGGACGGTGATCACCACGGATGCCAGCCTGTCGGGCTGGGGTGGTGTTCTGGGCGTTCTGTCTGCCCAGGGAACTTGGTCGGAGGGAGAGTCTTCCCTTCCGATCAACATTCTGGAATTACGTGCGATAAATCTCTGTCTTCATCGCTGGACGGACCGGCTGCAGGGCTGCCCGGTTCGGGTGCAGACGGACAATGCCACGGCGGTGGCCTACATCAACCACCAAGGGGGCACCAGGAGTGCCCGGGCGGCTCGAGAAGTGGCCGACATTCTGTCTTGGGCCGAGACTCATGTCCCGGCGATAACGGCAGTTCACATTCCGGGGGTGGAGAACTGGCAGGCGGACTATCTGAGTCGCCAGACCCTGGATCAGGGGGAATGGTCTCTTCACCCGGCTGTCTTCCGGATGTTGTGCGCGAAGTGGGGTCTTCCAGATGTGGACCTGTTCGCGTCTCGTCTCAACAACAAGGTGAGAAGGTTCGTGGCAAGGACGCGCGACCCTCGGGCAGATGCGTCAGACGCGTTAGTGGCCCCGTGGCATCAGTACAGGCTGATGTACGCGTTCCCACCGATTCAGTTGCTGTCCAGGTTCCTTCGCAGGTTACTCTCGGAACGCAGCACGGTGATTCTTGTGGCACCGGACTGGCCTCGCCGGTCCTGGTACGCAGACCTCGTGAATCTGGCGGTCGACGCCCCTTGGCGTCTACCTCTTCGAGACGATCTACTGTCTCAGGGACCGATTTACCATCCTGCTTTACAGTCGCTGGCTTTGACGGCCTGGCTGTTGAGACAGAGGTCCTGAAGGAGAAGGGTCTCTCTCCAGAGGTCGTTCATACTTTGATCAACGCTAGGAAGTCTTCCTCGGGGAAGGTTTATTACCGTACTTGGAAGGCCTATTTTGCCTGGTGTGAGTCCAGGGGGTTTTCACCCCGCACGTACTCGGTTTCCCGTGTGCTGTCTTTTCTTCAGACGGGTGTTGATCAGCGTTTGGCGCTGGCTACGATAAAGGGTCAGGTGTCTGCGCTGGCCGTTCTGTTTCAACGTCCCGTGGCTTCCAACTCCTTGGTTGGCACTTTTATTCAGGGTGTGCGGCATCTGGTTCCTCCTAGGAGGGATCCTTTGCCCCCTTGGGACTTGAATCTCGTTCTATCTGTGTTACAACGTGCTCCTTTTGAACAGATCAGGGAGATCTCGTTGTCTATGTTGTCCAAAAAGGTCGCCTTTTTGGTGGCGATCACTTCGGCTCGCAGAGCGTCGGAGCTGGCGGCTTTGTCCTGCAAGTCTCCGTACCTGGTTATTCATTTGGATAAGGTGGTCTTGCGACCTAATCCTTCTTTTCTTCCGAAACGAGTTTCGGAATTCCATCTTAATGAGGATATTGTCTTGCCTTCGCTGTGCGCGAAGCCTAAACATCCGAAGGAGGTGAGATTGCATTCTCTGGATGTTGTTCGGGCGATAAGGGTTTACCTTAAATCGACTGAGTCTTTTCGTAAGACTGACTCCCTGTTTGTTCTTCCAGAGGGTCCTCGGAAGGGCATGGCGGCTTCGGCCTCTACCATCGCCAAATGGATCAGGCAGACCATTGAACAGGCCTATGCTTTGCAGGGTAAGGCTCCTCCTGTCCCTGTGAAGGCGCACTCTACTAGATCTTTGAGTACGTCTTGGGCCTGTCGTCATGGGGCTTCTGTAGCCCAGGTGTGTAAGGCGGCGACCTGGTCGACCGTGCACACTTTCACAAAATTCTACAAAGTAGATGTTCAGGCATCGGCGGATGCTTCCTTTGGCCGCAAGGTTCTTAGTGCGGCTGTTCCATAGGGTCCCTTGTTGGGGACTCCTGGCTGTTGGGATAGTTTTTTTGTATCCCTTGGTTTTTTGTCTTCTCCTGGGTTGTTGCTCCTGTTGAGCACTTGTTTTTTGCTGTTGCCCAGCTGGTTTCCTTCCTTTGGTAAGGTTCCTTTCTTTGATGCGGAGACTGCGTTGCCTTTTCGGCGCGGATGCGTTTCCCACCCCTCATGTTTGCACTGCTTTGGGACGTCCCCATATGTGACGAATATGAAGAGGCGGCGACTGTCGGAGGACGTAAGAGAAAACTGAATTTTTGTAAAATCTTACCTGTAAAATTCCTTTCTCTGAGTCCTCCGACAGTCGCCGCCCCCGCCCCTCTTTTGGGGTTTGGTTGTATACTCTACTGCTATTCCACTAAAACTGAGGTATGGTTGCAGGAAGTAGGAGGGTATTGACTGAGGGGACCACCCCTTGAGGGTGGGATATGTTAAAAGCTTTATTGTTAACATATTCTGTTGTCTAGCTACTCCTTCGGAGCAAAGTCTAATACCCCATATGTGACGAATAAGAAGAGGCGGCGACTGTCGGAGGACTCAGAGAAAGGAATTTTACAGGTAAGATTTTACAAAAATTCCGTTTTTCTTCCATAATTTACTAAGGGCAAGGAACCTAGTCATAGACACAGGCCCTTCTTCTCTGAAGGTGTGCCCTCACCTGGTACAAGACAAATGGGTCCACAAAGTCATACGGTCCAGCTACAAGATCAAGTTTCGCTTTTTGTCCCCCGACAGGGTTTTTTTTCCCTTCCAACCTTCGCTTGTCCCCGGACCGCAGTACAAGACCTGTTACTTCAAGGGGTGATTGTCCCGTTTCCGACTTCGGAACATTTTCAGGGTTTTTACTCAAACCTGTTTACAGTTCCCAGGAAGGAAGGCAAGGTGCGTCCAATCCTGGACCTTAAGGCTCTGAACTGCTTTGTGCGGGTGCAGAAGTTCAAGATGGAGTCCATTCGCACGGTGGTGGCATCCTTTCATCAGGGGGATTTTCTTGCCTCGATCGACATTAACCCATTGCCGACCGCAGCACGACTATTTACTGTGGCGGTCAGCCCCTCACAGGCAAAGTGACGTAGTGCTACGTCGCTAGCCTGTGAGGCTCTAGGGAGCGAGCGTGTGCCCGGCGGACCCAATGCAGATCTGGTGGGGCTGGCCGCCGACATTCCTTGGTAGCTTCATCTCAGGGAGGATCTACTGTCCCATGGACCAATCTTCCATCCTGCTTTATAGTCGCTGGCTTTGATGGCTTGGCTGTTGAACGACACGTGCTCATGGATAGAGGTTTTTCGGAGTCCGTGATTCCAATGCTGTTAAAAGCTAGGAAATCTAGTTCTAGGAAGCTTTACTATTGTACATGGAAGATGCACCTTGCGTGGTGTGAGTCTCTTGAGGTTCATCCTCGCTCCTTCTTGGTAGCTTGGATCTTGACTTTCCTTTAACAAGGGGTTGAACAGAAATTGGCCTTGAGTACCTTGAGTAAGGGCAAGGTGTCGGCTTTGGTGGTCTTCTTCCAAGGACCCTTGGCCACTCACTCCCTGGTGCGTACCTTTCTTCAGGGGGTCTGACATTTGGTTACCCCAGTGCGGTCTCCGTTGCTGCCTTGGGACCTCAATTTGGTGCTTTCGGGCCTCCAGAAGCCTCCCTTTGAGAATCGTTGGGGGTTTCCTTGCTTCCATTGTCTCAGAAGGTGGCTTTTTTGGTGGCTATCACCTCTGCGCGCAAGCCATCAGAACTGGCGATGTTATCCTGTCGTTCACCTTACTTGGTGATTCACAGAGATAAGATGGTTCTTCACCCCTGTCCGTCGTTCCTCCCAAAGGTTGTCTCTGATTTTCATTTGAATGAAGACATTGTGTTGTCTTCCCTGTTTCCCAGGCCAAAACATCCTAAGGAAATTGCCTTGCTTGCCTTGGATGTGGCCTGGGCAATTAGGGTGTACCTGGCAGCTACGGAGTCTTTTAGGAAGTCAGACTCACTATTTGTGCTCACAGGTGGGCATCGGAAAGGGTTGCCCGCTTCCTCTGCGACCATTTCCAGATGGATCAGACCGACGGGCACTTAGTGCCTCCTGGGCCTTCCGTCATCAGGCGTCAGTGACGCAGTTTTCCAAGGCGGCCACCTGGTCGTCAGTGCACATTTTCACAAAGTTCTATAAAATTGATGTGTTGACATCTGTGGATGCTTTTGTGGCCGCAAGGTTTTGCAGGCTGCTGTTTAGAGAACCTGATCCTCTTTGAGGGTGTATTGTTTTTTCAGGTGGGCTCCAGTTGTTTTTGATTTAAGCTCCTGTTACCTGGTTGGCTACTGTTTTGCCTTGGGAACTTTTTTTGATGTTCCCACCCCTCATGTTTAACACTGCTTTGGGATGTCCCAATGGTCATGAAGATCAGGAGCTGTGTCCGTCAATGAACGAACAAAAGAGAAAATGGGATTTTTGACTTGCCCTAAAATCCATTTCTCTGATGTTCATTGACGGACACAGCACCCAACCCTTCTGTGGAGTTGTAATTCTTCTGACACTGCTTGTAACAAAACTGAGTAACGATAGCAGAAAGAGGGGAGTATACCCCTTGGGACGGCCCATAGGCGTAGCCAGATTCTTTTTCTGCCTAGTGTCCTACTCCTGTAGTGGACAGTATAACCCAATGGTCATGAAGATCAGGAACTGTGTCCGCGAATGAACGTCAGAGAAATGGATTTTACGGTAAGTCAAAAATCCCATTATTTCTCTTCACCCTGCAAGTGTAAACCCACTTTGAATCCAGTGCCTCCAAACACATTTCTTCTCATTAAAGTGTCACTAAACCCACAACTGTAAAAGCCTGTAAATGCAGTGAAAAATGCTTTGTATACTCAATGTTGAACCTTCGGGTTTAATCCTCTGCATTGTGTAAAAAGGCAGTTTGATCCTGTCTTCTCTGATACTCCCCTTCCTGCATTGTTTCAAAACATGTCCGGATAAGACGGTTACTGGAGTCAGGCTGCACATGCTCAGTTTAGTATGTATTGCTAGAGAGTTTTTTTTCTTCTCTTGGGAGAGTGCGTGTGATCAGCATTGGGCCAATCAGCACTGTCCAGAGGGTCGGGGGTCCTGCATCCTGATAGGACAGACAGTGAAGTATAAAAAATCCTCCTACAAGTTTTAATCAGACACGGATAAGTCACAAGACTGCTGGTGCAAATAGGCATTTAGCAGTTTATTTTTACTAAAATGATTGCATTTCCATGTTCTGTGTACTGTGGGAAACCAGGTATAGTGAATCCAAGGTCCTGGGTTTAGTAACACTAAGTTGTGATGTGCCATTTCTGACAAAGTGGTTCAGTAGAGTCCATTCAGAATTAACTATATAAAACAATGCTAACACTAAACTTGTTTTATGTACTCCTGTGCAGTGGCATGGATGCTCGCTTGTCTTTGGGGTTGTCGACCATCTGAAGCAACACCTGCTGAATGATCACACAAACCCCAACTTCCAAACCTTAAAATGCAGATGGAAGAATTGTGATGGTTTCTTCACAGCTCGGCGAGGATCCAAACAGGTATTTCACCTAAGTGCTTTAGCTTGGATGATCTCATTTTTAATACTTGTGTGTTTGCTTTAAATAAACAATATACATTCTATTATCAAAAGTATAGGGATGCCTGCCTTTACACGCACATGAATTTTAATGGCATCCCAGTCCTAGTTCATAGGGTTCAGTATTGAGTTGGACTACCCTTTGCAGCTATAACAGCTTCAACTCTTCTGGGAAGGCTGCCTACAAGGTTTAGTAGTGTGTCTATAGGAATGTTTGACCATTCTTCCAGAAACACATTTGTGAGGTCGGGTACTGATGTGGTTCCCCCACCCCAAACTCGCTCATTCATGTAATTATGGACCTTATTTGTGCACAAATGCGCTTTCTGTTATAGCTGTAAAGGGTGGGCCAACTCAATATTGAACCCTATGGACTAAGACTTTTAGTACTTTAGACAGTACTTTTGGTCATATAGTGTATGTGTGTGTATTGGGTTACAAGTAAGTGTATACTGTTATACTAAACCAAAAAGAGATTATCTGCGCTTAGTGTACAAATTAACAGATTACAGATATGTGATTTCAGAAATATCTGAATACTAGATATCAAAATATATTTCTCAATAAATAGGGGTGCTGTCACTTTAAGGTGCTATTCATACTAATGTAGATAGAAAAATAATGTATTATTTTTACAAAAAGTGCACACATATGAAAAAAAAAGAAAAATAATAATCAAAGATAAAAAAAAGTTCAAATATGTAAAATAGAGTGCAAAAAGTCCCAAAGTTGAAAATGGTGTCATTCGCTTAGGAGAGCACTTATAGGATTGATTCACAGCTCGATATTGTCAACTTTGGGACTTTGTACACTCTATTTCACATATGTGGTTTTTTCATTGATCTTTGTTTTTTTAGTTAATTATTATAATATTTTTGCACTTATGTTATTAAAAATACTTTGTTTTTGTGTCTACACTAGTATGAAGAGCACCTTTAAAATGACAACGCACCTATTTAGTGAGAAGTTGTATATTGCCATATGGATGATTTGTTTTGCTCTGTAAACTTTGATAGGACATGTTTTTATTTTTTTTTTTAGCAGTGGTACCTGTTTGCAATAAAGTATTTCTGATAAATAATATCACTGTGGCCTCTATGCCTGCTATTCTTCTCAATGTTTGCATACAAATATGTAAAAATAGGCACGAAATATCAACATGCATATTTTTTTTTCCAAAATTGCTAGATCCAGAAAATAAGATTTCTCGTTCGTTAATTGACTGACACAGTTCCATATCTTCTTTGACCCTTGGGTTATGCTGCTCTCCATAGGAGTAGGACACTAGGCGGAAACAAGTTTGACTACGCCTTTAGGGCAGTCCTAGGGGTTATACTTCCACTTCCTGCTATAGGACTTCAGTTTTTTTTTTCTGCCTAGTCAGGAGTAAGGACCTAGTTCATTGCTGGGATCTCTGGTCCTGGCATTTTTTCCTTTTTAAACTGAACTTTTTTTCTTCTTTTTTTTTTTTTCTGCTCCTGTGAGAACTATAATCAACTGCTGGAATGGGCGATGCACTGGATATCCTAGATCCCTATGGTCTTCCCAGTCTGGCCAGCGAGCGCGACCCAACTTTATCTCCATGCTACGTTGGCGGCGGCATTGCCCCACTGGACAGGGGCTGGCCGGCGAGTGAAACGCCTCGCGAGGATGCATAGCCCTGGTCATGACACTGGTCATGACACTGGTCATGACCTGTGTCACAGTGTACCTCTGGCCCACAGCACCCCCATTCCAAGATGGTGTGGTGGACTGCCCAGAGTGGTGCCCGCTCGGTTCCCAGGTGTGGTAAGTAGGGTCTCCCCTCTTCTCTGGGGAATTGTTGGGGTGGACGCGGGCCCTTGGGTTGATAGGCCCCCATGTGCCCTTCCTTCCCACATAGTGCTCTCCCCTCACTAGTGGGGTCCCCCTGCACAAATCACCCTCACCTCCCCCCTTTGTCCCCCCTTCCCCAACCAGGAGGCTATTCTCAGGCGTGGGGTGTCATGCGGTAGAGGGGCTGGAGGGGGGAGGGAGCGCGCCGCCGGTGGCTCACACTAACATTTTTATGTGGTAAATAATATGATGGGGGTCCCTGTTAGGGCCACCCTGGTGGGCTATAGGTACCTGAGGGGCCGTTGGTGCCCTGGGTGTCACGTGGCACCACCATTTTCCTGTGGATGGCTGTTCTGGGCTTCGCCGGCCATGTTTGTGTAGTTTCCCATTGAAGTCAATGCAATGGCCATTTTCTTGTAGCTTGTGGAGAGGTGATGCAGCGGTGGGCCTCTAGGGGCAGTGACTGCACTTCCTCTTCCTTTCAGATCACCGCATGGTAAGCAGCTTGGCGTTCTGTGCCCTTAAGTTGGTGATGGTGAGTCCCTGTGGGTGTGCAGCTCCCTCTTTCTCCTATAGCAGTGCTGCTGGTGTGCTGAGACCTAAAGTACCACTGCTGCAGCGGGGGGGGGATTCTTGTAGCATTTTTTTTTTTTTTTCAGTTATCGCGGGCGGTCCCCAGGTTAACCATGGAGTCCCTGGAGCATGTGTCACTACCTGACCTACTCTCAGAAGCTGCGGGACCCTCTGGGTCTCAGTCTGCCATGTGGGCCATGTCGGAGGTCCTGCAGTCGCTGGTGTCCAAAGTTGAGATGGCCCTTCAAAAATGGCCTAGCAAGAAGCGCCCTCGGCTTCACCTGTATCCTCCTGCCTCTCAGATTCTGAGGTGGATTTGACCGCCGCGGAGTTAACCCACCGGGTTTGCGTTCACCCACCTGACAGCCGCTCATGAAAAGGCGCTTGTGGAGGCACTGATTGTATCAGTGCGGGAAACTTTAAAATTGGAGGACACAGCTAATGCTGCCTCGGTCGCATGGTGGTGGCATTCCTTCATCAAGAGGATTTTCTGGCCTCTATCGATATCATGGACGCTTACATTCATATCCCAATATATGTCAGGCACCAGCGATTTCTTAGCTTTGCCGTGGGAGAGGAGCATTATCATTTTGTGGCGTTATCCTTTGGTCTCTTCTCAGCTCCTCGGGTGTTCACAAAACTGTTGGTCCCAGTGTTAGCCTTGCTCAGGCTGAGGGGGATTGTGGTACTGGGGTTCCTGGCCGATCCTCTTCTGCGAGCAGAGTCTCTGCCTGTCTTAAAAGATGATCTGGACATCACTGTGTGAACTTGGCAAGAATTTGGCTGGAAACTGAATTTTCAGAAATTAGCTCTGACTCCATCCAACTACCTGGACTTGACTTTGGATTCAGCCTCAGCCAGGGTGTTTCTTCCAGGGGCGAAGTTTCAGTGTGCGATTCGACTCCTGTTGTCCAACCGTTGGTCGTCTCTCAGCACTTGCATGCAGGTGCTGGGCTTGATGGTCGCCACCTTTTTGAGGCAGTTCTGTTTGCTCAGTTCCATACCAGGCCTCTGCAAAAGCAGATTCTTGACAAATGGGGCAAGAATACCCAATCTCTTGACAATTTGAACCTGTTGAGCCAGGGTGCAAAGGAATCCTTAATTTGGTGGCTCCGTTCCCTGGCGATTCAACAGGGGAAGTCCTTTCTCCCTCTTTACTGGACAGTGGTTTCCACAGACGCCAGCCTGTCCGGGTGGGGAGGTGTCTTGAGCACAGATTCGGCTCCAGGGGTTTGGACACGGGAGGAGTCCAGTCTGCCGATCAATATCGGGGAGATTCGGGAGATCAGGCTTGCCTGTCCCTGTGGACGGATCGTCTGCAGGCGTACCCGGTAAGAATTCAGTCACCAAAAGTGCTCTAGCGGCAATAGAAGTAGCAGACATTCTAAGGCGGGCAGAGCGATATGTTCGAGCCCTCTCTGCTGTGCACATTCCAGGGGTGGAAAATTGGCAGGCAAACTACCTCTATCAACAGGCATTGGAGCCAGGCGAATGGTCTCTTCACCCAGAAGTGTTTTAACCAGCTGTGTCTCCGGTGGGGGGACTCCCGATGTGGACCTGTTGGCCTCTCGTCTCAACCGGAAGGTTCAGAGGTTTGTGGCAAGATCTCGGGATCCTTTGGCTTACGCCGCCGACACTCTGGTGGGCCCTGGGGGTCAATATTGTCTGATTTCCTCCACTACAGCTTCTGCTGAGACTTCTGCGCAGAATCGAGGCAGAATGGATTCCAGTCATTCTGGTGGCTCCAGACTGGCCTCACCTGTCGTGGTATGCAGTCCTCGTAAGGTGTGTAGCTGATGCTCCTTGGAGACTCCATCTTGGGGAAGATCTTTTGTCTTAAGGGCCGATCTTCCATCCTGCTTTACGGTAGTTGGCTTTAAAGGCCTGGCTATTGAGAGCCGGGTATTGAAGGATAGAGGGTTGTCTGATTCTGTGATTCCTACACTGTTAAAAGCTAGAAAATCTACTTCAAGGAAGATTTATCATCCAGTTTGGAGGGCGTACATTTGTTGGTGTGAGTCTCAGGGGGTTCTCCCTGTTCCTTTTCGGTGTCCCGTCTGCTGGAGTTTCTACAACAGCTTGTAGATTAGCGTTTGGCTCTGGGGACCATCAAGAGCCAGATTTCCACCTTTGCAACCTTTTTCAAACAGCCGTTGGCTGCAAATGCTTTGGTTCAAACTTTCGTCCAGTGGGTTTTGCTAATTGACTCCTCCGGTAAGGTCCCTGGTACCTCCGTGGGACCTCAATCTGTTACTGTCGGTTCTTCAAAAACCACTTTTTGAAAATATTCTTGAAATTCCTCTGCTTATTCTGTCACAGAAGGTGGTCTTCTTGGTGGCTATTACTTCTGCACGCAGGGTGTCTGAGCTGGCTCCGTTATCCTGTCAGTCACCTTACCTGGTGGTTCACAGGGACAAAGTGGTGCTTCGTCCCTGTCAGTCGTTCCTTCCTTAGGTCGTCTTGGGTTTACATTTGAATGAAGACATTGTGTTGCCTTCCTTGTGCCCGAGGCCGAAAAAACATCATAAACAAATTGCTTTGCATTCCCTGGATGTGGTTCAGGCGATCAGGGTGTACCTGGCAGCGATGAATTCGGAAATCGGATTCCTTGTTTGTCCTTACTGATAGATCTCATAAGGGGCAGGCCGCATCTGCTGCGAGCATATCCAGATGGATCAGGCAGATGGTGGTACAGGCCTATTCCATCAGGGCTCAGATTCCTCCTTTCCCTTTTTTTAAGGCGCATTCTACAAGGGCGCTTCCGTCATCACGCGTCAGTGGTCCAGGTGTGCAAGGTGGCCACATGGTCGTCTGTGCATACATTCACACATTTTACAAGGTGTATGTACTCGCATCTGCGGATGCTGCGTTCGGCCACAAAGTTTTGCAGGCTGCTGTTGCAGAGGCTCCTGTCTCTTGAAGGTGTTTTTTACTGGTTGGTGAGCTCCAGTTGTTCCTGGTTAAGCTCCTGGTTTACCTGGTTGGCTATGTTTAGCCCTTTGGGGAATTATGTGTATTGCTGTGTTTTCCACCCCTCATGTTGACACTGCTTTTGGAATGTCCCAAGGGTCAAAGAAGATATGGAGCTGTGTCCGTCAATGAACGAAAGATAAAACTGGATTTTTGTCTTACTGTAAAATCCCTTTCTCTGATGTTCATTGATGGACACAGCACCCACCCCTCTGTTGAGTTGGGTTATGTATTCTTCTGACACTGCTTGTTTCAAAACTGAAGTCCTATAGAAGGAAGTTGGAGTATACCCCCTAGGGACTACCCTATAAGTGTAGTCAAACTTGTTTCCGCCTAGTGTCCTACTCCTATGGAGAGCAGCATAACCCAAGGGTCAAAGAAGATATGGAGCTGTGTCCGTTAATGAACATTATAAAAAAAAAAAAAAAAACGATTTTACGGTAAGACAAAAATCTTTTTTTTTTTTTTGTGCAGTAAATGTATAGTAAATTCTGCAAATTACAGTTTGTAACTACTTCAATACCAGACCCTTTTACCCCCTTCCTGCCCATGCTATTTATCAGCTTTCTGCGCTGTTGTGCTTTCAATAACAATTGCGCGGTCATGCAAAACTGTACCCAAATAAAAAAATGTTTTCACATAAATAGAGCTTTCTTTCAGTAGTATTCACCCCTGGGTTTTTAATTTTCCGCTAAATAAATGGGGAAAAAAATTTGGGAAAAAACTAAAGTTTTTCTAAGTTACTGTTCTAACATTTTGGAAAATAATAATCTTTCCTCATAAATTTAGGTCAATATGTATTCTGCGACATTTCTTTGGTTAAAATAACCCAAGTCTGTGTATATTATTTATTCTGTAAGAAAGTTATAGAATTCACAAACTATGATGTGTATGTGTGTATGTATGTATGTATGTGTATGTATATATATATATGTGTATATATATATATATATATATATATATATATATATCTCAGAAAATTGATCAATCCTGATGTACTGATGGCCGTCTCCCACTTATGGTATCCCTATATTTGGGAGGCAAAGCAGAATTTGTTTTGGGGTGTTGTTATAAGTATGCCTATCCTGTGTGATACATACGTAGCGCGTTAAAATGACAGCTTTGTCAAAAAGACAAAAAAGCTAAAAACATTTATTTTCTTAATTTTCTAAAAAACTACTACTTCACTCACCATGCCTCTAATAAATACCTTTGGATACCAAAGGGGTAATTTAGGGGGTATTTGTACTGTCCTGGCATTTTAGGGCCTCAAGAAATGGGATAGGCAGTCAGTACATCAGAATTGATCAATTCTCAGATATATACGTCATAGTTTGTAGGCTCTAGAACGTTCACATAGACTAAATACTATACTATACTGTACACTGACTTGGGGTTTTTGTTAACCAAACAAATGTAGAGGAATACATTTAGGCCTAAATGTATCAAGAAAGATTATTTACAAAATCTTCTAATGGAAACTAAGAAAAACATGTTTTTTGTTTTTCTAAATTTTTGCATTGGGTACTGTGTTACATGACTGAATAATTGCCATTCAAAGTGGCATCACTGAAAATTTAAAAATGGCTTGGGCAGGAAAGGAGTGAAAGTGTTCAGTATTGAGGTGGTTATTCAACCCATGAATTCAGGAACCGGTGGAGTTGAGCTTTAAAGAGGTTCCAAAGGCTCAAGTTTTTTTTTTTTAACTTAATGAATTCTGTGCAGCAGTCCCCCCCCCCCCACCCTAATACCTACCTGAGCCCCATCTCAATCCAGCGATGTATATGAGCGCCTCGGCTCTCTAGGGACTCTCCCTTCTCATTGGCTGAGCCAGTGGCTCCCGCTGTTGTCAGTCACAGCCAGTGAGCCAATGAGGAGAGAGGGGGTGGGGCCGAGTCATGGCTATGTGTGAATGGACACTCAGAGCCGCAGCTCAGAAGTGAGCCTGCAGATGTGCCCGCATTGCAAGCTGCTTGCACTGGGGGTACTCGGCTGGAGGGAGAGGACAGGGGTGCCGGTGAGGGACCCAAGAAGAGGAGGGGGGATCAGGGCTTTTCTCTGCAAAACCATTACACAGAGCAAGCGAGTATGACATGTTTGTTTTTTTTAATATTGCTTTAAGACTAAAATACAGATTTGTAAAAACACTGAGTCACCACTGGTTCTTTGACGATGAAATCTGTTGGGTTATATGTTCAATTATTTTGATTGTAAGCTCTTCTGAGCAGGGCCCTCCTAATCCTCTTGTATTTTATTGTATTGTATATGTACTGTCTCCCTCTAATATTGTAAAGCGCTGCGTAAACTGCTGGCGCTATAGAAATCCTTATTAATAATAATAATAACTGGTACATTTACAATATAAGATTGCTGTTTTCTTTCTCCACAGGGCGCAATAGGACACCTTGAACGGCATGCAGAAGAGTGCCAAATGAACAAATAAGAAGCACATTACCTCCCATATTGGGATGTTTCTTTCTAAGCAACACAGAGAGATTTTCAGCAACTCAAGGTTTCTCATGCCCAGCAGATTCATTGTTACACTATTGGGTAGTAGAGTGCAGAGTTGCCTTATCTCTCTTTTATTCTTACTGACCGCACAAAGCAACAGCCCAAGCGGCTCCTACATCTATCGTCTTTGTCACTCCAATGTCCAACATCCTTGTATTTCATTTTAAATGGTGTACTTTTCAGTGTTCTGTTACCAAAAAAACCTAATATTTTTCTACATTTCTCAGTCTTTCCTTCATGGGCACAGCATGAAGGAATCTATTGTATTATTTACCTCCTGTTTCCTGTACAAATCTTAAATGGACAATTTTACATTTTTATAGAACGAATAGAGCCTTTTTACATTTTATTTACACTTTTCTAGAAAAAATTCTAGTAAAAGTTAAAATTATTTTTAAAAAATTCCCAATAAGCAGATATGGTTTTCTCCCTTTGGCACTAATTGTGTTTTTGTTGCCCTATAAATACTCAGATCCTTATCAAATTAATCTTAATAACCTTTAATACAAGGCTCTGTTAAGCTGAGGATACAAATGTGGAATAATAGGATTGTGATATCCTGATTCATCAGATTGTGACACTAACAAATGTATATCTTTAATTGAAAAATAATTTGAGATCAATCAGTCAAAAGGCTCGAAAATGTTACAAAGCTTGTTATAGATTTCAGACTGTTTGTCAACTTCCGTATGATGTTCCCATTGTTATTGTTTTAAATACTATGAAAGACTACTAATGGAGTCAGTCTGTAGAGGCAGGGTTTTTTTTTTTTTTTTGGCAGAGGGGAAAACCAATGCCTGACTTGTTCAGTTGGTTCTTTTTCAGTATTCTCTTACTGCTGTTGGTAATGTGAGTGGCATGGCTGGGGCTTTGCATCCTGACATTTCAATGAAAATTATGTTCGGAGGAGGGGAAGCTATAGTATTTTTTTAGAGTACACATTTTGCTCTATTATTTTTAACATCAGCTGATAGTAATTCCTTGACTCCTGTGACTCTGACATTTTTACGTGCCTTCTATACTTTAATTTTATACAGATTTTCGAATGCTTCTACTATGAATCATCAGTTTGTCAGGGGATGTGACTAGGATCCCATGTTTAGGAACTGTTAAAGTGTACCTAAACCCAAAATAATAAATGTGACCTATTGCTTTTTACCAGCCCTTGGATGTGGTGACTGCCTGAATTTTTTTTTTTTTCAGGCTGGTAACATTTAGAGCAAGTACAGAAAATACCTGTTGAACTTGCTAGAAATGTGATGTCCTTGCCACTTACTGTGAGCTGGCCTGTAGGCAGAAACAATGTCCTAGCTCTTTTGTAAACTACTTATCCCATCAATCCACCATGTAATGGGGATGAACAAAGGCAGGCAGTTTAGAAACCCAAACTGCATGACAACCATAGCTCCCTCCACTAATACCATGGGGAAGTGAGTGTAGTCATGAAGGAAGAAGTGTGTTATGTTTAGCATTATTATGTTGAAAAAAAAGCCTGAAGAAGGAAAATAAATGTAGCCACCACTTTTAGGCTGCATTCACATGTCAGCTTATAATCGTGGGCAGAACCGCCGCGGTTCCGCCCGCGATTCGGAGATTTATTGCAAATCGCGGGACGCCTAGTGTTGCCCGTTGATTTGCAATAGCCCCCCAAACGCCGAGCAATGTTGCCGCGATTTACGCCCGCCGAATCGTGGCAACATCGCGCAAACAAAATCGCGGGACGCAATACGCTCCAAAGAAGCTCTTGTACTTTTTTGGAGCGTATTGCGTCCCGCGATTTTGTTTGCGCGATGTTGCCGCGATTCAGCGGGCGTAAATCGCGGCAACATCGCTCGGCGTTTGGGGGGCTATTGCAAATCAACGGGCAACGCTAGGCGTCCCGCGATTTGCAATAAATCTCCGAATCGCGGGCGGAACCGCGGCGGTTCTGCCCGCGATTATAAGCTGACATGTGAATGCAGCCTTAAGGGACTGATAAGCTTTAAGGGACTGATAAGCTACAATATATTATTTTTTTTTTTCATTTTGGTCTGAATACAATGTAGTTTTTTTATTTTTTTTAAGGGCAAAAATCTGGCCCGTAAACTTGCACTGACTGAGAGGACAGTAGAGCACAGTCACAGTGCAGTATCACAACGCAGAGCCTACATATGTAACCAACAATGTGACTGCACCTTTATGTAAATAACTACAAATAATACACGGTTTTAAAATAAATCAATAATGCCCATTGATAGGATTATTTACATCTGTAAAAATAATATGGTTTCCCCTTGAGTGCTTTATTTCATGGCATAATATATTGAGCAATATTGTATCCTAAACATTGGAGGTCTGACTACATCCATTGAGCAACCCTGAGATGTCTGAAAAAACTATATATATATATATATATATATATATATATATATATATATATATATATATATATATATATATATATATATATATATATATATAGGCCTTTGACCCTTTATGGATCCTTTACAACTTGAAACTTGACCATACAAAGTAACTCTGGATGTGTCTCACGGTGAGGATAATGGCCCTATATTCTAGGAGCACCTGTGCCCTATGGAGTTACTTTTCCTTTGCTCCCAATGGCAGCTCTTTAGAAAACCAACCACAGTAACCTTGGCAATCTGCTTTCATTCATCTGGATATCTGATTTGGTTATTATGGGTTTCACCGCTTTATTGCTCTTCACACTTTGCCATGACATAAACTCCTACACGTATCTTTATAGTGATGTCGTAAATATGCTGTTTGATGGCATGGGTCTATTACAGCAAAACAGGCATATAAATTCTGACTTTACAGTATGTGGGGATAACTTGAATATCTTTCTCATCACTATCATATTTTTGTGTGTTCATTTGTATTGGTATTGTGTTACTGCGTCTGTTAGGCAATAAAGTTATATTATAGTATCCCCAGACACAAGAATTGTGTTCAGAACTGTAAAAAGTCAGCCTTTAAAATGGGCCCAATTCTGCTTCATTTGTGAGCTTGGGCCCCAAATTTTATTTTAAGTGGCACTTAGGTTATTTTATTGTTTGATTCGTGTGTTTTAAGTTAATTTCTCATACACTTACTATGCAGATCTTCTTTTAAGGTATTTTATAGTGCCACTGATAAGTATGAAATAAAAACCTCATTCTATTTATTTCATATAAAACAGAAAATTGAATTGAATTCTGCCGTGAAGTTAGGTAGGTGTGACATTATGATGTACAAGTGATTGAATGTGTGTTGTGGGGAGTCGGCAAAAGTATAAAAAAAATAAAAAATATTCCACAAAACAAGAAAAACACAAAAACCATCTTCCAGTTGTGTGTGAGTGGTATAGCCACAAAACTAAAGATTACTTTGTTTTTGTTGGGTTGTTTGTGTGTGCATGATGCATAGCTGTCTTTTCGTTTATTTTAGGAGTCTTGAAACTTCAATACAGCAAAAATTTACAGATAATGGCTTTACAGTACCTAACAGCAGCAGTCCTGTGAGTTTCCACAAAGCTAAATTTAGCAGTGTTTTAAGGTACAATATTATTACCCAGCATCAATGTACGCACCCAAAGAAATCACAGGGAATGTTGTCAGGCACTGGAAAACTATTTTTTGGTATGTGCCATTGTAACTTACTTTGTGGGACAATTACTGCAGAACCTACCTGTTCTGTATAAGTAAATCTAAGTTTGTAAGTTGTAAGTGGTTTCGTTTTTTTAATTGCCACTGTCCCAAAATCAAAATATGCATGCAAAATGTAAGTTCCAATGGGATTTTAAAAGCAACGTAAACAATAATCTACAAAAGTATATATATAAAAAAAAAAAAACCCCAACTTTTATTACAATAGTTTATGTAAAAAGCAAATAATTGGCTTTTAGTCATGAAATTACATATTTGCTGGTACATTACAAATATGCATGATGCTCTTTTACCAGTCAATAGCTGGGGTGCTTATGAG
The DNA here is from genome assembly GCF_965119305.1 of Pelophylax lessonae. NCBI lineage: Eukaryota > Metazoa > Chordata > Amphibia > Anura > Ranidae > Pelophylax > Pelophylax lessonae. The sequence goes on along the minus strand of NC_138780.1, from coordinate 123,525,082 downwards.
AGCATATCCAGAGTATAACAAGAGTGTAATTGTTATACTCCAGATAAGCTCTCATAGGCTCCCCAGCTTTGGATTTTTATAGGAGTAGCATGTGTCATGTCTGGAGGAAACCAGGCACGGCTCATCACCTGGCCAATGCCATCCCTACAGTGAAGCATAGTGGTGGCAGCATCATGCTGTGGGGATGTTTTTCACCGGCAGGAACTGAAAGACTAGTCAGGATCAAGGAAAAGATGAATGCAGCAATGTACAGAGACATCCTTGATGAAAACCTGCTCCAGAGCGCCTCTGGACCTCAGACTGGGACGAAGGTGCATCTTCCAACAGAGCAACAACTCTAAAGCCCCGTACACACGTTCCGAATGTCGGCCGAACGATCGGCCGTCTTTTGTCCGGTGCTGTCCTGTCGGTGGAAAAGTGCTAAAGACTGCACACGAATTTTGTCGGCCAACAACAGCCGACTGCAGAAGTGATGTCATGCAATGGTTAACTTTCCGTGTGTTTTTTCTTCTCTGAGCATGCCCAGTCTTGCTCATCTGCTGTTAGTCGGCCGAATTCTGTACTGACTGGCGAACAATCGGCCGTTCTGGTGACGGCCAACAAAAATTTAATAGCCTGCACACCCGATTCTGTTCGGCCGAAAAGTCGCAGTCGGTTGTTGGAAGCATTATACTAACAAGCCGACAATCGGCCGATCGTTCGGCGGCCGAATATTTATGGCCGACAATCGCTACGTGTGTACGGGCCTTTAGCACACAACCAAGATAACAAAGGAGTGGCTATGGGACAACTCTGTAAATGTCCTTGAGTGGCCCAGCCAGAGCCCAAACTTGAACCCGATTGAACATCACTGGAGAGATCTGAAAATGTCTGTGTACCGATGCTCCCCATCCAACCTGATGGAGCTTAAGAAAAATTAGAAAAATTGCCCAAAAATAGGTTTGCCAAGCTTGTAGCCTTAAACTCAAAAAGTCTTGAGACTGTAATTGGTGCCAAAGGTGCTTCAACAAAGTATTGAGCAAAGGCTGTAAATACTTATGTACGTGTGATTTTTTTTTTTTTTTTTTTTTTAATAAACTTGCAAAGATTTCAAACAAACTTCTTTCACGTTGTCAATTATGGGGGTATTGTTTGTAGAATTTTGAGGAAAAGAATGAATTTATTCCATTTTGATATAAGGCTGTAACATAAAAAAAAAATGTGTAAAAAAGTAAATCGCTGTGAATACTTTCCGGATGCACTGTCATGTACCAGCAAATATGTAATTTTATGACTAATAGCCGATTGTTTGTTTGCTTTTTATATTTACTAATGTATTAAAGTTTTTATATGTTTTTATTATACTTTTGTTGATTATTATTTATTTTGCCTTTAAATCCCATGGGAACTTGCATGCATGTGTGAGAGTAACGAGCATTGGTACCTGTGGCAAGTAAGTGGAAATCTTTTCGTGATGAAAAATTATGTTTCATTGGATATTAGAGTTGCTAGGTACCAATGATCTTTACTGCAAAACTGAAGAGAACTTGTCACAAACATATTAATTGCAGGATTACATGTCCTGTGTGTTGTGCACTTTGGAGTTGTCTGTTGACACTGCGTGCCCTCTTTTGCACAGGAGAATCCTAATAATCAGTTTGCCAATGCTTGGAAGTCAAAGCTGTCTACTGATTCCAGGGTGGTATTGTCATTTACATAAAAACTGAGTATTTGCATGAAGAAGACATTGGCACTCTAGTGACAAGGGTTTTCCTTGGCAGAGGGTCCTTTTGGCCACAAATGTTTTTGTTTCCCTAAAAAAAAAAAAAAAAAAGCCTGTAATACTTAGCCAGTAGCTATGCAGAGCTGAGCATCTCACTGTATCCTCCAAATATTTATTATAACAGTTTGTAAGGGAGAATGCAAAAAAAAACTCTGCTTATGTGTATTGCACTGGCTCTGGAACCCCAGAGAAACAATGATTAACAATATAAACAATAATACATTTGCAAGCGAATAATGTGAATGTGTATTGTGGTAAAATTTTATAATTCTGATATTCCTCCTACCATGCTAATGTCATTTCTTGCAATACATTGTTTGGAGCGTGCACAGCAGTTGAGCCCTTATTTAATAGTGCCAAGTTTTAGAATTGCCTTGATAGGCTTTGATGTCTGTGTTCCATGATTTTACACCTCTGTCCATAGTCTTTTTTTTTCTTTTTCTCCTTCTTTCCACAAATCTCTGATCATAATTTTGGTATTTGAGGGCTAATATGAGCTAATAAATCGGTTAAATGAATAACCTTGTTTCCTTGTTTTTTATTTATTCATTCCATTCTTTCTCAAACATTCAGGGGCTCTATTAATGAAAAATTAGCTGGACAAATTCCACAAGCATTCACCCAGCCGTAACCAATTTTATTTTATTTTTTTTCTAATATAATTATTGGCCATTATTGTCACCCCATCTAGTGGCCATAATGTTGTGTTACAGCTTGTCAAATGCTAGTGAATATTCAACCAACACATTTTTTTACTTTTTATAAATGAGCCCCTGTGAGTCGTGTTTTGGAAGCATCCCAGTAGGAGCACATTTGGGTTTGTGGCACCTAGAGAAAAGCAATGTAAAACAGCCAGTCCCAGCAAACGATTAAAGAGACCCATTCAATTGTCCATGCAGATCCCTTAAAACTGCTTTGTTTAGCCAAGCAACTGGGGAAAGCCCCTATGTTAACTCCTACGAGACAGTTATACGACACTATGGACTGTTTTTTTTCTTCCTCCCCTTGTGATACTGCTGGCTCTCCGATCAGCCGACGGAAGCACTGGCTGGTTGCTCTGGTTTTCTGGTGGGACGAGAGAGCCAGAGAAAGCTGCAGAAGGGAAAGGACATCCAATCCCGCTGATTGTAAAAGCAATCCAATGGCTACAACAGCCACATACCAGAAAAATGAAGTGTTGTGTTAACAAACGCTTTAAGTGATATCTGCTCTGCAAAGTTTTTTTGTAAGCTACTGTATCACACCCCTTATCAACCTCTTTCATACACATAGCCTCATGTATCAGGTACACACCTACGTGTTGGGCCCTTGACCATCCACCCGCTGCAAGAACACACACATCATCTGAAACGTTGTTATCCTTTAAACTGCACAGACACTTGGCCACTTGCAGCATGGCCTCATGAGAATCTGATTTGTACTATAATTACCTTTCCCTCTCCCACTCACTCATGGGCACCATCTACTGCAAACCAAACCTTTCCCTGCATGACCGTTTTTCATTTTCACATTGGTAACCCCCAGGGCTTGACAAATTTGCTTTGAATCTATCAGAAAATTCCAAGCTCAACTTACCGACCAGCTGGCAATCAACCAAATTATCCTGTCAAACAGTATGTGGAAAAACAGGGGTTTAGTTTGCACACATTTGCAAATGCATGCTGAAGAGCCACTTCACGGCACCCCAGTATTATCTGCAGTCCAATCTAAATTTTGAGAGCCTCCATAGTAGCACATGCATTATAATGTTACAGGATAATTCTGTTGGTTGTAGGCTGGTCGGTAAATTGAATTGTTTTTAGTTTTGCTTGACATGCATTGCTCTTCCATGTGCTCCTTTTTGCAAAGCCCAGTTATAGGTGGGGACAGTGGCTATTTGTACTGTTCGAATACTGGTGAGGGGATGCACTGGACACATTTGCTGCCATTGTGCTATATGCAGGGCGTCCAGTGTGCCCCTGTGCCTTTAGGGAGGGGAGGGGTTCCCTCAAGGCTCACCTGCCATCTGCTCGGGTGGTGGGAGTTGCTCGCTTCTGGTGCCAGCAGTGGATGGGCTGGCGGACGTCAGACACACTAAGATGTGGTTTTTGGTTGCTGTGGCGACCTGGCACCTGGTATTTGTCAAGCCCTGGTTTATCCTGCATGCCGCTTTTACATTTGCACATATTTTTTTGGCTTATTGGATGGCTTGCACATATGTATTTAATCCGGCCCTCTCACTAGTCTGGTAACAGGGACTGTTCTCCAGGATCCCCAATTTCTCACATTATAGAAGAGCACATCAAAATACCATGTGAAGAATTATAATAATTTATTAATCAGCGCAATACCATATATCTAAAAAATATAAACCGCACAATATACTCTACCCCAATATTAGTGCATAAGTGCAAAAATTATTATTAATAATGAATTGCCGCTCGTATTAAAAAGTGCTTTCACTTCACTCCAATAAATATAACTGTAATGAAAATACAGCGCAATCTCAACTCATCTGTGTATAACCAACATTGTTTCTACATAAAAAGATCTTTTAGTATCGTGAGAAAGGATCGATACAAAGTGACTAACTACAAAAAACTCCAAGTGAAATAAACATACAATGTTTGTTTCACCAGAGTCAATGCTGTTCCCCCATTAGGCATGGTTAAAATCTGAATGGATGGATGTATCAGGATCCCAGTTTTTCCTCCAGCTTTGACTCCTGTTTCACCAGAGTCACAGAACACTGTTTCCCATTAGGGATGGTCAATCTCTGGATGGATGTCTCTGAATGTATCAGGAACAGCTCATCACCCTGAACACACCATCCCCACTGTCAAACATGGTGGTGGCAGCATCATGGTTTGGGCCTGCTTTTCTTCAGTAGGGACAGGGAAGATGGTTAAAATTGATGGGAAGATGGATGGAGCCAAATACAGGACCAGTCTGGAAGAAAACCTGATGGAGTCTGCAAAAGACCTGAGACTGGGACGGAGATTTGTCTTCCAACAAGACAATGATCCAAAACATAAAGCAAAATCTACAATGGAATGGTTCACAAATAAACATATCCAGGTGTTAGAATGGCCAAGTCAAAGTCCATACCTGAATCCAATCGAGAATCTGTAGTAAAAACTGAAAACTGCTGTTCACAAACGCTCTCCATCCAACCTCACTGAGCTCGAGCTGTTTTGCAAGAAGGAATTGGCAAAAATTTCAGTCTCTCGATGTGCAAAACTGATAGAGACATACCCCAAGCGACTTACAGCTGTAATCGCAGCAAAAGGTGGCGCTACAAAGTATTAACTTAAATGGGCTGAATAATTTTGCATTTGTTAAAGTTTGAAATATCCAATAAATTTGGTTCCACTTCATGATTGTGTCCCACTTGTTGTTGATTCTTCACAAAAAAAATGTTTTAGATCTTTGTTTGAAGCCTGAAATGTGGCAAAAGGTCGCAAAGTTCAAGGGGGCCAAATACTTTCGTAAGGCACTGTATAATGGTCCACCATAGGGAACAAAAACAATATATGTAGTGCTCGCTTTAAAAACATTTATTATCACACAAATTAAAAGAGCTCACTCACATAATGTAGCACTTATCCATTCCAGCTGTAATATGCTCCTAGTCTATTGCATATATATGGAGGCAGAAGCTGATATTTGGCTATACCCACGACCATTATGGATTTTTACGGCTGAAAGCCAGTGGATGTATACTAGGAGCATATTACAGCTGGCAGGGCTTAGTGCTACATTATGTGAGTGAGCTCTTTTCATTTCTGTGATAATAAAAGTTTTTGCAGAGAGCACTAGATATATTGTTTTTGTTCCCTATGGTGGACCATTACATGAGGAAAAACTGGGATCCTTATACATCCAGAGACATCCATCCACCATTCAGAGTTTTGAACATGTAATAGATACATTGTATCTATTTACAAATACCTCAACGTTGATCTCAGCATAGAAATAAACTATTCGGTCGCAAAGAGTATAAGAGGACACGAGACCATACAATGCGATTTAGAGGAGAAGCAATTTAACCTTAGGCCAGGGGTCTTCAAACTATGGCCCTCCAGTTGTTTAGGAACTACAATTCCCAACATGCCTAGTCGCGTCTCTTAATCTCAGAGTTTTACCATGCCTCATGGGATGTGTAGTTCCGCAACAGCTAGAGGGCCGTAGTTTGAGGATCCCTGCCTTAGGCTATGTAAGGGGTACTTTACAGTAAGGACAATTTGATTGTGGAACTCTCTTCCACAAATAGTGGTAAGTGCGGGGAGTGTGGCTACTTTTTAAAAGACTCTTGGACATACATCTCCAAGAACAAAACAATCAGGGGTATGGGAAATGAATACATCCACACACCACACAGGTTGAACTGGATGGGCTGTTGTTTTTTTTTTTTTTCAACCTCAACTACTATGTAACTATGTAACTTATTTCACATTGAGTCTTTTGTATTTAGTCTTTGTATTGATCCTTACTAAAAGATCTTTCTCTTACGTCCTCCGACAGTCGCCGCCATCTTCATATTCGTCACAATGGGTATTAGTCCCTGCTTCGTAGGAGTAGCTAGGCAACAGAATATGTCAATATTAAAGGTTTTAACATATTCCCACCCCCAGGGGGTGGTCCCCTCAGACAATACCCTCCCATTTCCTGTATCCATTCCTCAGTTTCAATGTCTAGCTTGTCAGGAGTGGCTGCATGTCTCTATGCTGGGGCTTTTGTCTCAGCCTTTCTCTTCTTTTTTGATTTTATTTGAGTTTTTTTTCTCTTTCTTTACTTAGCTGTTATTTTTACCAGCATCAGTTTAGTTCTTCTGATGAAGAGGATCATGCGGGCTGCGTCTCGGGCTGACCCCCCTGGTCGCAGGTTGTGGGTCAGTGGCTTCTCAGCCCGCCATCGAGCGTTCAGTCAGGTACCGCTCCTGGCGTTCTGAACGACCCATCCCTGTTCGGTGCAGGGATGCTATGGTGAGGTGGCTACCTCACTGGATGCTGTGCGGTTTCTTAACCCACCTTTGCTGCGTCCTGGATGCGACTCTCCCTGTCTCATGTACAGCGGCTTGTTCGCCTGTGCGGGTTCCCCACGCCACCTATGAGGTAAGTGTAATCTATGTGGGGACCTGTCTGTCTGGGGGGTGTCAGTCTGGGACTGTGTTACCCTGCCTCTGTCACACTGTAAATGTTCCCTATCTCTCTGGTGCTTGCTGTGGGCTGCAAGGAGGGGGACTGTGCTGCACTTCTGTGTCAGACTGGGCTTGTGTGTCAGACTGTGTGCTGTAAAACATGCATGAATCGTGTTGGGGCACATTACTGAGACCGCTGCGGCGGTCCGCCATGTTTACTGTGCATTTCACTGAGGTGAGGGAGCGGAGTTTTCGGCGCCAAACGACGCCATTTTGTCAGCGCTCGCTCCGGCCGCATGGTAACACTGCTGGTGGCCATTTTCTTGTAGCCTTCCATAGGCTTGCACAGAAGCGCCCTGTATTACATCACATCCTTTTCCCTGGGCGCACCGATCGGAGCAGCAGCAGCAGCAGTGGTCTTTACAGGTTTTATCCTCTCTATCTCTGTGTCCTTGGCCTAAGTTTAGCCTTTATCCCTGTGGGGGTCTCGATTGTGCTAGTGTGTGTGCGCGGTGGGCAGCGCTCGCCGCGCTTGTTGTAGGGGCTGTTAACCCTTTATTTTCCGGTCTGATCGGGGGGCAATGGATTCTCAGAAAAGCAAATATCCTACCACTTTGGTGGGTTCATGAGGGACTGCTGTTTCCACCCCAGGGGGGGATTTGGCTGCGGTTGTGGCTAATCTTGCTGCTCAGGTGCAAATGCTGGTGGCTGCTCAATCCACAAAATGGCCCAGAGTTTTAATTTCCTCTGATTCAGAGGATGATGGTGATGGGGCTGCTATGGCTGGGGTCTCCTTAGCGGGGTCCCGTTCCTCCCTGGATCTTGTGGGGTCCGAGGTGGAGGCTGAGGTAGAAGGGGTGGATAATTCTCCCCCTGGCTCGCCTGAAGAGCTTGCACTCATGGATGAATTGATTGCTTCTATCAAGCAAACGCTGCATTTACAAGATGAACCATGTCCTCCTGCTGATCTGGCGGCTTATGGGACACAAAAAAGGCGCAAGTCATCGCAGGTTTTCCCCTGCACGGAGGATTTTCAGCGCGCTGTTAAGGAGCAATGGCGCAATATACGCATGCCTTTTGCTGTACCAAGTAGGTTCAGGCTGCGTTCTCCCTTCACACCCGCTACTGATGAACGTTGGTGTGTGCCACCTCCGGTGGATCACGCGGTGGCGGTTTTGAATAAGTACACTGCGGTTCCCTCAGAGGACGCCTCGGTGTTCCGGGATGCCACGGACAGGAGACTGGAGTCTCTTGCCCACCATACTTACTCTGTTACCGGGTCTATGCTGAAAGCTTTATTTGCTTCACTTATGACAGCCCAGGCTGTCGCGAATTGGACGCAGGTGCTTAGGCGCGTTCTGGTGGCTGAATCTGCCTCCCCGGCGACTTTGGATATGGTGGATCAAATCCATCAGGGAGTCATGTATCTGTGTGATGCGGACCTGGATATGGTACCGCTGGCTGCACGTGTGCGCAGTGTGGCGGTGTTGTCTCGCCGCTTGGTTTGGTTGAAGTGTTGGTCTGTGGACCAATCTTCGCGCAAAACCTTGGCCAATCTGCCTTATGATGGGTCTCGCCTTTTTGGCGACTCTTTGGATACTTCCACAAGCCCTTCAAGGGTCAAGGCTCCCATAAGAAGTCAGGTAAGCAGAAGTCCGGGCAGTCCGGACAAGCTGCGCGTAACAATGCGGCCTGAAGGGGCGCCCTCGCCCAGTTCTGGGGTGGGGGGTCGCTTGCTCGGTTTTCTTCAGCCCTGGCTGGCCCGGGTTCGGGCCAGGTGGGTTCAGGAAATCATTCGGTCTGGCTACAAGATCGAGTTTCTCTCTCGGCCGGAGAGCAGATTTTTTCCCTCAAATCTTCAACTGTCTCCGGATCCTTTGCGGGCTCTGCGCCTGGCGGTGCGGGACCTGCGGGCTCAGGGAGTGGTGCTTCCGGTACCTCACCGGGACAGATTTCGGGGGTTCTATTCCAATCTGTTCACTGTGCCCAGAAAGGAGGGCAAAGTTCGTCCGATCCTGGACTTGAAGGCCCTGAACCGCTTTGTGCGGGTTCGCAAGTTCCGCATGGATTCACTGCGGTCGGTGGTGGCTGCCCTGGTTCCAGGGGAGTTCATGGCCTCCATCGACTTGAAGGATGCGTACGAGGGTCACCAGAGGTACCTTCTATTCGCCATTGCGGAGGATCACTACCAATTCGTGGCATTGCCTTTTGGTCTCGCCTCTGCCCCGCGGGTGTTCACCAAGGTGCTTGCACCGGTTCTGGCTTTGTTGAGAGCCCAGGGCATCTCTGTCCTGGGGTATCTGGACGTCATTCTGGTTCGATCTGCGACCAACCAGGGTCTGGTGGAGGCCCTGTCCGTCACAATGCAAACTCTACAGGAGTTTGGGTGGACGATAAATGTTCCAAAGTCGACACTGTGTCTGTCGGTTCGTCTTCCCTACCTGAGAATGGTCCTGGACTCAGTCCAGGCGAAGGTCTTCCTACCGGACGACAAACTCAGGACTCTTCAGGAAGAAGTCAGGTCCCTCAGGGACGCTCCGTGCTCGTCCTTCCGGGCGTGCATGCGGTGTCTGGGATTGATGGTCTCGGCTTTCGAGGCGATTCCCTTCGCCCAGTTTCACACGAGGGGGCTCCAGGCGGAGATCCTGTCCAGGTGGGACGGGCGACCACAGTCTCTGGAACTCCAGATTTCCATTGAGTCATCGCACCAGAAGGGATCTTCTGTGGTGGCTCCAGTCCCCGTCGGTGTCGGGGGGCAAGTCTTTTCGTCCTCTTTCGTGGACGGTGATCACCACGGATGCCAGCCTGTTGGGCTGGGGTGGTGTTCCGGGCGTTCTGTCCGCCCAGGGAACTTGGTCGGAGGAGGAATCCTCCCTTCCGATCAATATTCTAGTATTGCGAGCGATAAATCTCTGCCTCCGTCGTTGGACGGACAGGCTGCAGGGCTGCCCGGTTCGGGTGCGGACGGACAATGCCACGGCGGTGGCTTACATCAATCGCCAAGGGGGCACCAGGAGTGCCCGAGTGGCTCGAGAAATGGCCGACATTCTGTCTTGGGCCGAGACACACGTCCCGGCGAGATCGGCGGTTCACATTCCGGGGGTGGAGAACTGGCAGGCGGATTATCTGAGCCGCCAGACCCTGGACCAGGGGGAATGGTCCCTCCACCCGGATGTCTTCCAGATGTTGTGCGCGAAGTGGGGTCTTCCGGAGGTCGACCGGTTCGCGTCTCGTTTGAACAACAAGGTGAGAAGGTTCGTGGCGAGAACGCGCGATCCTCGGGCAGACGCGTCAGACGCGTTGGTAGTCCCGTGGCATCAGTATCGGCTGATGTATGCGTTTCCACCGATTTCAATTACTGTCCAGGTTCCTTCGCAGGTTGCACTCGGAACAAAACACAGTGATTCTTGTGGTGCCGGACTGGCCTCGCCGGTCCTGGTACGCAGATCTCGTGAATCTGGCGATCGACGCTTCATGGCGTCTGCCTCTTCGGGTAGATCTTCTGTCTCAAGGGCCGATATTCCATCCTGCTTTACAGTCGCTGGCTTTGACGGCCTGGCTGTTGAAACGGAAATCCTGAAGGATAGGGGTCTCTCTCCTGAGGTCGTTCACACTTTGATCAATGCGAGGAAATTTTCCTCGGGGAAGGTCTATTACCGTGCTTGGAAGGCGTATTTTGCCTGGTGTGAGTCCAGGAGGGTCTCACCTCGCACCTACTCGGTGTCTAGAGTGTTGTCCTTCCTTTAGACGGGTGTCGACCAGCGCTTGGCGCTGGCTACGATCAAGGGTCAGGTGTCTGCGCTGGCTGTTCTTTTTCAACGTCCTGTGGCATCTAACTCCTTGGTTAGCCCCTTTGTTCAAGGGGTACGACATCTGGTCCCTCCTAGGAGGGATCCTTTGTCTCCTTGGGACTTGAACCTTGTTCTGTCCGTATTACTACGTGCTCCTTTTGAGCAGATCAGGGAGATCTCGTTGTCTATGCTGTCCAAGAAGGTCGCTTTTTTGGTGGCGATCACTGCGGCTCGCAGAGTGTCGGATGACGGTTTTGTCCTGCAAGTCTCCGTACCTGGTCGTTCACTTGGATACGGTGGTCTTACGACCTAACCCTTCTTGTCTTCCGAAGTGCGTTTCGGATTTTCATGTCAATGAGGACATTGTCTTGCCTTCGCTCTGCGCGAAGCCTAAGCATCCGAAGGTGGTACAGTTACACTCCTTGGATGTTGTTCGGGCGATTAGGGTTTACCTGAAATCGACTGAGTGTTTTCGCAAGACGGATTCCTTGTTTGTACTTCCGGATGGTTCTCGGAAGGGCATGGCGGCCAACACTTCCACCATCGCCAAATGGATCAGACAGACCATTGAACAGGCATATGCTTTGAAGGGGAAAGTTCCCCCTATGCCTGTGAAGGCGCACTCTACCAGATCGTGGAGTACGTCTTGGGCCTGTCGTCATGGGGCTTCTGTGGCCCAGGTGTGTAAGGCGGCGACCTGGTCGACTGTACACACTTTCACAAAATTCTACAGAGTAGATGTTCAGGCATCGGCAGATGCTTCCTTTGGCCGCAAGGTTCCTAGTGCGGCAGTTCTTTGTTTTGGACCCTTTATCTGTTCGGGATTTGTTTCTTATCCCTGGGTTATTTGTTTTCCTGGGTTGTTGCTCCTGTTGAGCAAATTTTTTCAGGTTGCCCAGCTGGGTTCCTTCTTTTGATAAGGTTCCCTTCTCTGATGTGGAGACGGCGTTGCCTTTAGGCGCGACTGCGTTTCCCACCCCTCATGTTTGCACTGCTTTGGGACGTCCCCATTGTGACGAATATGAAGATGGCGGCGACTGTCGGAGGACGTAAGAGAAAACGGAATTTTTGTAAAATCTTACCTGTAAAATTCCTTTCTCTGAGTCCTCCGACAGTCGCCGCCCCCGCCCCTCTTTTGGGGTTTGATGTACTCTCTACTGCTATTCCACTGAAACTGAGGAATGGATACAGGAAATGGGAGGGTATTGTCTGAGGGGACCACCCCCTGGGGGTGGGAATATGTTAAAACCTTTAATATTGACATATTCTGTTGCCTAGCTACTCCTACGAAGCAGGGACTAATACCCATTGTGACGAATATGAAGATGGCGGCGACTGTCGGAGGACTCAGAGAAAGGAATTTTACAGGTAAGATTTTACAAAAATTCAGTTTTTTATGTAGAAACAATGTTGGCTATACACAGATGAGTTGAGATTGTGCTGTATTCCAAAGTAAAAATCAAAAAATCTCTTTTTTTTTTTTTTTCAATAATTGGCTTTTTTTTATCAAAAATTAAAATTTTTAAGAACTTTTTTTTGTGTGATTAATAGTTAATGGGGCATGACCCAGAACCCTAGGCACTTTTTAGGGGCATTTATTGGGCTTTAGGGCTTAAAAATTTTGTTTTTTGATTACCGAAGTTCGGGTCCCATTGATTTCAATGGGGTTCTGAAATCCGGGCCGAACTTTCGGGAAGTTCGGATGTTCTGGCCGAACCGAACTTTTCAAAAGTTCGAACCAAAAGTTCGATCCTGACTGCAAAGAACCCAAAAAATGCCTTCTATTAAACCGGCAAGGTGTTACAGCAGCGAAGCGATACTCCTGTGCTGAAAGTTTTCTAATACAAACAATCTTTTTTGTTATGGTTCTGGACATGCTACAGAGCTGAAACTTCACATGTACACGTTTTAGACCCCCCAGATACTAAATCCAAAGTGAAAATAAAAAAATCTTTTTTTTTTAATTTTTTCAATAATTGGCTTTTTTATCAAAAATGACAATTTTTAAGAACTTTTTTGTGTGATTTTGTGTCTGGGGGTCTAAAAGGTGTACCTATGAAGTTTCAGCTCTGTAGCATGTCCAGAACCAGAAAAAAAAGGATTGTATGTATTAGAAAACTTTCAGCTCAGGGGGTTAGCTTCTCTCCTCGGTTTTCATTGGCATTTTTTTGGGTTCTTTTGAGGCAGGCAAAACATCTGAACTTGTGTATAGTGGTATATATACACACATAATTATATGTATATAGACACCTAGCCATATATAGGTGTGATAGTAGCAGAAATATATTACTGTAAATGATTTCATTAGCGCAAGCATTTATTTCTGCTACTATCACACCTATATATGTCTAGGGGTATATATACAGACATATATGTGTATATATACCCCCTATACACATGTTCAGATGTCATGTCTGACATCAAACATGTCCTCAAAAAAGCACTGGCAGTGGCAGCCCCTGCAGCATGAAAAATGCTTGGCTGGTGAGAAGCCATATTCCTGTGCCGAAGCAATTCAGAGAAATGATCATTTCTCTATAGCGGTCACCCTGCTATGGAAGGGTTTTGTCACCCTGCCATAGCAGTCACTGCCAGTTAACCCTACACTACACTACGGTCCCCTTACACTTAACACTTTCCCTACAGAAACTAAATTTTTGAAGCTAACTTAAGTGTAAAGGAGCACTCTAACTACACTAGATATCCCTTTCCTCACACTAATAAATGCTAAATGACACTTTTAAAGTAAAATTAACAGAACTGCTTCCACTCTCTTCCATGTCCAGTATAACAATGCTAGGAATATGGCGGGGGCGATCTTATATACTGGGGGGCGTATTCACTAATGATTGGTCTAGGGACCCTCTAGTCACTCCAATCACATTCCTAGCATTCTCCTGCCCCCTCAATTGGCTTTTGCTAATGGTTCTAATCCAATCACGGGCTTTTAAAGCCCATTTCCTGAAGCATTGCATTTTGGTCGGTTCTGGTTGCCAAATTCCGAACTTTTTGGGCAAAAAGTTCTAAATTCGGCCGAACCTCGAACACCCAATGTTTGGGCCGAACCGTTCGATCATCCCTATTAGTAATACCATGTGAAGAAACCTAATTTCTTTCTCATACATTGAAGGACACAGAAGGTCTTTCATCTTTGGGTTGTACTACTACATACAGGAGGAGTCGCAGTCCCCCCCCCCCCCCCCCCCGGAGGCGATTATTGGCCTTGTACCCATTTTAAGAGGACTTAAAGAAGTATTCTTTCCCCACCCTGGATCTTACAGTGTGCCACCTTTCTAAAGTGACCACCATACAGGTCTGTAAGACTTTCTTCTTACCTAAAGTAGCCCTTGCCTTTTACCTCTACTGGGACATTGTTCTTCTGTCCCTCTGTTTGGCTCCAATTTATTACAAGGGGAATTCACTCCACTCTCTGGATGTGGTTCAGGCAGAGGGGAAAGGTTATCTCTCAGCCACTGCTTTTTCAGGAAGACTGATTCCTTTTTTGTAATTCTGGATCAACTTTGGAAGGATTCACTGGCTTTTTGTTCTACCATTTCTTGGTGGCTCAGACAGCCATCATCCAAGCTCTGGTTGTTGGATGGTTCCTAGGCTTTTCAACATTAGGCAACAGGCAAGGCAGGCTGTCAACTGGTCTTCTATACACACATTCTTTGAGTTCTACCAGATGAATGTAGAAGCCTCATCTCATGCCAGATTTGGGCTTAAGATCCTTCTCTTAACATTTTGAGTTGCAGGTGGTCCCTGTTTTTTTTTTTTTTTCGTTGGACAATATATTTAGCTGTGTTACCCACTCCCCAGTTGGACTATGTTTGGGTGTCTGGAAGGTTTTGCACTCCAATGTAAAATCCATCCCCTCTGTGTTTATGATTATGTTCTCAATACTGTTTTACTGTAAAATTGAGGCATGTTGGTAGTAGGAGGAATTATCCTGGGCTGGCCTACAGTTTTTTTTTTTTTTCTACCAATGTCCAGTCCTATATAAACGAATTAACCTAAATAAATAAAACCTATAAGAGTGAAAGCCTTTCCTGTGTGTCTCTTTTAATGGGTCCCAAAAAAAAAAAAGATTTTACAGCAAGTACAGAAATCCCATTTTCTCTTTTGTTCATTGATGGACACCGCTCCTGATCTTCCTAACCATTGGGTTATACTGCCCCCTACAGGAGTAGTAAACTAGGCAGAAAAAGTCTGGCTATGCCTATGGGCAGTCCCAGGGGGGTATACTCCCTCTCTCTGCTATAGGTACTCAATTTTTTTCTGCCTAGTCAGGAGTAAGGATTTAGTTCTTTGCTGAGATCTCTGGTCCTGGCAACTTTTTTCTTTTTAGATAGACATTTTTTTCTTCTGGATTTTTCCCTGTGAGATCTACAATGAACTGCCGGACTGGGAGACGGGCTGGATAATCTAGATCCAGTGGTTACCTCAGTCTGGCCAGCGAGCGCGTGCAAACCTCAGCTCTGAGCTAGGTCGGCGGTGACATAGCCCCACCTGGCTGGGGCTGGCCTGCATGTTAAACAGTGATGAAGTGAAAAAAGCAGGTGCGCTAAACTAAAATGCTCTCATCAAACAAATGATTTAAACAAAACAAAATGTATGGTATCAAACAAGGGTCTGTCACACAAAGGTAACCTAAACCTTATATAAAAATCACAGTGAATGGCTGCCTGGTTCAACCAGTACAAACCAACAAAGGAAAACGGGTGCAATCAACAACTAATACCTAAAGCAAATTGCAAATAGTTGCAATGAGGTGCAAAGTACAAAATAATTGGTGAAAATGGTGGTGACAAAAATGGATCAAATAATATATATAGGTGTATACAAATAAATCCTAGGTGTATACAGATAAGTCCAACTGTGTAAAGATGCAAAGTCCAAAAGTCTGTGATGTAACAAAACACATTCAATATGACTCCCAAGTGAAAAAATCCACAGCAACTGAGTGTGCAGTTAATCCCACCACTGTAGATGGACTGGCCCCCTTACCAGAGTGAGAAAATATAAGGGCGTGTATATACTCAGATCCAGGATGGAACTTTCATGCTTAGGTGAGGGTTGGGATAATACTAGAACCTTCTTTCCTCAACAGGAGAGAAGAAATAAGCCTCTTACCAGATGGATAAATATAAGGGCTGATATATGAGCTCCACTTAAAATGGATATTCTCTCCTCCTGGCATGTAACTGGATCGATTCTCTATGGTTATTGATTGATACAAATCCTCACTGTGAATCGTAAAAAAAGGAATCGACTAATAGTGCAGTATCCTCCAATAAATTTAATATAATAAATGGATACACTTACATAGATAGTCTTTACAGAGGCAAAAATTATACCGAGAGATGGTATTAGTTGTTGATTGCACAAGTTTTCCTTTGTTGGTTTGTACTGGTTGAATCAGGCAGCCAATCACTGTGATTTTCATATAAGGTTTATGTTACCTTTGTGTGACAGATCCTTGTTTGATACCATACATTTTGTTTTGTTTAAATCATTTTTTTGACGAGAGCATATTAGTTTAGCGCACCTGCTTTTTTCACTTCATCACTGTTCCCCATTTTGGATCTAAGGTTGCAGCTTCACTATTTTTTATCCAGCACACTTTATTTATCTTACTGTACGTTAAACGCCTCGTGAGGGCACATACGGCTGGGTCTCGTCCCAAGTCACAGCATTCCCTCCGGCCGACAGCCCCTCATTTCGATAGCGAGGGGTTCTGTCTGGAGCGGTGCCCACCTGGTTCCTGGTTTGGTGAGTAGCCGTCCCCCCTCTCCCCTTGGAGGGTTTTAGGGGTGGACGTGGGCCCTTCCATGGGACGGTCAGACCCCCGGGTTCCCCTCCTTTCCATCAGGCATCCCCCTCCACTTATGCTGGGGCTGTGTGGGTGGTCTGGTTCACCTCCTGGGGTAGGGGCAGGGTGCTATGTTGGCAATGGGGGCAGGGGGGGTGCGCCGCCTGTGACCGGACAATCGGTTGTGCAGGGGGGCTCTACCTGGTGGGGGCTCCTGCCAGGGTCCCCTGTCCTGCTTGGGCCTGTCCTTGAGGCATAGGGATCCCTCCTGGATCCCTGGCAGTCTCGTGGTGCCGCCACTTTGTTGCAGCCTTGTGCTGCAATGCACAGCAGCCATGTTTGCGTAGTCCAGCGACCATTTTGCGGTGGTTTGCCACAGAAGAAGCGGCCATGTCTGTGGAGCCTTCTGGGTGGCATTTTCGACCTCCTCATCCCCTGGTTCTGACTCCTGGATCCTTTCATTTCCTGATTGCAGCTCATGCAGCATCTGGTTTCTGCGGGGTGGTGAGTCTGGCGGGGTCCTCTCCCTCTCTGCTGAGGCAACCGGGTGGTGCTGGCTGCGCAGAGGGAGTTGTCTCTTAGCAGTGTTTTACACTTTTTTGTGGAGTCCCCCCTGGTAACTTATGGAGTCTTTTGGAGCACATCTCCCCACGTGATCCCCTCTCTGAGGCTGCGGGGCCCTCTGGGTCCCAACCATCTATCGATGCACTGACGGCAGTCCTTGAGTCTTGTTTCCCGGGTGGAGGTGGCTTTTGGGCGACAGGCTGGCAAAAAGCCCCCTGGCCTTCCCCTGCCTTATCTGTCTCATCAGATCCTGAATCTGATTCAGCCGCTGCGGACGTGGGGGGACCCTGCTAGGTCTGTGACCATGCACCCTGAATCCTCCGGTTTCCAGATTGAACAATGCAACCATGATTCCAGTTGGAGAGTCCCCGGCCTTTAAAGACCCAACTGCCAGGAAGGCGGAGGCTGTGGCCTGCAATATGTACATCCTGGCTAGTTCGGCGCTGAGGCCGATATTCACCAATGCCTTGGTGTCGTAGACGCTGACTGAATGGGCTAAGCTTTTGCTGGAGGGGGAGTAGCTTCTCCCCTAGTGGCTCGGCTCTCTGGGCAGTGGTCCTTCGGTGTGTCTTTTGGCTCAAATGCTGGTCTGCAGACCAGACCTCTAGAAAGGCTTTGACTGATCTTCCCTTTAAAGGAGATCACCTGGTTGGTGCTACTCTGACATCATTAACGGCCTCACAGGGGGGAAGAGTACCTATCTTCAACAGGCTACTAAGGGCAAGGACCCTCATCGTAGACGTGGGCCCTCCTTCTCAGCTCATATGTTTTTTTTTGTCCCTCAGGGCCGACTGACAAGGGATCGAAGCCCTTCGGGGCCTCCTCTGGAGAATCCAAGTGAATTTGGTCTGGCATGTCAAGAGCGTGCTTCTCCAGACTCGCGGGCAAGGCTCCTTTAGCATGAATGTGAGCCCTCACCGTATCTGGGGGGGGGGGTGTCTTCGCTGATTCCTGGACCTGTGGACTTCCCTGGTAAAAGACAAGTGATGAACGAAAGAGAAAAAGGGATTTTTGACTTAATATACATTTCTCTGATGTTCATTGATGGACACAGCACCCACCCCTCTGTGGAGTTGTAATTTTTCTGACACTGCTTGTAACAAAACCTAGTAGCAGACAGAGTTAGTATACCCCCTGGGACTGCCCATAGGCGTAGCCAGACTTTTTCCTGCCAGGTGTCCTACTCCTGTAGGGGGCAGTATAACCCAATGGTTAAGAAGATCAGGAGCTGTGTGGCATAAGCCAATATACTGTACATCAAGTTTTCTCTAAATACATGGCAGCGTTTTACACTTTTTGCTCATCATTACTTTCAGCATTACAGTGTTGCAGGAAAAGTATTTTTTTAGTAAGGGTTGCTAGGGACTTGTTATCCTTTTTAAAGGTTTTTTTTTTTTTTTTTTTTTTATAATCTTTTGTTTATCAGCCAAGTTGACTGAGAAGCAGTGTGCATTCCAGCACTACAGATAATGGGTAGATGCTGTCTCTCCTCAGCAATTGTCATCAGGGAGACATCTATATTTCTATGGATAGCTGAAGGCTGGGTACACACTATATGGCAAGGTCATACACAATCCAAATTCCACGGGTTGAAGGTATTATTGATTAGTGATAATCAATTTGATTAGTGATAAGTGTAAGTAAAATCTGGCAGGGTGGTGGTACCCAATTTGATCGATTGATCAACTTGGTACATTCAGCCTGCCCATACACATTTCGAATCTAGTCTGGTTTCTGCTGAACCGGCCGAGGATCGAACTGTCTATTGCCAGCATTCGTTTATTTTTCTTTCAACCCAGCCAGCAGAACGAAAAAAAAAAAAAAAACTTTAGATTGCTGCAATAACATCCCTTGTTAGTACAGCAATCGCCCCCGATGAAATATTATATTCTGACAGGGGGATGCGAGCACTGATCAGCATGCTCATTTGACAGTTGTGAGATTGGCTTCTGTTGGACAGGGAGCTGTACATGCAGGCCAAAAGTTGACAGGTTCCTGACCAACTGACTGTTTTCGGATTACTTTCGGTCCGTGTGTGCACAACACAAGTTGAATAGTGATTTGAAAAAGGCAGCAACATCAAAGCAACCAATTAGCTTTTACTTTTAATTAACCACTTCAGTAGCGTGCTATAACCAAAATACAGCTACAATGCGATACTATAATTCTGGGAGGGTGTCCATAGATGTCCTCCAGTGAACCGCCCCTCCTGCGGTGCACGTCTGGTGCGCCTTGTTACTGCTGTGTTCTTCGGAGACGGCTTCCCACAGATTGGGGTAAAGGGCCAATCACAGCAGCCCTTTACTATGTAATCAGCTATTTCCAGTCACAGCTGATCACATGTAAACAGACTTGCCAGTTTTCAGCAGTCTTTTTTTTCTCACGTGCTGTGTCTGTGTGCTGATAACGGACAAGGCTGTCAGTACACTGATTATTAGTGCACATCAGTGAAGAAGAAAAAATTAACTATCTGTGAAATTGTATAACAGAAACTAAGAAAACTGTTTTCGTTTTTTGGTCTTTTTTGTTTAGCAGAAAATAAAAAACCCAGTAGTGGTTAAATACAACTAAAAGAAAGCTGTCTGTCTAAAAAAAATAAATAAAAAAAATATGGTAAATGTTTCATATGGGTACATTGTGGCATGACTGTGCAACTGTCTTTCAAAGTGCCAGCGCTGAAAGCTGAAAATTGGCCTGGGCAGAAAGGGGGCGAAAGTACCCAATATTGAAGTGGCTAAAATGACTGCAGTAATCCAAAATCTTGTTGCTGTGGGTTACTATTATACATTGCTTTACTGACTAATGGCCGGAATGCACGATAAGAAAATCGGCCGAAAATTTCCGTTCAGCGAAGGATCGGACAATATTCTACTCGTTAATGCCCAGCAATCAGTGACCGATATCGATATTGTGAACGAAAAATCCAGTTTGAAAAAAACCGAAAAATTCTGTCGTCTCGTTTGCGAACGAACGATATTCTATACGTTGGTGTTAAGGTCGTTAATTTAAAATCTGTAGAACATCATCACGCATGCACTGTTTCGATGGTCGGCGGTCAAACGGTCGGGTGACATTCGGCCTGTGTATGTTGGCAACGTTTTCGACCAAGGAAAACTTTTTCATAAGTCGGTGGTTGAATGATCGGGCGATATTCGGCCCGTGTATTCCAGCCATTAAGGTGAGAGATTGTTAAAAGACAATAGTGTGCAGCGTTGCATCCATTGATACAATTATGACAAACATTGGTATCATTAATGTACTCAAGAGTTTCCCTGGTAAATAACTGCAAAACATGATACAGTGGTACTAGGATGACTTGCTTTCTGTTTTATTAGTACTGGAGTCTATAGAATCACTTTTACATATAAAATTGAGCATTCAAATATGAAATGTCACACCTCAATTGCTAAATTCCAAACAACACACTAAAAGTAAATGAAATATCACATTCATAAAACAGATGTAACATACAGAGTGGGGAGAAAGTATTGCCATTGGTGACGTGTATCTTGCACTAATTTACACTTCTATGTTTTATCAGGTTGAGAGAGGTGTTCCCTGCTTGTATTAAAGTGGAACTTAAGGCAAACCTGAAACACCATTTAGTCCAGTTTTCATTTACATCATTACATTTGTTATCAAAGCTCATTTTTAAACTCCTGGAAAATAACAAGTAATAAAGCTGGATTAAGTCATTTGCAACTCCAGGTAGATATAAAAGGCACACATTAATGCAGTCTGATATTCATTAATACATCATTAAATGATTATTTTCTTTTTCTACTTGCAAGCAATGTAAGTACCTGAATTTGACATAAAATCAGCCTTTTGCAGTCCCTGTACAGCAGCATTTAGATTGGGAGAGGGAGCAACAGGACTGGAAAACAGTCAATTTTGCTGTGGTGTAAAGCCTGGTACACACTAGTATTTTTTTTTTCATTCAACCCAGCGGGCTGAACAAAAACAAAACTGAAGAGATTGGGAGGAGCCGCTATACTAACAATCTAATGTTCGTACAGCCATCTCCCCTGCTGTGCTATTGTGTTCTGACAGGGGGACCAACCTCAAACCCATTGGCTGAAAGCGCTGAATGGGTGCCAATCATCAGGCCTTTTTCGGCCATGCCTGTTCAGCCGCCTTCTGTTGGATTTGCTGCCATACACACGGGCCGCATGTTGGCTGTTTTAGTAGAATGCCGCCTGATGTTCAGCTCGTGTGTATGGTCCTTAAGTAGCAATATTGATAGGAGGAGGGAGCAGACAGACAGAGATAAGCTCATCAGTCAGCTGCTTCTTTTTTAAATCTGTACTCACAGCCTGTGAAAGAAAGAAGACTTGTCAGTGTTATTATTATGCCCTAAGCTACCATTCCCTGTATATTTTGCACCAAGCACAGGAGCTTGGCATCAATGGAGGGTATAGGTAAGAATATGCAGAAACTCCACTCCAGGCCTTCCTTGGTATAGATTGCATTAGAGGCTTAGCCTGCAAGAGCGTAAGTCATCAGGTATGGCTGTTATGAGAAGTAGAACTTGACCTAGTTCTATGTTCGGTAACACCGACTCCTGCCATAAACTGATAAATGCTCACCCATCAGTGAGAATAGCTGTCAGCGTGTCTCTGACCATTAAGATATTTCCTACATTTGCACCTACTCACAGCAACCTTCCTCTGCAGGTCTCTGTTGTCAGAAGTGGGTGATGATAAAGGATCAAAATATTGTTGGGGGGGGGGGGTTCTAAAAGCTGGTTATTGCTTCATCAAGTTGGCTGCATTGAAACTTTAACACTGGTCCTAAAAAAAATGTAAAGCTGAACTCCAGGCACAAAAACTGTATGCAGAGAACAGAGCTTTGGGTGAGGCCCAACAGGTTCACCCAAAACAGGATGGCCGTAGGAAACTACAGGGGGGCAGATATAAGACCAGTCATTCTTCACAAGAGTGAGAACAGGAGACTGGTTTAAATTACAGGAAAATCCTGCAGAGCACAGGCGCTCTTTCAATCAGGGTTACTGCACATACAGCATGTGGAGGAAATACGCAATGGACACCATTATTCAACTAACAATACACATCCTGGTAGTATCTACACGATTTGTTTTCCCTGTACTTCACCTTTAAATATATCTTTATATTAACTTACAGTAATGCACTCTGTACCAGAAATCAAACTGAGTGGGATTTTGCTATTCTGTAGAGGAGCTATATTGGTTCTCAGTGCACATACACACCGTGGTTCAATTAAGCTCCCACTACATTGTACAGTATTTGTTTCAGGAGCTAGGGATGAGAAGGGGAGATGTGTTTGCAGATATACAGGAGGAGAGAAGATACAGAGGACCCCTTTTCTGTGCAGATGATTGAATATATTCCAATGAGCAGGCTAGATGAGGGGTGGTGACATGGGAAGTTACAGAGTTGTAATATTAAACAGTATTTTCTGTCCTTATCGTATGACAGGTGAAGGGTTCACAGCTGATGGGCTGTGTGGCTGGAGTTCTACTTTAAAAGATATGAAAGGTGCCCTGAATCCAATGTGTACTGAGTCTATACTTTAACTGGGTAAGTAACCATAGAAGGACTAGACCTCTCTTGACCCTTAAGTCTTTGAAGAACTTGCTATGATGAAACAGTCAAAGGAAGCCTATTCCTGGCGTCTGTCTGACAACAAGTGGTAACTACTATGTATAGGCTTATGAGTTATTTTTTTCTTTGTAGGTTCTATGTTCAAATCATTCCACTGGCTTGCATCAGCCCTCTTGCAATGTGTACTGTGTACATGATCTAATTTTTCTACTTTTCTCCCCCTTTGAACCATGTATTTTGAAGTGACCATTACTACTGTGTGAAAAAGAAAGCTGTAACAAAACCAAAGTAGACCTCTAAGTAAAGGGATTTTCAATTTTAAGAATACAATTTACTTAAAGAAAAGATTGATGCTGTTGATATAAATAGGAAACCATGACAATATTTAATAAAGGCTGCAGGGATGCTTGCACAAATCAGTCATGTCGGTCCTGATTTTTAAACACTTCTGTGGATTTCAGTAAACGTATATTTAAGATTTATGAGGTAACGGTTTGCTCTGTCCATCAAAGATCCTGAGTCAGTCCTTGTATGAGAGTGAACGAGGGACAGGAGCTGAGGTCAACGTAGTTTGTGATAACTTTAGGCATACATGGTGAGCTGCAGCCACTGAAATAAAATAAAATTAAAAAAAATGTTAATTACTTGCAGATAAATAAGATTCTCATTATTTGAAGTAAGGGCAAAGCTTTTTCTATTTTTGGATTGAGTGGGTTAGGGATAGAAACTTTGTCAGATATTTATTACTGTCTGTTGCCTAAATATACAGATGCACCCTCAATTCATGTTCCAGGTCTACTGACACCAATACTAAAAGTTTTAAATTGTTAAGTTTTCACCAGGAGAGGATTAGAGATGAAATCTCTCCTTGGGGACACAGACACCAATGAAAACATTCCAAACACTTCCTTAATCTATCCAAAACGAAAAAGACTTTATTTGATACAACAAGAACTGTTTTTAAAGGGTAACTCCAATTTATGGGAAGAAAAATTGCAAATTAACCACTTACCGCAAAGTGACGTATTCCTACGTCGGCAGACTTTGCGGTGTTATACCGAGGTGATGCCTCTAGCTAGAGGCATTACCCCGGTACCGTGGTTTAGAGCCAACGGTCGGCTTTCCGTCTGTAATGACCGATGTGGCTCGGGAGCCGCTCGATCGTTACCCGGGTGAGCGGGAGGGGACACCCCCCCCTCCCGCCACCTTCCGTGACTTTGCTCGGGCATACCGTCCCACCGGGAGACCCGAGCACCCAGCCGGCACGTCCGCTGGCTGGATGGAGTCCTGATCTAAGCCGGAAGTGGCTTCCATCGGGTCTCCGATGACGTAACCCGGAGGCGGCGTCCATGATGTCACTTCCGGGTTACTCTGCTGCAAAAGGCGGCAGATTTAAAAAACGGCTGTATGCAAAAATGCAGTTTTCAGCGTTTTGCATACATGAAAGTGTAGTGGAGGGGTCTAGGGTATTTTAGACCCTCAATCCCTCCATAAAGAGTACCTGTCACTGCATATTGCTGTCACAAGGGGTGTTTACATTGCTTGTGACAGCAATAAAAGTGATCAGATTTTTATTTTTTTAAAAAACCTGTAATAAAGTTAAAAAAATAAATAAATAAATAGGAAAAATTATACGGAATACGGAAGTCGAGCCGCGAATGAAATCGTTGTTCAAACCACACATGTGAGGTATCGCCACGATCGCCAGAGCGTGAGCAATAATTAAAAGAAAAGAGCTACACTCTAACTCTAAACTGGTAACTGTTAAAAAATTTTAAAGCGTCGCCTATTGATATTTCTATTGACCGTAGTTTGTCGCCATTCCACGGGTGTGCGCAATTTTAAACCGTAACATGTTGGGTATCTTTTTACTCGGCGTGACATCATCTTTCACAATATACAAAAAAAATGGCCTAAGTTTACTGTTTAGTATTTTTTAAATGCAGTGAAATGTGATTTTTCGTAATTTTTCCAAAAAAATGGCGTTTTAAAGACCGCTGCGCAAATACTGCGTGACAAAAAGTATTGCAATGACCGCCATTTGATTCTCCAGAGTCTTTGCTAAAAAAATATACATAATGTTTGGGGGTTCTAAGTAGTTTTCTAGGAAAATATACTGATTTTAACTTGTGAACAAAAAGTGTCCGAAATAGGGCTGGGGCTTAAGTGGTTAAAAAAAAATGTACAATTGCTACAACACAAGTCATGTTGTAATTAAATGTTATTAAAAATGATCTTTCCTTTTAAATCTGCAGAACTGTAATTTTCTGTAAAATGCAATGCAATATGGCATTATGTACATGAATAGTGTACAGAAGCCCCCCCCCCCCATATGTAATTTCCTGCTTGTGTGATTGGCTTACTGATTTTCCCAGAAGTTTGCACTAAGACACAAGTTAGATTTTGGGCATCCCCTGCAACAAAAATGACATTTTTGGGGAGATACTCCCAAAGGGAAATCACATCTAAAGGGATATAGAACATGCCACTTTTCTAATTAACCTGCAAATTAAACAACTGATTAATTATTATAAATAACTCCCATACAGATTCACTCTACACATGGAGACAGACAAACAGCTATTTCTCCAGAATATCAAAAGGAAGCATTCTCCAACAAAATTTGTTAAAATCCCTTCAATGTATATAGATCACCCAGAGGGGAATGTTTTTTTCTCAACAAAAGTGGAGTTATTCTTTAAATTATTGTGTGGCAGGTATTAGTTCTTTATACTCAAATGATAAAGCATACATCCATTCAAACTGATATTCAAATTACAAATTGAAAGTACAGAACAGTGTACGTATACTTTTCGCTATCTTCTCGTTTCTGCAAAAAAGATTCTCAAAGAGATTAAAAAATAAATAAAATAAAATAATAGGGTGAAGCCTTGTCCATTTTAATCATCCAGCTCCTTTGCACAATGCTGGGTATTCTTATTGAATATATACTAAAAAAGTGAACAATTGCCTTGGTAGGTGAACCTAGAACAACATATACTGCTCCTCATAAGACTAAATATCTTCAATATTTACCTCTAACACATTGAGTTTGATAATCCCATCTCCATCTTTGTCAAAGGCATGGAATGCTCCTGTAAAACAAAGACAAATAGAACATTATACAAGATAAGATATTGGCACAAGGCTTGAAGGTGAATGATTGTGGCTTTAACTGGGTATACTATGTAAGTATCGTTTATGGATGAAACTGGAATTATCATGGCAATACATAAAATTGACATTCCTGAGTTTTCATTATGTAGAAAGTCAATTTGCCAGATTTTGCTGTTGTGCCCGGGGGGGGGGGGGGGTCGTGGGTAGCTTTGTGATTCTACAGGCCACTGTACCCTGCCTGCATAAGGCAGGGATCACCTAGTAATACAGTAGAGCCCTCATTCTAAAAGCTGAACTCCGGGCACATATATAAAACAGCTAGGTAATAATTTCAAAAAGTGTCAAAATGTTTTTACATGCAGCTAGCATAGAGATCCTTATCTGTCTTTAAGCCACTGACCCAGAAAAGTACTGTATGTAGACTTCCTGACATAAATGTACAAATACCTCTGATCGCTTGGTTCTCAGAAAGCTGGGGTGGCTCTCTGCTCTGGCCCTCCCCCCCTCCCCTTGCGCATGCTCACTGTAGCCCATGGCTGTGGAGGGGGCGGAGGTGGCTGGTTCAGGCTCTACTTAGTGACTCGCAAGTCCGAGCCAGGTGCCAGTCCAGGGATGTGGGCGGATTTTCCAACTTCATTCTCACGATCTTGTCTGAGCCTGGACCGGCTTTGTGATGTCAGTCTGCTGAAAACGGGTCACAGGAGTGGAGAAGCTGTGGTTGAACTTCACCATAAAGGAATGTGCCACCTCCTACTTCCCTCCAAAAAAAATGGATTAAGCAATTCAAAAAAAAAAAAAAGTGACCTAAATTAGGCGTTTGGGGGGCAGATCCTGTTTTCTCAAGAGGCTTAAAAAAGGGGGACCCAACCCTAAAATGCAGCACCTAGGTTACCACTCACACACACACACTCACTACAGGAAGTGAACTGTACAAGCTCCCAGCCAGTCTGTAGTACCTGTAGGTTAGAGGCTCTGGCGTAAAGTCAAACTACGTGAAAACATTTAGTAGCAGGCAGTAAAATTAACTTACTAAACATTCCTTCCAAACGCACAAAGCAACAGATGAAGCTGTCAAAGTCGATGTTCATATGTTTGTTTGCATAACGCATTGTGATGATGTCATACAACTGGTTATTCAGATGGAATCCTAGGAGAAAAGTTCAACAAATCAATATTAGTCCCTGTCTTTCCAACCCGCATGAATACTGGGAAAATACACAGTTGGCCAGAAGTAGACCCAAATACTATCTATTCCCAAAGGTAGAATCAAATCCTTTATGTTTACAAAGGTAGACCCAAATAATTTCCTTTTCCAGAGGCATACCCTAAATACTTTCCATTCCCAGAGGTAGACCCAATCTCCCAGATAGACACCAGTATTTTCAGAGCAGAAGAAACATAAAAAAGTAATTGCAGTAGATTTATGTTTGACCTAAGAATGTTTGAATCCACTAACATCCGTTATAGTGCAAAAAGTAACCAATAGGCTCTAAAGTGGCAAAGTCCTAGCTGAAAATTCATTATATCCACATAGGGTGCATCGAGGGTTACATTAGCTGGCTTCAAATTACTTAGTGCAGATCTTTAACAGATAGAAGGAATATCTCTAAAAACACACCAGAGGGCAGTATAATATGTCTTAAATTACTAAAAAAGATAACAGGCCACTTGCGTGTACTAGAGATAAAAACACATGTCAGATACTCTGAAGCTGTCATCAAATGGCAATCTTATATAGTGCAACAAAATAGGCTTGAGAAAAAAAAGCTTTACTGCAGCGCGTTTTAAGAAATTCGGTGGCTTGTGTGCAAGTTCATAAGTTGGGTCCCATTGCTTGATTAAAAAAAATAAATGGTGTGCCTAGTGTGCCATGGATTTAATTGTGCCAGGGGTGTTGCTAGGATTGTACAAAACCTGGGGCACCTTTTGGACACACCAAGTACCAGAGTAATGCAGGGTGCACTGCGTGCTGCGGCAAACAGTGGGTAAGGCCAAACTGCATTAACGATAATGGTGAGGGGGGGTTTAAGGCTCATGGTTAAATCAAACAGGGCCAGTCTGTCCCTCAGTATAATTCTTCCCCCCCCCAGGTCTATCTGTACTGCAGTATAATCCCCCCTGGGTCAGTCTGTCCCCCCTATAATCCCCCCCAATATAATCCCTCCAGGTCAGTGTGTCCCCCAGCACATTCCCTACAGGTCAGTCTGTCCCCAATATAATCATTCCCCTCTCCATCCAGGTCAATCTGTCCCCCAGTATAATCCCCCCCAGGTCAGTCTGTCCCCCAGTATAATTCTCCTTCCCAGGTCTATCTGTCCCCCACTATAATCCTTCCCCCTCCCCCAGGTTGGTCTGCACCCTGTATAACCCCCCCCCCAGGTCAGTATGATCCCCGGTACAATCCCAATCCCAAGGCCAATCTGTCCCCCAATATAATTCTTTCCCCCTCCAGGTCAATATGTTCCCCTGTATAATCCAGCCCTGGTCAGTCTGTCCCCCAGTGTAATCCCCCCCCCCCCCCAGGTCAGTCTGTCCTCCAGTATAATCCCCCAGGTCAAACTGTCCCCCAGTATAGTCTGTCCCCCAGTACAATTGCCCCCAGGTCAGTCAGACTGACCTAGGGGGATTGTATTGGGAGACAGACTGACCCCCAGTACAATCTCCACAATAGTTGCGCAAATTTTTATCAAATAACTATTTTCACTAAAATACCCTAAAGTAATTATTGGCACACTCAAACACAGCATAACCTACAAGGTTCCTACTAAAGTTCTATTTAGACCTCATTCATATGGGGCATACCCCCTGATTCGTTTAATGCCTGTTGTTTTCATCTCCTTGTTACTTCTCTTCCTCGGGCACCCCTAGAAAGTCCTCTCCACTCCAGCCTCCACAGGTCCTCCCTGTCTTCTGGCCATCCACACTTGGTACATATTAAAATATTACCTGCTTCATTGACAGCATTTCGCATCTCATAACTGCTGATGGTTCCCGACTGGTCTGCATCATATTTGATAAATATTTTCTAAAAAAATAAATAGTATTTTACTCATCTGTATTATAAACCCATTTCTACAATTTCTACTTTAATAATATATTATAAAACATAATATTTTTCTATACAAATGAAGATCATTGAGCTTAAGAAAGCTTATAATGACAGAAACATTTAGACAATCTCTTCTTGCCACTCATCCAATAGGTTTCCTCAATTAAGAACTACAGATGAGTAGTGAAATATTTTCAACATTACAGAACAAGTAGGGCTGAAAGTGAATGCTATATGAACTGTGACCTGAATAAATGAAAACCAAGTAGACTGCCATTGCTGACATCCTTCTGAACAAAGTTGGTTGCCTGGTTGTCTTTGGCTTCAATATTTTGAGTCAGTGACCCAGGAAAAGCACACGGCAAGCAAATTCAGTGTAAGTCACAACTTATTTTCACATTGATTTTAAGTCAGTGATCCAGAAAGTAATGAATGCTGTACGTCAACATGAGAAATAGGTCTCGTATCTGTTCTTATCAGTGTCCAGTGCTCTGCCATTACTCTGACCTTTTTGCAGGAATGGATGGCTGTGTAGTATCCTTGGTGATATGATGGTGGTCCTGGGGGATCTTTCACGTGAAAAATAATCCAAATGATGTGCCTACTGGGCAGGACAGTTGTTAGTAGTATTTCCTAATGTGGAGGAACCTAAGGGATGCACAGTGGCTCCTGATTTGAGCAGTTGTATGTGGTCTGACTGAGGGTAGAAAGGCAGAGTGTTAAACACTCCCTGGGATTGACAACCTGAGGGAGCGCCCAGTTTCACTATGGGCTTGGACCCCACTGTGAGAACAGGCACTAGGCCACAGCACAGTTTGTTTTTTAATGCGTGCTGCCTTATGGGTTAGGCCTTTTTCGTTTGAACCTGGAGTAATTAATGTTATCCGACAGCAAGGCATAGCCACTGCTTTGCACATTGGCACCTATAATAATTTTTCTTCACCTGTTTTTCACTGCACTTTTTTTATGTGTTTCTTTTTTCACTCACTGTATGGTAGGGTATAGGTCTTTGAACCTGCCCTGAAGCCTAGGTGGGAGAAGTATGGCCCTTGGGTTCCTTCCTCCCCTGCCTGGGGGTCTCTGTTTGGGAAAGCAAGGTAACTAGCATACTTGGTAGTTGGCTTTGGCTAGCTGTGAGGAGATGGGTCTTCCAGGCCTTTAGGCTATGTGCACCAGAATGCCTTGCACCTGTCAGAAGTCCTGCAACTTGAGGGGTCAGGGAGGTCCATCCTCTTTTGGAGGGGACCATTGACACACCCTGTGCACTTATTTCTGTGTGTTCACATGCACATTATTGGTTCACTTGTTGTTTAGTTTTTTTTTTTTTTTTGCACACTGCACCATGGACTCGGAAAAACAAAAAGAAAAGGAGGGGACAAAGACATATGGAAAGAACAGAGGGAGCGGTCAGCAGTGGCAGCCTACATATTCTTTCAATACAGATTTCCTTTAACCATGTTACTACCAGTACATCGCTGGATAGGAAGGGTGACATCTCGGTCATCACTGCAGCTGCAGCGATGACTGAGGTATCAGTGTTTCCAGCTGGCGATTCTGAAGCCAGTAAAAAATAATGGTAATAATAGTACTAAAAGTGCCTCTGAAATATTTGTACAGGCAGCAGACGGTCCCACCCCATCCCGCCACCTTTACTTCGCTCTTCTGAGCCTCAGAGAGAAATAATTCTAGCTCCTGACCTCCTGTGTAACCCTAAACTGATAACCTGTAAAGGCTTTTAAAGTGTAGCCTATGGGGATTTTTAG
Source organism: Pelophylax lessonae (assembly GCF_965119305.1). Classification (NCBI taxonomy): domain Eukaryota; kingdom Metazoa; phylum Chordata; class Amphibia; order Anura; family Ranidae; genus Pelophylax; species Pelophylax lessonae. Next base: position 123,494,520 of record NC_138780.1, on the reverse strand, counting down.
GTACAGTATTTTGACGCTGTTCTACGGGCGGACGCAATTTTAAAGTGTGACATGTTTTGATCTTACTCGGCGTAACATCATCTTCTATAGTTTACTAAATAATTGGGCATTATATTGTGTTTTTTGCATTATAATTCATTAAAGTGTATTTTTAAAAAAAATAAATAAATTGCGTTTGAAAAACCGCTATGCAAATACAATGTGACATAAAAATATGCAACACCCACCATTTTATTCTCCAGGGCCTCTGCTTAAAAATATATAATGTTTGGGTGTTCTAAGTAGTTTTCTAGCAAAAAAAAAAAATATGTTTTATACATGCAGGAGAGGATTGTCAGAATTGGCTCATGCTGGAAATGGTTAATGAAGAAGTGTAATAAAGATATGCATAGTGCAGTAATCCATATTAGTTTACTGATTGGTTGTTATGGGTTACTGTACTTTTTGCATCTGTTAGATATAGCAATTTTAGTTCAATTTGGTTTTACCTGCCACTCCTTGATCTTTTTCCACAGGTGCTGAAACTCCTGCAGATTCAAACGGCCACAGCCATCTGTCTGTAAGAAAATTAATTAAGGATTCACGTTTCCATTCTTGGTATGTTGAGATGTCATGTAGAATCGTTTAGGTCTATGAACATGCTAATTGATGTTCTTCCTCACTTACTTGTTCCAGTTCTGTTGATTATATAGATGCTACAGTATGTGCTTGAAAGATGTTGTCCCATTCTTGGGGACCAAAGAGTTTTAGTGGGGGGAGTATGTAGCCAGGTGCTGGGGTACAGCAATCTGGAGAAGGAGACATTGTCTTTTATTCCTCTCTCCCTCTACTGATATACCTATGTTATGCTGCACCATTCTCCTCCAGCCAGCAGTGGGAGAGCTAAAGCCAAGCAAGCTGATAGACTTCTATGCAGAGCGCTTAGAATCCTTTTTTAAAACTGCCCAATAAAGTTCTTCCTCTCTGCACAGAGGTAGTGAGAGAGAGAGCACTGCCCACATCACAGCATCTGCCACAGAGAGACTGGAGTACCCACTCACCCTCTGCTTCCAACTTCTGATCACTGGAGGCTTTTGGGGAAAGGCTGAGTGGGCCCCTCCTATAGCAGTAGGTCACAACTGCATCCCGGGGACTGGTGAGAGGGCTGTTTACCCATTGCTGATACCGCTAGCAGGAACTAAGCCCCGCTAGCAGGGACTAAGCCCTGCAAGTGTACCCAATCCATACTGCACCCACTCTGCACTCTATACCGCACTTATTCCAAACCTAGAATGCACTTCTACCAATCCTATACTGTATTATATTAAACCAAGTATGTCCAACCTGCGGCCCGAGGGCCGCATGCGGCCCAGAGCCGCAGGCAATGCGGCCCACTGCCCCCTGACAATTTTTTTTGCTGGGGAGGAAGGAAGTTGGGTCGGGGGCACGGCCACAGCAGCTTCCAACTAATGGTAGGCAGAGGCTGCCTCGGAGGGGACTGGGGGGGGGGGGGCAGGAGGCCAGCATGTGCAGTGTTTCTGACTCCTACCTTCCTTTATTATCTCTGAGAAGAAGTAAACCTCTGTATATTGATTCCATTTCATTTGATCATCCTCTAGTTGTGTTAAATTAGTGTCGGGGGGGGGGGGAGGGGGCGCGGCGGCGCGGGAAGGGCGCAGCAGCATTTTATTACATACCTTAACTATAGTATATATTTTATATGCGGCCCGAGAAAATTGCTCTACACTCAATGTGGCCCAGAGAAGCCAAAAGGTTGGACACCCATGTATTAAACCTTTACTGCATCTGAACCTCATCTACCTTGTAACTGTCCTGAGACTATACCATACCTATAATGTACCTTTACTGCATGCTGGTTAACTCAGAGCTGGTTAACTGGTTAAAAGAGCTCAGATTATCATGTCCATGAATCTCGCAACAATGTCTCATCAGCATATCACAGTATCTGCAATGTTTGATAAAAATACGGTTAGCAGCTTGACTGATTGCCTCTCTAGTAACTGTCTCTAGAGATACATCACAGAGAATATATGCCAATGCATAACCCTGCATCAATCCACTAATAATATTTTTTGCCTCTGATAAGAACGGCTGGAAGTTTGTGTGCTGTGCTACCTGCCATGGTAGACTTTAACATGCTGGTTTGTAGGGATGGGAAAACGGTAAAGTCTGAGCATCAGTTTGGGCTGAGCATTGGCAGTTTGCTCATTTGACAAACACCTGAATTATCAGGGTGTTTGACCGTTTGTTCAGCCCGCCGAATGACCACGATGCACTGTGTCGCTGCACATTGCATTGGAAGTCTTGATTGGCTAAAGCAATGAAAGCTTTGCCCAATCAAGGCACAGAGCACTGTCAGAGCCATGATTGGAGAAAGTAATGATGACTCTATTCAATCATGGCTCACTGCTCTTAGTCCTGCCCCACACTATAAAAGCATTCTTTCAAAAGCTGCCATTTGTAGTGTGATATTGGCGTGGAGAGAGATAGAACAGGGCTACTAGAGAGTTAGTGTGCTATAGTGTGCTATTCTGATTTTATTGTCAGTGTAGAATATCAGATTAGTGTGAATCAAGTTCAGTCAGTGTGATTGTAGTGACCATTAATTTTTACTTTAGTGTCACGCAGTATATTTCTGTGCGTTACTGCATGTTTAACACAGTATATTTCAGTGCGTTATTGCATGTTTAATGTAGTATATTTCTGTGCGTTAGTGCACGTTTAACGCAGTATATTAATGCAGTATATTTCTGCATTACTGCACATTTAACACAGTATGTTGCTGTGCATCAGTGCTGCAGTATATTGTAGTGTGTCAGTGGAGTGGAGTGTGTATGTATAGTGAGTACTCAGGTTAAAGTGCACCAAACACTACTTTCCATTGATTAAAGTGCATCCATGTACACATTTCCACATCTTTATTACATTTTGTTAATAAGCACTCCCCCCCCCCCCCCCGCTATAAAAGTATTCTTTCAAAAGCGGCTGTTATGTTCCCCCAGCCGTAGTGTTTTGCCAAGTTGTCTCCAGTGGTAATGTGGATGGAGGAGATGATGATGAGGTCACTGACACAACTTGGGTGCCAGATAGAGCACAGGAGGAAAGTGAGGGTGAGGCACATTCCTAACAAGGCCTATGGAACAAGGCCTATCATGGAAGAGTAGAGAGCAGCCACCCTATCCCATCACATTGTGGAGCTGTTATCTCCTGGCACCCTTCCCACAGCTCAACTGTCTGGGCCTTTTTTAGCATATGTGCAGCCGATTGCACTGTTGCAATTTGCAAACTTTGTTTCAAGCATGGCAAAAACACCAGCCATTTGGGTACCACATGTTTGACAAGGCATTTAACCTCCCACCACTCAGCCCGTTGGGAAGAGCACCTGAAAGTCACACAAAAGGGATGCAATTCTGTTCCTCCTCCTTACTCACCTCAGTCTACCCCCGCTGTACCTCATGACCTCTCAGCAGCCTCCACTGACAAGGATGATGGTGTTGCGCACAGTGTCCCAGGTCCTTGCTGAACATCTGCCAGTGACACACCACCAGCTGTAGACTATAGCCAGCAGGTTTCTCCGTCCCATCTGCTTCAGCAAAATAAAAAAATACAGTCACTGCCACCCACATGCCCAACGTCTAAATGCAAGCTTGCCTTTCAATCTGGTGGATTCTTCCCCTTGCGTGAATCTACATAATGTGCTATACCACAATGGCAGGTTCTCAGTCGCTATTTCTTTTCACGTACCATCACGTGAAAGGCAATGATGTGGCATTGTTGGGCAAAGCAGTCAGCCGCAAAGTCCATGTTACTGCTGACATGTGGTCCAGCAGGCATGGACAGGGAAGCTATATTTCGTTCACTGGGTAACTCTGCTTGAAATTCAGAATGATGCAGGACAGGGCTCAGTGCTGCACTTGTTGTGCCGCCATGTCTGCATACAGCTAGTAGTGATGTTGGGAGATTTGTCAGCTCTACCCCCTCCTCCTCCATGCCCTCCTGCTGAATTGTCCTACGAACTACAAGTACCCCCTAAGCGTTCAAGGGGCTTTTCAATGAGTCAGGCAGTGCTTCAGTAGGTGAATCTAGGGGACAGGAATCACCCCGGAGCAGAGATTCTTGCAGCTCTGCAGGGGCAGGCCCAGAGGTGGTTCACACCAGCTGGAGCCAGGAATGGTGGTGTGCGATAATGGCACAAACCTCCTGTCTGTCCTTAGACAGGGAAAGTGGACACGTGCCATGCCTGGCACATGTTCTAAATCTGGTGGTGCAGTGTTTCTGAAATAGGTACCCAGCGTTGGAAGATCTGCTAAAGCAGGCCAGAAGAGTCTGTAGCTGTTTCAGGCGGTCATACACAGCCAGTGCTCGGTTGGCTGAAATTCAGCGGGAATTCAACCTGCCCGTAAACCGCTTGATTTGTGACATGCCCACCAGGTGGAACTCAACTTTGGCAATGCTGCAGCAGCTGCACATGCAGCAGAGGGCCGTCAACGAGTACTTGTGTGAGTATGGCATAACGACAGGCTCAGGCCGGCTCGGCTTTTTTCTCCATGCCAATGGCTGCTGATAAAGGATGCATGCACTGTACTATAACCATTTGAGGAGGCCACAAGGATGGTGAGGCATGACAATGCATGCATCAGTGACACAATCTCTCTTGTGTTCCTGCTGGAGCAGACTCTTGAGTGACATTATGTACAAGGCACTCGAGGTTGAGCAGCGGGAGGAAGAGGAGGACTTCCTTTCCTCTCAAGGCCTGCTTTATGCAGACACCATTCTTCCTACACCACAGAACACACAGAAGGAGAGTGAGGAAGAGGAGGAGGATTCTGGCAGTTTTGGATGCATTGAAGCAGAGGAAGACATACGTCAAACCTTAAAGATGGTTTTCCATCCCCAGAACCCTTGGGAGTAGTACATGGCTGGGAGGAGGCAGTTCCAGATACTGTAATCCTCTGTGACCCAGAGGAGTCTGCTTCTTATGCCTGCATAATCCTGCAGTGCATAGGCTCCCTCATGCCTCAAGCCTACAAAAGGACCCAAAAAATATGTGGCATCAAGGAGAAAAATCACTATTGGTTGGCAACCCTTCTTGACCACCCTTACAAGGGGAAAGTCTCAGAACTCCTCCCATCACAACAGAGGGTGCAGAAGATGAAATCTCCCAAAGACACCTTAAAGAGGATTTTATCTAACACTTTTTCCAACTCTGGTAGGTTACAGTGTCATGGAAAATGTCGTTTTGAGGCTTCTGTTGGTCAAGAGAGGAGTGCTGGAGAAGGGGGCCACCTAAGTGATGCATTTCACAATTTTTATAGTTCTCGCTGCCCAGGGCTCTCAGCTTCCACATCCCATTGGCAGCGTTTGCATCATATGGTGGACGATTATCTGGGGCGAAAACAGAGGTGGAGAGCTTTCCAGTTGACAATCCACTGGGTTACTGAGTCATGAGAATAGACCACTGGGCAGAACTTGCCTAGTATGCAATTTAGCTGCTTGGCTGCCCTGCATCCAATGTGCTTTCTGAACTGGCATTCGGTGCTGCTGGAGGTTTTGTTACTGATAATAGAATGCATCTGGCCACAGGCTCCGTGGACCGTCTGACAATTATCAAAATGAATCAGTCCTGGATTACCAGCAGCTATGAAGCCCCTGAAGTCGATGTCACTGATTAAGTGTTTTTGGGATGTGGAATCTCTGCAAGACTTCTAAGCTGCCTAGCATTGTGGGTGTTGATTTAATCTGGAAGAATTTTTTGGGTGTAGGTTTTATGGGCACAATTAACACCCAAAGACCAATTTTTTCACACCACTTTGACAGGTGCATATCATTTAAGTTTTTGACAGCAAGGCCAATTCTTGCTTTCATCAAGAGTACCTCTATAGGGTTACAGTGTGAAGGCACCTCCAACACCCAAAGACCAATTTTTCCACACCTGTTTGACAGGTGCATATCGTTTCAATTTGTGACAGCAAGGCGATTCTTCCTTTTATCAAGAGTACCTCTATAGCACTGATGGTGAACCTATGGCACGTGTGCCACAGCTGACATGCAGAGCCCTCTCTGTGGGCACACGAGGAGGAAAAGCGCACACCACTGATTGCCTTTCCTTTACAAGGTCAGCAGCTTTGTGGGGGTGAGCAATAGTGAGCAGAGGAGGGCATGTAGAAGTAACCTTCCCACCCCCAATATTAACCCGCTGGCACTTTGAAACAGATAAGTTAGTTTTGTGTTGCAGTTTGGGCACTCAGGCTCGAAAATGTTCGCCATCACTGGTCTATAGGGATACGATGTGAAGGCACCTCCGACACCCAAAGACCAGTTTTTCCGCACCTGTTACTCCTATCCAAAGTTTCCGGAAGAGACACCTGAAATTATCCAAAAAAATCTCTAATCTTGTTCTCAGTGCACTACATTGTGGCCTCATTATACAGATTGGCTCCCCAAGCCATTGTTTACAAAATAAAGAAAGCTTGCAGGGACAATTTTTTTTTTTTGTTTTATAAATGCAATTATTGCTGCAGCAGCTTCTGCTTCTATACACAGTACAGATGTGCCACTTTACAGATAGACTAAGGAAACTCCCCAGGCATTGTATTGAAAGGAAATTTAATTTTTATTATTTCTCATTTTTATGCTTTCACTTTAAGCATCAGTAAATCACTGCTAATTTAGAAATGACTTTTGTTTACAAACTTTCCTTTTATTAATACATGTCCCCCCAGTGCAGTACCCAGACCCCCATAACTATTGTATGCCCAATTGCTTGCATATAATCCTTCAAAATGGGCAATTTTGATTTTTACAGGTCAGGACTCATAGACTTCAATGGGGTTCGTTATTTGGTTCAGAACTTTTGCATTGTTCAAACGTTCTGATGCGAACTGTACAGGGGATTGTTCGGCCCATCCCTGCTGGAATGCCCATGTCCTTCATGGCTATATATCATCATCATCATTTTTTACCTCTTCTATAAGTAGAATAAAACGTGATTCATCATTATATGATGGTTGCACAATTATTAGCCACATAGGGCCACACATCTCATATAAAGTCCCAAACTATTATTATTTTTATCGTGCGATAATAGGGATGGAGGCACGTGCCTTTGTGTTGCCTCATTTAAAGTCCCAAACCCTCTTTTTTGCTTTGTTCATGGCTATATACAGCTGTTTTTCAATGAAGCTTTCATATGCTGCTTTAAAATCTGGAAACAGTGCTGTGTTTCATTTAACCAAAGAGAAGGTCTGGTCTATCATTTATCATCAGTTTCTAAAGCCTCTTTTTAAGCTCTCCTTGCTAAGCATGTTTGTTATTAAAATAAAAATGTAGCAATATTGCAATATTGAACCTACTGTATTCTCCCTTTTCTTGCTCAGGCATGCAACAGATATTCTGAATCTATTTATTTATACAACATAAAGTGATTGCACATACTTTCAGTGTAATTCTCCAATTTACAGCTACAAGATACGGTTATGTATGCTAATTTGAATTAATACAAAAAGGATACATCCATGAGAGCAATCATACTGCGGCAAGACTCCAAGGTGAAACCTTCAATCTTTAGGTTTTTATCTGAAGAAAAAAAAAAATGACTTTACATTCATTCGTATAGAATCACAGAACAAATGCACATTTCTTCAAATAAAAAAACATAATAAAAAAAAACAAAACAATTTTCAATAAAGTTAAATGCTTAAATAAAGAGTACTCTGCATAAAAGAAATAGAAGGAAATTGCATCTGAATCTATTTTCCATGGTAAGCACACCTAAATGCTATGTACTGTTATCATATTTACAGGGATTTGTAGCCAGTGTTTTCTATAAATTACTCTATATTACCAAAAGTATTGGGACACCTGCCTTTACATGCACATGCATTTTAATGGCATCCCAGTCTTAGTCATTAGGGTGCTCAACCTGGCAGCTATAACAGCTTCAACTCTTCTGGGAAGGCTGTCCACAAGGTTTAGGAGTGAGAATGTTTTACCATTCTTCCAGAAGAAAATCTGTGGGGTCAGGCACTGATGTGGATGAGAAGGCCTGGCTTGCAGACCCCGCTCTAATTCATCCCAAAGGTGTTCTATTGGGTTGAGGTCATGACTCAGGCCAGTCAGGTTCCTCCACCTCAAACTCGCTCAGCCATGTCTTTATGGACCTTGCTTTGTGCATTGGTTCAAATCATTAGGTGGAGGGGAGAGATTATGGTGTGGGGTTGTTTTTTCACGGGTTTCCCTTTGTTCCAGTGAAGGGAACTCTTAAGGTGTCAGCATACCAAGACATTTTGGGCAATTTCCTGCTCCCAACTTTGTGGTAACAGTTTGAGGATGGCCCCTTCCTGTTCCAACATGACTGCGCACCTTTGCACAAAGTAAGGTTCATAAAGACATGGTTGAGTGAGTTTGGGGTGGAGGAACTTGACTGGCCCTGACCTCAACCCGATAGAACACCTTTGGGATGAATTATAGTGCAACCTGTGAGCCAGGCCTTCTTTCCAACATCAGTGCCTGTCCTCACAAATGCACTTCTGGAAGAATGGTTAAACATTCCCATAGACACACTCCTAAACCTTGTGAACAGCCTTCCTAGAAGATTTTAATCTATTAGAGCTGCAAAGGGTGGGCCAACTCAATATTAAACTCTACGGACTAAGACTGGGATGCCACTAAAGTTCATGTGCGTGTAAAGGCAGGTGTCCAAATACTTTTGGTAATATAGTGTATTTCTAGCAGAATAATCTGTTAAAGATTGATAAACTGTATCTCTAGTGCTACCAGTTCATTCTTTTCATAAATGTTACATGTCAGGATAGAAATATGGGACATGACCATTGCTGGCTTTTTTCTTTTTTATCCCTCCTACACTACTTTATGAGTCACTGATTTAGAATAATTATCAGCATAATGGGTGTCTGACACCTAATATGCATTCCATGTCAATGATTTTCCATATGCATGTTATGCAAGAATAAGGCAGCTCTGGAACCTGGCCCTTAAAAAAACAAGTGAGCAGTGCTTGTTCCTATATTTCTAAACTGTTCGATTTTTGTACAAACGTGGTTAATAAAATACTGCACAGCGTAATGTTTACATACACTGAGATGTAGCTACTCTAAACTAAAAGTGTTAGGGCCCTTTCACACGGGCGCTCCGTATGTCCGCAAATCATGCTATTTTTTTGCGGATGATTTACGGACATAATGTAAGTCAATGGCATTGCGGATGTCAGCGGAATACCATCCGATTTTCTTCCTTTCAGTTCTGTTCCGTTTTTTGGAACGGAACAGAGCCCTATTTTTCCTCCGTTCAAAAAACGGAAAGGAAGCAAAATCGGATGTCAGCGGTGTCATCCGCTGACATCCGCAATGCCCCTAGACTTACATTATGTCCGTATATCATCCGCAAATGGATGGGATGATATGCGGACATACGGAGCAGATGACACAAGTGTCATCCGCTCCATGAAAAAAAAAAAAAAAAAAGTGCCGGAGCGGATCGCAATGCGGTCCGCTCCGTGTGAAAGAGCCCTTAGTGTAAACTAAAAGTCAGATTCCCCCCAAAATGCTAGTTCTGTTTTTATAAAAAATTAGAGGCTCTGGGATATTTAGGGTGCTCAGACACAATAACAGAAAAAGCAAGAGAACAACAGAAAATAATACTGATATATATCAAACATATACAATTTTATTTATTACAAAACATGTAAAAGCATCCGGTAAAAACACTTGTTCAGTGTGTATTTACTAAGTTTTGGTTTCCGAGAAACAAATCAATCCCGATTAAATGCCCCAAATTTATTTGGGATTGATTTGTTTCTCCAGGTCAAGTGCTGCCTCCTGTTTTCTTTTTCCCCTGGTATTGGGGCATTTTAACCGATTACATAGGTACAACTGAGGTTCCTTTTGTTCAGCACCGAGGGGCAAAACACCTTACTCTGTCCTAGTAATAGTCAAATTCCCTGAAGAATTTTAAAGGATGTTGCCGGTCCTTGGGGCTGGGTCATCATTTGATATATGTAAGTGAATTATATAGGTTGTTATTAATAATGGATTATTTTGTTTTAATATTATATACTTTTTTGGGTCACCCTTTTGATACGATATCATTATCGATAGGCTTAATCTTTATTCTGTTGGCCACATAACCCCCCTGCGGGAGATCACTTATGGTGGAATTGTTCTGACATATCCAGTCGGTGCCATGGGCCCCCAAGAGCGGACTCACAGACGTTGTTCAGCAGTCAGTGCATGTTCCATGCTACAAGCATGGAAATCAATACTACTCTCTGCATGTGTGTTTGAGTATAATAGCCTGCTTTGAGATTTAACTCCTTTTGTCTGAGATTGTAGTAAACTTGTATTTATGCATTTATTATTGCTTCACAGTACTTATTATGTTTTGTATCTGTTTATCAGTTAGATTAATATCTATGTTTTCTCTGAAGAAGACAATATGGCGAAACCGGTTGGAAACCAAAACGTGGTAAATACACACCGAATAAGGGTTTTTACCGGATGCTTTTACATGTTTTGTAATAAATAAATTGTATATGTTTGATATATATCAGTATTATTTTTTCTGTTATTGTGTCTGAGCACCCTAGAAATCCCAGAGCACTCTATATTTTTTATTTTTACCAATGGGGATGTTGGTGCTCTAACTCTGTACATCTGGTCCCATCCATCTGTTTTTACTGATGGGTTTAATTCACTTTGAGCTATCTTTACACTTTTGTATACTCCATTGTTGATTTATAATAATTCTAGGGCCATCATTTGCTGCTAAGTTTAAACTTATGACCTGTAAAAGCTTTTAAAGTTATTTAACAAGGTTGTGTATGGACAATTTGGGTACAGAAGTATTTTTGGTCTATTTCACAGTCACGGGCAGTTTTAAAGCTTGACATATTTAGTATTGATTTACTCAACATAGTCCTACTCACAAGGCCAAATTGAAGGTGCCACTCTCACTGCTGCACTAACCCAGTCTGTTGAGAGGGCATGATACCAACACTGGGCTTTGTTAGGGTAATGCTATTACAAATATCGTGCTACTGGGAGCCCCAATTGTCACATTAGAAAACTGAAATATCAGCGAACATTAAAAAAGTTCATAGGCATAGCTTTTTTTTCTGTTTACATACATTGCTTTTGTTCTCTGGAAAGTATGCATATTCTCAAACCTGCCAATGTGGACAGTAGATGAAATGTATACATACGTTTAGTTACAACTCTATTCAGAACATTCTGAAGCTCATCAGCACTGATTTCCATGTCCTAGAATAAAATCAGTAATGAAAACATTATCCAAAACAAGTTAATACATTTTTAACATTATGGAATCATTAGGCGGATTCTAGTCAATTGCTGGGTGGAATTGCTTTAGTTGAAGGTAAAGTCCTCTTTAACCAAAATAATGAATGACTAAATGATATTGCATTTGATACCACAATAACACCATTATATCTGAGACAGAATCAGGAGCATTTAGCCATTACCAGTTATCTGGAGTAGTATTATAGTATTTATTGCCCTACACTCCTTCCATAAACATATGTGCCACGCTCTATCATTACATCCAGCTTCCCACACCAAGGTCTACATGCCAGAGGAGGGGTGAAAGCAGCTGGAAACATTCTCCATCACCTTCTTTCTACTAGCAGTGCATTATGTATGCCTGTCTGTAAACTCATAAGTAGGAATTTGGGTCTATTCATACTTGTCCATTTTTACTTGGATTTTCTGAATTAATATCTTGTGGATGTTGGACCAGAAATCGTTAATAAGTGGGCAAAACCACCATATGTGTAGCAGATCCCCTCCAGATTGATGGCATCTCCAACATTTGTCATACTTGGATTTTACCACATAAAATGCATTTGAAGTAGAAATAATTTTCTCATGTGATTGGTTTCACATCTACACAAAAGATCCCCAAACTTACTTTCAAGCTAGCCACCAAAAAGACAAAAAAAAAAGACATAGGTAAGTAAAAAACTGAAATTTTTTTGCATACATTTGTAAAGACATGTAAAGCCACAGTGCCACATCAAGGCACCTTTGAAAAGTAAGCCCCCTCGATCTTTGTGCAAACACACACACTGGAGGTCTTCAGCTGCCTTGGTCAATGTCTCGGCTATTGGTATGTTGCTGTGCCTTTAATCACTTAATTTCCACTGTACGTTTTAAAATGGTGGCGTGGTGGAATGCGTTTTTTTTTAGGAGTGCCATTTTAAAACAGTGCTCTGCTTACATGTTGTGCATGTGTCTGGTGACTCCATGCCTTGTGATTACTGTGATTGCCAATCACAAATGTAAAAATTGCTTGTGTTTACATCTGAGAGCCTTCACCTCCCTATCACAAAAGAGGAAGGAGAATTGTGAGAATGGAGGGATCCTAGAGAATTAGACAACAGCAGATTCAGGATGGGAATGAATACATTTTTTTGTGCTATTGTTTTTTCACCCACTTATCTCCTGTACATCTCAGGTCCATCCTCTCTGTAGTGCCTGTATAATAAATCCTTCACCTGCCTTATCCTGCACGTTACCCTCTTATCACCATCCTCCCACTATATCTGGCCTGTACATTAAAAATGCTCTGTATCTATACATATTCACCATTACCAAGCTTTATGTATTAAGCACCTCAAAACTTTTCTTCATTTCCTAAAAATACTTTGGCGAAAAATCAGTTCACCTTGGTGTGTGTGCTTTCCACAGGAGTCATTTTGGGTGAGTTTGTATTCTCCTGACATTTTTATTTGCTTTGCTTTATAACAGAATATAAGGGAAATTGTTTTTTTATTAAAAAATCTGGTCTTCTTTACCTTAGTAAATAAAAAATAATTGTTGGTAAATAACACTAAAAAAATCCCTTAATGTCTACACAAAAATTATATATAATTAATTTTGTTGCATGGCCAAGTAATTGCCAGTCAAGCTATCAGAGCACTGAATATTGAAAAATGGCCTGGTAATGGAAGGGTATTTAGAGGCTAGTAATCAATCGGAGAGGGGACTTCCTGCAGGTAAGCTTGTCCTCGGTTTGTGCTTTGCTACATACAGTATACAGTATGTCTCATAGCAGGGAACTAAGATAGTTTTAACCACTTCCCCCAAATGGACGTACCCGTATGTCCTTGGGCTTCAGTGGCAATACCGGGATGATGCCTGCACCTACAGGCATCATCCCGGTATCATTTTTCTGCAGCCAGTGATTCTCTACAATGCAGAAGTGATCTGAGTGGCTAATTAGCCACTCAATCACTTCCACGGGTGGTGGAAGGGACCCACCCCGCTCCCGCCGCCGCCTCTCCTGGGCTCTTCAGCCCCATTGCGGAGCAATGCGGCCAGCGGCGATGGCTGCCTGGTACAGAGAGGAACTGACGTCGTTCCCCTCTCTCTGTAACCCTGGAAACTGGGAGTGACGAGTATTCGTCACTTCCGGTTCTGCCCCTTTGTTTACCTGGCCACCAGCGGCCAGAAACGCAGCTGATCGGACTGATCTTGGGCTGATTGGCTTCATGGGTGGCCAGAGAAGAGATTTGGGGTCTAATAGAAACACTCATGAAAGTGTTTTTTTTTTTTTTTTTAAAAACTGCGTTTGAAAAACTGCGTGACATAAAAAATTGCAACACACACTGTTTTTTCTATAGGGTCTCTGCTAAAAGAAAAATACTGTGTGTATATATATATATATATATATATATATATATAATGTTTGGGGGTTCTAAGTAATTTTCTAGCAAAAAAAAAGTAGATTTTTACATGTAGGAGTGAAGTAACAGAATTGGCTTGGGAAGGAGATGGTTAAATCACACTTATTAGAAGTGCCTTGAGCAGTAGCGTTGTTCAACTTGCATTTGAAAATATATGTAACAAAATTTGTTCTGAATTATCTTATTGGTTGAAACATTTTTTTTTTTTGGCTGGATTACTGTAAGGTTCCATTGACATTTTGCGATTTGGGATTGTGGGCAGAATCCCTGCGATACTGCCCGTGATCCAAAATCGCATGGCAATTGCAGCACAATGTTTGCACAATTCACCTGTTTGGGTGCCATTATCTTTCAGCATCACCACAGATGTGATTTTGTTGGGCAACAATTGCGGCAAACTGTGCCTTCACAAATTGCATGAAGCTTGTTGCCAAAAAGGAGCTTCCTTCAGGCTACCAATGCACATAGGGTAGCCCATTCAAGCGAATAGGCTGCTCTATGCGACATGCAAAATCATGTGAAAATTGCATGTTATAATTGAGTAGCGGGAACGCTCATTCCCACTACTTGATAATGTGAACAGGGTCTTAAATAGTGCTGACTGCCTTTTTGTATTGTTTTGTATATTGCCCTGACTATGTGCACCCTTCTTTACTTTTGCTAGTTTCAAACTGATCAGAGTAGCTGGCATCTTTGATTTTTTTATTACTGTGAAAATATATAGACCCATTCACATTCAGGCAATGGGGTAATTACCTCTGCAAACGGGAAATGAAAGCCTCACTCTTTGATCTAACTTAATCTACAGTATATGGTCTTCCAGGTCATAATTGTGTTGATAGCAATCATGCTATTTATTTTCCATGCCATCATTTTTTTTTCTAGGATTGAAAAAAATTGCAGCTGTCCCTCGAAAACACGCTCGGCTTACTGTCAGTGTAAGAATGAAAAGTAATATATAATGGATTTTAACACCACTATCAGTACTCACATCCCCTGCAATCTGCTGAAAGATGTTCCTGAATTGCTTCTCCTCTTCGGATTCTTTGCCAGTATTTCCAGAGGTCTACAAAATACAGACGTAGTATAATTTTTATGCCATTTGTTAATAACGTATTAAACATATTATATCCCACTGACAAAAACATGATGCATTTGCAATTATTAAAAATGTAACTATAAGATGCGTTCATGGAAAAAATGGTAAGTTTCTAATAAAGAAAACTTGCAAGTTGCCCTTTCCAGCTCTCCCACCCCATCAACAGTCTAATTAAATTATTGATTCAAACATTTCAGTTTTCATTACATACCTTTTATTCAAAACCAGTTACATCATCACTGGTAGGGCCGACCCTACCATGGGTCCAGCTGGGTCCATTGGACCCAGGCAGCACTTAGATAGGGGCAGCAAATTGACTCCCAAGATTTTTTCTCCAGCAGTTTTGTGTGTCATCAGTTTGTGGCGCGTTATGGGTGACATTTCCCCATCTCATACTACCGCCAATAATGCAAACTGATGAGTATGAGGAGGTGGAGCTTCTCCTCCGTGGAATGTCTCTCACGTGATTGTGGTGTGCCCAATGACGTCAGACATCAGCGCACTCCATCTCACGCAAGCCAGGGCAGTGGGCGCGGCAGACGCAGGAGTGACAGGAGGACTGAGGACAGACAGTTGGTGGTTTTTGGACCAGTCCGGTGCCGAGTTATGCAAGAAGATGACCGTATATATAATATTTTCATCATTTTAAATATAATGGATGTAGGGGCTTTTTGGTGATTTTTTGTTTTTCGGGGGGCATTTAATTCTTGGACCCAGGCAGCACAATGTCTTGGGCCAGCCCTGATCACTGGGGTTCTTTGCTTTTCTATGCAAAGCGAGCAGATTATAGCCAGGGTGACAGGTTGGCTAGGTGCTGTACATAATTTCCTGGAAACAGGGAGCTATGTTCAGCCCACATGTTATGCTGATCCTCTATGATTAAAAGAATTGAAATCCAATTCATGAAAAGGATAGGCTGGGGAAAGGAAGGCAGGGAAGAAAAGCGAAAGATGTTGCTGGATGTCCTCCAGCCAGCAAATGGGGAGGGCTCTATCTAACTTGTTTCAGCTTTTATTGCACCCTGTTAGAAACTCACAGTGGGAAGTTAAATCAGAGTAAGCAATTTCAGGACAGAAGTAGACCCCTTTCAACTGTTTAAGACAGAAGGTAAGACTGGAGTCTGGCATTAAGCATTATTTGTCCAAAGACCATGACACCATACTTTAGAGCAGCCTTTTTCAACCAGGGTGCCCAGGCACCCTGGTGTGCCCTGAGGTTCTTTCAGGGGTGCCTTGGCAAAATGCCTAAAAATTGCCCAAAAATTGTATATGAGCCAGTGTGTGGATGATGTCTGCCCTTTTAGTTACACTAAGTCACAGGTTTGCATCATCAGTTGCCTGCATAGCATCCTTGTTTGACCCTCCCCTGCCCCCTCCATCAGCGTTGGCGTCACATTGGCTGAGTGATGAAGAAAAACTGAGGGAGAACAGAAACATTGGAATACTAGTCAGCACCAGTTTGCAAAAGTATATTTGCTTTGGAAGAAGTAATCACCTCTAATGTTGAGTGTCCTACTTGGACTTGTGGATGTTGCTGCATTATGTAAAACTATTACAAAAGCTTTTACATTTTAGAATGGGGTGCCTCTAGACTGTCCATAGTTTTTAAAGGGTGCCTCGAGATTGTCCAAAGTTTTTAAAGGGTGCCTTGACTGAAAAAAAGGTTGAGAAACACTGCTTTAGAGCATATATGTATATAGGCAAATCTTACTGCCAACTTGACCTTCACCTCACAGGCAGTCTATCCAGGACATGTTGGGAATTGGCTAAATGGTTGCTATGGGTTTTTGCAAGTTGCCCTATTGAATAAGACCTGTATAATCTTGTATTTCAAGGGTCTCCAAACTAAGAACCTTCCTGCCTCATTCAGCCTGGTAAATTTTTTTTTAACTTAGTCTGCAGCAACTTGTTCTATGTTTGCATCAAGCATTTCCATGGTGTAGTTGGACCAGCCATCTGAACCATAACAACCAATGACACTGAGCGGCCAAGACACCCAGCGTTGGCCTGACAGCACCATGGAAACACATTGTGCTTTTCCAGGGCCACCCCAGTATTCAGAAAAGAACCTGCTCCTTCTTGCTCTGTGCCATGCTGCTGCAGTGAACATTGTAAGGTAGGATGGGGGGACTGTGGACTCTCATTTGAAGGGGGAAATTGAAGTAAAGGGGGGGAGGGGGGCTTTGATGTGAAAGATGAGCTCTGATGTGATGGGGGGACTCTGATGTGGAGGGTGTGGACTCTGGTTTAATGGGTGGATTCTTATGTGAATTGTGGATTTCTGATGTGAAGTTATTTTTTGGGGCATGTTTATTCATTTATATTCTAATCATTCATTTAGAAAAAAATGGATTTTGTTCAGCCTGCACATTTTTGTAAAATATACAATGTGGCCCACATGCTGAAGAGTTTGGAGAACCCTGTTGTATCTTGTGATCTCTATGATGACAGCGAGCTTAGGATAGACAGATTTGTAAACAGAAAAGAAACAGGGAGAGAGAAAAACTGTTAATATTGTATATCATCCATTTTCATCATTTTAATGCAAAACAAGCTAAGTACTACTTACTGTATATCCAGCTTGGTAACACAAAACAAACCCAATACAAATTGTGATGAACTACAAACCTTTATAAGAAAGGAAAACACTGTCTAGGCTCTAGGGCAGTGATGGCGAACCTCGGCAACCCAGATGTTTTGGAACTACATTTCCCATGATGCTCATACACTCTGCAGTGTAGTTGAGCATCTGTAAGGTTCTGGCACTCTCAGTGCCTCCTATCACATCATTTCCGGGTGCATTCCATCTACTTAGATAGATGAAGCACATATAGGTGTGTTTCCCTTTAAGAGTGCTGACATCATCATGAGGCGCCGGACTGAACAGCTATTTAAATCACCAGCTTTTCACTCACATGTGTTCGTTCAACCGCCATGGTTGGAGCGTCCTGATCTCTGAGTTCAGCATGTCAAATCTACACGTTCCTGTATCTCGCTACCTGAACCTCTGTTTTTGGATCCTGTGTCTCGTCACCCGATCACCCCTGGCATGCTGTTTTCACCTTCACCCTTCTCACGACTACCCTGCTGTGTGCCTAGATGTGCCTTGATGCTAACCTGTCTTGAAGCTCTCATGCTTGCAAGCATACCTCGCTGTCGGAACCACGCTGCGCTGATCCCTGTATCCCGCTACCGGATCATCCGCTCTTGTCGAACCTCTCCTCTGCTACATTGCTACTAGTGATAAGTACCCCACAGGGGAAACCTCAATAACCTTCATACTAAAGCTTACACTGTCTAGCTCTGCATACTAAGGACTGTTACTACATCTGCACTATCTAGATTGCTAGCTCTTGAGCCTACTATCATCTGCTCTTGCACTGGGTTAGTCTCTCCTGTATGTCATCTGCTATCCTATCATCTACTACCATACATGATTGCTAACCTATCTGCATCCCACCTGTTACTATCTCATTCTCAAGAACATTCCTCTCAAGTGTCTGTCACCTATCGTCTCTACTCAAATTGTCTCTTCAGCCTATCACCTCTATACTACTATATACATAGATCACTCCAGGAACTTCTTATTGAGTGTGTGTATTTACTTGCTGAATTGAGATCATCCACACATGATGAGTCTTTGGGAGTTGGGATTGGTGTCTCAGCGTTTCTCTACATGACTACTGAAGTGGAATATTTCTGCAGCTGTAAATCCACATCATACATAAAACGCAGGAGCGTTACAATTTGAACGAACCAGATAAAATGGATTCAGCAGAAATGACCACTCAGGTGACACAGTTAACACAACAAGTAACTGCGTTAATACACGCACTTACTGAATTAAAAGAAGACAATCAGGCTCTGACGCAGCAGGTGGCCAGACTGACACAGCCTACTGCTGCTCAACCCCCAGAACCTCTTGTCCTTCTACCAGACAGGTTTGATGGTTCCCGTTCCTCTTTTCTTTTTTTTCGTATGGATTGTGAGCTCCTATTTATCCTTAAGCCTAGGACCTATCATAATGACTTTATTAAAGTGCATGCTGCCATTAATTTGCTTTCTGGCAAAATGAAAACGTGGGCATACCAGAAACTGCAAGAAAAAAGTCCGATCCTAGACAATTGGGAATCATTTGCAATTGCGATGCACTCCCAGTGTCTCCCCTCCCAAAAATCTACTCCTAAACCTGCTCCAGGTAACCACAGACCCCGGCTACCTAGGGAAAAAAGGAAACCAAATGAATATGGTGATCCTGCCTGGTCATGGTCCAAGCCTGCCTTAAACAGTCAGCCTTGTCACTCTGACACATCTCATTTGAACCCTGATCCTACAGAGATGGATGAGGAGCCTATGGAGATTGGTGCCGTACATACTAAGTTGTCCTTACAAAAAAAAAAAGATCACAGGAGAATCTGTTGCCTTTGTTTTTATTGTGGAGAAGGGGGACATTTCATTACATCCTGCCCAACCTGACCCCATAGGCCTAAGGCTCTCCCAATGGAGGCCAGGCGAATTCGAACTGTCTTCCCTGAAAAACAGCCTGGAAATTACCAAGGCTGTTGCCAGCCCTGTCCCCGTTCTATATCAGAAAAGGACACCCAGAAATTGACAAATATTGGAATAGATATTCCTTCAACTCCAGTGAACTCGATACCACGTTCTAAAAAACCTCCTGTACCACCTCCTGAGGATACTCCTATTTTGGCAAGCACACTTATAGCTCCCAATGAAAACATTGAGATTCTTGCACCTGACTGCGTACGCGCTTCTAATGGCATGGTGGTATGTAGGAAGGATCTGAGGATGTTTGAAGAAGCATTGGTTGCTATGACTACTTCGAATGGCTATGCGTCCGATTCTCACATCGGTTACCAACCTAATCCGATTTTCATATCGGCAACAAGTGATCCGATTCTCAGATCGGTTACCAACCTGATCTGATTATCAGATCGGTTACCAACCTGATCCGATTCTCATATCGGCAACAAGTGATCCGATTCTCACATCGGTTACCAACCTGATCCGATTTTCATATCGGCAACAAGTGATCCGATTCTCACATCGGTTACCAACATGATCCGATTCTCATATCGGCAACAAGTGATCCGATTCTCACATCGGTTACCAACCTGATCCGATTCTCATATCGGCAACAAGTGATCCGATTCTCACATCGGTTACCAACCTGATCCGATTCTCATATCGGCAACAAGTGATCCGATTCTCACATCGGTTACCAACCTGATCTGATTCTCGTATCGGCAACAAGTGATCCGATTCTCGCATCGGTTACCAACCGATCCGATTCTCATATCGGCAATAAGTGATCCGATTCTCACATCGGTTACCAAACTGATCCGATTTTCGTATCGGCAACAAGTGATCCGATTCTCGCATCGGTTACCAACCTGATCCGATTCTCATATCGGCAATAAGTGATCCGATTCCCACATCGGTTACCAACCTGATCCGATTCTCGTATCGGCAACCAGTCTTATCCGATTCTCATATCGGCAACCAGTTTTTTTTTTCTTCCTATTTTCATATTGGCAACCAGTCTTATCCGATTCTCGCATCGGCAACCAGTCTCATCCGATTCTCGCATCGGTAACCAGTCTTATCCGATTCTCGTATCGGCAACCAGTCTTATCCGATTCTCGTATCGGCAACCAGTATTATCCGATTCTCATATCGGCAACTAGTCTTATCCGATTCTCGTATCGGCAACCAGTCTCATCCGATTCTCGCATCGGCAACCAGTCTTATCCGATTCTCATATCGGCAACCAGTCTTATCCGATTCTCGTATCGGCAACCAGTATTATCCGATTCTCGTATCGGCAACTAGTCTTATCCGATTCTTGTATCGGCAACCAGTCTTATCCGATTCTCGTATCGGCAACCAGTCTTATCCGATTCTCGTATCGGCAACCAGTCTTATCCGATTCTCGTATCGGCAACCAGTCTTTTCCGATTCTCACATCGGCAACCAGCTTTTTCCGATTCTTATATCGACAACCAGCCTTAGAGGCCTTCCGGAGCCGGCCTTACAGGGGGGGGTACTGTAAGGTTCTGGCACTCTCAGTGCCTCCTATCACATCATTTCCGGGTGCGTTCCATCTACCTAGATAGATGAAGCACATATAGGTGTGTTTCCCTTTAAGAGTGCTGACATCATCATGAGGCGCCGGACTGAACAGCTATTTAAATCACCAGCTTTTCACTCACATGTGTTCGTTCAACCGCCATGGTTGGAGCGTCCTGATCTCTGAGTTCAGCATGCCAAATCTACACGTTCCTGTATCTCGCTACCTGAACCTCTGTTTTCGGATCCTGTGTCTCGCCACCCGATCACCCCTGGCATGCTGTTTTCACCTTCACCCTTCTCACGACTACCCTGCTGTGTGCCTAGATGTGCCTTGATGCTAACCTGTCTTGAAGCTCTCATGCTTGCAAGCATACCTCGCTGTCGGAACCACGCTGCGCTGATCCCTGTATCCCGCTACCGGATCATCCGCTCTTGTCGAACCTCTCCTCTGCTACATTGCTACTAGTGATAAGTACCCCACAGGGGAAACCTCAATAACCTTCATACTAAAGCTTACACAGTCTAGCTCTGCATACTAAGGACTGTTACTACATCTGCACTATCTAGATTGCTAGCTCTTGAGCCTACTATCATCTGCTCTTGCACTGGGTTAGTCTCTCCTGTATGTCATCTGCTATCCTATCATCTACTACCATACATGATTGCTAACCTATCTGCATCCCACCTGTTACTATCTCATTCTCAAGAACATTCCTCTCAAGTGTCTGTCATCTATCGTCTCTACTCAACCTGTCTCTTCAGCCTATCACCTCTATACTACTATATACATAGATCACTCCAGGAACTTCTTATTGAGTGTGTGTATTTACTTGATGAATTGAGATCATCCACACATGATGAGTCTTTGGGAGTTGGGATTGGTGTCTCAGCGTTTCTCTACATGACTACTGAAGTGGAATATTTCTGCAGCTGTAAATCCACATCATACATAAAACGCAGGAGCGTTACAGCATCATGGGAAATGTAGTTCCAAAACATCTGGGGTGTCAAGGTTTGCCATCACTGCTCCAAAGTGACACTGATCTCCAGGTGCATAGCTTAGGACACATGTGTCAAACACAAGGCCCGTGAGCCGAGTCCGGCCATCTAGGTCATTTCATGTGGCCCTTGCACCTCTCCTGCAGCTGCAGGAGAGCTCCAGCCTCCTCTGGCCCTGTACTTTTTGCTTTCCAGCAATGCCTACAACTTCTTCCTAGCAGCAGAACAAGATAAGGGGGGTGCACTGTGCACTGTGATGTAAGGGAGGGTGGGGGACTCAGTTTCTGATGGTGGAGAGGTTCTTGACGTGTGTAAGAGTAGGGGATGCTCTGGACATCTAGTCTTACAGGTACAACAGGCCCTTTCGGGGGCAATAATAATTGTGATGCGGCCCGCAATTAAATTGAGTTTGACACCCCTGGCTTAGAAATAATAAATACAGCTGTTAGAGAGCCTTAGTAAACAAACAGCATCACGAAGGCCAGAAAACACACCAGTCAGGGGTATAAATACTTTTTCAAGGCACTGAAGCAGGCACATTAGGTAACTATTTTTTACCTTACCTGCTACTCTACCAAGCAAACTCCGGTATTTGTAGGTACCTGGTTCCTCCATCTCCTGCCATTTACTGCTGGTGCTTGAAGGCAAGTTATTAAGTCTTAGAATTGTTATGTTACCGCTGTTTAAATTTTTACTTTTTAAAAGTCAACATTTCCATAGGAACTTCAGGGGCCCCAGATGGCAGATTGGGCTGGTGATGAAGTATGAAGCAGATACCAGCAATGAACCCTATGGTGCCTACTCTGCAGCAGGGCTATTACAGATTCACTCTAAATATATCCAGCTGTACAGCACATATCCTTATACGTTTCAAAGACAATATTTAGCTTCCTTAATTTGCATTATATTTACTTACTTTACATAAGTATAGAATTGTGTGAAGATATGTTCATTAGTTTTATTGCAATACAGTATGTTTTCTACTGCATTGTAACATTGCTACCAGAGTACTACAGTTCTCGTGAAGTGGCCCCACTATGTCCTTGGGCCTTGGATCCCTCCAGCTGTTTGCCTGTGTTACAAGAGCTACCCTGTACTCTACTGTGAGGGATGCTGCTTATGTAGATGGCACACGTTGCTGTTTGTGTTCTGATCTGTTTTACTGAAGTAGTGACTTTTTATTGTTATAGAGTCTTATAGAGACTATACTTTGCAGCAAACATGGGAGTAAGTCACACATGTGCAAGTCACAAGCAAGTCTCAAGTCTTAACCTTCAAGTCTCAAGCAAGTCCCAAGTTACTGTGGCGAAAAGCAAGCAAGTCAAGTCCCTGCTAGAAGTCAAGCAAGTCAAGTCAATTCATTTATTTTGGTCAAGTCACAAATCAAGTCAAAATACTGATCTACCCCAATTTTCACCTTTAAATCAGTTAAAAGTCAGTGGTCAGGAAAGGTTTTGTTTTATTTTCAACATTAACAAAACTGCTTAGTGTTTTTTTCTTGGCATATTAAAGAAATACTTTGAATGCCAAAACAGCTCAAAATCCTTTGTCTGGTCATGTTTCAACACCACAGTCACTAAAAACATGTTAAGTATTTCCATTGTTAAACAGACAGTGTCCTAAAAATCAGAATATACTGAGGTGTTTTCATTTTGCTTTAACACATCTTGAGAAAATGCAAATATTTAATAACTTAAGTAATTTCGAGTCATATGTCTCAAGTCAAAGTCAAGTCTCAAGTCATGAATACCAAGTCAAAGTCAAGTCGAGTCTTTTATTAATTTTAGTCAAGCAAGTCTCAAGTCCTCAAACTGGTGACTTAAGTCTGACTTAAGTCAAGTCATGTGACTCAAGTCCCCCACCTCTGCTTTGCAGTCACATGTTATCCTATTTGAGCCACAGAGACATTGCTGTGAAGAGTCCATGTTTGTTTGTCTTTCATGATCTGTATAATTGTGTACTTCATGCACATTCTATGTCATTCTGAACCTGTTTTGCATTACTGATTCTAACTTTCCTTCTGTTTAGTAAATTGCAAGTTACAGCTACTCCTTATCTGATTATTCCCATTCTGTTAAACTGTTAGTTATTTTGACACAGTTACTTTGGCATGAACAGGAGAACAGCACGATGATCATATGTACAAAGAAGTCACTTGGATGATCTGGATAACATTTTCAACAGTACAGCGTAAGTCTAGCGAATTATGAGTAACTATTACTAACTTTACCATGACCTGAATGAATGAGCACCTTCACAGACACTATAGGGTAATTATGTTCTACTCATGGTGACCAAGCTTCTACTTGTTCATTTTTAGTAGGCATCAATATTAAAATAAATCTTTGACTTTCAAAAGTTGAAAAGTGGAGCTCTCTGCAAAGCAAGCAATACCTACCTGTGTTGTTCCATGCAAAGCTAACTCTTCTGGGTTGCAGAGGGAAGCTTGCTGAAAAGTCTTCAACATCCAGCAGACATCTGGGTGTATAGAATTCCTGGTGCCCTGCTTTGCTCAGTGGTTTCATCTGGTGGCCCCCTATGTAGGGCACCACAGAAAAGTAGGAGCCAATGGAGGAACCCAAATGTACATTGGAGGAACAGGCTTCTGATACACCCAAACGTGTGTTGGATGTTGAAAACCCTTTAACAAGTTTCTCTGTGCAACCCAGTGGAGTTTAGCTACCTTGGTAGCAGGATAGGTAAGTATTAATTGTTTTCTTTTCAGTCAGTGTTTTCTTTCAATGTTTAAAAGTAGCCTTAATGTTGGACTTCTAATTTATTTTACATAATAAAAAATGCAAGAGGAGGAGCTGAAAAACACAATGGTAGGTGGTAAAACCCAAAACTCACAGGTGGACAGGGGCAGCAATGGAAATTATGTAATCGGAAATCTTGCTTTTGGAGTATCCAAGGCACGTAAGAAGCCAGGATCAGCTTCTTATGTTAGTTAAAGGAGAAAATATTGGGTAATTGGCGCTGCCTGTGTTGAGGGTTGCAGTATATGGATGAATAAATAAGTGCACTATGATGTGTATATAAAATGCAGTGTACAATAAATTGGCAGTGCAATTTAATACATTTGTTACACTGCCAATTTATTGTACACTACATTTTATATACACATCATAGTGCACTTATTTATTCATCCATATACTGCAACCCTCAACACAGGCAGCGCCAATTACCCAATATTTTCTCCTTTACTTTATACAGTCTTCTGACTGTAGTTCAGGGTAGGATGCAGCCTATTTACACCTTCACATCCCTTGGATATCCTTAGCGCGGAGTTCACTTTCTACTATTCTTATGTTAGTTATTTAAATTATTAATGATTTAACATGGATAACAACCTCTTTTTTCCTTGGTGCCAAACATGCTGTAAGACATAACACATCAGGTGTACTACATACAAAACATAATTCACTTATTATTCCAGTAATTCAGAGAGACCAGCTTATTTTGACCTTACTAAATGAAACAAATTTGGCTGCTTTGAATTACTATGTTACACATTCTCATTGTTCTTCATACCGATTTACTGAATAGGCTAAGGGTGTGATAGGTTAGGGAAACGTTTTAAGGTACCCATAGACATTTCATGTCAGTGATGTGATTGAAGCGATTTTAACAGGTCTGAATAACAGTCACACCATTTATGGTGACCTCTAAATAGATAGCCACAAACATTGCTATTTGATTACCAGAAACTATGTTGTGTGAGGATCTACCTAATTGGATATAAACTAAATGCTTAGGTAGGCCCTCAAACTACATGACTATTGGTAAACCAATCAGACCATGGAGTGTGTAACCAGCTTTGAAAGAGAGTTGAATCTACAAATCCGGACATTTTTATCCAATCTTTTATTTGTACTGTAGAGATGATGGCTCATTCAGAAGAAGATGGTTGATGAAGGAGTATCTATTAATAGTCAGATTATTATTTAATGTCCACCTGCCATGTAATGTCCCTGAGTACCTTTAGGTCTTTCACCAAGACAGACTATGACTCACGCTGTAATCACTACATTGATCCATCATTACAATCTTGCCCAGCAATGGCACATTATGAGAATTATGGAAGGCACAATGACCTTATCTTTCTCTTTTTGATCAGCTGCCCTCTTCTCTTCGTCAGCCACTTCATCCACACTCAACTCCTTATTGCTGTTTGCTCTGTCGGATACAAAGATGATTGGCTGGAATGGGGAGGAGGAGAGGGTGAGAGGGAAAGAGAGGGCTGATTATAAACTGGAAGAGTGTAATGTGCCTAACTCTTACAATGGTCATGCATGAATTGGTGGTGCATGAAAAAGGAACGTAGTTCCAAAATATGTATCACCTGATCTTTCCATAGTTGAAATGTATGGATTTGTTTATATATTTATTTAGTTCATTGATATTTGTGATTATCATAGTGCAATAATTAGAAAATTGGTTATTTGACAAAGGACCTTACTACATTTCAAGCATGTGTATAGGTGTATGTATGTATATATATATATATATATATATATATATATATATATACACACATATACAGTGCATTGCGAAAGTATTTGCCCCCTTGAACTTTTTGACCTTTTGCCACATTTCAGGCTTCAAACATAAAGATATAAAACTGTAATTTTTTGTGATGAATCAACAACAAGTGGGACACAATCATAAAGTGGAACAAAATTTATTGGATATTTCAAACTTTGTTAACAAATAAAAAACTGAAAAATTGGGCGTGCAAAATTATTCAGCCCCTTTACTTTCAGTGCAGCAAACTTTCTCCAGAAGTTCAGTGAGGATCTCTGAATGATCCAATGTTGACCTAAATGACTAATGATGATAAATAGAATCCACCTGTGTGTAATCAAGTCTCCGTATAAATGCACCTGCACTGTGATAGTCTCAGAGGTCCGTTTAAAGCGCAGAGAGCATCATGAAGAACAAGGTCTGAGATACTGTTGTGGAGAAGTTTAAAGCCGGATTTGGATACAAAAAGATTTCCCAAGCTTTAAACATCCCAAGGAGCACTGTGCAAGAGATAATATTGAAATGGAAGGAGTATCAGACCACTGCAAATCTACGAAGGCCTGGCTGTCCCTCTAAACTTTCAGCTCATACAAGGAGAAGACTGATCAGAGATGCAGCCAAGAGGCCCATGATCACTCTGGATGAACTGCAGAGATCTACAGCTGAGGTGGGAGACTCTGTCCATAGGACAACAATCAGTCGTATACTGCACAAATCTGGCCTTTATGGAAGAGTGGCAAGAAGAAAGCCATTTCTTAAAGATATCCATAAAAAGTGTCATTAAAGTTTGCCACAAGCCACCTGGGAGACACACCAAATATGTGGAAGAAGGTGCTCTGGTCAGATGAAACCAAAATCAAACTTTTTGGCAACAATGCAAAATGTTATGTTTGGCGTAAAAGCAACACAGCTCATCACCCTGAACACACCATCCCCACTGTCAAACATGGTGGTGGCAGCATCATGGTTTGGGCCTGCTTTTCTTCAGCAGGGACAGGGAAGATGGTTAAAATTGATGGGAAGATGGATGGAGCCAAATACAGGACCATTCTGGAAGAAAACCTGATGGAGTCTGCAAAAGACCTGAGACTGGGACGGAGATTTGTCTTCCAACAAGACAATGATCCAAAACATAAAGCAAAATCTACAATGGAATGGTTTACAAATAAACATATCCAGGTGTTAGAATGGCCATGTCAAAGTCCAGACCTGAATCCAATCGAGAATCTGTGGAAAGAACTGAAAACTGCTGTTCACAAACGCTCTCCATCCAACCTCACTGAGCTCGAGCTGTTTTTCAAGGAGGAATGGGCAAAAATTTCAGTCTCTCGATGTGCAAAACTGATTGAGACATACCCCAAGTGACTTACATCTGTAATCGCAGCAAAAGGTAGCGCTACAAAGTATTAACTTAAGGGGGCTGAATAATTTTGCACGCCCAATTTTTCAGTTTTTTATTTGTTAAAAAATTTTGAAATATCCAATAAATTTCGTTCCACTTCATGATTGTGTCCCACTTGTTGATTCTTCACAAAAAATTACAGTTTTATATCTTTATGTTTGAAGCCTGAAATGTGGCAAAAGGTCGAAAAGTTCAAAGGGGGCCGAATACTTTCGCAATGCACTGTGTATATATATATATATATATATATAATCGCTTGTATAAATATCATTGATGATGACTATTACATGTACATCATGGAATTGTACTGTTTAGAGGCAAGTGATTTTTGGTAGATATGCAAACTCTTCTTACCTGGTTGCAGATGTTACTGTTTCTGTTGATATCCATGAAGATTTATGAATTGTTGGCTAATTATCTTCACAGATATCAATAACAACAGTTACACCTAGGGACAAAAAGAACTCTAAGCTCCAGTTCACACTGCCACGAGTCGACTTGCCATGTGACTTGAAAGTTCAAAGTCACATGACAAGTCACACCCCATTACCTGCAATGGAACCAGTATAATCGGTGCAACTCAAGTCGCTCCGGCTTAGAAAAAGGTTCCTGCACTACTTTGGGGGGACTTCAACAAGACTTGCACTTCTTTTAAAGAAGTCGTATGCAAGCCACAATGAAGTCGTACAGGGATGTCCTCTTAAATTGATGTCCAAACCACACTGCATTTACAAAGTGTGGACAAAGGCCCTTTATCCTATTAAGATGAGCAAACATCCCACCCTTACATTCGCAGTGCCGCTGAAACCCAACAGTTTAGACTCCATGTCAGGGATTGTCACAGTATCTTTATGGTGGAAAAACATTAATTGATTAAAGTTAATAACTGTGGAGCACAGCAGCACTAACTATCATAATTATGTGATGAACTGTACTACTTTTCCAGATGTTCATTTTATTAGGGACTTTCCATGTAAACTGAATTTACCCAAAAACTAAACCCTGTCTTCGTCAACCCCGTCTGTGTAGTAAGAGGGAGGCCCACCATCAAACTGTTGGATCAGTAGCTGCAATTTTAAGGAGGACAAACAACTGAATAAAGTTTGTTTCAATAAGTATTTTTATTTCTGAAGAACCTGATTTTACTCCTCTGCCCCTGTTCACACTTGTGCACTGCACCACATTCAAATTGCACCCCGTTCATGCAAATCAATGCGGGTGTGTAGGTTACATTAATGACACCCTGAAATTGGTTTACAAAATGCAGTGCAATATGCATAATGGGTTCGCAAGAGTGTGAACACCAGTCCTAGGCTCATGACATACCTAGAAAACAAGGGGTTTAGTCCTAATTTTATTATAGATAGTGGAGCCAGACAAATCATGCTTCTTTGCCCATAAGCCAACTGCACATCCAGAAAGGCTGGTTTACTGCATTAATGCAGCCTAAAATAAAACAATTTATTCCAAATTGCTCACAGCTGTTGTAGGCCTTTACCACTTGTAGTGTAACCATGGCTTCTTTGGAGTAGAGCTTTTTTTTTATTCTTGCTCTACAAGCCCTACTCGACAAAAGCCATGGTTTCCATTGACTGACACAACAAAAAACACAGATTTATACAGTTTGGAATAAATTGATCTTTAGTACTAGTCTCTATCTGTGCTACATACAAACCAAGAGATACTGGATGCATAGTTGCCCCAGGAGCAAAAAAAGAATGGTTTCTTGATTTTTTCCATTATCTTTAAGTGAGATCTAAACTCCTCATTCTTTAGGTTTTTAGTGGAATGAGATATGCATACTTTTTGTTTTAAGAATGCTCTTTTCTACTTGTTTGGAAAAAAAAAGAATGCTCTTTTCTACTTGTTTGGAAAAAAAAGAATGCTCTTTTCGTGCTTCAGCTCTACTTATAAATCCTTGAAAAGAAATATGTTTGCAATATGGTGTAATCTGATTTTTGTAT
This sequence comes from Pelophylax lessonae, assembly GCF_965119305.1. Taxonomy (NCBI): domain Eukaryota; kingdom Metazoa; phylum Chordata; class Amphibia; order Anura; family Ranidae; genus Pelophylax; species Pelophylax lessonae. Next base: position 123,464,723 of record NC_138780.1, on the reverse strand, counting down.
TCATTTTCTAACCCACAGCAAGTAAATAACAGCTGCAATCAGGATGCAAGATAAGTAACTGGTAAATGGTTTTTCTTGCCAAAGTTAATATAAGATCATAGACAGAAATCAAAAAACATGCAGAAAGATGCTTATTATTCATGCAAATCAAACACATCATTCAACAGAATCATTTCAAACCAAATAATATCATGCATATTGATGAAAAAGTTAATATGTTACCATTGCTGGGCAAGATGTCATGCAAGTGAACTGTAGTGACTTCTCACCACAGGAAACATAAACTTATCTAATTTGTATTCAACGTGCTCTACCAAAGGCCTAGTCATTATGAATACAATCACCCCAAAACATTCAGGACACAGTGCTATGTAAATATCATACTGTAATATTTAGCTAAACAGAAGTGAAAGCCCAACACTATAATCACATATAAACTTATTTGTGCCCCTACTATGCCCAAATGCCCTTATTCCGTCTGACACCTACTGGTAGCATTAGGGCTTGTACACTGCCTCCTCCTCACACCCGTAAACACTTTTCTAGGTGGCTGTATTTCAACCTCTAACCATCATATATTTTTACTGTTAAAGTAACAGAGTCACTTTATTAGGGCAGTAACTTGAGGCAACTGTACAGGTCAGGAGTTCCAGCTCCGCTGATTCATTTGCTGAAGTCCAATCCTGGCAAGTTTGTCTGCCATAGATGGTGCAACTTTCTTCTCTGAAACCACAGAATTTCTCCCCTGAGCTATTGTATTCTGCCAGGGATGGGTGGGGGGGGGGGGGGGGCGTGTGCGGGAAGCCGCCCCTGCTGGGAGAACACACAGTGATTATTGTCACTAACAACAACCACATAAAAAATCTGACAGGCCGGATGTGCCCAAGTTGATTGATCATGGCTATACCTTCTCCCTGGGGATCACAGGTACGCAGTTCGTTCTGCACTCCTGTGACCAATTTTCAGCAGACAGCGAGCTGAAACCTGCTGTCGGCTGACGTCACAGAGCCAGCCACTGAGAGCCTGAGCTGGCCGTTCCCGCCCCCTCCACAGCCCAGTGCTGCAGTGAGTGTGGGGGACAGAGCAAAGAGCTGGTGACTGACAGAACCAAATTTAACACCGCCGATCACTCAGTTCTCAGTGTTAGAGAGAGCAGAGGACAGATGCAGCATTGGAACAATGCTGCATCCACCTAGGTAAGTATGATTCTTAAAAAGGAAAAAAAAACATACATCTCATTTAAAACTTTTAAACATTATTTGAGGGGTCTTCTGCACTTTTTTTATATTTAATAAAGGTAAAAAAAAAGTGCAAAAACTTTTTTAAGAACCCTTGTATATTTTTTGAAAGAAGAGACTCTGGAAAATAAAATTGTGTTTGTTGCAATTTTTATGTCACACGATATTTGCACAGCCATTTTTAGGAAAAATATTTTAGCGTACTCAAACACAGTAAAAGGCACAATTTAGGTAAAATATAATGTTATGCAGAGTAAATAGATACTGGTCCAGAAGTTTTCCTAATGGAGTTTGAAACTTGTAATGGATATAAATGATCATAGTGAAATATTTCCTTATAATGGTTAATTGTGGCTGTATGTAAAAGAAAATGCATGGAATAACAGAGCCATTTCCATTTCGCCTGGCTGCACTGTGCTCATGGGTCGCTGATCTTCCTATCATTTGTTTTTCTTGCTGTGTGATTACATTGTAAATGATAGTAAGGCCTATAAGCTTTGTACAATGAATGCAGTGGCTGCTGTGCTGTGGTCAGCAGATACATTAATCTGAGTCACTCAACTAAAAAGAATTTCTTAACTATAAGTCCTGGAATGCTAAGCCATATGTTGTCTATGGAAAATGTAAGATACATTTATGACACAATAGGAGGAAATACAACCTCAGAGCATAAGCATTCTGTTTCTTTATTGAGTTGAACATATTAAAATCCACAGAAAAGGATAATTTTCACTAGTCCATAAAATCATAGACTCGCAAAGAGTAAAAAATGATCCTAGATGCTCCACTTCCCTGTCTCATTTATATTTTTAATTATATGCAAATATTTTTTCGGATTTGTCAAATTTGTCCTTTTCTAGGTGAAAACCTCCACTGAGATGATTTAATGAGAATGTCATTATTGACCTCCTTCTGCAAATGCTAGTTGCCGGAAACAAGCAGCTTGATCAAAAACGGTAAAGTGAGGTCAGAACATCCAACCTACACGCTTGTTCCAGTTTGGGCTTGTTCAAACTGGTGTGTTGTAAAACGTAATATGCATTTTTGTTTTTTAACCACTTAAGCCCCGGAAGATTTTACCCCCATTCCGACCAGGGGGTATTTTGCGATTCGGCACTGCGTGACTTTAACGGACAATTGCGCGGTCGTGCGACGCTGTACCTAAACAAATTTGGCGTCCTTTTTTTCCCACAAACAGAGCTTTCTTTTGGTGGTATTTGATCACCTGTGCGATTTTTTGATCACGCGCTATAAACAAAAAAATAGCGTCAATTTTGCAAAAATAGCAATATTTTTCACATTTTTTTATATGAAATTCCCCCCAAAAAAATGTAAAAATCAAAATTTTTTAACATTTTCGGCCAATTTGTTTTATGCTACATATGTTTGGTAAAAAAAAATCACAAAAAGCGTATTTTGATTGGTTTGCGCAAAAGTTATCGCGTTTACTAACAAAGGGAAAGATTTTTGTCATTTTGTTGTTTTTTTTTTTAACGCGTAATGGCGGCGATCTGTGATTTTTTTTGCGGTACTGCGACATTGTGGCGGACAGATCGGACCCTTGACTGACATTTTTGACACTTTTGGGGTTACCAGTGACATTTCTACAGTAATCAGTGCTATACATATGCACTGTTACTGTAAAAATACACTGGTAGTGAAGGGGTTAACTTTATTAGAGAGGGAGGGGCTGTGTGTGTCCCTAGGGGCGTGCTTTCTACTGTGATTGGCTGTGGCTTCAGATGTATGAAGAGTGATCGACGGTTCTACATAGTAGAACCGTATGATCAGCCTTCATACACCGGGGAGAATGACAGGTGGCTTGTTTACACAAGCCGCCTGACTTTCTCCCTCTCCCCCGCCGATCACCGAGTGACCGGCGGACATCGGGTCCGCTGGTCACACGCGCGGGGGGGTCCGTGACCACACGGGAGCGGGCACGCGCCTCCGGGGGCGCTCGCTCGCTCCCTAGACCCTCACAAGCTAGTGATGTAGCCCTACGTCACTTTGCCTGTGAGGGGCTGACTGTCGACGTAGATCGGCGTTAGGCAGTCGGCAAGTGGTTAAAACGTATATCACATTTTTAGCATGTTTTTAATAAGTTGAAAATTTAACGCACTGCATATGCATTTTAGATGTGTTTTGCATGTGCTTTCATCTCTGGTCACCTGGGAAAAAAATTAACATACAGTCAATTTTTGACTGTCAATGACAGTCAATTGACTTACAGTGCAACCAGAAAGTATTCACAGCGCCTCACTTTTTCCACATTTTGTTATGTTACAGCCTTATTCCAAAATGGATTAAATTAATTATTTTCCTCAAACTTCTACAAACAATACACCATAATGACAACGTGAAAGAAGTTTGAAATCTTTTCAAATTTATTAAAAATAAAAAATAGAAAAAAAATCACATGTGCATAAAGGGCCATACACACTATAACAGGCATCCTCAAACTACGGCCCTCCAGCTGTTGGGGAACTATACATCCCATGAGGCATTGTAAAACTCTGACATGCACAGACATGGCTAGGCATGATGGGAATTGTAGTTCCTGAACAACTCCTTCATGCGTAAACGGGAGAAGTTTGGAACCACAAGGACTATTCCTAGAGCTAGCCATCCAGCCAAACAGTGGTCAGGAAGGAGACCAAGAACCCGATGGTCACTCTGACAGAGTCCCAACGTTTCTCTGTGGAGAGAAGAGAACCTTCCAGAAGAACAACCATCTCAGGCCTGTATGGTAGAGTGGCCAGATTAAAGCGACTTTTCAGTAAAAGGCACATGGCAGCTTGCCTGGAGTTTGCCAATAGGCACCTAAAGGACTCTCAGACCATGAGAAACAAAATTCCCTGGTCTGATGAAACAAAGATTGAACTCTTTGGCCTGAACCATTATGTCTGGAGGAAACCAGGTACCACTTATCACCTGGCCAATACCATCCCTACAGTGAAGCATGGTGGTGGCAGCATCAAGCTGTGGGGATGTTTTTCAGTGGGATGAACTGGGAGACTAGTCAGGATCAAGGAAAAGATGAATGCAGCAATGTACAGAGACATCCTTGATGAAAACCTGCTCCAGTTTGCTCTGGATCTCAGACTGGGGCAACGGTTCACCTTCCAACAGGATAGTGTCCCTAAGTACACAGCCAAAATAACAAAGGAGTGGCTACGGGATAACTCTGTGAATGTCTATGAGTGGTCCAGGCTGTGCACCGATGCTCCCTACTCAACCTAATGGAGCTTGAGTGGTCCTGCAAAGAAGAATGGGAGAAACTGTGCGAAAATAGGTGTGTGTAGCTTGTAGCATCAGACTCATGAAGTCTTGAGGCTGTAATTGGTGCCAAAGGTGCTTCAACAAACGTATTAAGCAAAGGCTGGGAAAACTTATGTACATTTTTTTTGTTTTAATTCTTAATAAATTTGCAAAGATTTCAAACAAACGTCTTTCATGTTGTCATTATGGTGTATTGTTTGTAGAATTTTGAGGAAAATAATGAATTATATCCATTTTGGAATAAGGCTGTAACATAACAAAATGTGGAAAAAGTAAAGCGCTGTGAATACTTTCTGGATGCACTGTATCTCAAAAAATGCACTTAAAAAAAGCATGGTGCAGTTTTGATGCGTTTCTATTCATTATAACGGTAGGGGTATTTTTGGTGTGCTTTTCAAACAGGGCACCAAAGATGAAGCAAGCAGGACTTCTCTACCCATGCTGATCTCTCCTTCAACAGATACTAGATCCCAATAATTTCTGAGTCTCTGAAGGCACCGTGTCACTCTGGTGTGCTTTTTCCGTGCTGAAAGGCACCTTTCCAGCGTGACAAAAGGGCATTAAAATAGTTTCCTTTAAATTTAATCTGTTCACATCTCTGCGCTGCATTTTTAGAGAAGTCCTGCTTGCTTCATCTTTGGTGCCCTGTTTGAAAAGCACACCAAAAATACCCCTAGCATTACAGAGGATTACAAGGAGCTAATATTAAGAAAAATTCAAGTACTTACACTAGATGCTTTGAAATATCCCTCTACTGTTTTATGATTTAAAAAGTTATATTTTTGGTTTATACAGTATTTAAAACTAATTTTTATTTTATTTGCTTAACCGGTTGCCGACCGCCGCACGACTATATACTGCGGCGGTCAGCCCCGGCCAGGCAGAGTGACGTATCGGTACGTCACTCGCCTGTCACTGACTTGCGAGCCTATCGCGGGCGGGCGCGCGCCCGCCGAGGCGCGCGCCCGCCGCGGCTCGTTCACAGGCAAGTCAGTGCGTGTGACCGGCGGACTCGATGTCCGCCAGTCACACTGCGATCGCTCCTGTGAAGGGAGAAAGACAGAGCAGCTTGTGTAAACAAGCTGCCTGTCAGTTCTCCCTGTGTAAAAGTGAAGATCTGTCCGTTCTACTATGTAGAACGGTTGATCTTTGCTTTTACACCAATAGGAATGTCCCTACACAGTTAGAATCACGCCCCTAGGACACACTTAACCCCTCCCTGTCCAATAAAGTTAACCCCTTCCCTGCCAGTGTCATTTTTGCAGTAACAGTGCATATGTATAGCACTGATTACTGCAGTAATGTCACTGGTAACCCCAAAAGTGTCAAAAATGTCAGTCAAGGGTCCGATCTGTCCGCCGCAATGTCGCAGTACCGAAAAAAAAATCGCAGATCGCCGCCATTACGCGTTAAAAAAAAAAAAACCAAAAATGACAAAAATCTTTCCCTTTGTTAGTAAACGCGATAACTTTTGCGCAAACCAATCAAAATACGCTTTTTGCGATTTTTTTTACCAAACATAGGTAGCATAAAACAAATTGGCCGAAAAATGTTAAAAAATTTTGATTTTTACTTTTTTTTTGGGGGAATTTCATATAAAAAAATGTGAAAAATATTGTTATTTTTGCAAAATTTACGCTCTTTTTTTGTTTATAGCGCGTGATCAAAAAATCGCACAGGTGATCAAATACCACCAAAAGAAAGCTCTGTTTGTGGGAAAAAAAGGACGTCAAATTCGTTTAGGTACAGCGTCGCACGACCGCGCAATTGTCCGTTAAAGTCACGCAGTAAAAAAGCGCAAAAAAACCCCTGGTCCTTTAGCAGCCAAATCCTCCGGGGCTTAAGTGGTTAAGTAAAGAAAAAAAAAAGATAGATATCTTTTCAGGTGTCCAAAAATCAATAAATCACAAACAAAACATTATTTCCTTTCCTATTGTCACATACAGTTCACATAATGCATCATAACTTGATAATAAATGTCAAACCAAGAATTAATATGGAAGCTATAACATATGGATGCATTAGTAGGAATAAACGCAAACACTACATAACAGGAGTGTAAAAGTAAAAACATGATCCTTTATTATCAATCAGCACACCGAATATAAGAATATAGTGCAGGCAGTACATCATCCATTTTCAGCAAACCAATTTCCATTCCCATGTTAACAAAAAAAAAAGGGTATATTCAAAATGCAGCAGATGTGACTTTCATTAAACATTCTTTGCAGGTGGATCTTCCTAGTGCATGGGTTTTAAAGAGGTTGTAAACCCTCTCTTATAACTTGCACCTATAGGTACTGTAAATATCTCCTAAACTTGCACCGTTTAGGAGATATTTACTTTTAACACAGTCAATAACGTCATTGGCGCATGCGCTCTGAAGGAACGGCCACCCGTGCCATTCCTTCAGAGCCCTGTGCCGTGAATGGCGGCTCCCACGCGCATGTGCAGGAGTGACTTCATCGCACCTCCGGCCAATTAGATGGCCAGAGGACGCGAACCAGGAAGCAGGACTGCCAAACATGTCGGCTGAGTCCCTGCTGAGTGGGCAGCATTGCGGGGGCTTCGTTCTAAGGTAAGTATTTCATAATGAGCTAGTTTGCGATGCATACTAGCTCATTATGCCTTTGTCTTACAGGGTTTTTTTTTTTTTTTTGTTTTCATTTTTTTTTTTGGGGGGTTTACAACCTCTTTAAATCATTGATTCACCTACAGTAAAAGTTTAGTGAAAGTCAAATTTATTGGTTTATAAAGAACATGCAATGTACAAGTCACACAGCTCACACTAAGACCCACCTTGGCTTTTTTCTTTTTCTGGGCGCATGAAACAAAATAAACTACCGTCAGAACAGTGATATATGTATAGAGACCCATACACATTAAATGGCAATGGCACTTCTGCTGATGTCACCTGACATCTTTATATATATAAGAAAGGTTGTAGTGTAAAGACCTACCTAAATGATCTATGCAATTTGTAATCAATCAGGCAGGCTCAACACACTACATAGTTGGAGAATAAGCCGCCAGATTGTCCTATGCATGGTCAGCTTTGGATAGTTGTCACCAGAAAAAGTATCCTCATTAATAAATTTCTCTTTACTCCCTGTGCTGGTGAGAACTGCAACATTTTGGATTTCCCATGCCTTTCTGTCTGGGCTGGGACAAGAGTTGGGCAAGAAGGGTGGCTGCCCTGGGGGCAATGGTTTACTGTAGGGATGACGGTGCCTTCCTTCTGTCATAAGGCAGACAGGAGTAGCAACATCGGCGGTGATTTTGACAAGCGAGTGACTGCTGGGCGTAGGATCCCCTAAGCTTGCACATCATGAACGTGGGATGGGGGCGCGGTTTGGCAATATTTGCCCTGGGCGCTGGATGACCTTTTCCCGGCACTGCTTTCTGTCCCGGTGTGAGTAATCATCAGGACAAACAGAGCTAATCTCCCCAGCGGGGACACAGACAGCAATACAAACCTAACCACTTCTACCCAAAACTTTGCCCAGCAAAGCACTTTTAAGCAAGGTCACATTAAAATGGTCTTCATTGACTCTTTATGATTGTTCGGGAAAAAAGCTGTACCAGAACAAACATATTTTACGTTGGTAAGTTAATCTGAACAACACAGAAAGAAGAAAAGAGAATACTTACGCTTGGTCGGTCTGCTTCAATCTTGTTTTCAATTTCTCTGAAAAAAAAAAAAATGAAAGAAGTGAGAAAGATTTACCTAGAATTATGTGTCCACAAACATGCCGTTTTGTTACTGCATGTTGTTATATTATTTATTATATTTTATGTTACAGTTGACTCTTTTTAATTTTTTACACACCAGTGCTCTCATTTAAAAAAAAAATGTATTTCCATGAAGTTTGTGTATTCTCTATTTTATTGAGACCTTCACATATTAACGGGTGATGCCTCCCAGAGCAATGTATTAATAGCTTGTTTAAGCCTCAATTCTCGCTTTCAGTGTGCCGTCTCTATATAAACATTTTTGGTGCCTTTTTGTGGCATCATTTTTCTTATTTTGTTGTGCCTTAACCGCTTCTGGATTTTTATTTATTGCACTATAAACAAAAAAAGAGCGAAAATCCTGAAAAAAAAAAAAACAAACAAACAATATTTTTCACTTTCTGCTATATAACCTTTGCAAAAATTTTTTAAAAATCAAATTTTTTCATCCTTGTAGGTCCATTTGTATTCTGCTACATATTTTTAGTAAAAAAAAATTCCTATAAGCCTATTTTGATTGGTTTGCGCAAAAGTTATTTCAGTCTACAAACTATGGGAAAGATTTATGTCATTTTTATTTATTTATTTTTTTTACTAGTAATGGCGGTGATCTTCAATTTTTAGTGGGACTGCGACATTGCAGCTGACAGATCGGATCCCTAACTGACATTTTTGACACTTTCGGGGGGGGGACCAGTGACATTACTACAGTAATCAGTGCTAAAACTATGCACTGTTACTTTACTAATGACACTGGCAGGGAAGGGGTTAACCCAGGGCCGATCAAAGGGTTCAGTGTGAGCCTAGGGGAGTGTTTTCTAACTCTATGGGGGAGGGAATTGTGGAATCAACACAGAGACCTGTGATCCTAAAAAAAGAGGAACACAGGCGCTCTGTGTTTATTCCAGAGAGAATGTCGTTCTGTCTCCACAGGGAGTGATCGCGGATGCCCGGCAGCAATCGCGGGCGCCAGCCCCATTGATTGGCTTCCCCGCTGCCTAATGGGGGTGGGCGCACCCCCAGGAGCGCATGCTCCCGCAAACCGCTGTACCTGTAGCCGAGCCAGCCTGCCGCAGTATATCTGCGGCGGGCAGTCGGCAAGTGGTTAGTCTTTTTTCTTACATGCATTTGTGATGCATTCACATACAGTCATTGCCAAAAATATTGGCACCCCTGCATTTCTGTCAGATAATGCATCACAAATGTTTAGGCATGCTCATGTTTGTCTTTTGTTTGTATTGGCATGACACAAAAACTGAAGAAACAAAAAGCCAAATCTGACACATTCCACGCAAAACTCCAAGAATGGACTGGACAAAATTATTGGCACCTTCTCAAAATTGGAAGAAATAATTGCATTTAAGTTTGTGATGTTTCTGTAATTTGTAGTTAAACTCACCTGTATTAATTAACAGGTGCTGACATTATAGAAATCACACCGGCAACCAGTTAAAATGGTGATAAATTGACTCAACCTTTCTGTTGTGTGTCTCTGTGTGCCACACAGAGCATGGAGAAGAGAAAGAGCAGCAAAGAATTGTCTGAGGATTTGAGAACAAAAATTGTGGAAAAGCATGGACAATCTCAAGGTTACAAGTCCATCTCCAGAAATTTTAATGTTCCTGTGTCCACTGTGTGCAACATTGTCAAGAAGTTTACAGCCCATGGTACTGTAGCTAATATCCCTGGACGTGGATGAAAGAGAAAAATTAATCAAAGATTGCAACGAAGGATTGCTCAAATGGTGAAAAGAACCTTGATTAACTTCCAAACAAATTCATGCTGACCTTCAGGCACAGGGCACAACTGTGTCAGCTCACACTATAGGTTGCCATCTGAATGAAAAGGAACACTATGGTAGGAGAGCCAGGAGGACCCCACTGCTGACACAGAAACATAAAAAAGTCAGATTGGAGGTTGCCAAAACTTACCTGAGAAAGCCAAAATTCTTTTGGGAGAGTGTGCTGTGGACAGACGAAAAACAATATTACAGCTTTTTGTTAAAGCCCATCATTCTACTGCTTTCAGAAAAAGAGATGGGGCCTTTGAAGAAAAGAATACAGTCCCTACATTCAAACATAGTGGAGGTTCACTGATGTTTTGGGGTTGCTTTGCTGCTTCAAGCACTGGATGTCTTGACTGTGTGCAATGGCATTATGAACTCTGAAGACTACCAAAGAATGCTGGGGTTCAAGGTAGGTGTCAGAAAGTTGGGTCTCCATCAGACGTCATGGGTATTACAGCAGGACAATGACCCAAAGCATATGTCAAAAAGAATCCAGAAATACAAGGCGCTGGAGAGTACTGTACTAGCCAGCAATGGGTCCAGTTCTAAATCCCATAGAGCACAAAACAGTAGTTGGAAAAAGGAACCCTTCCCATCTGAGAGACCTTGAGCAGTTGGAGAAAGAAGAGTGGTCCAAAATTCAAGTAGAGAGGTGTAAGAAACTCATTGATGGTTACAGGAAGCGATTGATTTCAGTTATTTTTCCAAGGGGTGTGCTATCAAATATTAAATTGAGAGTGCCAATGGCCAGTCCATTTTTGGAGTTTTGTGTGGAATGTGTCAGATTTGGCTTTTTGTTTCTTCACTTTTATGTGTCATACAAATACAAACCAAAGAAATAAACATAAGATTGCCTAAACATTTGTAACTGCAAGAATTTTCTAGCTTAAGTGGTACGTTATCTAAAAGAAATGCAGGGGTGCCAATATTTTTGGCCATGACTGCATGTTTTATTGCATAAAAATGCAGCATTGGTTGTCTGAATCACTACCACATTTCGGATGGATCAGTTCCACCTGGCAGCCTGCTGAAGAACTATACACACACATTTTTATCTGCTACAGCAGCCAGGAGTGTGTCTAAAAGGTGCCACTGCCAATGATGTAAGCCTTACATCAGTGTCATTAAAAGGGCTAATGGATGGCGTGAGCCTGAGAGGACCTGTCACTGTGACAATATAAGAAAATGCGACACAGGATTTGCATTTAGGGTAATAGTGTTTCTAGGCAGAGAAAGCTGTGTATTTGGCTTTCTCCAGATTCTGTAGTTCTAGACCGGAACATTCAATCCTGTGTATGGGTTTTGCTAGACAAGCGTGCAGGGTCATATAATACTGGGGTCTGAAGATAGCTCAGACATTCCAGTTTGGAGACTGATCCCATTGTGGGAGGTGGAAGGTCTTTCCCCGGGGTCAGGAGGCTCCAGTCAGGAGACAGCTAATCTCGTTCTAGGAGTCGGGTTGGCTCCTATCGGGTAGTGAGGGGAACACCAAACTATAGACCAGAGGCTGACCATGACGTAGGACGCTTTGACTAAAGGCTAGAGAGTCAAGTATCCAGGAGAGCTAGACAACATGGTCTGAGAGACTGGTAAGAGGGGCAGCTTGGTACTTCAGTTGAAGCTAAGTGAGTTTTTTGAGCCAGGTGGCTTGGCATTTTCCTGTGTATGTATTTTTCTAAAGCTGGAGAAGATCTCCTGTGTGGGAAGCTTTATGTTGGAATGTATTGCTTTCTGCCATTTAAAAAAAAACTGGGCTACCAAATCCTTAAAGTGGAAGTAAACCCATTGATTTAACTGTTTTGAAAAACAGTTACATTTCCGACACGTGGCGGGACTGTAACTGTCACATTAGTTGTGCTCTCAACCAAACTGTCAAACCATCCAATGGCTGGTAATATAACTGGTCACATGTGCAGTATTGTGGCAGTTAAAGATTAAACAGAGGCCAAGATTGCAGCCTCCTTGGCTGAAAATGATGGGAGGGTTTACTTCTACTTTAAATAAATAGAGTTTCAGTCTGCCGTGGATTTACTGTATAAACACATCTACCATGAGAGCTAACCCCAGGTCAAAATGGTATAACAAAAACAGCTTTTTGCTGTAATAGTCACCTACAATCCAGGCATTTCCATGCAGTACTTTTTCTTGCTGCTAGATGTCCTCATTCTGATGGCCAGCATCATTCAACCCACTTCCTCTAAGCCCAGGTCATCTTGGACCCACCCTCAGCCTGTAATTGGACAGTGAAAGGAAAAGCAGCAGAGTGATGAGCTCATTTCTCTGTCACTCTGCATTCTCTTCTAATCAGCCTTCTTCTTTAAAGACATGAACTGAATGGCTCCTTGTGCTGGTTCTTCATCACACACTCCAGCTCTGTTATTCTGGAAGTGTAAGAGGCTGATACCAGGTCAAATTCAGGTCCTTACACTGTTTGTAGTTATAAAATGCATCCATGATGCATTAATGATTACAGAGCTGCATATGATTTGAGTCTTTTATTGCTGCTTAGACTTCAGCTTTAAAGTAGACCTTGCAGTAAAAATCAAAATTCGCTTAATATATTAGGGCCTCCTTCCCCATTGAATATGGCAACATTAATGCAAAAGGGTGACGTCAACATCCTTTTTTGGGGTATTATCTTGTAAGATTTTGTGTGCTCAGCATTTCCAGGAATATTTTGGAAGGATGGTGATGTCAGCCCCTGCAGTATGAAAGCAGAGGTAAAGTAAGTATATTTCACACATTTTTCCTTGCATATTTTATTTAATTTATTTAAATTAATGCTAATATTTTCAGTCGCAGAGAAGGCTCTAATTTATTAACAAGGCCTTATTTTTTACTGAAAGGTCCACTTTAAACACATTTGTTCATTTTGTTAGATGGATTTTCCAGACATCTATGGAAATGTATAAAACCACACAACAACTCAAGTGTGGTTCCACACCAAGGTTCGATTCATACAACCTGGTCCGCTGTGCAGCATTTGTGGCAGTGGCTGCGCCATGTTTTGTACTGTGCTGGCACAAGCAGGCTGAGAAGGTATGTTGGGGTGCCTTTAGAATGAGTTGCAATGCGCCTTACTGTACTGCAGTGGTGTGAATAGATATAGGGGCTGCATACATACATTGCACTGCCTATGTGATCTAATTTACCTGTGAAAGCCTATGCAGTTCTGTGTGGCCAGTTTCATAACCCAGGCACCCCTGCCTGACAGCATAGCCAGGTCCTTAGCCTACGGTGACCAGATTTTTAAAATTAAATCCGGGGACATATTCTTTTTTCATAGTAATGGCAGCAATCAGCGATTGCTGTTATAACAGGATTGCAATATTGCGGCAGACAAATCGGACACTAAAGCCCCGTACACACGTACCGATTGTCAGCTGTAAATATTCGGCCGTCGGCTTGTTAGTATGATGCTTCCGACAACCGACAGCGACTTTTCGGCCGAACAGAATTGGGTGTGCAGGCTATAAAATTTTTGTTGGCCAGAACGGCCGATTGTTCACCAGTCAGTACAGAATTCGGCTGACAAACAGCAGATTAGCAAGACTGGGCATGCTCAGAAAAGAAAAAACACACGGAAAGTTAACCATCACATGACATCACTTCTGCAGTCGGCTGTTGTTGGCCGACAAAATTCGTGTGCAGTCTTTTGCACTTTTCAGCCGACAGGACAGCACCGGACAAAAGACGGCCGAGCGTTCGGCCGACATTCGGTACGTGTGTATGGGGCTTAAGTGATACTTTTAACACTTTGTGGAAACCAGTGACACTAATACAGTGATTAGTGCTAAAAATATGCATTGTCACTGTTCTAATGACACTGGCTTGGAAGGGGTTAACATCAGGGGCAATCAAAGGGTTAAATGTGTGCCTGACAAGTGTTTTCAGGAATGGAGGATCAATATCTTCCAAACTGACAGAACGGTGATCTGCCTTGTTTACATAGTCTGCCATTCTGCCTGTGTACAGGACGATTGGCGGGGATACCCAGAAATGCAGGATCACGTATGTATATATATATATATATACATAATCCTGCGCAGCACGACTGCCCTGTAGCAGTAAATCTGCTATGGGGCGATCAGCAACTGGTTAAGATCATCAACATTATGATAACTCACAGGCAGCAGCACCCTATTATGGCTGGCTCTGTCACAGGGTGTCACATAACATGGCTGCTGGGTTAAGATTTTGTTAACTTATGACAAATAGGTTAACAAAATCAGCACCCAGCAGCTATGTTATGTGACACACTTTGGGAGATTTACTAAAACTGGAGCATGCAAAATATGGGGCAGCTCTAGATAGTAACCAATCAGCTTCAAGGTTTTATTGTCAAAGCTTAACTGAACAAACTGAAGTTAAAATCTGATTGGCTACCATACGCAGCTGCACCAGATTCTGTGTGCTCCACTTTTAGTAAATCAACACCACTGTGACAGTGCACTGCCAGCCAGAGCCATGATTTACTGCTGCCTTTGAGTTATGATACTATCCATTATGGCAGAGAGACAGATACAGTACAATGTAGTCTATTCACAGATACCCCCAAAGCACACCTGTGTTGAAGCCTTGAAGGCAATGGCTGCCCCACGATGGGATTCACTTCTCCTCTGTTCCTGCTGCTGGACACTGTCAGCAGAGCTCAGATGCCTCTCACTTCCTGTCACCTCTGCCACCGCCCACCTCACAGCCTCTCAAGTCTCACTCTCCGAGCCCCCGCTACTACTGGGAGGGGAGCGGAGGAAGATCAGAATGGGGCATGGATAATGGAAAAAATACACCCCCTAAGTTAGTAGGAGCGGTGGTGTGTAATTCAGAATTTATTTTAAAATTCTGCACTGACTGTCTTTGAAATTGCCCGGGCCCCTGTTCAAATCCAATCCAGGGACAAAACCGGGGACAGACTTGGTCCGGGGTTAGTGTCCTCATTCCGGGGACATCTGGTCACCCTACCTTAGCCTCCATTGCAGCAGCAAAGTTTGGTAAACCTGCTGACTGCACAACATAGAAGATGAAGAGCACTGAAGAAGTCATTAGTCAGCACTTGTAATCTGCAGCAACCCCAGTGTTGGTCCTCAATCTGAGGGAGTGCTGACATTTTAGTGGGCAGTAGGTCTTGCAAGGGTAAAGTACAGATGAGATTTAAGGCTCATACACACTATAAGAAAATCGGGTGAACATTTTCGTCCAGAGAATTTTCGTACGATTTTTGTCTAGTGTGTACAGAACTTTCTACAGACGATTCAGAATTTTCTTATGAAAATTCTCAGATGGACAAATTCCAAAATTTTTCTCGTACGGGAAAAAACTAATGATTTTCGTTTAAAGTGGGGTACACACAAGTAGAAAATCTGCCGAAAATTCCCGTCCGAGGTAAAATCGTACGATTTTCGGTTAGTGTGTACACAACTTTCAGCAGCCGATGCCGACATTTTCAACGAAAAAAACGAAGGGACAAACACCAAAATTTTTATTGTCCGTTCCCAGACAACCAATTTTCCTTTAATGTGTATGCAGTACGTCCGCGAAAAGTCGGATACGAAAGACCGCGCATGATCTGAAGTTGCTGACGACCCGGAAGTCTAGGAACAAATGTCCCAAAAAAAAAAAAAATCTGACTAAAAACGGTAATGAACGCTGAGCAAGAGAGAGAAAAATCTGAGGATATTTCGTCCGATTTCCATCAAGTGTGTACGGGCCTTAAGGTGTACTGTTTTCGTACGATTTTTGTACAAGAAAAATCAGAAAAGAAAGAGTCGGTTCACACTGGGGCGGCACGACTCTGTCCTACTTCGGGGGCGACTTGTGCATTCCCATGCACCACGACTTCGGAGCGACTTGCATGGACTTCACATAATGGAAGTCTATGCAAGTCGCTCCGAGGTCGCCCCGAAGAAGTACAGGACCCTTTTTCTAAGTCGGAGCGACTTGTGTCGCTCCTATTAGAACGGGTCCTGTAGCGGTCAATGGACCGCGAGGGAGCGCGACTTGTCAGGCTGACAAGTCGTCTGACAAGTCGCGCTAGTGTGGATCGACTCAAAGACTGCTCTCAATCAGAAACAATAAACAACAAAAAAAGCCCTTGTCGTACGAGAATTTTCGTATATATTTTCGTAGTAAAATTCTTTCATTGGTTTCTGATTTGCTGTGAAACAACGAGGAAAATCGGACAATCGTTCACCCGTTTTTCTTATAGTGTGTACCCCACTTTAAGCTAAATGACATTTGATTTTAAATAAAAATAATGTTTTTTTTCTGGGAATAAAAGTTATTAAAAGTACTGATAACATTCCAATAGTCTTACTCTGAAATATTTCTTTTCTCTGAAAATACTCTCAGAATAAATTCCCCTTCCTGGTGCGGATCATAGGTGGAGGGGATGATGACGTATTCACTGGGAGGTAGCCGAAAACGCTGTGAGACTTCTCTCATGTTGATATAAGACTTACACCGATCTTTGGATGCATTGTACAAAAAGAAGTCCTTCTGTAGATGTTGCTTATTCCCCTGCATCTGCATAACAGCACAAAAGACAGTGACAGACATTAAAAAGAAGCATAATCCTATAATCGATCAGCACCCCAAGCATGAAATAAATTCTGGTAGACGCAGAGCCAACAAATCTATGATATACTAAAACTCACATAGCTCAGAGCAGGGTTTCTCAACCAGGGTTCAGTGGAACCCTAGGGTTCCTCCTGAGGTTGCTAGGGGTTCCTTGAGCAATGGGCAATTTCTGCCTCTCCCATATGTTCCCAATTACACAATTGTTCCTTTTAGCTATCTGTAAGGGGGTCATTTTATTTTTAGCAGGTGTTCCCCAAGACCAGAAATTTTTTTCAAGGATTCCTCTGTGTCAAAAAGGTTGAGAAAGGCTGGCTCAGAGGGTTATCATCAAAAGAAGAATATGATTGGTTAATAGAAGGAAGCAACATTTTGAAAAGAGAACGCACAAACAGTTTGTAAGCTGCAATTGAGAAAGGCAATCAGACTGTACTGCTGTAATATGTACATAAAGCAGCATGGTGGACAAATGTTGAGCACTCTGGTTTCCTCCTAGAAGCATACTATTGGTTTAATAGGTTAACTGCATCCGCTTGACCCTAATACAAGTACATGCCAGAAGTAGGAAAGCCCCACTAAATATGTTGCCGCTATATAAATTAGTAAAAATTAAAGTAGAACTTCACACTCTCAATCAACATTATTTTTAATCCTTATGCTGCTAGCATTAGGAAATAGATAGGAAGGTATATTATATTTACTTGTTTTAACCTTTCTTTTTACATTTCTTCAGTTAATTTCTGGTTTCCATGCCTAAGCAAATTATGTCATACATTTAAGGAGTCTTCAGGTAAGGAAGGAGGGGTTTTCTCAGCTAAGCTGCATGCCTGAGCTAAGGGCAGATGGCTATGCTACATGAATCATCTGCCCTTATTTAAGATGGCCACAGCCAGAAATGCTAGGGGGTGTTTTTCTCACCAAAATAAAGCATGGAGACAAGGATAGATGGGCGAGTTTGCTTTGAATAGTAAAAATGAATCAAATAGCGTTTTTTGTTCAAAAAGCAGTGTCCCATCCCCAGTATCTTCATGAAAAACTTCCATACAACCCCATACCAATTGTATTACCTGAGCACAGGCATCGCCTTCTAGTAGGAAGAACTAACACAACATTGGTAGTCACAAAAAAAGGAAAAATAATGGCTTTTACTATGGACAAAAAAGTAGACTTTTATTAAAAGCATACATAGAAAAAGTCCAGGCGCTGTTCCCAAAGAACGGTCCCTGGATATGGGACCAATCGACCAATCCGGTCACTTCTAAATGGCTAATAAATGATGACTGACCAGGGCTGCCCACCCTAACCATGGGATGAGATCATGAGTAAGTAAATTAAAAACAGAGGGTGGCGCTCACTGGCGTCAGTAAATGAAAGTTCTATGGGAGATTATAAAATGTCTCTATAAATGATGTTTATTGAACATAACAAATCATGAAGGAATAGTTGATAAAAGATGATAAAAATTGATAAAAATTGATATAAATTGCCACTACAGCCCCAACATTCCTGACATTCCTAAGTCTCCTAGGATTGCTGTGGGATCAAGGAGAATTTGGAAGGTCCACTGTGACCTAGAGTGATAATGTCCTCCCTCTTGGTAATAACAGGCTGGCAATAAATACCTCGGATGCCGCTCGAGCGCTGATGACAAGGCTCTGAGAGGGACACTGTGCACGGCCGCCGCACGGTCCCGTAGTTGTTGACAATCCGCCTGTGTAGTGATCTCCGATTCCTCCGTTGCTTCCGTGGTAACCGGAAGTGACGTGGGGATTGCGGGACCGGAAGTGACGTGGATCTATGAACAGGAAGTCGGGGCCGATCGCGGATGTAAACAGTCTTGCTTTCCGATTGCCGCAACTACATGTTTCGCGCCCTGCGCTTTGTCAAGTTGCGGCATTCGGCAATCGGAAAGCTATAAGTACCAGGCGGATGGGCGGGCTAATGAGAAGATGTCCAATAGCAGACAACCAAAGTAAAAAGGGGAGGGGAAAAGAAAAAGAAAAACTAACAATGTATATTACGGAATCCCACAACAACCCTAAGAATAACAGATAATGCACAAAGAAATCAATACTCAATGCTAAACCAATAACATATTACAACTAGTACATTTGGATAATGTGTTAATAAAAATATGCACATTGCATTGAACTTGCAGTATACTGGAAGATATATTAATGTTGAAAGCACAAGATTAGATTAAAATTATCCATAAAAAAGAAGGAAAGAAGAAAATAAATAAGGAAAGAAAAAATAATAATAATAGCTACATTGTAATAAACCCATGTATATATGTACACATATACATGTACATCACAAATATAGCCATTGTCTTGGAACGTGTTGTACCATATATAGTCATAAAAGCGCGATGTATAAAAATGGATATTATAAATATAAAAATATGAATTTTAAATGTATAAAATGACTGATTGCAGCAAAAGGAAATATCTATTGATGTATTAACTGGCAGGAGCTTAATGAGGAGTCAAGGTATCAAACCACACTGTTAATTTCTAATTCTTCATTCAACCCATTCGGAGATAAGGAACCAAATTTGTAAATCCAAAAGACCTCCCTTTTACATAAGAGGGAGTATCGCTCGTTTTCCGTTAGGGTACCTTTTGGAATACATTCAATGGCCATGACCTCCAGATGTTTGAAGTTTTTATCATGTTTCAAAGCGAAGTGTCGAGGGACACTGTGTTTATCACAGCCCTTTTGGATGAACCTACGGTGTTCACCCACACGTTTACGTAGGGTGCGCATGGTTCGTCCTATATAAAACAGCCCACAGGGACACCGTAATACGTAAACCACGTATTCGGTGGAGCATGTAATGAAATGTTTAATGCCAAACGTGTCACCCTTGCTGCTGATGGAAGTGCAACCGTGAACAACAGACTGGCACGTCAAACATCCCCTCTTCTTATATCGAAAGATTCCTGTCCTACTATCGAAATAAGATCTGATATCCAGAGGGGCCCGTGATTGAATTTTTAATTTGCTAGGAGCCACTATATTCTTTATGGTGCGGGCCCTCTTAAAGGTGACCTGTGGTGTAGATGGTAAAACAGGAGCCAATCTACTGTCAAGGCGAAGAATGCCGAAATGTTTTTTGATGATGTTGGAGATTGCCCTATATTGGTCGTTAAACCCCGTAATAAACCTCACGGTATTCTTGTTTTCATGCTGGATGCATTTACGGGATGGTGCGGGTTCCAAATGAGCCTGAAAGGCGCTTTGGACTAATGATGAAGGATACCCTTTATCAAAAAAACATTTGCTCATCTTGGCACCCTGATTGCAGTAGTCCGTGGGATCAGAGCAATTCCTCCGGAGCCTGTGGAATTGGCCCCCAGGGATGTTACGCTTCCAGGCTGGATGGTGGCAGCTCGTATAGTGGAGATAGGAATTGCCACTTGTGGGTTTAATATGGTTACTACTTGCAATGAGGGGGCCATCATGGGAAAGCACCAGATCTAGGAAAACCAATTCCTTTGAATCGATCACCAAAGTGAAAGAGAGACCCATGGAGTTGGCATTACAATGGGTCACAAAGGAATTGAAGATCTCGATGCCCCCACTCCAGATGAGAATAATATCGTCAATATATCGTCCATAATAGACGATATGACGAAAGTAAGGGTTATTGTTCCAAATGGACAATTCTTCCCACAGGCCCATTGTGAGATTGGCATTAACCGGGGCAAAGTTGGCACCCATGGCGGTGCCTTTAATCTGTAAATAAAACTGTTTGAGATAAGAAAAATAGTTGTGCCTCAAACAAAAATCGGTACAATCAGTAATGAAAATGGATTGTGCGGAATTAAACGAATCTGATTGGACCAAAAAATGTTGTATAGCTTGAAGACCTATGTCGTGTGGTATTGAAGTGTACAAAGATGTCACATCAAGGGAAGCCCACATATACTCATCCTCCCAAGTGTAAGATCGCAAAGCATCTAGAACTTGGGATGAGTCCCTGATGTATGAAGGTAGTTGGCAGACTAATGGTTGGAGGAAGTAGTCGATATATTTGGAAACTCCACTAGTAAAACTATTCGTGCTGGCCACTCTGGGCCTCCCTGGTGGTGATTCTAATGACTTGTGCACTTTGGGTAAATGATAGAAGTATGGAGTACTACATTCCTCCGGGAGCAAAAACCTCTTTTCTTTTTTATTAATGATCCCTTGACGCCAAGCCTGCTCCACTAGAAGTTTTAATTCTTGTTGATAAATAGGCAGTGGGTCGCTTGCTAGTTTGGCATAGGTGTCAGTGTCAGCCAGCAGGCGACAAGCCTCTCGTAGATAGTCAGTTCTATTTTGTATAACCAAACTACCCCCTTTATCAGCTTGCTTCACTATAATATGCTTGTTGGCAGTAAGATCTTTAAGGGCTTGTTTTTCAATCTTATTCAAGTTTCCTCTGAAGGTATCTTTGGGTGATCTGCAAAGTCTGCTTAAATCTTTATACACAGCTTGATAGTACGTCTCGATGTAGGGGCCTTTAGATTGTACAGGGTTAAAAGTGGAACTGGGCTTAAGATTGGTATGCCTAATATCAGGGTCTATATAACAAATCGATGATGACTCTATGGTGTAGTCATCCAACCACAATTCTTCAAGTATCTCAAGAGCCTGGTCGTCAGTCACGACTGGCGAGGTAGCTCCCGGGACACGAGAAGGAGAGGGTGTAATGGTGACCGGGTGGTCCTTCGAATTGTGGTTATTTGCATAGTGTCTTTTAATTGTCAATTGACGTATAAATCTATTTAGATCTTTGAATAGATTAAAGTCATTTGGACCCACCGAGGGGGAGAAACCCAGTCCTTTCCTAAGGAGCGAGACCTCCGCCTCTGAGAGTACATGGGATGAAAGGTTATAAATCGTGATAGTATCATAATTTACTGGGACCCTATTCTTTCTTTCTTGCTTTTCCCTGAGCTGTCTACCTCCTCTGCGACCTCGTCTAGTTTTCTTTTCTCTTTCATGGTACCCCTTGGAGCCAATACTTGAAAATCCTGTTTGTTGGTAGAGATCTCATCAATACTAGGTGGGCAATAGTCCCTATTAGTTGTAATTCCTGTGAGTTTGGGACGGCCCCCTTCACGAATGAACCCCTCTAAGTCTTTAGCCAGTGGGCTGTATCTATTCTGGATGGGTAAAGTTATACAGCTTAAATTATTATCATCAGTGATGGTGATAATGGGATCTATAGTAGACACATCCAAGCTGTCCATGGGACTATTCTTGGTTGTGTCGACCTTAGTTTTGGTGGTTGCTGAAAATTTAGCATTTCCACCTAGGGGGCCTCCTGTATTGCCTTGTTCGTCATTAACCACCTCCCACCCGGGCCATAGTACATATACGGCCGGGTGGGAGTCTCGTCCTTCTGAATGGACGTTCCGGAACGTCCTTCAGAAGGAGAGAGATCGCGCCGCCGCGGGCACGTGCAGCGGCGCGATCTCGATGTGCCTGTGTCCCTAGGACACAGAGCAACAAGACTCGGCAGGAGGGCCCTGTGATTGGCCCTCTGATCACATGACGGCTGTGACCAATCACAGCCGTCATGTAATGTCAATACAGCCGTTGTAACGGCTTCGATCTCTTCTCCTCCTGACAGATCCTGTCAGTGAGGAGAAGATCAGAGGATCGATTCTACAGCCGGGGTGATCAGTGAGTATTTCCAATTACTCACTGATCACAGGGGGGGTCTGTGCTGGTAATCAGAACATTGATTACCAGTGCAGCCCTGGGGGGAGGGGATGCCACTAGAGCCACCAGGGATGCCCACCCATGACCACCAGGGATGCCCACCATGACCACCAAGGATGGCAAACAGGGCTCAGAGAGCCTGCCAGTGGTGCCCCCCTATCAGTGCTGCCCACCAATGCCATCTATCAGTGCTGCCCACCAGTGCCCGTTATTGCCATCTATCAGTGCCGCCCACCAGTGCCCATTATTGCCCACCAGTGCTGCCTATCAGTGCCCATCAGTGCCCCCATCAGTGCCGATCAGTGCCGCCCATCAGTGCCACCCATCAGTGCCGCCTATCAGTGCCCATCAGTGCCGCCCATCAGTGCCCATCAGTGCTGCCTATCAGTGCCCATCAGCGCTGCCTATCAGTGCCCACCAATGCTGCACATCAGTGCTATCTATCAGTGCCACATATCAGTGCCCATCAGTGCTGCATATCAGTGCTACCTATCAGTGCCCATCAGTGCTGCATATCAGTGCCACCCCATCAGTGCCACCCCATCAGTGTCTCCTCATCAGTGCCTGTCAGTGCGGCATCATCAGTGCAGGAAAAAACATATCTATTTACAAAATTTTATAACCTAAACAAAAAAAATGTTTTTTTTTTTCAAACTTTTCGGTGTTTTTTTATTTGTGCACCAAAAAAGAAAAAGCCTGGCGGTGATCAAATACCACCAAAAGAAAGCTCTATTTGTGGGGAAAAAATGACATAAATTTGGTGTAGGTACAGTGTTGCATGACCGCGCAATTGTCATTCAAAATGCAACAGTGCTAAAAGCTGAAAATTGGTCTGGGAAGGAAGGGGGTTTAAGTGCCCAGTATTGAGGTGGTTAAGGTCCCTATTTGTACCTGGACCATCTTTCACCTTGTTGGGCACCCCTAATTTAGAAGGGGGCTTATTCTGTTTCTTGTTCTTATTAGTAGAACTAATATTGTTGGACCGGGGGGATCTGTAATTAGGATGATGATTATGATACCCTGATGCTTTAATGTTGGGTTTCCCAACTTTAGACTCCTTCCATTCAAAGACACGGTTAAGTTTGTAATCGGCTATGTCTCGCTCTAGTTTTTTCGTTTTGGTGTGGACTAAACAATCTTCGTGGTTTTTGACATTCTGTTCCAACGTGGTGGACCATTTGTCATAAAGGCAAGAAGATTGGAACTTATGCACATCATTAGTCCTATCTACTACCTTCTGTTGGGCCAGCTGAAGCTTCCTTTCCCTTTGTTGAATGATGAGTTTTATCCATTTAGTTGTGCAGAATTCTGCCAAAAAGCGCCACTCTTTGGTTAAATCCTCATCTAGAAAGCTGCATTGCTTTTTAATGCGTAAACCCCTAGGGGTGATACCCAATTCAATATATTTCATTAAAAAGGATAGGTCCCACCACTGGGTGCTTTCATATTGTTTAGCCTGTTGGAGTCGAAAAAAGGATTGCCTCATCTCGACCTCAAAGGCCTCTGTATGTGGAGGGTGTCGCTGTGTTGATCCAGTGGGTTTGGAATCTGTATTCAGAGTTAATTCATCTTTATTTGAAGCTACAATGATCTCGTCAAAAATGGCTTGTAGCCGGGATGACCTATCGGTCCCCATATTGGACGAAAAAAAAAAAAAAAAGGGGGGAGGGGGGGAAAAGAAAGAAGAGAGAAAAAGTGGACAAACAATGAAAAATGATGGTTTTGTAACTATAAAAATGTCCATCCGCTTGGTCTGGTAATAATAGCTGTGTTCATCACAAAGAAACAATTGCTCCCATCAACCACAAAGTGAATTCATGTACAATGTATGTCCGTATGGGTCCAAAGTCTGTGGGAACGCTGCCAATGGGCAATCAGTACATCCAAACTGACGTCAAAGCATACATAGAAAAAGTCTAGGCGCTGTTCCCAAAGAACGGTCCCTGGATATGGGACCAATCGACCAATCCGGTCACTTCTAAATGGCTAATAAATGATGACTGACCAGGGCTGCCCACCCTAACCATGGGATGAGATCATGAGTAAGTAAATTAAAAACAGAGGGTGGCGCTCACTGGCGTCAGTAAATGAAAGTTCTATGGGAGATTATAAAATGTCTCTATAAATGATGTTTATTGAACATAACAAATCATGAAGGAATAGTTGATAAAAGATGATAAAAATTGATAAAAATTGATATAAATTGCCACTACAGCCCCAACATTCCTGACATTCCTAAGTCTCCTAGGATTGCTGTGGGATCAAGGAGAATGTGGAAGGTCCACTGTGACCTAGAGTGATAATGTCCTCCCTCTTGGTAATAACAGGCTGGCAATAAATACCTCGGATGCCGCTCGAGCGCTGATGACAAGGCTCTGAGAGGGACACTGTGCGCGGCCGCCGCACGGTCCCGTAGTTGTTGACAATCCGCCAGGAAGTCGGGGCCGATCGCGGATGTAAACAGTCTTGCTTTCCGATTGCCGCAACTACATGTTTCGCGCCCTGCGCTTTGTCAAGTTGCGGCATTCGGCAATCGGAAAGCTATAAGTACCAGGCGGATGGGCGGGCTAATGAGAAGATGTCCAATAGCAGACAACCAAAGTAAAAAGGGGAGGGGAAAAGAAAAAGAAAAACTAACAATGTATAATACGGAATCCCACAACAACCCTAAGAATAACAGATAATGCACAAAGAAATCAATACTCAATGCTAAACCAATAACATATTACAACTAGTACATTTGGATAATGTGTTAATAAAAATATGCACATTGCATTGAACTTGCAGTATACTGGAAGATATATTAATGTTGAAAGCACAAGATTAGATTAAAATTATCCATAAAAAAGAAGGAAAGAAGAAAATAAATAAGGAAAGAAAAAATAATAATAATAGCTACATTGTAATAAACCCATGTATATATGTACACATATACATGTACATCACAAATATAGCCATTGTCTTGGAACGTGTTGTACCATATATAGTAATAAAAGCGCGATGTATAAAAATGGATATTATAAATATAAAAATATGAATTTTAAATGTATAAAATGACTGATTGCAGCAAAAGGAAATATCTATTGATGTATTAACTGGCAGGAGCTTAATGAGGAGCCAAGGTATCAAACCACACTGTTAATTTCTAATTCTTCATTCAACCCATTCGGAGATAAGGAACCAAATTTGTAAATCCAAAAGACCTCCCTCTTACATAAGAGGGAGTATCGCTCGTTTTCCGTTAGGGTACCTTTTGGAATACATTCAATGGCCATGACCTCCAGATGTTTGAAGTTTTTATCATGTTTCAAAGCGAAGTGTCGAGGGACACTGTGTTTATCACAGCCCTTTTGGATGAACCTACGGTGTTCACCCACACGTTTACGTAGGGTGCGCATGGTTCGTCCTATATAAAACAGCCCACAGGGACACCGTAATACGTAAACCACGTATTCGGTGGAGCATGTAATGAAATGTTTAATGCCAAACGTGTCACCCTTGCTGCTGATGGAAGTGCAACCGTGAACAACAGACTGGCACGTCAAACATCCCCTCTTCTTGCATCGAAAGATTCCTGTCCTACTATCGAAATAAGATCTGATATCCAGAGGGGCCCGTGATTGAATTTTTAATTTGCTAGGAGCCACTATATTCTTTATGGTGCGGGCCCTCTTAAAGGTGACCTGTGGTGTAGATGGTAAAACAGGAGCCAATCTACTGTCAAGGCGAAGAATGCCGAAATGTTTTTTGATGATGTTGGAGATTGCCCTATATTGGTCGTTAAACCCCGTAATAAACCTCACGGTATTCTTGTTTTCATGCTGGATGCATTTACGGGATGGTGCGGGTTCCAAATGAGCCTGAAAGGCGCTTTGGACTAATGATGAAGGATACCCTTTATCAAAAAAACATTTGCTCATCTTGGCACCCTGATTGCAGTAGTCCGTGGGATCAGAGCAATTCCTCCGGAGCCTGTGGAATTGGCCCCCGGGGATGTTACGCTTCCAGGCTGGATGGTGGCAGCTCGTATAGTGGAGATAGGAATTGCCACTTGTGGGTTTAATATGGTTACTACTTGCAATGAGGGGGCCATCATGGGAAAGCACCAGATCTAGGAAAACCAATTCCTTTGAATCGATCACCGAAGTGAAAGAGAGACCCATGGAGTTGGCATTACAATGGGTCACAAAGGAATTGAAGATCTCGATGCCCCCACTCCAGATGAGAATAATATCGTCAATATATCGTCCATAATAGACGATATGACGAAAGTAAGGGTTATTGTTCCAAATGGACAATTCTTTTCACAGGCCCATTGTGAGATTGGCATAAACCGGGGCAAAGTTGGCACCCATGGCGGTGCCTTTAATCTGTAAATAAAACTGTTCGAGATAAGAAAAATAGTTGTGCCTCAAACAAAAATCGGTACAATCAGTAATGAAAATGGATTGTGCGGAATTAAACGAATCTGATTGGACCAAAAAATGTTGTATAGCTTGAAGACCTATGTCGTGTGGTATTGAAGTGTACAAAGATGTCACATCAAGGGAAGCCCACATATACTCATCCTCCCAAGTGTAAGATCGCAAAGCATCTAGAACTTGGGATGAGTCCCTGATGTATGAAGGTAGTTGGCAGACTAATGGTTGGAGGAAGTAGTCGATATATTTGGAAACTCCACTAGTAAAACTATTCGTGCTGGCCACTATGGGCCTCCCTGGTGGTGATTCTAATGACTTGTGCACTTTGGGTAAATGATAGAAGTATGGAGTACTACATTCCTCCGGGAGCAAAAACCTCTTTTCTTTTTTATTAATGATCCCTTGACGCCAAGCCTGCTCCACTAGGAGTTTTAATTCTTGTTGATAAATAGGCAGTGGGTCGCTTGCTAGTTTGGCATAGGTGTCAGTGTCAGCCAGCAGGCGACAAGCCTCTCGTAGATAGTCAGTTCTATTTTGTATAACCAAACTACCCCCTTTATCAGCTTGCTTCACTATAATATGCTTGTTGGCAGTAAGATCTTTAAGGGCTTGTTTTTCAATCTTATTCAAGTTTCCTCTGAAGGTATCTTTGGGTGATCTGCAAAGTCTGCTTAAATCTTTATACACAGCTTGATAGTACGTCTCGATGTAGGGGCCTTTAGATTGTACAGGGTTAAAAGTGGAACTGGGCTTAAGATTGGTATGCCTAATATCAGGGTCATTATCACTCTAGGTCACAGTGGACCTTCCACATTCTCCTTGATCCCACAGCAATCCTAGGAGACTTAGGAATGTCAGGAATGTTGGGGCTGTAGTGGCAATTTATATCAATTTTTATCAATTTTTATCATCTTTTATCAACTATTCCTTCATGATTTGTTATGTTCAATAAACATCATTTATAGAGACATTTTATAATCTCCCATAGAACTTTCATTTACTGACGCCAGTGAGCGCCACCCTCTGTTTTTAATTTACTTACTCGTGATCTCATCCCATGGTTAGGGTGGGCAGCCCTGGTCAGTCATCATTTATTAGCCATTTAGAAGTGACCGGATTGGTCGATTGGTCCCATATCCAGGGACCGTTCTTTGGGAACAGCGCCTGGACTTTTTCTATGTATGCTTTGACGTCAGTTTGGATGTACTGATTGCCCATTGGCAGCATTCCCACAGACTTTGGACCCATACGGACATACATTGTACATGAATTCACTTTGTGGTTGATGGGAGCAATTGTTTCTTTTTGATGAACACAGCTATTATTACCAGACCAAGCGGATGGACATTTTTATAGTTACAAAACCATCATTTTTCATTGTTTGTCCACTTTTTCTCTCTTCTTTCTTTTCCCCCCCTCCCCCCTTTTTTTTTTTTTTTTTTTCGTCCAATATGGGGACCGATAGGTCATCCCGGCTACAAGCCATTTTTGACGAGATCATTGTAGCTTCAAATAAAGATGAATTAACTCTGAATACAGATTCCAAACCCACTGGATCAACACAGCGACACCCTCCACATACAGAGGCCTTTGAGGTCGAGATGAGGCAATCCTTTTTTCGACTCCAACAGGCTAAACAATATGAAAGCACCCAGTGGTGGGACCTATCCTTTTTAATGAAATATATTGAATTGGGTATCACCCCTAGGGGTTTACGCATTAAAAAGCAATGCAGCTTTCTAGATGAGGATTTAACCAAAGAGTGGCGCTTTTTGGCAGAATTCTGCACAACTAAATGGATAAAACTCATCATTCAACAAAGGGAAAGGAAGCTTCAGCTGGCCCAACAGAAGGTAGTAGATAGGACTAATGATGTGCATAAGTTCCAATCTTCTTGCCTTTATGACAAATGGTCCACCACGTTGGAACAGAATGTCAAAAACCACGAAGATTGTTTAGTCCACACTAAAACGAAAAAACTAGAGCGAGACATAGCCGATTATAAACTTAACCGTGTCTTTGAATGGAAGGAGTCTAAAGTTGGGAAACCCAACATTAAAGCATCAGGGTATCATAATCATCATCCTAATTACAGATCCCCCCGGTCCAACAATATTAGTTCTACTAATAAGAACAAGAAACAGAATAAGCCCCCTTCTAAATTAGGGGTGCCCAACAAGGTGAAAGATGGTCCAGGTACAAATAGGGACCTTAATGACGAACAAGGCAATACAGGAGGCCCCCTAGGTGGAAATGCTAAATTTTCAGCAACCACCAAAACTAAGGTCGACACAACCAAGAATAGTCCCATGGACAGCTTGGATGTGTCTACTATAGATCCCATTATCACCATCACTGATGATAATAATTTAAGCTTTATAACTTTACCCATCCAGAATAGATACAGCCCACTGGCTAAAGACTTAGAGGGGTTCATTCGTGAAGGGGGCCGTCCAAAACTCACAGGAATTACAACTAATAGGGACTATTGCCCACCTAGTATTGATGAGATCTCTACCAACAAACAGGATTTTCAAGTATTGGCTCCAAGGGGTACCATGAAAGAGAAAAGAAAACTAGACAAGGTCGCAGAGGAGGTATACAGCTCAGGGAAAAGCAAGAAAGAAAGAATAGGGTCCCAGTAAATTATGATACTATCAAGATTTATAACCTTTCATCCCATGTACTCTCAGAGGCGGAGGTCTCGCTCCTTAGGAAAGGACTGGGTTTCTCCCCCTCGGTGGGTCCAAATGACTTTAATCTATTCAAAGATCTAAATAGATTTATACGTCAATTAACAATTAAAAGACACTATGCAAATAACCACAATTCGAAGGACCACCCGGTCACCATTACACCCTCTCCTTCTCGTGTCCCGGGAGCTACCTCGCCAGTCGTGACTGACGACCAGGCTCTTGAGATACTTGAAGAATTGTGGTTGGATGACTACACCATAGAGTCATCATCGATTTGTTATATAGACCCTGATATTAGGCATACCAATCTTAAGCCCAGTTCCACTTTTAACCCTGTACAATCTAAAGGCCCCTACATCGAGACGTACTATCAAGCTGTGTATAAAGATTTAAGCAGACTTTGCAGATCACCCAAAGATACCTTCAGAGGAAACTTGAATAAGATTGAAAAACAAGCCCTTAAAGATCTTACTGCCAACAAGCATATTATAGTGAAGCAAGCTGATAAAGGGGGTAGTTTGGTTATACAAAATAGAACTGACTATCTACGAGAGGCTTGTCGCCTGCTGGCTGACACTGACACCTATGCCAAACTAGCAAGCGACCCACTGCCTATTTATCAACAAGAATTAAAACTCCTAGTGGAGCAGGCTTGGCGTCAAGGGATCATTAATAAAAAAGAAAAGAGGTTTTTGCTCCCGGAGGAATGTAGTACTCCATACTTCTATCATTTACCCAACGTGCACAAGTCATTAGAATCACCACCAGGGAGGCCCATAGTGGCCAGCACGAATAGTTTTACTAGTGGAGTTTCCAAATATATCGACTACTTCCTCCAACCATTAGTCTGCCAACTACCTTCATACATCAGGGACTCATCCCAAGTTCTAGATGCTTTGCGATCTTACACTTGGGAGGATGAGTATATGTGGGCTTCCGTTGATGTGACATCTTTGTACACTTCAATACCACACGACATAGGTCTTCAAGCTATACAACATTTTTTGGTCCAATCAGATTCGTTTAATTCCGCACAATCCATTTTCATTACTGATTGTACCGATTTTTGTTTGAGGCACAACTATTTTTCTTATCTCGAACAGTTTTATTTACAGATTAAAGGCACCGCCATGGGTGCCAACTTTGCCCCGGTTTATGCCAATCTCACAATGGGCCTGTGGGAAGAATTGTCCATTTGGAACAATAACCCTTACTTTCGTCATATCGTCTATTATGGACGATATATTGACGATATTATTCTCATCTGGAGTGGGGGCATCGAGATCTTCAATTCCTTTGTGACCCATTGTAATGCCAACTCCATGGGTCTCTCTTTCACTTCGGTGATCGATTCAAAGGAATTGGTTTTCCTAGATCTGGTGCTTTCCCATGATGGCCCCCTCATTGCAAGTAGTAACCATATTAAACCCACAAGTGGCAATTCCTATCTCCACTATACGAGCTGCCACCATCCAGCCTGGAAGCGTAACATCCCCGGGGGCCAATTCCACAGGCTCCGGAGGAATTGCTCTGATCCCACGGACTACTGCAATCAGGGTGCCAAGATGAGCAAAAGTTTTTTTGATAAAGGGTATCCTTCATCATTAGTCCAAAGCGCCTTTCAGGCTCATTTGGAACCCGCACCATCCCGTAAATGCATCCAGCATGAAAACAAGAATACCGTGAGGTTTATTACGGGGTTTAACGACCAATATAGGGCAATCTCCAACATCATCAAAAAACATTTCGGCATTCTTCGCCTTGACAGTAGATTGGCTCCTGTTTTATTATCTACACCACAGGTCACCTTTAAGAGGGCCCGCACCATAAAGAATATAGTGGCTCCTAGCAAATTAAAAATTCAATCACGGGCCCCTCTGGATATCAGATCTTATTTCGATAGTAGGACAGGAATCTTTCGATGCAAGAAGAGGGGATGTTTGACGTGCCAGTCTGTTGTTCACGGTTGCACTTCCATCAGCAGCAAGGGTGACACGTTTGGCATTAAACATTTCATTACATGCTCCACCGAATACGTGGTTTACGTATTACGGTGTCCCTGTGGGCTGTTTTATATAGGACGAACCATGCGCACCCTACGTAAACGTGTGGGTGAACACCGTAGGTTCATCCAAAAGGGCTGTGATAAACACAGTGTCCCTCGACACTTCGCTTTGAAACATGATAAAAACTTCAAACATCTGGAGGTCATGGCCATTGAATGTATTCCAAAAGGTACCCTAACGGAAAACGAGCGATACTCCCTCTTATGTAAGAGGGAGGTCTTTTGGATTTACAAATTTGGTTCCTTATCTCCGAATGGGTTGAATGAAGAATTAGAAATTAACAGTGTGGTTTGATACCTTGGCTCCTCATTAAGCTCCTGCCAGTTAATACATCAATAGATATTTCCTTTTGCTGCAATCAGTCATTTTATACATTTAAAATTCATATTTTTATATTTATAATATCCACTGTTTACATCCGCGATCGGCCCCGACTTCCTGTTCATAGATCCACGTCACTTCCGGTCCCACAATCCCCAAGTCACTTCCGGTTACCACGGAAGCAACAGAGGAATCGGAGATCACTACACAGGCGGATTGTCAACAACTACGGGACCGTGCGGCGGCCGCGCACAGTGTCCCTCTCAGAGCCTTGTCATCAGCGCTCGAGCGGCATCCGAGGTATTTATTGCCAGCCTGTTATTACCAAGAGGGAGGACATTATCACTCTAGGTCACAGTGGACCTTCCACATTCTCCTTGATCCCACAGCAATCCTAGGAGACTTAGGAATGTCAGGAATGTTGGGGCTGTAGTGGCAATTTATATCAATTTTTATCAATTTTTATCATCTTTTATCAACTATTCCTTCATGATTTGTTATGTTCAATAAACATCATTTATAGAGACATTTTATAATCTCCCATAGAACTTTCATTTACTGACGCCAGTGAGCGCCACCCTCTGTTTTTAATTTTATTAAAAGCAACCAATAAAAAGGATTCTTCAACATTTGAAGTGTAGGATTTCAAACAAAAGCCCTGTTGTTCCTTTTGCTCCATATTTTAGCCATATTGTTTCTCCTTATGTGTCAGTAGTTAGCCACCTGTGCTTGTGTACCTGAAATGGTATTCCAAGGGTTCCAGAAAATTCCAGAGTGGGGTAACTCACTACCATCTTAGTATGGTACCTTGATCACAGCACCCCTCGCATGCTTTCTTTCACACCTGCCTTCTGGGCTGGGTCTTTTGGCTGGGACCAGAGGAATTTTTACATAAGCGGAAATGGCAAGCCATTGTCTCCCAGTTTGGCATCCAAAGCACCTTTTGCACTATGCAATTTAACTCACTTTGAGTTGTAGTGTATAGGTCCTCGGACTTGCCCTGAAAGTCTTGGGGGGGAGGTCATGTGACCTTATGGATGGGGTCTCCCTTCAGGGGAGCCCCACTTAGTACTTGGGGGGACCTTGCTTTGGTGGGTTCCCTGAAGAATGGGGTCTGCCTGATTTCGGCTGGATGGAGTACTAGTATTCTAAAAATGTTAGTTTCAGATAGAATAGTTGAATTTTGTTTTGTTGATTCAGAATTTGTTTATTTTCATTCAATTTAGTTTTTTAATTTTCTAACGAATTCCAAACTTTCATTTGGATTGGTCGAAAACTGATTGACCGATTTGAATTCTGTGTGAAGAATAGCTAGTTGTTAAGGAGCAGGCTGGAAAGCCGTCCACCACATCTTTAACAACTGATGACTCATCAGCTATTAGTGGGCTTCCCCACTGAGAGCTGAAATGTAAACAAAAGAATGCTGGCAATAGAAATTTAAAAAAAAAAGACAGCGTGGGGTCCCTCCTCAATCCATACCAGTCCCTTTTCCGAGCATGTAGCCCAGCAGGCCAGGAAGGGGGGGCAAGTGCAGCCTCCCCCCCTCCTGAACTATACCGGACCACATACCCTCAACATGGCGGGCTGCTTTGGGGCAGGGGTGGCCCCGCCCCCTTGTGGCATCATCGACTCAGAAAGCCCCGGGTGGTGATGTCACAAGGGGTCAGGGTCACCTGCTAACGTCATTTGGTGACTTCGCCCCTTAGCTATTTAGGAAATGTCAGACTAAGGGGCAGGCAGTTGGCAGGAGCCTTCGATGAGGCCAGAGGTTTTGTTTTCTTTTTTTCAGGCCTGGTGGTGTGGCAGGCATCATGATTGGCAATAGATCTACAGTGAGGAACATTGTCTTTTTTATTTTTTAACAAAGGACTTGTCAAAACCTTGTTTTGTGTCTTTATTCACTTTTTACACTTGTTGGTGAATGGGTAGGGGTACCCCCATACAAATTCACATGGAGGGGGATTGGGATCTGGGGGCCCCCTTGTTAAAGGGGGCTTCCAGATTCTGATAAGCCCCCCACAACCACCACCCAAGGTTGTGGGGAAGAGTCCCTTATCCTCATCAACATGGGGGCCAGGTGCTTTGGGGTGGGGGGGCAGAGCCACCCCAAAGCACCCTCCCCATGTTGATGATATATGGCCTGGTATGGTTCAGAAGGGGGGAAATGCTCACTTTCTCCCCCCCCCAATCCTGGCCTGCCAGCCTGCATGCTCAGATAAGGGCCTGGTATGGATTTTGGGGGAGACCCCACACCTTTTTTTTTTTACTTTTGGCGTGGGATACCCCTTAAATTCATACCAGATCCGAATTCTATTGCCGGCATTCTTTTGTTTACATTTATTTATTTTATTTATTTCAGTGCTGTCAATTTACGCAGCGCTTTACATACAATCTTAGGTCCCTAACTCACATTCATACATAAATAGTAGGGCCAATTTTAGACAGGATCCAATTAACCTACCAGCATGTCTTTGGAGTGTGGGAGGAAACCGGAGTACCCGGAGGAAACCCACGCAGGTACAGGGAGAACATGCAACATCCAGGCAGGTAGGTCCTGGTTGGGATTCAAACCAGCGACCCTCTTGCTGCTAGGTGAAAGTGCTAACCACTACACCACTGTGTTTACATTGCAGCTCTTGGCAGGGCGGCCCGCTGACAGCTGGTGAGTCATTGGTTGTTAAGGACGCAGCAGCTGGCTTTCCAGCCCGCTCCTTAACAACCAGCTATTCTTCACACACACTTCCAATCGTTCAGAAAATTTGGTATTCGTTAGAAAATGAATGAAGGAAACTAATTTCAATGAAATTTGTTACTGTTTTATTCGTAGATTTGGATACATCTGAATCTCTGGAGAACCAAATATTAGTCCGAATTTACATTATCTATCATGTCTATCCTAGTCCCCATAAGGTATTGTGCACCTGGGGGATCAGGGCCAGGGTCCTTTCTATTCAGAGGAGGACCATATGTATATCCTATGCACATTTTTTGTGGTTCACTTTTTGTATGTTTGCCTAATTATTGCATTTAGTGTTTTGTTTCCAGTGTGTGCAGAAAAATAAGAAGAAAAAAAAAAAAGAAAATCAGTAGTTAGAAGGTAAGTCCAGCCAAAAATGTTTCTTTTTACATTTTGGATAAAGTGAGGGTTAAAACTACTATTGGATTTATGCTGCTATTCAGGGTTCTGTAAGACCTTATGTATTGTCTCAGTGACAACATTTTAGCCAGGCAGGAAGCGAGGAATAGTTTGCAACAGGGAAATATACAGAAATAGAAAGCTAACAGAGGTTTGAACCTTCTACTCTACTAACAAAAAAATATTTTTTCTTTTTATCTGTGATGGTGTTGGGGATTTTTCCTTCCTTTTATTTTCTGATGAAACCGTTGACTTCAGGACAAAAAAGTGAGAAGTCTCTGTAACAGAACCCCAGATATTATTACAAACCCAACACATGTTCTAATTATTCCACACTCTATACAAATCTAAAGAAAACTGTTTTGGTTGGATCTAGACGTCTATCTCCTAGGACTAGCTATGCTCTCTCAGCTTTGTCAAATTTTAGAGCCAGATGTGAGTCTTTGCCCAATGCAAATATAAACAGCTCTTAATGTAGTAAATGACAAAACAGGAATGGACCGTTGTTACTTATTGCCTCAAGTTGAAGACCCCTTTAGGTTCAAATGACACCCTGACACAGTGTTTTATAAGGTAAATGTGAAATGAGCTGCCAAAGATTTTTGGGAAACTTTTGATAATTTTGTATAAGTAAATGTGGCATTAAACATATTTCATGCTCCAAAGGGACAAAACGGACACTGTTAGTTGATGTTATTTAAGTGAATACTGAGATTCCTAGATAACCAGGCACAGACCATTGCTAGTAACATGTTAGTAACACCATATAGCAATATTTAACATTGCAACAGTCACTACAGTTGAAAAACTTCAAACAAACACAAATGGATTGGTTTCCAATGGGTTACAAAAGCCATATATGTGGCATTAAACATATTTCATGCTCCAATGGGACACTGTTAGTTGATGTTATTTAAGTGAATACTGAGATTCCTAGATAACCAGGCACAGACCAATGCTAGTAACACCATATAGCAATATTTAACATTGCAACAGGGACTACAGTTGAAACACTTCAAACAAACCCAAGTGGATTGGTTTCCAATGGGTTACAAAAGCCATAACAAAGCTATCATAAGCTACTTTTTTCTTACTTATCCGTTCACCAACCATACCTCTTTTGGGACCTTGGAGGAAGGAAAAGAACAAAAAAATACAGAGAAGGTGAAAAACAGAATATACATTGCAGCAGTAAAATGTTACATTAAGTCAAAAAGTGATGCTCATGCAAAGGCCTACAGTATACTCAACCCTCTATTTGTAAAAATTCTCTGTAAAGTACCAAGAGTTGTACTGACCACATCGATGACTTTGAAAGCACTGTATTAGGTGAAAAAGAACTGAATTTGTTACCTTTGCTAACCAGCTATGACTGTTACATAGTTACATAGTTAGTGAGGTTGAAAAAAAACACAAGGCCATCCAGCTCAACCTATGATGAGTGTGTGTGTTTGCTGTTAACAGTACATTGTATACCCCTGTATGTTGTGGTCTTTAACCTCCCTGGCGTTATCCCCGAGCGTGAGTCGGGTGGATTTTTTAGGCTAGGATCGGTATCACCGAGTCATGCTCGGGGTAGATGTGCAGAGTGCACAGCGCTGTCTCTTACCTTCTCCTGGCGATCCAGCGATGATCTCCCATTGCTGTGATCACCACCCGAGATCCCCGCCGCTCGTCCGTCAGTCTGATGACTTCCTAGTTCCGTTCCCTGCAGCAGCAATGCTGCATGGGAGCGGAACTGGGAGGGAAATTCAAACGTTGCACAAAACACTACCTATACACACACACACATATATATATATATATATATATATATATATATATATATATACATATACACACACACATTTATATATATATATATATATATATATACACACATATATATATATATATATATATATATATATATATATATATATATACACACACATATATATATATAACGCATGAATTATAATCTAATCAATAATATAATTTTATTATATAATATATATATTATATATTATATAGTAAAATTATATTATTGATTAGACTATAATTCATGCGTTTGTGTTTCAAATTTATCACATCTGGGATGTCTACTAGAGTCTTGTTTTGGTCAGGTTTAAGTCAGTAATTACTAAGAATTGTAGGCCTATAATACATAACACCAAAATTTCCATGCAAAAAATTGTACTGCTTTTGGTACATAATTCCTGACATAATCATACCGCCAGGGAGTTTAAGGTGCCCATCTAATAGTTTTTTAAACTATCGATGCTCCCTGCTGATACCACTGCTTGTGGAAGAGAATTGCACATCCTTACTGCTCTGACAGTAAAGGGTACTTTATGCAGTTTAAGGTTAAACTGATTCTCTTCAAATTTTAGTGAGTGGCCTCGTGTCTTATTGAATTCGCATTCGCTAAAAAGTTTGGTCCTTATGCTAAGGTCCTCACCAGTACGGCATTTGTACATTGATATCATATCCCCTCTCAAGCGTCTCTTCTCCAGAGAGAATAAGTTCAGTGCTTGTAGTCTTTCCTCATAGCTGATGTCCTCCATTCCCCTAATTATCTTTGTTGCCCTTCTCTGGACTCTCTCCAGTTCCAGCACATCCTTTCTGAGGACCGGTGCCCAAAACTGGACAGCATATTAAAGATGTGGCTGAACCAGAGTCTTGTAGAGTGGGATAATTATCGTTTTATCTCTGGAGTGAATCCCCTTTTTTTATGCATGCCAGTATTCTATTGGCTTTGCTTGCAGCAGCTTGGCATTGCATGCTATTGCTGAGCTTGGTGTCTACTAGGACCCCCAGGTCTTTTTCCATCTTAGATTCACCCAGAGGCTCTCTGTTAATATGCAGATGTATAAATGTAACCTACAAACCATACTGACACAAAATATTCATGGTTAATTATGTTTAAAAAATGTAAAAGTATGCTGTTCATTTTTTTTTTTTTTTTTTATTTAAAGCGGTAGTAAAACTTGCTTTGTGATCTTTACCTACAGGTAAGCCTATAATAAGGCTTACCTGTAGGTAAAATGAATATCTCCTAAACGTGCACCGTGTAGAGGATATTCACCCTGGATGCAGCTGGTGACATCACCGACGCATGCACTCTGAATGTCTGGCATACCTTGCCGGAACTTCAGAGCTTTGTGCCGGAAATAAGGGCTCCTGCGTGCATGCACAGGAGTGATGTTATCGCGGCTCCGGCCAATCACACAGCCATAGTGTGTGAACCCAGAAGAAAGACCAGGGGAAGATATCAGCCCTCTCAGCGGTGTCAGCGTGCCACGGGGGGACTTTGTTCTAATGTAAATATTTCATAATGTGCTAGTATGCGATGCATACTAACACATTATGCAATTGCCTTACAGGTGTTTTTTTTTTTTTAAACCAGCTGCAGTTTAGAACAGAAAAAAAAGAAAAGATGAACTAACATCCTAGACCCTCCCCACCCCCCTTGGCCCCCGCTGTACTTACCTTCATGGGTAACTGCTTATGCAGCCAGTAAAGCAGTGTAGGGATTTGAAATCCCCTCTCTTCCTCTTCACCTTCTGTCTGTAGGGTTTCCAGGATGGATCAGAGAGATTCCTCTTTGACCAATTGGTATCGACCTGATCCATCCTGGATGCCCTACAGAAAGAAGGGGAAGAAGAGGGGGGATTTCAAATCCCTGCACCATTACACTGGCTGTGTGGGTAGTGACAGCTTTTAACCCAGAAAGGTAAGTGCAGTACCCTTTACCGTATATCTAAATGCAGGAATAAAAATGTAACATTTTGTGGTTTATAGACTGTAAATGTGGTGGCTGAATTTGTTTTCTTTTTTCACGGTAAGTCAATTTTCTGCTAGCACAGGAATCCCACTAATACTGCCAGAAATGCCTTCTGATTGTAACGTCCTGTGCACCAAAAAAAAAAAAAAAGCTGATTTACCAAAGACGTTTAGAATCTTCATTTAAACAAATTTAGGGAATATTTAATTATTCAGCCATGTGGGAATGTATATAAACTATATTACCAAAAGTATTGCGACGCCTGCCCTTACATGCACAGGAGCTTTAATGGCACCTCAGTCTTAGTCTGTAGGGTTCAATATTGTGCTAGAACATCCTATGCAGCTATAACAGCTTCAACTCTTCTGGGAAGGCTGTCCACAAGGTTTAGGAGCGTGTCTTTGGGAAAGTTTGATTATTCTTCCAGAATCGCATTTGTGAGGTCAGGCACGGATGTTGGATGAGAAGGCCTTGCTTGCAGTCTCCACTCTAATTTATCCCAAAGGTGTTCTATCAGGTTGATGGCCAGTCAAGTTCCTCCACAGCAAACTCGCTCATCCATGTCTCTATAGATCTTGCTTTATGCACTGGTGTGCAGTCATGTTGGAACAGGAAGGGGCCATCCCCAAATTGTTCCCATAAAGTTGGGAGCATGAAATTATCCAAAATGTCTTGGTATACTGACGCCTTAAGAATTCTCTTCACTGGAACTAAGGGGCCAAGCCCAATACCTGGAAAAAAAAACACACACCATAATCCAGCCTCCACCAAATGATTTGGTGGGGTGGCCCAAATCTTTTGGCAATATAGTATGGATAAGTGAGTTTGTAATGGAGGAACTTGACTGGACCGCACAGACTCCTGACCGCAACCTGATAGAACACCTTTGGGAGGAGTTAGAGTGGAGAAGCCAGGCCTTCTTGTCCATATCAGTGCCTGACCTCACAAATGCGCTTCTGGAACAATGGTCAAACAAACCTTGTAGGCAGCCTTCCCAGAAGGGTTGAGGCTGTTATAGCTGCAAAGGATGGGCCAGCTCAATATTGAACCCTACAGACTAAGACTGGAATGCCATTAAAATGTATATGCGTGTAAAGGCAGACGTCCCATTACTTTTGGTATTATAGTGTATCAAGGGCTGAGCAAATGGTTTAAAAACCACATTCCAAAATGAATGAGACCAAAGGGTACAAAATATAATATATGTAATATAACATTACCCATTTACTGTGGGAAAGATGGAAATGATGACAACTCCACAGATATAGTAAACAAGAGTGTCCTATCACTACCCGAGAAGAGAATAAATTATTTACAATCTAGATATAGACATGTATGTATATTAGAAGAGTTGGGTCTAAACATAAGAGCAATATATAGTAATTAAAGTACTGTAAAGTGCCCGTCTATTGATACAGTATATTGCATAGTGCACAAGCATTAAATCAAAAATTCAAGGGCTAACATACAAAATTGGGGGGGGGGGGGCAATACATTCCACAAGGATGACAGTTAGCTGATTTCTGTGAAACTATCTTAAAAACAAACTCTGTCCAATTGCAATGATACAGACGATTACCAGGATATTTTCTTATGTGCTGCTACCCAATTTTTCTAGCGTGCTCATATAAAACATGAGGTTTATACTGTATTTTTATGGTTTGTCTGTTTCCACAGTACCTCAAAAGTCTTGAGTTTTTTACACGTTTATTTGAGGCTCCATCCAAAGCATCTACACATAATTGGATAATTAAAGCGGTAGTATACCCTGAGAAAATAAAAAAAAACTCCTGCAGGACAATGGCATACTAGCTCATTATGAAATACTTACCTTAGAACGAAGCCCCCACACGGTCGCCCGGACACCGCTGAGGGAGCTGTCATGTTCCCTCGGCGTCTCTTCTGGTTTCGGCAGCTCCGGCGTTGTGAGTGGCCGGAGCCGCGATGAAGTCACTCCCGCGCATGCGCGCGGGAGTTCACTTTCCAGCAAAGGGGAAAACCCTGAAAAAAGGAAACTAATGCAGCCACCATCTTAGAACAGATAAGCTACATTGTATTACATTTTTGTCATTGGGTTTACAGGTGCATATCAAAAAATTAGAATATCATTAAAAAGTTAGTTTATTTCAGTAACCTAAATTCAAAAGGTGAAACTCATATAATATATAGATTCATTACACACAGAGTGATATTTCAAGCTTTTCTTTCTTTTAATTTAGATGATTATGGCTTACAGTTAGTGAAAACCCAACAATCAGTATCTCAAAAAATTTAAATATTACATAAGACCAGTAAAAAAAAAAAAAAAAAAAGATTTTTAATACAGAAATGTTGGCTTACTGAAAAGTATGTCCATGTACAGTATAGTATGCACTCAATACTTGGCCGGGGCTCCTTTTTGTATGAATAACTGCATCAATGCAGTGTGGCATGGAGGTGATCAGCCTGTGACACTGGTGAGGTGTTATGGAAGCTCAGGTTGCTTTGATAGTGGCCTTCAGCTTGTCTGCATTGTTGGGTCTGGTGTCTCTCATCTTCCGCTTGACAATACCCACAGATTCTCTATGGGATTTAGGTCAAGTGAGTTTGCTAGCCAATCAAGCACAGTGATAAAATGATCATTGAACCAGGTATTGGTACTTTTGGCAGTGTGGGCAGGTGCTGGAAAATGAAATCAGCATCTCCATAAAGCTGGTCAGCAGAGGGAAACATGAAGTGCTCTAGAATTTCCTGCTAGAAGGCTGCATTGACTTTGAACTTGATAAAACGATGGACCAACACAAGCAGATGACATGGCTCTCCAAATCATCACTGACTGTGGAAACTTCACCCTGGACCTCACGCAACTTGGATTCTGTGCCTCCCCACTTTTTCTCCAGACTCTGGGACCTTGATTTCCAAATGAAATTCAAAATATGACTTTGGACCACTGAGCAACAGTACAGTCCTTTTTCTCCTTAGTCCAGGTAAGACGCTTCTGACATTGTTTCTGGTTCAGGAGTGGCTTGACACAAGGAATGTGACAGTTGTAGCCCTTGTCTTGGATACGTCTGTGTGTGTGGTGGCTGTTGAAGTACTGACACCAGCCATAGCCCACTCCTTGGTAATCTCCCCAAATTCTTCAATGGTCTTTGCTTTACAATCCTCTCAAGGCTGCGGTTATCCCTGTTGCACCATTTCTACCACACTTTTTCCTTCCACTCAACTTTTCATTAATATGCTTGGATACAGCACTCTGTGAACAACCAGCTTCTTTAGCAATGACACTTTTTGACTTACCCTCCTTGTGGATGGTGTCAAACACTGTCTTCTGGACAACTTTCAAGTCAGTAGTCTTGCCCATGATTGTTTAACCCAGTGTTTCTCAACTCCGGTCCTCAGGGCACACTAACAGGCCAGGTTTGCAAGAAAACTGAAATACATCACAGGTGATATAATTTGCTGCTCAGCGATTGCAGTATTCTAGACTGCATCTCCCCAAGGTAATACTTAAAATCTGGCCTGTTAGTGTGCCCTGAGGACCGGAGTTGAGAAACACTGGTGTAACCTACTGAACCAGGCTGAGAGACCATTTAAAGCAGTGATGGTGAACCTTGGCACCCAGGTTTGTAGTTTGGAACTACATTTCCCAAGATGCTCATGCACTCTGCAGTGTAGTTGAACATCATGGGGAATGTAGATCCAAAACATCTGGGGTGCCAAGGTTTGGCATCACTGATTTAAAGGCTCAAGAAACCTTTACAGGTGTTTTGAGTTATTTAGCTTATTAGAGTGTGACACCATGAGTCTACAATATTGAACTTTTTCACAATATTCAAATTTTCTGAGATACTGAATTTTAGGTTGTCACTAGCTGTAAGCCTTAATCATCACAATTAAAAGAAAGAAATGCTTAAAAAATATATTACTCTGTTAATAAAAGTTAATACATTAACTTTTTGATGATATTCATGCTGTAAAGCACCATGCAAACTGTTGGCGCTATATAAATCCTGTATAATATTACTAATATTCTAACTTTTTGAGATGCAGATAAGGTATTTACACACTTTAAAGGGATTGTATAATCTTTTTTTTTTTTATTAACATGTAAAAGATCATCTCTATGTAATTAATCTTATCAGTATGTGTTATGTTAGAAACCCTGTTCCAGTTTAATATATATATATTTATACAGGTCCCTCTCAAAAAATTTGCATATTGTGATAAAGTTCATTATTTTCTGTAATGTACTGATAAACATTAGACTTTCATATATTTTAGATTCATTACACACAACTGAAGTAGTGCAAGCCTTTTATTGTTTTAATAATGATGATTTTGGCATACAGCTCATGAAAACCCCAAATTCCTATCTCAAAAGATTAGCATATCATGAAAAGTTTCTCTAAACGAGCTATTAACCTAATCATCTGAATCAACTAATTAACTCTAAACACCTGCAAAAGATTCCTGAGGCTTTTAAAAACTCCCAGCCTGGTTCATTACTCAAAACCGCAATCATGGGTAAGACTGCCGACCTGGCTGCTGTCCAGAAGGCCATCATTGACACCCTCAAGCAAGAGGGTAAGACACAGAAAGAAATTTCTGAACGAATAGGCTGTTCTCAGAGTGCTGTATCAAGGCACTTCAGTGGGAAGTCTGTGGGAAGGAAAAAGTGTGGCAGAAAACGCTGCACAACGAGAAGAGGTGACGGGACCCTGAGGAAGACTGGGGAGAGGAAAATGCCAAAATGCCTGAAGTCCAGTGTCAAGTACCCACAATCAGTGATGGTCTGGGGTGCCATGTCAGCTGCTGGTGTTGGTCCACTGTGTTTTATCAAGGGCAGGGTCAATGCAGCTAGCTATCAGGAGATTTTGGAGCACTTCATGCTTCCATCTGCTGAAAAGCTTTATGGAGATGAAGATTTCATTTTTCAGCACGACCTGGCACCTGCTCACAGTGCCAAAACCACTGGTAAATGGTTTACTGACCATGGTATTACTGTGCTCAATTGGCCTGCCAACTCTCCTGACCTGAACCCCATAGAGAATCTGTGGGATGTTGTGAAGAGAAAGTTGAGAGACGCAAGACCCAACACTCTGGATGAGTTCAAGGCCGCTATCGAAGCATCCTGGGCCTCCATAACACCTCAGCAGTGCCACAGGCTGATTGCCTCCATGCCACGCCGCATTGAAGCAGTCATTTCTGCAAAAGGATTCCCGACCAAGTATTGAGTGCATAACTGAACATAATTTTTTGAAGGTTGACTTTTTTTGTATTAAAAACACTTTTCTTTTATTGGTCGGATGAAATATGCTAATTTTTTGAGATAGGAATTTTGGGTTTTCATGAGCTGTATGCCAAAATCATCAATATTAAAACAATAAAAGGCTTGCACTACTTCAGTTGTGTGTAATGAATCTAAAATATATGAAAGTCTAATGTTTATCAGTACATTACAGAAAATAATGAACTTTATCACAATATGCTAATTTTTTGAGAGGGACTTATATATATACACTGCTCAAAAAATTAAAGGAACACTTTTAAATCAGAGTACAGCACCAAGTCAATTAAACTCCTGGGATATTGATCTGGTCAGTTAAGTAGCAGAGGGGTTTGTCAATCAGTTTCAGCTGCTTTTGTGTTAATGAAATTAATAACAGGTGCACTAGATGGGCAACAATGGGACAACCCCCAAAACAGGAATGGTTTTACAGGTAAAGGCCACTTACATTTTTTCCCCTGCTCATCTTTTTGACAGTTTTCCACTAGTTTTGTATTTGGCTAGGGTCAGTGTCACTACTGGTGGCATGAGGCAATACCTGAACCCTGTAAAGGTTACACAGGCAGTCCAACTCCTCCAGGGTGCCACATCAATACATGTCACTGCCAGACGGTTTGCTGTGTCTTCAAGAGCATGGAGGAGATTCCAGGAGACAGGCTGTTACTCTAGGAGAGTTGGACAGGGTCGTAGAAGGTCCTTACTCATCAGCAAGACCAGTATCTGCTCCTTTGTGCAATGAGGAACAGAATGAGCACTGCCAGAACCCTACAAAATGATCTCTAGCAGGCCACTGATGTAAATGTCTCTGACCAAACAATCAGAAACAGACTTCATGAGGGAGGCCTGTGGGCTCTGTGCTCACTGCCCTGCACCGCGGAGCTCAATTGGCATAGGCCATTGAGCACCAGAATTGGCAGGGCCGCCATTGGCGCCCTGTGCTTTTCACAGATGAGAGCATGTTCAACTTGAGCACATCTGACA
The DNA here is from genome assembly GCF_965119305.1 of Pelophylax lessonae. Lineage (NCBI taxonomy): Eukaryota > Metazoa > Chordata > Amphibia > Anura > Ranidae > Pelophylax > Pelophylax lessonae. Next base: position 123,419,741 of record NC_138780.1, on the reverse strand, counting down.
GACATAAAAGGGTCTGGAGGAGCCGTGGAGAACGTTATGCTGCCTGTAACATCATTCAGCATGACCGATTTGGTGGTGGGTCAGTGATGGTCTGTGGAGGCATATCCATGGAGGGATGCACAGACCTCTACACACTAGACAATAGCACCCTGACTGCCATTAGAAATTGTGATGAAATCCTTGGACCCATTGTCAGACCCTACCCTAGGCAGTGGGTCCTGGGTTCCTCCTGGTGCACAACAATGCCCGGCCTCATGTGGCGAGAGTATGCAGCCAGTTCCTGGAGGACGAAGGAATTGATACCATTGAAATGCCACCACGCTCACCTATCCTAAATCCAATAGAACACATCTGGGACCCTGACTGGTCCAGATCTGGGAGGAAATACCCTTGGACACCATCCATCGTCTCATAAGGAGCATGCCCCAACATTGTCAGGCATGCATACAAGCACGTGGGGGCAGTGGTGTATTTAGGTTTTGTGCTGCCCTAGGCCTGACTAAACTTGTGCACCCCCTAATTTAAATATTACCCACCCCTTCCTGTAAAGGCCACACCCCTTCCTGTTTATGACCCACCCTCTCATCTGTAAACCACAGACCATAACCACAGTCTATCAGTGTCCATGAGCATAGCTTCATCAGTTCCCATAAGTTCAGCCTTATCAGTGCCGCCTCTTTACTGCCCATCAGTGCAGCATATGAGTGTGGCCCCATCAGTGGCCACCAGTGCAGTTTTATCAGTGCCCATTAATACAGCCATATGTCACAAGATTAGTAAAATTGATCTTTTAGGATATTTGGACTTGTGTTTGCTGCCACTGATTGTAATTATAGGATTATTTCACTTATTTGTATAATAAATAGGAAGTCCATAGTCATTATACAAATAATGAAATATTTTTTTTGCTGCCCCCCTGAAAAGTGCCGCCCTAGGCCTGGGCCTTGTTGGCCTAGGCCAGGATACAGCACTGCGTGGGGGCCATACAAACTACTGAGTACCATTTTGAGTTGCTGCAATGAAAATTTCAGCAAAATGGACTAGCCTGCTGCATCATTTTTTCACTTTGATTTTCGGGGTGTCCTTGAATTCAGCCCTCTGTAGGGGGCTAATTTTATTTCCATCAAAGGATGTGGCATCCTTTCGTTCCTAACACATTATCCAGTCCATATCATTCTAGATATCCAGCATGATATTTGAGATCTGATGTGTTGTCAAAGTATTCCTTTAATTTTTTGAGCAGTGTATATAAATTCACAGGGGGCAGCCATTTTTGCTTTTTACTGCTTTTTTTTTTTTATAATGCAAGTCTGTGAGTCCTCTGATAGCTTATGTCAGAAGTAGTAGCAATGAAACCTGAGTGATAGCAGTAGAATTCAAAGCTCCTTATAGTGCAGAAAATCAAGTGAATGTAAACCCATAAGAGTTAAGATGGCCACACATGGCTTGAATTTTGACTGAGCTGCGTGAAACGTTAAGGGCTGAACTGACTGCATGTCAGAAGCAGACGTTTTTCATATATTTAGGCAGCTACAGGTGCTACATGGTCACCCTATTAAAATAGCCAACTGTGGAGTTTCCTCCATCCATGGTTTTTATCATGAATGGAAGAATAGGTTGGTTTTCTTGTTCAGCCTGGGGGTTGAGAAAAAAACAAAGCACTCATGGCTAGCTTTACAGGTATCCATACCGCATACAATAAAAATACATTTTCCCCTTTAGAAAAATGATTTGATCTTATACGATGTTTACGTTTGCATGGAGCAAGCCTTTGTGTACCCAGAAATGGTTCCCACAGACATGACATAATCATCATCTTATTCAATAACACTGTCTACATTATATTTTGGTAGAATTAGTAACTTTCCAGCCTCAGTCAGATACTAGGGTCTGCTCAAATTATTTTTTGGGGGAAAATGAGTGACTTTTCAGTGTAAAGCCTACTACACACCACTAGTAGCCAACATAAAAAAAACTGACAGCTCTGGTTGGAGTCATTGTACTAACAATCTGATGTTAGTACAGCAATCTCCCCTTCTCTTCTGTTGTGTTCTGACTGTGGGCGACCCCCCTGCCAAAACAGTCCAGTCCAGGCCGTACACACGGGCCGAATGTCGGGCGGTTTTTATTGAACCGTCCGATGTCACCCCACATTCGGTCCGTGTGTACTAGGCTTTAGGCAGATACTAGGGTCTAATGATCTCATCATAAACAGGACATCTGATATTATAGCATTCTGCAAACATCTGACCTGTGGTCAGTTATAGTCAGACTACTTAGTTACCTCATAAATAGCAAAGCCAATTGTGAACAGATTTGCTCCAGCTTTTCTATCTTTTCTGCGGTTTTTCTGCATTAAGGCAACAAGGAAACTGCAAACAACTTCATTGTCTTCAGGGTCATCATCTTCCTCCAGGAGCTTCAGACGGTACTGAGGGTTAGTCCAGTATGTGTCTGTGAACATTGAATTCAAAGAGTTAACTTATGTTAATGTCAAACCAATGATATAGAAGAAATAAAGTTTATTTTAAATAATTTTTCCCCCTAGAATGGGATTCCCAATGTAATAATCCCTAATTCCCCTATTTCTGTACATGATTTCCCATTGGAAAAATGTATGGTGCAGCTATGCTTGGAACCCACACAGTCCCCAATTAAGTTGTTCTAGTGCTGGGATAATGTTTAAAGCCAAGTTCCAACCAAAATGTTTTTATTTAATTTGGAAAAAATGGAGAAGGGTTATGACTTCTGTCCGACTTTTACTGCCATCTCTGTTCATATGGGAAATATTTTCTCTTTAACTTCCTGTCAGAAAAGGAAGTGTTTAAAAATGTCTCCAAAAAGCTCACAAACAAAAAATGAAAAACATACAGTCAGGTCTATAAATATTGGGACATTGACACAATTCTAATCGTTTTGGCTCTATACACCACCACATTGGATTTGAAATGAAACAAAGATGTACTTTAACTGCAGACTTTCACCTTTAATTTGAGGGAATTTACATCCAAATCAGGTGAACGGTGTAGAAATTACAACAGTTTGTATATGTGCCTCCCACTTTTTAAGGGACCAAAAGTAAGGGGACAGATTAACAATCATAAATCAAACTTTCACTTTTTAATACTTGGTTGCAAATCCTTTGCAGTCAATTACAGCCTGAAGTCTGGAATGCATAGAACTCACCAGACGCTGGGTTTCATCCCTGGTGATGCTCTGCCAGGCCTCTACTGCAACTGTCTTCAGTTCCTGCTTGTTCTTAGGGCATTTTCCCTTTAGTTTTGTCTTCAGCAAGTGGAATGCATGCTCAATCGGATTCAGGTCAGGTGATTGACTTGGCCATTGCCTAACATTCCACTTCTTTCCCTTAAAAAATTCTTTGGTTGCTTTCGCATTATGCTTCGGGTCATTGTCCATCTGCACTGTGAAGCGCCGTCCAATGAGTTCTAAAGTATTTGGCTGAATATGAGCAGATAATACTGCCCGAAACACTTCAGAATTCATCCTGCTGCTTTTGTCAGCAGTCACATCATCAAAAAATACAAGAGAACCAGTTCCATTGGCAGCCATACATGCCCACGCCATGACACTACCACCACGCTTCACTGATGAGGTGGTATGCTTTGGATCATGAACAGTTCCTTTCCTTCTCCATACTCTTCTCTTCACATCACTCTGGTACAAGTTGATCTTGGTCTCATCTGTCCGTAGGATTTTGTTCCAGAACTGTGAAGGCTTTTTTTTATGTTGTTTGGGAGACTCTAATCTGGCATTCCTGTTTTTGAGGCTCACCAATGGTTTACATCTTGTGGTGAACCCTCTGTATTCACTCTGGTGAAGTCTTCTCTTGATTGTTTACTTTGACACACATACACCTACCTCCTGGAGAGTGTTCTTGATCTGGCCAACTGTTGTGAAGGGTGTTTTCTTCACCAGGGAAATAATTCTTCGGTCATCCACCACAGTTGTTTTCCGTGGTCTTCCGGGTCTTTTGGTGCTGCTGAGCTCACCGGTGTGTTCTTTCTTTTTAACCGGTTGCCGACCGCTGCACGACTATATACTGCGGCGGTCAGCCCCGGCCAGGCAGAGTGACGTATGGGTACGTCACTCGCCTGTCACTGACTTGTGAGCCAGTTGCGGGCGACAAGTCAGTGCGCGTGACCGGCGGACCCGATCGTCCGCCGGTCACTCACAATCGCTCCGGTGAAGGGAGAAAGTCAAGCCGCCTGTCATTCTCCCTGGTGTAAAAATGAAGATCAGATGGTTCTACTATGTAGAACCGTTGATCTCTGTTTTTACACTAATAGCCATGTCCCTTTACAGTTAGAATCACGCCCCTAGGACACACTTAACCCCTCCCTCTCCAATACAGTTAACCCCTTCCCTGCCAGTGTCATTTTTGCAGTAACAGTGCATATGTATAGCACTGATTACTGCAGTAATGTCACTGGTAACCCCAAAAGTGTAAAAAATGTCAGTCACGGGTCCGATCTGTCCGCCGCAATGTCGCAGTACCGCAAAAAAATCGCAGATCGCCGCCATTACGCGTTAAAAAAAAAACACCAAAAATGACAAAAATCTTTCCCTTTGTTAGTAAACGCGATAACTTTTGCGCAAACCAATCAAAATACGCTTTTTGCGATTTTTTTTAACAAACATATGTAGCAGAAAACAAATTGGCCGAAAATGTTAAAAAATTTTGATTTTTACATTTTTTTTGGGGAATTTCATATAAAAAAATTTGAAAAATATTGTTATTTTTGCAAAATTGACGCTCTTTTTTTGTTTATAGCGCATGATCAAAAAATCGCACAGGTGATCAAATACCACCAAAAGAAAGCTCTGTTTGTGGTAAAAAAAGGACGTCAAATTTGTTTAGGTACAGCGTCGCACGACCGCGCAATTGTCCGTTAAAGTCCCGCAGTAAAAAATCGCAAAAAACCCCCTGGTCTTTTAGCAGCCAAATCCTCTGGGGCTTAAGTGGTTAAGGATGTTCCAAACAGTTGATTTGGCCACACCTAATGTTTTTGCTATCTCTCTGATGGGTTTGTTTTGTTTTTTCAGCCTAATGATGGCTTGCTTTACTGATAGTGACAGCTCTTTGGATCTCATATTGAGAGTTGACAGCAACAGATTCCAAATGCAAATAGCACACTTGAAATGAACTCTGGACCTTTTATCTGCTCCTTGTAAATAGGATAATGAGGGAATAACACACACCTGGCCATGGAACAGCTGAGCAGCCGATTATCCCATTACTTTTGGTCTGTTAAAAAGTGGGAGGCACATATACAAACTGTTGTAATTCCTACACCTTTCACCTGATTTGGATATGAATACCCTTAAATTAAAGCTGAAAGTCTGCAGTTAAAGCACATCTTGTTTGTTTCATTTCAAATCCATTGTGGTGGTGCATAGAGCCAAAAAGATTAGAATTGTGTCGATGTCCCAATATTTATGAACCTGACTGTATTTTTAGAGGAGTAGGGAAGGGATGAAAGTTCTGGCAATGTTTTTATTGCTGTCTGTGCCTTCCTGTCTCTGTGACAACTGCGCCCGCTCAAGTCCTCTAAAATGAATTACTCAATTTGACCATTTAGCTCTATTGGTCATTTTGTAAGATCCAATCACAATTGTCTGGTGATAATTGGTGTACTAAACTTGTATGATTCCAAGGGTTCATGCACACGGTACTGAAATATACATAGGATCTTAAAAGGCAGAAAACTGGTCAAAAGATCTTGTGTAATAAAATGGTCCATAGTGTAAAACCTTTACAAGTGTATGCCTATAAAATTGAGATGTTCCATTTTAAGACTGGGTAACGTATACATGTATGTCACCTGGTCTAAGTGGTTATACCGGGATGCAGCTACAGGCATTATTCCAGTATTGTTTTTTTTTCAGCAATCAATTCTGTTCTTTGTAAAAGCAATCCTAGTGGTTAATTAGCTGCTGGATTATTTTTATAGACGGCAGAAGGGGTCACCCCCGTCCCACCTGGGAGCCAAGGACTGAAGAAGGCAGTTCCACCATAGAGGTGATTGGGGATCGGATCTTCCCTGATCATCTCGATGGTATTAGAAACCGGAAGCGACGAGTATTTAGTCGCTTCTGGTTTCGCCAGCACATAAACAAGTCATTTTTGACTTGTAAAAGCATCTAATCAAACTAATCTTGGTTTGATTAGATGCTTTTAAGGGCAGAGGAGAGATTTGGGGTCTAATAGACCCCAGATGTCTCAGTAAAGAGTACATGTGAATGCTTATTGCTATCACATTCTTTGTGATAGCATTAAAATTGTAAAAAACAAAACAAAAGAGACAGTGTAAAAATATATAAATAATAAAATAAATTTTTTTTTTAAAGTGCCCCAGCCTTAAAGGCAAACACATTTGTAGGTCCCACACTCATACGTAATCGGCGATTGCACCACACGTAAGGCATTGCCGTGAATGTCAGAGCGTGAGCAATAATTCTAGCCCCAGACCTCCTGTGTAACTCTAAGCTGGTAACCTGTAAAGGCTTTTAAAGTGTCGCCTATGGAGATTTTTAAGTACCGTAGTTTGGCTCTTTCCCACAAGCCTGCGCAATTTTTAGCATGACATGTTAGGTATGTATCTGTTTACTTTGCCTAACATCATTTTTCATATTTTACCAAAAAATTGGGTATTATATTGAGTTTTTCAGCATTAAAATGGATTAAAGTGTATTTTTTCCCCAAAAAAAATTGCATTTGAGAAGCCACTGCGCTAATACCACGTAACATAAAAAAAAAAAAATGAAAAATCCACCATTTTATTCTCTAGGGCATCTGCTTAAAAAATATATGATGTTTGGAGGTTCAAAGTAACTTTATAGCAAAAAAAAAAGTACAGATTCTTACTTACTTATTCTTACTTACAAAAAGTGGTTAAAGTCATTCATTTTGAATTATTAAAGGTGGAAGTCATTTTGCTCCCACACCACTGCCACTGCCAATTAAGTTACTCATTCAGGGCCAGTGGGATGTAAACATAAACTAAGTGTCCCTGCGCAGGGCAATGTCCATTACCCATTATGCATGTAAAGTTTGCAGAAATGCTTGCATGCATAACGCATAAAATAAGTTCCAAATTGGACCACGGGTGCAAAATTTTCAACTTTAGGTTTACACAACACTACGGGGAAATACTGACCACAATGCAGCTGTCTGCATGCACCCTATAGTTCAATACTGCTGCATTCAGATCTGTATAAAACTGTATGAAGTGGGATCAGAACGTATACACCCCTATGCACTTGCACCAGGTCATGCACATGTTTTACATGTTCTATGCATTCCTCTACCGTACAAACTTGCCTTAGGAATGTGTGATGAGTGCACAGCACAACTGTGGGCTTGACTCAAAAAGATTTGACAAGCAGCTCTGTGACCTCACTTTTTAACCAAATGTGAGCTAGGGCACAATAACATCTTATTAATATTATTATGAGCTACTTGTATACATATAAATTCCTCTTGAAAAAAAAAAAGTGACTGTATAGACCCACTATCCCTGATTCAATAGGGGCAATAGATAAGCATTACTGAAAAAAGAACAGAGCTGAGCCTCAAAGGCATACGTTTAGTACTTAAATATATTAAATCAATCAGCGCTGCCACAATATTAATATCTTACCCAACTCAATACGTATGCAGTGTACACAATGAACAATATACATTTTATGTAAATGTACAGAAAAAACATTGGATTCCAAGTAACTTGGTCTGCGAGTGTTTTGCAAGATGAGAAACATTTTTAAAAATGTTTAACTTGATATACGGGCGATATCTTGCTATTCGAGTAGTGTCGAGCAGCGTCATCTATGTGTAGTATGATCACAGTTTTAATGTATAAAAAGTGGAATGACACTCACAAAAAAACAATATCCACGGTTAAGGAGTCTGGTGCTCATCCGCGTAAAGCTGCTAGTGTATATGTGAACTCAGAGACGCTCAGAGACACTCGGAGACACTCCCAGCCGGGTGGGGCAGGCATAGCGCATGTTCAGAGCACCAGGATGTGACAGTTCCTAGTGTCTCTGAGTTCTCCAGGAAGCTCTGGGAGCCACCAGCAGCTTTACGTGGATAAGCACCAGATTCCTTAACGCTGAATACCGTTTTTAACAATGTAAATGTAAATGTCATTCCACGTTTTTTACATTAAAACTGTGATCATATACTCAATGGAGAAGTGGTAGCAGTTACTTCTGAAAACACAGAAAAATTGAATAAATTATGGAGGCCTTGGGTCTACTTTAAGCTTTCCGATTCATATGTAAAACTGCAAAATGGTTGAACAGTTCTGACTTTGAGAACTTTATACTTGTCTGTTGACCTGTTGCAAGTGTTGTTCAATAGCCTGATCAGGGCCGGCCTTAGGTGTTCAGGCGCCCTGTGCGAGCTAATCCTGTGGCAACAACCCCCCCCCCCCCACACATTTTCTTGCACTTTATTTGACTTTTCTTTTTCTTTTTATGATCAATAATAACTTAGCCCCCCTTACATTAGAAACCCCTCACAGAGCCCCCCTTACATCAAATACCCGTTTACATGAGAGATCCCCACAGAGATCCCCTTACATCAAAGACCCCTTTACATTAGAGACCCCCACAGAGCCCCCCCTTACATCAGAGACTCCCCCCACAGAGCCCCCCTTACATAAGAGACCCCCCACACAGAGCCCCCTTTACATCAGAGACCCCCAAAAAGAGCTACCCTTACATCAGAGACCCCCCCCCCACACAGAGCCCCCCTTACATCAGAGACCCCCACACTGAACCTCCAGGCCGCGGTCGCCCGCTTACCTCCCACTGTGCGGCCTGATAATCTGCGAGCTGTGATGGCCGCACAGCGCCCCTGCCGCATATGGCGCCCTGTGCGGCCGCACAGCTCGCACACCCCAAGGGCCGGCCCTGAGCCTGATATATCTTTGATTGCTAATTTTCCCATTTTTTTCTCCCCTCTCTCTTCCTCTTCTGGTTTCAACTCTTACGTTCGTTTCTTTCAATTTCCGCCTGTATCAGTCCAATTGTATCTGGAATCTATCACTTTGAATCGGAGCTCCTATGTATAATTTATGTACTACTGACCTAACTCTGAACCACAGTAATGTATGAACCTTCATTTGTACATGATTGTATTGTTCTTCTTGCATATCTCAATAAAAATGTATATTGCAAAAAAAAAAAACTGTGATCATATTACATACTACTGCCCCCAGCTACATCACTAACCTGATCTCAAAATATCAACCAAGCCGCTCTCTTCGGTCCTCCCAAGACCTCCTGCTCTCTAGCTCCCTTGTCACCTCTTCCCATGCTCGCCTCCAGGATTTCTCCAGAGCTTCTCCCATTCTTTGGAACTCTCTACCCCAATCTGTCCGACTGTCCCCTAATCTATCCATCTTTAGACGATCCCTGAAAACCCTTCTCTTTAAAGAAGCCTATCCGGCTACTAACTAATACACTGTTTCACTTTCTCCATCAGCTCATCCCCCACAGCTATTACCTTTTGTATCAATTGACCCTCCCTTTTAGATTGTAAGCTCTAAAGAGCAGCGCCCTCTGATTCCTCTTGTTCCAAATTGTATTGTAACTGTAATGTCTGCCTTCATTTTGTTAAGCGCTGCACAAACAGTTGGCGCTATATAAATCCTGTATAATAATAATAATAATGATAAAAATATAGTGATAAAACGGTCTGTCCTCTGTATTTTATATCATTTAATTCTATCATTGTTTTTTTTATTATGAATTTGTATTTCCTATATGTTTGTAATTTGTGGATTATTGTTAATAACAGACATAATGTGAGAGACAATGCAATACTGAACTCTGCAGTGAGGATCGGAAAGATCTAGGGAAGGGCAGTAACAAAAAATCTCGAGTGTCCCCAGGAGTAAATTAGCTTCCGGTTTTCAAATGGAGCTAAGAGAGAAGGGGAATACATTACTTCTGGGTTTGCAGATTGCATTGTGTCAGGTGTTATAGATATAGAAGTGGTTTTAGACTATATAAGGGTTAGGATGACTCAGCTTCTTGCCTAATGAGCAAGCCCAATTGGAGCACGGTCAGGATTGTAGAGGTGAGCTGGCTGTCAAGTTGTTTTAGAGCGCATTGCAATAGAGATATTTGTAAGTGTTTTTATTAGTGGGGGATAATAAACCTGTTTTATATGGAAAGCACTATGGTGTTGCCTTTTTGTTCCTTGTAATACATGGTGGATTTAACAAGAGGAGATAGACCCGAGTCTCAGAGTGGAGGAAGGGAGTGAACAGGCCTATTCCTGGAAAAGCTGACATCAGTCGGATAATGATGGTGGGCATTAAATTACTCTGTGGGAGGTGAGCAGGCATTGCATTTAGTGGTGGATAAGCAATTGGAAAAGCACTTGTAATATAAAGATTTGGAGAGGTTAATTTTGGAAGCACAGAGCACTGGGTGTTGGAATGTTTATTTAGAATTTTTGATTTTTCGATTTATTGGTTTGAATTCAGTTTTTTTTTTTACTTAATAATAATTCTGAAGTGTTGCACTTCAATATATTGTATGAGTATCGGCTTAGTACTCATTACCACTTCTTATGATACCCTAGGTGTTACTGGAAATTTGAGCCAGGTTGGGAAAATACCTTCTGATTAATGGGCTTGAAAGAGGAGGGATCCTTGGGCAATATAAATGTCAAGCTTCCTACACTACATATGCCACTTAAACCTCTGTTTTATAAACATAGATTTTACCTGGAAAATTTCGGCATCCACCAGCAGAGCAGCCTCGGACCCATCGCCCCTCATTAACGGATACCGTCCATGTTTGTAACCTGTCTGATTCCAGAGCGTCTGCTGTTAGGTTACAAATCTCAAGCTTTGTGAAATTCTTCATAAAATCATCAAAGGACATCCTAAAAAGAACAGTATGATTAATAAATGTATAATGCTAAGGCATGATTTATTTTATTAGTTATTGTTTGCTTCATACCCTGGGACAGATTTTTACTTTTAATCCCCCTAGAAAGATTTTGCTTTGCCGGGGCAGTAGAAGCTGAAATAGACATTTTGTTCACTGTGCATCATTGCCTAAAAATGACTTGAAAAGTAGGAAAACTGTCAATCTGTTTTGATAGCAGTTCAGTTCTGTGACAGACCGCTTTGCACCCCGCTTAGGTGTTTCCGCCAAATGTTGCCTCCTGCTTCCCAAACCCTTCCAGCAGACCAAGAGCTAATACCAGCCCTTTTGCCTCAAGCATCATACACAGACAAGATGTTGAGGTAAAACCAAAGGAATGACTGTTTATTGTATAGAAATACAGGTTTTTATATACTTCAATAATAGGGCAGTCACCACATGAAAAAATATATATATATTACCCAAAACATCACACAACGGTTAGATAACGAGGTAGAGTTGATACAAGACTAATGCCATCATGTAGGAACCTCCAAGAGGATTGGCCAATGAACAAAACAATAGGTGACTCAATTAACAATGGAAATTCACACATAGGAGGCATACAATGGGGAAATTATACCATGAGAGAAAGACAACTTAGTAAACAGATTAAAAGCAGGAGACCCCAGCATCAGGTTGTTTTGAGTTGATTATATTAACGTCTGCACTGAGTCTAGGAGGGAGGTTAAAGCAGTAATCGCTAATTTGGGCACAGAGGCCCCAAATCTGTATCCAGGTCCTAGGTTCCCAGAGCTTGTGTTTTTCAGGGAGACATGGGCCCAAATCTGAAGTAAAACAACTCCAAGTTTCTTCAAGGCACACTTCTCCTAAGAATAGAGCCCCTTCAAAAGCCAGAACCCATAGTCAGTAGGAGAGGCTAGAGGCTAGCCTGCAGTCCCCTCCAAAAGCCCCTGTCCCAGTTGGGCTTGTCACAAGTCTAAATGTGTATATATTCAACGTGGATAAGCTGTATGTACACAGTACTCTAAACCAGCTTTTTTTTTTTTTTAACCAGGGTGCCTTCCAGTTTTTTCAGAGATACCTTAGCAAAATGCCCAAAAATTGTATACAAGCCAGTGGGTGGATCAAGCCTGACCAACATAACCTTTTAGCAGCCGGCATCCTCCCGACCGATGATGCAATTGGTTGATAAGGATGTCAGGTACCTGCATCCTTGGTTGCCCGCTCCCTGCCCCTTTCCATCAGCACTGGGGTCACTTTAGCTGAGTGAAGGAGGAGAGGTATGCTAAAATACTAGTCAGTACCAGTGTGCAAAGATGTATTAGCTTTGGAAGAAAAAAAAATCACCTCCAATGTTGGGTGTTCTACATGTGTGGATGTTGCTGTAATAAGTAAAACTGTTAGTGTGGTTTTTTTACATTTTGGAATGGGGTGCCTTGAAATGTCTATAATTTTAAAGAGTGCCTTGACTGAAGAAAGATTGAGACTTCCCACTCTAAACCATTAAAAAAAAAAAAAAGTGCATCTTTTATTTAGATTAGATTACTGACAGTTGACAAGATGAGGTGTAAAAGCCTGTGTACTTTCCCTGGAAATTCTGCCACCCTAGGCTACAATTTGAGCTTGCGATGCAAAATATAGTCCCCATACCTATCCTTTATTTGAGAAAGAACAGTTAAAGAAGGATTACATTTACTATTTATACGAGATGTGGCAATGTAATTCCTGGAATGCACTGTAAAAAAATGTTTGCTTACCTATGCACTGGATGAAATTTGAAGACAACTTTCTTTCTGATCTTCTGTCAAGATTCAGGCACCATCTTTGTGGAAATCTTTCTCATTCCCAAATCCTCCGTTAGAATCTGCTGCGCTATTACCTGTTCACGTTGCTTTTTTCTACCATCATTTGCACACTCAGTCTTCGATCTGAGAGTAGGAGGGTTTGTACTCTGTCCTTATTTGCATCCATCCTTTGCATTTTTGGCTGCCCACTTCTTGCGTCATCATGGACATCTTCCCGCCCCTCCTTAAACCACCTATCACCTATGCCATTCAAAAACACTTGGTTTCGTCATGACCATAAGCCTGTTGTAACAGCTAAAGTTTCACTCGCACTTTTGCCAATGTTCACACAAAATTGGATGTTAATCCGCCGCTCCAGATCCCTGTCACTGATTTTCCATCAACAGCATAACACACGCACGTGTTATTTCTTCCACTACTTTGTAAAGACTAAAGCTGGATACACACTATCCAACTTTTGTGGTTAGATTTCCTTCAGATTTACCTTTTCTATGTAGTGCAAGGGCCTGCCAGATTGCATACAAATGTAAAGTGTTTAGGTTTGACCTCATATTATATGGTTTTGGTAAGTCTAAAGGAAAAAGTCTTCAGAAAATCTTATAGTGTGTATGGCCCATTAGTCATCTGGTCTGCGACCCAGGCGAGTGAAAGTTAGAACATGTCAGAACATGCTCAAATGCGAATGGCTGTGTGCTATTAGTGCTACGCCGTGGGCATTCCAAGAATTAAATTGTTACACCTGGTATATGCTATATAGTGTAGCTGTATATTTATATGTAATATGGTGAAATACTATTAAACCATTATACTGTATGCAGAACAGCCACCAAATTTGTTGGGAAGGAAGACTTTGCACTATGACACTGTACTGCTCCACTAACAGATGACAATTGAATATGTGGGAAGAATTTTATCCACCAATCAGTTTTTATTGTATGTTTTCCTAACATTTGCCCCATTCACATGAATATTTGCATAGTAATAATTGTGCAGGAGAACCCTGTGTTAACACAGATTTTTCCCTAATTAATTTCTTTCTTATACTTTTCTTTCTTAATTTTTTTTAACCACTTAAGCCCCGGAAGATTTTACCCCCTTCCTGACCAGGGCCTATTTTTCGATTCGGCACTGAGTGACTTTAACGGACGATTGCGCGGTCGTGCGACGCTGTACCTAAACGAATTTGACGTCCTTTTTTTCCCACAAACAGAGCTTTCTTTTGGTGGTATTTGATCACCTGTGTGATTTTTTGATCATGCGCCATAAACAAAAAAAGAGCGTCAATTTTGCAAAAATAACAATATTTTTCACATTTTTTTATATGAAATTCCCCCCCCCCCAAAAAAAATGTAAAAATCAAAATTTTTTAACATTTTCGGCAAATTTGTTTTCTGATATATATGTGTGGTAAAAAAAAAATCTCAAAAAGCATATTTTGATTAGTTTGCGCAAAAGTTATCGCCTTTACTAACAAAGGGAAACATTTTTGTCATTTTTGTTGGCTTTTTTTTTAACGCGTAATGGCGGCGATCTGCGATTTTCTTTTGCGGTACTGCGACATTGCGGCGGACAGATTGGACCCTTGACTGACATTTTTTTTTTTTTTTTTAATTTATTTGTTTATACAAAAGAGACAAAGAAGGCATTCCAACATCACATTCCAAATCCAAATCACATGGCTCAAATATTAACATGTAACTATTTCAATCATAGTCCATTGTATATAGATCATCCGTCTTAACAGATATAATCAGAATTATAGAACTTATATTAAGCCATATCATGAAAAACAGCGATACTCTCCCATGTCTCTTAAACATTTTTTTTATATAGAATACAACTAAGAGAGAAAAAAAACTGACATTTTTGACACTGTTGGGGTTACCAGTGATATTTCTACAGTAATCAGTGCTATACATATGCACTGTTACTGTAAAATTACACTGACAGTGAAGGGGTTAACTTTTTTTGAGAGGGAGGGGTTATGTGTGTCCCTAGGGGCGTGATTCTAACTGTGATTGGCTGTGGCTTGAGGTGTTGGAACAGTTATCAATGGTCCTACATAGTAGAACCGTATGATCACTATTCCTACACAGGGGAGAATGACAGGCGGCTTGTTTACATCAGCCGTCTGCCTTTCTCCCTCTGCACCGACGATCGCCGAGTGACCGGCGGACATCAGGTCCGCCGGTCAGACGCGCGGGGGGGTCCGTGACCGTGCGGGAGCACGCCTCCGGGGGCGCACGCTAGCTCCCTAGACCCTCACAGGCTAGCGACGTAGTACTACGTCGCTTTGCCTGTGAGGGGCTGACCGCCACAGTAAATAGTCGTGCGGCGGTCGGCAAGCGGTTAAATTATTTTTATTTTTCAACGTTATCATGCTTTAGTTACATAGTTACATAGTTAGTCAGGTTGAAAAAAGACATAAGTCCATCTGGTTCAACCAAAAAAAAAAAGTTTTGAAAACCCAACCATACAATCCCATATACACAATCCTATACCCGCAATTGATCCAGAGGAAGGTGAAAAGAAAAACCCCAGCAAAGCATGATCCAATTTACTACAGCAGGGGAAAAAAATTCCTTCCTGATCCCCCGAGAGGCAATCGGAAATTCCCTAGATCAACTTTACCTAAAAAATTTTTTTTAGCATCCAATAGTTACATAACCCAATAGTTCATTACTAGGTTTTCATTTTGCAGTATTGTGTTAAAAAAATACACATAATTCTAATATCTTCAAGACCCTCTAGCCTTCTATATATAAAGGATTGGAGTCCCAAACTAAATGGTAGCAGAAGGTGGCAGACCTGGAGGATGATGACTGGGAGGTATTGTGAATACCCTTTTCTTCAACTAGTAACAGAAAGGGATTGACTGATTCAGTTTAATATTTTACATAGAATCTATCTCACGCCATATAATGTATCTGAGTATCTACCCTATCTGCTGGCATGATGGGAGTGGGTCGGTTAACTATATGCATATGCTTAGAGAGTGTCCTCATCTTTTCTAATATTGAAATGCTGCATTTTATTACACGCCTTACCACTTTTCCTGTTCCATTACAAATTCAAAATTGTCTATTAGGTTTAGTAGAACCATTAGCCAATTCCAGAGCAACCAGAACCCTACTGGGCCTCCTCTTGTTCTATGCAAGAAAGGTGGTTATCATGAAGTGAAAAGAGTCAATGCCGCTGTCCATAGATTATTAACTTTTTCTAGTCAACTCGGTGATACCTTTATACAAAGCAGCATATTTATCTTGGGGCTGCCCAAAGAAATATAATAAAGTGTGGGATCTCTGGATTAATTCTGCTGACACTACCGACTCCTATACTGATCTATACTGATGTGTAACCTCATCATACTTAAGTATACGGTCTGTTGCTCTATTGCTGCCCTTTTGCTTATTGTATTTTGATGTGCCTATTGCCCTGGTTGGGTTTTTTCACATATTCATTCTGGGTTGTTTACTTGCCCTGTAGGGCTTTCTTCCTTTTGCCCCCCCCCCCCCCTGCTATACCTCTCCTTGTCAAGTTTAATAAGCTTGAGAAGATGTTAATGTACTTTTCTGGCCTGGGTATGCCCAATAGGCCATGTTTTGTAACCACTTACTTTTTATATACCCTAATAAAGAGAAGGTATTAAAAAAAAACACAGCATTAAAAATCATACCTTTTTTCATTTGTAAATATCAACACCATATTTTGTACTACGAATATATTTTTTTGGATCATAATAAATAGGACATGTTGCAGAATACATTTATGTTCTTTGTATCCAAAGTTATGTAGCATCCTCCTAGGTTAGAGTAGGCTGCTAGGAATATTTTGCTTGGCTCCTCAGTAATCAGTTGAGTGGGGGTTAATCGGTTAGGACTGATCAGTGTTTCACAGGCTGGTGCTCTGTTACTTTTCCCTTGTCTTCTGGACAATTGTGTGAAAACATTTAGATCCCAGCTAGGATTAACTGGGGGACCTATTCACAAGTTCAAGGATCAAGTTGGGTCTGGAAAAGCTCATGAGAGATTGCCAGGAGGAAGTCTGTGGGAAAGTGTTCAGCTGTCCTATGGTAGTGTGAGTCTAAATCTCCCTCACTAGGAAGAGTCTGTCGGATATTGGCAGGAGACAACAGATGATGTTGTGGCTATGTTAGTAGTTGACCCTCAGTGCTGGTTTGGGCAAACTAACAGAACTATAGCTGAATGTGAAAAATCATTAACTGTTTATTATGAAATGATTTCCATTAGTGTAAGTTTAGATTAATAAACAAACAGGGACGGCCTTTGGGGTGTGCGAGTTGTGCGGCCGCACAGGGCGCCATGGGCAACAGGGGCGCCGTGCGGCCATCACAGCTCGCAGATGATCAAGCCGCACAGTGGGAGGTAAGCGGTGACCGTTGCCTGGACAGGACCAACACAGGCCGCGGCGCCGCTTATCTCCCGCCGTGCCTCGGTCTCCTATAGCTGCAGGGCTGAGCTGTGTATCTAACACAGCTCAGCCTCAGATCCGCCGCCGCTGACAGATCCCTCCTCCTCTCTGCAGGGACGCCAGAGGAGAGATTGTCAGCTCCTCCTCCTCCCGCCCCTTCTCCTGGGTCTGCCCGCCCACACTCCCCGGGGATGTGTGTATGGGAAGTTTAAAGAAAAAAAGAAAAGCTGCAGACAGCATGAGCCTCCATAGTGAGGTAAGTAAGCTCTCCTGCAACAAATGTAAGGGGGGCTCTGTGTGAAGGGTCTCTGTGTGAGGGGGGGTCTCTGATGCAAGGGGGGCTCTGTGTGGGGTTCTCTGATGTAAGGGGGGCTTTGTGTGTGGGGTCTCTGATGTAAGGGGGGCTCTGTGTGGGGGAGTCTCTGATGTTAGGGGGGGTTCTGTGTGGGGGGGTTTCTGATGTAAGGGGGGCTCTGTGTGGGGGTCTCTGATGTAAGGGGGCTCTGTGTGGGGGGTCTCTGATGTAAGGGGGGCTTTGTGTGGGGGATCTCTAATGTAAGGGGGGCTCTGTGTAGGGGGTCTCTGATGTAAGCGGGGGCTCTATGTGGGGGGGTCTCTGATGTAAGGGGGCTCTGTGTGGAGGGGTCTCTGATGTTAGGGGGGCTCTGTGTGGGATGTCTCTTTTAGGGGGGCTCTGTGTGGGGGGGTCTCTGATTTAAGGGGGGCTCTGTGTGTGGGGGTCTCTGATGTAAGGGGGGCTCTGTGGGGGGTCTCTGATTTAAGGGGGGCTCTGTGGGGGGTCTCTGATGTAAGGGGGGGGCTCTGTGGGGGGCTCTGATTTAAGGGGGGCTGTGGGGTCTCTTATGTAAGGGGGCCTCTTTGAGGGTCTCTGATGTAAGGGGGGGCTCTGTGAGGGTCTCTGATGTAAGCGGGGCTCTGTGGGGGTCTCTTATGTAAGGGGGGCCTCTGTATGGGGGGGTCTCTGATATAAGGTGGGCTCTGTGTGGGGGGTCTCTGATGTAAGGGGGGGCTCTGTGTGGGGGGGTTTCTGATGTAAGGGGGGCTCTGTGTGGGGGTCTCCAATGTAAGGGGGCTCTGTGTGGGGGGTCTCTGATGTAAGGGGGGGTTTGTGTGGGGATCTCTAATGTAAGGGGGGCTCTGTGTAGGGGGTCTCTGATGTAAGGGGGGCTCTATGTGGGGGGTCTCTGATGTAAGGGGGGGCCTCTGATGTAAGGCGCCCTGTTTGGGGGGTCTCTGATGTAAGGGGGGCTTTGTGTGGGGGATCTCTGATGTAAGGGCGGCTCTGTGTGGGGGGGTCTCTGATGTAAGGGGGGCTCTGTGTGGGGGGTCTCTGATGTAAGGGGGGCTCTGTGGGGGGTCTCTGATGTAAGGGGGGCTCTGTGGAGGTTCTCTGATGTAAGAGGGGCTCTGTGGGGGTCTCTGATGTAAGGGGGGCTCTGTGAGGGTCTCTGATGTAAGGGGGGGTGGCTCTGTGAGGGTCTCTGATGTAAGGGGGCTCTGTGGGGGTCTATGATGTAAGGGGGGCTCTGTATGGGGGGTCTCTGATGTAAAGTGGGCTCTGTGTGGGGGGTCTCTGATGTAAGGGGGGCTCTGTGTGTGTGTGGGGGGGTGGTTCTGATGTAAGGGGGGCTCTGTGTGTGGGGTCTCTGATGTAAGGGGGCTCTGTGTGTGGGGTCTCTGATGTAAGGAGGGCTTTGTGTGGGGGATCTTAAATGTAAGGGGGGCTCTGTGTAGGGGGGTCTCTGATGTAAGGGGGGCCTCTGATGTAAGGGGGGCTCTGTGTGGGGGGGTCTCTAAAGTAAGGGTGGCTTTGTGTGGGGGATCTCTGATGTAAGGGGGGCTCTGTGTGTGGGGGTATCTGATGTAAGGGAGGCTCTGTGTGGGGGTCTCTGATGTAAGGGGGGCTCTGTGTGTGGGGGGGGTCTCTGATGTAAGGGGGCTCTGGGTGGGGGTCTCTGATGTAAGGGGGGCTTTGTGTGGGGGATCTCTGATGTAAGGGGGCTTTGTGTGGAGGGGTTTCTGATGTAAGGGGGGCTCTGTGTGGGATGTCTCTGATGTAAGGGGGGCTCTATGTGTGGGGGGGTCTCTGATGTAAGGGGGGCTCTGTGTAGGGGGGTCTCTGATGTAAGGGGGGCTCTGTGGGGGTCTCTGGTGTAAGGGGGGCTGTGAGAGTCTCTGATGTAAGGGGGGCTCTGTGAGGGTCTCTGATGTAAGGGGGGCTCTGTGGGGGTCTCTTATGTAAGGGGGGGCCTCTGTGAGGGTCTCTGATGTAAGGGGGGCCTCTGTGAGGGTCTCTGATGTAAGGGGGGCTGTGTGGGGGGGTCTCTGATGTAAGGGGGGCTTTGTGTGGGGGATCTCTGATGTAAGGGGGGCTCTGTGTAGGGGGGTCTCTGATGTAATGGGGGGCTCTGTGGGGGTCTCTGGTGTAAGGGGGCTGTGAGAGTCTCTGATGTAAGGGGGGCTCTGTGAGGGTCTCTGATGTAAGGGGGGCTCTGTGGGGGTCTCTTATGTAAGGGGGGGGCCTCTGTGAGGGTCTCTGATGTAAGGGGGGCCTCTGTGAGGGTCTCTGATGTAAGGGGGGCTGTGTGGGGGGGTCTCTGATGTAAGGGGGGTCTCTAATGTAAAAGGTGCAAGAAAATATGCGGGGGGGGGGGCACCGTAGGATTAGCTCGCACAGGGCGCCTGAACACTTAAGGCCGGCCCTGTGAACAAAATGTAGAGAATAGTGTTCTAAAACCAACTCCCTGATAAAAAATAAAAAAAAAATCAAGTAAACAGATCAAGTTCAGGAGCTCAGTTACTTTCAAGAAATTCCATAAGAATATTACTATCTTTAGAATATGGGCAGACTGAAATCTTCAAGTATATTTTAATGTATGTTACTAATTTTTCAATAATCAGTTAGAAAATACATCTCTATGTCACTGCTGATTTTTAGCGCTTTTATTTCTGTTTCCAAGAAAATAGCGAAAATCCTTAATACCTTTTTACTGTGCAATAAAAAATATATTCATATCATAGATTTCCATTATGTATGTACTTAGATGAAAGAAATGTCATCAGAATATAGCACTAAGCTATGTTTACCATACCAGAATT
This sequence comes from Pelophylax lessonae, assembly GCF_965119305.1. Classification (NCBI taxonomy): domain Eukaryota; kingdom Metazoa; phylum Chordata; class Amphibia; order Anura; family Ranidae; genus Pelophylax; species Pelophylax lessonae. The sequence goes on along the minus strand of NC_138780.1, from coordinate 123,399,453 downwards.
CACCATCTTCTTTTATCTGATGTTGTAGACGAGATTTCTCAGATTTCTCAATTATATTCCATTCCTTTGAGCTACAAAAGACAGAGCATACCATAATTACCAGAATGCCAAATAGATTTTAAAAAAGAATTGTGACAAGCCTGAGCTAGAACTCATTCTTATATATATATATATATATATATATATATATATATATATATATATATATATATATATATAATACGTAACAAATGTAGAAAATTTATATATATATATATATATATATAGATGTAACAAGTTTGAGCTAGACCAACGTACAGTATGGTAATAAAGCAATTGATATTAATATTGCATTGCTGATTATGAGAGAAACTTAGAGACTATCTTCCAATGAGGTGCTATCCAGACTGGAAGAAGACCTGATTTCATGACATCATCAATGGCTATAAGACCATATATTATTATCTGGCCTTAATCTATTAGAATCTATTCAAATAAATATCCATCTGTAATAAAAGAAAATCCAGAGCCAAAACAGTTTATGTTTTGGACATAGTAGGAAAGGGTCAAAAACCCATGTTAGGTTTTTTTGCCACCTGTGTCACATTGGAGAAATGTAACTTCTCTTCCTGTCCCATAGACACAACGGGAAGGAAAACCCCCTCTAAAGCAATATCTACTCAGCAAGTGTCCCATTGGAAGTTTGCCATTCTATACCGGTTTCCTTAACGACTCTGAATTTTGGATTTTTCCTCACTTTTAGTCCCTTTTGATAATGGTCATCAGGAGAAACAGAGAGGGTGACTCTTCCCAATGATTACAGAGAAAGCAATAAAAATCATTTGAGTTTTCTCCAGACTTTAGAAGCTCATATCACTGTGATTCCCAAGCTGGGAAAATACCTGACCAATTGTGAAAGTTACAGGCCAATCTCTCTTTATTCTGAGTTCCAATATTTTTTAAATGCTACTTAGTAAACACTTAATTACTCATCAACATTTTAGTCCCAGTACACACTGCCCCGACTTGTCAGGCGACTTGGTCGCCTGACAAGTCGCACTCCATTCTGTGCAATGGAAACGTTCTAATCAGAGCGACTCAAGTCGCTCCGACTTAGAAAAAGGTTCCTACACTACTTGGGGGCGACTTCGGAGCGTCTGGCATTGACTTCTATTAGAGAAGTTGTTTGCAAGCCGCAATGAAGTCGCGCTGCATGGGGCGGCTTCAAAGTCGGCGCGACTTTGAGTCGCCCCAGTGTGAACCGGCTCTTAAAAGGGGTGTTATTTTAGTTTTTTTTGTAAATGTTATTGTTTATGGGTCAACTTTCCTATTATAACTAGTAGCACAGCATTTGTGTAATATGCATGGTACTATCTAATAGTAGTTGGTTTTAAGGGCAATCAAATCTGTATTCAGGGGACTAGAGCACTAAAGGGACCCAAAGCATTTCAAATATTAACTTTGTAGTCCAGTCTCAGTCCAAGAAATGGACTGAAACTGAAGTGAAGGGCTTGAAGTACATTGAGATGAAGTTGAATTAAAGTGTCTTATATATTTTTATTGAATTATTAAAGGAATACACTAAAACAAGGATTAAAGGAGGGGTATGGCTAAAGCTTTTTGTCTATACTTCTACTAATGCCCCGTACACACGTGCAGATTGTCGGCCGAAAAGATTCGGCCGACGACCGATCGGCCGATTTTCGGCTTGTTAGTATGATGCTTCCGACAGCCGACAGCGCACTTTCGGCCGAAAAGAATCTGTAGTGCAGGCATTAAAGTTTTTGTATGCCGACACCAGATCGGCCGATTGTTCGCCAGTCAGTACAGAATTCGGCCGACAGACAGCAGATTTGCAAGACTGGGCATGCTCAGAAAAGAAAAAAACACAGGGAAAGTTAACCATCACATGACATCACTTCTGCAGTCGGCTGTAGTCGGCGGACAAAATTCTTGTGCAGTCTTTTGCACTTTTCAACAGACACGACAGCCCGGGGACAAAAGACGGCCGATCGTTTGGCCGACGATCTGCACGTGTGTACGAGGCATAAGGGTCACAGGAGTGCAGTTTATTCTGCTGAAGCCCTCTGTCGGCTGACGACACTCAGCATGTCCATGCTCAGGAAAGATTCTGACCATATAGTCGTGATCAACCCATATAGTCGGGATCCACCCAGATGCCTGGACCGGCACTTGACTCACCCTGAGAGCCTGAGCCAGCCCCTCCTGCCCCCCCCCCCCCCAGCCCTCACTCACTGGAGTGCTGGAGGAGAGAACAGACAACCACTCACTGACAGTCACGGCTCTCTGCTTAGAGCGGAGGGGCAGAACTGAGCGATCAGCAGTGTATGATTTTTCAGTTCTCACTGCAGACCCGGGATCTGTAGTGACAAGCTCAACTACTACTTAACACATGACATGACGGTATACTCTAATTATAATTTTTTTCTGATTATAAGCTCAGTTTAAAAATTCCCAGATTTTTTTTACAATGAATACAAATAAAGTACGTTAAGTAACCACCTAACATAGCTGTCCTGCTTCAAACGCCATGTACTGTACCTTTTCTGCTGAATGAACACACTACTAGCAGTTGTGCTGCACTCAGTAGCAACTATTTCAATGCAAAGTTAGGTGTCAATAAATACATTGCTAAAACAAATAAAATTACTCTAATATGTGCAATCACAAAAAAAGCTGTAACTGATTACGACTAGTGGAATAAAAGAAAAGTTGTACTAAATCAATAAATATAAATCATAAAAATTTGAAATTCAGTAAGTAATATAGTGAAAAAATGTCCATAGCTCATCGATGTGAAACATCTGTGAAGTGAAGAGTATCTTCTATCTTTTATGTTGAATGACATCTCTATAATTGCGTAAGTAGACACGTGGATATCTACTTCAGGATTACCTATCCGTTTTTCCTCAACATAATAGAGGCCCTGGTGGGGTTATACCACAGGTGTTGTTGACCTTTACAGGTCTCCTTGTTACGGTAAGAGGCCATCTTAACTTGGTGGAGGAACTTCACTTTGGGTGTTGATAACCACACGTTTGTGGGAGGAATACTTTTGAAGATACTCTTCACTTCACAGGTGTTTTACATCGATGAGCTATGGACATTTTTTCACTATATCACTTACAGAATTTCACATTTTTATGATTTATATTTATTGATTTAGCGCAATTTTTCTTATATATATATATATATATATATATATATATATATACACACACACACACACACACACGCACATACTGCTAAAAAAAATTAAAGGAACACTTTCTATTTGGAGTAAAGCATCAAGTCAATTAAACTCCTGGGATATTGATCTGGTCAGTTAAGTAGCAGAGGGGGTTGTTAATCAGTTTCAGCTGCTTTGATGTTAATTAAATTAACAACAGGTGCACTAGATGGGCAACAATGAGACAACCCCCAAAACAGGAATGGTTTTACAGGTGGAGGCCACTGAAATCTTTTGTTCCCCTACTCCTTTCTTTTACAGTTTTTCACTAGTCTTGCATTTGGCTATCTGATGTGCTTTTAAAGTATTCCTTTCATTTTTTCGAGCAGTGTATATATTATCATTATTATTATTATCTAGGATTTATATAGCGCCAACAGTTTGCGTAGCACTTTACAACATAAGGGCAGACAATACAGTTACAATACAATTCAATACAGGAAGGATCAGAGGGCCCTGTTCGTTAGAGCTTACAATCTAGAAGGAAGGGTCAGGTAAAACAAAAGGTAATAACTGTGGGGAATGAGCTGATGAAGAAAATGAAAACACCGTTGTTAGGTGTAGGTAGGATAGGCTTCTTGGAAGAGGGTATATATATATATATATATATATATATATAATATATATATATATATATATATATATATATATATATATATATATATATATATATATATATATATATCTACATATATTTATATATATAGTATCTCACAAAAGTGAGTAGACCCCTCACATTTTTGCAAATATTTTATTATATCTTTTAATGTGACAACACTGAAGAAATGACACTTTGCTACAATGTACAGTAGTGAGTGTACAGCTTGTATAACAGTGTAAATTTGCTGTCCCCTCAAAATAACTTAACACACAGCCATTAATGTCTAAACTGCTGGCAACAAAAGTGAGCACACCCCTAAGTTAAAATGTCCAAATTGGGCCCAAAGTGTCAATATTTTGTGTGACCACCATTATTTTCCACCACTGCCTTAGCTCTCTTGGGCATGGAGTTCACCAGAGCTTTACAGGTTGCCACTGGAGTCCTCTTCCACTCCTCCATGACGACATCAAGGAGCTGGTGGATGTTAGAGACCTTGTGCTCCTCCACCTTCCGTTTGAGGATGCCCCACAGATGCTCAATGGGGTTTAGGTCTGGAGACATGCTTGGCCAGTCCATCACCTTTACCCTCAGCTTGTTTAGCAAGGCAGTGGTCGTCTTGGTGGTGTGTTTTGGTTCGTTATCATGTTGGAATACTGCCCTGTGGCCCAGTCTCCAAACAGACTGGATCATGCTCTGCTTCAGTATGTCACAGTACATGTTAGCATTCATGGTTCCCTCAATGAACTGTAGCTCCCCAGTGCCAGCAGCACTCATGCAGCTCCAGACCATGACACTCCCACCACCGTGCTTGACTGTAGGCAAGAAACACTTGTCTTTGTACTCCTCACCTGGTTGCCGTCACACAGGCTTGACACCATCTGAACCTAATAAGTTTATCTTGGTCTCATCAGACCACAGGACATGGTTTCAGTAATCTTCTGGTCTTCAGCAAACTGTTTGCAGGCTTTCTTGTGCATCATCTTTAGAAGAGGCTTCCTTCTGGGAGGGTAACTACGCAGACCAATTTGATGCAGTGTGCTGCGTATGGTCTGAGCACTGACAGGCTGACCCCCCCCCCACCCCTTCAACCTCTGCAGCAATGCTGGCAGCACTCATACGTCTATTTCCCAAAGACAACCTGTGGATATGACGCTGAGCATGTGCACTTCTTTGGTTGACCATGGGGAGGCCTGTTCTGAAGTGGAACCTGTCCGGTAGATCGCTGTATGGTCTTGGCCACCTTGCTGCAGCTCAGTTTCAGGGTCTTGGCAATCTTCTTATAGCCTAGGCCAGGGGTAGGCAACATTGGCTCTCCAGCTGTGCTGAAACTACAAATCCCATCATGCCTCTGCCTTGCAGTTCTACAACAGCTGGAGGGCCAAGGTTGCCTACCCCTGACCTAGGCCATCTTTATGTAGAGCAACAATTCTTTTTTTAGAGCCTCAGAAAGTTCTTTGCCATGAGGTGCCATGTTGAACTTACAGTGACCAGTATGAGAGAGTGAGAGCGATAACACCAAATTTAACACAGCTGCTCCCCATTCACACCAGAGACCTTGGAACACTAATGAGTCACATGACATTGGGCCCAATTTGGACATTTTCACTTAGGGGTGTACTCAATTTTGTTGCCAGCGGTTTAGACATTAATGGCTGTGTGTTGAGTTATTTTGAGGGGGCAGCAAATTTATACTGTTAAACAAGCTGTACACTCACTACTTTACATTGTAGCAAAGTGTCATTTCTTCGGTGTTGTCACATGAAAAAGATATAATAAAAATATTTACAAAAATGTGAAGGGTGTATATGTATCTATCTATATATATATATATATATATATATATATATGTACACATACATATAAACTTTATATATATATATATATATATATATATATATAGATGGGTCTTTGATTTGTTTTTGGTTCTAGCAGCTAAGTTAGATGCAGTTGGCATAGATTAACCAAATAAGTGCCAATTAGGAAGATTACATATTATAACAAGAAAATAAAAGAACCCATAGAGGACAAAGGATTCTTGTTTGTTCATCTAGGACTTTTAGGGATGTGACATTGTAAAAGAGGTAACAGAATAAATGATTGCATTAAAATCAAAATTAGCCCTATTACAAAACTGATAAAAGCAGCAAACAGGTCACAAAGACCCAACATATTACATTGCACTGTTTTTATTTCGCCTGAAACCAAAGAGAAGACACTTTTTCTGTGTTCCAAATTGGAGGAATGGAAATGTGCTCATAATAGTCATGTTTCAACCCTCATTTCTGCAAGGCCATTTTGGAAAATGGCATAAAAACACTTATCATTCTGTCCTTCCTATTTGACAAATTAGGGCCATTAACACCAGCCAGGGAATAATTCAAAAGGCTGTGTCAAGCTTACTTATCACTCCAGGATCCGTTCCATTCCACTTGTCCCCAGGGGTTTCTTAGACGGACAAGCTTTACCTTATCTGCTTTAAATGTTGTCTGTATGGTAGAAAATATAAAGATACAGCTTTGTCATTAGCCATTACTACAAATATTGCAATAAGAACTATGTTTTATACATTGAATGCTTCTAAACTAGTATGAATGCATTATGATTGAATTATCTTATTTCTGTGAATGTTTTTTTTACAGATTTATTGGCTTATTCAGTAAGGCAGAACAATATGGCATCATTGTAAAGTGCATTACCTCATAGAAACCAGAATTTGTGTGTTTCCTGCATATGACCGTTCTAACTCTGATTGGTTGCTTAGGTATATTGTTATATAATGTTACACTATCATGATAAGACCACTGATACAGTATATAAATGAACTTTGCTGCTCCCTGCAAATGTATGGTTTAGACATTCATGGCATTACAGAATTCACAGAGCTCTTTGAAAAGCTCTCTGAAAAGAACATTTTACATTTAAACTTTTAAAGGGTCAGTCCATAGAAAACATAGTCCCAATATGTGTCCCAATATACCAACATAGTCCCAATATACACCTTTCATAGTCCCAATATGTGTCTGTTGTACTTTGTACCACTTAAAGCGGAAGTAAACTTCCTCTGCAAACATTTACCTATAGGTAAGCCTAAAAAAAGGCTTACCTATGGGCAGGGCCATGTTACTGAATGGGCATGCTGGGCACCTGCCCAGCGACCCAGCCTCAGCCAAGCATTAGTCCCGATTCTGGTGTGCATCCCGCCCCCTAACTTAGCAAGTGACAAACGCCTGTCGGGCCCTTCGCTGTTTTCAGGCCACTTGGGTCATGGAGGGGGAGCCTACAACTGCAGGAATGCCTCTCTGCCTCCATGGGAACAGGCACACAGAGGACAGTCGAGTCTGACTCCCGTCCGTGTGTGTGTTCCCTGGACACAGCCGCCGAACTTGGAAGCTGTCGTTAGCCTGGCACTGCCGTACCAATAAATATAGCCTTATCGATAATTTGCATTTTTTATCCTCGTGGGTGATTGTGTAGGCAGTGCCCCAGTGCACTGCATTGCCCGGGGCCCTTTAATGCTCTTACGGTGGCACTGCCTATAGGTAGTGTAAATATCTCCTAAACGTGTACCGTTTAGAAGATATTTACATGACATGCAGCCAGTGACATCACTGGCGCATGCACTCTGTAGGAACGGTCAAGGGTGTTGTTCCTTCCGAGCCCTGTGCCATGAAGAATGGCAGATCCCGCGTGCATGTGCAGGAGTGACGTCATCGCAGCGCCGGCCAATCACAGCGACGGAGCTCACAAACCCGGAAGAAACTCCGGGGGAAAATGTCAGCGGTGACAGCGGGGTGTGGGTGCCACTGGAACAGCTTCGTTCTAAGGTAAGTATTACATAATGAGCTAGTATGCAATGCATACTAGTTCATTATGCCTTTGTCTTACAGGTTTTTTTTTTTTTTTTTTTTTCATGAGTTTACAACCTTTATAAGGATTAAGCCTTTTTCTGGCACTTTTTGTTTACGAGTAAAAATCTGATTTTTTTTGCTAGAAAATTACTTCAGACACCCAAACATTATATTTTTTTTTTTAGCAGAGACTCCAGAGACTAAAATGGCAATTGTTGCAATTTTTTTTTGTCACACAGTATTTGTGCAGTTGTTTTTCAAATGCAATTGTTTGGAAAAAAATACACTTAATGAATTTTAATGCAAAAAACGCAACATATAACCCAATTTTATGGTAAAATATAAAAGATGATATAACCCTGAGTAAATAGATACCTAATATGTCACACGGTAAGCCAGAGAAACACCAGTGAGCAGTGGGGGGACGACCCCTCCCACTGCTTCTAAAGTGATCCAGCAGCTAAATAGTTGCTCATATTGCTTTTATGAGTAAGAGAATCGGCAACTTAAAAAATAAATAAAAATATATCAGGGTTATAGATGACAGCTTCAACCATAACCTCTGTAAACCACTTCAAAGCCACAAAGTATATACGTATTGCAGTCTTTAAGTGGTTAAAAAGCATCCTGTTTTTGTTGCATTTATTCCTTTAGGTGAAATGCCTGGTGGTCATAATAAGTCCCTCTGCTATCTTATTATCAAGTGGCCGCTCTAGGTATGAGAGCACATCTATCCCAGTGTGGTCGTTTTCTACCTGTCCTCCAATGGGCAAGACATCTGACTATGTATTGCCATTGCCAACCCCCTGCATGGATGATCTGTTGTTTTGTACTTTCTTAAAAAACCTCATTAAAATATTATTGTACCATAAACATTAGTTTCATTGCGCGCCATGTACTTCCTACGTGGTTTAGTCTCTTGGTGACGGTGGTTGGTGACACAGTTTCCTAGCACCAGAACCTTAACCACTTGCCAACCGGGCCAATTCTGACATTTCTCTCGTATATGTAAAAATCAGTGTTTATTTGATAGAAGATTACTTAGAACCCCCAAGCACTATATATATATATATATATATATATATATATATATATATATATATATATATATATATATATTGTTTTGGCAGAGACCCTAGGGAATAAAATGGCGGTCGTTGCAATGCATCAACGTTTTTACATCACACAGCATTTGCGCAGCAATTTTTTAAATGCGTTTTTTACTTCCAGTAAATAGATACATAACATGTCACGCTTCAAAATCGCACACGCTTGTGAACTAGGGACAATCTATGATACTTATAAATCTCCATAGGCGATGTTTTACCAGTTTAGAGTTACAGAGGAGGTCTTGGGCTAGAATTATTGCTTTTTCTCTAAAGTTTGTGGCGTTACCTCACTTGTGTGGTTTGAATACCGTTTACATATGCGGGCACTATTTATTTTATTATTTTCACATTTCCGTTACATTTTTTTTAATCACTTTTATTACTATTACAAGGAATGTAAACATCCCTTGTAATAGGGAGTAAACATGACAGGTCCTCCTTACGGAGAAATCTGGGGTCTATAAGTCCCCAGATCTCTCCTCTGTGCTGAAAAGGCTGAGATTAAAAAACAAAAATCGATCTCAGGCTTTCCAGCAAAAAAATAAATAAATGGCAGTGTTTACATCTTTCGGAATGTAAACATCCCTTGTTATAGGGAGTCGACATGACAGGTCCTCTTTACGGAGAAATCTGGGGTCTATAAGTCCCCAGATCTCTCCTCTGTGCTGAAAAGGCTGAGATTAAAAAAAAAATCGATCTTAGGCTTTCCAGCAAAAAAAAAAATAAATAAATGGGTGTTTACATCTTCCGGCGCCGGAAGTGATATCATGATGTTGCTTCCGGCCTCCGAGGGTCATAGATATGGCCATAAACCATCTGGTCCACGCCAGCTCTATGGTAAACCCCCGCCATCAACGGTTTTATTATCTGGTTTCTCGATCGCACGGGAGAGACCGTAAAAGCAATCAAGTGGCTAAACAGCTGCTATGGTGGCTTTTACATTGCAGGGAACTGCTGGCTGGAAAAGATTTGTGAATGATGCCTGCATCTGCAGGCATCATTCAAATATCACCACTTAAAGCCCAGGACGTCATATGACAGCCTACGGTGGGCAAGTAATATCAGTTTTGGAAATGCTGACCCCTTAAACACATTTTTACCACCTCTGTGCTATTCAAGCAATATAAATATTTATAGTATACCTCTTCCACTCCTGTTACAGAATAAGCATGACCTTTAACCAGTCCACTGGCCATACGGGTCTCAAACTGTGCAGGTACAATAGCCTGAAACAACAAAGATAGAAGTTAGACAGCCACACTCATAATAACCCAATCTTCTGCTATGTTAGTCAGTTAAAAGAAGATGACATCTTGCTTGGTAGCATTGATAAAGATAATTACATCAAATGTACTGTAGCCCTAGGGGCTGGTGTCTGATATTGAAAATAAATAAATTCCAGGCAAGGTCAGCTACTGTCAGTATATAAAAACCACACATTGCACAAGACAAACAATGCAAACACATTGTTCTGCATTACTTAGAGTCAATCAGTAGTTATGTCTGAGCAGAATTCAAAGCAAAAAGCAAATATCTTTTTTTTCCATGAAAATATTAGAGATACTGCGGTTCAATGTCAGCTATTCAAATTAAACATAAAAAACATACAGTATACCGCAAGGCAGCATAAATACCTGAAGGTTTATAAAGAACACGCACAGTACACCCAACATGCGCTTTTCCAAAGTAAGAATATCTAACATTCACTTTGAACTGATAACATGACATGATTAAGAAAATAATTGTTGCCTTATGGTAACAGAAAAGGAGGACACTGCACAGAAGTCTAACCACCACATATAAGAGATAGTTTCGTTTGCAATTCCATAGGTAAAGGAAAGAATCTAGACAAACTTCCATAGTCAAAAACAAGTCCATTGCAACATTCAAGTTACACATTTCAGTGACATGCTTCTTCTTCTTAAAATTCATAATGTTATCTACTGTTTTTTAATTGTTTAGAAAGAATCACTGTCAGTCTCTAAATCACCCCTTCATATAGATTATATAAGAATTATTAACCCACTGATAGGCAGTATGGTTGGTCCCAACACATATGAGTCTATACTGGACAGCTGGTATTCCTGTTACTCTTCTTATATCATTCAGTTGTTCTTCTGGTAGTTGTGGGGCTGTCTGGTAGAGCTATCAGGAAGAATATTGGCTGCAGCTTCCATTAATTAATTACAGTATCAAAAATCCTTGCTGGAATGCACTCTGGGTACTTTCTTCAAACACTCCTGTGAACAAGGCCTTCCTAACTGACACAGCTGATAACATAAAGTGGGGAATATTTTAAGAGTTGCTCAGGTGTGGGTATTGTTTAGAAACTCTATAAAATAGAATCCAGTTAAAATTTTGTTTTAGTTTTGAAAACATAAGAAAATGAGGAAGGGAGGGAATGGAGACATAGTAGCAACATAAACATCGACAGAGGTTCTAAGTGTTTATAATACTGTATTTCCCCCTATGGAGAAACTCCACCTCCACTTTCCTGTTAATCCCGCGTTAAATTAACCAAGAGCAGAAAATGTTCAATGAGGACAAAGACAGCAACATAAAATACACTGCTCAAAAAAATTAAAGGAACACTTTATAATCAGAGTATAGCATCAAGTCAATTAAACTCCTGGGATATTGATCTGGTCAGTTAAGTAGCAGAGGGGGTTGTTAATCAGTTTCAGCTGCTTTGGTGTTAATCAAATTACAAACAGGTGCATTAGATGGGCAACAATGAGATGACCTCCAAAACAGGAATAGGTTTATAGGTGGAGGACACTGACTTTTTTTTCCCTACTCCTCTTTTCTGACTGTTTTTTACTATTTTTGCATTTGACTAGGGTCAGTGTCACTAATGGTAGCATGAGGCAATGCCTGGACTCTATAGAGGTTGCACAGGCAGTCTAACTCCTCCAGGAATAGCACATCAATACGTGCCATTGTCAGAAGGTTTGCTGTATCTCCCAGCACAGTCTCAAGTGCATGGAGGAGATTTCAGGAGACAGGCACTTTCTCTAGGATAGCTGGACAGGACCATAAAAGGTCCTTAACCCGCCAACAGGACTGGTATCTGCTCCTTTGTGCAAAAAGGAACAGGATGAGTACTGCCAGAGCCCTGCAAAACGACCCCTAGCAGGCCACTGGTGTGAATGTCTCTGACCAAACAATCAGAAACCGGGTTTATGAGGATGGGCTGAGGGCCTGACTTCCTCTAGTGGGCCCTGTGCTCACTGTCTGACACCGTAGAGCTCAGTTGGCATTTGCCATTGAACACCAGGATTGGCAGGTCTGCCACTGGCGCCCTGTGCTTTTCACAGACGAGAGCAGGTTCACTCTAAACAAATGTGACAGACATGAAAAGGTCTGGAGAAGCCGTGGAGAATGTTATGATGCCTGTAATATCGTTCAGCATGACTGGTTTGGTGGTGGGCCAGTGCTGGTCTGGGTAAGCATATCCATGGAAGGACGCACAAACCTCTACAGGCTAGACAATGGCACCCTGACTGAAATTAGGTGTTGGAATGAAATCCTTGGATCCACTGTCAGACCCTATGCTGGTGCAGTGGGTCCTGGGTTCCTCCTGGTGCATGACAATGCCCGGTCTCATGTGCAAGAGTATGCAGCCAGTTCCTGGAGAATGAAGGAATTGATACAATTGAATGACCCCCACGCTTGCCTGACCTAAATCCAATAGAGCACCTCTAGGATATTATGTTTCAGTCCATCCGATGCCACTAGGTTACACCTCAATCTGTTCAGGAGCTCAGTAATGCCTTACGTCAGATCTGGAAGGAAATACAACAGGACTAGTGATAGGCTTTCTGTTTGAGTCAAAGGTAAGTTCGACTCAAACATCGAGTGTTCGTGTGTTCGCTGAACACACGAACAACCGGGGCGCTCGGTGTGAAGTTCGCCTGCTGATGAGTGCCCCATAGTGCACAGCATGATTGCAGTGCATTAAGTGCTTGTGATTGCCATGATTGGCCAAAGGCAGGGTGCCTTTAGCCAATCATAGCCAATCACGCAACCTCTGTGTCCACAGTGAAAAGTGGTGGTCACAGACATGGTGCATCCTCTACAGGCGGGGCATACTTGTCCTTTTTTTTCCAGTGCTGGCCATGTTATTGATCCACAACATGCAGAAGAGTTGGTGGAGTGGATAATGAAGCCATCCTCCTCCTCCTCATCCTCTGTCTTACAGCCTCATACTAGTTGGCCTTCCACCGCTGCTGCCAAAGCAGCCTATTCCACAGGCTCCTTGTCCACAGCTACTCCTTCGGTAGCCTCACCATCATGCACGGAGGAGTCAAATGAATTATTCGATCATAGTGTCAGTTACATAATTCTGGAGGATGCGCAGCAATTTGAATGCTCTGATGTTAGTTCCAAGGTTGAGGAAGGGAATAACGTGAGCCTAGAGAGAAGGGGTGATAATGACGGACAAGAAACTAGCAGGCATGTTCCCCCAGCTGCAGTATACTGCCAAGTTTGCTCCAGTGACGAGGAGGGAGAGATGATGAGGTCACTGACTGTACTTGGGTGCCTGAGAGAATAGAGGAGGAGGCAGCACAACTCCAACGAGGCAGGATGTCCTCCAGGGGCCGGCTTAAGGGCAGCCACCCTATTGCATCACACCACAGAGCTCCACAGGTGCAGGGCGCTGCTAACTCCCTGCTGCCCTCCAAAAGTTCATTGGTGTGGGCTTTTTCAACACATGTGCAGTAGTCCACAGCATTGCTGTTTGCAATCTCTGTCTGAAGTGGATCAAGCGTGGTCAGAACACCAGCTTCTTGGGCACCACTTGCTTGACAAGACATAGGATGACCTGCCATTCAGTCCATTGGCGACAGCAAGTGAAAGACCCACATCATAAAAAAATGCAGACTTCTTCTTGCTCCTCATCTGGGATCTCTACCCTACTCAAGTCTTCTCAAAAACCTGCATCCAGGGGGATGATGGTATAGCAATGGATGCCAGAGGTACTTGCACCCAATCTGCTAGCAGTTGTAAGATTCCGGTACCTCCGGTACCCTTAATCACCACTTTCCTCTGTAATGCGTCCCACCTTTCTCTTCAGGTGGTACGCATATACCTTTAAGAACGATGATGTCACTGCTGAGTGCCGCAGAGCGGCTATTTCAACCGCCGGTGGTCTCACTCACATTGTTCGTTCAACCTGCCTTGATATCCACATGCTTTCAAGCCTGTCTCTCGATCGGAACCTCCAGCTATTCCCTTTACCTGGAGCAGACCGGAACCTCGCTACTGATCCCTGTATCTCGCTACCGGATCATTCCTCATCTACTGGACCTCTCTAAACTACTAACATTACAAGTGATAAGTACCCCGCAGGGGAACCCTCCATAACCTTATTGCACTATCTACCTATGCACACTAAGGACTGTTACTACCTATCCATACTATCCTATCATCTGCACTGTTACATAGATTGCTAGCTCTTGAGCCTACTACCATCTATCATCTGCACTACTGCATAGATTGCTAGCTCTCCTGTCTACTACTATCTATCCTTGCACTGGGTTACTCTAGCCTGTATTTGTCATCTGCTGTCCTCACCACCTATTAGCATACTCGATACTAACCTATCTGCATTCCTAAATACCATCTTGAACTCTCCTATACAAACCTATCAAGTGATTACCATCCTTGTCACTGTTCACACCTGTCCCTTCAGCACATCACCTTCATACTATCATATACATCCTATCACTCCAGGAACATCTCATTGAGTGTGTATATATCTGTATGTTGAAGCTGACAGGCCCACGGTGATGAGTCCTGGAGAGTTGGATCTGGTATTCAACACATCTCTACATGACTACTGAGTGGAGATTTTGCAGCTGCAAATCCAGCCTATACTAAAAACGCAGGAGCGTTACAGATTGAACGAACCTTAAAAATGGATTCAGCAGAATTACCCACTCAAGTGACACAATTAACACAACAAGTAAAAGCGTTAATACTTGCTCTGACTGACGTACAAGAAAAGAATCAGACTCTGACACAGCAGGTAACCCAGCTCTCACGGCTTACTGCTGTTCAGCCTCCTGAACCTAAAATAAACTCTCCTCTAGTGTTTACAGGTGATCGGAAAACATTTTGTGAATTCAAAAACGCATGTCAATTGCTTTTTTTGTTAAAACCTCGTACATACCCCACTGATCAAATAAAAGTCTGTACCGTTATTTCATACTTGACGGGTGATCCACGGGCCTGGGCAGACTCTCTCTTTGAGAATAATGATCAGATTCTCAACACCTATTCCTTATTCCTAGCGGAACTCGCTAGTTTATACGATGACCCCAATAGGCAGAGTACTGCTGATATTCAGTTGAGGGCCTTAAAACAAGGAAGGAGACCTGTAGAAGACTTTGTATCTGAGTTCAAAAGATGGACCCTTGATTCAGGGTGGAATGACACATCTTTGCGAACTCAATTCAGACTCGGGTTATCGGAAGCTGTTAAAGACGAGCTCGCCCGAGCGGATTTACCTGGCACCTTGGAGGCCTTGATACAACTTAGTATCAATATCGACAGACGACTGCGAGAAAGAAGGGCTGAAAAGATGGGAATGTCATTGTCTAGTCATTCTCAGATTTCGGCCGTTGACCCTACGCCCATGGATGTAGGAACCATACGCCCACCTTTAACGACTACTGAACGAGCTAGAAGAACATCCAGAAATCTCTGCATGTACTGCGCATCCTCGGATCATTTGATAAGCACCTGTCCCCTTGTCCGCAAAAAAGAGGGTGAGTGTTCACATGTCTTGCTGGGAGGATTAACAACTTCCTTTCTCTAACCCCTATCTTTTTGTTCATTTAATATTACAGTGGGACCAAACTAGGATCACCACCAAGGCTATGGTCGACACTGGATCTTGTGGAAACTATATTGATACACGCTTTGTTACCTTAAATAAAATACCTATTATTTCAAAATCTAAGCCTGTTTCTGTTAGTTTCATTAATGGTATTCCACTGTCTTCTGGTCCAATCACCAACCAGACACAGGCACTCCTTGCCACTACCAACGAATCACATGTGGAGACCATCACCTTTGACATACTATCCTCACCCCATTTTCCTATTATTTTGGGACTTCCCTGGTTACACACACACCAACCAATCATAGATTGGAAAAAACGGACTTTGGTTTTCCCTTCTCACTATTGTGAGAATACGTGTAACCTCCCATCTTATGGGAAGATTCTGTCTGTGGTGTCAGATGAAATTGCACCACTATGCTATCAGGATCTGTCCGAAGTGTTCCTTGAGAAAAATGCTCAAGTGTTGCCTCCCCATAGGGATTACGATTGCACTATCGATCTACTCCCTAACAGCAAATTGCCTTTCGGTCATGTTTATCCCCTTTCACAGGATGAACTTTCTCATCTCAAGGAATACTTGGATGAGAATTTGACAAAAGGGTTCATTAGACCCTCTACTTCTTCCACTGCTGCAGGACTTTTCTTTGTCCGCAATAAGGATTCCAGTCTCAGGCCTATTATCGATTATAGGCAATTAAACACGATTACGATAAAGGATCGCTATCCTTTGCCGCTCATCCCTGAACTTATTGAACAGGTGCGTGGGGCTACTTATTTCACCAAATTAGACCTGAAAGGGGCATACAACCTAATCCGAATCCGTGACGGGGATGAGTGGAAAACAGCATTCAGAACCAGATACGGACTATTCGAATACCTTGTGATGCCATTTGGGCTATGTAATGCTCCCGCAGCTTTCCAAAGATTCATAAACGACATCTTTAGAGACTTACTTGATGTCTGTGTTGTAGTATACCTAGACGATAAACTTATTTATTCTCGATCTATGCCTGAACACATAAAAAATGTAAAACTTGTGTTGTCCAGACTGCTCTCACACAGACTATATGTGAAATTAAAAAAAATGTCTATTTCATAAAGAAGAAATATTATTTCTAGGATACTTCATATCCAAAACTGGAATTAAGATGGATATGAGTAAGATATCCTGTATTCTAGACTGGCCTATACCAACAACTCGTAAGGCCCTACAGCGATTCCTTGGATTCTCGAACTTCTATAGGAAGTTCATCAAGAACTTTTCCGCTATTGTGAGACCTCTCACACAACTGACAAGTATAAAAAAAACATTCAAATGGTCAGAAGAAGCAAATCAAGCCTTCTGCTTGTTAAAATCAAGCTTTACTTCTGCTCCCATACTACGCCATCCAGACCCATCCCTCCAATATATTCTAGAGGTAGATGCGTCAAATATGGCAGTAGGAGCAATTCTCTCCCAACGACCAACAAACACTTCATCACTCCACCCGGTTGCTTTCTTTTCAAAATCACTAAGCAGCCCAGAGGTGAATTACCCAGTGGGTGAAAAGGAGTTGCTTGCCATAAAACTGGCACTGGAGAATTGGCGACATCTGCTCGAAGGTACCCAGTTACCAATACTCATATATACAGATCATAAAAACCTTCAATACCTCCAGACTAACAAGACTCTCTCTCACCGGCAGGTACGATGGTCATTATTCTTTTTAAGATTTAATTTCCTAGTGACCTACACGCCTGCAGACAAAAATAAAAAAGCGGATGCGCTATCACGATTAACCGAAGATAACCGCGCCGAAATCCCTTCCATTCCCATAATACCCTATGAACGCATTATTGGTGTTGTCCGTTCCTTGAAGGAAGAGATTTTGCACAGTATAAGAATGGATTCACCTCCACCACAACTAAGTACTGATGCAGAAGGCTTCCTCTATTACAATGACAAACTCTACATACCCCCTACTATGCGCACCAAGATTTTGGAGTTATCGCATGATGTGCCCATGGCAGGACATATGGGTATAACGAAAACCTTTAATTTTCTCACCAGGCAGTTTTGGTGGCCTGATATGAAGACGTCTGTACAAAAATTTGTTTCTTCATGTGACATCTGCGCAAGGTCCAAAATTGACACTACAAAACCATCTGGACTACTTTGTAGTCTACCAATACCCCAGGTTCCATGGGAAGTTGTGTCCTTAGATTTCATAGTAGAACTACCACCCTCTAAAGGATTTAATACCATCCTAGTGTCAGTGGACCACTTGACAAAGATGGCACATTTCATTGCTATCCGTAGACTACCTTCATCTAAACAAACAGCGGAACTACTTATGAAACATGTGTTTAAGTTGCATGGAATTCCAAAAACTCTTTTGTCCGACCGTGGTTCACAATTCATCTCTAAATTTTGGCAAGCACTTTGTCAAATTTTACGCATTGAGCGAAAGCTCACTTCTCCCTACCATCCTCAGACCAACGGACAGACTGAAAGAGTCAACCAGTGCATTGAGCAATATCTACGTTGCTACACATCATACTTGCAGGATGATTGGGTGGATCTCCTTCCTTTAGCAGAATTTGCTTACAACAACGCAACCCACAGTACTACGAAGCAAAGTCCGTTCTACTTGAACTATGGGTTTCATCCCACTCTTCTTCCACCACGCATCCTGCCATCGAGTAACCCAGTAGCCTCGGATTACCTTACCCAAATAAAAGACTCTTTGGGTTTACTCAATACCACTATATCACACGCTCACAGTCAACAAAAAAAGTACTACGACCTTCGTAGAAGACCTTCTCCTCAGTATGCTATTAGGGACCTTGTTTGGCTATCGACAAAGAACTTAAGATTAAAAATCCCTAGCAAGAAGCTTGGACCTTTATTTTTGGGACCCTTCCCAATTAAAAAACTTATCGGAAAAGCTGCAGTACAGCTCACCCTACCAGCAGATCTCAAGATCCATCCCATCTTCCATGTGTCGCTACTGAAGCCCCATGTTCCTAACCAAGGAATAAGGCCTACCATCTTGCCTCCACCTCCAATACAAGTTGAAGGCGGAGAAGAGTATGAGATCAAGGAAATTTTGGATTCTCGCATCCATAGAGGAAGACTCCAGTATCTCATAAGATGGAAGAACTATGGACCCCAAGACGACACCTGGCTAGATACCTCTGATATTCATGCGCCTAGACTTATACGGAACTTTCACTCGAAACACCCAGAGAAACCTGTCCTATAGGCCTTCTGGAGCCGGCCTTAAGGGGGGGGGTACTGTAAGATTCCGGTACCTCCGGTACCCTTATTCACCACTTTCCTCTGTAATGCGTCCCACCTTTCTCTTCAGGTGGTACGCATATACCTTTAAGAACGATGATGTCACTGCTGAGCGCCGCAGAGCAGCTATTTCAACCGCCGGCGGTCTCACTCACATTGTTCGTTCAACCTGCCTTGATATCCACATGCTTTCAAGCCTGTCTCTCGATCGGAACCTCCAGCTATTCCCTTTACCTGGAGCAGACCGGAACCTCGCTACTGATCCCTGTATCTCGCTACCGGATCATTCCTCATCTACTGGACCTCTCTAAACTACTAACATTACAAGTGATAAGTACCCCGCAGGGGAACCCTCCATAACCTTATTGCACTATCTACCTATGCACACTAAGGACTGTTACTACCTATCCATACTATCCTATCATCTGCACTGTTACATAGATTGCTAGCTCTTGAGCCTACTACCATCTATCATCTGCACTACTGCATAGATTGCTAGCTCTCCTGTCTACTACTATCTATCCTTGCACTGGGTTACTCTAGCCTGTATTTGTCATCTGCTGTCCTCACCACCTATTAGCATACTCGATACTAACCTATCTGCATTCCTAAATACCATCTTGAACTCTCCTATACAAACCTATCAAGTGATTACCATCCTTGTCACTGTTCACACCTGTCCCTTCAGCACATCACCTTCATACTATCATATACATCCTATCACTCCAGGAACATCTCATTGAGTGTGTATATATCTGTATGTTGAAGCTGACAGGCCCACGGTGATGAGTCCTGGAGAGTTGGATCTGGTATTCAACACATCTCTACATGACTACTGAGTGGAGATTTTGCAGCTGCAAATCCAGCCTATACTAAAAACGCAGGAGCGTTACAGATTGAACGAACCTTAAAAATGGATTCAGCAGAATTACCCACTCAAGTGACACAATTAACACAACAAGTAAAAGCGTTAATACTTGCTCTGACTGACGTACAAGAAAAGAATCAGACTCTGACACAGCAGGTAACCCAGCTCTCACGGCTTACTGCTGTTCAGCCTCCTGAACCTAAAATAAACTCTCCTCTAGTGTTTACAGGTGATCGGAAAACATTTTGTGAATTCAAAAACGCATGTCAATTGCTTTTTTTGTTAAAACCTCGTACATACCCCACTGATCAAATAAAAGTCTGTACCGTTATTTCATACTTGACGGGTGATCCACGGGCCTGGGCAGACTCTCTCTTTGAGAATAATGATCAGATTCTCAACACCTATTCCTTATTCCTAGCGGAACTCGCTAGTTTATACGATGACCCCAATAGGCAGAGTACTGCTGATATTCAGTTGAGGGCCTTAAAACAAGGAAGGAGACCTGTAGAAGACTTTGTATCTGAGTTCAAAAGATGGACCCTTGATTCAGGGTGGAATGACACATCTTTGCGAACTCAATTCAGACTCGGGTTATCGGAAGCTGTTAAAGACGAGCTCGCCCGAGCGGATTTACCTGGCACCTTGGAGGCCTTGATACAACTTAGTATCAATATCGACAGACGACTGCGAGAAAGAAGGGCTGAAAAGATGGGAATGTCATTGTCTAGTCATTCTCAGATTTCGGCCGTTGACCCTACGCCCATGGATGTAGGAACCATACGCCCACCTTTAACGACTACTGAACGAGCTAGAAGAACATCCAGAAATCTCTGCATGTACTGCGCATCCTCGGATCATTTGATAAGCACCTGTCCCCTTGTCCGCAAAAAAGAGGGTGAGTGTTCACATGTCTTGCTGGGAGGATTAACAACTTCCTTTCTCTAACCCCTATCTTTTTGTTCATTTAATATTACAGTGGGACCAAACTAGGATCACCACCAAGGCTATGGTCGACACTGGATCTTGTGGAAACTATATTGATACACGCTTTGTTACCTTAAATAAAATACCTATTATTTCAAAATCTAAGCCTGTTTCTGTTAGTTTCATTAATGGTATTCCACTGTCTTCTGGTCCAATCACCAACCAGACACAGGCACTCCTTGCCACTACCAACGAATCACATGTGGAGACCATCACCTTTGACATACTATCCTCACCCCATTTTCCTATTATTTTGGGACTTCCCTGGTTACACACACACCAACCAATCATAGATTGGAAAAAACGGACTTTGGTTTTCCCTTCTCACTATTGTGAGAATACGTGTAACCTCCCATCTTATGGGAAGATTCTGTCTGTGGTGTCAGATGAAATTGCACCACTATGCTATCAGGATCTGTCCGAAGTGTTCCTTGAGAAAAATGCTCAAGTGTTGCCTCCCCATAGGGATTACGATTGCACTATCGATCTACTCCCTAACAGCAAATTGCCTTTCGGTCATGTTTATCCCCTTTCACAGGATGAACTTTCTCATCTCAAGGAATACTTGGATGAGAATTTGACAAAAGGGTTCATTAGACCCTCTACTTCTTCCACTGCTGCAGGACTTTTCTTTGTCCGCAATAAGGATTCCAGTCTCAGGCCTATTATCGATTATAGGCAATTAAACACGATTACGATAAAGGATCGCTATCCTTTGCCGCTCATCCCTGAACTTATTGAACAGGTGCGTGGGGCTACTTATTTCACCAAATTAGACCTGAAAGGGGCATACAACCTAATCCGAATCCGTGACGGGGATGAGTGGAAAACAGCATTCAGAACCAGATACGGACTATTCGAATACCTTGTGATGCCATTTGGGCTATGTAATGCTCCCGCAGCTTTCCAAAGATTCATAAACGACATCTTTAGAGACTTACTTGATGTCTGTGTTGTAGTATACCTAGACGATAAACTTATTTATTCTCGATCTATGCCTGAACACATAAAAAATGTAAAACTTGTGTTGTCCAGACTGCTCTCACACAGACTATATGTGAAATTAAAAAAAATGTCTATTTCATAAAGAAGAAATATTATTTCTAGGATACTTCATATCCAAAACTGGAATTAAGATGGATATGAGTAAGATATCCTGTATTCTAGACTGGCCTATACCAACAACTCGTAAGGCCCTACAGCGATTCCTTGGATTCTCGAACTTCTATAGGAAGTTCATCAAGAACTTTTCCGCTATTGTGAGACCTCTCACACAACTGACAAGTATAAAAAAAACATTCAAATGGTCAGAAGAAGCAAATCAAGCCTTCTGCTTGTTAAAATCAAGCTTTACTTCTGCTCCCATACTACGCCATCCAGACCCATCCCTCCAATATATTCTAGAGGTAGATGCGTCAAATATGGCAGTAGGAGCAATTCTCTCCCAACGACCAACAAACACTTCATCACTCCACCCGGTTGCTTTCTTTTCAAAATCACTAAGCAGCCCAGAGGTGAATTACCCAGTGGGTGAAAAGGAGTTGCTTGCCATAAAACTGGCACTGGAGAATTGGCGACATCTGCTCGAAGGTACCCAGTTACCAATACTCATATATACAGATCATAAAAACCTTCAATACCTCCAGACTAACAAGACTCTCTCTCACCGGCAGGTACGATGGTCATTATTCTTTTTAAGATTTAATTTCCTAGTGACCTACACGCCTGCAGACAAAAATAAAAAAGCGGATGCGCTATCACGATTAACCGAAGATAACCGCGCCGAAATCCCTTCCATTCCCATAATACCCTATGAACGCATTATTGGTGTTGTCCGTTCCTTGAAGGAAGAGATTTTGCACAGTATAAGAATGGATTCACCTCCACCACAACTAAGTACTGATGCAGAAGGCTTCCTCTATTACAATGACAAACTCTACATACCCCCTACTATGCGCACCAAGATTTTGGAGTTATCGCATGATGTGCCCATGGCAGGACATATGGGTATAACGAAAACCTTTAATTTTCTCACCAGGCAGTTTTGGTGGCCTGATATGAAGACGTCTGTACAAAAATTTGTTTCTTCATGTGACATCTGCGCAAGGTCCAAAATTGACACTACAAAACCATCTGGACTACTTTGTAGTCTACCAATACCCCAGGTTCCATGGGAAGTTGTGTCCTTAGATTTCATAGTAGAACTACCACCCTCTAAAGGATTTAATACCATCCTAGTGTCAGTGGACCACTTGACAAAGATGGCACATTTCATTGCTATCCGTAGACTACCTTCATCTAAACAAACAGCGGAACTACTTATGAAACATGTGTTTAAGTTGCATGGAATTCCAAAAACTCTTTTGTCCGACCGTGGTTCACAATTCATCTCTAAATTTTGGCAAGCACTTTGTCAAATTTTACGCATTGAGCGAAAGCTCACTTCTCCCTACCATCCTCAGACCAACGGACAGACTGAAAGAGTCAACCAGTGCATTGAGCAATATCTACGTTGCTACACATCATACTTGCAGGATGATTGGGTGGATCTCCTTCCTTTAGCAGAATTTGCTTACAACAACGCAACCCACAGTACTACGAAGCAAAGTCCGTTCTACTTGAACTATGGGTTTCATCCCACTCTTCTTCCACCACGCATCCTGCCATCGAGTAACCCAGTAGCCTCGGATTACCTTACCCAAATAAAAGACTCTTTGGGTTTACTCAATACCACTATATCACACGCTCACAGTCAACAAAAAAAGTACTACGACCTTCGTAGAAGACCTTCTCCTCAGTATGCTATTAGGGACCTTGTTTGGCTATCGACAAAGAACTTAAGATTAAAAATCCCTAGCAAGAAGCTTGGACCTTTATTTTTGGGACCCTTCCCAATTAAAAAACTTATCGGAAAAGCTGCAGTACAGCTCACCCTACCAGCAGATCTCAAGATCCATCCCATCTTCCATGTGTCGCTACTGAAGCCCCATGTTCCTAACCAAGGAATAAGGCCTACCATCTTGCCTCCACCTCCAATACAAGTTGAAGGCGGAGAAGAGTATGAGATCAAGGAAATTTTGGATTCTCGCATCCATAGAGGAAGACTCCAGTATCTCATAAGATGGAAGAACTATGGACCCCAAGACGACACCTGGCTAGATACCTCTGATATTCATGCGCCTAGACTTATACGGAACTTTCACTCGAAACACCCAGAGAAACCTGTCCTATAGGCCTTCTGGAGCCGGCCTTAAGGGGGGGGGTACTGTAAGATTCCGGTACCTCCGGTACCCTTATTCACCACTTTCCTCTGTAATGCGTCCCACCTTTCTCTTCAGGTGGTACGCATATACCTTTAAGAACGATGATGTCACTGCTGAGCGCCGCAGAGCAGCTATTTCAACCGCCGGCGGTCTCACTCACATTGTTCGTTCAACCTGCCTTGATATCCACATGCTTTCAAGCCTGTCTCTCGATCGGAACCTCCAGCTATTCCCTTTACCTGGAGCAGACCGGAACCTCGCTACTGATCCCTGTATCTCGCTACCGGATCATTCCTCATCTACTGGACCTCTCTAAACTACTAACATTACAAGTGATAAGTACCCCGCAGGGGAACCCTCCATAACCTTATTGCACTATCTACCTATGCACACTAAGGCCTTTCTACCTATCCATACTATCCTATCATCTGCACTGTTACATAGATTGCTAGCTCTTGAGCCTACTACCATCTATCATCTGCACTACTGCATAGATTGCTAGCTCTCCTGTCTACTACTATCTATCCTTGCACTGGGTTACTCTATCCTGTATTTGTTATCTGCTGTCCTCACCACCTATTAGCATACTCGATACTAACCTATCTGCATTCCTAAATACCATCTTGAACTCTCCTATACAAACCTATCAAGTGATTACCATCCTTGTCACTGTTTACACCTGTCCCTTCAGCACATCACC
This sequence comes from Pelophylax lessonae, assembly GCF_965119305.1. Taxonomy (NCBI): domain Eukaryota; kingdom Metazoa; phylum Chordata; class Amphibia; order Anura; family Ranidae; genus Pelophylax; species Pelophylax lessonae. The sequence continues at coordinate 123,374,718 of NC_138780.1, read as the reverse complement.
TTCATACTATCATATACATCCTATCACTCCAGGAACATCTCATTGAGTGTGTATATATCTGTATGTTGAAGCTGACAGGCCCACGGTGATGAGTCCTGGAGAGTTGGATCTGGTATTCAACACATCTCTACATGACTACTGAGTGGAGATTTTGCAGCTGCAAATCCAGCCTATACTAAAAACGCAGGAGCGTTACAGCAGTATACCACCTGTTGATTTCACCACCAGCCAAATTTCGCTACCCCAGTTGCTGAACCATAAAAAATACTGTCCCAGCCATCCACATGCTCACAATCTAAATGCTAGCTGGGCCAAACTGCTACCACTGCAACTGCTGCATTTTCACCTGGTAGACTCTGCCTCCTTTCATGAATTTGCCGAATGTGCTGTACTACAGTGGCAGGTTCCAAAAATACATTTCTTTTCACGTAGGGCCATTCCAGCTCTGGACCATCATGTGGAAGGCAAAGTTTTGTCCTCGTTGGACAGATCGGTCAGCAGGAAGGTTCACATTACTGCTGACTTATGGTCCAGCAGGCATGGTCAGGGATGTTACATTTCCTTCACGGTGCACTGGGTAACTCTGCTGGCAGCTGGGAAGGATGCAGGACAGGGTTCAGTGTCGGAGATTGTTCTGCCACCACGCCTCCAAAAAGCTGGTGGTGATTCTGCCATATCTGTCTGCTCCACCCCTCCTCTTCTTCTTCCTCTATGGCCTCTTATGCTGAATTGTCCTTTGAACCTGCAGTGCTCCCTAAGCTTTCAAGGGGCTACACAAGCAGTCAGGCTAAAAGATGCCATACAGTGCTTCAGTTAATCCTTCTAGGGGACAGGAGCCACACCGGGGCAGAGATTCTGTCAGCTCTGCAGGGGCAGGCTCAGAGGTGGTTGACGCCATGGCAGCTGGAGCCAGGAATAGTTGTATGCAACAATGGCACCAACCTTCTCTCCAACCCCTAACAGGAATACTTGACACATGTTTCATGCTTGGTACATGTCCTAAATTTGGTGGTCCAGCGTTTCTTGAACAGGTATCTAGGCTTACAAGATCTTCTGAGGAAGGCCAGAAAAGTCTGTGGCCATGTCTCATACAATGCCAGTGTTCGGCTTGCTGACATTCAATGGGAATTCAACTTGCCCACTAACCACCTCATTTGTGACATGCCCACCAGGTGGAACTCAACATTCGCAATGCTGCAGCGGCTGCACATGCAGCAGAGGGCCATCAATGAGTACCTGTGTGAGTATGGCACAAGGACATGCTCAGGGGAGCTTGAATCTTTTCGCCACGTCAGTGGCTGCTGATAAAGGATGCATGCACAGTCCTGTCACCATTTGAGAAGGCCGCAAGGATGGTGAGCTGTGACCATGCAAGCATTAGTGACACTATCCATGCAGTCTTCCTTCTGGAGCACACGCTTCATGGAATCATGGACAAGGCACTTGATGCAGAACAGCGGGAGGAAGAGGAGGACTTTCTTTCCTCACAAGGCCCCTTTATGCAGATACCATTCCTGCGGGGTCGCAAAGCACACAGGAGGAAGAGGAGGAGGAGGATTGTGGCAGCATGGATGTAGAGGATAACATAAAGCAGTCTTCAAGGGATGTTTTTTATTTCCCAGAAACCCTAGGAGTTGTACGTGGCAGGGCAGAGGTTGCTCCTGACAATGTCATCCTTAGTGACCCAAAGGACTCCGGATCTCATGCCTCCTTAAACTTATGCTGCATGGGCTCCCTGATTCTGCAAAGCCTGCAAGGATTCATGGTATCAAGAAGAGGGATCATTACTGGTTGGCAACCCTTCTTGATCCACATTACAAGGGTAAAGTAACAGAGCTTATCTTGCCTTCGCAGAGGGAGCCGAGGATGAAATATCTTGAAGACGCCTTGAAGAAAAATTTGTGTAACACCTTTCCAGACAGTGGGAGGCTACTATTTCCTGGACAACGTGTTTCTGAGGCTTCGTTCGGTCAAAGGAGGACCGTGGAGAAGGCGGCCGGCTGACCGACGCCTTTAAACAATTCTTTAGTCCTCAGTGCCCAGGGCTGTTAGATTTAAGCAACCATCAGCAGCATCTGCATCATATGGTGCAGGACTATCTAGGGGCAAGAGCAGACTTGGAGACCTTTCCAACTGAGCAACCACTGGGTTACTGGGTCATGAGGATGGACCACTGGCCAGAACTTGCTGAATATGCAAAAGAGCTACTGGCCTTTCCTGCTTCCAGAGTGCCTTCTGAATGGACATTTAGTGCTGCTGGAGGTTTTGTGGTGGATAAAAGAGTGCGTCTGTCCACAGACTCAGTTGACCAGCTGACATTTATCAAAATCAATCACTCCAAGATCAACAGCAGCTATCAAGCCTCTGATGCTGATGTAGCTGATTGAATTTGGAAGGGATCTGGGATCACTTGAAGACTGCCTATGCTGCCTATCCTATTCCAGAATCTTGATTATGCTAGCTTCCAACAATGTTTTTGGTTTAGTGCACCACCAACACCCAAGGCCCAATTTTCCTGCACCTGTATGACAGGTGAATGTAATTTAAATTTTTTCAAATTTTTACATCAGGGCTTGTTCCTGCGCCCTGCAAGAGTAACTGAGGGGGTTACGGTTTGGGCCGAGCATAAGTTTGGCCTAAACATCGCCTATTCAGGTTCTCGCCTAACACCTGAATATTCTCAGGACTTAGCAGGATGTTCACCCGCCAAGCGCACAGTCAATAGCTCGTTAAGGCTACCCTGCTGAGAGCTAAATTTAAAAAAATAATTGTAAAAAGAAAATGTAAACTAAAAAAAATTGGGATAAAAAAAAGCTTGGAGGTCTTGTATGGCTTTGGGTCTGGTAAAGATTTTAAAGGGAACTTAACGCCAAAATAAAAAAAACCGGGTGGCCCCCTCCCAAAATCCATACCAGACCCTTATCCGAGGGAGCGCCCCCCTCCTGAACCATACCAGGCTGCTTGCCCTCAACATGGGGAGGATGCTTTGGGGTGCCATGTTGATGGGGACAAGGGACTCTTTCCGACAACTCTGGGCTGTGGTTGTGGGGGTCTGCAGGTGGGGGGTTTATTAGAATCTGGAAGCCCCCTTTAACAGGGGGGCCCCCAGATACTGGCACCCCTCCTATGTGAATGAGTATCAGGTACATCATACCCCTACCCATTTACCAAAAAAGTGTACAAAAAAAATAGACGCACAAGACAGTTTTTGACAAATCCTTTATTTAAAAATAAAAAATAGTGTCCCCCAATGTAAATCCATCATCAATCACACCGCCCACCACACCCGCTTACCTGAAAAAAAAAAAAAAAAAAGCTCCACTCTCAGTGAATGCTTCCCGCGGACTGCCTATTCACGGTTTGACAGTTTTAAATAGGGAATGGGCTGGACCTGCTCTCGCGATGTCAATGACCCAGCATGCATCGGTCCGTGACGTCATGATAGAGTGCGCATGTTCGCTAGAACTTTTCCCCTATTCGAGATGATCTGATTCTAAACCGAATAGGGGGTGTTTGGCCCACCCCTACCCAGGACACCATCCATTGTCTTATTATGAGCATGCCCTGATGTTTTCAGGCATGCATACAAGCACGTGGGGGCCATACAAACTACTGAGTGTCATTTTGAGTTGCTGCAATGAAATTTCAGCATAATGGCTTAGCTTGCTGCACCATTTTTTCACTTTGATTTTCGGGGTGTCTTTGAAATCAGCCCTCTGTAGGTTGATAATTTTCATTTCCAACAAAAGATGTGGCATCCTTTCGTTCCTAACACATTACCCAGTCCGTATCAGTATAGATACCCAGCATGATATTTATCCCCATTGAGATCTGATGCGTTTTCAAAGTGTTCCTTTCATTTTTTTTGAGCAGTGTAGAGGAAAGCTTTATCCCTTCCCCATTCTAAAAATAAATAAATGAAACATTTTGCATGATCTCCTTCCCACCGACATGCCACATAAATGCAGCCTCTCGGGACGTGGGCTTTATTGCCAAGAGGCTGCACATACGTGGCTCTATGTAAACACACTCTGCGCACTCCCAACACAGTCACTGGCAGGGACCGTAAAGCTCCCGATGCAGCTTGGGCGCTTTCTGATCATGTGACAGCTATAACAGCCAATCGCATTTGTTAAATAATCCAAATGCCCGCATGCTTCATTTAGCTCTTTAAAGGGCACAAGGCAGCAGTGGGAAGGAGTTAAAATGATTTTGGCACTATGGATGCCATATTAGACACCTTTGTTAGGTGAATCCCATTTAAGGTATTACAGATATTTTGCAGCATGGCTTTTAATCTCTTGCCCATTATCCTAAATCACAGGTGTCAAACACAAGGCCCGCAGGCCGAATGCGGCCCCACAGGTCATTTCATGTGGCCCTCACACCTCTCCTGCAGCTGCAGCACCCCCTTTTCTCTGCCCCCACCTTGTCTCAGTAGACGACAGCAGAGGGGACAGAACTCCTTTGCCAGATCCAGTGCTTCTCTGTGCAGCTGCAGAAAGGCTCGTCTTTGCCCACCCAGTAGTCCACAGCAGAGAGGAGGGCAGAACTCTTCCTACAGATCCTGCACCTCTCTGTGCAGTTGCAACACCACCTTGTCTCTGCCTCCCCTGGTCTCAGCATTCAGCAGATTTCTTCCTGGCAGAAGCACAAGGCAAGGGGGTGCATTGTGATGTAAGGAAGAGTGGTTGACTCTTGACTTCTGATGGTGGGGGGGCTCTTGACATCTAATGTAAGGGTGTAAGGGGTCGTGGGGTGCTCTGGACATCTAATCTTACAATAATTTTTTTTTTTTTTCCAAACATTTTATTAAGGTAAAAAGCATACATAGTACAAAAAAGAACAAAGCAGTAATGGGCATTGAACAAAGCCCACAAAAATGAGCAAGTACAAAAGTGATACACATGAAAGCAGCATAATGCATGTAAGGAACAATAAGAGATCACAGGCAAACCCATAAAGTATCATGCAGCACCAAGGTGCGAAAACAGAGAGCCCGTGGGAGTGCCAAGTGAATATGGGTTTATTGGAGGGGTTCGTTGGGTAGAGCACCCTCCCACCTGGTGAGAACCGGAACAAGAGGGTTACCTAGGAGAAAGCCTAGTGGTTCCCCCAAACCCAACACCCCTTAAAGGGAGCTATCTGTGTCAGAGAGTGGGGGATCCACCGCAGAAAAGTGGGGGATCCGGTACGGACATCTCTGAACGTGGGTGCCACAACCGTTGTCGGTGGGGTTAGAGCCACCGCAGAGTGCGAAATGGAGAACCCTGAGTAATTTAGTGAGAGGCTTAAAAGGGAGGGAATGAGTGAGGGGGATGAGGGAGGAGTATAGGAAAGGGGCCGGGTAGGGTAAATGAGGGAAACACAAAAGGAAGGAGGGGAAGGGTAACGTGTGAAAAGGGGCAGTACACTCCGGCATAAGACAAGCATCAAAAGAGGCATAACGAACTGAACATCCATGAAAGCACCCCAGAACAAGGGGTGCATCCCCAGTACAAGACAAAAGGGTTACAAATTAGCCAGCGATTTTCAAGTGTTCAATCTTTGGAATTCTGGCAATGATTGAAAGTGGGTCCAGGGTGCCCAAGTTGTGCGGTACTGGTGGTGTGAGTCCTTGGCTTGGGCCACGATGTCCTCCATCTGCCCCACCCGCTGAACCCTGCGAAGCCATTCAGCAACCGACGGGGGTGTGGTGGACAGCCAATGGCACGGTATGCACATCCGGGCTGCATTGATCAGATGTAAGGTCAGGGACTTTTTGTAGCTGGTGTAGGAAAGTGAGGTGTGGTGCAGAAGATATTGCGCCGGCGAGTAGTCTGGCGTGTATGTGGTAATACGGCAGATTAAGGCATGGACCTCTTTCCAGAACGGTTGCAGAACGGGACAGTCCCACCATACATGTAGCAGAGTCCCTTTATGTTGCAGACACCTCCAGCACTGCGGAGAATTGGAGGTAGAAAATTTGTGCAGAAGATCTGGAGTCCTATACCACCTGGAGTAAAGTTTATATCCAGTTTCTTGGGTCAACACGTTCAAGGAACCCTTGTGCATGTGGAAAAGCACCCGAGACCAGTCCTCTTCCGAGAGGTCCACTCCCAACTCCCGAGTCCATCGCGCTCGAAGAGCTTCCGTGGGTGTGTGAGAGGAGGGGAACAACATAGAATATAAGATCGAGACCATATGCTGGTGCGGACCAGGGGCATCACAGAGACGCTCCAAAGATGTCAGGGAACGGCCCCATTCCGACAGTTTCTGCGTGTGAGTCAGGAAGTGGCGAATTTGGAGATAGCAATAGAAAGGAATAGAGGCCTTCGGAAAACGCTGACAAAGATCCCGATAGGAAAGTAGTCCAGAGCCGTCAAGAAAGTGGCGAGCCTGAAAGGGTACATCCGAGGAGGGGCCCTCGGCAGGCACAAATGGGAGGCCAGGGGAGAAATCGGGGGTGGAATGTAAGGGAGTTAAAGGGCTGCGCTGCGGTGAGAGATCCAGCTGCTCACGAAGGGCATGAAATATCCGTATAGTAGCTCCAGTCAGGGGATTAGCTAAGGTGGAGCGCGGAATCTTGGACGGAGCCGACCAAGGCAAGTGGTGGGCGGGGAAGGATGCCAAGGCCCCCTCGAGAGACACCCAATCCTTGGACCTCGTATGGGCATGCCAATCTACCACCATCTAATCTTACAATAATAACCGTCCCTTTGAGGGAAATCACAATGCTGATGTGGCCTGCGATGAAATTGAGTTTGACACCCCTGTACTAAATCTATAAAGACCTTGCTTGGCTCCTGAGACCTACTAGAGATAAAAAAAAGTTGAAAAAGCTTAAAAAAAGAAGGTAGAGTATTATTTACCTACCTACACCTACCTTTGACAGGTCTATAAAAGTCCATTACAAAGTAAAAATAAATTCATTCTGGGTCCCACCTTGGAAAATAAGTCTGCAGTCTTCAGGCATAGGTATTGTTTAGCTCTCTGACCTTGTGCAAAATCTATACAGCTAATAATTGACAGCAGTTGGAGAGTACAATAAAATGCACCAACCTGCAAATAACTACCACTGGTTATTTAGTAATGGAAGTGTAAATTTGCAAAGTAAAAGTGATTTCTGTAGTGTCTCATCCTGGCCTACAACACTAGTGGTTTGCTATATACGTGACTTTATTAAAAAATAAAAAAAAAGTAAGTAGCTTTTATGTTTCACAGGCTGCAACATGAACACACAAAATGAATTATTTATTTGGCTCAATGACCCTTATGGGCCTTTTTATGGTTGTAATATTTGTAAACCTTGTTACATCTAGCCAATAAAAGGATGATCCTGTCATGGCACCTTTAGGTGAGGTTAAGAAAAACAGAAAACACTAAGCTACCTATACAGTACAATATAGCTAAATGACCCACAAGAATTCCTTTCTATTGACATAATTGTTATGTATTTTGCCTGATACAGATCATTACCGGTACATTATTACATGCTGTATTGTCAGATCTATAATGCCACTATATCATGCATGGGGAATACAAACCACAGATGGTTTTGGTTCCAAGCCTTTTCCTTCTAAATCAGGCTGCTTGTCACCCTCACTTTGTATCATTCGTAATAATGCTTGCCCCATATCAGGAGGTGAGATACCATAGGACAACCCATTAGCTTCCTGGCATCAGCAACAGAGAGCAAATAGGTTAAGACAAGCTACAACAAACTATGTATCCAAGACAAGAGTCAAAGAAATTAATTTGCAGTATTTCATATTTGCTTCATTACAAAGAGACTTTTTTAAGAGCACAAAAAATACATACTAAATCATTAAATGGATCCCCTAAAGCAAATATCTGCCTTGCCCATGCAAGAGAAAGCAACAGGTTTGCATTATTGCTCACTTTCCCCAGCAACATATACTCACCTTTCCTTGGCTTCCTTGTGGCTCAGTTCAGCCACTGGGAAAGAAGAAAATGTCCTGTACTTCTAGTTATAGAGTGCATGTGACAGTGCCAGAGCTTGTTGATCCTCTTCTCTGTGTAGGATCCAACTGGAATTGGTTTATACCCTGCGGGTCTCACGCTTTCCTCCCAGTGGCTGAAGCTTTTAAGTAAACCTGTTACTGTGCTCTGAATGATCAAAACACTGTTTCACTTGGTAGCACTAGAATAGCTCTTTACCCAATGAATTCATAAGTAGGCCTGACCAGTTATAATAAATTTAAATGGAAAATTTGGATTAGTGCAGCCGATTTACGATTGGCTCCAATTAGGCTGCACAAATGAAAAATAAGCCTGGCTCTTGCAAAATGGAAATAGGTTAGCAGCTACTTACAAAAACAAAAAAAAAGTTGTGGGAAGCTACACAAAAATCCCTTTCACTAAGACCTAAAGAGAACTATGCTTTGTTGCCACTAGGCATGGTAACAAGAAGAGAATAAGCACTTAACACTGCTGTGCTCCATAGATAGATAATCCTAATCAGGAAATATACCGCTACCGATCATTAAATGCAACAGAAGTCCAACATGACCACTATGCATTTCAATAGGTTTCCTAATCTGACAGAACACGAAGGTGGCAGCGGACATCTTCTTACACCCAAGCAAGTCTTCAATCTCACACTTTGTTTAGCAGTTAACTCCCCTTATATACTGAAATAGACTATTTCACTGCGGCCGAGTGAAATACTCTATTTCACTATATAATCAGTTTGGCGCTGAGCAGTGTGGGGTGTACCAAGATGGCAATCACCACCTTCTGCCTGCAGGCTTGTCGCTGCATTTACTATAATACTATAATAATAAAAATAAAATACTGTATTTTAGTATATAAGGTGAGCTTACTGCTAAAATAAGAGGGGAACGGAAAACTTACCTGAGTGTAAGAAGATGTCTTCTGCTGCCTTTGTGTTCTGTCAGATTAGGAAACCTATTGTAACGCATAGTGGCCATGGTGGAATGCATGGCACATGCGCAGTAAGAATTTTTTGCTCAGAACGCCACTTCCATTACATTTTTTGATGGGTAGCGGTAGTCTGATAGGACACTTGCAACTCGGCATGCTCTTGAATAAAAGCATAAAAGCACTTTTTTTGCTACATGGGTATAGGGTACAGGTACAGAGTATACACTGATGCCTTTCAGCCATAATGCCTTCATCAAAGCATACAAGTTTAATTTAAAACTGATATTTATAACAAAACAGATCCTCAAAGCAGAGGGGTGGTTACATCTTAATTAGGAACAATTGAATCAATTAAAAACACATGAAAAAAGAAAAACACAGAAAAAGAAAAATGCAACAACAAGAAGAACATAACATGCACACCTGAAGCATATCTTTTATATCATTCAGAACAGTATAACAATAATGGTTTGTAACTTAGGCTAAGGTGTTCATGTTAAAAAAAGATTTATGTTTTATATATATATATATATATATATATATATATATATATATATATATATATATATATATATATATATATTTTTTTTTTAACATGTCATGTTCTTGTTGCTTTTTTATGTTTCTGTGTTGCTCTTTTGCCATGTGTTTTTAATTGATTCAATTGTTCTTCATTAAGATGTAGCTGCCCCTCTGCTTTGAGGGTTTGTTTTGTTATAAATATAATATTTAAATTAAATTTGTATGCTTCGATGAAGGCTTCATAGCAAAAATGTGTCAGCGTATACTCTGTACCTGTACTCATGTAGCAAATAAAGTACTTTTTTTCAAGAGCATGCCGAGTTGCCAGCCTTTCCTGATTTAGATTATCTATCTGTGGGAGCTGAACGCCCAGGCTAGAGCAACGGACTCCAATGTCCTGGCTAGAGCGATGGACTCCAGTTCATGGACATCTACATCAAGCAGTAAAGCTAGGGTAACTTTTTTGCCATTGCTGTGCTCCAATCCTTTTCTTTAGCCACCACCAGACTGGCCACTCTAAGTAAGGTTAGCCATACACGGTAGGTTTTTTTTTTTTTCAGCCAGCAGATTCCTTCATCCACACACAAGCATGGTGGATGGAGGAATCCCCTCACCAGGACACTGTATTCTGACAGCAGCACCCACCTCTGTCAGAATACACCAGTCAGCAGCTGCAGCTGAATGGCTGCAGCCATCGATGAATAAAAATGTGTCCCTTCAATAGAAATTAGTCAAATGCTCAATTTCTGCTGAGCGGAGACTGCCACACACTGATCGAAATTTGGCCAGTCCCTCCTGAAATGACTCCTCCTGAATTTTGATCAGTGTTCGGTTAGCTTAGGAGAGAACTGGTAAAATCCCTGACATTCCCACAATGCCATGTTCAGTACATACACAACCAATAGCAAGGCCCACAAGGAGTTGCATATGAGTCACACAGGAAACTGGGATGTTCTGGCAGTAGAATGGAGTAACAGGAGGGAAAAGTACACCATACCTATACCAAAAAACAAGTACATTGATGTACACTATAAGCTCCTAAACTTGAATTTTGGAGCTTTTGGTGTTTTTTTGCCAAAACTCCTAACCTCAACTCCATAAATGCCCTTTGTGTCCATGTACACATAGGCATTTAGGATCATGTAGGAGCTGCTGCGGTTAAGAGAGGTTTAACCTCCCCTAAATTCCCTCTCCTAAACACAGTGAGGAACATTTTAGCCGCCAGCCGCAAAACATGCAAAATCGTGGTAAAATTGCAGCACAATTTTGCCACGTATTGTGTTTTCCCGCGGCCAGCGGTCAAAGTAATTCAAGTGTACATGAAGACTTAATGTGTTTCATTTTATTTAACAATTGCATGTTACTGTTCTTTAAGTAAATGTAAACCCAATAACTAAAATCTCATATAAACTTAGTATGTTTGTGTCATTTCAAAAGTACTGTAACTTCCAACATTTTTCAATCTGCAACTTTTATTATTTTGCGATCCGGTAATTTCCAGTTATAGGGGTGGAAAGTTATGTTCCTGTCTCTTAATTGTTGTTTCTATATTGCCATCATATCACAATGGAGACTACAAGCACATGCTAAACAGGCATACTCCACTGTGCAGCATTTTGTGGGGCACCTGCATGTTGGCAGGAAATTGCTGCAAAGAAACTGCTAGAAATCAGCAAGGTTTATATTAAATCAAGAAAAAAAAAAAAAAAGATAAAACAGTAATTGTAACTTTTTCTAAAAAGGAAAAAAATGTTTATGATAAACTTTACTTTATCAACCTAATGAGCATATCATAAAGTAGTGCATGTGAAAGAACTGTAATTTAAAACATGTACCTGGCAGACACACCTGCAGTGAATATTTGGTGAATGTTCCATTCACTACTTTATAAATATGCTCCTAAATGTTATTCATTTAGGGATTACATGTACTTTAAGTATGTACATAATAGGAATAATGAATATTTAGTCTAAATGTTAAGGTCTTACAAAATGTTGGTAGCTACAAAGGACAATGGCAATGTAAAATTCAACCTATTGATCAAATCAATTGTAAATCTACTTTTTAAAGGATAATAGGTTTACCTAATTATTTTTACAGATACATTACTCTGTCCATATATATGTTTTGGAATGTTAGTGCATATGGGAGCTGTACCATAAAACATTCGAAGTGTGGAAAGATTTATAGGAGCAGGTGTCATACCCATCATGTTGCCCTGAATTACAAAACTAAAAATAAAATCTCCCAGAATCCTCTACTTTATAGACAGCTGGTGGCATTACAAAGTCATTTTTACTGCTTTAATTGGTGGTCTCAAGAGCACTCTTTTGACTTAAACTAATATGGTTTTGTGGTTAACACAAAATAGCCCAGTTATAATGGCAATGGATATGTTTCCCATCTCATGTTACCCTCAGAATACATGGATAATCAGAATCAACCCATGATGAATGCTTTTAAATAAAGAATAGCTTAATAAATTTAAAGCAGAGGGTATAATAATAGTAAAGCGTTTGATAACTCCACAAATTGTGCAGCTTTTTCAAATGCATTTTACAGTGATTACCCTGTTAAATTCCAAGCTAGATCCAAGAGAAATAATAATGAATACCCTTTAATAATCTCTATAATTTCTAATTTCCTAATATTGCTCCATAAAATGTATCTTGTGCATGGGACTTTTTTTCATCTGTTTAACCATGGACTCACTTTTGGTTTAATTATTTCTTAATTGATGCTATTAGTGATTTTTTTGAGCACTGTTGTCTTGGATAACCGCATTTATTTTTTATACATGGTATTTTCTATTGTTATGTGCAATATATTTAAGTGCTGCTATCCTCATATTTGTTTGAATTCACATATATGTACACATTTTGTTATGATGATTGACATCTTGTTATTTCACATATTAGTTAAATACTACATTTATTATAAATATTACATTTTTTTCCATAAAATGTGCTCTGTAACGATCTATTTTTTTCAGTAGCTATATTTTTTAGGGAAGGTGAAGGGCAAAGTATTAATGCCTTAGCAAAGATCTCCCCCTGTCCTCTTTATTCTTATTTTTTTCTGCACTAGGCTGATAGTGTTGCCGGATGTGATGGAGGAACCGCGAGGGAGTGCAGGAAGGTAAGTGTATGGGGGACGGCAGGGTCATGTGCAGAGACACTCTCAGGTCGCTTTGGCCTGCATGGGCAAGGTGACAGTGTCTCTTTAAGCACCAAGCACTACATTGTGACATAAGGGAGGAAGCACGCATTGTTTTAAAGGGCTTTAGTGATACATTGGGGAGGCAGCGTAAAAGCATGGAAACAGAGAGTGCTTTCTAGTATTTTATGCTTTCTACATCACATACTAAACATTAGACTTTGTCTTTCATACAGAGTGTACGATTAGTGAATTTTTTTACATTAACAAATCTGCTGGGCTGCTTTCTTGCAGAAGTTTGTGATCTCTAGTGATTGCACAAATACTATGCAAACCATAATTTAAGACTTCTGGAAGTGAAGACACTGAATGAAACCAGCATATGTTTCACTTGCTTTATTTCCTTGTTGGCAGTTATTGTATAATGAGGGCTGCAAGCAAACTACATGCAGCCAAAGTCATGTTTACATTGGCCTGAGCCTGTGATGACAGCTCCTTAAGCACAGGAAAAAAAAGGCAGAGGTAGGACGTTATAGAAAGGGAAGCACTAGCAAGGCCACTGTGGATTTTGCAAATGAGAACAATACCTATAGCCCTGGAGTTTAGACAGTTATGACTGTCTATTATCTCTGCTTCTTTTGAATTTTGATTGCATTTGATTGACGGTATGGATATGGCCATACACTGATTGAAATTCTGCCAGCTCAGCATCGACTGGACTAATTTCGATCAGTGTTTGGCTGTCCCTTCTTCACAAAAGGGGATCATTTGACTGGCTTCTGTCAAAGCGACATGTTGAAAAAAATGTTATCTATCAGTGGCTTCAGCCAATGGGCTGAAGTTGCCGATCAGTGTATTCAGTGTAGGGTCCCGTTGTCACTTTACAATGTTCCGGTGGGGAGGATTCCTCCGCCCTCCTAGTTTCTGTGGATGTAGAAATCTGTTAAATTTTTTGATTTTCAGTTAGCCCTCCTGCTGAACAAAAAAAAAAATAATAACCATCTATGGCCAGCCTGAAGAAGAAGTAGGGCAGAAGCTCTTTTGTTCTTACTTCTCCTTGGAATCACAGGAGTGCACTTTTTTCTGCACTCCTGTGATTTGCTTTCAGCTGACCATGTACTAAAGTCTGCTGTTGGCTGACATCACAGAGCCAGTCGAGGGTCAAGAGGATCCCGACTTTAAAGTAGGGATCCACCCAGATGCCTGGACCAGCACCTGGCTCAGCCTATCAGCGAGCTGCTGAGAGGCTGAGTCAGCCACTTCTACTCCCTCCACAACTTGGTGCTCCAGTGATAGCTAGAGGGGCAGAGCAGAAAACCAGTGACTGACAGTCATCCATTCTCTGCTCACTGAAGACCGAGAACTGAGCAAACATTAGTCTTTGACTGCTCAGTTCTCAGTCTTAGAAGCAGCGAGGGACAAGTGCAGTAGCTGACCGATGATGCATCCACCTAGATAAGTATGACTGTTTTTTTTAATCACATACTTCTCTTTCAAGCCCAATTTGTCTTCTTGGTCAAACCAGCCAGCCTTCCACTGCAGTCAGAGTATTCAGGAGAGTCCATGAAGTTTGTAGCAATGCTATAGACAATTCAAGAATGTCACTTTAATGACAGGCCTCATGCAAAAGCTCAAGTTCATCTTCCCTTAGGCAATTTTGCACAGCTGCTTGATAGTCAGTATGACCAATCCTGGTAATCTGTCAACTCAATTACCAGTCAAAATGTGTTAAGTATGCGTGCTACACGGTTTGCTTGGCTTCACTGCTTTCTGAGTCACTGACCTGGAACAAGCATAGAGGGAATTTTGACACTTTTTGTGTTCCAGGTTTTCTACTAGAATGTCCTAAAACAGACACCCAAACAACAAGCATTTTCAGAAAGAAGCCCACAATGACAGCCCCTGTACTCCTCTAATGACAGGGGTGCTTAAAAATACATTTGACAGAGATATTTTCATATTATCAGTGTGCATAACTTTTGACTTACCAGAAAAATCTATTTCCTGAGTACAGTCCAGGGCGCAGCCTACCTTAAGGTGACTGGACATTGGCAAAAAAGAAAGGCTGCGGGAAGATCCCCCTACATAACCCATCCCACTCCCAGCTTGCCTCAGTTTTGTAGCAAGCAATAGGGAGATCATAGGAACAGAGGTCCAGGTCCTGTATCCTGTAATTTGCTGGCAGGTCAAAATATCTATTTAACTGATTGTACAGTACAGGATGCCGATGCAGGCTTCTTTAAAATCATGATGACTGGGCTGTCCAAAATCGGTCTAACAATGTCAACATGCCTACACAGCAATCAGACAAATAAGGGCTTGAAAGATTTAGAGAGTAGCTTGTAGCACCTTACAGTTGAAACTGGCATCAGAAGAGGCCTGAACATTCATCAGCTAGAACAGTGGTTCTCAACTCCGGTCCTCAGGACCCACTAGCAGGCCAGAATTTAAGTATTACCTTGGGGAGATGTGGACTAGAATACTGCAATCACCTGTGATGTGTTTCAGTTATCCTGCAAACCTGGCCTGTTAGTGGGTCCAGAGGACCGGAGTTGAGAACCACTAAGCTAGAATCTAACAAATGTGTAAACAGAGGCCCAGATGGCAGCCTTGCATATCCTAAGGAAGAGATGCCTATTGCTGAAAAGCCCATGAGGAACCAACAGACTTTAAATGTGCTCTATCAGGGAGAAACCCTAGGAGTGGGATGGATTATATAGGGGGAGGTCCTTGAAGACCTTTTTTGCTGTGTCTAATCACCTGAAGGTAGCTGCGTATAACCCAGTAGTAACAAATTATAGAAGCCTGTGTTCTGTACTCAGGAAATTTTCTTTGATACTTTTCAGCTTGCATTATTAAATATTCCTCACAAATTCAGAAAAGATTTCCTTACACTTACATCAATTGAGCATCCAATGAGTGAGCCCCTTTCAAAAGCTTTTTTCATGATTTTGAACATGTCTTTTGGTGCATCCCTAATTTCGTAAAATTCAGTAACTCCACCCGTGAAGTCCTCCATGGCTTCTGTAGTGTTTCCACCTTTAAGTGCCTCATAAGATCCATGTAACCTAAAAAGGACACACTGTACTAAAAGTATGAATAACTAAAAACATACATACAGACATTGGTGTATTTATAGTGAAACAGAATTCCTTTAGTCAAGAATCTGAGTTTTAAAGCTCACTCAGTAAAAAAGTAAAACAATGCTATGACTGGTAGCACTAGAAAGGAGAAGCAAACATGTGATGATCTTACTGCACAACATACCACGAAGGTCAAAAGGGGAAAGAGGTGGGACTCTTGGTGATGCCAGAGAGGTCAAATAATTTGCTCATAGAGTGATAAAATTTACAAATTTATTGACATAGCAGGTTAAAAAAATCCCCAACACAGGGAGTATACAAACGTGACCAAATCCACATAATGCCGAAAAGCATGACATATGGATTGCTGACACACATCGAAAGGACCAATCTCAAGACTTGTCGTCCAGAACAAGTAGCCCGGTGTCTCAGATTAAGTGGAAGTCACTTCCCCTTAAACCACGCAGCAAGGGAGATCTCTTTGGCGCCAAAAAACAATCCGGGATTGACCCAATTCAGTCATATGAAAGGGCCTCTCCCGCATTTAGAAACACTTAATTCACAGTGTTGTTTGTTCCATGTGCGTAGTACCTGGCTGGACATTGCATACATTGACCATCAATATTGGTAAGAATGAATGCTATCTGTACCCCCTGCTCTTTTTGTATGTTTTAAACCCACTTATGGCATCTCTACTGCATGATTGGGTGATTTTTTGACTGGTTAAAACTTGGTTTCAGGGAGCGTTCACTCTCTTTGGGAGAAGCCAGGACTGGTTGTCTCTCCTTATGCCTTCATAGAGGCTTCTAGCTTACCTTGCCTGCCTTGCTGACTCATGTACAAATCAGTTTGGGGTCTTCAAATGCAGGTATGTCACAATACTTTTTGAAAAAAAAATTTCTACAAACTCTTTGAACCAATTATATTTTTCCCTAGCATTTAGAGTGCATGGAATCACAAATACAATTCCTTTTTTGGTGTATCACTATTATTATTATTATTATTATTATTATTCTCTTGGAATGCATTTAGCCCCGGCTGCCACTTTCATGTCCCTTGTTTTCAGGGCCCAGCACTGCAGACCAAGACTGACCTGACTTGGTCCCATCCAGTGAAGGGATAACCAACATAAATCACTCAGCCTGCTGTGTATGTAATATTGCTTACTCCCTTAAACATTGATTCTTGTTTCTTTTTGTACATGCATATTATCTAATTGTTTGTTGTAATTGTAGAAAACCCAGCTTGCATTTTAAGTCCACCAATCCCCTGAAGAAGACTGCTCCACACCAAATGTGACAAGTCTTGGGATTGCTCCTTTCGATGTGTGTCAGCAATGTATAGTTCACGCTATCCTGCATTATGTGGGTTTGGTCATGTTTGTATAGTCCCTGCGTTGCAGATTTTTTAACCTGCTATGTCAATAAATTTGTATATTTTATCACACTATGTGCAAATTTGTAAAACTAAAATGTTAAAACCCGCGCTATAGATATAAATAAAAGTGTATGTTCTGAAGCTGCTACTCACTTAGGTAAAAACCAAGAATTACTAAAATCAATCAAAAGGCAGCACTAGCAGGTATATAAAAATATATATAATGGTGAATATTATTAAATAAATCCGTGCATAGTATGGTCAAAAATTGCAAAATTCATACATAATAAAGTGCATAGTGTGATCAATAAATACAAAATTCATATATATTAAAGTGCATATAATAAAGTGCAATCATATAATGTCCATAGTGCAAACAAATGCAGTAGTGCAAAAAAGATATATTTTTTTGAATTAAAGTGCAGTCCAAAATGAATGGTTCCCTTGACAGGAACTAAGGTGCTGAAAAAGTGCTCAAGTAATCAGGATCAGTAATCCACATAAGTGCCAAAGTGCTCTCAGGAAGGAACCCCCCCTATGGGGATGCACTCACCAGATCAAGGATAAAGACAAGCCTTAAACTAAGACAATATCCCCTGGATGGATGTATGGATCCAGCACAGCCTCCAAAATATCTCTGTATTAGCTCCTCTCCACTTTCTTTTCTCATCAGCAATATATAGCAGCCTTGTGACTTCTATTAGTCCCTAATAGTGTTGAGCGAACACGGACTGTATTATTCGTGTTCGTACCGAATAATTGGATTTTTTGTACCCGAACACGGACACGGACACTTTACTGTATGTTCGGGTAAAAATCCGTGTTCGGTCGTTTTATTTCCGGGTTTTGCATGCTTTGGCGCTCTTTTCATGGCGGGCTTTCAACAGCCAATCAACAATCGTTTAACTGGTGTGCCTTAAGCCATCCCAGCCATGCCTGCAAATGTCTCAGTAGCTGTGATTGGCCGTCTGAAGCATGTGACCAAGTCTTTATAAGTTCGAGGCAGCCGCAGCGGCGTCATTATGCTGCTTAGATTCAGGGACAGAGCACACATCAACGTGCTGGCTGCTGATTAGGGAAAGATAGGCAGGAAAAAACCATTTGTGTCCGGATAGAATTGAGGGACAGGTCGGAGTGTTTAGGCAGGGCGAGTTGTAGGCATTTTAGGGATAGAGTCTGCTGAATTATATAGGGTCAGTGTCTTCTACAAACTACAATCGATATTGCTGTGTGGGGGGTGGGGTGAATCTGCACTCAATCCTGATCTACGATCTCTTCTCAATCCTGTTAGGGACAGAGTCTGCTGAATTTTAGGGAAACTGTGTTCTACAAACTACAATCGATATTGCTGTGTGGGGGGTGGGGTGAATCTGCACTCAATCCTGATCTACGATCTCTTCTCAATCCTGTTAGGGACAGAGTCTGCTGAATTTTAGGGAAACTGTGTTCTACAAACTACAATCGATATTGCTGTGTGGGGGGTGGGGTGAATCTGCACTCAATCCTGATCTACGATCTCTTCTCAATCCTGTTAGGGACAGAGTCTGCTGAATTTTAGGGAAACTGTGTTCTACAAACTACAATCGATATTGCTGTGTGGTGTGGGATTGGAGATAGGCAGGTGTCAGTGATCCACATCCATTTTTCTGTGTGTGAGCTGCAGTGAACACAATCTTTTTGGGCTGCAGTGAACACAATCTTTTTGGGCTGCAGTGAACACAATCTTTTTGGGCTGCAGTGAACACAATCTTTTTGGGCTGCAGTGAACACAATCTTTTTGGGCTGCAGTGAACACAATCTTTTTGGGGTGCAGTGAACAAAATCTTTTTGGGGTGCAGTGAACACAATCCTTTTTGGTGTGCAGTGAACACAATCTTTGTGGGGTGCAGTGAACAAAATCCTTTGTGGGGTGCAGTGAACACAATCTTTTTGGGGTGCAGTGAACAAAATCCTTTTTGGGGTGCAGTGAACAACATCCTTTTTGGGGTGCAGTGAACACAATCTTTTTGGGGTGCAGTGAACAAAATCCTTTGTGGGGTGCAGTGAACACAATCTTTTTGGGGTGCAGTGAACACAATCTTTTTGGGGTGGAGTGAACAACATCCTTTTTGGGGTGCAGTGAACAAAATCCTTTTTGGGGTGCAGTGAACAAAATCATTTTTGGGGTGCAGTGAACACAATCTTTTTGGGGTGCAGTGAACACAATCTTTGTGGGGTGCAGTGAACACAATCTTTTTGGGGTGGAGTGAACAACATCCTTTTTGGGGTGCAGTGAACAACATCCTTTTTGGGGTGCAGTGAACACAATCTTTTTGGGGTGCAGTGAACACAATCTTTGTGGGGTACAGTGAACAGAATCTTTGTGGGGTGCAGTGAACACAATCTTTGGGGGGTACAGTGAACACAATCTTTGTGAGGTGCAGTGAACACAATCTTTGTGGGGTGCAGTGAACACAATCATTGTGGGGTGCAGTGAACTCAATCTTTGTGGGGTACAGTGAACACAATCTCATACTGAAGGTTTGAGGGTGCTGCCTGTTCCATACTCCCCCTACTCCTCATCTAGCCTTTTAGGGGTACAAACAATAGTAATTGGGGCCTAGTGTGGTTGTGTACGTGTGATATACATACACTTTTTTGGGATCATATTTTCTATTCCGCTATTTAATCAAAAACCTTTGGGGATCAGTTAAATTGGGGGATAGTCTGTGTTGGTACGTGTGAGAGAGATCCACCTTTCCAAGTTGTTGGGGTTCATCTCATACTTCTGAAGGTTTGAGGGTGCTGCCTGTTCCATACTCCCCCCTACTCCTAGCCTTTTAGGGGTACAAACAATAGTAATTGGGGCCTAGTGTGGTTGTGTACGTGTGATATACATACACTTTTTTGGGATCATATTTTCTATTCCGCTATTTAATCAAAAACCTCTGGGGATCAGTTAAATTGGGGGATAGTCTGTGTTGGTACGTGTGAGAGAGATCCACCTTTCCAAGTTGTTGGGGTTCATCTCATACTTCTGAAGGTTTGAGGGTGCTGCCTGTTCCATACTCCCCCTACTCCTAGCCTTTTAGGGGTACAAACAATAGTAATTGGGGCCTAGTGTGGTTGTGTACGTGTGATATACATACACTTTTTTGGGATCATATTTTCTATTCCGCTATTTAATCAAAAACCTCTGGGGATCAGTTAAATTGGGGGATAGTCTGTGTTGGTACGTGTGAGAGAGATCCACCTTTCCAAGTTGTTGGGGTTCATCTCATACTTCTGAAGGTTTGAGGGTGCTGCCTGTTCCATACTCCCCCTACTCCTAGCCTTTTAGGGGTACAAACAATAGTAATTGGGGCCTAGTGTGGTTGTGTACGTGTGATATACATACACTTTTTTGGGATCATATTTTCTATTCCGCTATTTAATCAAAAACCTCTGGGGATCAGTTAAATTGGGGGATAGTCTGTGTTGGTACGTGTGAGAGAGATCCACCTTTCCAAGTTGTTGGGGTTCATCTCATACTTCTGAAGGTTTGAGGGTGCTGCCTGTTCCATACTCCCCCTACTCCTAGCCTTTTAGGGGTACAAACAATAGTAATTGGGGCCTAGTGTGGTTGTGTACGTGTGATATACATACACTTTTTTGGGATCATATTTTCTATTCCGCTATTTAATCAAAAACCTTTGGGGATCAGTTAAATTGGGGGATAGTCTGTGTTGGTACGTGTGAGAGAGATCCACCTTTCCAAGTTGTTGGGGTTCATCTCATACTTCTGAAGGTTTGAGGGTGCTGCCTGTTCCATACTCCCCCTACTCCTAGCCTTTTAGGGGTACAAACAATAGTAATTGGGGCCTAGTGTGGTTGTGTACGTGTGATATACATACACTTTTTTGGGATCATATTTTCTATTCCGCTATTTAATCAAAAACCTCTGGGGATCAGTTAAATTGGGGGATAGTCTGTGTTGGTACGTGTGAGAGAGATCCACCTTTCCAAGTTGTTGGGGTTCATCTCATACTTCTGAAGGTTTGAGGGTGCTGCCTGTTCCATACTCCCCCCTACTCCTAGCCTTTTAGGGGTACAAACAATAGTAATTGGGGCCTAGTGTGGTTGTGTACGTGTGATATACATACACTTTTTTGGGATCATATTTTCTATTCCGCTATTTAATCAAAAACCTCTGGGGATCAGTTAAATTGGGGGATAGTCTGTGTTGGTACGTGTGAGAGAGATCCACCTTTCCAAGTTGTTGGGGTTCATCTCATACTTCTGAAGGTTTGAGGGTGCTGCCTGTTCCATACTCCCCCCTACTCCTAGCCTTTTAGGGGTACAAACAATAGTAATTGGGGCCTAGTGTGGTTGTGTACGTGTGATATACATACACTTTTTTGGGATCATATTTTCTATTCCGCTATTTAATCAAAAACCTCTGGGGATCAGTTAAATTGGGGGATAGTCTGTGTTGGTACGTGTGAGAGAGATCCACCTTTCCAAGTTGTTGGGGTTCATCTCATACTTCTGAAGGTTTGAGGGTGCTGCCTGTTCCATACTCCCCCTACTCCTAGCCTTTTAGGGGTACAAACAATAGTAATTGGGGCCTAGTGTGGTTGTGTACGTGTGATATACATACACTTTTTTGGGATCATATTTTCTATTCCGCTATTTAATCAAAAACCTCTGGGGATCAGTTAAATTGGGGGATAGTCTGTGTTGGTACGTGTGAGAGAGATCCACCTTTCCAAGTTGTTGGGGTTCATCTCATACTTCTGAAGGTTTGAGGGTGCTGCCTGTTCCATACTCCCCCTACTCCTAGCCTTTTAGGGGTACAAACAATAGTAATTGGGGCCTAGTGTGGTTGTGTACGTGTGATATACATACACTTTTTTGGGATCATATTTTCTATTCCGCTATTTAATCAAAAACCTCTGGGGATCAGTTAAATTGGGGGATAGTCTGTGTTGGTACGTGTGAGAGAGATCCACCTTTCCAAGTTGTTGGGGTTCATCTCATACTTCTGAAGGTTTGAGGGTGCTGCCTGTTCCATACTCCCCCTACTCCTAGCCTTTTAGGGGTACAAACAATAGTAATTGGGGCCTAGTGTGGTTGTGTACGTGTGATATACATACACTTTTTTGGGATCATATTTTCTATTCCGCTATTTAATCAAAAACCTTTGGGGATCAGTTAAATTGGGGGATAGTCTGTGTTGGTACGTGTGAGAGAGATCCACCTTTCCAAGTTGTTGGGGTTCATCTCATACTTCTGAAGGTTTGAGGGTGCTGCCTGTTCCATACTCCCCCCTACTCCTAGCCTTTTAGGGGTACAAACAATAGTAATTGGGGCCTAGTGTGGTTGTGTACGTGTGATATACATACACTTTTTTGGGATCATATTTTCTATTCCGCTATTTAATCAAAAACCTCTGGGGATCAGTTAAATTGGGGGATAGTCTGTGTTGGTACGTGTGAGAGAGATCCACCTTTCCAAGTTGTTGGGGTTCATCTCATACTTCTGAAGGTTTGAGGGTGCTGCCTGTTCCATACTCCCCCCTACTCCTAGCCTTTTAGGGGTACAAACAATAGTAATTGGGGCCTAGTGTGGTTGTGTACGTGTGATATACATACACTTTTTTGGGATCATATTTTCTATTCCGCTATTTAATCAAAAACCTCTGGGGATCAGTTAAATTGGGGGATAGTCTGTGTTGGTACGTGTGAGAGAGATCCACCTTTCCAAGTTGTTGGGGTTCATCTCATACTTCTGAAGGTTTGAGGGTGCTGCCTGTTCCATACTCCCCCTACTCCTAGCCTTTTAGGGGTACAAACAATAGTAATTGGGGCCTAGTGTGGTTGTGTACGTGTGATATACATACACTTTTTTGGGATCATATTTTCTATTCCGCTATTTAATCAAAAACCTTTGGGGATCAGTTAAATTGGGGGATAGTCTGTGTTGGTACGTGTGAGAGAGATCCACCTTTCCAAGTTGTTGGGGTTCATCTCATACTTCTGAAGGTTTGAGGGTGCTGCCTGTTCCATACTCCCCCTACTCCTAGCCTTTTAGGGGTACAAACAATAGTAATTGGGGCCTAGTGTGGTTGTGTACGTGTGATATACATACACTTTTTTGGGATCATATTTTCTATTCCGCTATTTAATCAAAAACCTCTGGGGATCAGTTAAATTGGGGGATAGTCTGTGTTGGTACGTGTGAGAGAGATCCACCTTTCCAAGTTGTTGGGGTTCATCTCATACTTCTGAAGGTTTGAGGGTGCTGCCTGTTCCATACTCCCCCCTACTCCTAGCCTTTTAGGGGTACAAACAATAGTAATTGGGGCCTAGTGTGGTTGTGTACGTGTGATATACATACACTTTTTTGGGATCATATTTTCTATTCCGCTATTTAATCAAAAACCTTTGGGGATCAGTTAAATTGGGGGATAGTCTGTGTTGGTACGTGTGAGAGAGATCCACCTTTCCAAGTTGTTGGGGTTCATCTCATACTTCTGAAGGTTTGAGGGTGCTGCCTGTTCCATACTCCCCCTACTCCTCATCTAGCCTTTTAGGGGTACAAACAATAGTAATTGGGGCCTAGTGTGGTTGTGTACGTGCGAGATACATACACTTTTTTTGATCATATTTCCTATTCCGCTATTCAATAAAAACCTTTGAGGATCAATTGAATTGCGGGATAGTCTGTGTCGGTACGTGTGAGAGAGATCCACCTTTCCAAGTTGTTGGGGTTCATCTCATACTTCTGAAGGTTTGAGGGTGCTGCCTGTTCCATACCCCCCCTACTCCTCATCTAGCCTTTTAGGGGTACAAACAATAGTAATTGGGGCCTAGTGTGGTTGTGTACGTGCGAGATACATACACTTTTTTTGATCATATTTCCTATTCCGCTATTCAATAAAAACCTTTGAGGATCAATTGAATTGCGGGATAGTCTGTGTCGGTACGTGTGAGAGAGATCCACCTTTCCAAGTTGTTGGGGTTCATCTCATACTTCTGAAGGTTTGAGGGTGCTGCCTGTTCCATACCCCCCCTACTCCTCATCTAGCCTTTTAGGGGTACAAACAATAGTAATTGGGGCCTAGTGTGGTTGTGTACGTGCGAGATACATACACTTTTTTTGATCATATTTCCTATTCCGCTATTCAATAAAAACCTTTGGGGATCAATTAAATTGCGGGATAGTCTGTGTCGGTACGTGTGAGATCCACCTTTCCAAGTTTTTGGGGTTCATCTCATACTTCTGAAGCTTTGAGGGTGCTGCCTGTTCCATACTCCTCCTCCTCCTCATCCATCCTTTTAGGTGTACAAACAATAGTAATTGGGGCCTAGTGTGCTTCTGTACGTGTGAGATACATACACATTTTTTGATCATATTTCCTATTCCGCTATTCAATAAAAACCTTTGGGGATCAATTAAATTGCGGAATAGTCTGTGTCGGTACGTGTGAGATCCACCTTTCCAAGTTTTTGGGGTTCATCTCATACTTCTGAAGCTTTGAGGGTGCTGCCTGTTCCATACTCCTCCTCCTCCTCATCCATCCTTTTAGGTGTACAAACAATAGTAATTGGGGCCTAGTGTGCTTCTGTACGTGTGAGATACATACACATTTTTTGATCATATTTCCTATTCCGCTATTCAATAAAAACCTTTGGGGATCAATTAAATTGCGGAATAGTCTGTGTCGGTACGTGTGAGATCCACCTTTCCAAGTTTTTGGGGTTCATCTCATACTTCTGAAGCTTTGAGGGTGCTGCCTGTTCCATACTCCTCCTCCTCCTCATCCATCCTTTTAGGTGTACAAACAATAGTAATTGGGGCCTAGTGTGCTTCTGTACGTGTGAGATACATACACATTTTTTGATCATATTTCCTATTCCGCTATTCAATAAAAACCTTTGGGGATCAATTAAATTGCGGGATAGTCTGTGTCGGTACGTGTGAGATCCACCTTTCCAAGTTTTTGGGGTTCATCTCATACTTCTGAAGCTTTGAGGGTGCTGCCTGTTCCATACTCCTCCTCCTCCTCATCCATCCTTTTAGGTGTACAAACAATAGTAATTGGGGCCTAGTGTGCTTCTGTACGTGTGAGATACATACACATTTTTTGATCATATTTCCTATTCCGCTATTCAATAAAAACCTTTGGGGATCAATTAAATTGCGGAATAGTCTGTGTCGGTACGTGTGAGATCCACCTTTCCAAGTTTTTGGGGTTCATCTCATACTTCTGAAGCTTTGAGGGTGCTGCCTGTTCCATACTCCTCCTCCTCCTCATCCATCCTTTTAGGTGTACAAACAATAGTAATTGGGGCCTAGTGTGTTTCTGTACGTGTGAGATACATACACTTTTTTTGATCATATTTCCTATTCCGCTATTCAATAAAAACCTTTGGGGATCAATTGAATTGCGGGATAGTCTGTGTCGGTACGTGTGAGAGAGATCCACCTTTCCAAGTTGTTGGGGTTCATCTCATACTTCTGAAGGTTTGAGGGTGCTGCCTGTTCCATACCCCCCCTACTCCTCATCTAGCCTTTTAGGGGTACAAACAATAGTAATTGGGGCCTAGTGTGGTTGTGTACGTGCGAGATACATACACTTTTTTTGATCATATTTCCTATTCCGCTATTCAATAAAAACCTTTGAGGATCAATTGAATTGCGGGATAGTCTGTGTCGGTACGTGTGAGAGAGATCCACCTTTCCAAGTTGTTGGGGTTCATCTCATACTTCTGAAGGTTTGAGGGTGCTGCCTGTTCCATACTCCCCCTACTCCTCATCTAGCCTTTTAGGGGTACAAACAATAGTAATTGGGGCCTAGTGTGGTTGTGTACGTGTGATATACATACACTTTTTTTGGATCATATTTTCTATTCCGCTATTCAATAAAAACCTTTCTAGGGCAAGATCTTAAATTACAGAAATATGAGGAGACCGTCAAATAAGGGCCGTGGCCTGGGTCGTGGTGCTGCTGGTAGAGCTCCTGTTGCAAGGAGAGGACATGGTCGATCTGTGCCAGCTACACGCACAAGTGAAACACCTTCCTCAAGTGTGAGTAGGCGACAGAACCTGCATCAGTATTTGGTAGGGCATCAAACGCCCCTAGAAGTGATGAGGCCAGAACAAGTTGAGGCGATAGTAGATTGGTTTGCTGCTGACAGTGCCTCCAGTTCCTTCACATTGTCTCCCACCCAGTCTACTGCAGAAAGGTCAGAGTTGGCACCTGCAGCCAATGTCCAACCGTCTTTCACCTCACCCCCTTGCAAATCAGGCCAGCAGTCTGAGCCCCAAGCCATACAGCAGTCTCTTATTCTTTTTGAGGACTCTGTCAGCAGGGTTTCCAAGGGCCATCCACCTAGCCCTGCCCCAGAAGTGGAAGAGATTGAGTGCAGCGATGCCCAACCACTTATTCCTCAAGATGAGTACATGCAAGGATCATCGCAGCACGTCTCCGATGATGACGAAACGCAGGTGCCAACTGCTGCGGCGTTCAGCATTGTGGAGACCGACAAGGAGGGCAGGGGTGAAGACTGGGTGGAAGATGATGTGGAGGACGATGAGGTCCTCGACCCCACATGGAATGAACGTCATGCAGGTGAACTGAGTAGTTTGGAGGAAGAGGCGGTGGTCGCACAGAGCCACCAGCACAGCAGAAGAGGGAGCAGGGTGCAGAAGCGGAGCGGCCGTGCCCTAGACACTACGCCCGCTACTGCCCAACGCAGCAAGGGAACGAGCGCACCAAAGTCAGCTCAAAGGAGTTCTCTAGCGTGGAAGTTCTTTAGAAAATGTGCTGATGACAGGACACGAGTGGTTTGCACCCTGTGCAATCAGAGCTTGAAGCGAGGCATGAACCTTCTCAACCTGAGCACAACCTGCATGATCAGGCATCTAAGTGCAAAGCACGAGCTGCAGTGGAGTACACACCTTCAAAACCAAGAAACGTCTCTGGCTCATCCTGCTTCCTCTTCTGCTGCAGTCTCGGCCGCTCCAGCCACATCTGTAGTGATACCGGCACCTGCCACCCCGCAAACAGACGATCTGTCAGCAACACCACCACCTGGGTCACCAACAACCATCTCCACAATGTCCCGTGGAAGCGTTCAGCTTTCCATCTCCCAAACACTTGAGAGGAAGAGGAAGTACCCCCCTACCCACCCGCGATCCCTGGCCCTGAATGCCAGCATTTCAAAATTATTGGCCTTTGAAATGCTGTCATTCCGTCTGGTGGAGACGCACAGTTTTAAAAACCTTATGTCGGTGGCTGTCCCACAGTACGTCGTGCCCAGCCGCCACTACTTTTCCAGGCAAGCCATCCCTTCCCTGCACAACCAAGTGGGGGAAAAAATCAGGTGTGCACTGCGCAACGCCATCTGTGCCAAGGTCCACCTAACTACGGATACGTGGACCAGTAAGCACGGTCAGGGGCGTTATATCTCCCTAACGGCACACTGGGTAAATGCAGTGGCGGATGGGCCTGAGGCGGATAGCAATTTGGCGCATGTCCTTCCACCACCGAGGATTGCAGGGCGCTTCAGTTTGCCTCCTGTTCCTAACTCCTCCTACTCCGCTTCCTCATCCTCTACCGCCTCCTCATCCGGACAGCGTAACACCTTCACCACCAACTTCAGCACGGCCAGGGGTAAACGACAGCAGGCAGTTTTACAACTTGCCTGTTTGGGGGACAAACCACACACCGCGCAGGAGTTGTGGAGGAGCATGGAACAGCAGACAAATGAGTGGTTGCTGCCAGCGAGCCTCAAGCCCGGCCTGGTGGTGTGCGATAACGGGCGAAATCTCATAGCAGCTCTGGGCCTAGCCGGTTTGACGCACATCCCTTGCCTGGCGCATGTGCTGAATTTGGTGGTGCAGAGGTTCCTTAAAAACTACCCCGATATGTCAGAGCTGCTGCAGAAAGTGCGGGCCGTTTGTGCGCACTTTCGGCGTTCTCACCCTGCTGCTGCTCGCCTGGCAGCGCTGCAGCGTAACTTCGGCCTTCCCGCTCACCGCCTCATATGTGACGTGCCCACAAGGTGGAACTCCACCTTGCACATGCTGGAAAGACTGTGCGAGCAGCAGCAGGCCATAGTGGAGTTTCAGCTGCAGCACGCACGCGTGAGTCGCTCTGCGGAACAGCACCACTTCACCACCAATAACTGGGCCTCCATGCGAGACCTGTGTGCCTTGTTGCGCTGTTTTGAGTACTCCACCAACATGGCCAGTGGCAATGACGCCGTTCTCAGCTTAACTATCCCACTTCTATGCCTCCTTGAAAAAACAATTCGGGCGATGATGGAAGAGGATGTGGCACAGGATGAGGAGGAGGAGGAGGATGAAGAGGTAACATTTCCAAGGCTTTCAGGGCAGTCATTCGCAAGGGGCTCCGAGGGTGGGTTCCTGCACACGCAAACGCCAGGGACGCAATTGTCCAGCAGGGGCACAGTTCTGGAGGATGAGGAGGATGAGGAGGAGGAGGAGCTGGAGGAGGAGATGGAACCATGTTCACAGCAGGGTGGCACCCAGGCCAGCTCATGGCCATCACTGGTGCGTGGCTGGGGGGATACAGAGGACACGGACCATACACCTCCCACAGAGGACAGCCTTTCGTTGCCTCTGGGCAGCCTGGCACACATGAGCGATTACATGCTGCAGTGTCTCCACAACGACCGCCGAGTTGCCCACATTCTAACTTGTGCTGATTACTGGGTGGCCACGCTGCTGGATCCCCGTTACAAGGACAACGTACCGTCCTTAATTCACTCACTGGAGCGCGATCGCAAGATGCGCGAGTACAAGCGCACGCTGGTAGAAGCCATGCTGCTGGCATTCCCATCTGACAGCGGGGCCACAGTGGAAGCACAAGGCAGAGGAGGAGGAGGAGGAGGTCGCCAACGCAACCAGGGCACCGCCAGCACCTCAGAAGGCAGGGTTAGCATGGCCGAAATGTGGAAAAGCTTTGTCAGCACGCCACAACAAACAGCAGCACCAGCAGCTCAGGTGGAACGTCTTAGCAGGAGGCAGCATTTTACCAACATGGTGGAGCAGTATGTGTGCACACGCCTACATGTAGTGAATGACGGGTCTGCCCCCTTCAACTTCTGGGTCTCCAAATTGGGCACATGGCCTGAGCTTGCCCTTTACGCCTTGGAGGTGCTGGCGTGCCCTGCAGCCAGTGTATTATCTGAACGGGTATTTAGCACGGCTGGGGGCGTTATAACAGACAAGCGCAGCCGCCTGTCCAGAGACAATGTGGACAAGCTCACGTTCATTAAAATGAACCAGGCATGGATCCCACGGGACTTTTCCGTACCTTATGCAGAATAGCAATGGATACCGACCTTACCCACCCATTGTTCCATTTTTGCTCTTTCTCACTCTTTTGGGGTGTACCCTCATTTAAAATTTGTGAAAAGAAGCAGTGTTGGCTACCTCGTCCTCCTCCTCAGGGCCAGATTAATGTAGGGTCTATTGGAGCTGCAGCTCCAGGCCCCTACCTTTTATATAGGCCCCGGGTTGGCCATATTCACTGTTACCGCTCTTCTGTCACTTGTAAACACAGAAGTCTGGCTTCTATGCTCGCTTCCCCAGGCAGCACCCTCAGAACCTCCCCACACAGCGTGAAGGCCGGACAAGGAGGGACAGTTGGCGATGCATGGATGTGTTTATGGGCTTCAGAGACAGCATCCCATGTTGAATTAGGCATGCATGGCTGCACCCTTCCTCCTCTGGGTGCATGGCAAGGCACGGCCCTAAGGCCCTTCAAAATCCTCAGCACCAAGCCCATGATGCTGTTAATCCGGCCCTGGTCCTCCTCCACCGCCGCTTCCACCTACACCGCCCATAGGTGTGCGCAGCCTATTGCATTAAGGTGTGCACCCCAAAGTTGAAATACACATGCATGTGTTTGCCAGCAGGGAGAGTAATGTATCGGGGCCATGTACCTGTAGGCAAGGAGAAATAGAGCAGAGCAGGTCCCAGGGAGATCTTTCCCATCTCCTCACTGGCAATGCTATGTGCCCTAGGTGATTAGGGTGTGCCCAGGCACACCCAGCACACCCTGTGCGCACGCCTATGTCACCGCCACATCCACCACCACCTCAACCTCCCTCCTACTCCATATGGGCCTCGTCCTTCAGAGATGAAGAAGAACATTGTTTTATTTTTCTGTTTTTTTTTGTTGTTTTAAGTTATTTCCCTATCCACATTTGTTTGCAGAGCACTTGCCATGCTCTTAATTACGTTTTGCTGCCATTTGCAGCACTCTAGCCCTTTCCTTTGGTGTTTTAGAGCCATTTTAGTGCCTTAAAGTTCGGGTCCCCATTGACTTCAATGGGGTTCGGTGTCCGGGAAAAGTTCGGTAAAAGTCCGGGACACGGACCCGGACTTTTTTTTAAAGTTCGGCCGAACCCGTCGAACACGGACATCTAGGTGTCCGCTCAACCCTAGTCCCTAATAAAGCTTGTATGAGAAGTTTTCATTCTCCCTGATCTTCTGTCTGGACAATGCTGATTGGCCCCGTGCTGATCACATGCACTCTCCAAAGAAAAAGAAAACTCTCTAGCAATACACACCAAACTGAGCATGTGCAGCCTGACTCATAATGCTATGTTCTATCATGAGATGGGTTGAAGTCAGTTCTTTAACATTAATGGACATTAATGGATATAATGGACATTATATGATTGCACTTTATTATATGCACTTTAATATATATGAATTTTGTATTTATTGATCACACTATGCACTTTATTATGTATGAATTTTGCAATTTTTTACCATACTATGCACGGATTTATTTAATAATATTCACCATTATATATATTTTTATATACCTGCTAGTGCTGCCTTTTGATTGATTTTACTATGTGCAAATTGTTTGACCTCTCTGGCATCACTAAGAGTCGCACCTCTTTCCCCTTTTGAACCTCCGTGGTATGTTGTGCAATAGTATTTTGGGACTGATGCCATTCAGGTGATCCAAATATACTTTTTGCTACAGAGCCACTAGCTAGATGTTTGTACATAATGTGATGATCTTATTATTGAGGAAACATTGTCTAGAAAGAGAGAGAGAGATAAAACAAAGTGAAAAGTTACTGAAACTGTCAACCGATGGATGAAAAACGGGCAAATGGAACACGCATGTTAAGGGCCCCTAAAACTAAAAAAAATAATATAATCACATAATTAAAATGTCCACCTATATACACTTCATTGTACCAAGTTGACACTAATTAGACGTGTCAAAATATAAACCATTTTATAATCCATTAAGCCCTATGTGTTAATGGCATAAGGGGTTAATTTTTCTACTTGCTCTGGTCCTGCCCATAGATACAGACTTGCTGGAAGTAAATAGTACAGTCCGGATCCATCAAAATGCTTGCACTGGCAGCTTGCTCAGCCTCTCAGCGACACTAAGAGAGCCTGTGCCAGCCACTTCTGCCCCCTCACCAGACCAGCACTCCAGGGAGTGCTGGAAGGGCAGAGCAGATGCTCTCTACTCACTGAAGACTGAGAACCGATCGCTCAGGTTCTCAGTATTAGAAACAGCGGGGACAGATGCAGCATCAGGTCTATGCTACATCCACCCAGTTAAGCATACTTCTTTTTTAAAGGTACTCACTTTGCATACGCTTTTTCCAGCAGTGCACTCCAGAACTCATTTCGTTGAGAAGACTTGGTGAATACTAACTGATTGTTAAATGTCGGCAGGCAGTCATCAATTACCACATCAATCCAGTCTCCATAGCGCCAAAACTACAAGAAAACAAGCAAAACATACTGTAGATACACTTACTGTATTTTAAAGCTTATTCAAACTCTTTTATTTCCATTTGTGTAAAAGCACATCTTGAGGGCTCCCCAATACCACCCTCATTTTCAGTCCTGGTTTAAAGACAAGTTATCTCAACCTTGTGGCAAAATATGAAGAGGCTGGCTCTGTGCAGGCCAGCCAAGTTCCTCCAACCCAAACTCGCTCATCCATGCCTTTATGGACCTTGCTTTGTGCACCGGTCCAAATCATTTGGTGCTGGGGGGATTATGGTGTGGGATTGTTTTTAAGGGATTGGACTTGGCCCCTTAGTTCCAGTGAAGGGAACTTATAAGGCGTCAGCATACTGAGACATTTTGGACAATTTCATGCTCCTAACTTTGTGGGAACAGTTTGGGGATGGCCCCTTCCTGTTCCAACATGACTGCGCACCAGTGCACAAACAAGGTCCATAAAGACATGAATGGGTGACTTTGGGGTGGAGGAACGTGAATGGCCTGCACAGAGCACTGACCTCAACTCAAAAGAACACCTTTGGGATGGATTCGAGCGGAGACCGCGGGCCAGGCCATCTTACCAACATCAGTGCCTGACCTCACATATGTGTTTCTGGAAGAATGGCCAAACATTGCCATAGACACACTCCTAAACCTTATAGACAGCCTTCCCAGAAGAGTTAAAGCTGTTTTAGCAGCAAAGGGTGGGCCAACTCAATATTGAACCCTATGGACTAAGACTGGGATGCCATGTGTTAGATGGACTAATAAATGAATATTAAAGTGATTGTAAAGGTAAATTAGAAAGAAAAAAACTGTCTATACTGTACTTACCTGCTCTGTGCAATGGAATTGCACAGAGCAGGTAAGTGAACTCCCTCTTTTTGGGTTCTCCGCCGGTGCTACTGGCTCCTTTCCTCTGTCCAGTGCCTTCATAGGAAGTTGCTTTCCATGGGGGCACTCGTGTGTGCTCACACCCGAGCCCTGCTGCTGTATCCATTGACACAGACAGCAGGACTGGGCCGGTGCCCTGATCCCTAGTCACTGGCTTTGATTGAGAGTACTGGGAGCCGATGGCTCTTGGTACGCCAGGAAAGCCAGCGAGACCTGGGAGAACGCATGCCAGGCGCTGGATTGAATGAGGGCTCAGGTAAAAAAAAAGTGTGGGTGAGAAGAAATGCTGACACCTAAACATTTTTTACCTTAATGCAAAGAATGCATTAAGGTAAAAAATGTTTCGGCTTTACCACCACTTTAAATGGACTTTACATATGTATCTATCAAAGTAAAGCCTTACTGCAGCTAACACTTTTTAAGCAGTTATAGAAACAGTTTTTTTCTGGTGCCAACATGGCAGCATACAGTACATGTGGTACTATTCCCACTTCCACCTACAGGACCAGTGCAAAGCTATAACCTGTTTACACCTACACAACACGGCAGCATACATATGGTAGCTTACTCAATTTCTTATATAATAGGATTTACTTAAAGTGTTTGTAAACCCTTACATATACCTAGTGAAATGATTGTCTTCGGGAAATACACAGAGATGAAACAAATCCTTCTACATACGTTGTACCTGTTTGTCTGTATCTTTCTCTTTTCTACATCTGTTCTCTTCTCTGTGTCTGTTCAGAATTTATAAAGCTTGTCTGAGCTGTCAGAAAAAAGTGGGCGGTGTGATGAAGTTACACTCTGCAAATCTCAGTGAGGAGAGCTCTGAGAGCTGATTGGATTAAAGGGACACCCCCCCTTCACACAGGAACAGAGCTGAGGCTCTCAATCATCTGGAGGTCCCTCCCCTGTCACCATTTTTCTCTTGCTGTCAGGAAAACTTGTCCGAAGTGATTCATACTGATAGCAGAGGAATGAAGCAGCAGACACATCAGTGCTCTTAATTGAGACAAGTACCCACTATGGAGCGATACACATATGCTTTGTTCATAATTAAAGTCTGAGGATTTCAAACACTTTAAGCTTCCCACACTGGTAGCTAGTTGTTGGTCTACCACATGTATGCTGCCAGGTTGGCACCACGAAAATGGAAAATTTTATTAAATACCTACCTTATTTTTCCTTTCCTGCCAGCAATCCATGGTGGAATAATAAATCCACCCAGTTTGTTCCTAGCTTGGTAAAGGGAATGGGCTGCTGTGTGGATGTGAACACTGTGGGCAGAAGGAATACTACCTCATGTAAGTTGCCATTGATTGGCACTAGTACGGGAAAATTAAAGTAGATGTTTGAGACAATTTTCCATTTTCTCCTGTTGGAATGAAAGTTTTAAGCAAATTATTATTAGATGACCATTGTAAGCACCCTGTCAGTATTAAATTGTTTGTCCCAACCCTCAAACAGCCACTTTTTCTGGACAGCTTGGTCTGTTAGGAAAAGCTGAAAAAACAGACTTACTGGCAAGATCACTAGGTGAAAAGAAGCCTCAAAGTTGTAGTAAAGTCTCTTTTTGGACTTGTACCCACAGGTAAGCCTATAATAAGGCTTACTTATAGGTACATTAAATACCTCCTAAACATGCACTGTTTAGGAGATATTCCCAATGGATGAAGCCAGTAACGTCACCGATGCATGTGCTCTGAAGGTCCAGCATACCATGAGCTCTGTGCTGCAGCCGATGGCTCCCGCGTGCATGGAGGTTTTCGTTCTAAGATAAGTATTTCAAAATGTGCTAGTATGCGATGCATAGTAGCACATTATGCCATTGCCTTTGCAGGGGATTTTATTTTTTATTTTGCCAGCCACAGTTTACTACCACTGTAAGAAGAAAAAATAATACAACCCCCACATCAAAGGACTGGTAAGCTAAAATATATTTAAGTTTTTGCTTTTGGGTTTAGATACGCTTTGAGCTCTGGGCTTTTGCTATTCTGTAATTTTATTTATTTATTTGAGACAGATACAGTATCTCACAAAAGTGAGTACACTCCCCGCTTTTTTGTAAAGCTCTGTGATGTCGTCATGGAGGAGTGGAAGAGAACTCCAGTGGCAACCTGTGAAGCTCTGGTGAACTCCATGCCCAAGAGCGTTAAGGCAGTGCTGGAAAATAATGGTGGCCACACAAAATATTGACACTTTGGGCCCAATTTAGACATTTTCACTTAGGGGTGTACTCACTTTTGTTGCCAGTGGTTTAGACATTAATGTCTGTGTGTTGAGTTATTTTGAGGGGGCAGCAAATTTACACTGTTATACAAGCTGTACACTCACCACTGTAGCAAAGTGTCATTTCTTCAGTGTTGTCACATGAAAAGATATAATATATTTACAAAAATGTGAGGGGATGTGTGTGAACCCCGACCCAGGGGTCGTGAGCCTGGACGCCGACACTTTCTTACCGCTACTGCTTCCTTTCTACTACCTATTTCTTCCCCCGTCTTTCATCCTCTCCTTCTCTCTCCTCTATCTCTATATCTCCTTCTCTCTCTTTCCTTTCTTAGGTTTGAACTGTTTGACATAATGCTATGGGTGTTAACGGACCACGGTTGGTCCTCAGTTTATAATTACCATGGCCTCTACCTCTACCAGGCATGCAGGTAGCATCCCTGTGGAATCGCAGATGGTGGACGCCTCCCCGGTTAGTCGTGGTGTAATGGGTTGGGGGTTGGGGGGCAGCTCTCCCCCTCGGGGCACAGTTAGTTTCCGCGGGGCCCCGGAGGGGGGGTGGCAGGGCCTGGGCCGGCCAATGTTGATGTAGTTGGCACGGGGGGGGGCTACACTTTTTTGCTAATGTTTATAATACTGTTCATCTATTTTAACTTCCATGTCAGCTGTTTGACTGGCTCCTTTTTGTTCTTTTGTTCCATGGTCATGGACTGATTGTATCTTTGTACCTTTGTGAAAATGAATACAAAAAAAGACATTGAAATCTAAAAAAATGTGAGGGGTGTACTCACTTTTGTGAGAGACTGTATGTCCTGTGATTGGAACAATGATTTCATGTATGGTTTGATGTGTGACAACCAGGTACCAACTCATTGCTGATGGTAGCTGGTCACCATTGATAATTATGTTTTACATTTACTGATTTTATCTTCACATATAAAATTTGAGGCTTGTAAAAAAAAATATTATTACCTGAAAATGAAATATCCCAGCATAGTTTTCAGTGAAGTTCTGTTCTGGAGGTATGACACGGAAAAGTAACTTTTCATTAAGGGTTAGACAAGCAATGGCAGCCAAAAACCAGCAGTCACCTATAGGGAAAAATAAGAACGGTTAGATGACTGCTCTTCCCTTCTTTATCCTGTATATACCAACAGTTACTTGTTGTTTAATCCATGACTGTATCATTCGACAGCAGCACATACTCAACTTCCACCTATTAAGATGACATTTGTGTGTGTTGTGGACTGCACAACACCGTCTTGGTTAACATATTCACATTACGTTAAACATGCTCACGCTGTGTCCAGGCTGTCACTCATAATCTGTAATATGAGGCATGGTAGGTTACAGGTGTCCAGTCACTGCAAATAGAAATCCCTGCCAGCGAAGCCACTAAAGCCAGCCATCGCACACATTCTCTGCATCTTGACAGCCCAATATATAAAGCCTCTCAGCGATCCCGAGTAACAGTATGTCCAACCATCTGATGTAAGGATAGGAAAGATTACTTTACTTGCTGCATGTGTCCTGTACTGACAGCTTTCACCTCCTATGATAGATGACAGTTTAATGCTTATCGGTGTATAGAAGACATAATTGTAGTAGCAAATTTGTTTTCTTTTTTTAATGCAACGGTTTTCTTTTCCTGTGTGACTTGAAATAGAACTTTTTTTTTTTTTCATTTAGGATAGAGTAAGGAAGGATTATGACCCCTGTTAGAGTTAATTTTTGCCCTCTTTGTCCCAATAGACAGATTTACAGATGTCCCAGAGCCCAAACAGGAAGTGGGAGTAAATCCCTGCAAATTAAGGAAATCTCTTGGGGACCCTCAAGCAATTAGAACTAGTGTCCCCCTTGGAAGATTTCCCCACTATAACT
The DNA here is from genome assembly GCF_965119305.1 of Pelophylax lessonae. NCBI lineage: Eukaryota > Metazoa > Chordata > Amphibia > Anura > Ranidae > Pelophylax > Pelophylax lessonae. The sequence goes on along the minus strand of NC_138780.1, from coordinate 123,337,921 downwards.
TTTGTGGGGACAACCCAAAATGTGGGATTTTCTTTTACTTTCACTTTCAATGATAAAAAGTGAACAGGGCAAATAGAGAAAGTAAATCTCCCTAACGAGGACAGCAAAAAAAACGGACTGACTGGTGTTCTAATCCCTCTCCACTCTATCCAAAACAAAAAATAAAAAAATGTAGTTTTTCTTTAAAGCCAAACTCCAGGATATTAGCAACCTATCTCTAACTATCTGCTGGTATGACAAAAAACAAACTATAAACATGCCCATTTTGTTTAAAGGGATAGTATACCTTTATCAAAAACTTCTTATGCAGCCAGAGGCATAACTAGAACCTTTAGGGCCCTGGTGCAAGAACCCCCCCTTCCATCGGGGCACGGATTCCAATTCTGGAGGGCGTCCGTGGACATCCTCCCAGAACCCTGCCTCTCGTGTACCCCTTGGGGTGCACATCCAGCTAAATACAGATCACGGTAAAGGGCCATTCGCATCGGTCTTTACCATGTGATCAGCTGATCACATGTAAACAGACTTGACGGTTATCGGCAGTCCTTTCCTCCCACGCTGTGTCTTTGTGAGGAAAGGAGAGCCGTTGACCGAGAAGACTGTCAGTACATTGTTTACACTGATAATCAGGGCACTTATCATCATTGCCCTGATTAACAGTGCTCATTAATGCTGCCTATCAGTGCCACCTATCAGTGCTCATCAATGCTGCCTATCAGTGTCCATCAGTGCTGCCTATCAGTGCCATCTATCAGTGCTCATCAATGTCGCCTATCAGTGCCACCTATCAGTGCTCATCAATGCTGCCTATCAGTGTCCATCAGTGCTGCCTATCAGTGCCCATCAGTGCTCATCAATGCCGCCTATCAGTGACACTTATCAGTGCTCATTAATGCAGCCAATCTGTGCACATCAGTGCCACTTATCAGTGTTCATCAATGCTGCCTATCAGTGCCACCTATCAATGCCTCCTAAGCAGGACTCAGAGCTGAAAGTGTCTCTCTCATACATCCTAGAGACTGCACTGACAGTTTGAACCTATACATAATATTACAGTTGGTAAACAAGATTTTTGTATAATGAGGTTTGGTCAACTTATAACATTTGGAGAGATTTACAAAAAACTCCTTAACTGGTTCAAAAATGACAGTAATGATAAAGAGTCTATTACCAGATTTCTCCTAGTAGAATAAAAATTAGCACAAGGGAAACATCAAATTAACTGTAAGTTACGCCCCTTGTGCTGATTTTTATGCTTTTTTTTTAAAGCTTAGACTAAATTAAAAAACCACTGCCCCTGAACATCAGTGGGGGGGTGGGGGGGGGGTGGGGGGCTTAACAAAACACTGCCACTGACCATCACTGGGGGAGGCTTAACTAAACACTGCCACTGACCATCACTGGGGGGAGGCTTAACAAAGTACTGCCACTGACCATCCCTGGGGGGGGGGGGGGGTTTAGCAAAGCACTGCCACTGACAATCACTGGGGGGAGGCTCACAAAGCACTGCCAAAGACCATCACTGGGGGGGGGGGGGTTAACAAAGCACTGCCACTGACCATCACTGGGGGGAGGCTTAACAAAGTACTGCCACTGACCATCACTGGGGGGGGGGGGGGTTAACAAAGCACTGCCACTGACCATCACTGGGGGAGGCTTAACAAAGCACTGCCGCTGACCATCACTGGGGGGGGAGGCTTAACAAAACACTGCCACTGACCATCACTGGGTGGAGGCTTAACAAAGCACTGCCACTGACCATCACTGGGGGGAGGCTTAACAAAACACTGTCACTGACCATCACTGGGGGGAGGCTTAGCAAAGCACTGCCACTGACCATGACTGGGGGAAGGATTAACAAAGCACTGCCACTGACCATCACTGGGGGGAAGCTTAACAAAGCACTGCCACTGACCATCACTGGGGGGAGGCTTAACAAAGCACTGCCACTCACCATCACGGGGTGGGGGGGTTAACAAGGCACTGCCACTGACCATCACTGGGGGGGGGGGTTAACAAAGCACTGCCACTGACCATTACTGGGGAGGAGAGTAATCAAAGCACTGCCACTGACCATCACTGGGGGGAGGCTTAACAAAGCACTGCCACTGACCATCACTGGGGGGAGGCTTAAAAAAAAAAATACTGCCACTGACCGTCACTGGAGGAGGTTTAAAAAACTCTGACACTGACCATCACTTTGGGGAGGCTTAACAAAACACTGCTGCTGACAATTACTGGGGGGAGCTTAAAAAACACTGCCATTGACCTCCACCACTTGAGGGACTTCCACTGACTACCAATTGGATTGGGCTTAAAAACACTGCCACTGAGCACCACTAGGGAAGAGGGGGCACAAAACTAAACTGACCACCACTTGGAGGGGGAGGTAAGCACTAGCAGTGATAACCAGGGGGAAGGGGGGTGGGATTACCAGTGGGGGGGATTAAACCCTATCACTGATCACCAGTGCGGGGGGTTAAATTCTAACACTGAGGGGTTGAAGGGGGTTATAAATAATGGCACTAATCACCAATACATTGAGGGTGTGAAGGGGTTAAAAACACTAATTACCATTGTGGGAAGAGTGTAAAAAAACCTGCAATGACCACCAATGCCACCATGTGGGGAGTTCAGGTTAAAAACTTTGCAGTAACCACCAATGCATTGGGAAGGGGATGGTGTGTATTAAAACACTGCCACTAACCACTGAGGGAAGTGGGGGGGAGGAGGAGTTAAATAGCTCTGTGGAACATCCGCTTTAAGTGCTCCTGACCCCCTGACATGCCACATTTGGCATGTCATTTTTTTTTGGGGGGGGAGGGGGTACTGCGTTTTAACAGGTCCCCGCTCCCACTTCCTCTCCGGCCTAGGCAGCTCGAGCAGAAGTTCTCCTCTCTTGCTCCGTCCCTGCAATCTTTTGGGACACGTCACAGGTCCCAGAAGACTGCCCGGTCACTAAGAAAGCGCAGCATGAATTGCGCATGTGCAGTGCGCACCCGGCTGTAAAGCCGCAAGCCTTCACAGCTGGGTGCCCGCACTTGTGATGTCGGCGCTGTGGGGAGAAGAGGGAGAGAACCGAGGCTCCGCCCACCGCATCGCTGGATAGTGGGACAGGTGAGTGTGTGTTTATTAAAAGTCAGCAGATACATTTTTTTGTAGCTGCTGACTTTAACCACTTAAGCCCCGGAAGATTTTACCCCCTTCCTGACCAGGGGGTATTTTGCGATTCGGCACTGCGTGACTTTAACGGACAATTGCGCGGTCGTGCGACGCTGTACCTAAACGAATTTGGCGTCCTTTTTTTCCCACAAACAGAGCTTTCTTTTGGTGGTATTTGATCACCTGTGCGATTTTTTGATCATGCGCTATAAACAAAAAAAGAGCGTACATTTTGCAAAAATAGCAATATTTTTCACTTTTTTTTATATGAAATTCCCCCAAAAAGAAATGTAAAAATCAAAATTTTTTAACATTTTCGGCCAATTTGTTTTATGCTACCTATGTTTGGTAAAAAAAATCACAAAAAGCGTATTTTGATTGGTTTGCTTAAAAGTTATCGCGTTTATTAACAAAGGGAAAGATTTTTGTCATTTTTGTTGTTTTTTTTTTAACGCGTAATGGCGGCGATCTGCGATTTTTTCTGCTGTACTGCGACATTGCGGCGGACAGATCGGACCCTTGACTGACATTTTTGACACTTTTGAGGTTACCAGTGACATTACTGCAGTAATCAGTGCTATATATATATGCACTGTTACTGCAAAAATACACTGGTAGTGAAGGGGTTAACTTTATTTGAGAGGGAGGGGCTGTGTGTGTCCCTAGGGGCGTGCTTTCTACTGTGATTGGCTGTGGCTTGAGCTGTAAGGACACTGATCAACGGATCTACATAGTAGATCCGTGTGATCAGTGTCTTTACATCGAGGAGAATGACAGGCAGCTTGTTTACACAAGCTGCCTGACTTTCTCCCTCTCCCCCGCCGATCGCAGAGTGGCCGGCGGACATCGGGTCCGCCGGTCACACGCGCGGGGGTTCCGTGATCACGCGGGAGCGGGAGCGCGCCTCCAGGGGCGCGCGCTTGCTCCCTAGACCCTCACAAGCAAGCGACGTAGCCCTACGTCACTTTGCCTGTGAGGGGCTGACCGCCGACGTAGATAGTCGTGCGGCGGTCGGCAAGTGGTTAAATAAACACAAAAACGGCTGGAACTCTGCTTTATTGCACTGCTATTGTGCTCCCCTTGGGAAGGGGCTGCAGTTGAGGACCCCTTTTATTTTCAAATTGACCACCACTGTTTTAGATATACTTTAATTCAAACCAAGGAGAAAACCAGCACTTATATGAACTTAGCAAAAATAAAAAGGAGTTGCGCTAATGAGTATAAATCACAGACCAACAATTTTAAAAAAAGCACTTGCACTTTTTTATTGCAGCAGGCAGCTCATATATTTAATTAATTTAATTAATATATCATATTTATCACTATTTATTTACCATAAACGCAAGGTTCACCAGTCTTATAAATCATAACAGTTCACATATGTTCAATTGCTTGAAGATGCAGGCATGTAAGATAACAACATAAGAACTGGTGAAAGTCCACAATAAGATACTTGAAAGCATAGGCATGCACACTTTGTAGGTTATCCACCCAGGTGTTTACTCAGCTCAAACAAGTGTGAGTTCCCAATCACCACAAACTGCTTCTTACCAGATAATGGTGGGATTAACGCAGCAAGTGGTTAAGGACCACTACAGCCTTTCTCCCGAACTATGCAGCTCCAGAGGCTTCCAATCCAATTGTTATGGGTAATTGTAAGGTGGTAGGCACAGACTCCCCTCTGAATCCCATTAGATGATACAAGCAAACATGTAAAGTAAGGCTGTGGAGTACTGGAGGCTTTCGGCAGTGTTCCTTCAGTGTACAACCAAAAAGCCCCCCTTGAAGACGTCGTAATGACAAAACGCGTCGGAAGGAGCTAGCCAAGCGTCACTACGTCACACCCGGAAGTCCGAGGTCGGCCATCTTTTTGGTTGTACACAGAAGGAACACTGCCGAAAGCCTCCGGTACTCCACAGCCTTACTTTTTTGCTCTTTTTCCAACATACCAGTGTTTGGAGTTTGCTGCTTGGGACTAACAGGGGTGCAGGGTATTTTTGCATTTTATTTGTTTTACATATATGAACTTGTTGTAGCAGATGTCACCTGCATCATAAATATTAAAATCCACAAAATGACATCATACATGTTGGAAATGCAAAGAGGTGACAGGTCCTCTACAGCATTTAGTGAATTAGTGGTCATCTCTCTGCTCTACCTTCCTGTAAGAGTGCTCTCTTTGTTAAACTCTCAGCAGTGTGCAGAGCAACAGAGCGCTAATGGGCTCTGGAAGCTAAAATTCATTGGTCTTTTTTTTCAATGTTGCAAAGATAATAAATGTAAAATATACAGTAAATATGCCAGTCTTACCTAAATCTCCTTGACAGATATCTGTTCTGTTTGCCCCTCCAATAATAAACTGAGGATTTTCACATATTTCCTGCATGAGAAATAAAATATATGAACAATGCAAGTATAGGATACAGAAATGGCTAATACATAAAAACAGTTAGAAAGATGGGTATATATATATATATATATATATATATATATATATATATATATATATATGTTTAACCACTTCAAAATCAGACGCTTTTACCCCAATTTTATCATTTTTTCCTTCTTTTTTTTCATACAGTGACCAGAGCAATAGAGTGTTACCATAGTAACACTGTACTACTCTTGGGAGATGATCAGGATTTTATTTTACTTTTTTTACACACTATGGTTGCTTATAACTGTGAATTTTATAGTAATAAGCAACCATTTCTTCTGAATGAAAACTCCAGATGGTACGTGATTGACCCTGTCTGTACCATGTGATGACTGTGACCAATCACAATAGTACACAATGAATGTCATGAATCAAAGCTTTTCATTGTGTACAACTGTTATGTGATCTGCTGTGATTAACCACAGCATTAAAATGGTACCGGAGGTGGGCAGGTACAGTGACTTATTATCGACTGTGACTGGTGGACATGGTGGGATAGAGATTGCATGTTGTATGATGTCCTCCCAAAACAGTGCTTCCGCCCGGCTGTCATTTTACAATAAGGTGTTAAGACAAACAAATCCACTACTAGACATTAGACTTAAGGGCATATTAAAACGGAATAATATATAATTAATAATAATATATAAAAAAATAATACCTTTGCAATGGAGCCCTCCTGCTCTGCAAGTGTTCGGATAAGGGTCTGGTATGGATTTTGAGGGGGACCCCGTTTTTTTTTTTTTTTTTTTTTATTTTGGCGTGGGTTTTTTCCTTAAAATTCTTACCAAACCCAAATATTAGTTCCTCTGTATGCTGCCCCCGCCACTCCTCCTATCCAGTTCACTTGTGTTGTGCTGTCTCTGGGCTCCTGCATGCTCCCCTGGTTGCCCCCCCCCTACTGTGCTGCCCCCCCCCCCCCCACTGTGATCCCTTCCCTCTCCTGCCAGCTGCTGCAGGGGATGTGTCACAATAGAGAACCAGGAAGGGGTTGGTAAATATGTAATTTACCAGCATCTTCCTTTTCTGAATGGACAGAGTCATTGTCAGTGACAATGTAAAAAAATAAAATAAAATGATAAAACATAATTCAGCTAAAATACCAAAAAATAAAAACTACTGACACCAGTGGGTAAACTTCCAGGATCGCAAAGATCACACTTGCGACTGGGCCCTGGCATTCCACCACCGTGGGGAGGCCCCAAGATGGCAGGAAGGGGGCCCGATGCAGAACTTGTGAAAGGGTCCCGCTGCGGGACTGTAATAAAGGGCCCCGCAATGAGAGTAAAGGGCCCCAGGATCAGTGGGAAGAGCCCTAGGCTTGAAGGGAAGGGCCCCGGTCAGGGGTCCGGGGGGCCCTACATGGTTTCTTGCACCAGGGACCTGAAGGTTCTAGTTACGCCTCTGCTGTACGCAGAACGTTTTTTTTCCTTTATGCATAGAATGCATGAAGGTAAAAAACCTTGAGCATTTAGAGCCGGTCCACACTGGGGCGGCTTCAAAACCGCCCGACTCTAAGTAGTGCAGGAACCTTTTTCTAAGTCGGTGCGACTTGAGTCGCTCTGATTAGAACGGTTTCATTGCACTGAATGGAGCGTGACTTGTCAGGCGACTAAGTCGCCACAGTGTGAACCGTCTCTTAGAACCACTTTAACATATTTTGTTTACAAACCCCCAATGGACAGTCCAATATGTCCCCATACCCGCTTCCCCATCTTGTCAAACTTATCACCAGTCCTACTATGAGTACTCTACCAGGATGACTTCAAAGCATATATAACGCTTTTACAAATCAATAGTTGGACATGAACAGCTAAAAGAAAATCAAAACTATTTTATATTTATGTATATAAAAATGATAAATCACATATATACAAGCTCACTACAACTAGTGATATTATTGTTGTTTTTGTAGAATCAAAACATGAAATGGAGGCACGGTTACTGACACTGTTACTTGAATGTCATCTCATGCATTAAAGTGTTACTAAACCCAGGACCCTGCATTCACACTCTCTGGTTTCCCACAGTACACAGAACATGGACATATATAAATGGACATATACAGTATATATATAAACTGCTAAATACCTTTTCTCATGAGCCGTATATAGCAGTCTTGTGACTTCTATCAGTGTCTGGGTAAAGCTTGTAGGAGGAGTTTTCATTCTGCTCTTACTGTCCTATAAGACTGCAGAATCCCTGACCCTCTGTCTGGACAGTGCTGATTGGCCCTGTGCTGATCACATGCATTACACACCTAACTGAGCATGTGTATCTTATCCCCTGGACTCTATAATATCCGGAGATGAGTTGGAGAAACTGGAATAAGTTGAGGAAACTGGAATAAGTTGAGGATCAGAGAAGACAGGATCAAACAGCCATTTTACACAATGCAGAGGTTTAACCCCTTAGGTTCCACAGTAGAACAATAATGCTTTACTGCATATACAGACTTTTGTGGGTTTAGTAACACTTTGAGTTGCTTTCTCCTTTCAGGTTTTCAGGTTTGAAAATGCAGAGAATCCTGTTTAATTTTTTTAATTATTCATAGATACAATACCATACTCCATTTGGTTCCCATACACCCAAGGGGTAAAGATACAGTGCCTTTAAAAAGTATTCACACCCCTTGAAATTTTCCACATTTTGTCATGTTACAATCAAAAACGTAAATGTTTTTTTATTGGGATTTTATGTGATAGACCAACACAAAGTGACACATCATTGTGAAGTGGAAGGAAAATGATAAATGGTTTTAAAATTAAAAAAAATAAATAAATGTCTGAAAAGTGTGGTGTGCATTTGTATTCAGCCCTCTTTACTCTGATACCCCTTACTAAAATCGAATGGAACCAATTACCTTCAGAAGTCACCTAATTAGTAAATAGAGTCCCCCTGTGTGTAATTTATTCTCAGTATAAATAAAGCTGTTCTGTGAAGCCCAAAGAGGTTTGTTAGAGAACCTTAGTGAACAAATGACCCCAAGAACACCATCCCAACCGTCAAACATGGAGGTGGAAACATTAAGCTTTGAGAGTGTTTTTCTGCTAAGAGGACAGGACAACTTAATCGCATCAAAGGGACGATGGACGGGGCCATGTACCATCAAATCTTGGGGTGAGAACCTCCTTCCCACAGCCAGGGCATGGAAAATGGGACGTGGATGGCCCATACTGGATGGCCCATATGGATGGCAACTACTGTACAAGAAATGTCTGACCTCTGTGATTGCCAACAAGGGTTTTGCCATCAAGTACTAAGCCATGTTTTGTGAAGGAGTCAAATACTTATTTGACTAATTAAAATGCAAATACATTTATAACTTTTTTGAAATGCTTTTTTCTGGATTTTCTTTTTGTTGGTATTCTGTCTCTCACTTTTAAAATAAACCTACCATTAAAATTATAGACTGATCATTTCTTTGTCAGTGGGTAAATGTACAAAATCAGCAGGGGATCCAATACTTCTTTTCCCCTCACTGTATACCTGTTGGTAGATCTAAAAGGGATTATGTGATCTGTTTATTTATGAGTGGATTCAGTCTGACAATTATGCATTGACTTAAATCATGCTTCCTCACACAGATTCATACATACTCATTTACATTAGCTAAAAGAAAATAAAACATGCATACCAGAGGTTACATTCTGTGAACACTGCATGTGAAAAGGGATCAGTAGATCCAAAGATATAGAAAGTTGAATTTATATGGAAATCTCAGGGCCCAACTCCAGGAAAAAAAAAAAAAAGAATCCACTCTGGCAGGGAGACCCCCAGTGCTGCCAAGATGAATTGCTCATTTAGTCTAGGGGCAGAGGATCAGGGTCACTTACTTACCCTATTCCTCACTCCAACATGCTCCCTACAGCGCTGCGACCAATCCCCTGCACCTACTCTATAAGTTGTGCTCAGCTCCCGTCACACGCCAGCCTCCCCAGCAGGGCTATGTCCCTCTATAGTACATGATGAGGCTCAGGGTTAGCCAGAGCAGGGAATCATGTAAGGGAAATGGGCCATTCTATAATCCTGTAGACATAATAATATATCAACCCTTGCACTTGGGGGCAATGCAGGAGTGGTTTTTATTATTTTCATAGAGTTGTGCTTTAACAGCATTAAAAACATTACCGGTGTTATTTACCTTCCATAATCCATGTACAGTATTACAAAACCAGTATTTTTCTGACACTTTTTATTTACATGTAAAAATCATTTTTCTTTTTTGCTAGAAAATTAGTTAGAACCCCCAAACATTATATACATTTTCCAAAGCAGAGGCCCTAGAGAATTGGTGGGTTTTGCAATTTTTAGAGAAAAATATAGTAAAAATAAATATAGTTTTTTTAATTTAAATTTTGCAAAAAAACACGATATGTAACCCAATTTGTTTGTAAAATATAAAGGTGATGTCACGCAGAGTAAATAGATAGCAAACATGTCATGCTTTAAAATTGCTCACGCTCGCACAACGGCGACATACGATTTAGATTTTACTTTCCATTGGCGACGTTTTAAAAGCCTTCACAGGTTACCACTTTAGATGTACAGAGTAGGTCTAGTTCTAGAATTACTGCCCACGATCTGATATTCGTGGTGATACCTTACATGCACACCTATTACACAGATAAAATAAGATGCTTTTAACCACTTGCTGACCGACACACGACTATATACGGCGGCGGTCAGCCTCTCCTGGGCAAAGTGACGTACTGGTACGTCACTCGCCCACGAGCCTCTAGGGGGCGAGAGTGCGCCGCTGGAGGCGCGCTCCCGCCCCTGCTCATTCCCTGACATCCCCGCGCGAGTGACCGGCCGCTCCGATGTCCGCCGGCCACTCGCAATCTCCCGCTAGAGAGGGAGAAAGGCAGACGGCTGATGTAAACACAGCTGTCCGTCATTCTCCCTGATGTAACTGCAGAGAGATGTATGTAGGATCGTATGTCTCTGTGGTTACATCACAAGCCACGCCCCCCACAGTTAGAATCACGCCCCTAGGGACACATTTAACCCACTGATCACCAATAAATTTAACCCCTTCCCTTCTAGTGTCATTTTTACAGTAACAGTGCATATGTATAGCACTGATTACTGTAGAAATGTCACTGGTACCCCCAAAAGTGTCAAAAATGTCAGTCAAAGGTCCGATCTGTCCGCCGCAATGTCACAGTCCTGCAAAAAAAAAAATCGCAGATCGCCGACATTACTAGTTAAAAAAAAAAACAATAAAAATGACATAAATCTTTCCTGTAGTTAGCAAACGCAATAACTTTTGCACAAACCAATCCAAAAACGCTTATTGCGATTTTTATTGCCAAAAATATGTAGCAAAAAACAAATTGGCCTAAAATGTTAAAAAATTTAGATTTTTACATTTTTTGGGGAGGGAATTTCATATAAAAAAATGTGAAAAATATTGTTATTGTTTCAAAATTGTCGCTCTTTTTTTGTTTATAGCGCAAAAAGTAAAAATTGCACCGGTGATCAAATACCACCAAAAGAAAGCTCTGTTTGTGAGAAAAAAAGGACGTCAATTTAATTTGGGTACAGCATCGCACGACCGCGCAATTGTCCGTTAAAGTCATGCAGTGCCGAATCGCAAAATAGGCCCTGGTCTTTGAGCAGCCAAATCCTCCGGGGCTTAAGTGGTTAATTAAAGTTATATAAAGATGAACTCCAGGAATAATCTATATTGCTTACTTACATTACTCCAGCTTGTATACACAATACACAATATAATTGTGTAAAACTCATACATGATCAGATGCTGGGGAAGTTGAAAATCACAATACTAGTTGGTTGGTTGGCTACTACAATGATTGCTACCATCTTCCAGATTCTGTGTTGATTGGCTTCCCCTCTGCACACTGATCACAGGGTCACTCACTTGGTACCTTCTAATGAATGCCCAGTATATTTTTAATGAACCCTAGGCATCCTTTGATTAAACGAGGTAAAGATTGTGACCTCATCGTCCCACTGGGAAAAAATACAACGGGTTCTACGAGTGGCGGCAGTGCTGAGTGAGCGACCTTCTGTAGTTTACAGAATGGAAGCAGAGCAGAACCAAGAAGAAGCTGGCAATCAGTTTAGTTATGCCAACTATGGTGTTTCCCCAAAATTAAGACCGGATCTTATATTCATTTTGGCTACAAAAAACACATTAGGGCTTATTTTCAGGGGATGTCTTATTTATTTACGGTCTGTACATAACACTGTATGTAATAACGGTATGTAAAAAAGTTACTTTGTCCCCTGTCTTCTCTCCCCTCTTCCCTTCCCTCCCTGTCAGCTCAGGATTCAGCATTATAAAAATCCTTTAACCTTGATAAATTCCTTGTAAAATCATGTAATCCCAGCTGTAAAAGGATTATGTAGTGTCCAGTGTGTTTCTTTGTGTAAAATTTTGTGGAAAATGAAAGGAAAAGGGGCATATACTTGTGCCCCCCTTTTCCTCATGGGACAGTGACAGGGCTAGCTAGGTTGTTAGGCTTACATTATTGTTAAAAGATAGGTATAGTTTGTTACTGAGGTAAGGGTCAGCTGAACTTTTGACCCTGTTTCAAACTGTTGCCTCTTTCCCACCCAAATCTAGGTTGTATCTAGGGAGATTAAGTTGTTCTCCTGTTTTTCCCGCTCAAAGCTCCCCTGTATCTGGGGAGAATTGAACTTTACCCTCTCTTCCCGCTCAAATTTGCCGCCCAAACCACTAGCCAGTTGTATCCAGAATTAGGGCTATTTAACCACTTCCTGCCCGCCCGATAGGCGATTGACGGCGGGAAAGTGGTTGCATTATCCTGACCGGACGTCATATGACGGCGGCAGGATAATGCGCTCTGCGTGCCCCCGGGGGCGCGCAGAGCGGTGATCGGTGATGCGGCGTGTCACACTGACACACTGCATATCCGATCTCGGTACTGACGTAGGCTCTTTACCATGTGACCAGCTGTGTCCAATCACGGCCAGTCACATAGTACACAGGAACAGACGTTGATCTGCTTTCCTCAGAACGTGCCTGACAGGCACGAGTAAAGGAGAGCCGATCTGCGGCTCTCCTGACAGGGGGGGTCTGCACTGGTAATCAAATCATTGATTACCAGTGCAGACCCTCGGGGGGGGTGCCACTAGAACCACCAGGGATGCCCATCCATGACCCCAGGGATGCCCACCCATGACCCCAGGGATACCCACTATGGCCACCAGGGATGGCAATCAGGGCTCAGGGAGCCCGCCAGTGCCCTCCCCATCAGTGCTGCCCACCAGTGCCCTCCCCATCAGTGCTGCCCACCAGTGCCCATCATTGCCATCTATCAGTGCCGCCCACCAGTGCCCATTATTGCCCACCAGTGCTGCCTATCAGTGCCCATTAGTGCCCATCAGTGCTGCCCGTCAGTGCCGATCAGTGCTTCCTATCAGTGCCCATCAGTGCCCACCAGTGCCGCCTATCAGTGCCCATCAATGCTGCCTATCAGTGCCCACCAATGCTGCATATCAGTGCTACCTATCAGTGCCGCCTATCAGTGCCACCCCATCAGTGCCACCCCATCAGTGCAGCCTCATCAGTGCTCATCAGTGCAGGAAAAAAAATATTTTTTTTTATTTGTTTAGCAAAAAAGAAAAAACCTTGCGGTGATCAAATGCCACCAAAAGAAAGCTCTATTTGTGTGGGGAAAATTACATAAATTTGGTGTAGGTACAGTTTTGCATGATTGCGCAATTGTCATTCAAAATGCAACAGCGCTAAAAGCTGAAAATTGGCCTGGGCAGGAAGAAGGTGAAAGTGCCCTGTATTGAATTGGTTAAGGGGCTCCTCGGTAGCTGATTCCTCAGACCACCTCATCAAGAACAAGAAGCTGTTGGCGTTCCCCTCCCCCCCTCCCTTGTTTGTCACGGCTAAAGTTTATTATTTGTGGGTCACCTTTGTTTTATACAAAGGGGGACGATATGTATGTGGTATGTAATTATATGAATTTGTGTTGGACAATTTATTAAAGTTGTACTTATTTACTTTACAACCTGGATCGTGGTGATCGGGTTGTTTCCAGTGTTTATATTTTATATTGTTGTTGAAATCTTTATCTAGTTTGTTTGATAAACAAATAATAAAAGGCAGCAGCCTAAATCATTTTTTCCAAACTGATGAGTGTGTGGTGTCTTTCTATTTAAAAAATTGTATTACTTATTTTGTTTTAAAATCAATAAGAAACCTGTCTGCTGTCCCATACCTTTTTTAACAGTGCCGCTGGGCGCTCACATGCCCTGGCCGAGTCTCCTTCTCTGCTCCAAACATTACAGAGGGAGGGGCCGAGATCCCCGCTGACGTCAACCCCCCTCCAAACACTGCAAAGAGAGGGGCCAAGATCCCCACTGACAGCCCCGCTCTGAGCACTGCAGGGGGGGGGGGGGCATTGACATCAGCCAGAAGGAGAGAAGGAGAGCGCTGGCAGGCCACGTGAGCGCCCAGCAGCGCTATAAATAAGGTAGTTTCCACAATAATGTTATATAAAGACATACACTGGACATTATATAATCCTTTTACAGAATGGATTACATGATTTTACAAGGACTTTAACTAGGGCTTATTTTCAGGGTAGGGCTTATATTGCAGCCATCCTAGAAAATCACGATAGGTCTTATTTTTGAGGTAGGTCTTATTTTCAGGGAAAGCAGTGTTTTTTCAGCTTCCCCATCAGATATGAGATATGAATACTTAGGTCTCATTTACATTTGCAGCTGGGAGCCATAAAAATACACAGTTGGGTGTCATTTTCACTGCCCCTCAACCAGCCCCACTTTGGGCTGCAAAGGCAACTGGACGTTGGCGTACACATGTCACAGCATGAAACCTTCTGTCTGTTCGGCGGGCAGTAACATAACCCATTCACATGAATGAGACTGCGTTACAACTGTCCTGAAACTGTGCTGCAACTGCGTACAGTACACTCAGTTGGGGAGCGGTAGTGCAAGCTTTGAGGGGTTAAAACAGGCAGTGAGGAGGAGTCTTAATGCCTCCTCACTATCTGTCAAATGCATTCTGAAACACGATCCACCGTGGATCACTTTTCAGAAGGCTGACCCTAGTGTATGCAAGAAGCTGGACCGATGTAAGTACTGCATACAATACAAATAATTCCTGGAGTTCAGATATAACAGACCAAAAGGAAGCAAACGTATCACTGGCAGCTGTAGTGCAAAAAAACCTTTTCTTTTCCAGTCACCTCCCTTTACCCATCATTGGCCTTATAATGGACTCCTATGAGAGCAGATGGGAGGATGGCAGGCGTCCAAATGTTATTAGTCAGCTGCAGAATATCTTGTAGCATGGGGATTTTTTCACACTTGTCTCATATCTCAAGCTGTGCATATGTTTAGTATTACCCTGGGATTAAGAACCAAACCGGCCAAAACTTTTATCAGTTTTAGTATATTCTGGGGTAAAAAACTACCTAGCAGCTTCATTGGTTTCTTGTGGATGCTAGAGGTTCGATCTCTGCGTTAAAAGCACACCTGTGAGAAATCTACACTCATATAGCAATGAAAATTATTTAAAAACACTCAAACCTCTGACTATGGTCTATCTAAGCTAGCCAGGACTTACTACATACAGATTGGGTAGTATAGAATATTCAAAGTGTTTGTTACCCCAACACTTCATATACCTGATATATACCTGCTGTACCATGTACTTGTATGAGAAAGTATCCTGTTCTCTTTTAATTGCTTTCTTTATGTGAAATCCTTGGTGTTCCTGCCAGCCCCTTGCTTTCCTATTAAAAACTGATCACACTAAGCAGGAGAGCACACCATGGTCAATTCTCTAGCTATGCTGGGAACTCAGTGTACTCTCCTCCAATGATCAGAGCCCTCATTGCACAGCCATTCACTGGCTCCGTGTGCTGCTGCTTCTCCCCCCCCCCCCCCCCCCAGCTCTTATGTAGCTGAGAACAGAGGGAATGTGATCACGTATAAAAAGGAAAAAAATGTATTTATAATGTTTTTTTTTTTTTTTGTATCTATACAAAAAATGTTTTGCCTTTCATCTCTATTTTATACTGAATGGGTTGTTTTTCAAGGCGATCATTTACAATCACTTGAATCTTCATGCAGGGCTGCTTCTTCCCATCAAAATAGGAGTAAAAAAAAACAACCAATTGATCACTTGCAAGAGCTAATGCTAAACAAAAGTAAAAGTTATACAGTGACGGATTCTTCACTTATAAAGCACTAAGCAAACAGACTGCGCTAATGTTACAATGTGGAAACAAATACAATCCACCCATGTGTTAAATAAAAACACAAAGGGTTCACAAGGACAATAAATCATTAATAATAGTCAATCACACTTGATTTTCTATCCACAAATGTGTGTGTGTGTAATCACAAATTATAGTCCAGAAATCTTCACACAGTATGCTGTAGCCACAATGCAAAGTGAAAAATGATCTCCGCTTTTGCATTTGGCAGGCTGTATCGCCCGCTGAATGAGACCTATTCAACTGAATGCGGATGCCCAGCAACTGTTCCAAAACCATGCGCAATGCATGCAGTTGTGGCGCACTGGTGCAAGTTTAAGGGGTTAAAATACTCAGTGAGGAGGCAATAAAACGCCTCCTCACCGCCTGTCAAATGTCCTCTGAAGGTGGTCTGACTGTGGATTGCTCTTCAGATGATAATACAAAGGTAAGGTCTAAGTCTAGGTCCAAAGCTATGTGGTTGCGGTTGATGTGGTTTTCTGGCGTGTTTTGCGGTGCGTTTTGTATTTTTAAACCCACATTTTTGCATGCAGTTTTTGAGTCATCAGCTGTCAGCTGGGTTCCCCGCAGTTTAACCCAATATGTATTCTGCTACATGTTTTTGATAAAACAAATCCCTGTAAGTGTATATTGGTTTGCACAAAAGTTATAGTGTCTACAAACTATGTCTACAAAATGGGATATTTTGTATATTATGGATATTAGAGATATTATTAAATTTTTATTTATTTTATTTCTTTACAAGTAATGGCGGCAATCAGTGACTTTTAGCAGGACTGCGACATTGTGGTGGACAAATTGGACACTAAGTGACACTTTGACATTTTTTGGGGGACCAGTGACACCGATTCAGTGATCAGTGCTAAAAAATATGCACTGTCTCTGTACTAATGACTCTGGCAGGTAAGGGGTTAACATCAGGGGCAATCAAAGGGTAAATGTGTGCCTAGGGAGTGCTTTGAAACTGTGTGGGGGAGGTACTTTAATGTAAATGTAAAGTCTTGTTTTAAAAACAAAAAACAACAGGTGGTAGTAGGCTCAAGAGCTAGCAATCTTAGATAATGCAGATGTAGTAATAGTCCTTAGTATGCCGAGCTAGATAGTGTAAGCTTTAGTATGAAAGTTATAGAGGTTTCCCCTGTGGGGTACTTATCACTAATAGCAATGTAGCAGAGGAGAGGTTCTGCAAGAGCGGATGATCCGGTAGCGGGATACAGGGATCAGCGCAGCGTGGTTCAGACAGCGAGGTATGCTTGCAAGCATGAGAGCTTCAAGACAGGTTAGCATCAAAGCACAAAGCAGTTTGAACGAACACATGTGAGTGAGAGCCGGCGATCTAAATAGCCATCCAGTCCGGCTCTCAGTGATGACAGCATCAGTCTTAAAGGTGTATGCGCACCTTACCAAAAGAGAATGGTGGGGCGCATACACTTATGAAAGAGTAATTAGGGTACCCAAAGGTACCAGAACATTACAGTACCCCCCCCCTTAAGGCCGGCTCCTGAAGGCCTCTGGAGCTGGTTTGTCTGGGTACTTCACATGAAAATTGCGGATTAATCTAGAGGCATGTATGTCAGAGGTGTTTAGCCAGGTGTCGTCTTGGGGCCTATAGTTCTTCCATCGAACCAAGTACTGAAGTCTTCCTCTGTGGATACGAGAATCCAGAATCTCTTTTATCTCGTATTCTTCTCCACCTTCAACTTGTACAGGAGGAGGAGGTGGGATAGTAGGCCTTATTCCTTGGTCAGGAACATGGGGCTTCAGTAGCGACACATGGAAAATGGGATGTATTTTGAGGTCTATTGGCAATTTAAGCTGTACTGCAGCTTTTCCAATAAGTTTCTTGATTGGGAAAGGTCCCAAGAACAGAGGTCCAAGCTTTTTGCTAGGGATTTTCAGTCTTAAATTTTTTGTTGAGAGCCAAACGAGGTCCCCGATAGCGTACTGAGGAGAAGGTCTTCTGCGAAGATCATAGTACTTCTTTTGTTGACTATGAGCGTGTGCAATGGTAGTATTAAGCAAACCCAGAGAGTCCTTTATTTGGGTAAGATAGTCTGAAGCTACTGGGTTATTTGAAGGAAGGATGCGTGGTGGAAGAATAGAGGGATGAAACCCATAGTTCAAGTAGAACGGACTCTGCTTGGTCGTACTGTGGGTTGCGTTGTTGTAGGCAAATTCTGCCAGAGGGAGAAGATTCACCCAATCATCCTGTTGGTAAGAAGTGTAACAACGTAAATATTGCTCGATGCATTGGTTGACTCTTTCAGTCTGTCCGTTGGTCTGCGGATGGTAAGGAGAAGTGAGCTTCCGCTCGATCTGTAGTATGTGACATAGTTCTTGCCAGAACTTGGAAATAAATTGTGATCCACGGTCAGACAGAAGAGTTTTTGGGATACCATGTAACTTAAAGACATGTTTCATCAGGAGTTCTGCCGTTTGTTTGGACGAAGGTAGTCTGCGAATAGCAATGAAATGTGCCATTTTTGTCAGATGGTCCACTGACACTAAGATGGTATTAAATCCTTTGGAAGGAGGCAATTCCACTATAAAGTCCAAGGACACAACTTCCCATGGAGTTTGGGGTATTGGTAGACTGCATAGTAGACCGGATGGTCTCGTAGTGTCAATTTTGGACCTGGCACAGACATTGCATGAAGAGACGAATTTTTGTATAGATGTTTTCATGTCAGGCCACCAGAATTGCCTGGTAATCAGATTAAGAGTCTTTGTCATACCCATATGTCCTGCCATAGGCACATCATGCGATAATTCCAAGATCTTGGTGCGTATGGTAGGTGGTATGTAAAGTTTGTCGTTGTAGTAGAGGAAGCCTTCTGCATCAGTATTTAGTTGTGGTGGGGGTGAATCCAAACTTATACCATGCAAAACCTCTTCCTTCAAGGAACGGACAACTCCAATAATGCGTTTGTGAGGTATTATAGGAACGGAAGGGATTTCGAAGTAGTTTTCTTCAGTTAGTCGTGATAGTGCATCCGCCTTTTTGTTCTTATCTGCAGGTGTGTAGGTCACTAGGAAGTTAAACCTTAGAAAGAATAGTGACCATCGTACCTGTCGGTGCGAGAGAGTTTTGTTAGTCTGAAGATATTGGAGATTTTTATGGTCCGTGGTCCGTGTATATAAGTATTGGTAATTGGGTGCCTTCGAGTAGATGTCGCCAATTCTCCAGAGCCAATTTTATAGCAAGCAGTTCCTTTTCAACCACGGGGTAATTTATCTCTGGACTGCTTAGGGATTTAGAAAAAAAGGCGACTGGATGAAGTGGTGAAGTGTGAGTTGGTCGTTGGGAGAGTATTGCTCCTACTGCCATGTTTGACGCATCTACTTCCAGAATGTATTGGAGGGATGGGTCTGGATGGCGTAGTATGGGAGCAGAAGTAAACCTTGTCTTTAACAGGTGAAAAGCTTTATTTGCTTCATCTGACCATTTGAATGGTTTTTTTAATGCTAGTGAGCTGTGTGAGGGGTCTCACAATGGCAGAGAAGTTTCTAATGAACTTCCTGTAGAAATTCGAAAATCCAAGGAATCGCTGTAGCGCCTTGCGTGTGGTTGGTGTAGGCCAATCCTGAATGCAGGATATCTTACTCATGTCCATCTCGATTCCTGTTTTGGATATGATGTAGCCTAGAAACAGTACCTCTTCTTTATGAAACAAGCATTTTTTCAGTTTCACATAAAGGTTGTGTGCAAGCAATCTCGATAATACTAGTCTTACATGTCTTATGTGTTCAGACAGGGATCGTGAATATATAAGTATATCGTCCAGATATACCACAACACAGACATCTAGTAAGTCTCTGAAAATATTGTTTATAAATCGTTGAAAAACTGCAGGGGCGTTGCATAGCCCGAATGGCATTACAAGATATTCGAACAATCTGTATCTGGTTCTGAATGCAGTCTTCCACTCGTGTCCATCACGGATTTGAATGAGATTGTATGCTCCTTTCAGGTCCAATTTTGAAAAATAGGTAGCTCCACGCACCTGCTCAATGATCTCAGGGATAAGCGGTAGAGGATAGCGATCTTTTATTGTAATAGCATTCAATTGCCTATAGTCGATGATAGGCCTGAGACTTGAGTCCTTATTGCGGACAAAAAAGAGTCCTGCTGCTGTGGAAGAAGTGGAAGGTCTAATAAAACCTTTTTCCAAATTCTCATCCAAATAGTCTTTGAGATGGGAAAGTTCATCCTGTGAAAGAGGATAAACATGACCGAACGGCAATTTGCTATTTGGGAGTAGATCAATGCTACAATCATAGTCTCGATGGGGAGGTAGTGCTTGAGCATTTTTCTCAAGAAAAACCTCAGAGAGATCCTGATAACATAGTGGTGCAATCTCATCTGTCACCACAGACAGGATCTTCCCGAAAGACGGGAGGTTACACGTACCCTCGCAATAACAAGAGAGGAAGGTCAGGGTCCGTTCCTTCCAATCTATGGTTGGTTGATGTGTGTGCAACCAGGGAAGTCCCAAAACAATGAGAAAGTGGGGTGAAGGTATTAGATCGAAGGTAGTGGTCTCCATATGAGACCCGTTAGTAGTGACTAGGAGTGCCTGTGTCTGATCAGTGATCGGACCAGAGGATAAAGGAACACCGTTAATAAGACTCACTGAGACAGGTTTAAGTTTAGAAATAATAGGAACTTTATTTAAAGCAGCAAAACGTATGTCAATACAATTTCCACAAGATCCTGTGTCAATCATGGCCTTAGTAGTAATCCTGTTCTGGTCCCACTGTAATGTTAAGCAAACAGAAAGATAAGGGTTAGTGATTGAAGTTGTCAATCCCCCTAGGAGGACATGTGAACACTCACCCTTCTTTTTGTAGACTAGGGGACAGACGTTTATCTTGTGATCCGGGGATGCACAGTACAAGCAGAGATTACCAGATCGTCTTCTGGCTCTTTCCATAATTGATAGAGGTGGGCGTATGGTTCCTACCTCCATAGGAACGGGGTCAACGGCCGAAATCCGAGAAGAACTGGATAATGGCATTCCCATTTTCTCAGCCTTTCTTTCTCGTAGTCTTCTATCTATGGTGATACTGAGTTGTATCAATGCATCCAGGGTTTTTGGCAGATCCGCTCGGGCGAGCTCGTCTTTAACGGCCTCTGATAGGCCAAGCCTAAATTGGGTTTTCAGAGATGCATCATTCCATTCTGAATCAAGGGTCCATCTCTTGAATTCTGCGACAAAGTCTTCTACAGGTCTCCCACCTTGTTTCAAGGATCTTAATTGAAGATCGGCAGTACTCTGCCTATTGGGATCATCATATAGGCTAGTGAGTTCTGCTAGGAACAAGGCATAGGAGTTGAGAAGCTGATCGCTTTTCTCAAAAAGAGAGTCTGCCCAGGCCTGAGGATCGCCTGTTAGGTAAGAAATAATAGTACAAACCTTAATGTGATCAGTAAGGTAGGTACGGGGTTTTAGCAAGAAAAGTAACTCACATGCGTTTTTAAATTCGCTAAATTTTTTGCGATCGCCTGTAAATACCAAAGGAGGATTTATTTTGGGTTCAGGGGACTGAGCAGTGGTAAGTTGTGTCAGTCTAATTACCTGCTGCGACAGAGCCTGATTGTCTTCTTTTAATTCAGCAAGTGCGTGTATTAACGCAGTTACTTGCTGTTTTAATTGTGTCATCTGAGTGGTTATTTCTGCTGAATCCATTTGTGGTTCGTTCAATCTGTAACGCTCCTGCGTTTTATGTATGATGTGGATTTTCAGCTGCAGAAATATTCCACTTCAGTAGTCATGTAGAGAAACGCTGAGACACCAATCCCAACTCCCAATGACTCATCATGTGTGGATGATCTCAATTCAGCAAGTAAATACACACACTCAATAAGATGTTTCCTAGAGTGACTTATGTATATAGTAACACAGTGATGATAGGCTGAAGAGAAGGTTGGGTAGAGATGGTAGATGACAGACACTTGAAAGGAAATGTTCTTGAAAGTAAGATAGTAGCAGATGGGATGCAGATGGGTTTAGCAATCATGTATGGTAGCAGATGACAGAGTAGCAGGTGGACATACAAGAGAGATCAACCCAGTGCAAGAACAGGTGGTAGTAGGCTCAAGAGCTAGCAATCTTAGATAATGCAGATGTAGTAATAGTCCTTAGTATGCAGAGCTAGATAGTGTAAGCTTTAGTATGAAAGTTATAGAGGTTTCCCCTGTGGGGTACTTATCACTAATAGCAATGTAGCAGAGGAGAGGTTCGGCAAGAGCGGATGATCCGGTAGCGGGATACAGGGATCAGCGCAGCGTGGTTCCGACAGCGAGGTATGCTTGCAAGCATGAGAGCTTCAAGACAGGTTAGCATCAAGGCACAAAGCAGTTTGAACGAACACATGTGAGTGAGAGCCGGCGATCTAAATAGCCATCCAGTCCGGTGCTCAGTGATGACAGCATCAGTCTTAAAGGTGTATGCGCACCTTACCAAAAGAGAATGGTGGGGCGCATACACTTATGAAAGAGTAATTAGGGTACCCAAAGGTACCAGAACATTACAGAAACATACATTCCACCATAATACTGTAATTATTCTACCAAAATGAGTGGGTGCTGTAAATTTCCTCCAGCATTGCTCCTGTTTCTTCTTGCTGGAGGCCGCCATTTTGCTGAAGCCCGGAGTCCCTGAACAGCAGTAAATCATAAAGTGGAACTAAACCCATCAATTTAATAGTTTTAAAAAACAGTTACATTCCTGGAATGCCAGGATTGCTAACTGTCCCATCTTCTTGTGTCCTCAACTAAACTGTGAAACCATCAAATGGCTGTTTGATGCACCATGGCAGTTGCAGATCAAGCAGAAGCAGCTTCCTTGGCTGTAAAGGATAGGAGGCTTTAATTCCACTTTAAGGCTGTTAGCAGATCAGCCTCTACAAACTCTGCAGTGCCTAAAAATGGCTAAAAATGGAGATCAACTGAGCATGTGCAGAGCAGGGTGAGACAGTGTATTACTGGATTTTAAACAGTACAGAAAACCCCTGTTATATCGCGGTCCCGGTATTTTGCGTTTTTTTTTTCTGTAAGACCTATTACTATTGTTTTATTAATGAAATCTTTGTTAATTCAATATTTTTGTGTTTTCCATTGCTCTGTCTCTCAGTATTTTTTAGGTGTGTTTTTGAATATGTTTCTATTGTTTTAAAAAAAAAAGTGTGTTTAAAGAACTTAAAATGCTTTTAAAAATACAGTGAAAGTTATAAAAACATGCCTAGGGTGTATTTAAATAGGGTATTTCTATTTCGTGGATTTTCACTTATTGCAGGTGGGTCTGGACTCTGGAACATAACCCCAGCAATGGAGGGGGGTTTACTGTATAGGCATTTATTTTTTAACGTTTTGCATAGCTATACTTGCAACAAGTTATCTAACAGTACTGAAGTCATTTAGCAGTACTTCATTTTCTGACTAAAGTTCCACTTGAAAGTGATGTTGTGATGAAAGCAGATGTCAGACCCCTGTCCTTCTCACCGACTCGTGACACAGGACTGATCAATCTCACTCTCAGCTGCACCCTGCACAAAGATTTTCCAGCTTGCGGGACCACAATCTAGGTGCCAGCAGCCTGAGAGTGATTGTCACTGGGTTAAGTTAATTAGGGCATTAACCCTTTAACTGCCACCACAGACTTTTACCGAATAATTAGAGGTTCCACAAAATTAGCAATAACAACTATGATTTTAGTATAAATGTCTGTAACACACACTGTCACCACAGACAGGTATATTCAGAGATGTATACGACAATAGCACTCTTCACTCTTCGAGCATTTACAGACAATTTCAACACTTCCCAAAATAGGGTTTAATAAGGAAAAAGGTCAAAATGGTGCAAATAAAATATTTACAAAGATATACAAAGATACAATACAAAGATATCCCAAAGTAACAAAGAGAACGATAACTATAAAAAAAAAAACTTGCGCTAAGGAATTGTAAGAAATCCTGCTGCTCCAATTTCTACACACCTAATCAATCCTTTACATATTACACCACAGCACATACAGTGTATATCAAAAATACATATAAATTAAATAATAACAAAAAAAAACTTAAATTCATATAAGTGAAATGTATAGTACGTGAAAAAAATATTGTCTCAGAATGAATTAATTTCACAATGGACCTTCTTATAAAGTGCTCCATGCTCAAATATTATTCAACAAAGTGCTGAAGTGCTCCTAAAACATCATGCTGTGAAATGTGGCAAGCACCCCTCTTGTGCCCTTACTCACCAAAAGAACTGGACCCCTTGCTGGTCAGCATGAGGGTCTAACATTCTTTATTCAGGTGAGAGGTTGCTGGGTTCCTCTTCCCTATCCTCCTAAGTAGCCCAAGAACTACAGTAGTAGTGAGATATGCAGATGTCAATGCAGGCAGCACTCAAATCCCACTAGGATCAATAGAGGGAGAGGAACTCCCACAGTGTAGTAATTCAGTTTTATTTCATAAAAGATATAAAATCACACTTATAAATATGAAGACAAATATCCGCTTTACATTGCATAGGCAGTAAACCATCCATGATATGTAAACGCCTTTCAGGTTCACCGCGGCTTTGTGTGCATTCCATGGGTATTGAATGTGACCTTGTTTGGAACCGAAAACTCTGTCAACGCATTTTCCCCCTCCTACAGGGTGTTATCAAAGACAAAAAGAACAAGCAACAGCGAGACAAGAGGTGAAAAAAATGTAAATACTTGCAAAGTTCTTGGTTTTAGGCAATTGAGTTCAGTCAATGAGAAATGTGTCATTGGCTCTCATAACTTGACAGAAGTTCCTTGGTTATTGGAGCATGAGAACTGTCAAACTGTCCTGGCATCCTCCTTTTCTCTGGGATCAAAGGTGTGTTGACAGACGCCATTTGACTGATTGAGGAGTGGCCATTGTGTTTATCACTGTATAATGGCCCTCCCTTACACATGGTTTTATACTAATAATAATATATTCAATATGTGCAGGTTGCATTCTAAAAACTGGTACATTATTGTTTAGCATTCAATTTTATGTCCAGTGTTATCAAACATAGAGTATTTTAAATGGGCCTGTCACCCAGGGGGCATCTGACTGCTATCTCATCCTCTGTATGTGCTACCTTAGTCATGTATGACCTCCATTTGTTCCCCATTCAAATATATAACTAATATTAATGTGTCTTGGTCTCGGAGAGGTCGCCCCACGCATGACTGCTTCCTGGGTAGACATGTTATGGCATGCTATATGTTCCTAGTGCTTTCATTCCTCTACAATCCATGGGGGACAGAACTGAAGGATTTTGTTATAGTTTTACGATAGGTAAGAGGGAGGTGGTAATCTGTAGATTTCGTATAGTCAGCAGAAACTAACAGACATCCTGCAAGAACTCAATTAGCTGTTTTCAGCTCTGAAAAGGCTTGTGTGCTGGTGTCTGCTGTCCCTAAGCTGAGATAACAGGCTCTTTTGAAATGTGAGCTAAAATAAAAGGCTATGGTGGGGCATAGTGTAACTTTTCTACAAAACTGTTATGGCCAACCTATGATTCCTGAATAACATGGCCGCTAGCCATGGCTTTTAATGTGTCCGGTACATGATATCATTACAGATGTCAGCTCTGGGTTCCAGTTATGTGATTTTATTGAATTCCCACAAGAGGATCTTGGCTTATAATCAAAGGATTAAAAATAGCACAGGTTTTGTGGAGCGGAGAGTAAAAATAAACTGAGCTCAGAGACACATGAAGTGGTGTGCTGTGGGGACCATTTCCCATGTTGTGCCTGAGCTATAAGCTGGAGGACCCAAGTCATGTGTTGCTTTGGGAGGACCACATGCTGCAGGGCACTGCTACAATAGAGTGCTGTTCCAGTGCTCAGGTGTAAGTTAGAGATGCCCTGAAAATACTTCATTCCACTACATAACTGAGTGTCATGTGCAAACATAGAAATGGCACTTGGCTTGGCTTGCTGCAGCTTCTAAATCACACTGTGAGAAGCTCATGGCGTGCAGTGAAATTGAAGTAAAGAATCTCAGTACTGGAGAGGAGCATGTGCAACTGTGTAACACTGAAGCTAAGGCTGGAGTTCAGCTTTAATGCTAATGATCTTATCAAAATGCATTTTTAATTTTTATGTCTATGGTTTGTAATTATATACAGTGGGTACGAAAAGTTTTCAGACCCCCTTAAATTTTTCACTCTTTGTTATATTGCAGCCATTTGCTAAAATCATATAGGTTCATTCTTCTTCCTCATGAATGTACACATAGCACCCCATACTGACAGAAAAACACAGAATTGTTGACATTGTTGCAGATTTATTAAAAAAGAAAAACTGAAATATCACATGGTCCTAAGTATTCAGACCCTTTGCTGTGACACTCATATATTTAACTCGGGTGCTTTCCATTTCTTCTGATCATCCTTGAGATGGTTCTACACCTTCATTTGAGTCCAGCTGTGTTTGATTATACTGATTGGACTTGATTAGGAAAGCCACACACCTGTCTATATAAGACCTTCCAGATCACAATGCATGTCAGAGCAAATGAGAATCATGAGGTCAAAGGAACTGCCTGAAGAGCTCAGAGACAGAATTGTGGCAAGGCACAGATCTGGCCAAGGTTACAAAAAGATTTCTGCTGCACTTAAGGTTCCTAAGAGCACAGTGGCCTCCATAATCCTCAAATGGAAGACATTTGGGATGACCAGAACCCTTCCTAGAGCTGGCCGTCCGGCCAAACTGAGCTATCGGGGGAGAAGATCCTTGGTGAGAGAGGTAAAGAAGAACCCAAAGATCACTGTGCCTGAGCTCCAGAGATGCAGTCAGGAGATGGGAGAAAGTTGTAGAAAGTCAACCATCACTGCAGCCCTCCACCAGTCGGGGCTTTATGGCAGAGTGGCCCGACGGAAGCCTCTCCTCAGTGTAAGACACATGAAAGCCCGCATGGAGTTTGCTAAAAAACACCTGAAGGACTCCAAGATGGTGAGAAATAAGATTCTCTGGTCTGATGAGACCAAAATAGAACTTTTTGGCCTTAATTCTAAGCGGTATGTGTGGAGAAAACCAGGCACTGCTCATCACCTGTCCAATACAGTCCCAACAGTGAAGCATGGTGGTGGCAGCATCATGCTGTGGGGGTGTTTTTCAGCTGCAGGGACAGGACGGCTGGTTGCAATCGAGGGAAAGATGAATGCGGCCAAGTACAGGGATATCCTGGATAAAAACCTTCTCCAGAGTGCTCTGGACCTCAGACTGGGCCGAAGGTTTACCTTCCAACAAGACAATGACCCTAAGCACACAGCTAAAATAACGAAGGAGTGGCTTCACAACAACTCCGTGACTGTTCTTGAATGGCCCAGCCAGAGCCCTGACTTAAACCCAATTGAGCATCTCTGGAGAGACCTAAAAATGGCTGTCCACCAACGTTTACCATCCAACCTGACAGAACTGGAGAGGATCTGCAAGGAGGAATGGCAGAGGATCCCCAAATCCAGGTGTGAAAGACTTGTTGCATCTTTCCCAAAAAGACTCCTGGCTGTATTAGATCAAAAGGGGGCTTCTTCTAAATACTGAGCAAAGGGTCTGAATACTTAGGACCATGTGATATTTCAGTTTTTCTTTTTTAATAAATCTGCAACAATGTCAACAATTCTGTGTTTTTCTGTCAGTATGGGGTGCTATGTGTACATTCATGAGGAAGAAGAATGAACCTAAATGATTTTAGCAAATGGCTGCAATATAACAAAGAGTGAAAAATTTAAGGGGTCTGAATACTTTTCGTACCCACTGTATGTATGTAGCACTACTCCTGTAGGAGCTGCAGAAATGCTGCTCAGTTCCTCCCCAATAGTTTTGTCCCCGCACACAGGCTCATTCACACGTTTCTTCAATAAGCAGTCTATGGTATTGGTTTTGTTGTTTCTATTTTTGGAGGAATTGGATAGGTTTGAGGGAATTGAGTGGAATACTCAGAGAACAGGAATTATGTTCAATTTGAGGACTAGGTATTTTGCTTCTGGACAAGCTGTTGTAAAGTCCCTGCTTGCAACAAACAGTAGACTTAAGCTTTGGAACATCAGAAGTTAACTACAGACTCCTTTTTTACAGTCACAAGAGTAGAGTCTCTTTATAGGGGAATGGATGGACTATGCTCTTCAGGACAACAGCCGGTGTCCCCTTTAACTAGACCCACAGTTGACTCTCTATACAAGGGTTTGGGGTGGCAGCAGCCCAAAGTCTCTAAAGATCCCTCAGAACCATCTGTACTCACAATGCCCAAGAATAGCTGGTTGCCTCCTTCCAACTTCCAAGCCACACCCTCCAGTGATACTAGACCAGAACTTCAGCACATAAGATAAAATAAGATGTACATAAGATGAATTCATTTTTCAATTGCTTATAAAGGCTCTGCTCATTTCTGATCCTCAAATCTTACTGCCATTCCTCCACTCCCAAACAGGGTATGTCTGATTGAAAACAAAACCTTGCCCTCAGTATGTAATGATATGAAACACCCACAATGCTCTTGACAGCAAGAACCAATTTTACTATATACATGCAGGAGCTTGGAAGTCACAGTCTTTATTCATAGCATGGAGCAAACTGAATGAATGTCACTTGTGTGAAATCTGTGTCTGATCATTTTTTCAGCTTATGACCAGAGGAAAACCAACTTACTGGTCTATGGGCAGACGGATGCATCCCTTTACATCTGCTTACCTCTGATCCATCGTGTTTAGGTCTGAAAATAAGGACACCAATTTTTTTTCTGGCCTAGCTGGACTCCAAGGTAATCAGATGTATTTGTACCCACATCGGTTTACATCTGCCTGCCATAGACTATTTGAACTTTTGTTTCACAAATAATTTATTAGGATTTTCAAAATGTTATAAAAAAGCTGTAAACAGACAGCCATAAAACAATCCAAAGAAACAGCTACAGAAACAAAGAAAGGCAAGCAAAATATTAATCACAGTATCTTTTAAAAGGACTTCAGCTAGGATGGGTCATAGAAGACTGCAAAGATGGCTAAAAAGAAAATCATGGGCTTGTCACATGCGGTAGATAAGCCGAAAATGAGGATGCTCTTTGCTAGCTATAAAAAAAAAAAATGTGTTGTAGGATAGCGAAAAGAAACAAGGTTCACCAGCCCTTTCTGCCACCAAAGCAAGAGAGGTGGGTTGGGATAGTAAGAGGTAGGGGATCCCACCTCTTCGTGAAGGTCTGATGGAGAAATAAAGGCAGGGAAGGGTGGGAAGACTTGCCTGGAAAGAGAGAGGAGAAAAAAAAAGTGGGGGAGAGGGGGCCCTCGTGGTTTGACCAGGGAGGCCACATATAGCCCATAGCCAAGATTATTTACAGAGAGAGCAGGTTACAGGTTATGTTCATCTGGGCGTTATAATCAATTCAAGGACTCTTAATGCCCATGAGTCTCTGTTTCACGTGATATTAGGGAAAGGCTCATGTCCCAGGGACTCACAGGGCTTACGGTCCAGAGAAACATTGAGAACAGACCAGATCATAGCATAAACCTGTGTCCAGAACCAGATCGCCTTGGGGCAGGTCCACCAGATGTAATGGAGAGTGCTCCATAACTTTGAACTTTTGATCAGATTCATCTGAGAAATTAATAGCCAAATCTGATAAGACCGGTCATGTAAAAGAACCTTAAATCACACTGTCACCATGCCCTGCATGCAGTTTGATGCTAGATGCAAGAAGCTGAAGAACTGTAAGTGCAAGCTAAACTACTCCACCTAAACCAATACACAAATGGTGCAGAGACGGGAAGATGAGCATTCAGCTGGATGTTTCTGGCAGGCAGGGTGGTCACAGGGATCCTTTTTATACATGGGAATGTGTTACTGGCAGCCAGCAACAAGATGCGTGGGTGACCCTGGCAGACCTGCCATTCTAGTCCATGACCTATGTTAGTAATGTAGAAATAAGTCCCTGTATTACTATATCTTATCAAATTACTACCATGTATGTTTTATTACCCTAATTCAGTTTAAAATTTTGTTTTAGTTTTGGATAGAGTTGGGAGGGGTTAAAATCCTTGCTAGCTTATTTTTTACAATCTATGTACCATTGGGGAAATTTCCTTTTATGTTCTGTCCCAGTGATGTCATTGAATGTAAGAGCAATTCCCCTTGGACAGTTGTCCCCAGAACATGTGTTGCTTAATTTCTTGTTCTGGGGACAACTCTGAAATTTTAGATTTTCCCTCATTTTCTTTCGTAGTGACAATGGTAGTGACAATGGTTACCAGTACAAATAGAGAGGTGAACCTCTCC
Organism: Pelophylax lessonae; assembly: GCF_965119305.1. Classification (NCBI taxonomy): domain Eukaryota; kingdom Metazoa; phylum Chordata; class Amphibia; order Anura; family Ranidae; genus Pelophylax; species Pelophylax lessonae. The sequence continues at coordinate 123,307,766 of NC_138780.1, read as the reverse complement.
AATGGTGATAAAGACAGCAATAAAACTAGACAGAACTAAAACTAGACAAAATTAAAAAAAGGTTTTGTCTAGAGATACACTTTAAGGGCTTGAGCCAACATTTGCTACATTTATACACTTGTTATATACATCTAAATGTGACCAACAAGAACGTGCAAGAAAGCTTTTTCCTGCAATTCTAAGAAAAAAAAGCATTTGCAAAGGTGTACAATTACCTGCCAGCATTGAGGGCCCATTGATACTGTCATGATTTATCTCATGCGTTACAACACAATTAAAATGCATTTTTCCAATTTCCCCATAATAAATAATGCCTGTTCCCATCTCAGCGCTATAGTGCAATGAGTTTTCAAAAATACAAAATGTCCATTTTTTCATGTTTTAGTTGGGAGGATCATAGAATTAAATGACATGGCATATAACATACAGTATGTACTGTATATTGACATTGCATATTATGACAATGGTATATACAGTATATTGACAATGAGATTGCATGTAACATGTGTTCTGTTTTGCAACGGCAATCAACAAGCCTTGGCAAAAAGCTGTTAATTCTATCCACTCCAAATGTTAAATTTAAAACACAATATAAAAAAAACGCATCAACAAACAAAATAAATGCACACTTACACATAACAATGCATCTGTCTAATGCTACAAAAAAAAACCCTCTACGCACATGTATAGATCAATGGGCCCTATCTTTTGACAGAGTATCAGTTAGTAACTGTCTCCTGAAATAGCCCAATATAACCTATTTTATACATTTCAAGTTACTCATCAGTCACTATAAACCTACCAAAAAAATAAAGAATATTGAAAACAAGTCTTTCGCTTGTCTGAATAAGTAGGTGTCAAATCTAAAAAAAAAACGTACTTTTTGAGAAATTATATGCAGTTCTTCCTTCCAAAGAGCCTGACATTGGTAGCCCAACTGTCTAACAGTAAAAGGAGGACACGATTTTTTTGAGCTTGCTTACCTAGGTTTGTGGCTGCTTCCCCCCACGTGTTTCATTCACATTAAACTATTATATTAGGCTCTTATCATTTTAGGTGCACCTTTAAATTTTGTGCACCCCATGTTAACAGGCAAAAGGTGTCCAGTAAGGTGTGGCTAAATGTTCCAGGTATGGGGCTCAGTGTATAAAAGAGCTTGCAAACCAGGGATTAATGCTGTTGGTCAGTATCAGCAAAAGAGCTAACCACCCTCCCACCCCATTGTGAGCACTTTATGTGGTATGTCACTCTTAAATCAAGGGTGGACTTTGCTATTATGTTAATTTGTAGTATTTGCTGGAGTTATTATGACTAATTGATTTGGCATAGTTTATAATTTGTGTAACAATGTTTAATTCAATAAAATAATAATCAATTAGCAATTTGAATAAACCAATAAAAAAAATATTTGTTGTGTATTTCTTTTAACCACTTCTGGAACGGAAGCTTTTCCTCCTTAACGACCAGGCGATTTTTTGCGATTCGGCACTGCGTTAGTTTAATAGACAATTGCGCAGTCATGCGACACTGTACCCAAATAAAAACGATGTACTTTTTTTCCCCACAAATAGAGCTTTCTTTTGGAGGTATTTAATCACCTGTGCAATTTTAATTTTTTGCGCTATAAACGAAAAATTGCGACAATTCTGCAAAGAAAAACAATATTTTTCACTTTCTGTTATCCAACATTCTCCCCCCCTCCCCAAAAAAAAAAAAATAAATAAGAATCAATTTTTTCAGAATTTTAGGCCAATTTGTATTCTGCTACATATTTTTGTTAAAAAAATCCCAATAAGCGTATTTTGATTGGTTTGAGCAAAAGTTATCACGTCTACAAACTAGGGGAAAGATTTATGCCATTTTTATTAATTTATTTTTACTAGTACTGGCAGCGATCAGCAGTTTTTAGTGGGACTGCGACATTGTGGCGGACAGATCGGACCCCTAACTGACATTTTTTACACTTTTCGGGGGACCGGGGACATTACTACAGTAATCAGTGCTAAAAATATGCACTGTTACTGTAATAATGACACTGGCAGGGAAGGGGTTAACCCAGGGGAGATCAAAGGGTTAAGTGTGAGCCTAGGGGGTGTTTTCAAACTGTGGGGGGGGATGCGCTTTTGAAATCAATACAGAGACCTGTGTTCCTAAATAGGAGGAACACAGGAGCTCTGCATTGATTGCTGAGAGAACAACGGTCTGCTGTGTTTACAGCAGACCACCATTCTGTCTTCATGGGGAGCGATTGCGGGTGCCATGCGGCAATCGCAGCCGCTGGCCCCGTGGATCGGCTTGCCCACTGACGATCGCTCATGCGGACCACCGTACAGGTACAGCGATTTGCAGGAACCTGCTGACCTGCCGCCATATAACTGTTATACGGCAGGCTGGTCGGCAATGGTTAAAGTTGTTATTTATAATTTTATATAGAGGAAAAAGAGGGATATGCAGCCTGCAATCCCATGTGCTCTCACTTTTTCAAACACTTTTACATAGTATATTTCACCTTCCTCACCCAAGAGATGAAATTTTTTGAATGAGCATATTCTTCATTTTGCTGTAAAAAGGAACCAACAGAGAACAACACGCACAACAAAAAAGAGGCACAAAAAATGTAAACAAAAAAAAAATCTACATATGAAAATCTGTGAAATTTATTAGTGGATTATGCATAAAGAAATTCAATTAAATAAAAAAAATGAGTATTTACTTCCTAGTTGCATGATTCTAGTGTGAGTTTGTTTAATTATTGTATAACGTAGTGGTAAAAAGGGAGTTTGTTGATAAAGTGAAGGTCTCCCAGAGTTCAATGGAAAAGCCACTTTCATAAATGTGCTTAGTTGTTTGGAATGCATTGACAACAGACAATAATACGAGAATGAGACTTGTTATCCCTGTGTGGCCCCTTTTGTGCCTGACTTTGGCAGATTTTCATGATATGAAGTGTCTAACTATATTCCACACTAAACGTGAAAGCCGCCAGTACACACCCCCACACCGTGTATTCAGGAACTCTTCCAGTATTTCCTGTATAATCTATATCCATTTGGATATCTACTAATTGAGACATACAACTCAACGCCTACTATTGGACTGATCTTTGGGATCCTTGTGGGGGCCTCTTGGCTGGGCTCGGCCATCTCTGCTGTGTAATCTTTTTACACCAACTAGCAGCCTCCGCTGACCAAGTTTGTCTTTCTGTCTCTCTGCCTGCTTCCCCATTGTGGAAAGAGCTATCTAGCCACCTACATACTCCCTATTCAGGCAGAGTTCTTGTGATTTTGTCAAGAACAAAGCAGTTCTTTAGAATGCAGGTGTCTCCTACTTGTTTTTAATACCTGTGGCCTTACTCGTCCTGGACTACTTTATGGGTCTGAGATCTGTTCCATTCTGACCGTTGATAAAGACGATTGACCGAAACGCGTCTGGTCACCTGTGGAAATCTCAGCTACCTCCAGTCCCAAAGACGTAACATATGGCCACTTGTGTTGTTTTTAAAGTGTTGTCTATTTATGTTTGCTTTTTTTGGAAAATATATTTTCATTAATTGATTTGTATAACAATAAATTTATTGAAACTATTCACTACTCAAGGTCTGGTTATTGCCATTAAAGTCCCATGCCCTAGGGGAAATGTTCTTTCTTATTAGTGGATTATGCAAAAAGAAATTTAATTAAATAAATAAAATGAGTATTTACTTCCTAGTTGCATGATTCTAGTGTGAGTTTGTTTAATTATTGTATAACGTAGTGGTAAAAAGGGAGTTTGTTGATAAAGTGAAGGTCTCCCAGAGTTCAATGGAAAAGCCACTTTCATAAATGTGCTTAGTTGTTTGGAATGCATTGACAACAGACAATAATACGAGAATGGGACTTGTTATCCCTGTGTGGCCCCTTTTGTGCCTGACTTTGGCAGATTTTCATGATATGAAGTGTCTAACTATATTCCACACTAAACGTGAAAATAAAACAAATACAATTTTAAAACAGTATTTATCTACACTAAATGCAACTAATATATAATACACACAACACATTTCAAGCTCAACTGATCCTTTATACTTTGCCAAGTACAGTATATCTAAAGCCAAATACTTTTTTAATTTTGAATAGAGTAGGGGAGGGTGTTTTGCTTTTTAAGTTAGTAGAGCACTAATGCTTTCTTGCAGTAAAGCAAGAAAGCAGAAACCCTTGTAGTATATCAATATGCTTTTACTAAACAAGAATACTGTACATACAAACTACTTACAATTGTAGGAAAACAATATCAGACATCCAGAGTATTACAAATATGCATACAACACACTATCTATCCTTCCTAGAAAATAAGAATTGACATTGGCTTGTATGCTAAAGGGGTACATTAAAAAGTTATTTAGCTTGGGTTTTAGTTCATAATTTCTGTAATAATCAGGACGCCAGGCGACTTAAGTAAGATTGCAGGAAACTGGGTGCTCCCATGGTGTAGATTTAGTGTCATACCTTGGTGAAGTTCCTTCGCCTGCCTTGTGAAGTCTCCTTGTGGCACAGACCTTCCTTGGTGTTACAGATCCCCCTTCCTTCTACCTAGGTTTTCTTCCAGATTTCCCACCCTGTGTTCAGCAATGACTGTGTTATCTCATTTCTTGCCCCCCCCCCCCGTCTATTACCTGCCAACATCACTTCCTGTTCAACTAGCCTTTATAAACCAGTTAAACAATCCAATTAGTGTTCAAATAGAGGAAGCCCAGCATCTGAGTTCTAGATGGTAGCTAAAATGTATTATTTCATCTATTTATGCTATAAAAAAAAATGTTACTAAAATAATCATGACAACACAGAGTTAAAACTGCAGTTAGTTTTTTTTTTTTTTTTGCCCTTTATGTCACACTTCCTGTTCTGTAGGGTCAACAGGAAGTGAAAGAACACCTTTCAACTAGAGGCATATCCCTTCCTTAGCTGTCACCGGAACGAGTTTCCTAACAGGATTCTAACCCTTCTCCAGTCTATCCAAATCTAAAAAAAAAAAATCTAGATCAGGGGTCTTCAAACTTTGCAGTTTGATGGCCACAATATTGTATGCTTTACTATATTTACGGGCCAAAGAAAAATCAGTTTTAAAAATAAACAAGTCAAATTTGTTTAATCAGGTTTTATTAGAAGAATGCATACAATATATTCCTACAAAACAGAGACAGATCTCACTTAGACAAATATGCTTAAGTGTTGACAGATCTGAATTAGAAACATATAACAAAAACAAGAAAAAGGGGGAAGGGTGCCAAAAATTCTCCAATCCAAAGATGGACAGAAGAATTGGCTCGCAAACCACCTTGTAAAAATTGAATTTTAAAGGCTGAGAGGTAATCTTCAATAAAGATACAACTTTATTGAATTAATCAAAGATAGAGAATAAAAACACAATGTGCATATATAAAAGAAGATAGATTTTTCATCCAAAATATAATTGTCATGTTCATGAATAGAAACAGGAGACTTGGTATGTCCTACGCGTTTCGCTGAACGATTAGGCTCCTATATTAGCTTCTTCAGGGACCAAGTTCAACATTCATATAACTGTTTCTACAAGCTAAATTGAGAAATTTTCAGAAAGAGGAGAAACGATCATGCACACAATGATTAATGATATCAGACTGTATACATAAAGTAACCTCTTTCTATATATACATATATAATGCTTGCATAATGCTTACCCTTTTAGATAAACCACCGCAGAGCATACTGGGCATAGCAGGATAAAGATCCAATGCTGCAGGAATGAGACCGGAGATGTAGTCCCAAAGGAAAATGGACACCAGAAGGGTGGCCAAAAACCCACAGGGAGATGCCTGATTGACGGGCACTGTACCAAACCTCCGTCCTGTGGGGATTCTACCCAGACACATAGAGTGGAGGAACAAATGAAAAGCCACTCTAGAAATCAATATGTAAAAAGACTAATATAGTCAATGACCATCAATACATGCTGGTGATACAATATAAAGCTAGCATCACCCTAGTATAGTATTTCCCATCCTAATCTCAACCCTCATCCTACTATTCTCAGCCAGATAAGTATCAGCTAAAAAAAGCCTAAAGGGCAGGAGGTTGCATAATCTATGATATCACAAGGAGGGAAAGGGGAAAAGACCTTCCTCAACAAAGAGAGACAATGAAGCGTTATATTGCTCCATACTCTCTCCAACAAATAAATAATGACTGATACCCTTTCAACTGAAGCGGAAAGAGTACTTGAGAAATAAGGGGCCCTCAGGCCCAACCTACATAACAAAAGATATGGTCTTGTAGGTAACACGTAATATGGTCAATTTTTTAACGAGGATGTGAGGAGAAAGTAGAAGAAACAGGGAGAAGAAAAAAAAAAAGCCAATGTGAAGTTATCTGAAGCAATAAGGGATTCACACTTTCGAAGAGATGAATGAGTCAATATCTGAAATAGGACTACACTGTCCACATAAGATTGTAGGATTCGGTTTTGTTCTCATTTTGCACAATTTAACGCTCCAAATGGTCAATTTTATCCATTTCACAAGCCCATTCAGCCAGCGATGGTGTTTCGACCTGTCACCAGTGTCTTGTGATTACAGAATGAAATGCCTAACTAAGCTTTTCTTAATTTGTTTGTAGGAGCCTGGCAACAAGGACAATACAGTGATCTGGGGGTTTGTTAGGAATTTTATCTACAACAAGTTTATCAAACAAATGTTAAATAGTATGCCAGAATGGGAAAACTTTCCAGCATGTACCCCACATATGGGTCATAGTGCCAGGAGCCTGTAAACACTGCCAGCAAGTGTCAGAAAGAGAAAAGTCAAATTTATGTTTGAGTAGGGCAGTGATATCATCTAGCTAAAATACGGTAGTTAGGCTCTTGCGCTTGGGAAGAGATTGACATCTTATAAGAGGTAGTGAATACTTTGTCCCAATCCATATTTTCTGGGGAGATTTGTAATTCCTGTTTCTTCGAAAAGAAATGGAGGGGGCTCTGGGTAGGACTTCTTCAGTAAAATCTGGTATAGCTGTGAAAGGGTATAGTCAGGTTTAGAAGATTGGGATAAAAAGATTCAATATCAGTATAAGGTCGCGCCAGAGAGTCAATCAAGGACCATGTGCCCAGATAATGTTGTAATTAAGTATACTTTAACCATGCATTTGATGAGTTATAACATATTGGGAGAATCCTAGAAAGGGGACAAGGGTCTGTCCATAAAGGGTACAGCTCAGAACAGGGTAATCCTGCCTTTGCCAACTAAGACATTTTGAGCTTGTCACAGTTGGAGCAATGCCGTCAAGGGGCTCAGTCTGGAGGAAAGTAGGCCTTTACGTAAATACGCATCCCATACCTGTAATGTTGTATGAACCGTAAGAGGCAATATGTCTTTAGAAGGCCATCTTTGAGAAACTAACCAAGGCAAGAAGGTAATGTCCGGGCCGATAAGTTCATTTTCAGAACAAGTCCATAATTTTGTAGTTTTACATGATACCAGTCTACCATTCTAAGCATAGATGCTAAATAGGAATATAGTAACATTTGACGTAAAGCTACCCCCCCCCCCTTCTCTTCGGTAAAGATCGGGTAGTTAACCAGTAATTTGTGTTTTTTTTTTAATGTTCTCATTTAAAGGCACTTAAAGTTTTATTCAGTGAAAGAAAAAACCCAGAGATGGGGGCCTGGGTTAGCCTGAGAGGCATATAATAACTTCGGCAATATATCCATTTTAATAGTGCTTATGCCACCAAACCACAAAATATGTGGTTTATCATATGATTTAGCACAGGTGTGAACTTTGTAAAAGAAGAGGTGTATAATTAATGTCCCCCATAGTGGGTAACAAGGATGAGAGTTGAATCCCAAGATATTTAATAGATTTCTAGTTGCCATGTAAACACAAAATTACTTTGAAGGGGAGATGCAGTGGATTGAGACAAAGTAATATTTAGGGCCTCCATCTTATCATAATTCAGTTTAAAATTGCTCATTGTCCCAAATTATTTAAATGTTTGAATAAGGGACAGGGTAGGGATAAGAGGATTAGAATTGTACAGCAAGAGATCATCCGCATAAAGGGAGAGTTTATAGAAAGTTTATATTGGTGGTGACCTACAGTAATGGCTATGGTGCAGTGTTACATAGTGAGAATGTATAACAAAGGGGAAAGAGGGCAACCTTAGTGCGTGCCGTTGTGTATCGAAATAGGACTCGAAAGAATGCCATGGAACGGACCCTTGCCGAGGGACAATTATACAAGGCTAAAATCTTTGCCAGGAGGCCAGGGCCGAACCCTATTCGCTGGAGTGTGTGTTAAAGGAATATCCAGTGAACCAGTTAAATACTTTTTCGGCATCAAGTGATAACAGACAGACCGGGATTCCACATTTCTTAACATGTTCCATTAAGGTAATTTTTTTGAGGATATTGACCCAAATGTCTCTATCAGGAGTGAAACCCACTTGGTTAAGATGAACCAAATCAGGAATAAAGGCATAAGTTGGTTAGCTATGACTTTAGAAGACATCCAAATGTCTATGTTGCCAGGGATATAGGTGGGTAGCTACAACAAGAGGCAGGATCTTTACACGGCTTCGGCAATACAGTGATATGCGTCTCAAGTGCCTGTCTCGGAACAGGGAACTCTATAGACATTGCATTAAATGTTCTGGTCAGGATCGGGATGAGGAGGTCACTAAACGTCTTGTAAAAGTGGGCAGAATACCCATCAGGACCTGGACATTTATCATTTCAAAGGGAAGAGAGAACCACCGCAAGCTCTTCTTCCATAAAGGGTTGTTCAAGCTCTTGCACTGTTGATGGAGGGATGATAGGTAAGACGGACCTAGTAATGTATTCCGCTATTGTAGATGTGTGGTCTTCCGAAGTCACTTAAGAGAGACACATAAGTTAGTTGAACAGGCCATCATAAAAAGAACGGAGCAAGTTATTGATTTCTTTAGGATTGTAAGTAACCTGACCATCAGCGTGTTTTAGTTTCGGAATAGAAGTAAGGCTGTTCCTGGCATGTACTGCCCTGGCCAGCAACCTCCTCAGTTTATTAGCCTCAACAGAGTACAATTTACACAATTTATCCCTAATTGACATCGTTTTTTGATTCAGAAGCTCCAACAGTTGTAGCCTAGCATCAGAAAGTGCGAGCTATGTAGCAGGAGTTTGACTCCGCTTAAGGGATAACTCTAATGTGGAAATTTGAGTCAAGATGTCCGGAATGCAGGCTAAACAGTCCTTTTTGAGCCTTGAGCCATGTTTAATAAAAGCACCTCTCAGTGCATATTTTAATGTTTCCCATTGGATTGGGGCAGGGGTGTTGTCAGTCTGATGATCAGAAAGAAAATTGGTTATTGTTTGTTAAATTTCAAAAGAACATAAGCTATCCTGGAGAAGTGAGTAATTTAACGTCATGTCCATTCTTGTTTCAACAGGTCAAGTAAGGAAAGGGAAAAATACACCGGAGCGTGGTCAGACCACAATATGTTACCAATACTCATCTGTGGATTAAAGGTCAGAGCAAATTGACTCACAAGGAAAAAAAAATCGATTCGGGAGTAGGAATTATGAGCAGCAGAAGAGTATGAGTAATCTCTGTCCACAGGATGCGAGAGATGCCAGACATCCTTCAAATTATTATGCTGGAGAAATTTCTTCAATCTATTAATATTTGAGTGAGGAATAGAGCTTCGACCCACAGAGGTATCCATAGAGGGGGTGCACATGCAGTTAAAATCCCCCACCAGGTGGATAACTTCTTTTGCAAAATCCTGCAGCTTTTGGAAGTATTGAATAATGTGAGTAATTTGGTCCTGATTAGAGATATACAAACACTATATTACCAAACGTTTTGGGATGCCTGCCTATACACATAAACTTTAATGGCATTTCAATCTTAGTCCATAGAGTTCAATATTGAGTTGGCCCACCCTTTGCAGATATAACAGCTTCAACTCTTCTGGGAAGGCTGTCCACAAGGTTTAGGAGTCTGTCTATGGGAATGTTTGACCATTCTTCCAGAAGCGCATTTGTGAGGTCAAGCACTGATGTGGACAAGAAGGCCTGGCTCGAAGTCTCCGCTCTAATTCATCCTAAAGGTGTTCTATCTGGTTGAGGTCAGGACTCCGTTGGGCAGACCAGTCAAGTTCCCCCATCCCAAAATTGCTCATCCATGTCCTTATGGACCTTGATTTGTGCAGTCATGTTGAGACAGGAAGGAGCCATCCCCAAACTGTTCTCACAAAGTTGGGAGCATGAAATTGTCCAAAATGTCTTGGTATGCTGACACCTTAAGAGTTCCTTCACTGGAACTATGGGGCCAAACCCAACCCCTATAAAACAACGCACACCATAACCCCCCCCCCCCCTCCACCAAATGATTTGGACTAGTGCACAAAGCAAGGTCCATAAAGACATGGATGAGTGAGTTTGGGGTGAAAGAACTTGACTGGCCTGCACAGAGTCCTGATCATAACCTGACAGAACACCTTTGGGATGAATCAGAGCAGAGACTGCAAGCCAGACCTTCTTGTCCACATCAGTGCCTGAACTCACAAAAGCTCTTCTGGAAGAATGGTTAAACATTCCAATAGACACACTCCTAAACCTTGTGGACAGCCTTCTCAGAATAGTTGAAGCTGTTATTTTGCGACAAGTGTGGGCCAACACAATATTGAACCCTACAGACTAAGACTGGGATAACATTAAAGTTCAATGTGCGTGTAAAGGCAGGCGTTCCAATACTTTGGTAATATAGTGTATTTGCAAGTGTGTACTTCCTGCCAATGATTGTAATCTTTACGAACAGGTACCAACCCTTAGTGTCCGTAGAGATATCCAACACATTGTGTGGTACAGATTTGTAGATAGCAATGGCAAGTCCTAGAGATTTAGATTGAGTGTTGGTTCTATGGAATCAAAATGGGTAGTACCTTTTGCGCAAATTCGGAAAACAATTAGTATGGAAATGGTGTTCTTGAAAGAAAGCTAGGCTGACTTTGGACTTGTGGAATTCATTTGAGATCTGTGATCTTTTGGATGGTTCATTCAAACCTCTAGCATTGAAAGAGCAAAACTTCAAGGAGAACCACCCATGACTGAAGGAGGGGGGAGAGAAAAAGGGAGCTGTTCTGCACAACGAAGTCCTGACCTCAAACAGATAGAACACCTTTATGATGAATTAGAACGGAGACTTCGAGCCAAGCCTTCTTGTCCACATCAGTGCTTGACCTCACAAATGCGCTTCTGGAAGAATGGTCAAACATTCCCATAGACAGAAAAAGAAAAGAGAATGAAGGCAAGGAGGCTGAAAAGCCCCCACCATGAGCACAAATAAAGGTGATAGAAAAAGCCAGGTGCTAGAACAGGTGTTGTTAGTAGGGATGATCGAACTTTTCAAAAGTATACAGAAGTACTTCTATGCAGAAATACAGATTTTATGCCTGCCTCCAAAGACCCCCTAAAAATGCCCAAAAAAATGCCTGCGCCAAAAAAAAAAAACACCCAGGTGTGTTGTTGCAGGCGTTTTTTTTTGGGCATTTTTTGGGGGTCTTTGGAGGCAGGCAAAACATCTGAAATTCTGTATAGGGGTATATATACACACACACTTATATGTATTTATACACATACACATATATAGGTGTTATAGCAGAGAAGCCATATGGGTGTTAATTATTTCATTAGCGCAAGCATAGTGTTCTGCTACTTTCACACCTATATATGTGTATGTGTATATATACATACATGTGTGTGTGTATATATACCCCTACACAGAAGTTCAGATGTCATGCCTGACTCCAAACATGTCCTCAAAAAAGCCCTATAAAAGCCTGCAACAAAAAGCAGGGTGACAGGGGCGAAGCCACTATCCAGTTCTCTAAGTGTTCTAAGAGAAACAATCTTTTCTCTATAGCGGTCACCCTGAAATGGAAGGGTTTTGTCACCCTGCCATAGCAGTCAGAGTCAGTTAACCCTACACTACACTATGGTCCCCTTACACTTAACACTTTCCCTACAGAAACTAGATTATTAAATCTAACTATAGTGGAAAATAGTACCCTAACTACACTAGATATCCCTTTCCTCACACTAATAATTGCTAAATGACACTTTGAGAGCAGAAGTAACAGAACTGCTTCCACTCTCTTCCACAGCCCTGTAATAAAATGGTAGAGATTTGGCGGGGCTATCTTATATACTGGGGGGCGTATTCACTAATGATTGGCCTCTGGACCCCCTAGTCACTCCAATCACATTCCTAGCATTCTCCTGCCCCCTCAATTGGCTTTTACTGATGGTTCTGGTCCAATCATGGGCTTTTAAAGCCCAGTTCCTGTCCCATTGCATTTTGGTCGGTTCTGGTTGCTGAATTCCGAACCTTTTCAGCAAAAAGTTTGGAATTTGGCCGAACCTGAAACAGTCAATGTTCGGGTTAAACCGATGGTCGACCCGAACCGTTCGATCATCCCTAGTTGTTAGCACCAAGAAGATATCTAGAGCAAATGACTATAAAAACCCTCAGAGATCTGCCCAGCTCAGAGTCACTGGGACATAAAGATCGCCTGTATTCTATTTGGGTAGAAAACCAAACAATCACAGTAGAGGTGGAGCAAAACCACCACCTAACAAAAGTATTGTATAAACCAATAATAAAAGAGAATTATAATAAACAGCTGAATTTGAAAAAACTGTCTAAAAGGCAAAATAAACACCTATGACCGAACCCCAGAGCAGGATGACAAAAAATGGGGGCAATACCAGTCCTGCTAGATATACTGTACAAGTGGAAAGTCCTCAGATAGTATCGTATATATCAAGCAGCAAATGATGAAGGTAAAACCATTGCACTCAGCCCCTGGTAATGGCCCACCACTTCACTGGAGGTCCACGTGCAAATCCCAGAGGACAGGTAACCAACAAGTCAAATTTAAATTAATTATAAAGTCTCACTTGGAGTTTTTTGTAACCAGAATGACATGATTTAGAACAACAAAGAAAAAACTTCAGTAAATAAAGCAACAAAATTCAAAATATTCTTGCCCCCCCCCCCAGTTACATCAAAGAGACCTCATCAAAGTCCCTCTTACATCAGAGGCTCCCATACATTAAAGCATCCCTTAAATGAGTATCCCCATCAGGGTCGTTCTTTGCATCAGAGTCCCCTCTTACAGCAGAGGACCAGATAAAATCTTGCAGTTGGATGTATTTGGCCCTTGGGTCATAGTTTGGAAACTTCTTGATCTAGACTGCAACTCTTACTTAGAGTGCAGGGTCCAGAGCTTCAGGGGCCCAGTATGCCCCCTGCATGGTGCTCCAATCTAGAACCGTTCTCAGGGAGCATAAGTGCATGGGTAGAAATTAGTCTGCACAATGTCACAATAAAAGGAAGACAATACAATTTTGGGTTTACATGAGTTAGTTTATTCTTTTCTGTTTAAAGAAAAACAAAATTGTTGGAATAACTGGGGGGATGGCTGGATGGATGGACAGGTGGATGGATGGTGTTTGCACTTTGTAGTTCAGTGCAAAAACATGCACCACATCTGGCAACCTTTGCTACATTCAATACCCTATGCCATTAGGGAAATCTACCAAATGCAATATACTGTATTTTTACCCTACTTAGCTGGCCACAGACCAGAGATTACCAATCCTTCTACACTTGGTAACAATCTCATGTCTATGACACCAACAGATGCTCCAAGCTGGCCTCAGAGCTATTCAGTCAAGCTAGTTCCCCCCCCCCCCCCCTTCATTTGGCAATGTAAAATCATATGTTTATTTCCACACTGTGTGTTCCTTGAACTCTATAATATTTACTATGCCCTGTGATAAAATAAACCAATATTATGCGTTATACATTGTGCTTTGCTTCAGTATCATTACGTTTGCTGTGATTAATCAAATCCCTCAAAAGTTATTACATCTGTAATGATGAAAACAAACAACTCAAGGATGAAAACAACTGTAAAATAATGTAATGTAATGATGAAAACAAACAACTCCTATTTGTTTAGATAAGTCAATACATACAGTCCTTTATAAGGTCCTAAATAAAGTGCAAAACAACTCCCTCCATGTGTCTGTGTGATTTATTTATCCACTGATCAGAACGAATGCTCCTTCACCATTCACACCAACTGCCTACTTCATTTCCCTCTTAACCACTTCCGGACCTCCTGCCACATACAGTGGGTACGGAAAGTATTCAGACCCCCTTAAATTTTTCACTCTTTGTTATATTGCAGCCATTTGCTAAAATCATTTAAGTTCATTCTTCTTCCTCATGAATGTACACATAGCACCCCATACTGACAGAAAAACACAGAATTGTTGACATTGTTGCAGATTTATTAAAAAAGAAAAACTGAAATATCACATGGTCCTAAGTATTCAGACCCTTTGCTCAGTATTTAGTAGAAGCCCCCTTTTGATCTAATACATCCAGGAGTCTTTTTGGGAAAGATGCAACAAGTCTTTCACACCTGGATTTGGGGATCCTCTGCCATTCCTCCTTGCAGATCCTCTCCAGTTCTGTCAGGTTGGATGGTAAACGTTGGTGGACAGCCATTTTTAGGTCTCTCCAGAGATGCTCAATTGGGTTTAAGTCAGGGCTCTGGCTGGGCCATTCAAGAACAGTCACAGAGTTGTTGTGAAGCCACTCCTTCGTTATTTTAGCTGTGTGCTTAGGGTCATTGTCTTGTTGGAAGGTAAACCTTCGGCCCAGTCTGAGGTCCAGAGCACTCTGGAGAAGGTTTTAGTCCAGGATATCCCTGTACTTGGCCGCATTCATCTTTCCCTCGATTGCAACCAGTCGTCCTGTCCCTGCAGCTGAAAAACACCCCCACAGCATGATGCTGCCACCACCATGCTTCACTGTTGGGACTGTATTGGACAGGTGATGAGCAGTGCCTGGTTTTCTCCACACATACCGCTTAGAATTAAGGCCAAAAAGTTCTATTTTGGTCTCATCAGACCAGAGAATCTTATTTCTCACCATCTTAGAGTCCTTCAGGTGTTTTTTTAGCAAACTCCATGCGGGCTTTCATGTGTCTTACACTGAGGAGAGGCTTCCGTCGGGCCACTCTGCCATAAAGCCCCGACTGGTGGAGGGCTGCAGTGATGGTTGACTTTCTACAACTTTCTCCCATCTCCTGACTGCATCTCTGGAGCTCAGCCACAGTGATCTTTGGGTTCTTCTTTACCTCTCTCACCAAGGCTCTTCTCCCCCAATAGCTCAGTTTGGCCGGACGGCCAGCTCTAAAAAGGGTTCTGGTCGTCCCAAACGTCTTCCATTTGAGGATTATGGAGGCCACTGTGCTCTTAGGAACCTTAAGTGCAGCAGAAATCTTTTTGTTACCTTGGCCAGATCTGTGCCTTGCCACAATTCTGTCTCTGAGCTCTTCAGGCAGTTCCTTTGACCTCATGATTCTCATTTGCTCTGACATGCATTGTGATCTGGAAGGTCTTATATAGACAGGTGTGTGGCTTTCCTAATCAAGTCCAATCAGTATAATCAAACACAGCTGGACTCAAATGAAGGTGTAGAACCATCTCAAGGATGATCAGAAGAAATGGAAAGCACCTGAGTTGAATATATGAGTGTCACAGCAAAGGGTCTGAATACTTAGGACCATGTGATATTTCAGTTTTTCTTTTTTAATAAATCTGCAACAATGTCAACAATTCTGTGTTTTTCTGTCAGTATGGGGTGCTATGTGTACATTCATGAGGAAAAAGAATGAACTTAAATGATTTTAGCAAATGGCTGCAATATAACAGAGTGAAAAATTTAAGGGGGTCTGAATACTTTCCGTACCCACTGTATATACTGAAGCAGGGTGGCCCAGCTGCGAAAAATCACATACATAAACATTATTTTTTGCTTGAGATTTCGGCGACACACGCTGGCCCCCGGGACCCGCCAATCGTTCAAGCGGAATGACAGAATGGCGGCCAGCCTATGTAAACAAGGTAGACCCCTGTTCTGTCAGGGAGGAAGAGAGAGATCTTGTGTTTCTGCTAAGCTCAAACACAGAGCTCTCTTTTTCTCTAGTGCATCCACTCCCACCACAGCTAGAAAGCACTCCCTAGGAGCACACTTAACCCCTTGATTGCCCCTGGTGTTAACCCCTTCCCTGCCAGTGTAATTTATACAGTAACAGTGCATTTTTTTTTTTTTAGCACTGATTGTATTGGTGTCACTGGTCCCCAAAAAGTGTCACTTAGTATCAGATTTGTCTGCTGCAATGTCGCAGTCCTGCTAAAAATTTCTGATCATTTCCAATACTAATAAAAACAATAAAAAATATAAAGTCCATAAATGTATCCCATAGTTTGTAGACGGTAAAAACTTTTTTACACTAGGATTAGAATACATATTGGCCTAAATTGATGAAAAAGTGTTTTTTTCTTTTTTTTTTTTTTATTGGGTATGTTTTAGAGCAAAAAGTAAAAAATATTGTTTTGTTTTTTTTTTTTTTCAAAATTGTGGTTCTTTTTTGTTTATAGCATGAAAAAAAAAAAAAAAAAAAAAGCGCAGAGGTGATCAAATACCACCAAAAGAGAAGCTCTATTTGTGGGAAAAAAATACATTAATTTTATTTGATTACAGCATCGCACGACCGCGCAACTGTCAGTTAAAGCAACGCAGTGCCGTATCGCAAAAAATGGCCTGGTCATTAAAACCTTCCGGGGCTGAAGTGGTTAATTAGGGATACCTCTGGGTATTTTTCATTACCTCTGGGCATTTACCATATGTAACAACAACAGCTCTCTCTGCTTCTCCAAAGACATCAGGTTCCCGGTGTAGAGTGAGACTTTGCCACTTCACTTAACTGCTTCTATAATGGACCAATTCTGGCATCCCTCTCCAACATGTAAAAATCATAATTTTTTTTGCTAGAAAATTACTCAGAACCCCCAAACATTATATATATTTTTTTAGCAGAGACCCTGAGGAATAAAATGGCAGTTGTTGTAATTTTATATGTCACACGGTATTTGCGCAGCAATTTTTCAGATGCAATTAAAAAAAAAAAAAACTTTCATGAATTTAAAAAAAAACACAAACACTAGCCAACTTTTTTTGTATAATGTGAAAGATGATGTTAGTAAATAGATACCTAACATGTCATGCTTTAAAAATGCACACACTCATGGAATGGCGCCAGACTTCCGTACTTTAAAATCTTCATAGGCTACTCTTTAAAGTTTTTTTTACAGGTTACCAGTTTAGAGTTACAGAGGAGGTCTTGCACTAGAATTATTGCTCTTGTTCTATACAGCAATAGCTCACATGTGTGGTTTAAACATTGTTTACATATGCGGGCGCGACTTACGTATGCGTTTGCTTCTGCGTGCGAGCGCAAGGGGATGGGGGCACTTTTCATGTTTTTTTTTTATTTAACTTACCTTTTTATATTTTTACACTTTCCCTTTGCTTTTTTTTATTTTTTATTACTTTTATTTCTATTGCAAGGAATGTAAACATCCCCTGTAATAGGAATAGGGCATGACAGGTCCTCTTTAAAGAGAGATCTGGTGTCTATAAGTCCCCACATCTCTCCTCCACCCTGGAAAGACTGAGATTAAAAAAAAAAAAAAACGATCTCAGCCTCCCAGCAAAAAAAAAACGGCATTTACATCTGCCGGTGCCGGAAGTGATGTCGCTTCCAGCCTCTGAAGATCATAGAGGGGTCATAAAGATGGCCCTGGAACATCAGGTCCATGGCCTGCTCTATAGTGAAGTTCAGCCACCGGCCGATTCATTCTCCGCCTCGCCAATCGAACAGGTCCTTCTCCATGTAAAAGCAATCAAGCTGCTATTAGACGCTATGAGGGCTTTTACTTCGCATGGAATCCCCTGCTGAAAAAAAAGAGATATCTGAATGATTGATGCCTGTAGCTGCAGGCATCATTCAGATATCTCCACTCAAAGTCCATGAGGTCCTACGGTATGGAAGTTATTAAAATCCAATAAAAATCCACTCGCAATCACAGTGCACTTACAACCAGACCTCTGCTTCTAGTACAACATGATGACATCCAATAGTTCCTCCCCTCTTTCACCATTACATTTTACCAGAAATGGAAATAAGGCAGTGTTTTCATTGGTGTGATTCTGATGGTCCATTCTTAAGGGGGCAATGTAACTGATTTTTAAAGCGATCTTCCCTTAGTGCTCTGTGCTTGTGAGTGGACTTTTATTGGATTTCAATAAAGAGATCAATTTAGACAGTGTGCACTATGATAGTTTTTTTTTTTTTTTTTGAACATTAGTGAAGTGAAGTGGCAAAGTCTTACTCTACATCTGGAGCCTGATATTTGTCAGGAAGCAGAGAGTACTGTTGGTACATGTGATCAAAGCCCTAATCAAAGACCTAGGATGAGGTTCAAATTGACCCATTTTTTTTTATAGGTCAATTCTGTGAAGTAAGCAGTTGCTGTGGATGGTGAAAGAGCACTTGTAGTGATCAGTGGATAAATACTGTATATCACACAGATAGAAGGAAGGCATAGTTTTGGTCTTTACTGCAGAGTCTATAAAGGACTGTATGTATGGACTTATGTGAACACAGTTGTTTGTTTTTGATCATTACATGAAATACATATGTAATAACGTTTGGAGGATATGATTAATCATTGCAAACTTACTGAGCAAAGCACAGTGTATAACCCATAATATTGGTTTATTTGAGCACATTAGTTGCTCTGCACTTTTAGATAGATTTATATTTACTAGGCCAGTGTCTAACTTTGTTTTTTTCTTTTTGAGCCATTCCTTGATGGATTTGCTAGTGTTCTTTGGATCATGTTAAAAGATCTATTAACGGTTCAAACTCAACTTTTGGACAGATAGCATCACATCCTCATTAAACACTTTGATACAATGCAGAATTCGTAATAAATCAATAACAGCAAGCAGCCCAGGTTCGGAGGCAATAAATAAGCCAACATCATAACATTTCCACCAGCATGCTTCACAGCTCGTATGTGGTCCCTCTACTAAGTCTTTGGTTAGTGGCAAGCATGTCTAATACTGTAACCAAACAACTTTATCTTTGAATTATCAGTCCATAGGACATTGTTCTAGAAGGCACGGTCTTTGTCTGTTTGTTTCATGGCAATCTGTAGTGTTGCCTTAATGCTATTGTTGTTTAGTAAAGGCTTTTCCTGGCAAACCTTCTATGTAGGTTAAATAGGGACAATCTTTTGTCGATTTAGGTGTACATACTTTGATACCAACTATTGCAAGAGTTTTGTGCAGATCCCACAATGCAATTGGAGACTTGTTTTGGCATCAAACGGTTAGCTCTTGGGCTGAATGTGCTGGGCTGGCTAATCCTAGATAAATTACCAGATATTTGGCAATCTTCTTAAATCTCTTGCTAGGCTCATAGGGATCCACAACCTCCTTTCTGAGGGCCTTAGAAAGCCTGTTTGATCTTGGCTGAGAATGGCAGATCCTAGATATCTGAGGTTGATCTAAGACAGGTTCCAGCCACATATTCCCTAAGTACAGGCTTACATTTCTGCGTTTTGTGCAGATGCATTTATGCTTTCATTTGAATGGGTTGTTGTATCGGAAGGAAGCGCGGTGGGAAAGCCCTTTTCCCAAAACGCACCCACAGGGAAGCTACACAGAACCATATGGTGCTACTGCACCATAGGGTTTCGCTCACATGAAAACATGCTGTGTTTTCTGATCCATGGGGAGGCCATTAAGACTTACATGGGTACTAAAGAGCAGGACATTTTGGCTGGGGGTGCCTGTGGGTGCAGGAATGCATGTGATTTACTCACAGTCCATCACCTACATATACACTGTCTGGCCAGAAAAAAAGTTGCCACCAAAAAAAGGTCACACTCTAATATTTAGTTGGCTTTGATTACGGCACGCATTTGCCGTGGCAATGTTTCGATAAGCTTCTGCAATGTAACATGATGTATTTCCACCCGATGTTGCATTAACTTTTCACCAAGATCTTGTATTGATGATGGGAGAGTCGGACCACTGGGCAAAGCCTTCTCCAGCCCATCCCAAAGTTTCTCAATGGGGTTAAGTTCTGGACTCTGTGGTGGCCAATCCATGTGTGAAAACGATGTCTATTGCTCCCTGAACCACTCTTTCACAATTTGAGCCCGATGAATACTGGCATTGTCATCTTGGAATATGCCCGTGCCATCAGGGAAGAAAGAAATCCATTGATGGAATAACCTGGTCATTCAGTATATTCAGGTAGTCAGCTGACCTCATTCTTTGGGCACATGCAGTAACTATCCAATAGGATAGTTACTGCATGCTTAGTTTAGTTAGTTGCTTAGTTGATTCCAGGTGGTGACATTTATTTTGGCCAGGCAGTGTATGTGAACCTAAGCTAAAAAAATTGTAATTGGCATCTAACATGGAACACCTAATTTTTATTTCATCGATTTAAAGCGGTGGTAAATGTAGGGGTGCACTTAAGGTTTCCACATGGAAAATCAGAATTTAGATTATGAGAATAAATAAAAAATGTTATGCACCATTTGTTCAAGTATATCATCTTTATATGTAGGCACTCTTTGAATGAAAATATATATATTTAGTATATTAGTTTAGGATTAAGGTTTTTTAATGGGTTAGAATTGTTTTTGATACAATATATGAATCAAACTTTTGTATGTTATAGATTGTATATAATACACCGGTGTGGTATATTTTAAGGTGTTTTGTGTTTGAATATATATGGGTATGTAAAGATATTGTACTCAAACAAAAGGTTGAAATTACTGATTTACACAGATTCTAGTTTATCAGAATTTGCTACATCCCTTTATTATTAAGTATTTTTGGATACTGTTTTTCCTCAGGATACACCAGATGGTACATCCAAACATTTACCTTATGTTAAGTAAAAATAAAGTAACATGAAAATAAATACATTACATGTGTTACCAATAGATTGAACAAAATGATGAATACATGTTCAACATGATAAAGAACATACATAAGCTTCTGACCTTGGGTCTTTTCCAAACAATGTTCTTCACCTTGGTGGCCTTCTGTCCAAACTCCTTGTAGCCCAGAGACTGTCCACCGGCAGGGAATATGTCATCTTCAAACAATTTCTTCTTGCTAAGGCACTCCTTCCTTAATGTCACAAAATCCTGTCCTTCAAACTTCAGAGGCTTGTAAAGGGATCCTTCTCCATTTCGTCGATCTCTTTCCCGGATCACCCGGTCACAAAAGAACCCCGAAGGGATGAAAGGCATGGCTTCGTACAGGATTTGGTGGGTGGCACTACTAATCAGTCTCTTCAATGTGCATTAGGCATAAATCCAACCAGATAATTCCCTTTTTGGCTACAACCTGGTGGAGTAGCATACGAGTGCCCAATTTGTTATCATTAATTGTAACAATGACCTAAGGATTGCTGGTCATATGACGGATTTGTGGCACTAGTATGCTTGACTCTCAGCTGCTTTCAGGATGTATGTAAGCCGTGTTCATGTATGAATTTGGAGTGGAGGAACACTGAGCGCAATGCTTCACTAAAACTTTTTTCCCCTAGTTTTTTCTTTCTTTTGTTCTGCTTTAACATGTAAAACAAATCCCACCCTGGCTTGTCCCTGTCTCAGCAGAAGGCATTCATCCTTTTAAAAACTGTCGTCAACAGAACAGGGCACGGGCCTTTCTAAACAGAGAGTATACACTAATCCTATACCACTGAATGAATGAATGCATAGGGGATCTGCTTTGCACTATTGTGTGAGGCTAATGAAGCCAACACTGTTATGTATCCTCATATTTTCCGGCATCTCCACACCACTGGAAAAATGAAGCCTTAACTGCCTGTATGTGGCTTATTACTGCACAGGCTGGTACTAAAAAACTTGAATAATGCAGGCTGATCTGAGTTTACTGCAAACTACTGTACACTGTTCTGGTATTCCCAAAGTGACATAAACAGCAAATACATTTGTACAGCAAAAAAAAGTTTAATTTTTTTATTTTTTACTTAAATTCTAGTTCTATGATGATCAGCAACGGTTTGCAATTCTAGCACCTGTATGTAAAGTTAGATTAGAGTGTTGTAGAATACTACAGAACAAAAAAGAAATTGAGGCTCATTTACTAAGGAGGTAGAGCATGCTCATTTTTCAAAGTGAATTTTTACTCAGCTTAGTGAATGATGTGAAGTTAAGTTAAAATTAACTTTTGCAAAGAATACCCGATCACATGCAAAGAAAATGACAATAACAGTATTTTCGCTCACACATAACTGGATCATTAAAGTCAGCAAGTCAACACAGCTTCAGCTCATTTACTAAGCTAAGTGAAAATTCACATTGCTAAGAGAACAGCCTCTACTCCTTTAGTAAATCAAGCCCATTGCTTTTATTTTGTGCATTGATGCTGCTGGTACTCAAAACACAGAGTTTGAGATTGAAAATCAGCAATTCTGATGCTGTAAGGAACCAGGGGTTTTCAACATGGCAGACAATTATTTAAAAATGATGACCATCACAATAAATTTACCATCATAAGATAGATCTAAACAGTTGTCCACTGCAGAACTCAAAATTTCAAGCCCTGAGCTATTAGCCAGGCCATAAGAGTTACTCGCCACAAGTAGCCCCACCCAACTCCTACCCTGCCCCACCGCTAATTCCGCCCCTAAACAAGCCCTTAAAAAATGAGCTCAATAAATGACATTATTAAATGTTTTATGCAGAATTCAGTTACAAAAATTAACATTAACAACAATTTAAGCAGTGCCTATCAGTGCAGCCTCACCAGTGCCCATCAATGCAGCCTATCAGTGCCCATCAGTGCAGCATCATCAGTGCAGCTTATCAGTGCCCATCAGTGTAGCATCATCAGTGCAGCTTATCAGGGCCCATCAGTGCAGCCTATCAATGCAGCCTCATTAGTGCGCATCAATGCAGCCTGATTAGTGCCCATCAGTGCAGCCTGATCAGTGCCCATCAATGCAGCCTGATCAGTGCCCTTCAATGCAGCTTTACCAGTGCCCATCAATGCAGCCTCACCAGTGCACATCAATGCAGCCTGATCAGTGCCTATCAATGCAGCCTCACCAGTGCCCTTCATTACAGCCTCATCAGTGCCCATCAATGCAGCCTCATCAGTGCCCATTACTGCAGCCTCACCAGTGCCCATCAGTGTAGCTTCGCCAGTACCCATCAATGCAGTCTCAGCAGTGCCCATCAATGTAGCCTCACCAGTGCCCATCAATGTAGCCTCATCAGTGCCCATCAGCGCAGCCTCATTAGTGCATAACAATGCAGCCTCATCAGTGCCTATCAGCGCAGCCTCATCAGTGCCCATCAATGCAGCCTCATCAGTGCCCATCAGCACAGCCTCATCAGTGCCCATCAATGCAGCCTCACCAGTGCCAATTAATGCAGCCTCATCAGTGCCCATCAGCCCTTTTCACAGCTGCTTTTTCTTTATAGTGGTATTGCAAAAATAAATAAATAGCAATAATATAGACGCTCAAACAAAGGCTTAGCGTAGTTTAACATTTTGAAAGATGAACAACTTTAGGAAAAAAGAGACAGAGCGATTTGGTTCCAAAAAAATGGTCAGTCCCTCCAAATGAGGGACAGCTGGGAACAAAGCAAAGCTCCAGGATAAAGTAAAGGTTCTCCTACCCTTAATCTGTGAAAAAAGGGTGAACTCTGATATCAGCACTTTCTAATAAAGTAAAAACTTAGACAATATAGTTTATATCCAGTCATTATTGTATTATAATTATTAAAATGGCAAAATGAAAATGGTGAATTACTTTGCTTTTAATCCTTACAAAATGCTCCTTTTAGCTAGGAAAAAAAAAAAGAATGTCATACAACAGTTTTTGAGATGGATGACCTTTAGTTGGATGTATGGCCTGTGTCTAGATGATCGTATGACTACTGTTGAAATCTTACCTTGTGGATGACGCTATTAATAACCAGCTGCCAGTCCTATCACATGAACAGGAAACTCTGCATAGGTTTCCCAGCTGGCTGCCATACAATGTCTAGTAGTGGTGATAGTATGACGTGTGTTCATGAGGGATGAGCTCAAGATTTGGTATGAACACAAATTTGGACTGAACTTTGGCTGTTCGGGCAATTGTTCGAATGCCAGATATTTAGCATGTTTGGCTGAAGCCAAACATCATATAATCTTTTTTTCAGATCCTCAGAGAGTTCTTTGCCATGAGGTGTCATGTTGACCAGTATGAGAGAGTGAGATCGAGAACACCGAATTTAACACACCTGCTCCCCACTCACACATGAGACCTTGTAACACTAATGAGTCACATGACACTGGGGAGGTAAAATGGCTAATCTGGCCCAATTTGGACATTTCCACTTAGGGGGTGTACTCACTTTTGTTGCCAGCGGTTTAGACATTAATGGCTGTGTGTTGTTATTTTTAGGGCACAGCAAATTTACACTGTTATACAAGCTGTACAAGCTGTGTCATGTCTTCAGTGTTGTCACATGAAAAGATATAATAAAATATTTACAAAAATGTGAGGGGTGTACTCACTTTTGTGAGATACTGTATCTAAGTCCGTTATCTGGGGATAACCCATCTGTTGTCAAACAGAAGGAAGTGTTTGGGGGCTGTCATTTGTTGCTTGCATATTTTTTCGTAAGCCTCAGTTTAGATGTAGTAGCTTGTATACATCATAGAGGGGTGCCACTTCGCATACAGGTTAAAGGCATCCCCAGGCATATTATTTTAAATAATTTTGCATTTTTCATGTTTTAATGACCCTTAAGTATTATGAAATGCTCACTGACAGCTCTTTGGTACATATCCCCCAGGGCATTTTCCAGTTCCCCGTGTCATCTGAGGGCTGAGACTTAGGTACATTCAGCTCACCCCTAGCGTTCATGTCTGTTCAAAACAGGGGAGGACTGGGCCAGGGGGCAGGGGGGAAATTGCCCCCTTGGCCGCTTTGCTGTCCTCTAAAAAGGCTGCACCACTTTTGCCACAGACATGCCTAAAGGATTCCTGGTAAAGAGAACTACAAAGTCTCTGCCGCTGACCTACTGAGTGCAGGATAAAGACAAGGACAGAGCATAGGCCTCCCCCCCCAGCATGGATGGTGTAAACTGTGTGAGCAGAGGCCAGTTCCATGCCCCACTTGAGACTCTCTCCCCCTGGCCAGCCCAAGCTGAGCTGTCCCAGCACCCCCCAGCCACCCCCTGCTGGCCAGGTTGGGAACCCGGATTTAGCCTGGGGGTGAGTAGAGCATCCGGAGCAGGGCTGCAGCCTGAAATGGGGGTCAGGAGGAGGACAGGAAGAGGGAAGAGTATGAAGGGGGCAGTCGCTGCACCATGGGCCTCTGGTTCGTACTTGCCCCCTGGGCTGAAATTTGCCAGTCTGCCCCTGGTTCACAATTATAGAGTTTGCTTTAAATTATTTACTGGTTAGTAAAGATGTGCATGCACATCAAATCAAGCCAACATTATGTGTACTAATTCAGTTACAATGGTTAGCATAAAGGGAATTCACTGATCACTGGAAGTTACTGAATGTTCTGAAAGCCAAAGTCCAATTAAAAAAAACAAACGTACAGGGCATACAGCTTTTATGTATGTACTACAGTTTGTGGATTTGTTGCAATGTTTCTTCCTTGTTTGGGTTGAGTTGCCGCTTACCTTATTGTCCAATTGCAAATTCAGCAGATCACCAGTGGTAAAAAAAAAAACTATGAACAACAGCACAGACATATATAGGGAGCTAGATAACATGTGAGGTGGAGGGAAGGAGGGTGGCAAAAGCAAAACCCACAAAAGATTTTGTGGTGAAGAGCCCAAATGTTAGTTGGAAATGTCTATTACTAAAAGAAAATACAAATTCTCTTTTTGCTACAGCTTGCAGAAATGAAGAAGCATGCTGCAATGCGTTCTACATGGGGAAGTTCTGTAAGTAATGAAAGCCTGAAATTAAATTCATTGTTTAATATATGTTCTCAGAAATCATAAAAAAAACCCTGCTTAAATGAGGAGATGTCAAGTACGACACCTTGATGCAGAAAACCTGAGAGGGCTCAATAGAGTTCACCTAATCTATACACTGGCACAGGAAGTTTAAAGGTGAGAAACCAAGAATGGGGCAGGGAGTAAAACTCTAGTTTGTAGCCCTAGGATATCACCTTCAAAACATAAGTGTTGGAGATTAACGTTTCCAGCTTCCACAAAGATTAGCACATGCCCCATCCTCCCTCCTCCTGAAAAGTGTAGGTGCCCCTTCATGCTGATGAAGGCTTTTCTAAGGATTTGGCAGAGTTTAAGTACTAGACCTTTTTGGCACACTGGTAATCTAGCTTGTAGGGTCACAATTAGGAAGAGGTAAAACATAAGGAAAGTTTCTTAACAGCCAGAGACAGGTAAGACCTAGCAGTCTATTAATTAGGCTGAGGAAGATTGGTGCCTATTATTCAAGAATTCTACATTCCTGTACCTTTACCAAGTGTCTGGGGAACCATACATTGCAAAACAAAAAAGGTTTAAATGCAGCTAAAATTAAAATATACAGTATAGCCACTTTTATACAAGTACCGTATGCAAGGGATTGATCACAGTAGTGTAAAGATCTCTCTAAAGAGAATTTGACCAGTTAGCCCTGGTTTGACAATATAAAACCATAAACAGGATGTGGTGTTTTCAAATTTTCTAATGAAGTCAGCTAAAAAAGAGAAGACTTCTTGATATTCATAGCAGTAGAGCAAACCAAGGTCAGCAAAACAAAGCAGAGCAAGGGCCATGTATTTCACGAATCCAAAGGTAGAACTAACTGCTGTAATAAGAAGACCTGTCTGGGTAGAACGTATGCCCTATGTTATAGAACAGGGATTCCCAAACTACGGCCCTGCAGCTGTTGCAGAACTACACATCCCATGAGGCATTGTAAAACTCTGACATTCACATACATGACTAGGCATAATGGGAATTGTAGTTCCTGAACAACTGGAGGGCCGTAGTTTGGGAATCCCTGTTCTAGAAGATAATGAAAGGAACATATAGCTAATAAAAAAGGGGGAAGCTTTGATATCAACACCTCCATTAAAGTCCCCCTTGCCCCCAAGAAAGACCAGTAAGAAAAAAGGGGAAGGGAAGATAAAGAACTTAAAAAGAAGGACAGAGAGAGGAATGAGGGTGAAAAGAAAGAGAGAAAAAAAAGAAGGGGGGGGGGGGAACCCACATACTACACACTTCACACTTCTACCCAATAGAGGAGCATTGAGTAAATTAATGAATTAAAAGAGGGTGGCATGTACATTGTAGGATTCAATCCATGGTTCCCAGATTTGAACGTTGGCCATCTTGTCATCCTGTCTAGCAGTCATTTTTCAAAAACCATCACTTGAAAAATGTGGTGCTTGAAATCAGATGGTTGTGGTTTTACATGCATTTGCTATAATCCTCTTTGAATTCATTTATTAGTGCACTCCTCATGTTTTTGGTTCAAAAGGCTTTGTAAGGGAAGGGTTCTTATGAACGGATTTGCCATGTAGAGCATTTGGTAGACCCTAATTAAGAACTTTTTCACCTTGGAGCGCCAGATATATATAAAAGAACCGTCTGTATGGCCTCCTCGTAAAAACTTGGAATACTAGGTTGGAATTGTGCATGAAATATTTAAGGGAACAAGTGATTTGTTGTTTGAGTTTCATGGTCCTCCAGTACCCGGTGTGCCAGACAGCCTGGTCATGACCCCTGTGGGGCATATTACTTACTGACACAAGAAACTTTATAATCATATCAACTTTCTATGTTCACACACTTTGTAAAACTTTACAGGGATTACAAGAAACAATCATCATAGAATTTCTAAGTTTAATAGTTGCATTGCATTCATGTATTAATGGGTGTTTTTTCTATATGTTTACACATTAAATGCATATGAACATAACTGTATATCTGAATCTCCAAGAAGAAGTGTTCACTTTTGAACAACTGGGGCACACAGCACAGTACTCATGGTAACATGGCCCTACAAAATTAAATGTTCTCAGGACCTGGAACTGCTTCTTTTGAAACTTATCCACCACTAATGCAAAACCCTGACTTCTGGACTTCAACAGACACAAAGACAATGATTGATTAAACAGATAAAAAAGATCAAAAATCTGTTTTACTCATATAAATGTAGCCAGGAGCAGACTACTGTAACCTGATGTAGCAGACTCAATCTCCACTTCTTCAGACTGTCCCTATTTCCCCCTAGTGCTGGATTCAGATCAATTGCATCACACTCCCAAGCCAGTGAAGGGGGGCATCATGGGAATTGTAGTCCTCTGTGCAGCCGTCACTGTACTGCTAAATCCTTAGCAGACTACATCCCCCAACAATCCCCCCTCTCTAGGAAAGAATAATGGGAAAAGCTATAAGCCATCCCGTGAGCACTGGCCTCACCACTCTGCTGTGGGATTGCAGCCTACCACAATGCCAGAGGTCACCGCTGTTTCTGCCTAAACAAATCTGCTGTGCAGCACTGCTCTGAAGACCTCATGCGACTTCTGCCAGTGACAGGGAGACAGTGCAGCGGCTGACAGCCCTAACCGCTGAATTCATCCGACCGATCCATCACATCCAGCTCCTCCTGACCCATGTACAGACCCTGCATCGCTTCCTGTGTATGTGTCAGCCATCCAAAGGATCTGGTGAGCAGGCTCATGCCCAAATCATCTACAGTCTGTAAGTAACTAGCAATATACGGACACTGCATGCAGACAACATATCCTGGACTATCAAGGGATTAGACACAGTGCCATACCTATCATCCCTCTGCTAATTATTAACCCCTTATGTTACACACTGAGGATTCCCTTTTCACATCTGAGCTCCAACGTTGCCAGTGAGGAAAACCCTCAGTTCTAACATTTGGACTACTACCACTTTCTTGCTTTCAAAGGGAAGAGCGACTGGTTCCAATATAGTTCAATCCCCTCATTAGGATTAGAGTCTTTTTAGCCTGGCCCTTTCCCTTTTAGTGGTAGCATAATCAGCTAAAGTCACTCTGAAAATCTCATTGCTAAGTTAAGTGATTCCATGAGACATGAATACTTCTAAATTGACTTAAGTAGATATGTATGATAAGCATTTATTCAAGCATTGGTTTGTGAATATATCTACCTTCTTTCATTTAAAAAAGCTATTTTTTGAGGATAATATACTAGGCCTATGGGCCTTCCCCTCTCTTTCCTTTAGCTGCAGTATTTAGATGACCCCACTCAGTTTAAAGGCAACAAGTCATGCGCTATCCATTCTACTTAGGAGTCTGCCATAACATTGGGGCCTACCACACAGCGCAGGAGCATGAATGTATTGGTGTTTACTGAAAAATTTATTCATATCTCATATAAGTAATGAGCCTTGAATACATAATAAGGTGTTGTCATGTATGTAGATTGCCTTCATACAGTACATATACAAAGCCTGTCATATCCTTCTGCACAGTAGCCACAGATGTACAAAAAAATAAAAAATGTGACTTTACACGCTTTATTTTAGGGCACTGAGTCCCTCCACTTGGGAATTCTAATGTGTATGACAGCCCAAACACACTTTGGGGAAAAAGTTGAGCATTTGAGTTTGTTAAAAAGCCTTATCCAATCATCAAGTGAAAAAAGCCAACTTCAGCAGCACTTGCTCACGGTTCTACCATCCTGCTCCATATTCTAAGCCACAACACTTGCTTGACTAGTGTTCCTGTTTTAGAAAGGCTGACCCCAAAGGCATTGTGAGATGACCAACATGTTCATGCACACCTGATTGCCAAATGAGGCCTGATTTCAGTGATAATTATTTCTTAAGTTAATCTTGAGTTGGCAACACAGTGATTTAACCTTTTTACAAAAACTTTTTTTTCAGATAAAGATTTGTGATATTAATGCATTTCCTAGCTACAGTATAGAATTTCTATGGTCACAGCATACACATTCATTTTATAACATCAGCATTGTAGTAGCAATAAAAATGATTGTTGTTTTTGACAATCCAATATACACTCACCAGCCACTTTATTAGGTACACCTGCTCTATTGCTTGGTAACACAAATTGCTAAACAGCCAATCACATGGCAGCAACTCAATGCATTTAGACGTCAAGATGTGGTGAAGATGAGTTGCTGAAGTTCAAAACGAGCATCAGCATGGGGAAGGAAGGGGATTTAAGTGACTTTGAACATGGCATGGTTTTTGGTGCCCGACAGGCTGGCCTGAGTATTTCAAAAACTGCTGATCTACTGGAATTCTCACGCACAACCATCTCTAGGGTTTACAGAGAATGGTCTGAAAAAGAGAAAATATCCAGTGAGTGGCAGTTGTGTTGAGGAAATGCCTTGTTGATATCAGAGGAGAATGGGCAGACTAATTTGAGATGATAGAAAGGGAACAGTAACTCAAATAACCACTTGTTACAACCAAGGTATGCAGAATACCTTCTCTGAATGCACAGCACATTAACCACTTCCCAGCCGCCCTATAGGCAAATGATGGCGGGAAGGTGGTTACATTATCCTGACCGGTCGTCATATGACGGCGGCAGGATAATGCACTCTGCGCGCCCCCGGGGGGTGCGCAGAGCAGAGATCGGTGATGCTCTGACACACCGCATCTCCGATCTTGGTAAAGAGCCTACTGATGTAGGCTCTTTACCATGTGACCAGCTGTGTCCAATCACAGCTGGTCACATAGTAAATAGGAAGTGCCATTGATCGGCTTTCCTCAGTTGGTGCCTGACAGGCACGAGTAGAGGAGAGCCAAACTGTGGCTCTCCTGACAGGGGGGGGGTCTGCACTGGTAATCAGAGCATTGATTACCAGTGCAAACCCTTGGGGGGTGCCACTAGAACCATCATGGATGCCCACCCATGACCCCAGGGATGCCCACTATGGCTACCAGGGATGGCAATCAGGGCACAGGGAGCCCGCCAGTACCCTCCCCATCAGTGCTGCCCACCAGTGCCCTCCCCATCAGTGCTGCCCACCAGTGCCCATCATTGCCATTGATCAGTGCTGCCCACCAGTGCCCATTATTGCCCACCAGTGCCGCCTATCAGTGCCCATCAGTGCCGCCCATCATTGACGATCAGTGCCACCTATCAGTGCCCATCAGTGCCGCCTATCAGTGGCCAACAGTGCCGCCTATCAGTGCCCATCAATGCCGCCTATCAGTGCCGCCTATTAGTGCCCCCCAATGCTGAATATCAGTGCTACCTATCAGTGCCACATAGCAGTGCCCATCAGTGCTGCCTATCAGTGCCGCATATTAGTGCCACCCCATCAGTGCCACCCCATCAGTGCCTCCTCATCAGTGCCTGTTAGTGCGGCCTCATCAGTGCTCATCAGTGCAGGAAAAAACGTATCTATTTACAAAATGTTATAACATAAACAAAAAAACTTAATTTTTTTTTTCAAACTTTTCGGTCTTTTTTTATTTGTTTAGGAAAAAAGAAAAAACCTTGCGGTGATCAAACACCACCAAAAGAAAGCTCAAGGTATTTAAATGGTTAAACTTTGAAGCAGATGGGTTACAGCAGCAGAAGACCACACCAGGTGTAACTCCTGTCAGCTAGGAACATGAAACTGAGGCTACAATTCACACAGGCTCACCGTATTTAGAAAATAGAAGATTGGAAAAACGTTGCCTAGTCTGAGGAGTCTTGATTTCAGCTGCATTATTCAGATGGTAGGGTCCAAATTTGGTGTAAACAACATGAAATCATGGGTCCATTCTGCCTTGTATCAATGGTTCCGGCTGGTGGTATAATGGTGTGGGGAATATTTTCTTGACACACATGGAGCCCCTTAATACCAATGTGAGCATCATTTAAATGCCACAGCCTATCTTAGTATTGTTGCTGACCCTGTCCATTTCTTTATTACTACAGTGTACCCATCTTGTGATGGCTACTTCCAGCAGAATAATGCCACAAAGCTTAAATCATATCAAACTGGTTTCTTGAAAGTGACAATTTGTTCACTGTACTCCAATGGCCTCCATAGTCACCAGATCTCACTCCTATAGAGCACCTTTGGGATATGGTGGAATGGGATATATGCATCATGGATGTGCTGCCGACAAATTTTCAGAAACTTTGTGATGCTATCATGTCAAAATGGACCAAAATCTCTGAGGAATGTTTCCAACACCTTGTTAAATCCATGCCACAAATAATTAAGGCAGGTCTGAAGGCAAAAGGGGGTCCAAACTGGTACTAGCAAGATGTACCTAATAATGTGGCCAGTGAGTTCAAGCTCATCTATACTTACTATATATTAGTCTAAATTTTGATAGGTAGCTTAAAAGTCAGTACATGACTGCTCAGTAATCCATGTGATTTATCAGGATAGAAGTGTCATGTTTTGTCATAGAAGTGGCAATGCAAAGTTCAGGTATATGGCTTAACCTTTGCACTACCATTATATACTTTAAATGTAAATGCTGAGTCCAGTGCAGGTTTTCTATTGATATTCTAGTGACAATTGGAATGCCTAGCCAAGCATGATATAAGTCAGGTCTAGTGACTCAAGCATAGACAAGTATATTGTCCTCCAAATCCTTTAAAAAAAACAAATCCTTTAGATTACAGAGATGAAGAAAATCTCTCTACTCTACATAAGTTTTATTTGTATATCTGTTGTTTTCAGCTTTTTACACTGTTTAGTGAACATTGTGTTCAAATTTTTTTAGGTCCGGAGTCTTGGCATACAGTGTGTTACAGCTGATTGGAGGAAAGGCATCCACCACATAGACAGAGGAAGGAAGAAACATGCAGAGCTCTGTTGTGAAATGACCAGCTCTCTGCTAATCGACCTCTATGCACCCACCCTGACACAAATTTCCAGCTGCTATTATCTCCTGTGTCACAGAACTTGGCAGAAGTTATCATGCTGATAACAGAGGAAGGGAGCAGCATAAAGACACGCCACTTTGGAGAGAGATAAGTAAACACTACACTATATGTGCCCATGTCAAATTTCATGAATGGGGTTTACACCCACTTTAACCCCTCTGGAAGATTTTACCCCCTTCACGACCAGGCGATTTTTTTGTTACTTAACACTGCACTATTGCAAGGTCATGCAATGCTGTACCCAAAATACATTTTTATAACTTTTGTCAAACAAATAGAGATTTCTTTTGGTGATATCTGATCACCACTAGGTTTTAATTTAATACAAAAAAATAGACAGAAAATTTTGAGGAAAAAAAAACAATATTTTTAACTTCTTTTCTTAATTTCTTAATAAATTTAGGACAAAATGTATTCCGCTACAAAGAAACCTACTGGATATATTTCCTAGAAGTGACAAAATCACAAGGCCTTAATGAAGCCAGAAGCTTCAAACCGTTTTTAGGAGTATCTCATATACCTGATCTTTGAGCTATTTATTATTGTCTCTCCACACGCCAGGGGCAGATTGGCAACTTTCGGCCCAGGGGGCAAGTACAAAACAAGAGGCCCATGGTGCAGTGACTCGGCCCCCCTCCCACTTTCCCTCACTCCCCCTCCCACTCTCCCAATCCTCCTCCTAACCCCCATTCCAAGCTGAAGCCCTGATCCAGATACTCTCTACTTACCGGCTGAATCCCAGCTCGCCAGGCTCCCCAACTGCTCCCTGCTGGTTCCCGACCTGGCCAGCAGGGGGCAGTTGGGGAGAGCTGGGACAGCTCAGTTGGGGCCTGCTGGGGCAGAAGAGTATCCAGTGGGGCATGTAACTGGCCTCTGCTCAGACACGGTTTACACCATCCATGTTGGAGAGGGAGAGGCCTGCGTTTTGTCCTTGTCTTCAACCCACACTCAGTAGGTCAGCAGCAGGGA
The DNA here is from genome assembly GCF_965119305.1 of Pelophylax lessonae. Taxonomy (NCBI): domain Eukaryota; kingdom Metazoa; phylum Chordata; class Amphibia; order Anura; family Ranidae; genus Pelophylax; species Pelophylax lessonae. Next base: position 123,273,925 of record NC_138780.1, on the reverse strand, counting down.
CTCTTTACTCATTTTGACCAGGAATCCTTTTGGCATGTCTGTGGCAGAAGTGGCGCAGCTTTTTTACGGTGAATCAGAGCAGCCTAGGGGGCAATTTACTCCCTGCCCCTTGGCCCAGTCCTCCGCTGCCACACGCTCAAAGTACTCCAAGTCCCTGTGCTATGTTATAAATATATTCTCAATTGATTATTGATGTCCTATATATATCAATAATGACATTGGGGGCATTTGGGAATCTACCCATGTCTAAACCTATATCCACGTACCCTAGGACTCTATTGGTTGAAGTCCAACTATAAGATACAAAATATAAAAACAGGTGTAACTGATTAAACTCAAACCAAGCTAATCTGTAACACTAGCAGCACTAACATATAATACATATAAATGGTTAAAAATCATCGACTGAATGTCCATCAGCAATCAAATGCACCCGCTGGAGATGTGAATATCATTGAGCCCAATGCAAAAAACAGTCCACATATATGTGCAGATGACAAAAATGGTGAAATAGAAGCACAGCTAATTGCATAATCTGTGTGCCTCCACCAGCAAGCCGTGATCACCCATCAAAATGGAGACTCACCAGATCGATGATAGATATAAGCCTGTACGCATCACAAAAGCTTCTTCCACCACTAGACAATTGGCACCCACAGCTTGGCTCTCAACTGAATTCCTTTTCTCAAACGCCCATATGCTCATGTAAGTATAAGCACAACAGGGGACACATAGCGTAATTCCATATGGCATTTATTGAAATACACTGACAACACACAAGTCCCCAGTTCCCCACAGAGTGCTACTCACAATCCAAGTATATTAAAAGGCATTTGCGAATGCATAGAAGCAGCGCTCATCCGCCTCTGTCCTCCAACCGACCGCTTGGTAACTGGCAAGCCGGATTGAACAGCGTGGCGTGGCGTCTCTCGTTGCTAAGGCGACTGCGCACTCACACTCTGATGCGTTTCGTCATCAAAGACTTTCACTGAGGGCATGAGTGAGCTGCACGATCACCTCATCATATAGTCATCCGTGCGCAGGCGCAGCTGAACCCGCCTGCAATCAAGCAGGACGTTGCCCATACTTCCGCCATTGCTACACGGGGAAGAACAAAACTTTATTTAAATGGTGTCCACAGGTGATGTGTACCTCTTCACCCGCCAGTCTACCGATCATCATATATCAATGAAATCCCATGAGACTGACCTAAGTGTCAAGGCACAAACCTACCTATCTTTCATATTGGCATTGATAATCGCGGCTAAAAAATAAAAGTAAATATTATGTATTGGCAAAATGCCTCAACATATCAAATACAGTTTACAATATTATATTGAACTGGACCACAAAGATATATATGCATAATAAACCCTAATAACACATATAGAATTACACAATAAAATTCAACCATTGTATATAATTATATGTATAAGATATTCAATTAGCCCTTAGGACAGTATAAAATCCAAACATTACTAGTAATTATTAAAATTAATAAATACATAAAAAATGTCAAATACAAGAAAGCTGAATTCTATAAACGATAAAACTTCAAAATACCATCTAACTACACAATTTCATAATCAATAATACGCATGTGTACCTAAAAGCTAATTTCTAAACATTAATTTTAAAATTACAATAAATGTACTCCAATATTAGATTAAAAATTACTTCAGATAAAAAGAACACTCAATAATTACTGATAAAACAGTTTATATCCAAATCAATATTTAGCCCTTTCGGATGCAGAGAATCAGTTAAAAAAATCCAATAAGTCTCTCGTATGGAGAGTTCTCTAACTCTATTTGAACCTCTCCAAACAGGGTCAACCCTTTCAATACCCCAAAACTTGAGGTTAGAGGGGTCCCTATTATGGAATTGGCGGAAATGCAGGGAAACGTTATGATCTTTAAAACCCTTGCGAATATTCGCAATATGTTCAGACACCCTAATGTCTAATGTCCGCTTGGTCCTCCCAATATAGATTAGGCCGCACGGACATTGTAAGCCATACATGACATGCGTACTGTTACAGGATATAAAATCCTTTATGTCAAAAGTCTGGTTATTCGCTGAGGATGTAAACGAAGTAAACTTCCTCAAATGAGTGTGAACTTGTTTACACGACCTACACCTCCTACAGGCGAAAAAACCAACCGTATTATCCCAAAACATCCTTGGTTTGGTTGGGGGATCTAGAATTTTGTGCACAATCTGGTCTCCGAATGTAGGACCCCTCCTATAAATAAAAGACGGAGTGGGAGGTAAAACTTTGCCCAAAATTTTGTCCATACATAAGACCGACCAATGTTTTTTGATCACCCCTTCAACTTCTTTGAACTGGGCATTAGATATAAGATACAAAATAATTGTTTTGTTATTATTTCATTATGTTTTGTGTAGACTTTGTTATTGTTCATGTTGTCCCTTTAACTATGTTTGATTTTGTTGAATTGAAAAGATCATCTTCCACATGAGCATTAATGACTGCCCAGATGCTTGATGGGCAGACATATGCTCCCCGTATCAATCCCCTTTGGGATGGATGGGCATTATCTAATCAGGTGCCTACATTTGTTTATTTTCCTTGCCCTTCTATGGGCGGAAGTAGGCAGTCGCACACCCTGTTACTTGACTCATTGTAATCTGGACCATTTTGCGTATGCAGGGCAGACTCTGGAGGTAAGATCACTACATCATACATCATTTTAAGCTATATGTATTAAGTCCTATGTTTTTAGGACATCCTTTAATATAGATGCATATTGATTAATAAAACGACATACACAGAGAGTCGGCATAATGGGGCATGTCTATTCTGGACATTTTATTTGCAACACAAGTGAAATTCATATGGGACCCTAGGAAGGATGTTGTTGAACAATTTTGAACACGGGGTATGTAACTATGGTGACAGAATAGCTTAAGAAATTATAAACTGCTGCTACAATTTTGCTTTTGTGACATGATGTTTTCCTCCCCTTTTTAATGTTCAATAGTTTTTGGAACAGCCAACAAGCCAAATAAAAAGGTTACGGCAACATTGTACAAACATGTCAATAACGTTCAAGAGTGCCCCATACATATGCACAGCGATCCCAATATATAACATCTTGTGTCAAATAAATTGGTTCAAAGTGGCGATCGCCAGCACTCCTCACATAACAGAATAGCATGGGAGAAAATGAACTGTAAAGAGAACGTCCAAAGCAGTTTGGGTTGTCCCGATCAATCAAAGAGCCAAGTTAATAGGATAGAGAAGAAAGAGGAAAGGAAAAGAAAGGGAAAAATGGAAGAAAAAAGAAAAGAGAAGACCCCCCCCCCCCAGTCCGAGCCCCAATGCAAACATAGCATGCCTCCCCACTTTCAAGGAGCCTGTAGATAAGCCACCCACGGGTTCCACACCTTCTCAAACTTTATCTGAGTGTCTCTACGAATACTAGTAAATTTTTCATTGACCATGATCCAGGATATTTTATTTTTAACCATCACAATATTGAGGACTGGTGACTTCCAGGAACATGCTATGGTTATTTTGGCAACTAAGAGAATAAAAAAAATGAGGGTACGCAGATGTCTGGGGATCCCCCCATCGAGATCGGCAAACAGCGCTGTTTTCGCAGCCCTGGGGATGTTTTGTCCCGTCACTGAGTGGATCAGGTTAAATCCCCGGATCCAAAAGCGCCAAACCTTCGGGCAGGACCACCAGACATGATGCATATCACCAACCTGTCCACAGCCCCTAAAACACAGGGAAGAGGCCCCAGGATACAATTTCGCTAGTTTGGATGGAACCAGGTACCAGCGAGACAACACCTTATAATTGGCTTCCACTAGGGAGGTATTAAGTATTTCATTTTTCCTCCCCTTTTTATAGACAGAGGAAGCTAATGTCAATGCTTTATAAGCAGCCCCTTATTGGTGCTTTTACCCCTAAGGAATTATGTGAATGCCTTTATTCTTGCTAATCTAAGGTAAACATAAGTTAATTTTAAGTTCTCATGTGTATTGACACCAATATGGTGCACGGTTATTTTGAATATATTATGTACTATATTACCAGATAAGAACATATATTTTTTAAATATGGCTTTTGCTCATTTTTAACTTTCAATTTTCATTTATAGCTCTTAAATTAAAACACAACACTCCAGTTGAGCCTCATGCAGCCATTTGTCCCCTATGTCGGCCCCCCCAAGCATATATGACTGGATTCGATTTATGTGGTATGTGGATAATGATTTACTAATTTAATGTTTTACATCAGTATAATAACAGTTTTTTTCAATGCAAAATTAATACGATATATTTGTCTTGTAATTAGATAATGTGAAATATAAAGGGTGCGCTGATAAGTGAAAAGGCTGCTACCAGAAAAATAAATGAATTAGATGAGTAGGTATATGGTGCGCTAAATCTAAATAAATTAAGTATACATATAATATACATACATACAGATATTCAAATAAAGTGAATCTGATGCAAAAATCATAAAATCCAACAGTCCAAAGTAAAAAGTCTTTCAATCTGTGATAATATGATGCAAAATCAAGGTGCAGGAAAACCAAATAATATCAAGTTGATAGTTGTGAGATCCCTCCACCTGGTGGATTTCCTCCTTACCCGGCGGACGAGAGGTAAGTGCAATAAATAATATCCAAGAAACACTCTTTATGTGGCAACAACCAAACTGTGCTCTTCACCACCTGTGCAAAAACCAAATTGGCCTCTTACCAGAAATATATAATAAGTAGGCTCTGGAACCACCTTTGCAAAAGGTATTCTGCTCCCTTCCCCTTCAGACTGGGCGTAGCAGGCTTTCAAAGGTGTATCATCACAGGGAACACTTAAATATTCTCCACGGTAGAGACATGCAAATAAATGATGGCTGATAGTACATTAACCTTTATAAAGCTTTTATTCAATTAGTAGTGAACTTACATGAAAAAGATGTGTTCAAGCTTTGGAGTTTAAATAAAGCAGAGAGGATCTCCTAGGTGTACTCGCGTCCGACTGCAGCACGGACCGCAAGTGACGTTGTGACGGCACGTGTCCTTGCTGACACGTTTCCTCCAATAGGACTTCGACAGAGATAGGAGGAGGATGTAATTAGATATATGTGGCATTTTTGTGGCTGGTCTTGAGGAAACACAAAGTGAAACGCTTCAACCACTACGCCCAACCCATACCTCTCATGTGAAGATTATATGTAGAGGTTTTTGTGCATGCTACCTACTTTATATGTGATTAACACATAACTCAATGTTTCGATGTTTTTAGTTACTATTGTGTCTATTATGTCTTTTATGTGTATATGATGTCTAATAAATTAATTTTTAAACAATATATGGTATCTATGTAAGTGCCTTTAAAATCCACCACCAGCAGGACTCTGTGCCTGCCTCCATTTTTTTGTCTGTATTCTGCTACATGTCTTTGATAAAAAAAAAATCCCAATAAGTGTATATTAATTGGTTTGCATGAAAGTTATAGTACTTTGTGCTAGTGCTTATAGTGCACAAACTATGGTATTTATACTGAGATTAAATTACAGACAGGTGGACTCTAGTTACTAATTAGGTGACTTCTGAAGGCAATTGGTTCCACTAGATATTAGTTAGGGGTATCAGAGTAAAGGGGACTGAATACAAATGCACGCCACACTTTTCAGGTATTTATTTGTAAAAGATTTGAAAACCATTTATCATTTTCCTTCCACTTCACAATTATGTGCCACTTTGTGTTCCATCGCAAGAAAATCCCAATAAAATACATTTACGTTTTTGGCTGTAACATGACAAAATGTGTAAAATTTCAAGGGGTATGAATACTTTTTTAAGACACTGTAATGCTTGGGGGTGCTTTGTTTTGGGAAGTAAGATTCCCATAGACAGTCTCAAAGCCAGGGAACACTGGCAGTGGGCTGTGAAATGTATTATTTTTTTTACAAATAACTTGACTTACAATCAGCAGCACCACAATCTGATATATTGCAGTTTAAAAAAAAAAGTATTTTTTCAAGTAGTTTAAAGATGATTTCACCTTTCATAACATGTTACATGTTATACCAATATTCAGGGTGTAACATGTAACAAGTTATGAATGCACCAGACCCTGACCCCCCCCCCCCCCCCCATTCTCGCTGTGACAGCAGACCTGGGGGGGGAGTCTTCTCCCTGTGTCTGCTGCCACAATTCAAAAAAGATGCAGCCATGCGCGGGGCTCCGCCCACCCAGCCACATCACTCATTCACAGTGTTCTGTGAATGGGAAACTACAAGATCTGCATGAGAACATAACACTGACAAGGCACTCCTAAAATGACATGTGGGTGTTATATTTTTGAATAGAAATTCGATTTCTAGAATTCTAGAATTTCTATTTAAAGACTCCAATTTAAACTACAAGCAGGCCCATTTTTTAGTGGATGGAGTGAGGTTTTGCCTGGAACACAATTATTTTGTGTTCCTTGAAAAGTTCTACCTACAAACCCAGGGCACTGCCATGAGTGCCAACTTTGCCCCCTGTTATGCCAACATCACTTTGGGGCATTGGGAGGAGTTGTGTATTTGGCATAATAACCCTTTTTCTAAACATATAATCTTTTTTGGACGTTAAATTGATGATGTCCTTATTTTTTGGAGTGGGAGGGTCGAGAAGTTTAAATCCTTAGTCTCCTATTGTAACAACAATAGTTTGGGCCTAAATTATCCCATGCTATAGACCCAACCAGTCTCATTTTTTGGACATAGACTTGACTCATGAGAGAGGTTCCATTATTACAAAAAAGTTTCTGTAAATCAGTTGGGGGCAATTCATACTTGCACTACATGAGTGTAATGTTCCGGTACCTTTGGTACCCTAAATTACACTTTCCACAAGTGTATGCGCCCCACCATTTACTTTTGGAAAGGTGCGCATACACCTTTAAGACTGGAGCTGTCATCACCCAGCGCCGGACTAGATGGCTATTTAAAGCGCCGGTTCTCACTCACATGTGTTCGTTCAAACACCCTTACCTGGATGCTAACCTTGCTTGAAGCTTCCATGCTTGCAAGCTTACTTCGCTGACGGAACCTCGCTGCGCTGATCCCTGTATCCCGCTACTGGATCATCCGCCTCTCCTGAACCACCCTTCGGCTGTATTGCTAATAGTGCTAAGTACCCCGCAGGGGAATTCTCTATAAACTTATACTAAGCTTACACTATCTAGCTCTGCATAGTAAAGACTGTTTATCACATCTGCATAACTAGATTGCTAGCTCTTGAGACTACTGCTACTTTTCTGCACTGGGTTGATCTCTTTTGTATGTCCACCTGCTATTCTATCATCTGCTATCATACAACATTGCTAAACCTTCCTGCATCCATCTGCTACTGTCTCACCTTCAAGTGTCTATCACCTACCACCTCCATTCAACCTATCCCTCAACCTTCATCATTGTGTTACCAAATACATAAAGTCACTCTAGGAACCAGTTTGCTAATTGTGTGTATTTACTGGCTGAAATAAGACCTTCCACACATGATGAGTCATTGAGGTTGGGAATGGTATCTCAGCATATCTCTTACATGACTACTGACGTGGAACTATTTCTGCAGCTGAAAATCCACACCATATAAGAAACACAGGAGCGTTACAGATTGAACGAACCAAAAAATGGATTCAGCAGAAATAACCACTCAGGTGACACAATTAAAACAGCAAGTATCTGCGTTAATACACGCACTTGCTGAATTAAAAGAAGACAATCAGGCTCTGTCGCAGCAGGTAATTAGACTGACACAACTTACCTCTGCTCAGTCCCCTGAACCCAAGATAAATCCCCCTTTGGTATTTACAGGCGATCGCAAAAAATTTCGCGAATTTAAAAACGCATGTGAGTTACTTTTTTTGCTAAAACCTCGTACCTACCTTACTGATCACATTAAGGTTTGTACTATTATTTCTTACCTATCAAACGATCCTCGAGCCTGGGCAGATTCTCTTTTTGAGAAAAACGACCCGCTTCTCAACTCCTATGCCTTGTTCCTAGCAGAGCTCACTAGCCTATATGATGACCCCAATAGGCAGAGTACTGCTGATCTTCAGTTAAGATCCTTGAAACAAGGAAGGAGGCCTGTAGAAGACTTTGTCGTAGAGTTCAAGAGATGGACCCTTGATTCAGAATGGAATGATGCATCTCTGAAAACCCAATTTAGGCTTGGCCTATCAGAAACCGTTAAGGACAAGCTCGCCCGAGCGGATCTGCCAAAAACCCTGGATGCACTAATACAACTCAGTATTACCATAGATAGAAGACTACGAGAAAGAAAGGCTGAAAAGATGGGAATGCCATTATCCGTTTCCTCTCGGAGTCTGGCCGTTGACCCCGTTCCTATGGAGATAGGAACCATACGCCCACCGCTATCAACTATGGAAAAAGCCAAAAGACGAAATGAAAATCTCTGCTTGTACTGTGCATCCCCGGATCACAAGATAAACGTCTGTCCCCTAGTCAACAAAAAGAAGGGTGAGTGTTCACATGTCTCCCTAGGAGGATTGACAACTTCATTCACTAACCCCTACATTTCTGTTTTTTTTACATTACAGTGGGACCAGAACAGGATTACTACTAAGGCCATGATTGACACAGGATCTTGTGGAAATTATATGGATATATGTTTTGCTGCTTTAAATAAAATTCCTATTATTTCTAAACTCAAACCTGTCTCAGTAAGTCTTATTACCGGTGTTCCGTTATCCTCTGGTCCGATCACCGATCAGACACAAGCACTTCTAGTCACTATTAACGAGTCTCATAGGGAGACTTCTACCTTCGATTTAATACCATCACCCCACTTCCCCATTGTGTTGGGACTTCCCTGGTTGCACACACACCAACCAACCATAGATTGGAAGAAACGGTCCTTGACCTTCCCTTCTTGTTATTGCGAGGAAACGTGTAACCTCCCGTTTTCCGGGAAGATTCTGTCTGTGGTGACAGATGAGATTGCACCACTATGTTATCAGGATCTTTCTGAGGTTTTTCTTGAGAAAAATGCTCAAGCATTACCTCCTCATCGAGACTATGATTGTAGCATTGATCTACTCCCAAATAGCAAATTGCCGTTCGGTCATGTTTATCCTCTTTCACAGGATGAACTTGCCCATCTCAAAACCTATTTGGATGACAACTTGGAAAAAGGTTTTATTAGACCTTCCACTTCTTCCACAGCAGCAGGACTCTTTTTTGTTCGCAATAAAGATTCAAGTCTCAGACCTATCATCGACTACAGGAAATTGAATGCTATCACAATAAAAGATCGCTATCCTCTACCGCTTATCCCTGAGCTCATTGAGCAGGTGCGTGGAGCTACCTATTTTTCAAAATTAGACCTGAAAGGAGCATACAATCTCATTCGAATCCGTGATGGACACGAGTGGAAGACTGCATTCAGAACTAGATACGGATTGTTCGAATATCTTGTGATGCCATTCGGCCTATGCAATGCCCCTGCAGTTTTCCAACGATTTATAAACAATATTTTTAAAGACTTACTAGATGTCTGTGTTGTGGTATATCTGGACGATATACTTATATATTCACGGACCCTGTCTGAACACATAAGACATGTAAGACTTGTATTATCGAGATTGCTTGCACATAATCTTTATGTGAAGCTGAAGAAATGCTTGTTCCATAAAGATGAGGTACTCTTTCTAGGCTACATCATATCCAAAACAGGAATCGAGATGGACATGAGTAAAATATCCTGCATTCAGGATTGGCCTACACCAACTACACGCAAGGCGCTACAGCGATTCCTGGGATTTTCAAATTTCTACAGGAAGTTCATAAAAAACTTTTCTGCTATTGTGAGACCCCTCACACAGCTCACTAGCATAAAAATACCATTTAAATGGTCAGAAGAAGCAAATAAGGCTTTCCACTTGTTAAAGACAAGGTTTACTTCCGCTCCCATATTACGCCATCCAGACCCATCCCTCCAATACATTCTGGAGGTAGATGCGTCAAACATGGCAGTAGGAGCAATACTCTCCCAACGACCTACCCCTACATCACCACTTCATCCAGTCGCCTTTTTTTTCTAAATCCCTGAGCAGTCCCGAGATAAATTACCCCGTGGGTGAAAAGGAACTGCTTGCTATAAAATTGGCTCTGGAGAATTGGCGACATTTACTCGAAGGCACCCAACTACCAATAATTATATACACGGACCATAAAAACCTCCAATATCTTCAGACTAGCAAAACTCTCTCGCATCGACAGGTACGATGGTCACTATTCTTTCTAAGGTTTAACTTCCTAGTGACCTACACACCTGCAGATAAGAACAAAAAGGCGGATGCACTATCACGACTAACTGAAGAAAACTACTTTGAAATCCCTTCCGTTCCTATAATACCTCACAAACGCATTATTGGAGTTGTCCGTTCCTTAAAGGAAGAGGTTCTGCATGGTATAAGTTTGGATTCACCCCCACCACAACTAAATACTGATGCAGAAGGCTTCCTCTACTACAACGACAAACTTTACATACCACCTACCCTACGCACCAAGATCTTGGAATTATCGCATGATGTGCCTATGGCAGGACATATGGGTATGACAAAGACTTTCAATTTGATTTCTCGACAATTCTGGTGGCCTGACATGAAAACATCTATACAAAAATTCGTCTCTTCATGCAATGTCTGTGCCAGGTCCAAAATTGACACTACGAGACCATCCGGTCTACTATGCAGTCTACCAATACCCCAAACTCCATGGGAGGTTTTGTCATTGGACTTCATCGTAGAATTGCCTCCTTCCAAAGGATTTAATACCATCTTGGTGTCAGTGGACCATCTGACAAAGATGGCACATTTCATTGCTATTCGCAGACTACCTTCGTCCAAACAAACGGCAGAACTCCTGATGAAACATGTCTTCAGATTACATGGTATCCCAAAAACTCTTCTGTCTGACCGTGGATCCCAATTTATTTCTAAATTCTGGCAAGAACTATGTCACATACTACGGATTGAGCGGAAGCTCACTTCTCCTTACCATCCGCAGACCAACGGACAGACTGAAAGAGTCAACCAATGCATCGAGCAGTATTTACGTTGTTACACTTCTTACCAACAGGATGATTGGTTGGATCTTCTCCCCCTGGCAGAATTTGCCTACAACAACGCAACTCACAGTACAACCAAGCAGAGTCCGTTCTACTTGAACTATGGGTTCCATCCCTCTATTCTCCCTCCACGCATCCTTCCTTCAAATAACCCAGTAGTAGGGTTGAGCGAACACCTAGATGTCCGTGTTCGACGGGTTCGGCCGAACTTTAAAAAAAAGTCCGGGTCCGTGTCCCGGACTTTTACCGAACTTTTCCCGGACACCGAACCCCATTGAAGTCAATGGGGACCCGAACTTTAAGGCACTAAAATGGCTCTAAAACACCAAAGGAAAGGGCTAGAGTGCTGCAAATGGCAGCAAAACGTAATTAAGAGCATGGCAAGTGCTCTGCAAACAAATGTGGATAGGGAAATAACTTAAAACAACAAAAAAAAAACAGAAAAATAAAACAATGTTCTTCTTCATCTCTGAAGGACGAGGCCCATATGGAGTAGGAGGGAGGTTGAGGTGGTGGTGGATGTGGCGGTGACATAGGCGTGCGCACAGGGTGTGCTGGGTGTGCCTGGGCACACCCTAATCACCTAGGGCACATAGCATTGCCAGTGAGGAGATGGGAAAGATCTCCCTGGGACCTGCTCTGCTCTATTTCTCCTTGCCTACAGGTACATGGCCCCGATACATTACTCTCCCTGCTGGCAAACACATGCATGTGTATTTCAACTTTGGGGTGCACACCTTAATGCAATAGGCTGCGCACACCTATGGGCGGTGTAGGTGGAAGCGGCGGTGGAGGAGGACCAGGGCCGGATTAACAGCATCATGGGCTTGGTGCTGAGGATTTTGAAGGGCCTTAAGGGCCGTGCCTTGCCATGCACCCAGAGGAGGAAGGGTGCAGCCATGCATGCCTAATTCAACATGGGATGCTGTCTCTGAAGCCCATAAACACATCCATGCATCGCCAACTGTCCCTCCTTGTCCGGCCTTCACCCTGTGTGGGGAGGTTCTGAGGGTGCTGCCTGGGGAAGCGAGCATAGAAGCCAGACTTCTGTGTTTACAAGTGACAGAAGAGCGGTAACAGTGAATATGGCCAACCCGGGGCCTATATAAAAGGTAGGGGCCTGGAGCTGCAGCTCCAATAGCCCCTACATTAATCTGGCCCTGAGGAGGAGGACGAGGTAGCCAACACTGCTTCTTTTCAAAAATTTTAAATGAGGGTACACCCCAAAAGAGTGAGAAAGAGCAAAAATGGAACAATGGGTGGGTAAGGTCGGTATCCATTGCTATTCTGCATAAGGTACGGAAAAGTCCCGTGGGATCCATGCCTGGTTCATTTTAATGAACGTGAGCTTGTCCACATTGTCTCTGGACAGGCGGCTGCGCTTGTCTGTTATAACGCCCCCAGCCGTGCTAAATACCCGTTCAGATAATACACTGGCTGCAGGGCACGCCAGCACCTCCAAGGCGTAAAGGGCAAGCTCAAGCCATGTGCCCAATTTGGAGACCCAGAAGTTGAAGGGGGCAGACCCGTCATTCACTACATGTAGGCGTGTGCACACATACTGCTCCACCATGTTGGTAAAATGCTGCCTCCTGCTAAGACGTTCCATCTGAGCTGCTGGTGCTGCTGTTTGTTGTGGCGTGCTGACAAAGCTTTTCCACATTTCGGCCATGCTAACCCTGCCTTCTGAGGTGCTGGCGGTGCCCTGGTTGCGTTGGCGACCTCCTCCTCCTCCTCCTCTGCCTTGTGCTTCCACTGTGGCCCCGCTGTCAGATGGGAATGCCAGCAGCATGGCGTCTACCAGCGTGCGCTTGTACTCGCGCATCTTGCGATCGCGCTCCAGTGAGTGAATTAAGGACGGTACGTTGTCCTTGTAACGGGGATCCAGCAGCGTGGCCACCCAGTAATCAGCACAAGTTAGAATGTGGGCAACTCGGCGGTCGTTGTGGAGACACTGCAGCATGTAATCGCTCATGTGTGCCAGGCTGCCCAGAGGCAACGAAAGGCTGTCCTCTGTGGGAGGTGTATCGTCCGTGTCCTCTGTATCCCCCCAGCCACGCACCAGTGATGGCCATGAGCTGGCCTGGGTGCCACCCTGCTGTGAACATGGTTCCATCTCCTCCTCCAGCTCCTCCTCCTCCTCATCCTCCTCATCCTCCAGAACTGTGCCCCTGCTGGACAATTGCGTCCCTGGCGTTTGCGTGTGCAGGAACCCACCCTCGGAGCCCCTTGCGAATGACTGCCCTGAAAGCCTTGGAAATGTTACCTCTTCATCCTCCTCCTCCTCCTCATCCTGTGCCACATCCTCTTCCATCATCGCCCGAATTGTTTTTTCAAGGAGGCATAGAAGTGGGATAGTTAAGCTGAGAACGGCGTCATTGCCACTGGCCATGTTGGTGGAGTACTCAAAACAGCGCAACAAGGCACACAGGTCTCGCATGGAGGCCCAGTTAAATTAAATAGCGGAATAGAAAATATGATCCAAAAAAAGTGTATGTATATCACACGTACACAACCACACTGGGCCCCAATTACTATTGTTTGTACCCCTAAAAGGCTAGATGAGGAGTAGGGGGAGTATGGAACAGGCAGCACCCTCAAACCTTCAGAAGTATGAGATGAACCCCAACAACTTGGAAAGGTGGATCTCTCTCACACGTACCGACACAGACTATCCCGCAATTCAATTGATCCTCAAAGGTTTTTATTGAATAGCGGAATAGGAAATATGATCAAAAAAAGTGTATGTATCTCGCACGTACACAACCACACTAGGCCCCAATTACTATTGTTTGTACCCCTAAAAGGCTAGATGAGGAGTAGGGGGGGTATGGAACAGGCAGCACCCTCAAACCTTCAGAAGTATGAGATGAACCCCAACAACTTGGAAAGGTGGATCTCTCTCACACGTACCGACACAGACTATCCCCCAATTTAACTGATCCCCAAAGGTTTTTGATTAAATAGCGGAATAGAAAATATGATCCCAAAAAAGTGTATGTATATCACACGTACACAACCACACTGGGCCCCAATTACTATTGTTTGTACCCCTAAAAGGCTAGATGAGGAGTAGGGGGAGTATGGAACAGGCAGCACCCTCAAACCTTCAGAAGTATGAGATGAACCCCAACAACTTGGAAAGGTGGATCTCTCTCACACGTACCAACACAGACTATCCCCCAATTTAACTGATCCCCAAAGGTTTTTGATTAAATAGCGGAATAGAAAATATGATCCAAAAAAAGTGTATGTATATCACACGTACACAACCACACTAGGCCCCAATTACTATTGTTTGTACCCCTAAAAGGCTAGATGAGGAGTAGGGGGAGTATGGAACAGGCAGCACCCTCAAACCTTCAGAAGTATGAGATGAACCCCAACAACTTGGAAAGGTGGATCTCTCTCACACGTACCGACACAGACTATCCCGCAATTCAATTGATCCTCAAAGGTTTTTATTGAATAGCGGAATAGGAAATATGATCAAAAAAAGTGTATGTATCTCGCACGTACACAACCACACTAGGCCCCAATTACTATTGTTTGTACCCCTAAAAGGCTAGATGAGGAGTAGGGGGGGTATGGAACAGGCAGCACCCTCAAACCTTCAGAAGTATGAGATGAACCCCAACAACTTGGAAAGGTGGATCTCTCTCACACGTACCGACACAGACTATCCCCCAATTTAACTGATCCCCAAAGGTTTTTGATTAAATAGCGGAATAGAAAATATGATCCCAAAAAAGTGTATGTATATCACACGTACACAACCACACTGGGCCCCAATTACTATTGTTTGTACCCCTAAAAGGCTAGATGAGGAGTAGGGGGAGTATGGAACAGGCAGCACCCTCAAACCTTCAGAAGTATGAGATGAACCCCAACAACTTGGAAAGGTGGATCTCTCTCACACGTACCAACACAGACTATCCCCCAATTTAACTGATCCCCAAAGGTTTTTGATTAAATAGCGGAATAGAAAATATGATCCAAAAAAAGTGTATGTATATCACACGTACACAACCACACTAGGCCCCAATTACTATTGTTTGTACCCCTAAAAGGCTAGGAGTAGGGGGAGTATGGAACAGGCAGCACCCTCAAACCTTCAGAAGTATGAGATGAACCCCAACAACTTGGAAAGGTGGATCTCTCTCACACGTACCAACACAGACTATCCCCCAATTTAACTGATCCCCAAAGGTTTTTGATTAAATAGCGGAATAGAAAATATGATCCCAAAAAAGTGTATGTATATCACACGTACACAACCACACTAGGCCCCAATTACTATTGTTTGTACCCCTAAAAGGCTAGGAGTAGGGGGAGTATGGAACAGGCAGCACCCTCAAACCTTCAGAAGTATGAGATGAACCCCAACAACTTGGAAAGGTGGATCTCTCTCACACGTACCAACACAGACTATCCCCCAATTTAACTGATCCCCAAAGGTTTTTGATTAAATAGCGGAATAGAAAATATGATCCCAAAAAAGTGTATGTATATCACACGTACACAACCACACTAGGCCCCAATTACTATTGTTTGTACCCCTAAAAGGCTAGGAGTAGGGGGAGTATGGAACAGGCAGCACCCTCAAACCTTCAGAAGTATGAGATGAACCCCAACAACTTGGAAAGGTGGATCTCTCTCACACGTACCAACACAGACTATCCCCCAATTTAACTGATCCTCAAAGGTTTTTATTGAATAGCGGAATAGGAAATATGATCAAAAAAAGTGTATGTATCTCGCACGTACACAACCACACTAGGCCCCAATTACTATTGTTTGTACCCCTAAAAGGCTAGATGAGGAGTAGGGGGGGTATGGAACAGGCAGCACCCTCAAACCTTCAGAAGTATGAGATGAACCCCAACAACTTGGAAAGGTGGATCTCTCTCACACGTACCGACACAGACTATCCCCCAATTTAACTGATCCCCAAAGGTTTTTGATTAAATAGCGGAATAGAAAATATGATCCCAAAAAAGTGTATGTATATCACACGTACACAACCACACTGGGCCCCAATTACTATTGTTTGTACCCCTAAAAGGCTAGATGAGGAGTAGGGGGAGTATGGAACAGGCAGCACCCTCAAACCTTCAGAAGTATGAGATGAACCCCAACAACTTGGAAAGGTGGATCTCTCTCACACGTACCAACACAGACTATCCCCCAATTTAACTGATCCCCAAAGGTTTTTGATTAAATAGCGGAATAGAAAATATGATCCAAAAAAAGTGTATGTATATCACACGTACACAACCACACTAGGCCCCAATTACTATTGTTTGTACCCCTAAAAGGCTAGATGAGGAGTAGGGGGAGTATGGAACAGGCAGCACCCTCAAACCTTCAGAAGTATGAGATGAACCCCAACAACTTGGAAAGGTGGATCTCTCTCACACGTACCGACACAGACTATCCCGCAATTCAATTGATCCTCAAAGGTTTTTATTGAATAGCGGAATAGGAAATATGATCAAAAAAAGTGTATGTATCTCGCACGTACACAACCACACTAGGCCCCAATTACTATTGTTTGTACCCCTAAAAGGCTAGATGAGGAGTAGGGGGGGTATGGAACAGGCAGCACCCTCAAACCTTCAGAAGTATGAGATGAACCCCAACAACTTGGAAAGGTGGATCTCTCTCACACGTACCGACACAGACTATCCCCCAATTTAACTGATCCCCAAAGGTTTTTGATTAAATAGCGGAATAGAAAATATGATCCCAAAAAAGTGTATGTATATCACACGTACACAACCACACTGGGCCCCAATTACTATTGTTTGTACCCCTAAAAGGCTAGATGAGGAGTAGGGGGAGTATGGAACAGGCAGCACCCTCAAACCTTCAGAAGTATGAGATGAACCCCAACAACTTGGAAAGGTGGATCTCTCTCACACGTACCAACACAGACTATCCCCCAATTTAACTGATCCCCAAAGGTTTTTGATTAAATAGCGGAATAGAAAATATGATCCAAAAAAAGTGTATGTATGTCACACGTACACAACCACACTAGGCCCCAATTACTATTGTTTGTACCCCTAAAAGGCTAGGAGTAGGGGGAGTATGGAACAGGCAGCACCCTCAAACCTTCAGAAGTATGAGATGAACCCCAACAACTTGGAAAGGTGGATCTCTCTCACACGTACCAACACAGACTATCCCCCAATTTAACTGATCCCCAAAGGTTTTTGATTAAATAGCGGAATAGAAAATATGATCCCAAAAAAGTGTATGTATATCACACGTACACAACCACACTAGGCCCCAATTACTATTGTTTGTACCCCTAAAAGGCTAGGAGTAGGGGGAGTATGGAACAGGCAGCACCCTCAAACCTTCAGAAGTATGAGATGAACCCCAACAACTTGGAAAGGTGGATCTCTCTCACACGTACCAACACAGACTATCCCCCAATTTAACTGATCCCCAAAGGTTTTTGATTAAATAGCGGAATAGAAAATATGATCCCAAAAAAGTGTATGTATATCACACGTACACAACCACACTAGGCCCCAATTACTATTGTTTGTACCCCTAAAAGGCTAGGAGTAGGGGGAGTATGGAACAGGCAGCACCCTCAAACCTTCAGAAGTATGAGATGAACCCCAACAACTTGGAAAGGTGGATCTCTCTCACACGTACCAACACAGACTATCCCCCAATTTAACTGATCCCCAAAGGTTTTTGATTAAATAGCGGAATAGAAAATATGATCCCAAAAAAGTGTATGTATATCACACGTACACAACCACACTAGGCCCCAATTACTATTGTTTGTACCCCTAAAAGGCTAGGAGTAGGGGGAGTATGGAACAGGCAGCACCCTCAAACCTTCAGAAGTATGAGATGAACCCCAACAACTTGGAAAGGTGGATCTCTCTCACACGTACCAACACAGACTATCCCCCAATTTAACTGATCCCCAAAGGTTTTTGATTAAATAGCGGAATAGAAAATATGATCCCAAAAAAGTGTATGTATATCACACGTACACAACCACACTAGGCCCCAATTACTATTGTTTGTACCCCTAAAAGGCTAGGAGTAGGGGGAGTATGGAACAGGCAGCACCCTCAAACCTTCAGAAGTATGAGATGAACCCCAACAACTTGGAAAGGTGGATCTCTCTCACACGTACCAACACAGACTATCCCCCAATTTAACTGATCCCCAAAGGTTTTTGATTAAATAGCGGAATAGAAAATATGATCCCAAAAAAGTGTATGTATATCACACGTACACAACCACACTAGGCCCCAATTACTATTGTTTGTACCCCTAAAAGGCTAGGAGTAGGGGGAGTATGGAACAGGCAGCACCCTCAAACCTTCAGAAGTATGAGATGAACCCCAACAACTTGGAAAGGTGGATCTCTCTCACACGTACCAACACAGACTATCCCCCAATTTAACTGATCCCCAAAGGTTTTTGATTAAATAGCGGAATAGAAAATATGATCCCAAAAAAGTGTATGTATATCACACGTACACAACCACACTAGGCCCCAATTACTATTGTTTGTACCCCTAAAAGGCTAGATGAGGAGTAGGGGGAGTATGGAACAGGCAGCACCCTCAAACCTTCAGAAGTATGAGATTGTGTTCACTGTACCCCACAAAGATTGAGTTCACTGCACCCCACAATGATTGTGTTCACTGCACCCCACAAAGATTGTGTTCACTGCACCTCACAAAGATTGTGTTCACTGTACCCCCCAAAGATTGTGTTCACTGCACCCCACAAAGATTCTGTTCACTGTACCCCACAAAGATTGTGTTCACTGCACCCCAAAAAGATTGTGTTCACTGCACCCCAAAAAGGATGTTGTTCACTGCACCCCAAAAAGGATGTTGTTCACTCCACCCCAAAAAGATTGTGTTCACTGCACCCCACAAAGATTGTGTTCACTGCACCCCAAAAAGATTGTGTTCACTGCACCCCAAAAAGGATTTTGTTCACTGCACCCCAAAAAGGATGTTGTTCACTCCACCCCAAAAAGATTGTGTTCACTGCACCCCACAAAGGATTTTGTTCACTGCACCCCAAAAAGATTGTGTTCACTGCACCCCAAAAAGGATGTTGTTCACTGCACCCCAAAAAGGATTTTGTTCACTGCACCCCAAAAAGATTGTGTTCACTGCACCCCACAAAGGATTTTGTTCACTGCACCCCACAAAGATTGTGTTCACTGCACACCAAAAAGGATTGTGTTCACTGCACCCCAAAAAGATTTTGTTCACTGCACCCCAAAAAGATTGTGTTCACTGCAGCCCAAAAAGATTGTGTTCACTGCAGCCCAAAAAGATTGTGTTCACTGCAGCCCAAAAAGATTGTGTTCACTGCAGCTCACACACAGAAAAATGGATGTGGATCACTGACACCTGCCTATCTCCAATCCCACACCACACAGCAATATCGATTGTAGTTTGTAGAACACAGTTTCCCTAAAATTCAGCAGACTCTGTCCCTAACAGGATTGAGAAGAGATCGTAGATCAGGATTGAGTGCAGATTCACCCCACCCCCCACACAGCAATATCGATTGTAGTTTGTAGAAGACACTGACCCTATAATTCAGCAGACTCTATCCCTAAAATGCCTACAACTCGCCCTGCCTAAACACTCCGACCTGTCCCTCAATTCTATCCGGACACAAATGGTTTTTTCCTGCCTATCTTTCCCTAATCAGCAGCCAGCACGTTGATGTGTGCTCTGTCCCTGAATCTAAGCAGCATAATGACGCCGCTGCGGCTGCCTCGAACTTATAAAGACTTGGTCACATGCTTCAGACGGCCAATCACAGCTACTGAGACATTTGCAGGCATGGCTGGGATGGCTTAAGGCACACCAGTTAAACGATTGTTGATTGGCTGTTGAAAGCCCGCCATGAAAAGAGCGCCAAAGCATGCAAAACCCGGAAATAAAACGACCGAACACGGATTTTTACCCGAACATACAGTAAAGTGTCCGTGTCCGTGTTCGGGTACAAAAAATCCAATTATTCGGTACGAACACGAATAATACAGTCCGTGTTCGCTCAACACTACCCAGTAGCCTCAGACTATCTTACCCAAATAAAGGATTCTCTGGGTTTACTAAATACTACCATTGCACACGCTCACAGTCAACAAAAGAAGTACTATGATCTTCGTAGAAGACCTTCTCCACAGTATACTATCGGGGACCTCGTTTGGCTCTCAACAAAAAACTTGAGACTGAAGATCCCTAGCAAAAAGCTTGGACCTCTGTTCTTGGGACCTTTCCCAATCAAGAAACTTATTGGAAAAGCTGCAGTGCAGCTTACATTGCCAATGGACCTAAAAATCCATCCCATTTTCCATGTGTCGCTACTAAAACCCCATGTTCCGGACCAAGGAATAAGGCCTAATATTCCACCTCCCCCTCCTGTACAAGTTGAAGGTGGAGAAGAATACGAGATAAAAGAGATTCTGGATTCTCGTATCTACAGAAGAAGACTTCAGTACTTGGTTAGATGGAAGAACTATGGGCCCCAAGACGACACCTGGCTAAACACCTCTGACATACATGCCCCTAGATTAATCCGCAATTTTCATGCGAGATACCCAGACAAACCAGCTCCAGAGGCCTTCAGGAGCAGGCCTTAAGGGGGGGGGGGTATTGTAATGTTCCGGTACCTTTGGTACCCTAAATTACACTTTCCACAAGTGTATGCGCCCCACCATTTACTTTTGGAAAGGTGCGCATACACCTTTAAGACTGGAGCTGTCATCACCCAGCGCCGGACTAGATGGCTATTTAAAGCGCCGGTTCTCACTCACATGTGTTTGTTCAAACACCCTTACCTGGATGCTAACCTTGCTTGAAGCTTCCATGCTTGCAAGCTTACTTCGCTGACGGAACCTCGCTGCGCTGATCCCTGTATCCCGCTACTGGATCATCCGCCTCTCCTGAACCACCCTTCGGCTGTATCGCTAATAGTGCTAAGTACCCCGCAGGGGAATTCTCTATAAACTTATACTAAGCTTACACTATCTAGCTCTGCATAGTAAAGACTGTTTATCACATCTGCATAACTAGATTGCTAGCTCTTGAGACTACTGCTACTTTTCTGCACTGGGTTGATCTCTTTTGTATGTCCACCTGCTATTCTATCATCTGCTATCATACAACATTGCTAAACCTTCCTGCATCCATCTGCTACTGTCTCACCTTCAAGTGTCTATCACCTACCACCTCCACTCAACCTATCCCTCAACCTTCATCATTGTGTTACCACATACATAAAGTCACTCTAGGAACCAGTTTGCTAATTGTGTGTATTTACTGGCTGAAATAAGACCTTCCACACATGATGAGTCATTGAGGTTGGGAATGGTATCTCAGCATATCTCTTACATGACTACTGACGTGGAACTATTTCTGCAGCTGAAAATCCACACCATATAAGAAACGCAGGAGCGTTACAATGAGCTGCCACCACCCCATCTGGAAGGATAATAATATTCAGTTTAGCCAGTTCCGCCGGCTAAGAAGGGATAGTTCAAAAGTTGAGGATTACATGGAACAAAGTAGGCTTTTGAAACATAAATTTATAGATAAGGGCTACCCTAAGGCGCTAACGTCAGAAGCATATTTAAAATTCTTGAATACTCCGGATAAAATATTTGAATGGATACAAACCACTTGAAACTGTCACATGGTTCATCATGACATTTAATGGTGACTACCATGGCATTGAAAAGGTGTTTCCGAAACACTGGCACAGTTTGAAAATGGACCCTAAATTGACACCTTCTATTTCTGATGTGCCTTGCATTACTTTCAGGAGAGCACGCACTCTAAAGAACATTATTGCACCTAGTGACATGTGAAATTGAGGTCAAATGGGAGGATATCAGGTTCTTTTTTGATAACAGAACAGGCATTTTCAGGTGTGGTAAGCGAGGATGCCTCTCTTTCAAGTTCATTGTGCAAAGTCAGACATTTAGGGATAGGCCAGCCACATCTATGAGTTAAGACAGTTTATTACTTGTTCTATGGACCACGTGTTTTATGTGCTGTGTTGCTCATGCAATCTGCTGTATGTGGGGCACACCGTACGCCCACTTCGCAAGAGGATCAGTGAACACAGTAGGTTTATTGAGGAATGCTCAGACAAGTATAGTGTCCCACGCCACTTCACGTAGTATCATGGCGGGGACATGAGAGCCTTGACGTATTCACCATTGAATGTGTATCCGATGTGTCCCTTACTACTAATGAGAAGTTTTTACTATTGTGAAAACGTGAGACCTTTTGGATCCACAAACTAGATACTTTGACTTCCAATGGCCTCAATGAAGATCCAGAGATTCAAAGTATAAATTAGTGGCTAAGTATGTTGATCTTGTTATAGACCATACTGGTCTGCGATACAGGATATTTAAATGGTCTGCCTGTTACCCCTCTATTTCTTCAGTCCCCCCCCCCCTCTTTTTCTATAATGTTTTTATATTCATACAGTATTAGTGTGTTATGCTGTATATAAATTATTTACATGTACATTAGAGTGCAGCTACAAGGCGGCGGGTGTTTTTTTTTTTTTTAATGCTAATTTTAATCTATATATTTTAAATAGATCTATTAGGTGTTAATGTTGCATTCACCATCAGTAGTTGACCAGACCATCCTTGGGCTGAGGGATATGTTGGGTTAACTGTTAATTGATGGGTGTCAGTGCACAGATATAAATATTGGTTTGCTGGTTGCCTGTCAGGATTTGAAAAAGGGGCGTACCCTGAAACATGTTATCCTGGCAAATGGTGTGATTCTCTGGTGTGTACCAGTCTGAGTATCCACCACCACAGACTTCCTGGTTCCGGCTACTTCCAGTGACGTGG
The DNA here is from genome assembly GCF_965119305.1 of Pelophylax lessonae. NCBI lineage: Eukaryota > Metazoa > Chordata > Amphibia > Anura > Ranidae > Pelophylax > Pelophylax lessonae. The sequence continues at coordinate 123,250,906 of NC_138780.1, read as the reverse complement.
ATCCAACCGCCTCCTTGCCCCAGCCAGTGAGAATGTTCCAACATGGATCCCACGGTCCTCATCGGTAACCCGGTTCCCCAGCATATCCTGCATGCCTGTGGTATGGGGCTAGTTATCAACTGGTAACCACTATTCATCTCATTTGTTTTTTAACTGTGTGTGTGGAATAAATCATGACTGTTGCAATGGATACACTGTCCTCTGTTTTTCGGGGCTTTTGATATCACTGCTATTCAGCCCTTTTAGGTCTTATCATATTGTGCATATGTGACACTGATTTGTAATTTCAGGAGCGTCTTGTTCAGGAGACCCGCATTACATTAGTGATCTGCTGATTGCTGGTGCAATGCTTTACAGGTTCCCAAAACAAAAAAATAAATGCACATTTTTTTTACCTTCACAAAAATGCGCAATTAATATTTTTTTGTCAAAAGGTGAACTTATCCTATAAGGAGTAACACATGCTTTTTCATCAAGAGGCAGAGGTCTTCTTGACCAGCTGAAAATGGCTAGTTGTTCACTGTGGCTGTCCCTGTTCTCACTGATGCAAAACTGTCTTCCCACTGGGCAACTTCATGAACAACTGACCAGCAGCAGGACATTTTTAATGAAGAAGAATTGCCTAAAATCTACAAGACAAAGAGTACAGGCAGGTGTTTTACCACAAGCATTTGGTATACTGCAAATGACACACCAATGAAATATTTGCCATTAGCACAACAGTTTTAATGAGTAAGGCCAGCAGGCATAGATTTACTAGAGAAAGCACAGGCAGGCATTCTTATACAAGAATTAAGATGCTGTAGAGTGTAAAACTTGGCAGTAGCAGGGCAGGATTTATCAGGGATAACAGGCCAAAATGTATTAGAGACAAAGAGCAGGGGTCTTTGTGTGTTTTGCTACAAGAATTAAATGACTGCAGACAAAACAGTAGTGTTAATTTGGCCAGCACCTGGACAGTTGTAAAGAGCAAGGCTAGGCCCAAATTTACCAGAGACAAAGTTTGGGGTTTTGCTACAAGAACTGAGTTACTGCAGAGCATACAACACTCTAAAATTTGCCAGGAGCAGGACAGCTTTAATCAGAGATAATGAGCCTAAATAGTGTATGCCTAACCTGCATTCTATATGTGGGGTTAGAGGGTGTGGTGTGTTTTTTTCCTTTTAAATGCACCACTCATCCGTGCAAGTTAGTACATTAAAAAATTGAATTGCTTATGTTTACATTTCCTAACGGTTAATGTTATCAAAACCGATTTAACTTTCTTATAAGATAAAGATCAGTGAGCAAAATCTTCTAGCTTACAGCAACAGTGTACTTTTGATAGGAATACTGTACATGGAGAACTCGCTTTGGCCAGTGACAACAGCTTAAACCATAAACCATGATTAGAATGAGAGGAAACGTTAGAAAATAGTTCCAAACATTAAAAACTCTGTGACGGACCAGTTACTAGTCCACTCAAACTGGAAAAATCTGTTTTATATGAGTTTTTCTTTAATCAGGGATATACTTTATGTTTTGAAGAAAATGTTATTGAAAACGATTTATAGGTATGAACATAGAAAAGGTCCCGCAGTCTTATACTAATCAAGTTGAGTTAGGAATGATCTGAAAAAGACCGTAGGTGATTCAATCAGGAAAAGGCACCCATTGTTGTGTAACTAAGGATGGATCTAAATTATCTGGTTTAATGACAATCGCAATGCTTTTTTTTACCAAAAAGACACGTTTTGTGACTTTAAATTGCCACCTCTTCAGGGTGATACATCGATGTATTGCCTTCCCCTGTGAGCTAGGTTCATTTAGGGTGAATTCAACAGAAGCTCCAAATTCCATATATTAATAAAGCTAATTGTGTTACAAAGAGGTAATACAAATCATTAATATACAGCATTTATGAGGCTGACATTTAATTCTAGCTTTAAAATAGAAGTCAAGAGAAGTCAAGTGATTTGATGCATTAGCTAGGAATGTCTACAGTCAAAGCTCTTGTACCCTATTAGGGATATATGTTTTTTTTCTTTTTTCACTTGACTTATATTATAGCCCCCAGGAATGTGTAATAATACTTTGTGAAGTTTCTTCATTAGTTTGAAAGAATTTCTAGTTAATTGTGATACATTTTCTTTATTGGTCTTCTAAAAAAACTGGTCTCTATTTAATTTTCACTTTCAAAAACAAACTTGGTTTTCAAGGTTTTCAAAAGTCTGTTAAGGAACTATGATTATATCTAGTTTCACTTCCTCAAAACAAATGAAGTAGTGTAGTGAAAAAATGGGAACAATCAAACTGTCAGTGTTGCATTATATGCTTAAGTTACATTTTACAAAAAGGTGCTGAAATAAAATCATTATCAAGTAATTCTAGAAAATACTACTAGACATCATATTGTAAACTGGACATACAGTAATTCTCTAAATGTATCTAACATAAAAATAGGAGGAGGGTGCTGGTGATCGGGAGTCAGTTGGGTGCTGGTTTTCCAGCATGCACATCCGATAGAAGCCAGCAGAACGGCCGGCCTCTGTTGGACAGACCGACTTACACATGGGCCAAATGTCGGTTGTTTTTTCTTTTTGAACATTCGGCCCGTGTGCACTGGGCTTCAGAGTCATTATTTGAGCAGGCTGATGTGTTGATAATGTGAAAATAACACTCTATTCTACAGCCCTGACACTTAAAATGTAAACACCTTTTACATGTCTGGACACTTGGACGACCTGAGATCGAATCTCCTTACATACCTGTCTATGGGTGAGGCAATTAGCAGAATTAGTGCAACAAAAAACTAAGCTAATGCATGTCCAAATCGCAAACCCCAGTGCATAAAGAGAAAATTACATAAATAGGCAGAAGGCTGAAGGTTTTCTATCTTAATGTATTCTATGCATTAAAACCTTCTGCATGCAGCAGCCTCCCTAATACTTACCTGAGCCTTATCTTAATCCAGCGATGTTGCACAAGAGCAACGGCTGTCGGGACTCTCCCTCCTGGTTGGCTGAAACACAGCAGCGGGCGCCATTGGCCGTGGCTGCTGTCAGTCAAAGTCAGTGAGCCAATGTAGAGAGAGAGGGGGGGAGGGGCCGAGCCACGGCTCCATGTCTGAATGGACACACAGAGCAGCAGCTCGGCTAGGGTGCCCACATAGCAAGCTGCTTGCTGTGGGGGCACTCGGCAGGAGTGAGGGGCCAAGAGAGCCAGCGAGGGATCTGAGAAGGGGAGGATCTAGGCTGCTTTGTGCAAACCCACTGCACAGAGCAGGTAAGTATAACATGTGTGACATGAGGAAATGGGAAGTCATTGAGGGGTGATATATTTCCCCTCGCTTTCTGTCCTATATACAAGACTACCGGAACCCAGACCAGGTTGTAGAGATGACTTTGGGTTTGAACAATTCAGCTCGGGTTTTGTGTCTCTCACCTGGATTCTTAATTGCTTAATGATTGGTTATCCAGGTGAGATAAAAGGGAAGGCTGAAGCATGATGTTGCTCTGGCCTGGGACAGCATTTCTGAGAGAGCTACAAGTTGGATGTTTGTTAGTAAAATGGTTGCTAAAGTACTTTTGTTTTGTGAGGTGGCTGGGAGAAGCTCACCACCTGGTAGAGAGGAAATGTGCCTGTATAGTTAGAGCCGGGATGCAAGGATTTATTTTCTGTTTTATTTTGTTTTATTGCAACCTTTTAAAATAAAGAACTGACTGCTAAGCAGTTTGAAAGAAACGTTGCTGCCCAGACAACCTTTTTCCCAGGGAAGTTGAACCCCATTTGAGCTATTCCCCCACATATGTTTGTTATTTTTAAGCAACAAAAAAAGCAAAAAAAAAAAACAAGACTTTAATATCACTTTAAGCCTACCAGCTCAAAAAATGCTCAAACTGGTAAGTTGGGGCAATATAGAAATGATTTTTATTTACATATTATACTGTCTCGTTTTCATCAATTGACTGTTAGAGGGCTGTTAAAAAATAAAAGTTAAAAAAAGTGAAGAAAATAGGACTAGTCATTTGGTAAATTTTTACAGAAAACATAAAAGCTAAACATTGATATCTGTCATGGTCAGGGGTCTGGCTCTGAGACCAGTAGCTATACCAGTAAAGGGACCTTCGACTGACCAGCAGGACTGGTATACAAACAATGCAGGCTCACCTGAGATGCGGAGTCTAAGTACTAACCAGTGTTCACCAGAGCACCTGATGGTGGACATGAGTTTAGTTGTGTGTTAGTACCAGGTCGCAGTCCTCAGGATCATCCCATCAGGAGCTGAGCAAGCTGGGGTCTAATAACTGATATAGCAGGTAAGAATCAAACAGAAGTGTAGTCAGTAAACAAGCCAAAGGTTAGGAACAACTAGCTGCAGGTTGAGATCAAGCTGAAGCATAGGTAGTCGAACAAGAAAAGGGTCAGTAACGAATTGGTAGTAAAGATACGGACAGCAGCAGGAAAGAAAAAAGCAAGATATTGGCTAGAGAGAGCACAATACTCTGGTAAACAGGAAGTGCAGAGATATGGCTTATATCAGGAAGTTCATGAAAGGAGCAAAGAGTACAAGATTCAGGACAAACATGATTCAAGGCAGAATCATTCAAAGAATTGTCCAGAAAGCTTGTCAACATTCCAGATGGCTCAGCAAGAAGAGACATTACCTAACACAGCTGAGGTTCTGGGTTCAAAATCCAGGACCTGACAATGTCTCTGTAGGCTACAGCTTTGCTTTTGATCCCAATTTAATTTTTAGGTACACCCTATGGTGTAACTTGCCCTTCACCCTTGTGATAAAAATATCCTAAACAATGAGGAAAAAGTACACATTTTGCATTGTCTTGCTTTTTTCATTAAAACATTTTCTGAAATTTGAATATATGCACCTCTTTAACAATGTAGAGATCCCCACATTACAGCAAACCTGTATGACTTTAATCTTATCTATTCAGCAGCAAACTCCAGCCAAAACTTTTTCTTGGCTTCGGATAAAATTTTGTTTTTGCTGTCTGTGACCCTTTTGGAGATATTGCAACAGGGTCCTGTCCATATGACAGCCTGTGGTAACAGGATAAGAAATGAGCAGAGGAGTAGTCACAAAAAGACAGGGACAATGATAATAATACCCCCCGAAGTGTTTTAAAAAAAAAAGATCAGCTCTGGCTTTTACCTCTTACACAGTAATTATATTTTTTTTGCTCACTAGATGTCCTCAGTCTTCCTAGTTAAATGAAACTGCATCATTTAACCCTGAAGACTGAGGACATTAAAGTAGAAGTACAGCCTAATACCTTAAATTCTCCCCTGCAATCATTCATGTGAGCTGAGTTCAGCCTTATGTGTCAAAATGAAAAAAATCCCAGTTTTTCTACCTTTATTTTGGAGTATTCAGTCCTGTCACATGACTTAAATTACTCTTCCTGCTGAGTCCAAGAGCAGCAAGTGGGTGTGGTTACTGAAAGCCAGTGACATCACTTCCAGGGAGGGGCACTGTGCCTGTGTAGCCAGTGGGCATGTACAGAATGGGAGGAGCTGATCATAGAATCCCACTCAGTGTTCTCTCATCAGTAAGGATGCATTGTACATCCTAATTCATGAGAAAATGAAGAAATAAAAAAAGACCCAATCATACAGGACACAGGGGAGAGGGGCAGTGCACATATACAGTATAGCTGTGCTGGGCTTTGAATGAAGACTACCATAGAAGAAGGAAGCTGGACACGGGGGGGGGGGGGACTGTCAGTGTAGCTGGAAATGCTCTGGGGTCGCAGTTCACAGTCTACAATGATCATATTACAGACAACCCCACTAAGTCTACGTTTCCACTAGGACGACTTGTCATGCAATGTTCCCATCTATGCGACTTTGAAAATCAGCGACTTTGAAAAGGTACCTGCACTACTTTGATGCAACATTTGATGCAACTTTGATCCAGAGAGTGTAAAGTTGGGTAAAAGTTGCACTCTAAATCGCAATAGTAGAAACATAGACTAAAGCTCTGCTTCCACTAGTGTGACTTGTCATGCGACTTTGGACACACAAAGTTGCATGACAAGTCACAGCTCATTGATTTCAATGGCACCCGTTCACATCTATGTAACTTTAAAAATCAGCGATAGGTACCTGCACTATCTGTGTGCAACTTTTGACGCAACTTTGATCCAGAGAGTGTAAAGTTGGATCAAAGCTGCACTCAAAGTTACATCAACGTCTCTCTCCAAAGTTGCACTCTAGCCTAGTAGCTTAGTTTCCTAGTCCTACTAGTACGATTTAAGTTTGTGTGACTTTGAGTGCAGCTTTGCACTCAAAGTCCAACACTCTCTGGATCAAAGTCGTATCAAAGTAGTGCAGGCCCCTTTTGAAAATCTCTGATTTTCAAAGTGGCATAGATGGGAACGGGTGCCATTCAAATCAATGGGCTGTGACTTGTCATGCGGCTTTATGTGTCCAAAGTCGCATGACAAGTCGCAATAGTGGAAACGGAGCCTAAAACCCATTACTCACATGTAATGAGCAATGTTCCTTTTTACCTTATTTCTTTCATATATTGCACTGGTCACATGACCCCCTTCTTCCTCTCTCTCTCTCTCAGGAGAAGCTGCTAGCCTAAACGAGGCTATGAAGACAGGAGGAGATCATGTTCTGTGAAGGATAGGAGGAATGGGGGTGGGGCTAGGCAGGTCTAGGCATGCCTGTCTAAGAAAGACCGACAACCTTTTCAGGAAGTGAAAGACAGCTTAGCAAATTCAGATAAAGGGAGATAGCATTGTCAGTGAAGAACAGGAAGAAGCTGATTGTCCAGCTAAGATAAGACTTTCTACGCTACACAAGCAGCTAGCTAGAAAATAATTAATATCAAAGATAAAGATATTTAACATACTATTAATCAGAAAAATTTCATTTTTGATTGGTGTTTCCCTTTAAGTTAGTGCAGTGCATCACTGGCCTATTACCATAAGGTCCTGCGCTAATCAGTGCTGTATCTAGGCCTAGGCCGACAAGGCCCCCCCTGCACGAAACCCCCCCAACCCGTCCTACCGAGTCCCGGGTCCCAGCAACGCTCTGTATCCTTCCGCTGCCCACGGCCGCTTGCCGCACACAAGCAGTCCCAGGCGACCGACGGCTTGAAGAAGAAAACAGACTTGCATTTCACTGAAGGAAGCTGAAGGGGCGGCGACGGCGGCGACAGCGGCGACGGCGGCGTACTTTGCCAGGGGGGAGGGAGGGGAGGGCCTAATTCTCCGCCCACCCTCCTCGGCGCGGCCGCCATCCCTACACATGATTCCTGGGCTGCCCTGCACAGTGCAACTGACTGTGCGTGTTGGACGAGAGGAGAGAGACAGCAGGGGATAGAGAGCAGAAGAGAACCCGGGAACCCCCAGGCCAGGACAGCAGGAGCCAGGAGCAGGTACTGTAAATTAACTTAAATTTAAACTGTGCTGTGCACTGACTGCAGTACATACATTTTAACAGAATGTGAACTGTTTAATGACGTTGCATTGTGATTTCATCAAGTGTTTCATGCATGCTGAAATCAATGAAAAATCATTAAACAGTTTACATTCTGTGAAAGTTCATGTACTGTAAAAAAAAATTAAATATAAAAAAAATACATAACTAAAAAAAAAAAAAAAATGTACTGCAAAGTGTTCTATGCTCTAACTATTAGTACGCTGTATCTTGGCCTAGGCCGACAAGGCCCAGGCCTAGAATGTTCTAGGGATTTTTTGCAGCCCCCCCCCCGCACAACCGCACAAAAAAACCCCCGCCCTCCCTGACCTGTCCTCTGAGTACCGCCCCCCATGCTGCCTCCCACCGCCACAGCCGCTTACAGTCCCCGGGGGCCGGCGACTTGCTATACAGTGCCACTTGTCAGTAAGAGGCCTACTTTGCCAGGGGGGAGGGAGGGACTGGTGGCCCCATAGAGGCTAGAGCGGCCGTTGACTGGCCAGACCGACTGCACTTACTTCAGCTGGTGGGGGCGGAGCCTAATGCTCTGCTTACCCTCCTCCGCACAGCATCACTACACAGTGTAGCTGTGCGGTGGGCGGGTCTGGTCTGTCTTTGTCCATAGGAGAGAGAGGAGGACCAGGGAACCCCCAGGCCAGGACAGCAGGTACCGTAATTACTATCCGCATGAGCCAGTCCGACAATCAAATTTAAACTTTGCACTGCAGTACATACATTTTAACGGAATGTGAACTGTTTAATGACGTTGCATTGATTTCAGCATGCATGGCTGGAGCACTTTGCTGTACATGAGCTTTCACAGAATGTGAACTGTTTAATGCGTTTGCATTAATTTCAGCATGTGCAAAGTGTTCCATGCATGCTGAAATCAATGCAAACTCATTAACCAATTCTGGACTGGAAGGATTTGCCCCCTTAATGACCAGGCCACTTTTTGTGATTCGGCACTGCATTACTTTAACTGACAACTGCACGGCCGTGCGACGCTGTACCCCAAATAAAATGTACGTCCTTTTTCTCCTCAAAAACAGAGCTTTCTTTTGGTGGTATTTGATCACCCATTTGGTACCCACTTTTAATGTACAGAGAGGAAGAGTTTGGGCCTAAACAGGAATGGGCGTGGTTTACAAACGACAGGGCGGGTCTTAAACAGGAAGGGGTGTGGCCTTGACAGGAAGGGGTGGGTCGTAGTTAAATTAGGGGGTGCATGAGATTAGTCAGGCCTAGGGCAGCACAAAACCTAAATACACCACTGGCGCTAACAGTGTAATGATTTCCTGAAATGACATTAGCGCTGCTCTCTACCTCACTGAGGTCTGCCCACGGCCAGGAAAGATCCAAAAAGGAACAAGACCATGTGCGTCTCAGGACCAGTCTGAAGATATCTGGAAAAGGTATGTTTTTAAAAACTTTAGGGCGTCTGTGAAGTGGGAGGCAAAGCCCAGAGTTGAGATTCAGGTTGTCCATATATAAGCTAATGGCTCCTAGATCTCATCAAAACAGCAAAGATTTAACAGACTACCTACTAAAAAGGTATTGTACTGCTTATTCTCAGGGTGCTGCGTATATATACTGTATATATATTTTTTTTTTACAATGCTGGCAAGGTCTCTTTGGTTAACTAGTTAAACATGTAATTGCAGAATTAGTATGTGGTTGTGATCTAACCAACAATTGCATCATAACATCCGTTCAGTAACTCACATCAGTTTTATAGCCGGTTCACATATATGCGATGCGGGAACCCTGCGACTCCACTGCGGGTTCCCGCATCGCATTCAATTTCGCAGGCAGTTCACACTGCCATATGTGAATTGCTGGCTGTGTCAATACAAAGTTAACGACCCCCCTAGATCAGTTTGCATATTGCAGTGCAAACTGTCAGTTCGGACATGAATCGGATAGCATAGTTGTGGACCACCATGCAATCTGATTCTGCTGTGGACCCAAAAAAGGGTCTTGTGCAAGTTGTGTCCAAATGCGATGCAAATTCAGCCATACAATCTGTATGGCTGAATTCACATCGCACAGACATCGCGTGTGATTTTCAGAGCAGTGAGCTCCGAATCACATGCGTTGTCTGTCATCGCACTAATTTGAACCGAGACTGAGTCCTGAATCACAGAAATATATAGTGACTCGTCTTCTAGACGACTTTCATTTAATATCTTGGATTAGATTTCGCTAAATGCAATTTACGGCAATAGATGAAAATTGACCAGCAATGTGGAGAATGCAGTTTGTAGAATATTAGTGCGTTGTATGTGGACCATCGTAACTGTAGCACCCTCCTAGGTAGGTGCTAGAGAGAGAGAGAGTATAGTTTTGAATCCTTTCCGCTTACCAGAGGGATTGCAGGTAGATCTATGTTTTTCTCTGCCTACCAGAGAGCAGGATCTGTTAGTGAGGTCTGCTCAATGTGCTCAGGTGCAACTCAGTCTGTCTGCAGAGTGTTTCACACTGGTCCAATAGGGAGGCATATTGGACAGTGGGAGGAAACCTGACAAATGAGTGCACAGGCATTTGGTACAGCCCTGGTGATTTGGCAGAGGAGAATGCCTCGGTGCATGCTGGGATACTGTATAAATGCCAGGTGCATGTGCTTGGGGTCTTTCAGCTGGAGAGTGGAGTCCCGGCTGCCTCCTCCTCTGTAGAAGTTGCCAAACGGCCTCTGGTAGTCGACCTGAGTGGCTAAAGAGCGATAGAGGAACTGAGCCTGGAGGTCCTGTAAATCTGACTAGGAGGGGAGACAGGATCTGATTCTGCATTACTGTGAGTACAGATCTGTGTCAAGGGGCCTGACCTGAGGGTGGCCAACCCTGCAGCTAGAAGAGTCAGTGGATGGAGGTCAGTAAAGGGGATGCTAGTGAGTGTCCTGAAGATAATGTAGATCACCAAGTCTATTGCTGGAGAAAGAGCAAGAAGACTTAACTCTTTCCATAAATGTGGCAGTATGGCTTAAGCAGTGAGACCGCTTCCACAGGAAGCCTGGTGAGGCCAAGTGAGAGTTGTCCTTATCCAATGTATATAGTTCCAGTCAGAGTATCCCACTATTCCCATCCAAGTTCCACAATAAAAACTAAAAACCAATACCCCTGGACTGTTTATTGAGCAACGAGCCATAGGGTGTAAGGATGAATGCGTGAACTGTACTGCAGGTAATAAGAAGAGGCCCAATAAGTCATCATACAGCAAGGCCTATGGGGACAGTGCTACATAACCATGTACAGTAATTCTAAAGAAGAGTTGAAAAATTTACATATAACAAAATTATGCACTTTTGGGCATCTGGCTTTAATTGCAAGTGTATTTCTTTACCTAGCAGTAGCATGTAGTAAACAATGACTGTACACAGGTATACATTTGCATTTTTTTGTGTGAGTGCGCAATTTGCACATGCGCAACTATTGTTCATTCAGGGATTTTTGCCAGCATGGCATATACAGTATCTCACAAACGTGAGTACAGCCCTCACATTTTTGTAAATATTTTATTCTATCTTTTCATGTGACAACACTGAAGAAATTACACTTTGCTACAATGTAAAGTAGTAAGTGTACAGCTTGTATAACAGTGTAAATTTGCTGTCCCCTCAAAATAACTCAACACACAGCCATTAATGTCTAAACCGCTGGCAACAAAAGTGAGTACACCCCTAAGTCAAAATGTTTAAAGGGGTACAAATACACATATAATTTACGTTGGATGCCCAGAAGTATTTATGTGCACAAGGCCATATAGTGTTCCCACCAGACTGACCATGCTTAATTAAAAGGGAGTGATCCTAATAAAGGAAAAACAATGTGTATTTGTGAAATTTCTGTGTAATATCTTGGAGGAAGAGAGGCACTGGTAAGTAAAATAGTTTCTCTTGAATTGGTGGCTTACAGGCATATTTACCCTTATTTTAGTATGTTACCTTCCTCAAACTACCTGCAACATCCTGTAAGAGTACAGAAGTGCCCTCGGCTCAGCGAGTGATACTTGCTTGTGATCCTGGATGGAGGCACAAAGGTACTTTTACTTTCTCTCAGATTGTTGGGTTGTTGCAGAATCTGAGGTTGTGGTGGGGAGTATAATGAGAGTTATAATGAGTGTTAAATCCATCACTGAACCACCGATGTAAAGGTAGTGGGAGTGAAGTCTCTTCTACATTAATTTTTATATGTGTTCTAGCTATTTGCTTTGCATTTGACTTTAATGCTGTTAAATTGCATTTGAAACAACCAGTGTAATGGTGAATGCAATGTCATGTTGCAGTTTTTAATTATTCTGTGAAATTTGCCATAACATCAAACTTTAAGATTTTAAGCTCTCATGAGCAGGGCACTCCTAATTTTATTGCACTGTATTGTATTGTAACTGTACAGTTACTCTTTATTTTGTAAAGCACTGAGCATACTGCTAATGCTATAAAAATCCTGTATAATAAGAATAACAAGTGAAGAAATCATAGAAGACAACAGCTGGCACCAAAGGATGCAAAGGATGTCTACACATTCCATAATTTCCTAAATGCCCTCCAGCTCTCTCAGTGCATATGTCTTAATGACCTATAGAGTGCTACAGTATGTGTACTGCCGAAGGGCAAACCAGAGCTTGGGCTCATAAAGTCACCATTTGTATACCAAGTATGCTGGAGTGATTTAGGAAAAAAATAAATATAAGTATTTTGGTATCTGTTATTATATTATTATGATGTCCTGCAATGCTTAAATCTATGGCAGATGTATATACAACAAAAGAATAGGTTGTGATCTGGTGCACAAAAGTGGTACGCCTCCATCCCTATTCAGCAGGACTTTATATGAGTCACATCACTAAAAAACATGTCTAAACAAGACAGTTCTGTCATACACTATTACCAAAAGTATTGGGACGCCTGCCTTTACACGCACTTAAACTTTAATGGCATCCCAGTCTTAAGCCCCGTACACACGTACCGATCGTCGGCCGAACGATCGGCCGTCTTTTGTCCAGGGCTATCGTGTCTGTTGAAAACTGCAAAAGACTGCACATGAATTTTGTTGGCCAACAACAGCCGACTGCAGAAGTGATGTCATGTGATGGTTAACCTTCCGTGTGTTTTTTCTTTTCTGAGCATGCCCAGTCTTGCAAATCTGCTGTCTTGTATATGAGTAGTCTAGGAGAGGCTACCTATAGCGCTTGCTTCTAAAAATATATGATTTAATGCATAGGTATTCCCATAAATAGGTTTCCCACGGGACACACAACAAATAATGTGAAAATATTCTATTAAATAATAAATACAAAGAATATATAAAAACTTAATATTGATAATTTAGCAGCTGCTATAGTTAGAGATAGGTTGGACGGTATGTAGTCTAAACAATAGGCTACCTATAGCGCTTGCTTTAAATACATACAATAATGTGCACAAATAAATTAAATCTGCTGTCTGTCGGCCGAATTCTGTACTGACTGGCGAACAATCGGCCATTCTGGTATTGGCCAACAAAAATTTTAATGCTTGCACGACAGATTCTTTTCGGCTGAAAGTGCGCTGTCGGCTGTCGGAAGCATCATACTAACAAGCCGAAAATCGGCCGATCGTTCGGCGGACAAACTTTTTTCGGCCAACAATCTGCACGTGTGTACGGGCCTTAAGTCTGTAGGGTTCAATATTAAGTTGGCCCACCCTTTGCAGCTATAACAGCTTTCTCACTTTTCTAGAAAGGCTGTCCATAAGGTTTAGGAGTGTATCTATGGGAATGTTTGACTACTCTTACAGAAGCATATTCGTGAGGTCAGGCACTGATGTTGGACGAGAAGGCCTAGCTTTGAGTCTCTGCTGTAATTCATCCCAAAGTTGTTCTATCGGGTTAAGGCCAGGACTCCGTTGTGCAGACCAGTCAAGTTCCCCCATCCCCAACTCGCTCATCCATGTCTTTATCAACCTTGCTTCGTGCACTGGTCCAAATCATTTGGTGGAGGGGGGCTTATGGTATGGGTTTTTTTTTTTTCAGGGGTTGGGCTTGGCCCCTTAGTTCTAGTGAAGGGAACGCTTAAGGTGTCAGTATACCAAAATATTTTCATGCTCCCAACTTTGTGGAAACAGTTTGAGGATGACCATTCCTGTTCCAACATGACTGCAATCCAAGTGTACAAACAAGGTCCATAAAGACATGGGTGAGTGAGTGTGGGGTGGAGGAACACAACTGGCCTGAACAGAGTCTTGACCCTAACCCGATAGAACACCTTTGGGATGAATTATAGCGGAGACCGCGAACCAGACCTTCTCGTCTGCATTAGTGCCTGACCTCACAAATGCGCTTCTGGAAGAATGGTCAAACATTCCCATAGACACACTCCTAAACCTTATGGACAGCCTTCTCCAAAGAGTTGAAGCTGTTATAGCTGCAAAGGGTGGGCCAACTCAATATTGAGCCTTACGGACTAAGCCTGGGATGCCATTAAATTTCATGGACGTGTAAAGGCAGACGTCCCAATACTTTTGGTAACATAGTGTATTGCAATAAAAACTATTCCAGATACATAAAAATATTAACTTTTTATTGTATATCATTTTAAAACCATTAAAACATTTGTATATCAAAATAATTGCACCAAGATACTGGGAGGTGGAAAGGCTTCTCCCTCTACCTGCTATAAATAGTACAGTATAAATAAAATGACAGTCCTATATATTATATTACAGTGGGGTATTCCACCATCCTTGTGAAGGTGCTCTACATGTTTTGTGGTGTTCACACTTCTTCAGGAGCATATAAGTTGCAACAATATTTCTTGGTAATAGTCACAAAGGGTGCGGGAGCACAGTAAGAGAGGGAGAAATAAGGAGGGCCAGCCCCAATTAACCTAGATATCCGACAGCATCCATTGACTAAGCTGAACTCAGCACACTGCTGCAAGTTTTAATAGAGGTTTGACAAAGGGACGTGTCCGCGAAACACGTAACCATGCCCCCTTACCATCCAGTCATACTCGTGTATCTCTGGCTCCGCCCCTGGTTCAAGGCTGAGAGTGTACTTTACACTCGTTCCCACCGAAGATCCCGGTTATCACCGCTTCCTGCTCTGGCTCTACATTTTCCAGCTATGCTTCCACCGTGTGCTCTGCATATAGAGCCAAGCTGCTTCCAGGCCTCACGCTTTACCCGGCCGCTGCCCTGCTGAGCTCTGCAGAAGCTAGAGGACTAGTAATGCTTTTATGATTTTTCACAATGTTAGTGCAATTTTACCTTTTTTTATGGTTTCAAATAAATCTACACTTAGATGGCGGCGCCCGCTATTTCCTTTGTTTTGACAGTGCAAGAATTAATATCCTAAACTCATACAAAGGAGGTGCAGCCATTTCAAGTGGAAACATTTCAATTTGGTACTAAGCCTTGATAACACCAGTGTGACTTGTTAGTGATTTTATAGTTTCAAATCGCATGACAAGTCGCACCCTATCATGGGCAATGGAAGCCGTCAAATCGATGCGACTTCGAATACATTGGAGTCACACTGATTTTGAAAGTAGCTCTTGCACTACTTTTTGCAAGTTCAGGTGCGACTTTTATATACATCTGTACACAAAGTCCCACAGATGTCTTCCAAGTCACACCTGAAGTCCCACTGACATGCAGCTTAGAAATTGTGCGGTTTCAAGTGAAATTGCATGATTTCAGAGCAGCGTTCAGTGTGACTGAAGTGTTAGCACATACTTTTAATACCCTACACATTTTATGTGTTTTCCCGTTTGCATTTAGGCTTTGTCACTTTATCCACACTCCGGAAACATATCGTTTCTCTTTGTGTTTAAGTTTAATATCTGCACAAAGCTGGCATTTCAAATGTCAGTTAATGCTGCGGAGTTAAAGTATGGCTAAAGGGGAAGCTTTGTTTTCATTTTGGACAGAGTAGCCCCTGTCAGCTTCCGTGTTTTTATTGGAGAGATTTTCCTTTACTTCCTGTCCCAAAGCTAGAACAGGAAGTGAGAGTAAATTCCTCCAAAGTGAAGAAATACATGATTTTCACCAGAGTCACCACAACTAGTGAGAATTTTGTTCCACTTTCACTCTTGACGATAACAGTAAACAGGACAAATGTGTCCCTAACATGGACACAGACAGCAATAAAAATCTGACAAGTGTTTGAATCCTTTTCTACTCTAAATCCACTCTAAATTCCCATCTAAAACATCTTATATCTCAGGGAATTCATTGATGGGAACTCTGCTCCACTAGTTGCCGGGTTCGTGCACCTGCTGTTGCATATACGAGGATGTCATACTATGCCTAGAGGATGTTTTTTTTATTTTAGATTATGTAGAATATAACAGGAATAGCTGGAACACCCAAACGTGAGCAGCAACACCTTAAACTCCCAGATCACATCAACAGTGGTGAGAATTAAAGACGAGGAGGTCTTGCTTTTGGAGTATCCAAAACATATAGGAATCCAGGGGTTGACCACCATATTACACCCATAATTAAATACAATTTTTAGACAGACTGAGTCTTCGAAGACTTCCATTAACATGACTCTGAACATCAAGTGGGAAAACTCCGTGAGGTGTTCTGGCAGGAGTGGACTGGTCTGAAGGGCATTTGCACCCTGAGCCAGCAAAAATGTTGGGCTGATAGTCCTAGGTTTAGATACCTCACTATTAAGATTTTGACCAGTGCCGGATCTGCAGTCAGTGATAGCTGCTGAACATTATATAGCTTCTCACTCGCTCTCAGACCTGCAATCACAGCACCTGGTTGAGAGAAGTCTTCCAAAACCAAGTCCCTTTACAGCTATGGGATTTTATGTGGCTAAAATCAGAGCTGAAAGAAAGCTGATACTGGAAGATATGAAGGGGTGTCACAATGATCATGTCCTAAAGGAATATCTCTCTCTCGAAATGCCCACCAATCACACCAAGAACACGTTCTTTAGCCCACAGAAATCAAAACTGTAAGAAAGCCAGTTGGTGATGTTTGTCCTGCAGTCCTCCCCTGTGTCCCAGGTAAATATCTTAATGCCTAGCCTATACAGAAAACTATCCAGAAGAAGTTCTATGTATAACAAAAAAAGCAATTGTTACAGTGACTAACTTGGTTCTTCTTATATCTAACCGCCTGAATGTTCTTCCATCGGACTCACCTTGCACATCAACTCTACTTACCGGAGGTCGCTTCCATTCAAATTTAACTGGAAAAGTCTGGCTGTAAAACAAAGAGCTCTCGTCAGCTGGGAATTCCCGATCTTGAAAGAGGACCTTCCTGTCCAAACATTTATTCCGCAATTCCTCAAAAGTCTTTTTTCCTTTTATAATGGGCAAATTTCTGCTGATGATGGCAGAAAAGGCACCTGTTCCGCCACCTGGGCCTGCCTCATTGGCAGCGCTGGTGGAGGCTGAGCCAGATTGAGTTGGCTGTGCTACCTTAGCAAGTACTTCAGACGGCATGAAGAGCATGTGTCTGCAGAAATAAAACTGCAGGAATATAAATACAACAATTTCTCAACAAAAAACAGGAAGTTTAGTGATGCAATTTCTCTCTGGCTGGCTGCATTCCTATTTTACAAGTCAGTGAATATCTGTAGAGAGAACCATTGCTTTTCCTTATCTTCGTAGGGGAATGCACAGGCCGGGCTCAGTCACTTGTACACACTGGATCTTTCAGCAGGTTGCTGTGCGAAGGGTGGGAAGTCTGTGCCTTCTGTGCCCTGTAGCACAGAATACATTTCTGCCAGGATGCTAAAAATAAACTAACCAAAAGACTCTTCGAAGCAAGCAGATTCCTTTCATCATAACGTGACCCTAGGGAACAGACATATCCAATCACAATTCCATTTATTTGGCAGGAACACACCTCTCATTTGGCTTCTATAAAGAGATAATGCTTCTCAGTTTGTGTCTTCTTATGACAAGAAAGTGAATTCCTTACCCTTTATGATCACACAATTTCTATAGTTTACATGGGAAGAAACACGGGAAAAAAGAAACATACTCATGAAAGAACATATAACAACATTTATTGGGCTTGAAACGGCAGCAGTTAATAATTTATCAGGGTTACCTAAAATTATATTATTAAAACTGCAATCAATGAAAGGTCTATCTTTATCAACCCAGGCCTACTTACAGAGGGGAAATAATTATTTGATCCCCTGCAGAATTTGTAAGTTTGCCCACTTACAAAGAAATGCAGGGTCTATAATTTTTTTATCATAGTTGTACTTTAAATGATAGAGACAGAATATCAACCAAAAATCCAGAAAATACACAAATCGCTCCAACAGTTGTCTCCTTCTCACCAAGCTTCTTGCTGATGGTCTTGTAGCCCATTCTTGCCTTGTCTACAATCTTGAACCTGACGTCCTTTGACAGTTCTTTGGTCTTCCCATGATGGTGAGGTTTGAATAAAAGAAAGAGATTCTGTGGACAGGTATCTTTTATACAAAAAGATTTGTCGTTAGCAGCACCCTCTTAAATTGACAGGACTAATCTGTGTACCACATGAGCACATCCTGTGGCCCAGTCTGTGGGAGCCAAAATTATTGTTGGTTGGTAGGGGATCAAATACTTATTTTACTCACTGAACTGCAACTCAATTTATAACAATTGTATCATGTGTTTTTTCTGGATTGTAAGTGGACAAACGTACAAAATCTGCGGGGGATCAAATAAATATTTTCCCCACTATATATGACAGATGTCATAAATTGAATCTGTTCACTTTTAAGCTGGATAACTATTCCCTTCTTAACCACTTACCGCATACTAACGTAGGTCTACGTCGGTAAACTTTGCGATAGTGTACCGGATGATGCCTCTAGCTAGAGGCACCATCCCGGTACCGTGGTTTAGAGCCGACGGTTGGCTTTCCGTCGGTACCGACCGATGCGGCTCGGGAGCCGCTCGATCGGTACCCGGGGGGGCGGGAGGGGATGTGCCCCCCCCTCCCGCTGCCTTCCGTGGCTTTGCCCGGGGCTCCCGTCCCACCGGGAGCCCCGAGCACCCAGCCGACACGTCCGCCGGCTGGATGGAGTCCCGATGAATGCCGGAAACGGCATCGATCGGGTCTCCGATGACGAAACCCGGAGGCGGCGTCCATGACGTCACTTCCGGGTTACTGTGCTGCAAAAGGCGGCAAATTTGAAAAACGCCTGTATGCAAAAATGCCGTTTTCGGCGTTTTGCATACAGGGAAGTGTAGTGGAGGGGTCTGGGGTCTTTTAGACCCTCGATCCCTCCATAAAGTGTACCTGTCACTACATATTGGTGTCACAAGGGATGTTTACATTGCTTGTGACAGCAATAAAAGTGATCAGATTTTTTTTTTTTTTTTTTTAAACTTTAATAAAGTTAAAAAATTAAAATAAATGGGAAAAAAAAAAAAATTTAGCCGCCCCGTCACCGTTAGCTCGCGCACAAAAAAAAACGTATACAGAAGTCGAGCCGCAAATGAAATCGCTGTTCAAACCACACATGTGAGGTATCGCCGCGATCGCCAGAGTGTGAGCAATAATTTAAAAAAAAGAGCTACACTCTAACTCAAAACTGGTTACCGTTAAATAAATTTAAAGCGTCGCAGATTGAGATCTCTATTGACCGTAGTTTGTCGCGATCTCACGGGGGGGCACAATTTTAAACCGTAACATGTTGGGTATCTATTTACTCGGCGTGACATGTTCTTTCACAATGTACAAAAAAAATTGGCTAACTTTACTGTTTAGTATTTTTTAAAATTAGTGAAATGTGATTTTTCAAAAATTTTCCAAAAAAATGGCGCTTTAAAGACCGCTGCGCAAATACCGCGTGATAAAAATATTACAATGACCGACATTTTATTCTCCAGAGTCTTTGCTAAAAAAATATATATAATGTTTGGGGGTTCTAAGTAGTTTTCTAGGAAAAAATACTGGTTTTAACGCGTGAACAAAAAGTGTATAGGGCTGGGGCTTAAGTGGTTAATAAAACCTGGAGAGTAAGTAACATGAAAATGTTTAGGGCGGGAGGGAGGAGAAGTGAACAGTGCTCAGATACAAACCACTGACAGGGATCCTTTGACAGATTATTTATAGGGGAATCCATGCACCATGTGCAGAGAAAGGTGAAAGTTAATGGTCACAAGTACTGGCTTTTGAATGAATGACAACTATTTAATGTGGTGACTAATGCTAATAGCCCTACCCCCACCCCCTTTCCCCCACTATAGTAAATCTAACAAATATTTAATTTATAATTTTAATGTAATTGTTTTACAATAAATTAATAGAGACAGACAGACAGACAGACAGACAGACAGACAGACAGACAGACAGACAGACAGACAGACAGACAGACAGATAGACAGATAGACAGATAGACAGATAGACAGATAGATAGATAGACAGATAGATAGATAGATAGATAGATAGATAGATAGATAGATAGATAGATAGATAGATAGATAGATAGATAGATAGATAGATAGATAGATAGATAGATAGATAGATAGATAGATAGATAGATAGATAGATAGATAGATAGATAGATAGATAGATAGATAGATAGACCCCTTTCACAAGGCCATGCCACTGGGAAAATGGTTGTGGAAAGGACACAGAGTTCACACCTATGCAGAGTGCAGAAATGCAGGACTCCAAAGTATCGATTATGAGCTGAGAAAACTGTTTTTACAGCTTTCTCCAGATTTTGGTATACCCAGATTGGGCTCCATAGTTTGGAGATTTCAATGTGCTCTGGGAGGAAAGAAATCTCCAACCCATTGTCCAGGTCTTATTGAAGACCAACAGGGTGTGTGCAGGTGCTCACAGACCTTATAATAAGCTTGGGCAAAGCTCAGGGCTCTCTTAAGGAGACAGGTGTATGTTCCATCCAGGAGACAGGCGTACTCCTGTCAGGGGACAGAAGCCCCCTTACATCAGAACCCAAGAGTACACCCTTACATCAGGGCCTCAAAAGTACCACCTTACATCAATGCCCTAAGAGTGTCAACTTACATAAGTGCTCCCTTAAATCTGTGTCCTCCAGATTGCCATCTTACATCAATGCCCCCAGAGTGCCCCCTTACATCAGTGCTCCCCAGAGTGCCCCCTTTCATAAGAGCTCCCAGAGCTCCACCTTACACATGCCTTCACTACTGGTGGCTGGCAAAAAGCTTTAAAAAAATACACTTGTCCCCAACCTTCAACTGCACATGTGCAATTCTGGATCCAGATGAGAACCATGATGTTACCATGCAGGCATGCACCTGGACCTGCCCTACTGCCTGATCTGAGACCAAGCCCAGCAGGTCTCTAATTGGCTGGGTTTGGAACTGCACATGTGGAGTTCAGAGCCAGTGGATTTTTTGGGCACTTTTCTCCTGTCTAAAAGTACCTGTTTTTTTACAAACTGTCCTTAAATTTATGGACGGCTGGCAGTACTGATTCTGTGGTATAACAGACAATTGTGAGTTACTGTAGCCTGATGCTTTCTAACTGTTTTCAACTTAGAGTAATAGTTTTCCACTGGTTAATTCATCATTGCACAATTTCTCACCCAGTTATCTGTGACAATATACTCTACTTGCAGTCAACCAGTTTGGTGTCAATTTCTAGTGCCTTTGCACATTTGGGTCTAGGGATACTTAAATCTACATGCACATAGATGTATGCAGCTATCTTCTACTCAGTTCGGTGTGTCAGAGAGTACAGAGCTGTTGGCATAGTTGCACAAGAACAAAGGACCTGATACATTAAAGCGGAGTTCCGGCCTCAAAAACAACTTTGCACCATCCGCTTGCATTTTTTTTACCTGAAAAAGAATTGGATAATTTACATTTTTTTTTTATTTATTTACCTTGTGTTTAAAGAAAATATACTTACCTTCCTTCCTTTTCTTCCCTCTGTGGCTGTGGCCCATCTCTTCCTGCTTACATTGACTCCTGGGAGATGAGCGTCATCGCTCCCAGGAGTCAATGCGCCTGCAGCGGCCCTGCTGGTCACTTCCAGTGCAGGTGCGTCATTCCCTGCTAAACAGCTTCTGGGCATGCCCAGAAGCTGTGCAGGGATGACGTGCCTGCACCAGAAGTGACCAGCAGGGCCAGTGCAGGGAATTCTGGGACTCCGATGTCACCGAAGAGGACACCGAAGAGGATGCTCCGGCTTCAGCTGCCCACACCTGAGATGGCAGCGCCGGACAAGACATTTTCAAGGTAAGTATTTCTTCTAAAAGGCAAGTGAAACAGGGGACAGTTCAGAGGCTATCCTTCCTGAAATGCACTACCCCTGACTGTCCCGGGGGTATTTTTATCTAAAAAATGTTATTGAGGCCGGAACTCCATTTTAAGCTGCTCCTTTGGGGGTAAGCGCTACATACAGTACATCTTCCTATTCATTCTATGCTGTTCAGCAGTGAGTGAAAAATGGAACACTTACAAGGATTGTGGGCAATCAACAAAAAAAACGACTGTAGCAAAGGTGATAGTGGAACTTAATATCCAAGCAGAAGACCCTGTTTCCACAAAAAACAGTCCACAGAAAACTTTACATCCATGAGAGGTGCTAAAACCAATACTAAAATCCAATTTTTGTTTTTGGCAACTATTCTTCAACAATGATGTCTTGCCATGTTATATGTATTCAGTCATAGCTGTATACCATTGCTCCTAAAACACCAAAAGTTTTGACTGTTACAGACACTGCAGTTTAACAGATCTCTCCTCTGCTGGTCTGTACTAAAACCCATGCTGAACATAAGGTATAATACCATGACATGGAACCTAAATAGCATAGATAAAGAAAGAATAAAAGATAATCACAACATTTTTCAGTGTAACCTATACAAATAAAATAAAACCTTTAAAATGTTTACATTATTTATGCCCACCTCCTGTATATTTCTCTACCACAATATTACTTTTAATATTGCAGGCAATGTTATATATATAAAAATATATGCACATAAATCATGCAATATTAAAAATACTTTGTCTGTGAAAACAGATTATGATAAAAAAAAAAAGGGGTGGTGGTGGCGACAGGGTTATTAGAAAATGCTTGCAAGCTGTGTATGCTTGTGTCCTCACTGGGCTGAGGGGCAATTTCCCTTGGCCCAGTACAGATAATAGATGTTGGACTGGTGGCACTGAGTGGAGATTCTCACCAATTTAGACATTGATCAGAGTGGTATCCACAGTTATTGGCAGTTAATGAGCATTCTATTACTATCGTCTCCTTGTTCCTATTTTTAATCACGCTGTCTAGATAAGGGAAGTCTTCCAGCCAAAGCTTCCTACTCCCTCTAAGCTTCTATTCGTAGAAGGCCCTGGAGATGCCGGGCTAGGGTAAGGGAACGTCGCCAGGGCCCCTCCAACCCGGTGGGGAACAGACCGCCACCCCAATGGATTTAAACTGTAGACGTGGGGACCCCATCACGGGTATCTGGAGAACCGGAAGGCCCCTTCCACCCCCATCCAAAGCCACTGGTATAGCTAATGTCAGAGCCAGGGCCACTTGAATCGTATACAGAGGGATAAGAGGAATCAAAGATCCCCCCTCACGTCCAAAAAATAAAAAAAACCTTGTGCTTGGCTTTCAAAATATAAGAGAGTGAGAGGAAGAAAAAAGTTTCCCTTTGGAAACAAGTGTTCAACCTTCTGGGCACTCCATATAGTAACATGAGAAGTGGAAAAAGGATTTCATAATTAGGGATAGATGAAAAGTTAAGAGAAGAAAGAAAGGGGGGAGAAGCCAAGTGGCTTTTAGAGTAAAAAAAGTCAATGAGCAATGGGAGGGGAAGTATGTTTTAGGGGAATACCATGCCCGGGTAAGAGGGAACTCCAACATGAAGCTCCCAAGGTTCCCAGACTGCTTCAAACTTTCTCACTCTATCTTGAAGTTTAGCAACAAGTTTTTCATCATTTACATTCCATTATAATCCTCCTTTTCTGGAAAATGACTCACTATCCTATTAACGGGAAAGAGATCATATCTAGTCCACCCTATAATTAAAGCCTATACACTAACTACTCATAACGAAATAAAAAACTGAAATATTGAACACTTCATGTCCTGAGTCTTCTCTGTCTCCGCTAGCTTTTGAACCATGCAATTCTCAGCTACACAGATTCACATTTCTGTGATGGTCTCCACTAATGGCTGCAATATTAGTATGCCATAACTCTCCAGCCAAGCCCATGATAACTTGAATGCAATGAATGATCTGTGATATTTTGATCTTCTGTACTGTTTTATGAAAAAAAAAAACAACATTCTTGAAACTGAAAAAAAAAATTGAGTTGTAACATTAATTTGAGGTACATTTAAAACTCATTCCTGACATATGAACCTATAGACTGTAAGCTTTGCTTGTGTGCTAGGACATGCTGTGCTGGTACTTGGGAATATAAGTGAGGAGGTTAATGTGGTGCGTGAAGTGTGTGGCTGTGCACACTTGTGGAAAAGTCCAAAAAGTGAGGATGATCAATAAAGTGGTTATTGTATCACGGTGTATAGTTTGCAGTGTACCATAATTCCCCTTTTGACTAGACAAAATAGGTCCTGGGGGTACACTGAAGAAATCATGGCAGTAAATTAAGCCCCATTGTGGCCGCCGATGGTTTGCATTTGGGCAAGTGACTGCAATAATAACCCCCAGCATTGCTGTTGGAGGATGCACTAATACATAGCTTCCAACTGTCCCTGATTTTGAGGGACTGTCCGTGATTTGGAAGAAAGTCCCTCTGTCCCTCTTTCCTCCTCATTTGTCCCTCATTTTGGTCTGATCTATATAGTTGTATATTAAATGCATTTTTTAATTTTCAAAAAGTGTTTCCCAGTGCTAAACCTTTCATCCAATTTCTAAATTGCTGCATTTGTAAATTATAAAAGCCAATATAAAGGAATAGTAGTGGTAAAAAAAAAAGCAATTGTGGTATAAATTAATAATTTTTTTTGTAAAATGTTCCTTTAAGGGGGCGTGGCAGGGTGTGTGTCTTATGCCTACATACTTTTGTTAATAGGTGTCCCTCGTTCCCATCTTAAAAAGTTTGGAGGTATTCTATTAGCTCCAGCTAATGGCCACAAATACCACCTTGAATTGCTAATCAGTGGTAGTGCTATTAACCCTTCATCTTGCATTGGCAGTCAGTGGCAGTGCTATTAGCCAACTTCCTCCCCCACTCACCTTATTAGCGGTGGCATTTATTTGTTCACATGCCCCCATGCCATATTCTTTCTCTCCACCATACTGCAGAGACTATACTGTCAGGAGAAGTGATCTTCAGGTGTTCTAATGGTGCTCTAAAAGTGGCAATGTGCTGCCACTCTGCCGTAAGTTCAGTACATGCATCCACTTGTGATGATGAGAAGGGCATCCCATCTTCCCCTACACGCACACATGAAAACACTGTGCCAAACCTGAAAACACAGTTTTCCTGCTGCACTTTAGGGGGGATTTACCAAAATTGGCGCAGACAAATCTGGAGCAGTTGTGCATAGTAACCAATCTACTTCTACCTTTAACTTGTTCAATTAAGCTTTGAAATGAAATCTAGAAGCCGATTGGTTGCCATACACAGCAGCTCCAGCTTCTGTCTGTTCCAGTAAATTCCCAACATTGTGTCAGAGCACTCCCTTTCTGGGTGTGCTGAAATTAAATAATCACTCTTATTATGATTCTAGAGCAGCCACATATTAATCCACTGCCCCAGCAGGGTCAGAGCTATAATCTAATTGTTGGGAGCTGCTCAGCCATGGTATTACACCATAGCCCTATCAAAATGAAGGTAATAAGCAAAGTCTCATTTTTGTGTAGCACCCTCTAGTGTGTGCTACTAGTATTGGTAGAGTAGGTAAAATATATTGGGGCCAGGAAGAACCTGTGTCACTAAATTGGGTCATGGTTATTAGAGGCCAGGGCTGGATGACTCATCTTGGCAGTTCTCTGGTGCCTCCCCCTGATGTCTGGAAGGTTGGAGAACCTTTTACAATTAGAGGTCGGGGGGGGGGGGGGTTAGGAGGAGCTGCCATGCATATTTATGGGGCCTCAGCCAATCCCCAGGGGTGGGCTGGCAGGGGACTGAGATAACCTCATAAATAAACATGAGCCATGCCACCAGGGGCAGTCAGGTGGAAGATGGAGATGCAGGGTTGAGGAGGCTGATGGTGGCACTGAGGGGTACCCCCCTAGTCTAGGGGGGGGTGTACTGCCCTGGGCCAGGGCTCTGGTGCTAGAAAGATCCTGTTAAGACACAAGGAAAAAAGCTTTCCTGGAGGCACAGGAGGAAAGAGAGGACAGGGTGAGTAGTGCAATACGGATGGGAACAAACAAAGGGGGAAGACTGCCACATGTATCCAGTCTCCCTTAAAGACAGTGGTGGGCATTAGTCTTCTACTTTTTTCCCTGAGAAATTTCCAGAGAGAGAAAGTAAGCTGGATGGGCTGGTGAAAAGTCAGTTGGGCAGACTGGTATAGAGAGGCAACTGCAGCCAGGTGGGCTGGCGTTGCCTGAAGCAGTTAAGCTGGGATCAGCAGCCACAAGAGGAGACAGAAGGAAAGATCACATGCTGTTTCACTCCATATGTGCGGTTGTTAAGGGATTGTGAGTTCCTGCCTGTAATGGGCTGTTACTAGAGTGATAAGAAGTCTGTCAAGTTCCCTCAGGAGTGAACCAGCAGGAGCTGTGCAAAGTAAGGCAAGTGTGTGCAGGATGAAGAAGTTGTACATAGAAAGTTTGTCCCTGAAGTTCTTGTTACGGCCAAGTGGGCATCCCATAACCCCCTACCCCCATCCAACCCTTAATAAAACAACAAAAACAAAGCTACGGACTGTTTTCTGATTATTGTGTGCCTGTGAAGATTTAGTTCAGTGTGCCTGGCTGTGCAAGAGTGGGGAAATCCCTGTTCATTGGCAGCACCTACGTGGGGTGTGCTACATCTGCATTGCATGGTCAAAAGCCAGGTCTGCATGCATTGTGTTCATGATCTGTTAAGGGGGCTGTGGAGTTTCTAGCAACATTTGTGGGAGGCTATATGAATCCCGCTCATTCCCCTGGTACCACCTTTGCTTGTGTGTCATTTCTTGGATGGTGTAGTTAAAAAAAAAAAATAGTTTGTGGGCTAGGGTTAGTGATTAGCCTGGATTGAGGTTAGTTATTAGCCTAGGTTGTGATATGGTTAGAGATAGTGATTAGCTAGAGTCATCGATTATCTAGGTCTAGTGATTATTGACAGTAAGTTATGGTTTTTCCTTTTATTTTCTTTTATTGTATTAATTCATTTAACGTCAGTAAATTCCACAGTACTTTACAACACACATTCAATCATTTACTTACAATGGTTTCTATGTTTTAGTAATAGGGAGTGTTTTAAAACTTTATAAAGCCATAGTTTTTTATTGTTATGCAGTCAAGTTGCATAACAAGTTTGCATGTCCTCTCTGCTCTATTGTACCCACCAGTGTTAATTTCGTCGACTAAAACCGACTAAAACGTTTTAGTCGACTAAATTAACACAATTTTAGTCGACTAAAATACGACTAAAACTAAAACAATTCAGATCACTAAAATACGACTAAAACTAAAATGGCATTTTAGTCAAAAGACTATAACTAAAACTAAATCGAAATTTGCTGCCAAAATTAACACTGGTGCATGCTCAAAGCTTAATACCATAAACATATTACATTTTTCACTCCAGGACCAGCAGTAGTATATAATGAGTTTGGAAATTGTAGAGAAATGCTTAAATAATGCATTACAAATTACAATTGAACTACACCCATTCGATTATAGATGACTAAAATGAGTTTTAGTCGACTAAAATGTAGGACGTTTTAGTCGACTAAAATGTACTGGAGTTTTAGTCGACTAAATACGACTAAAACTAAAACACTTGCAGAAGACTAAAATGGGACTAAAACTAAAATGCCATTTTAGTCCTAAGACTAAGACTAAATTGAAATTTGCTGCCAAAATTAACACTGGTACCCACTGAATGCCCTCCAGTTACCATCCCCTGGCTGTGAACTGGTTCATGCTGGCTGCTAAACCATACATTTCACCATCCTCTTACCCTATTATCTACCATACATTTTCTGCATGTAATATAGTGTATGCTGAATATACCGGTATGAATGACCCTTCCATGGTACCTGATTTAAAATCTCTGCCAAACTAGTCAGTTCCTCTCCATACAATCGCTGTGATACCACATATGTGTATGGTATTTGTTGTTTGTACCCGTAGTAGGGCCCAGAAACAATAATGCCCATTTTGCTTTTTTTTATTGTACCTAAAACACACTCGCTCTGACACTAACTGACACTGATACTAATTTAAAAAAGTTTTTTTTTTTTTTTAAATCCTATCCAAAATACACTGACCTTTGACCATGGCCTTTGACCCTAAACTTGACCCTAACTGTAACCCTGACACTTACCCAGCTCAAACCCTAATTTAGCTATTTTTTTTTTATTTAGGGCCCTTTCACACGGGCGCTCCGTATGTCGGCAAATCATTCTATTTTTTTTATGGGATTGCGGACCATCCGCTGACATCCGATTTTCGTCCTTTCAGTTCTGTTCCGTTTTTTGGAACGGAACAGAACCCTATTTTTCCTCCATTCAAAAAACGGAAAGGAAGCAAAATCGGATGTCAACGGTGTCATCCGCTGACATCCGCAATGCCCATAGACTTACATTATGTCCGTATATCATCCGCAAACGGATGTGATGATATACGGACATACGGAGCGGATGACACAAGTGTCATCCGCTCCGTGAAAAAAAAGGACCGGAGCGTAGCCAAATAACTGATCGCCCGTGTGAAAGAGCCCTTTTTTTTTTTTTTAATACACTTCTTTGTTTAAATGTTTCTTCTATATTGAGGAGAAAAGGATGCAATGTATCTTTTTCTCCATTTAAGAGGAGAAAACAACACAGGAGCTGGCTATACAGTGATCAAGATCCGGGCCACCTGGCTCCCAACTAAAAACCCAGAATTCTCAGTGAGAGCCTGGTCTCTGTGCCAAGAGTGTGTTGGGAAGCTCACTCGTATCACAAACACAGCACAGCATATATAAAGACCCACTTCTGTGAGGTGGCAGATGTGTATGCGCTTCAGGAAGGGGTTAACACCCTATCTCTTACCAATATGCACCTTTCCTGGTCCCTCCTGCAACCCTCACACACCTAATTTGCAAGGATCAAAGAAAACACCCACTGCCTCTGAATATAGAGAAGCCCACTCTATGTGACATTGCCAGTGCTTGGTATTTGGCCTAGTACTGTCAAATGGGGGGTGTGGGGATAAAGTCCTTAGACCTGTGTAAGCTCTGACTAGAGCAACTCAGAGCTTACACAGCTTCTTTTCTAACTCTCGAAAGCTAAATGGAGCAGCGGAGAAGAGAAAAAAGTTGAGTGGAGAAAAGCCTGCATCTTTGCTTTAATTTGCAGCTTAAGAAATTCAGTTTAGACAACAAGATCTCCAGTTCCAATAGAAACATTTTAGCCAGGTAATTATCTGCAACTGCTAATTACAGAGGTGCTGCTGGAAGAAACCATATTTTAGTAAAACCTTTACAAAAAATGGTGTTTATCTTATTGCTAGCCACCCTTCATTTCACAGTGGTCCAGTACAGCTTTTTTGTGGGATTTGCTCTCTGCCGCAAGTTCAGGTAATTTCTAAGGCTCGATTCACACCTATGCATGTTGTTTTTGAGTGTTTCTGTAGTGCTTTTGGCTGTGCTTTCCATGTTTTTAACCATGATTATGCAGTGATTTTGTTGCGATTTGCATTTTTAAATGTCTTTTTTTGAGGGGGGGGGGGGGGATTTGTTGTTGGGCAGATTTAAAAAAGTAAAACGCAAATTGCAGCAAAATCGTGGTAAAAACTTGGTAAAAACGCACTACATGCTTTTCTGCAGCTTCTTCATTGAAGTCTATTGAACCTAAAAAAGCACCATTTTGAGTTTAAAAAGTCCCTGACCCTTTCCAAAAACGCAGAGGCACATAAATGCATTGATGTGAACGTGTTCCATAGGAACCCATGTTATAAAAAATGTCTTGCATTTCTGCAAAAACCATGAAAAAACGCATTGGTGTGAATGGAGCCTACGCAGAGATGTATAGTAACTAAGTAGAACTACTTCACTACTGTACTTAAGTACCGAAAGGCGGTATCTGTACTTTCCTAGAGTAGAATTTTTTTCTCCTACTTCCACTTTTACTTCACTACATTTTTTCAATGATTTCAATACTTCTACTCCGATATTTTTTTTTTTTTGTGCTGCATAGTTACTCGTTACAATTATAAAAAATACCACTGCCAGAACAGTAGATGGCAGGTTTCATGAAGCTCAAAACATGTGTATTATCAGCGCATAAAAAAACAAAAGATACTGTATGTATGAATAAACGCTGCATTTGAAATAATAAAAAACAATATGACGTTCAAACTTTTGACTTATTTCTTTAATAACTACATAACACAGTACTTGTACTTTTACTTTCAGTACTTGAGTAGCAAAATTTTTATATAACCTATACTGTGTATATATATATATCTATCTTATTAATTTTAATTTATTTTTTTAAATGTATTTTTTTTTAAAAAAACATCTCAAATAATGTGCTTTCATTACACTTAGGGGTCTATATGGTGTTATTATTAGGGATTTACATTTTTATTGATTCATCATTTTTATTGCTTGACAGCATTTTTGATGACAGATTTACATCACTTGATGGTGTTATTGATGACGGATTAACAAAGAAGGGCGATGCTATTGACAGTGGATTTACATCACTGGATTGCATTATTGGTGATAGATTACAATCGCTGGACAGATCGCTGGATTCATCAATGTTGGGTGAAATGTGGCTACACACATGGATACATAGAACCCTTAAGCCCCTTTCACACATGGGAGTCCATCGGAGGACTCTGTTTTTATCAGCGGGGGATCGATCCACTGATCCCCCGCTGAGCAGGCGGATGGCAGCTCTGTCTCCACGCTGTGTGCGGAGATGGAGCTGTCAGGTCCCCACTGTCCTCTATGGGGGAATCCGATGAGAACAGACCGCCTGTCCGTTCTCATCCGATCCCATCCGATCCGCTGTACCAATGGAAAATAGGGTTTCCATCTGTCCAGATTCGACAGACCGGATCGGATGGATCGGATCGCTGGATGGATGGAAAATAGGGTTTCCATCTGTCCAGATTTGACAGACCGGATCGGATTGAAAAACTGACAGGCGGATCTGAACGGTCCGCTAGTGTGAAAGGGGGCCTTATCCTGCAGAACATGCTGGGTGTTCAAATAAAAACTTTAACACCAATTCTGCACTTGTTGACCAGTCTTTCAGATCCAGATGGTTCTCATCTATCCTAGCAGTGAGGAAGGGTTTACATTTCTATTTTTATTGCAATCTGTGATCCTGTTTTTTTTTTTTTTAGTTTTTAAAAATTTAACAAAAGGGCATGAAAAAACCATGATCAGTAAGTTCCAACAGTGAGGCCAAGATCTCCCGGATAGGGAAACAAACAACAACAATAAAAGATTTACAGACTTTATTCTAGTTCTCATCCCACTCAATACAAAAAAAGTGCTGGCTGGAGCTGGAGTTTAATAATTTTATCACATTACATTTAAAAGAAAATCAAGCCGATGTTTGACACCCAGAAAAAAGAGCTACTCCACCCCCCACCCCTATCCAAAAATAAGGTCACGATTTGCTGGATAGAATAGAAAACAAAAAAGTCAAGGAGCACCTCCATTAATCTGAACTGTTATGTAGCATGGCAACATAATTTGTTTCAGGTACTATTCTGACATCTAGAGGTAATCATTGTTATTGCACCTTATTTCACATTGCCAATAAATGTTTGAAACATCTGAATACAATGGTTTGAAAAGGGGAAAAACTTTATGTCTTTTGCAGCTATAATTTACCTTTTATGTTCTAAAAATATAGATGGAATGATGATGGATTTTATGTTTAACACCTCAAACTATTTTTCAAATGAAACTTCGCACTAGACTTAGGCTGGGTTCACATATGTGCGAATTGGATGCGGATTTTCCCTGAATACAAGTCGCTTGACCAGCAAGTGTGACCAGCTCTCAATAGATGTGGCTCACACAGTTCCCAGGCAGGCCACAGAGCTGATTGCAAAAGGGTCCTGTGCGTGTTCGGGTCCGATTCAGGTGCGAATTCAGGCAACAATTCGGACCTGAATTGCACCTGAACTGGTGAACAGACACGCACCAGACACTAACTCGTGGCCAACAAAAACAAGAGAAGGGCGAACCGACCTAGTGCAATATCATAAAAAAATTTATTGAAGGGTAAAAGAATATCATACAAACGCAAGTTGTAAATGCGCATATAAAATCCTAATACAGTGATTATTAGAGGTGACCTCTAGGACATGGATTCTTCCAGTAATAACTCATGGCTGCGCATATGTAAACCTGGCCTCAAAGTGGTTCTAAAGGCTGAAGTTTTTTTACCTTCATGCATTCTGAAGGAGGGAGCAGGGGCAGGGCAGGGCTTAGCCCCGTTCTGTGTGTCAGTGGACGCACAGAGTGGGGCTCAGGGGCAAGGATGCATGAGTGCCCCTACCTAGAGTGCCCAGCGGGTTGGATACTCCTCAGGGTCAAGTGAGTGCAGAGGAAATTCCACTAACCAGCAACCCTCAAGGGGATGGTGCTACATGTAGGTAAATTGGCTTGGCTGAGAGCCAGGCCTGGGTTGTGAATCTGAGTCAGGGTTTAGTGACTCAGGAGCTGGATGACTCATCTGGCAGCTCTCTGTGACACTTCCCCCTTATCTGGAAATCGGTATAAACTTCTACGACTTGAGGGTGGGAGTTGGCGGGGCTGCCATGCATATTTATGAGGTCCTCATCCAATCCCCAGAGGAAAGGAGCTGGAATATGGCAGAACACCTCATAAATAGAAATGGGCCATGCCAGCCAAGGCAGTCGGGTGCAAGATGGAGTGCTGAGGAGGCTGTCGGTGGCACTTGAGGACACCCCCTAGTCTGGGGGGTGACTACCGGCCTGGAGTTTGGGTGCTGGAAAATTCCCCCTAAAACACATGGAGGAAGCCATTCCTGGAGGAACGGGAGCAAGGAGAGGAAAGCAGGAGCAGGTCAGTACGTCCGGGGAGATCTCCTGAGAGTAAGCGGGGTGGGCTGGTGAGTGTCAGTCTGGAGGACTATGGGGAGAAGTTAGCCTGGAAGGCTAGTGAAAGAGGCAGTTGCAGCCAGGCAGGTTGACAGTGCCTGAAGACAGGCCCGGACTGGCCATAGGGCACACTGGCACTTGCCCAGTGAGCCGGGGCTGTCAGGCTGCATGTTCTTGCGGGGCCAAGGCAGCTGGGCTACTCCTTGAGCCCGCGCCACTCACTCTACCTCTCTACGGCACCTGGCTGGCTGCCAATTCAGCTCGGCCGTCGAGCTGGGGGGCGGAAACTACAGGTCAGGTGACCTGTGACCATGAGAGGGTGGGGATCTTGAGGAGGCGCTGGAGTGTGCCTCTGGATAGGAGGACCAGCTCCATATAGAGTAGAAGAAACAATCTTTACTTTATTTCTCCTGCAGCCCCTGAAAGCCTTCTTCTCCTCTCCCTCCTGCAGGCATTCAGGGGCTGCAGGAGAAAAATGGAGAAATTAATTATTCTACTGTATATGGAGCTGGTCCTCCTATCCTTCTACGGACCCTCCATTGCTCGCACTCCCCCCCCCCACCTGTGCTCTCAGGCTCCCCCCCCCCACTGCTCTCTGAGCCCCCAACTGCTCTCCAGCCCTCCAGTGCTCTCCAGGCCACAGTGCTCTCCCCCGTGCTCTCAGGCTCCCCCAACTGCTCTGTGCCCCCCATTGCACTCTGCCCCCCCCACTGCTCTCCAGCCCCCAACTGCTCTCCAGACCTCCAGTGCTCTCCGCCCCCCCAGTGCTCTCCAGCCCAAAGTGCTCTCCCTCCTGTGCTTTCTAGCTCTTCCCACTGCTCTCTGCCCCCCCCCACAGTGCTCTAATGCCCCCCATGCTTTCAGGCTCCCCCCCACTGCTCTCTGTCCCCCATTGTGCTCTCAGGCCCCCTGTGCTCTCAGGCTCCCCTCCACTGCTCTCTGGCCTCCAACTGCTCTCCAGGGATCTCTGGGCCCACCACTGGGACAAAAAAGAGGCACTGTGCTCTCCAGCCCTCCTGTGCTCTTTGCTCCCCCCATGTTCACCGCCCCCTCAGGGCTCTCTGACACCCCCAGTGCTCTCTCCCCCCAGGGCTCTCTGACTCCCATTCAGTGCTCTCCAGCCCCCCTGTGCTCTCAGGCCCTCATGTTCTCTGACCCCCCCCCCCTTAGTGCTCTTCAGCCCCCTGTGCTCTTCGGCCCTCCTAGTGCTCTAGACCCCTCCTGTGCTCTTTGGCCCCCCCATGGTCTCCACCCTCCTTGTGCTCTCAGCCCCCCCATGCTCGCTGCCCCCAAGTGCTCTCCAGCCCCCCCTGTGCTCGGTGCCACCCCCCAGTGCTCTCCAGCCCCCCTGTGCTCTCTGCCCCTGTGTTCACCTTGCCCCCTTATGCTTTCCGCCCCCTCCCTGTGCTCTCAGCCCCCAGTTCTCTCTAGCCCCCATGCTCTCTGGTCCCCCTAGTGCTCTAGGCCCACCCTGTGCTCTTCAGCCCACCCCCAGTTTTCTGCCCCCCTTGTGCTCTCTGCCCCCCAAGTGCTCTCCACCCCCCCTGTGCTCTCTGTGCCTCCCTATGCTCTCTGCCCCCCCATGCTCTCCTGGCCCCCTTATGCTTTCCAGGTCCCCCTGTGCTCTCCACCCCCATAGTACTCTCCACTCCCTGTGCTCTTCAGCCCCCCACATTCTCCGCCCCCCTCCATGCTCTCCGTGCCTGCTGGTAAATATGTCATGAGCTGCTCAGTTTAAAATGCCCAGGCCTCTTTTTTGTCCCAGTCTGGGCCTGCCTGAAGAGGTGGTGCTGGGAGCAGTGACCACAGAGAGGAAGTATTGGGAAAGTATGAGCTGTGTCCACCTATCTGTTA
This sequence comes from Pelophylax lessonae, assembly GCF_965119305.1. Lineage (NCBI taxonomy): Eukaryota > Metazoa > Chordata > Amphibia > Anura > Ranidae > Pelophylax > Pelophylax lessonae. The sequence goes on along the minus strand of NC_138780.1, from coordinate 123,216,467 downwards.
TTCAAGTATAGGGGCTGTCTGTAATGGGCCTTTGCTACAACAATACTACTGGGTGACATAGCTGGGTTCTGCAAGCAAGTGTGTTCTGGAGGAAGAAGAAGAGCTGTGTATATAGACTGTATATTGGAAGAGTTGTCCCTAAAGTTTTGTTCTGAAGTCAAATGGGCATCCCATAATCTCCCATTCCCATCCAAGTTTATTACCCTCAATAACAATAAAAAAAGTCACAGACTGCTCTCTGACTCTCAGTCCCTGTGGAAACTCGGTGTGCTTGGCTGTGCAGGGAGGGGAATTCCAGTCTACTTGTGCCTCCATAGGGGGTGAGCTACACTTGGGGTCTTCGTCCAGGATATTGCCCATGGCAACCTGCACAGCTGTTGCTTCTAGTAACCAGAGATTCATCAGTATCACTGTGAGGGTTAAAACTGGGAAGAGGGACTTATGTGCTCGCCATATTTGTGACTGTGTGCTCAAGTCAAGCGCTATTATCCAAAGAAATCAGTGGGAGCTGCTGTTGAGTAGGTACTGCACCGCATATCCAGTTGCCCTAACCGCGGCTGGGATGGACACGCTAAACCTGCTATTTAGTGAGAACTGTGCTATGTGCTGTCACCCGTGACATCCACGGCGGGTGATCGCACCCATGGATTATAAAATGTCCAGCGGTCTGCTCAAAGCTGGAAAAAGTGACTATATGCTGCAATGTCCGGCTGAGAACAGTGAAGAGTGCACCAACATGTCTGCTGTTGTCCATAGTGATCGGGGTATGCCAGTGGGTATCTGCAGGAAGGGGTCTATCAGTCGCCCAGTCATGGCTAATGTTAAGAACTGTCCAAACCCTGCTAACTACAGTGTGATGTGTGTTACAGACTTTGCTGTTGCTCATGGCGCAGTGAACGTTTGCTACCATCTGCTCTAAGTTGCTTGGGCAGAATCGATGCCGAGCAGCCCTGATGTCCTGATAAGTTCTGCAAGTTTCAGTCTAGTCGATAGGGGTTACTGCAGAGCATGCGGAAACGAGCCTGTTTATCAGAACTGCAGATGCCAGCCAGTCTGGAAGCTTGGGGGTGGAGCCACACCCGAAGGAGACCCATCATGCTCTGCTTGCAAAGAGAGAGAGGAGCAAGATGGCGGAAGATGCACGTGTGTACCCAGCATTCACCTGGTTGCCTGACATGCAGGAGGTGACACTGGTGGACACCAGTGCCTGGTTGGAGCATCAAGGGAGATTCGCCCTCAGGTTGATCAAGAGTATGGATGGGCTCTGTGTTAGAATCGAACATAAGTTCGAATCAAACATCAGCTGGGGCACCCGCAGATGAGTGCCCCTTAATGCACTGCGCTGTTGCAGTGAATTGATTGCTGATGATTCCTGGGCTTGAAGGGGGTGAAAGTGCCCTATATTTAAGTAGTTAAGGGGAACCGTATAACATAATTTAAAAAAAGGTGTGGGGTCCCCCCCAAAATCTATACCAGGCCCTTTGGGTCTGGTGGTCTGGTATAGATTTTAAGAGGAACTCCACGCCAAAATGAAAAAAAAAAAAACGGCATGGGGCCCCCCATCCAGAATCCATATCAGGCCCTTTGGGTCTGGTAAAGATCTGGTAAAAAAAACAAAAAACAAAAAAAAACGGCGCCCCCCCCCAAAATCCATACCAGACCTTTATCCAAGCATGCAGCCTGGCAGGCCAGGAAAAGGGGGGACAAGCGAGCGTGACCCCCCCTCCTGAACCATACCAGGCCGCTTGCCCTCAACATGGGGAGGGTACCCCCCCAAAGCACCTTGTCCCCTTGTTGATGGGGACAAAGTCCTCTTCCTGACAACCCTGGGCTGTGGTTGTGGGGGTCTGCAAATGGGGGGCTTATCGGAATCTGGAAGCCCACTTTAAGCCCACTTTAATAAGGGGGCCCCCAGATCCCAGCCCCCCACCTATGTGAATGGGTATCAGATACATAGTACCCCTTCCCATTCACCAAAAAAGTGTAAAAAAAGAAAAAACCACAGAACACAGTCCTTTATATATATATAAAAAAAAAAAGTGTCCCTCGATGTAAATCCTTCATCAATTACGACGCCCGCCAGACCTAAAAAATAGAAAAAAAAAAATTAAAAACGCTTTGCCTCTTAAGGCTACCCGCCGTATGCCAGATCCTCAAATTTGACAGTTTTTTTATAGGCAAGGGGCGGGGCTACCCGGCTGCCTCACCTGGTGGCATGCCCCCTTCTGAAGTCACGTTGGTGGGGTCTGGTATGGACTGGGTGGGGGGGGGACCCTACGCCGTTTTTTTTTTTTTTCATTGTTTTGAATCAGTATTGCCAGGAGCCAACAATACATTACAGCCGTGAGCAACTTTAAATTACATTTTTTCCTTTAGAAATGTCAGTATTGCTGCAGCAGGCTCCATACATCGCACAAAGGCACCACTTTACAGGCACATTAAGGGAACCCCCACAAGCACAATATTTAAAGGAATTTTTATTTTTTCACTTTAAACCTCATTAAAATCACTGCTCCTTTAAAAACTATCATCTTAAAAATATATTTTTGCATGGATACATGCCTCCCAGGGCAGTACCCGGGCCTCCATACACTTTTTATGGCAATAACTTGCATATAAGCCTTTCAAATTAAGACTTTTTATTTTTCATGTTCGTGTCCCTTAGACTTTATTAGAGTTTGCATGTTCGCTAGAACTTTTTCCTTGTTTGAGATCTTCTGAAGCGAACCAAACGGGGTGTTCGGCCCATCCCTAATCGAGAGCCTCTGTTTAATATGTCCTAGTTGCAGAAGACCGACTGTGGTGGTCAGTTCCTGGATCTGGTGCGGGCACTGTGACGAGTCACTCACCAGGCTGACGCCGAGCAAATAGGAGCCACTTAACTACAGTGTGGCTCTGTGGTCAAGTCTCTGCATGGAACAGCTGCAGAAGTCCCGGAAGGCTGGAGCAACTGCTGAAGGCGGGGTTGAGTCTGAGGTTGGTGACTTCCCTGCAAAGAAAAGTGAGATTGGGTAAGGAAGCTGGAAATCTACCTCAACCTGAAGCCCGGTCAGGAAGCTGGTATCTGTAAGTACTGCCAAGCAGGAGCCAGACGCTGTCCCCTTTGTTTATCGTTGCACTTTATTTCAGCCTCCGTTTTGGCAATCATACTTTTGCCAACTATTTATTATCTATTTATCTTCACTTCTTGCACTGAATTTTTTACTATTTTTGCACTTTATTTGCACCTTACCATATTTTTATACCAATGCATCTTAATTTATTCATTGTAAGAGTTGTATGATCTGCATTTGTTAGCATTTGATTATTTCCTTTATCATTTTACATACCTGATTCCTTTATTTAACAATTTATTTGTTTTAAGCTTGTGTTTTAAGGTCTTATATACTCTACGATCTTACCACTATATATTTTTATATTAATTTACTCATTTATCACTGGCAGCGCCATTTACCTCACTTTTGTTTATTTTCTTTTGTACACCCCTTAGGGGGTTTACTTTTGAGGTGGGCAGCAGCCTGACTCTGTTTTTTATCCTAAGTGCGGATTTCTACTCCTTCCGGCTTCCTGATTGGCCAGGAGGAGGAACAGTGTGACAATAGGGAATTTTCATTCGCTATTGTCACACAATGGGTGGGCTTTGGGCGCACTGCTCTGCGCCCCGGGACCACCCTTTGCATCACCCTATTAGAGCCTCTGGCTCTAATCAGGTGATTGAAAAAAAAAATATTAAGCTCCATGCGTCCGGCGCCCTGCATGCAGATTAGGATGGGGGGGGGGGGGGCGGCGCCCTTGCGCCCTCAGTACACCGGCCGCCACTGGTGAAAGACCCCGCAGCACATGTGCTCTTGGCTCTTATACAGTATCCCAGAATGCACCAAGACAACCTGTCTCCGCCAATCACCAGGACTGTATCAAAGTCTATGCATCCATTGGTCAGGTTTCCTCCCACTGTCCAACATGACTCCCTATTGGACCAGAATGAATCACATACTAAGCACAATGAGCAGACCTAACTCACAGATCCTGCTCCCTGTTAAGCACAGAGCAATATATAATTTACCTGCTGCTCCTCTGATAGGCAGACAGAGCCAAAACTATACTCTCCTATCTAGCACCTACCTACGAGCAATGCCACGTGTGTTACTGTGCTATGTGTTAATACATCACAAGGAACCACAGTAGTCTAAATGTGCCCTATGGAAAAGAAAAAAATTCTAAATAACAGCATTGTCCTTTATTACCTGGATCGCTTGAAGTTGTTAAAAAGCAGTATTAAACCCTAAATCAAAAATGTAACAAATTGCAGCATACCAATCACTAAATGTGGTGGCTGCATTCATTTTCTTTTCTTAGAAACTTTTATTTTCACCTGGTGATCTGGCAGGTAATACATCTCTTGTATTAGAGTGCCCCCACTCTGGATGAAGGAGCACAGAGGGCACCTTTGGACAGCAGCATTGTAAGTCGGGGGGAGAGGAGTGTTAGATGGACTAGCAGATTTAAATACATTGCCAAATTGAGGCCAAGCTCAGGTTAAAACTTTATAAGCAGTTACAGCCAACGGCTTTTCTTCTTTTCGGATACAGGCAGTCCCCTGGTTACAAACATCCAACTTACAAACAAATCCTACTTACAAATGGAGGGAGACAAAAGGAAGTGAGAGGAAATCTACCCCTAGGAAGGGAAATTCACTGCTGTAAGAGTTCTCATGGGGAAAAAGGGGTCTCCACTGAAGCTTTATCACCAATCCTTGTTTCCACAACAACCCAAAATTTTCAAAATCCAGTTGTCATAGGGACAGAAAGTGAGGTGCCAGTTTAGTGTAGCAGAAAATGTATTGGGGATAAATAACAAGACCCTTATAGTAAGGGGTCTGTTAGCATAGTGGGTGGATGAAAGTTCCTCTGCTGCTGTCCTATAAAGGCTGTGACGAACGGTTGAGGCGATCCTGTGTAGGTGCTGATGGCAGTCAGTGTCTTCCAGCAGTATGTAAACCGCAGCCGTATTCCGGCTACAAGGCAGATAACGTCACGTCCGGGTGAGAGGTCAGCAGGAAGTGCGCGCATTCAGAGCATCCATGCTCCTTCCTCAGGCTGACTACCATCAGCACCTAAACAGGATTGCCTCAACCGTTCCTCACAGCCTTTATAGGATGGCAGCAGAGGAACTTTCATCCACCCAATATGCTGACAGACCCCTTACTATAAGTGAGTGTCTTGTTATTAATCCACAATAAATTTTCTGCTACACTAAGCTGGCGCCGCTCTGTCCTTTTGTCATTTCTCCAGAGCTTCTCCTCGCTCCAGCCGCAGAGTATAGCCTCTCCACCACGGATTATGACTGGACTTTTGTCTATCATTTCATCATGTCATCCCTAATAATTGCTTACTGAAACTACCTATCTTTTACTAGTAGTGCACCATGACATATTGTTTGACAGAAAGTGAGGTGAAATCTTCTGAACAGGGGTGCAGACAGCAAAACAAACATTACAGGGGTGGTAACCCTTCCCTATGATATCCAACAAACGTGGAGCTACACTTAAAAAATGTACCTATCCTGACCTACAAACAAATTCAACTTAAAGAGTTCCGGCCTCAAATACCTTTTTAACTAAAAATACCCCTATAAGACTAATCCATTGCCCTTTACAGAACCGTTATTCTCATACTTACAAGGTGTACAGGATTGGATTTTAGTCAAAATCTTACTTTTAAAGACGCTGTCTGGGCACGGCCATCTTGGATGTGGGCATCTGAAGCCGCAGTGTAATCTGCTGTGTCCTTCTTCCTGATTCCAGGGAGTGTTCTGGGAGTTCTTCCTGATTCCAGCCTCCTGGGAGTGATGACAAACAGCTCCCAGGATGCAATGCAAAGGCGGAAGTGATGTCGGTGGCCGTGGCCACAGAGGGGGGAGCAGGAGGAAGTACAATCAAAAATGCCCTGAAAATAAGGTAAGGGACCCCCGAAAAAAAATTGAAAATTCCCAATTGTTGATCAGCATAGCGAGCACTCCAGGAATCACTAAAGTTGCGAAATAGGCCGGAACTCCGCTTTAAGAACAAACCTACAGACCTTTTCTTGTTTGTAACCTTGGGACTGCCTGTAAAGGTTTTACATAAATTAGTAAAAGCTAATCATTGTAAGCACCACTGCTAGTGTTAACTAGCTTGTCTCATCTCTGTAACTGATACATTCTGCTGGAGTGCTTGGTTGAAATAAAACAGACATACTGGCTGGATCACCAGGTGAAAATAGAAGAAAGAAAGTCTAGAAAAAAAAAAATGAATGCATCACAGCCATCACATCTAAGAAGTGGTAAGCTGCAATATAATAAATGTTTGCTTGTGGGTTTATTAATACTTATACTTTATGTAATGAACACTTGATAAAATTATGAATAGATCCAGTTGAGTTTTAAGGACTTTAGGAATGTCTTTCTTAAGTACATAACCCGTGACTATAAGACATTCTTTTGTATCTTGAGGATAGAGCGCTCAGGTTCTAATGAAGGTGTGTCACCTTCTGTCATTGTAAAGTATCATTTAATTGTGAAATCTGGCTTTTATTCCCCTGGATGCCTCCTCCCTGTTTACCAATCTGTTTCATTTGGGACTCCTGTCTCCAGTCAGCTATCAGTGCTGCAATCTAATAGCATTTCCTGAACTTTGGCTACATCTGAACAGTTGGGTAGTAATAAACACTAGAGAAAATAAAAGTGTTCATAAATCAATTACTAAGAGATCAGCAGAGGTGACTTCAGGGAGAAGAGGAGGCAGGAGCCACTGCAGAGCAACTGTGATCCTGGGACAAGGACGCGTTTACAAGACTGCCGCAAGGATATCACATCTGATGTGAAGAGACCTACACTGGATGGTATTTACTACTAACAATTATTATTCTTTTTATATAAAGTGTAAAATTTTATATAGCAATTACATATTATTTAACTTTATAAAGGTCATAGTTTTTAGAATTACAAATTAACCACTTTAGGACCGGAGGATTTTCCTGCTTTACGTCCAGGCCACTTTTTGCAACTTGGCACTGTGCGAATTTAACTGACAACTGCGCAGGCATGCAATGCCGTACCCAAACTAAATTTACGTCCTTTTTTTCCCACAAACAGAGATTTCTTTTGGTGGTATTTGATCACCTCTGCGCTTTTCATTTTTTGCGATATTAATAAAAAAAGAGCGACAATTTTGAAAAAATAACAATATTTTTCTACTTTGACAGTTAGAAAATATCCAATATATTCAATTTTTGTCATATATTTAGGCCAAAATGTATTTAGCTACATGTCTTTGACAAAAAAATTCTCAATGAGCATATTTTTAACCGCTTTAAGACTGGAAGATTTTACCCCATTCCTGACCAGGCCATATTTTGAGATTCGGCGCTGCGTTACTTTAACGGACAATTGCGCGGTCGTGCGATGCTGTACCCAAATTAAATTGATGTCCCTTTTTCCCCCACAAATAGAGCTTTCTTTTGGTGGTATTTGATCACCTGTGCGATTTTTACTTTTTGCGCTATAAACAAAAAAAGAGCAACAATTTAAAAAAAAATAACAATATTTTCCACATTTTTTTATATGAAATTCCCCCCCAAAGAAATGTAAAAATCTAAATTTTTTAGGCCAATTTGTTTTCTGCTACATATGTTTGGTAAAAAAAATCGCAATAAGCGTATTTTGATTAGTTTGCGCAAAAGTTATCGCAGCTACTAACTACGGGAAAGATTTATGTCATTTATGTCATTTTTATTGTTTTTTTTTTTTTAACGAGTAATGGCGGGGATCTGCGATTTTTTTTGCAGAACTGCGACATTGCGGCGGACAGATCGGACCCTTGACTGACATTTTTGACACTTTTGGGGTTACCAGTGACATCACTGCAGTAACCAGTGCTATACATATGCACTGTTACTGTAAAAATGACACTGGCAGTGAAGGAGTTAACTGTATTGGAGAGGGAGGGGTTAAGTGTGTCCTAGGGGCGTGTTTCTAACTGTGATTGGCTGTGGCTACTAGTGTAAGAACAGAGATCAACGGTCCTACAGTAGAACCGTGTGATCTCCATTCTTACACAGGGGAGACTGGCAGGCAGCTGTGTTTACACTAGCCGCCTGCCTTTCTCCTGCTCTAACGGACGATCGTGAGTGCCCAGCGGACATCGGGTCCGCCGGGCACATGCGCAGAGGGGCCCGTGACCGCGTGGGAGCGCGCCTCCGGCGGCGCGCACTCGCTCCCTAGAGCCTCACAAGCTAGCGACGTAGCCCTACGTCGCTTTGCCTGTGAGGGGCTGACTGCCGACGTAAATAGTCATGCGGCGGTCGGCAAGCGGTTAAGGACTTAATGACCCTCATGAGACATGAATAAAGATATATAAATCTTTATTGAAACATACACATAGAAAATATATAAAAACATGAGATCCTAAAAGTCCTAAATAGGAATAGGATACTTTTAGGATCTCATGTTTTTATATACTTTCTATGTTTATGTTTCAATAAAGATTTAATAAAATCAGGACTGTTGTTAGCTATATAAAGCACAGTGTCATTTTTATTTTTTATTTCTGCTTTCTGTAACAGCCCGGTACTTAACCAGTGAAATTTCAGCATTTACAGAGCTGTTACAGAATGCAGAAATAAAAAATAAAAATCTGCCATCCAATAGATTCCTTTCACCAGACGCTTATTTGTCTGGGGGAATCTGATTGACTGCCTGCATCCTGACGTGCAAGTTTTTAAGCTTTAGTCAAGAGTGGGAGAAAGGCAGGCGGCTAATGTAAACACAGCCGCCTGTCAGTCTCCCCTGTGTAAGAATGGAGATCACACGGTTCTACTGTAGGACCGTTGATCCCTGTTCTTACACTAGTAGCCACAGCCAATCACAGTTAGAAACACGCCCCTAGGACACACTTAACCCTCCCTCTCCAATACAGTTAACTCCTTCACTGCCAGTGTCATTTTTACAGTAACAGTGCATATGTATAGCACTGGTTACTGCAGTAATGTCACTGGTAACCCCAAAAGTCCGATCTGTCCACTGCAATGTTGCAGTCCCCCCAAAAATAATCGCAGATCGCCACCATTACTCGTTAAAAAAAAAAACAACAAAAATGACAAAAATCTTTCCCTTTGTTGTTAGTAACCGCGATACCTTTTGCGCAAACCAATCAAAATACGCTTTTTGCGATTTTTTTTACCAAACATATGTAGCATAAATTAAATTGGCAGAAAATGTTAAAAAATTTTGATTTTTACTTTTTTTTTGGGGGAATTTCATATAAAAAAATGTGAAAAATATTGTTATTTCTGCAAAATTGATGCTCTTTTTTTGTTTATAGCGCATGATCAAAAAATCGCACAGGTGATCAAATACCACCAAAAGAAAGCTCTGTTTGTGGGAAAAAAAGGACGTCAAATTTGTTTAGGTACAGCGTCGCACGACCGCGCAATTGTACGTTAAACTCACGCAGTGCCAAATCGCAAAATAGGCCCTGGTCAGGAAGGGGGTAAAATCTTCTGGGGCTTAAGTGGTTAAGGGGTATTTAGACACACATTTCTTTGTGTCTTCAATTTTTTGAACATTGAACAGATGACAAATCCTCTACTGAAGTCTGCTGGGAAACGGACTCTTCGGGGAGTGTAGCTCTCCGGTGTTCTCCGCCACTCATTGGCTCCTCCTGCTGGCTTCCATATCCTTATCGTATACTATTTTGCACATTGTTCCGTACAAGATGAAAACCATTCGTGTATGTAATCTTACAGACTTTAGTAAACTGAAGACATGCTTTTTCTGGGTTTTTCCAAAGTCTTCATTTCACCTGCAGGAAGTACAAGAAACCACAAATACAGGTGATTGGTAGGTAAATAGTCAGTTATAAGAGATTTACCATGATCCTTTATGCGTTCCCATTCACATTATCAACTTCTGAAATATAATCTCATAATGCCCCGGCACTGACCTAAGTAGGAAGTCTGTGATGACATTTGTAAATATGAGCTTGGCATAATTCAATAGCAAATTACATTGAAGTAATTCCTTATCCAGCCCATTGCCTTTTCTAACCACAGGGCATATAATGCCTCTGAAGCTATTCCCTAACTGGTACTGCTGTGGACAAATATTGAGAATCATTCAAGCCATGTTTATTTTCTTAGCATATCCTGGAAACCAGCGCTGCCAATCCTTATATGTCCAGTCAGCTGCAACAAAACAAAATCAGCAGTATGTGGTATCCATTCTGTGTTCCAGCAGAGGGAAGTGGAGGGTGTAGATTCTGGAGGGAAAGAGAATTTCAGCCTGTGCAAGTTAAGCAAGAACACTACCCCATCTAGAAGCTACAATGACTCTGTTGCTTTAGGCTCGGTTCACACATCTGCGATGGCAGACATCGCATGTGATTCGGAGCGTACTGCTCTGAAAATCACATGCGATGTCTGTGCGATGCAAATTTAGCCATACAGATAGTATGGCTGAATTTGCATCTGGTTTGGCACAAACACGCACAGGACCCTTTTTTGGGTCCGCAGCAGAATCGGATCGCATGGTGGTTCACACCAATGCGATCCGATTCTTGTCCGAATGTCAGATCGCACTGCGATATGCGATCTGACATTCGGACATGAATCGGATAGCATTGGTGTGAACCACCATGCGATCCGATTCTGCTGCTCCGATTCTCCGATATGCGATCTGATCTGGGGTGTCGTTAACTTTGAATTGACACCCCCAGCGATTCGCATATGGCAATGTGAACTGCCTGTGCTGGGAATGTGATGCGGGAACCCGCAGTAGATTTGCAGGGTTCCCGCATCACATAAGTGTGCATGTATTAATGAGGAAAACTAGAAATTCTACATACAGTAGGTAACCAGGTCATTGAAGCAAACATCTGTTTAGAGAAGCAGGCTGCCTGTTAAGAGTAACCCCTTCAGGCTATAGGTTAAGTTAGGTCAGGGCCTACTATAAGGCATACCTCCCAACTTTAAAACTTGAAAATGATGGACACTTCAGGGGGCTGGTGACCTGCTGCATACATAGTGTGCCATGGCAAAACATTTTTTCTGTTAAGAATCTCACAGACACATGTAAACCCCAGCACATTCATTAAGAAAAAAAAAGCTCAAAAAACAAAACAGATGATTTGTCTACATTGAAATTAGACAAATAACTTCATTAACATCCAGGATGGGGAAGATGTCCTAAGTGCCCCTGATAATGCTCCCCTGTCTTTGCACTGGGCTCTGGGACTCTAGCCTGGACTCATTGAGTGCCAGCATTTAGTTGAAATCTCCGGATGGTTCCACCGAATCCAGGACAGTTGGGAGGTATGCCGCTGTCTGTGCAAACTACCCTCTCCTTTTACATAGTTACATAGTTAGTGAGGTTAAAAAAAGATATAAGTCCATCCAGTTCAACCTATGATGTGTGTGTGTGTGTTTGCTTTTAACCGTACATTGTATACCCCTGTATGTTGTGGTCTTTAAGGTGTCCATCCAATATTTTTTGAAACTATCAATGCTCCCCGCTGATACGACTGCTTGTGGAAGAGAATTCCACATCCTTACCGCTCATACAGTGAAGAACCTCTTACGCACTTTAAGGTTAAACCGCCTTTCCTCAAGTTTTAGTGAGTGGCCACGTGTCTTATTGTATCTCCTTTCTCTGAATAGTTTGTTCCTTATGCTAGGGTCGCCAGTACAGTATTTGTACATTGATATCATATCCCCCCTCAATCGTCTCTTCTCCAGAGAGAATAGGTTCAGTGCTTGTAGTCTTTCCTCATAGCTGATGTCCTCCATTCCCCTTATTATTTTTGTTGCCCTTCTCTGGACTTTCTCCAGTTCCAGCACATCCTTCCTGAGGACCGGTGCCCAGAACTGGACAGCATACTCCTGCGCACATTATCCCCCTCTATGTACACACTACTCCCTCCTGTGCAAATTACTGCTCTCCCTGTACACACTACCCCCTCCTGTGCACATTACCCTCCTACATGTACACACTGCCCCCTCCTGCACACATGACCCCCACCCGTACACACTACACCCTCCTGCACACATTATCCCCCTTCATATACACACTGCCCCTCCACTTCCTGTGCACATTAACCCCCTTCTTGTACACACTACCCCTCCTTAGCACATTTTCCCCCTCCCCATACACAATGCACCTTCCTGCACACATTACCGCCCTCCCCTCCATGTACACACTGCCCCCTCTGCCTCCTGTGCAAATGTTCCCCTTCCCTGTACACACTGACCCCTCCTGTGCACATTAGCCCCCTCCCTGTACACACTGACCCCTCCTGTGCGCTTTGTCCCCTTCCCTGTACACACTGACCCCTACTGTGCGCATTATCCATTTCCCTGTACACACTGACCCCTCCTGTGCGCATTATCCCCCTTCCTGTACACACTGCCTTCTCCTCAGCACATTACCCAGCTCCCCGTATACAATGCACCCTCCTGCAGACATTACCCCTCACCATATACACACTGCCACCTCTTGTGCACATTACCTCCCTCCTTTACACACTGCCCCCTCCTGTGCACATTACCAATCCCTGTACACAATGGCCCCATCCCCCTCCACATTACCCCCCCCCCCTCCTGTACATTTTGGTGCCCATCTCCCTCTACAATCCCCTATTTTCTCTTGTACACCCTGGAAATCTAAGACATCTTGTTGCTGAGACACTGCACAATTTACTGCTCAGCATGGAAATGGTTAAAGCTGATCCTGGGAAAGTGCGGTCTCAGCTCAGTCACTCTCTGCTTGCATTCCTGACATCAAGGGCCAACCTGCCCACCTTTCCAGCTCTAGTTCCCTAGTACACACCAAGGACGCCAGAGCAGTTGCAGTGCCACCTAGTCTGCAAAAACTCAGATTGGCTGCAGAGCGAGAGTCCTGATTGGAGGCTTTCTGGACATACGTTTTTTTTGTTCATCTGTGGCAGTTGGCAGTCACAGAGGGAGCAAACCAACTTCTGTTCTTCAGAGCGGCTGCAGGTCCATTACAGAGTAACTCTACTAGACTTGTAACTGCTGCCTATATGACATGTGGAGGTGCAGGACAAAGCCCAGATCTGAGGATGGTGGGATTATGTTGCAAACTCCAGACTGTTGTCTAAGGTGGAAAGTGGTAGTCCGCCCCCTCAGGAAGTGGGTTGTTAAACCAGTTTCCATGACAAGGCCTATCATGAACTATTTAGCAAGGAACGTCAGAAATCTTTAATATTGCATGTGCCCACTCTCTTTGGCCTATAGGCCTTTCAGGAAATTCACAGTTGTCTGAGCTCCATGGGGTTCAAATTCTTGTAGGTCAGGTCTATTGGGGGTGACAGCAAATACCTGGCCGAAAGCCACAGGGCAGGCTGTGGTCATGGCAAATACCAAGCCCAAAAGTAAGGGGGAAAAGGGTTATAAAGTCCAGATGAGGGACTTGTCACCACTGCCAAACTAGCTGACCCTCGTTCCTCTGGGCACCATCATTTTCCCATGCAAACAAATCCCAGCATTAGTTTCTCAGGTATTATCCATCTGATTGCATTACTAGAAGGTATTTTTGAGCAGTCTAGCAATTACAGTAGTAAGATCATCTTCCTCATCCTACTTAGCCTTGACCTCCCTCATACTGGCAAACTTCACAGGGCACTTTACAGAGACACATATTGCTTGAAATGTTAACTTGAATCAGTAACTATGTACAAAGTCCAAATAGTTGGAAACAGAAAAGGCACTTTCATGAAGAAAACACAAATGATTTCTTGCATTTGTTTCTAAATCCACATTTCTATACTTAGAGCAAAGGTGGCCATATAGGGTTATATTTTTTTTTTTTATTCATTTAGTTAGGAGGCTGAACGGAAAAAAAAAAAAAAACATTGATCAGTGTAAATCTAAAATTGGTTTAGAGGCAATCATAAGTCTTGCAAAGGAGGAAGTTCAAACAGCAGTGCTTTTATTGTCAGCGTTTCAATGAAGGTCAGTCCATCTTTCTCAAGATACATTGATCATTGGGTGCAGCTGAGTGGCTGCAGTGGTTGATCGAGCAATTTTTTTCAACATATCCCTTCAACAAAAGTCAATCAAAATGATCAACTTCTGTCAATCGGGTACAGCCGCACACTGATAGAATAATGGCCAGTCCCTGTTGAACCAGACCATTTTTGATCAGTGAATGGCCAGCTTTAGTATGTTCACCGCTGGTCAGGTGGTTTTCCCAGTCTCATAAAACCACTTGAAGACCAAGCCTTTTCTGTGACTTTTTGTTAACATGAAAAAATATATTTTTTACTAGAAAATGAACCCCAAACATTATATTTTTTTTTTTAAAGCAGAGGCCCAAACGCAATTTTTGCGGAAAAAAACACTTTTTTTATATTTAATGCAGAAATACACTATATAACTCCTAATTGTTTGGTAAAATTTAAAAGATGATCTTATGCCGAGTACATAGACACCAAACATGACATGCTTTAAAAATTGCGCACGCCTGTGCAGCGGCAACAATCTACGTACGTTTTTTTTTTATTTATTTTGCTTTTTTATGTTATTTTGACACCTTTCCTTTCATTTTTTTTTTAAATCATTTTTATTGTTATCACAGTGAATTTAAATATCCCCTATGATAGCAATCTGTAGTGACAGGTACTCTTTTTTTAAAAAATTGGGGTCTTTTAGACTCAAGATCTCTCCTCTGACCTTAACGTATCTGAGCACACCAAAATTGGCGTGATAAAATGCTTTCCCAATTTCCCAATGGCGCTGATCATTTCTGGCAAAACAGAAGTCATGAAATGCTCGTAGCTTCCGGTATCTTAGGCCATAGAGATGATTGGAGCCATTCTCATCTCCAATCAGCTCTATGGTTAATTAATTGAACCACCGGCTGCACTCTTGGGTTAACCGGTGGGACAGGAGAGCCCGAGAAAAACCATGGAAGGCAGCGGGAGGGGGGAAGTCCCCTCCCATTGCTTGTAAAAGCAGTCTAGCGGCCAATTATTCGCTAGGATTGCTTTTGCATGTAAGCCGACCGCTGGCTTTAAAAAACGATACCATGATGATGCCAAAATCTGCAGGCATCATCCTGGTATAACCACTCGAAGTCCAGCAACGTACCAGTACATTGCTGGTCCTTGTTTGGCATATAGTGTAGGTTTTTTTTTTTTCATGCAGCCTGTGGGCTGAACGAAAAAAAGAGAACCTAACAGAAATCTCCACAGGAAAATTGTGTAGTATACCCACCATTAACCGCCCAAACATCCAAACCCACTTATTTAATGGCGGGTATGACAATATTCCACGTTTACCTAAAGGTATTTTAACTGCAGCAGTGAAATCAACCTACCACAGCGCTGCCATCAGAGGTATCCATATATGCTGAGCGCAAATGCTGTTTGTGTCAGAATATATAAAATCAGTGTGGCAGCCGACGAGTACCTGCAAGGGAAACAGGTTAACAAAAGAATGAAAAACAAACAAAGTGCAGTAAAAGTACAGTAGGAAGAGTAGAAGAACATAAAAATAACTGAGACGACAACTGTTTTTGGCTTTTTTATTTTATATTTTTTTTGTAATTTTTATTTTATGTTTTATGGGGTTTTTTTTGTATTTTTTTACACTTTTTTTTTTCTTCAACGTTAAAGTTCCAGGTTCCAGGTTAGGGTCTCTCAAAATGACGATAGCCATCGAACATCTTTTGAGACCCTGTGTAAGTGTGCCCTAAACTGTGCCGTGCTGTACCCTACGCTAATATTCCACTAGTGTGTGGTAGTGACGGAAACAGTCACCGTGGCAAAGACCAGGTCGGTCAGGACAGTCGGAACAATAATTATGGGTGTCACGCCTAAATCCGCGCTTGTTGCAGACACGGCATCTTTTTAGGGGGTATCTTTGGGTAGGGGTACTCGGGAGGAATTCCGGAAAATGCCTCTCATGCAGCCAGCTCACTGCATCTGGTTGGGGAAGTTGGGCAGGAGCACCTGCTGGAAACAGAAGGGCTCTGATTATCTCTTTCTGGTAGTGAAAGAAGGACAATTTTCCGGCAGACGCTTTGTATAAGACAAAAGCGTTGTAAATAGCCAATTGAAATAAATATACAGACACTTTTTTGTACCAGCGTCTGGCCTTACGGGCAATTAAGTACAGTCCCATCATCTGGTCATTGAAGTCCACCCCTCCCATTTTACGGTTATAATCATGGACACAGAGGGGCTTCTCAACAACAACACTGGTGACCGTAGTAATTTCGACTGCCGTGTCTGGGTGAATGGAGGACAGAACGAAAACGTTCCATTTGTCCCTCCACTTCACTGCAAGCAATTAAGCGCACCTCAAGCAGGCTCTCTCTCCCGGACTCAGTGGGGCATTTACTAGCCGTTGGGGGAAGCCCCGGCGATTAGATCGCACGGTGCCACAAGTGCCAATTTGTAATTGAAAGAGGTGTCTAAAAAGTGGCACGCTCGAATAAAAATTGTCCACGTACAAGTGGTACCCCTTTCCGAATAAGGGTGACACCAAGTCCAAAACTACCTTACCGCTGCTTCCTATGTAGTCTGGGCAGTCGGGGGGCTCCACAGTGCTATATTATCCCTCGTAGACACGGAAATTAACTGTATAGCCTGTGGCCCTGTCACACAGCTTATACAGTTTGCCCCCGTATTTGGCACGCTTGCTGGGGAGATACTGTTTCATAGCATGGCGGCCAGTAAACTTTATTAGGTACTTGTCAATGCAGACATCTTGTTTGGGGATAAACAAGGCTGCAAGTGGTCTACGAGGGGCCAAATTTTTTGGAGCCGATCATATTCATGGTCTCCCCGAGGACGACAGAGTCGTTGAAATGCATGAACCAAAATATTTGTTCTTATTGAGCCCTGGACATAGAAGCAGAGAACACCCGCATTTGGTGAATTGGGTCAGTGGACTAATATAACCGCAATTCATTCTTTTTTGTAATGCCCATGTTGAAGGATAGGCCCAGAAAAGTCTTAAATTCAGAAACCGATATAGGATTCCAGCTGAATTCTCTGGCAATGGGCGAATTTGGATTGGTGGTAATAAATTGACTAGCATACAAATTACTTTGATCCACAATAGATTTGTAAAAATCTTCTGTGAAAAACAGCTCAGAAAAATGAAGGGGATTAAAACCAGCTGTTTCCACTCAAATTCCGGGTTGGGCAGTGAATGGGGAAGTACAGGCGCTGTAGAATCTGTGGGCTGCCAATTAGGATATGCCAGAGCTTCAGGGAGGGTACTATGGGCTCTACGTGCCTGTCTTTGAATACGCGGTGCCTGCAGGCCACTACTCGTGCTAGCCACTGCACCAGCTTCAACTGCACTTATGGCACTCGCCATGTCACCAAGTCTTACTGCAGTGCTGGTATGTCTAGGTCCAGGGTGTACTAGGCTTGCCAGATCACGAGAAGTGTGAGTGGCACTAGTACTGGCACTCTGCTGCATACGAGAAACATCCGGTTCTTGCATCTTAGCAACTCCAGAATGGGGTCGGGTACACCTGACCTTAGCAGGGACCCATCCATCGTTGGAGCTATCTGTCAGATTCGTATACTGACCCTGATTCTGCCAGTGAGGCTTCCCCATCATTCTCATCATCAGTATACTGTAGGCCTATGCACTACTGTACCACCGTTTGGACATTTTATCAACTAAATTTAAAGGTACAGTAGTGTGACTAACAGGTAAAAAAGCACCTGGTTGTGAAGGACTATTTGGTCGCTACAAAAAAAACTGCTAGTGCTAGCAGAGATCAGGCCTGACTCTGCTAATGCAGCGGTTTTATGTGATTTGTGTTTTTTGGAAGTGACAGTAATCTATTGATTACTGCACTTGCCTGGGAAGGGTGGGCTGGGCAGAGGGGCTAAACGCAGGTGCTGGCAGGAATCAGTGCTGATCATGCAAACACTGCGTTTTGGAAACACTAAACTATGGGGACGCTAGTATAGTTCTGATCAGATCAGATATTGATGTGTTCAAACACTATATTAGTGATGGAGGTGTATGTATGTGTGTATGTGTGTGTATGTGTGTTAGTGTAATTGCCTCTAACTGACGCTAAATAATGGTGGTGTGGTGGGACCCTGACGCTAACTAGCCTAACTAGCTTCACCCGTGACACTAATACAGTGATCAGTAATCACTGTATATAGTGAACACTGTGACAGGGCAGTGAAGGGGTTAAGTGGGGGAGATCAAGGGGTTAAACATTTTAGGGGATAGGTGGCTTAAACCTATTTGGGCCTAGCGCAAGCGCAAACTGGGGTCACAAGTGACACCAATACAGTGATCAGTAGTTAGCTGATATACTGTATATATTAGTATATATTAGTGCACTGTGTGATAGGGAGTGAAGGGGTTAACTGGGGAAGATCAAAGGGTTAAAGGTTTATTAGGGGATAGATGGCGGGTGCCCTAACACTATTTGGGCCTAACGCAAGCGCAAATTAGGGTCACAAGTGACACTAAATACAGTGATCAGTATTTACCTATATACTGTATTTAGTGCACAGTGTGATAGGGAGTGAAGAGGTTAACTGGGGGTGATCAAGGGGGTTAAAACTTTATTAGGGGATAGATGGCGGGTGCCCTAAACCCATTTGGGCCTAGCGCAAGCGCGATTTAGGGTCACAAGTGACACTAAATGCAGTGATCAGTAAAAGATCTGTATACCACTGTATATAGTGTTCACTGTGAGGGGTTTGGGGGGGTTAGCAGGGGTTAAATGTGTACCTATGTGTGTTAGTGTCAGTGTAGTGTTGGTGGAACGTTTAGCTGTCTTTCCTTCTTCCCCTGGAACCGAAAGGGCTCCAGGAGGGAAAATTACATCACTTCCCCTGCCTGTGTTTACATTACACAGGCAGGGGACACAATGCCATTGGCCAGAACCGATCACCAGATCCAGACCAAAAATCATTGGTCTGCATCTGGTGACTGATCGGTTCTGAGCCGAATCAGACCAGGATCGGCTCCCGTGCGCCCTGCGAGCCGTGAATGCGCCGGACGTAGGTCTACGTTCCTGGACCTAGCCGAGCCGCTCTGCTGCAGTAGTAGCAATGTGAGCGGTCAGCAAGTGGTTAAAAATCTTTGACTGTCATTGAGAATGTAAGCCAACTCTGTGTATGAGTGCCTCTGGCCCCTCCAAGTCTAAATCTGGCTTTGGGGGCAACCCTTGTCACCAGAAGGGGGGACTTGATGTCTCTCTGCCTACTCATATTGGCATGTTGCCTCCTCTGTTTCTTCCCATCTGAGGCCCTCAGATTCCTCTGACAGGGCCCTTACATAATCTCCTAGTTAGAGCCCATGAACATAAAGATTACCTGGTGGACATCCTCTGCATGGGACTACCTATAACATATAATGGCACAAAGTGGCAGAAACTAGAGCAGACAACCCACCAGAGGTATAACAATAGTATCCTAACACTCTGGTAATTACCAGTGCTAAACTAGTTTCCAGGTTTTTAGGCTGAAAGTCCCCCTGCAAGTTAAGAGCATATTGTGCTGTCACATACCATCACATTATGAAAGACTTGTCTTAAAATGAAGCCTTCTGCCCCAGCCGATAGAGTTTCCATCTTCCTTCCTGGTTTGCGGTCTTTGAAGTCCATTGTGGCTCCTCCTGTCCATTGTGGCTAAGCCACGATGATGTCACTCACGCGCATGCAATGGGACTGGCTACAGAAGTACTGAATATCTCCTAAATGGTACACATGAAGGAGATATTCTTTGTGCCTACAGGTTAGCTTTATTATAAGATTACCTGTAGGTACAATTGAGCAAGCGATGTTTACTACCACTTTAAAAATTTAAAATGTAAAAACATGCTATAAAATATAGATACTTAATGTGCAAGCCTAGTTAAAATTTAATTTTTAAACAGTATTTCCCTTGTATTTCAGTTGCAGCCACCATGATTTTCAAAAACTTCCAATATATTTCAACTATTACTTCCTTGCATAATGCCAAACTAGAGGGATATGCTGTACATCATTTAAAGTCTCATTTTAATACTTTTCCTAGAAGTCTTCAAAAAGCTGAAAGAGTCAAAAGTCAAATTAGAGGCATCTACCACATTACTCACCATGGCTAAAAACGGATGTGAATTATGTTCCTTTTCTTATTAAAATACAGAGCTGGTTCAGTTTATGATAATGAAGGCATTTAGCCATCATTTTTTGAAAGGGCATGGTAAGGCAGGCATCCTTTAGAGCAAAGGCAGGTAAGAATTTGCAATACAGTTTGCTAAAGTCCTTGCAGTATACAGTATATACGTTTATCTGGAGACAATATATTTTCAGCAAAAAATAAAAATATAAAATAGCAGCCATTAAGAGAAGATTCAGAGAATGTTCTCAGAACAATATGTGCTATTATGTTGTAGAAGAAAAATTAAAGTAGTTGTAAACCTCAGACATGAAATATAAACAAAGCAAGCATATCCCTCTACATAGTGTGTACTTGTCACAATTGAGAGCACATGTGTCATTTCTGTCTGCTGCTTTGTTCCTCTGCTATCAGCATGAGTCACTTCTGACAATTTTTCCTGACACCAACAGAAAAATAGTGACAGGGGAGGGACATCCAGCAGATTGACAGCCTCGGCTCTATTCCTGTGAGCTGTGTGGAGGGAGGTGTCTCTCTTGCCTCCAATCATTTCTCAGAACTCTCCTCACTGAGCTCTGAGGAGTGTAACCACAGCTCTCTGCCCACTTTTTTTCAGAACTCTCAGACAAGCTTTTTGAACAGATGTAGAGAAGGGAAGACTGCAGATAAACAAGTACATCTTATGTAGGATGATTTGTTTCATCTCTGTGTATCACCTGAGGCCAGTCACTTCACTAGGTATATGTAAAGGTTTACAACCACTTTAACCACTTCCTTACCGCACGATAGCCAAAATATGGCTACAGCATGGCCCTCTCATTCCAGGAGGGCATCCATGGATGTCCTCCCTTGGGGCATGCATTGGGAAGTATCTGTGATCACTGTGTGCCTTGGACACAACGTATCACAGATCGGGTTAAAGGGCCAATCACAGTGGCCCTTTACCATGTGATCACTGTGTCCAATCACATGCGATCACAAGTGTAAATAAAGCAGGGTCATAGGGGGTTTGACAGGTCTCTTTTCCTCACACAGAGATGGAGTATGAGAGAAAGGAGATGATCTGTGGCAGAAACAGTGTGTGCATTTATTAGAACGTGCTGCACTTGTCTTACACTGCCACTCAGTGCCTATCAGTGCCAATCAGTGCCCATCACTGCTGCCTTATTATTGCTGTCTCACCAATGCTGCTTCACCAGTCCCCATCAATGCTGTCTTATCAATGCTGCCCTAACAGTGCAGCTTATCAATGCCCATCTGTGCCGCCCCATCAGTGGAGCCTCATCATTGGAGCCTAATGAGCAACCATCAGTGCTGCCTCATCAGTGCCGCCTTCGTGAAGTCTCATTAGTGTACATCAATGCAACCTCATAAGTGCAGATCAGTGTCCATTAGTGCAGTCTGATCAGTGCCCATCAGTTCAGCCTGATCAGTGCCCATCAGCATCCATCAGAGCAGCCTCATCAGCACCCATCACTGCAGCCTCATCAGCGCCCTTCAGTTCAGCCCTAACGGTGTCCATCAGTTCAGCCTGATTAGTGCTCATCAGTTCAGCCTCAGTGCAGTGCGTTAGTGCACATCAGTGCAGCCTCGTTAGTGCACATCAGTGCAACCTCATACAGTAGGGAAAATAATTATTTGATTCCCTGCAGATTTTGTAAGTTTGCTCACTTACAAAGAAACAAAGGGTTCTATAATTTTTATCATAGCTGTATTTTTAAATGATAGAGACAGAATATCAACCAAAATCCAGAAAAAAACACATGATACAAATGTTATAAATTAAGCTGCAGTTCAGTGAGTAAAGTCAAGTTTCAGCTTCCTCCATAAATTCTCTATAGGATTAAGTTCTGGAAACTGGCTAGGCCACTCCATGACCTTAATGTGCTTCTTCTTGAGCCACTCCTTTTTTGCCTTGGCAGTATGTTTTGGGTCATTGTCATGTTGGAAGACTCCATGACCCATCTTCAGTGTTCTGGCTGAGGGAAGAAGTTTCCCTTCCAAGATTTTACAATACATGGCCCCGTCCATTGGCCCCTCAATGCGGCAAAGTCGGCCTGCACTTTTAGCAGAAAAACAGCCCCAAAGCATCATGTTTCCACCTCTGTGCTTGACTGCAGGGATGGTGTTCTTAGAGTCATAGTCAGCATTTTTCTTCCTCCAAGCACGGCGAGTCCCCCTCCTCAAGAAGGCACATGTACAGTCATGCCAATGAATATCTAAATAATTCAGAGAAGGATTGGGAGAATGAGACCAAAATCAAGCTTTTTGGCATTACCTCGACACGCTGTGTTTGGAGGAAGAAAAATGATGACTATGACCCTAAGAATTAGTTTAGTTTGGTTTCCAAATTCGTTTAGTTCTTTTTCTTTTTCATTAAATTTAGTTTTGTTTATTAATTTTCTAACAAATTCCAACTTTTCAGAATGATTAGAATTTGAATCAGTCGAAAAACGATCAACCAATTCGAATTCTGTGTGAAGAATAGCTGGTTGTTAAGTAGCAGGCTCGGAAGCAGAGCCCCCCTGTGGTATTTTTCTTTATATTTTTTTAAATAGCCGGGCCAGCAATTGCTACCGCAAGTCAATTTAAATGTGATTTGACTCTTAAGTTTTAAGTATAAAAACAGTGTCCCCTAATGTAAATCTATCATCTATCACATCGCCCACCACACCCGAAAAAGAAAAAAAAAGGACGCTCTTGCTGCCTGCCTACTGCAGGCTAAGCCATTTGACATTTATTTTATAGGTAAAGGGGGAGCCCACCTGGCTACGTCACCTGGTGGCACCGGCCCCCTTATGATGTCAATGACTGGCGCATGCTGGGTCCATGGTGTCAGAAGGGACTGTGCCACCAGGTGATGTAGCCAGGTGGCCCCGCCCCTTAGCTATATCAGAACTGTCAAACAGAGGAGCCTGCAGTAGACAGATTACCTTTTTTTTGCGGCGTAATTGATGGATTTACATTGGGGGACACTGTTTATTTTTTATTAAAAGATTTGTCAAAAACTCTGTTTTTATTGCTTTTTGACACTTTTTTGGTGAATAGGTAGGGATACTATTTTCCCTTATACTCATTTACATATGGGGGCCCACTTCTTAAAGCAGGCTTCTAGATTCCGATAAGCCCCTTGCCCGCAGACCCCCACAACCACTGGCCACAGTTGTGGGGATGAGGCCCTTGTCCCTATCAACATGGGAACAACATGCTTTAGGGAGAGGGGGGCAGAGCTCACCCCCCTTTCCTGACCTGTGGGTCTGCATGCTTGGTTAAGGGTCTGTTATGGATTTCGGGGGGGGGGGACCCCGCACCGTTTTTTTTTACATTGTGGCGTGGGGTTCCCCTTAAAATCTACATCAGACTTGAACGGCCTGGTATGGACTGGGGGGGGGGGGCCACATAATTTTTTTTTTAATTTTTCTATTGCCAGGCAAGGCATTCTTTTCTTACAATTATCTGTCAGTATGGAAGCTAGCTCACAGATGTTGAGTCATTGGGTTGGTAGGGGGGCGGCGGCCTGCTTCCCGGCCCACTGCTTAAAAACCAGCTTTTCTTCACACAGAATTAGAATCTGTAGATCTCTTTTTTCAAATCCGAATTCTAATAGTTTTAAAAAGTTGGAATTCGTTGGAAAATGAATAAATGAAACAAATTTTAATGGATTTCAACTAAATTCCTTACAATTGGTTACTGTTTCAAATAGAGTTTCTGATACATCCGAATCTCCGAATAGCCAAAAAATTAATCGGACCAAAACTAATTCCACATGTCTAGTTTTAAGGTTTAATGGTTGTGCGTATTGAGCCCATGGAAAGCTGTATGCCACATCCATTTTGTTCATGTCCCAGCTCATCTCAGCCATGTTGTCATGTGAAGGGCATAACCACAGTGACCTTGCCCCCCCCCCTTTTTTTTTCAGTTATGCAATACACAAACTGTCAACTGATGACAAGACCTTAACTGTCCATTGATCTGACACACACAGACCCTTTCCAATAACCAATCCACATTCCCATCTGGAAACCCTAATAAAACCATCACCCTTGCAAGCTTGAGCGACTGGAGTTTTCCAGACACTTGCAGCTCTTTCCTCTATCATAAACTCTGTAGCAATAAACATCCCTTAAAGACTGGTTAGCAGCCACAACTCTAACACTTCGGCATATTTCATAACTCATGAAATAATAATAGCACAGCCAGAATTTGGACATATTTACCTCCCTCAGTTAATTTACTGTACAACATTTTGACCCAAACAACGCTACTGGGAGCAGAACCAGCCCAATTAATTTCCTACCCAAACTTGGCATCCAAAACCTATCAAAAATTTTAATAATTTCAAAGCTAAATTCATGTTGGACAATAATCTGCACGTTAGCAGGCTGTACCCAGTAGGTACTCAAAGATACCTATAGAAAACTGCAATTAGGGCATAGTTTTAAACATAATGGCATCCCAGAAACCACTCAGACACTTAATCGGTCAGATGGCCTCTGTCAACACCCTCTTCATACCAAGAAAAGGGAATGCCAGGACAGTTTGAATTGACAGCTCTTGTGTACCATCAAGAACAAGAGTTCTGAGTTATGAGAGCCAAGGTGAGAAGGGCAGGGGTCTGACATCCACTTTCGTCACAGCCAGGCTGTGGAACATTCTCACACATGTGGTATTGCTATATTCAGGAGGAGTAGCAGAATGTATTTTTGGGTGTAATTGGTGTGATGGACAGTCGCTGAAGGATATTTTATTGTTATGGTCATTTATTTGTTTTGTTTTTCTTTATAATTTTTTCATAATATTTTTATATGGGATTCACTATTTTTTGATTGTTATTTTGTTTCTTTTCACATTGGATTTATTTACTCGTCTTTCACTGTGAGATTTAAATATACCACCACTATCTACTTCGACTCTATAAATTATGGTAGATACGTTGTGACTTTTTTAAATTTATCTTATCTTTCAATAGATTGTATACTATAACAAATGCCTCTGTCCCACTCTGACTTTAGTTCATCATGCATCGGATGAAAGTCTTGGGAGTAATCGCTTTGGGTGTGGCTTCTCTGGTGATCGGGATTCTAATTGGACATTTTGCTATTGCGCCAAGGTTACCCACATGGCTCCGGAGGATGAGCACAGATGGAGACCCCAAACACAGTAATCAGCTTCACCAAGAGATCCGAGCAGAGGAAATCCACAAGAACTTGCAGTAAGACGAAAGGTTTTTTTTTAAAAAAAATATCACACCACTGGTGCTGTTTTAATGTGCGTCATCCTGTGTATGTTTTATTATCTTCAAATTTCACTTGCATAAATTGTACATACCAAGAACAAACCAGTTATTACACCCATTACAAAGACTCTGCATTTCCATATTACATAATGTTAACCACATTTAGTTCTTTTATTGATTTAAATGAATGTGCTTTAATGGCTAGACATTAGATGTTAGTGACTGACATCACAGATGTGCTGTTGAATTGTTTGCAGCCTATTATTTAATCCTTCACAAAAATCAAACTCCTGCTCAGTAATCATTTCATTAGATGTACTTTTATTCAAAGTTTACTCATCTGTGTTGCAGAGCTCTATGTATTCATATACTAATCATAGATTATCTTTGTGAACATAAAAAGTAAGGCTCGATTCACACGAATGCGTTTTTTCATGCTTTTTGCAGAAATGCATTACATTTTTTTAACATGGGCTCCTATGGAACACGTTCACATCAGTGCATTTTTGTGCCTCTGCATTTTTGGAAAGGGTCTGGGACTTTTTTTCATGCAGCGAATTGCATGTAAAAGACTTCAATGGACCTGCATTCAAAACGCAAGTATTGCGTTTTTACCGCGACTTTGCCGCAATTGTGCTGCAATTTGCATTTTTAGATCTGCCCAACAACAAATTTTCCAAGAAAATCCCAAAAAAACCGCAAACCGCAATCCGCAGTATAATCTCGGCAAACGTGGAAAGCGCAGCAAAACGCACTACAGAAATGCTCAAAAGCAACATGCAGAGGTTTGAATCAAGCCTAACTGGGCACTCCAGAAGTGAGCTATTGCCTTTAGAATATTTATATTGCTGTACATGCCCCACTGGGGAGATTTTCTGTTTCATTGACCAGTATCTGTGGTACAGGAAATGGGGAAATTATCCCTAATGCAGACACTGCAATCAAAAAAACAAAGGTTATGACTCTTCCCTGCTCTATCCATAACTCTCATTGGTGGTGGACTGGTGAGGAGGGGGGGTACCTTCTGAATACAGGGGACACAAGAGTTTGAAAGTCACTCATACACTCATAATTGGCCCACTAGCCAATTAACTTGACTTGGTCACCCTAGGGGTGCTCTTAGTAACACTATGGGCCTGGAGAACCCAATGTGTGAAAAGGCAGAAGGTCACATCACCACTCTTTTTTTCTGCAGTTCGCCCCTAAGGATTAGGCCTTTTGGCTAAGTCAAACCAATCTGTTAACATTCTACGAGGAGGCGAGCTGTGAGCTAGATAGGGGGAGACCAGTGGATGTGGTGTACCTTGATTTTGCTAAGGCGTTTGATATAGTTCCCCCCAAATGCTTAATTTAAAAAATAAGGTCTGCAGGCATCGACCACAAGGTTTGCTCTTGGATACAAAACTGGTTAAAGGGGCGTGTCCAAAGGGTGGTAATAAATCACGCACACTCAGACTTGTCTGGGGTGGTAAGTGGTGTCCCCCAAGGCTCAGTCCTGGGACCAATTTTGTTCAATTTATTCATAAATAGCATTGAGGACGGGATCTTTAGCTCAATCTCAGTTTTTGCAGATGACACAAAATTAACTAGGGCAATAACTTCACATCGTGAGGCAGAAATCTTACAGAATGACCTGAACAAAATAACAGAGTGGGCAACTACATGGCAAATGAGGTTTAATGTGGAGAAGTGTAAGGTATTGCACTTGGGGACTAAAAACATAAACTCCCAATGCGCTTTGGGGGGAGAACCCCTGGAGAAATCAAAAATGCAGAAAAATCTGGGAGACTTAGTGGAAGATAGACTTGGCAATAGCATGCAATGTCAAGCTGCAGCTGCCAAAAGCCATCAGACTGTTAGCATGCATAAGGAAGGTGATGTATTCCAGAGATAAAACTATAATCCTGCTACTTTATAAAACTCTGGTCCGACCACATCTGGAGTATTCTGTCCAGGTCCGGTCGCCAATCCTCAGAAGGGATGTGAAGGAGGTGGAGAGAGTCCAGAGAAGAGCAACTAAACTGACTAGGGGATTGTAGGACCTTAATTATGAAGAGCGCTTACAAGAGCTTGATTTATTCTCCCTGGAAAGGAGACGCCTGAGAGGGGACATGATAGCAATTTACAAGTACCTCAGCTGTGATCTCAACATAGAAAAAAACTGTATGCATGAGGACACAAGGCCATACAATGCGATTAGAGGAGAAGAGATTTAACCTTAGGTAAATAAGGGCTACAAGATTGAGGAATTCTCTACCACAATTGGTAGTAACTGCGGGGAGTATGGCTACTTTTAAAAGACTCTTGGACGTACACCTCAAGGATCAAAACATTCAGGGGTATGGGAAATAATTACGTCCATACACACCTACACAGGTTGAACTGGATGGACTATTGTCTTTATTCATCCTCAACTATTATGTAACTATGTAGATCAATTTTTGCTACCAGGCTGAAATGCCTAGCCAGTACACATGCATCGGCACCATTTATTTTTCTCTCATGTTTTGTCACTTTGCACTTTTGTCTGTGTTTCTTTCACTTGGATGGAGGGTGCGGGTCGTCGGGCCTACCCTGAAGTCTAGGGGGAGGATGTGTGGCTATTAGGTTCCTTCCTCTCCTGAACCCAGGGTCTCTCTTTGGGAGCCCCTCACTAAGTTGGTCAGCTTCAGCTGATTATGGTGAGAGGGGTCCGCCATGCCTTTTGCCTAAGTGGAACAAGTTGAGCTTAGCCTTTGTCAGCCTTGTGCCCCGTGGGTCAAGGTAGAGTCCTACTTCTTTGGGAGGTGGACTAGAGATACACCCTTTTCTCTGTTTGTTTTTCACATGTGCTTTTTTGTATACTTAGGTGTTTTTTCAGTCAATTAACCTGAGAACCTCTAGAGTTCCCCCTGGAGCAGACCTAGTTGTCTGGCACTGTGCAAATGAGATAATAACAAAATGATGGAGATACTTTCATTCCCAGGCTTCAGATAAACACAGTAGCTGTAACAGGTAAACTATTAGATCACAGGAACACTTGCCTAATAGTTTCTGCTACAGCAGCAGCAGCAGCACTAGCTACTGCATGAAAGGCCGTTTTATTCAATTCTGTGTCCACTTTTTGGAAACATTCCTCCAATACCCTCCAGATCACTAATCTGGAGTTTTAACCCAGCTAGCAGGGACAATAAGTACCTGCTAAGCCTGTGATAATTATCAAGCAACAGCTGTTAACAGATACATATACTAAAGATACTAAGCTCCCTACACCAATACAGCAGCATATTTAAGCTGACCATACATGATACAACATGATTGGGAAATGTCCATCAGATCTACAATCAGCTATGTAGTACAAGGGCTTGCCTGATTTGGTACAAATTGAATTGATTCTTTAGGTGTTTCCTCATATACAGTTTTCCTAAATCTAAAGCACGATGCTAAGTAGCAGCCATAAATAACACAGCATGTACACACTATACAGGCTTGTGGGGAACCCTGCACATAAACCTGAACTCTTTAAAAAGTCCTCCCTTGAAATGGGGTTGCAATGAGGGGACTAGATACAGAAGTTTTACCTACCTGATCCTCCCGTCCTACTAGTTCCTCCACGCTGCTAGAAGGGTCTCCACATTCTCTTCTGCTCTGAGCTCCAGCTGGTCCTCTAAAGTCTTTAAGACCAATGCAGGACAGATAGCCCTGCACTTGATGTGAGAACCCCATGGGAAGGATACATCACTACCGGAGGGTAGCTGCTTTGATATCCAGAATAAAGGAATATTCACACACATATGCATTTCAGCACTTTACTGCAACTTTTCATCTTCATATAACTTCTTGTAACATATCACATTTGACATAATGGGAGAATCTTCAGGGCAGACCGCTGCATGTGGGATTAGGCATTCCGTAGTAGTCACACACCCTTTTCCTCCTCGGGAGTGCCACAGAGTTGGGACCAATTCCCTACATATAATAGTCCATTAAGCTTCCATCACCAAGTCACGAGACCCACAGCTGAGGGTCAGGGAGAACAAGGTACTTTCATTCTTATAAGCAATATATCACACAAAACTGGCAGCTATAAGGTGGACCATAAGGAATCAATAACAGGGGGGAAAAAGCAAAAAAACAAAAAGATAAAAAAGATATACTCAAAACGAATTATGTAAGAATTAGCCCATACAGTCCATAGTGGTAAGGAATATCAAGGAGAAGTCCGCAGGATGGATGGATCCACAGGTGGATGGGAATTGCACACACAGTCACCTGCAGCTCCCCAGCAGGAAATGGGAATTCCCTCAGACACAAACAAAAACAGGCCTGAAGAAGGAGGCGGCACCTCAGAAATGCGTTGCAGGCCGGCCTTTTGTGATTTGGTCTCTTGATAGCTCTGTGAGAGCGGGTGTGAGACCTGGAGACGCAGCCAGTTATATACCGCCATATGGCGGGTCCGAGCTTATCCCCACAGTGGTCTTCTCATCCCTCATGACGGCTGGCTGCTTAATGGGTGATAAACATCCACCCTGTGTGCAGCTTGCAAGATACTTTTATGTAAGTGTATCTGAATGAAGTGTTACTTGTTTTTACTATCACACTGACCCAGGTGCCCTATTTCTGCTGTTTTTGTACTTTCATTAGTATACCAGTCTCTTCCTAATGTCCCTTTTCCAGCTCTGCCCAGCCGGGCACACTGTATGATTATACACTCATTCCTAGGCTTCCCCTCCTACTCACATAAGAGTAGTGTTCATTTCGCCAACGAAAATATTTTGGTTGACGAAATTAACACTATTTTAGTCGACTAAAATAGGACTAAAACTGAATCGAAATTTGATGTAAAAATTAACACTGCACTACCACATAAGAATAAGTAGGGGGCATCTACCAAGATGCAAAAACGAAAAAAAAAAAAATT
The DNA here is from genome assembly GCF_965119305.1 of Pelophylax lessonae. Lineage (NCBI taxonomy): Eukaryota > Metazoa > Chordata > Amphibia > Anura > Ranidae > Pelophylax > Pelophylax lessonae. The sequence goes on along the minus strand of NC_138780.1, from coordinate 123,186,185 downwards.
AAGAAAAAGGCTTTTCTTGTTTTAGATTCTTAATATTTAATTTTGGCAATATTTTCACCGGCGGCTTTATGCAGATGAGCACCAGACTCATTATTGCTGGATATTATTTTTAACATTGCGAGTGTCATTCCACTTTTTTTACATTAAAACTGTTATCATACTACTCAACGCTACTCGTATAGCAAAACATCACTCTTTATAAAAGTTAAATTGCAATAAAAATTTTGTTTGTCTTGCAAAACACTCGTATACCACTACTACAGCACAGATGCAGATGGCGCTGCTCTTTTTGTTCTTTGTGTCACCTGATTAGGACTTTTCAACAGAAACAACACTGTTGAATCTTTTATATGAATAAATGGTTGTGGAACGAATCATCTGAGATTCCATTATTTCTTATGGAGAAATTTGCTTCGATATACGAGTGTTTTTGGATTACAAGCATGCTACTGGAAGGAATTATGCTGGTAATCCAAGGTTACTGTATTTTAAAGTTGCACTTCTGTTTGTCAAAAAGGAATATTTTTTGTTTGTTTATGAAACTTGGTTTCATTTATAAAGATGTTATATATCACAACGGTTCACACTACCGCGACCAGAAAGTCGCCCCGTGACTTTGAAGAGACTTGTTTAGAGAGAGACTTGGAAGAGACTTGGAAGAGACTTGTGCACTACTTTGAAGAGACAGGCGACTTTGTCTGTGGGGAATGCCTGGCTAATCTCTTTCTTCTTCCTGGAAAGTCTGATAACAAGTCACTTCAATTAAGATAAGGAGGCGACTCCCATTGAAGTATATGGGACAAGTCGGATCACAGGTCGCCTCAAAGTAGTACAGGGCCCTTTTCTGAAGTTGGAGCGACTTCAGTAGTGCCAATTAAGACGGCACTGATTGATTAACATTGCTTTTGTTATGTCAAGCGACCTGGGGCGACACAAGTCGCCTCACAAGTCGTGCTAGTGTGAATGGGCTCTAAATCTCTGTCTGCAGTGCATGCTCACAACCCTAAGGCAAAATTCACAATAATGTAACAAATAAGCAATGAAAAATTATGATAATTACATTTTTGTGCCAGCTTCTAGTAGCATTTTAGCAGCTTTTAGAAGCATTTAGAAGCTTAGGAGCATTAGCATTTTATTAGTGTTTATGCAGTAAATGAAGGAAAAAAAAAGTTTTAAATAAAATCTGTTAGGAGCACTTTAGTAGCAGGTTTTGAAGAAGCACGTTGTCAGTGTGAAACGCGTCAACCTTTCCATGGTCTGTGTCCTTCTCTTGGTGGCAGTTTTATACATGTTTCAATAATCTATTGGGTCAACGGAGGTGTGCAGCCAATTTCTTTCCCATGCATTTAGAAGCAGTTAGGAACATTTAGGAGCATTCAGCTTTTTTTTCTGCTGGAAAAACTCTACAAAACATTTTTTTTCTGCTCCTAGACACTGAAGCTCAAAAAATGCTAACAGCTTAAAATAGTGTGCATGAACACATGGGATAACACTATTTAGCTTCTAAGAGCCTAAAAAAGTGTGCATGGAGCCTAATACCATAAATAATAACATGTTATTAGATTTTTACTTCAGGAGTAAATAATGATTTTGGCAATTCTAGAGAAATGTTTAAATAATGCATTACAACTTAACTAAACCCTTTCAATTTTAGTCAACTAGCATGTACTGGATGAAATCAAATATAGGGGCGCCGGCTGCCACTAGTGCTGACTGTGTTTCTCCTATTCAATATAAGGCTGCTGTCTCTTTTAAAGTGTTACCCTACCTATAGTAATACCAAATAAACAAAAAAGAAAAGGCGCTGCCCCTTTAAACCAAGCTAAAAAGTGTGTGTAAATAAATCTAATTCAAAAAGCTCATACATCATTTAAAAAATAATGTAAATGTTATGAAATAAAATACCATATCATAACAAATCATCCACAGCATTAAGGCCCCGTTCACATAGGGGCGACGCTAGGTCGCGGTGCAGCGCGCCGCGACCTCGGAGCGGCCGCCACGGACTTCATAACATTGAAGTCTATGGCGGTCGCCTCCTGGTCGCCCCAAAGAAGCTCCAGACCCTTTTTCTAAGTCGGAGCGACTTGTGTCGCTCCTATTAGAGCAGCTTCCCTATGGGAGGCGACCTGTGAACCGGGACTTAAAGTCCATATATTTTTAAAGAATAGCCATGCACTGTGCTCCTTTAAAAGTAATAGTGTTCAAATCCTCCAAATATTGTGCTCCACCAGGTGAAAAAAATGTATATGCGCTCACCAGAACCTTTTGGCCACCAGGTGACAATCAGGCAGAAAATAAACAGATCCACTTCTCAAAGGAACACATTTCACTTCTCCGGCAAACTTCTCTCTCTTCATACCAAGGACATTATCCAACTTTAACCAGAGCTGCACAGTTTTTTTGTATCTACAGGTACCCCTGACCTGCATAGACAGTTTTTGGTAACCCTTTAAGCGGAGTAAGGAAGAGAATGGTGATATTTTTTCATTATTGTCTATGTCTTCCTGTCCTGGTGGCTCCTCTCCACCCTTTCTTGTGTGGTGGTCACAGACACAGGAAGGGAAGAAATGTCTCCCTACACAGAAATTATTTGTGTTTTTTATACAGACATGCTGTACATAGTTGCACCAAAAATGGCCATATAGTATACTGGAATTAGTATTTCTGCCATTAGATGCTTGTGTCTAAGAAGGGATCAGCCATGAGTCCAGCAACATCTTTTATGGTCATATCTGCAGCATCTTCATCTCTATCGTGCAGGAAAAAACTAAAAGAAATGCTTAATGTTTCTCCACTCTATGCAAAAATAGCAAAGGCTGAGGGTCATGGAATTTGAGTTCCATGTAAGCCATATTGTAGAGTTTATGGACATTTCACACTATAATTCCCAAGAGACACAGGGGCAAGCAGGAGGAGTGGACCTGTTTTTCTGAGACTGTTCAGTTAGACCTATCTGTTGGCAACAAGAGAACGATGAGAGCTCATCTGCAGCATACTGACCAGACTGCTGAGAGGCCAGACCAGTGGACACACCCACAGTGATCCTATCTGCACTGTTGCTGCAGAAAGACCAGACTGAATCTCCATAGGCATTCTGTAGAAAAACTGAAGGGGCCCCCCTTTTTTACGATGAGAGTTTACAGCCTCACCAGGTGGACTGGTAAAAGGGCACTGCCCATTGTTCACACTGCTAGCAGGGACTCAGTTATTGGAGGCCAGACAATAAGTATACCGCACCTATACTGCATGCTGGTTTATCAAAACTTTCATTAAAAGCACCAGTGCCCCAGTGGTAGCCGGCAGAAGAACAGCATAAAGAATTGCCTCTCCTGCAAATCCATCCTGTAAAACCCCCTTGTCCCCATTCCTTAATTTCTATGGAAAGTGCACATTCAGTAGGTCCAGTACCGTTTATGCTGATCTGGATGCCAGGTGTCATCTTTTGTCTAGTCCTTATCTCTGAACACCCTGTATGCTAATTTTTGTTATTACCATTGTTAATCTATGTCTATGCTATGTCCTCTAGGAGGACTATGTTTTATGGAATTGATAGATTTGTGGGCCTTTGGAAAGGGCCCAATTTCAAAAAAGAAATCTCACAAAATGAGATCCAATGAATTCTTGGAGTGGATGCGTTGAACCCATCAAGTCTCAATAGAGATCGATTTAAATATATATATATATATATGTATATATATATATATATATATATTTTTTTTTTTTTATCGTATTTGTATTTTTTTATCAGTATTTTTTATGGACCATGTTTGCTGGGGGGGATATAATAAGTATATTTATTTGTAACCACTAGATGGAGCTATTCTAATTTTGGAAACTGGACCTGCCAACGATTTTAGTTAATTTGTATGTACATGTTCTTAAAGTGTTTTTTACAAAGCGGTATAAGAGAAGGAAAGTTTATTGTATCCTATTTAGCTTTTTTGGGAAGTGTAACCTGAATTTGCCAAGTGAATACAATTTGGCCAGCAAGTTGAAGGCTAAGTGGAGTGCATTTAATGAGCGAAGTGAACAACTGGGTACAGCTTCATGAAGACATTCAGAAAAGATGAAACGCATTGGGGCAGAGCTCCTGTTTGTGATGTCACATCCACTCAAGGTGGAATGCACATTAGCTCCATAGAGGGTAGACAGAGCAATGGGGCTTCCCCTAGAGGAGTAGGCACAGTATATCGAGTGCCAGATTAAGGCACAGGCGATGTGAGCAGGTAATTTACTTATGTTTCTGTGAATTTTATTAATTTATTTATACAATAAGATCCCTTGTTGGCCTGTGTCTTGCATATTGAACCTGGTAGGGAGGAGAAGAGCTTTTCTGGGGGATGGTGGATTCCAGGCTAAGGAGACCAGTGTAGGAGGATTTGATACACTTGGTAAAAGCAAGTGTTCTGTTCATGAATCAAGAGGGGCATTTATGAAAAAGCACTCTGGATTTTCTTTTAATTAGGAGGTCATATGTTTTCTGGTGAGTTTTCCATCCTGGTGGGGTGAAGGCACCTGAGCATTAAGATTTGGCACTGAATAGTGATTGTGTGTCATCACTTTGCACCTGATTCACTGGACATTTAGTATATGGACTGTATTCTTGAGCACAGAGACAAGAAAAATACTGGTTTTACATGTCTCTTTAATAATTAGAATCAGAGCAGCGAGTATTGCACTTTATCGCAGATTTCACATTGATTTGCCACAAATGGCAACCACCCCATTTGTTTGTACTATTGGGTAATTGGTGAGGGGACGCACCAATTTACTGCCATTGTGCTACTGCTGGCAGGGCCAGAGCCTGCCACCCCCTTTCCCTCTCCTCTACAATGCAACCCCCCACCCCCACTGTCTACAGCCTCACTGGTACTGCCGTTTTGTTGCTCTCATAATTTGATGGAGCGCAGCGTGACGGACATCATACAGCATTGAAAATTTGAGCTGTGCTAAACTGGCACTAAATGGCATTGTGTAATGAGGGAGCATTCCAGTCCCTGGCTACGGAGCAGCTGGCAGGTGACAAACTAAAACTTTGATGCTGTGCCCAGCAGGAGAGCAGACACAGTTTTACGGAATGCAAACCTGCCATCTTTTGAACTTCAGAATAAGAGACACTCAGGGGAGGACTGGGCAAGGGGGCAGGGGGGCAATTGCCCCCTGGGCTGCTCTGACACCCCATAAAAAGACATGCCTAAAGGATTCCTGGTGAAGAGAAGTAAAAAGTCCCTGCCGCTGACCTACTAAGTGTGGGTTGAAGACAAGTACAGAGCGCAGGCCTCCCCAGGGGAGGACTGGAAATGAGGGGCAGGGTGGAAATTGCCCCCCGGACCACTCTGATGCCGGGTAAAAAGGCCACACTCAGGGCTGAATTAATGTATGGGCCAGACACTATATACAGCTGCCGGTCGCCGCTACACAATGTTATATTTGCAGAGCTGCGGAGTGGTATGAGTGTGCAGAGTACGCTCCTGCACAAGGTTGCCACAATACTAACACAATACTAACACAGTCACTTCCCTGTCAGGCAGAGTGATCTCTGCCCAAAAGGAGCTTCCTAGGCCCCACCTTTGTTAAACCTCCTTTGTTGCTACTAACAATAAGTTATGTTACCACACTGCATCATGTTTTTCTTGCTTCATAACATCAATATCCGTTATAAAACCAGGTGGGCATGGATGGTGAGCTGATTTGATGGTTCAATGGGCCACTTGACTGGGCTTGCCCCCCAGGCCTAAGGCTACCAGCCCTCCCCTGGAGACACTTCAGGGAGGAAGTGACTGGCGGTTTACATAGCTTTAGGGGCATGGTTAAACAAAAGCTGGGCATCCTTGTACCTATAAAATATGCTTTTACTGCTATGCCACAAGCAAGAGTCTCACAAATACATAGAAACCTCAGCACAATCATCACAAAAACAACAACAAAAAAAGAATGAAAAGCTTCCATTACATATGGTTTTGCATGCAATGAAAATCTACAGAAAGCTAACACTTTGAGTCTATCTTAACCACTTTAAGACCGGAAGATTTTGCTGCTCAATGACCAGGCCACTTTTTTCAACTTGGCACAACTTGGCACTGCATGACTTTAACATGCAATGCTGTACCCAAGCGAAATTGACATCCTTTTTTTCCCACAAACAGAGCTTTCTTTTGGTGGTATTTGATCACCTCTGCGATTTTTATTTTTTGCGATATTAATAAAAAAAAAGAGTGAAAATTTTGAAAAAAATTGACATTTTCTACTTTGACTGTTAAAAAATATCCAATGTATTCAATTTTTGTTTTTATATTTAGGCCAAAATGTATTTAGCTACATGTCTTTGACCCAAAAATTCTCAATGAGCGTATTTTTATCCATTTTAAGACCGGAAGATTTTACCCCCTTCCTGACCAGGCCATATTTTGCGATTCGGCACTGCGTTACTTTAACAGACAATTGCGTGGTCGTGCAACACTGTACCCAAACGAAATTGACGTTCTTTTTTCCCACAAATAGAGCTTTCTTTTGGTGGTATTTGATCACCTGTTCTATTTTTAATTTTTGCGCTATAAAGAAAAAAAAAGCGACAATTTTGAAAAAAAAAAAAAAAAAACAATATTTTTCACATTCTGATATATAACATTCCCAAAAAAAAATTAAAAATCAAAATTGTTTAACATTTTAGGCCAATTTGTTTTCTGCTTCATATTTTTGGTAAAAAAATTTGCAATAAGCGTATTTTGATTGGTTTGAACAAAAGTTATAACGTTTACTAACTAGGGGAAAGATTTATGTAATTTTTATTGTTTTTTTTTACTAGTAATGGCGGCGATGTGCGATTTTTTGCGGGACTGCGACATTGCGGCGGACAGATCGAAACCCTAACTGACATTTTTTACACTTTTAGGGGGCCAGTGACATTACTACAGTAATCAGTGCTAAAAATAGGCACTGTTTGTAATAATGACACTGGCAGGGAAGGGGTTAACACTGTTGGTGATCAAGGGGTTAAATGTATGCCTCATGCTTTCTGACGTGTGTGGGGGGAGGGGGGTTCTGTGACACACACGGAGATTGCAGGTTCAGCTATGCTGAATCCTGTGATCTCTCCTTGTCTATCACAGAGAAGATCCTCCTGCTTTGTTTACACAAGCAGGTGGATAGTCTCACACTTTCCCCGATGATCGGGGAAGAGAGGCGGCGATCGACGCCTCTCCTCCTTTGACACAGCGGGAGCGAACCTCAGGCAGCGGGCATGCCGCCGAGACCACTAGGAGTCCAGCAAAGTAGGTCTACGTCGCTGGACCCAGGGGAGCCAACCTGCCGCAGTAGTATCACTGTGAGCGATCTGCAAGTGGTTAAAGACCTTCTTTAAAATAGCTAGGGACTGCATAGCAACCAGCAACTGTTAAAGACAACAAACACTTTGGAGAGAAGTATAAAATGTACAGTATTGTGTATATAGTACAGGAGTGTGTAAGGCGAGGGGTCGGCTATGTACAATGCACAGGGTGCTGCAGTTAATGTTAGACTTGCAAAACGCTGACGACAAGGGTCCAGGGTGTGTAAGGCAATTTGCTCAAGGATCAGGAGTATGTAACACACAGAAGGCTGTAGTCAGTGCTGAGTTTGTAAAACATGACACACAGAGAGCACGGCCCAGCAAAACATAATGCACATAATGTAGGGGAGAGGAATGTGTAATGCACAGAATGTAGGGGAGAGGAGTGTGTAATGCACAGGATGCAAGGGACAGGAGTGTACTGCACAGAATGCAGGGGACAGGAGTGTACTGCACAAAATGCAGAGGACAGGATTGTAATGCACAGAGTGCAGGGCACAGGAGTGTAATACACAGTGTAGCAGGAAGGAGAGTACAAAATCATCCCCCCGCCTTCACCCTTTTATCATAAATCACAACTTCATTCCCCCCCCCCCCAAAAAGAAATCCAGCACTAACTTGTATGCCACCCTCCCCAAATCCCCAGGCCCAGCACAATCCCCCCTTCTTCCCCATCCTAGCACTTATCCCCACACCCCTCAATGCCCCCACCCAGCACAAATTCTCCCCCCCCCCCCAATACCCCTCTCAGAATAAATCCTCTTCCCCCCCTCAAATCTTTCCTCCCAGCTTGTCGCCCTCACCCTCCTTCCCTGTGTTCCCTCTCCCAATACCCCCTGCAAGTGTCATTTATAGTGTATTAATCACAGATCTCAGATTATGGTGACGCATGCTTAGCAATGTCTTTCCTGGCTCCTGTCTGTGTACAGGAAAGAGGAGGAGGCTGCGGCTTCAGTGCGCTCTGTGAAAGGAGACCAGAGAGTGGGAAGAGATGCCGGGTGCCATTAGGAGTGGAGATCACAGCGTGTGTGACACTAAACACCCTGCACAAGCTGCGAGGTGGGTGACACTGGTGCCCACACTAGTGCGCCCCTGCCGGGCAAGTGACTGGATCTAAGTGCCAGAATCTGTTCCAACACCTAGCTCTGGTCCAGGATTCAACCTGGATTTGCTAGGACTCCAGTACTAATCCAGGAGCTATGGGAATTTACCACCCCCGTCACCCTGGCCCCCGCAGGGGGCTGCCTGTGTGGCTCTATGGTGGCGCTGGCCCTAATTGCTGGGTGTCCAGTGTTTCCCTTCATCTTTAACCACTTAAGCCCCGGAGGATTTGGCTGCTCAAAGACCAGGGCCTATTTTGCGATTCGGCACTGCGTGACTTTAACGAACAATTACGCGGTCGTGCGACGTCCTTTTTTTCCCACAAACAGAGCTTATTTTGGTGGTATTTGATCACCTGTGCGATTTTTACTTTTTGCGCTATAAACAAAAAAAGAGCGACGATTTTGAAAAAATAACAATATTTTTCAAATTTTTTTATATGAAATTCCCAAAAAGGAAAAATGTAAAAATCTAAATATTTTAATATTTTAGGCCAATTTGTTTTCTGCTACATATTTTTGGTGAAAAAAATCGCAATAAGCGTATTTTGATTGGTTTGCGCAAAAGTTATTACATTTACTAACTACGGGAAAGATTTATGTCATTTTTTTTTTTTTTTTTAACTAGTAATTGCGGGCGATCTGTGATTTTTTTTGCGGGACTGCGACATTGTGGCGGACAGATCGGACCCTTGACTGACATTTTTGACACTTTTGGGGGGACCAGTGACATTACTACAGTAATCAGTGCTATAAATATGCACTGTTACTGTAAAAATGACACTGGCAGGGAAGAGGTTAACTTTATTGGTGATCAGTGGGTTAAATGTATCCCTAGGGACGTGATTCTAACTGTGGGGGGGTGTGGCTTGTGATGTAACCACAGAGACATACGATCCTACATACCAGGATCGTATGATCTCTGCAGTTACACCAGGGAGAATGACAGGCGGCTTTGTTTACATTAGCCACCTGCCTTTCTTCCTCTCCAGCGGGAGATCGCGAGTGGCCGGCGGACATCGGAGCTGCCGGTCACTCGCGCGGGGATGTTAGTGACTGAGCGGGGGCGGGAGCGCGCCACCGGTGGCGTGCGCTCGCCCCCTAGAGGCTCGTGGGCGAGCGACGTAGTACTACGTCGCTTTGCCCAGTAGGGGCTGACTGCGGCAGTAAATAGTCGTGCGGTGGTCGGCAAGTGGTTAATGAGGAATGGGCTCACTCCAGGCATACCTGCCCTTAACCAGTTCGGCTTCAGAGCAATTTGTTTTCTTTTACACATACATGTATAAAATCCCAAATTTTTGGCAATAAAATTACTTGTGCCCCCTGGCTGTACTGGACAGGAAATGGTGCATCTGAACCTGGAAGTGACATCACTTCTGGTTTCATTGTTTGCATGCGAGATTGAGCAAAGGCTTTGAAAGGCTTCGGTCTGTGAAAGTGGTCGGCAGCTACTTTGACTTCATCATTTTCACTTTGAAGCCAGGAGCCGGCAAAACAAAACCTGCATAGGCTGATGCAAAGTTTGGAGACTCTCAAAATTTATAGCATTAGGACTGCAGTAAACTAGGGTGCCATGAAGTTGCCCTGCAGCTTACGCATGTATTTGTAAATGTGTGCTAACTAAACCCCTGATTTTAACATGAACTGTTAGACAGGACAATTCAGTTTGTTGCAGGCTGGCTGGTAAGTGAGTTGGGAATTTTTCTTTGTTGTTTTTTAATATGTGTCATCCTTCCATGTGTTCCTTGCTGCAAAGACCAGTTGTAGGTTGGGGTGGTTGCCATTTGTTTGTACTGTTGGTGAATTGGTGAAGGGATGCACTTGATACATTTGCTGCCATTGTGCTTTCCTACACTTTAAGGCGAGGTGTGCTTCCTCCAGGCATACCTTCCCCCAATCTATTCATTATTTATGTGCTCCAACATTGGAGACTCTAAAAAATTATAGTTAGGACTGCAGTACACTAGGGTCTTGTGAAGTGGCCTCTGCAGCTTATGCATAAGTTTGTAAATGTGTGCAAACTATACTCCTGGTTTTATTATGAACTGTTATATAGGACAATTTGGTTTGCTGCAGGCTGGCTGGTAAGCCACCTTTGAATTTTTCTTTGTTGTTTTTTGACTTGCGTCATCCTGCCATGAGCTCCTTGCTGCAATGGCCAGTTTTAGGTTGGGGCGGTTGCCATTTGTATGGACTGTGAAGGAGAGCAGCGAAGCTGGCAACAAGGGAGTCAGGTGCCTAGACATTTTTGTTTGACTGTTGATATTGATGTGGAAGAACCCCTGCGTGGGCAACTAATGTCTAAGTGAACATTCTGTTTTATTAAAAAAAATCGACAGAAGCCAAAGTTAACTAAAAATGATATAGGACTTTCATTTGACCACAATCACATATATGTAAAAATGTTACATAATAAATACAAAAATATTGTTAAAACATGACATTCACAAATAAAAATCGGTCAAATTGTTCATCATCTGGTACACAGTCTTGGTGTTAAATCCTACATTTAATAACTTTATACGGTCATATACAGTATAAATAGCTTATTACTTCATCCCATATACAGCATAGATAGCTTGCCACTTTCTCCAACGTGTTTCACGGGTCAACACCCGCTTCTTCAGGAAGATACAAAGCAACAGAGGCTCTAGTATGGATGAGAACACAGATCAAAAAATCAATAAAGTAGAATCAGTAACTGAGAGAGCAGATCCACGAAATTCAGGTATTCGGTAAGGTTGAAAAAATTGATAGATATAAATTTACCACTCAATTCAATGGAATAAGGCTGTGAGCCAAGTATCAAAACATGCTCCATAAGGCCAATGAATTGCCCTCGGTTTGAAAAAATTTGTCAGGTTGTGTGTGATGTTCTTTGTGATTTATTTAATAAACGTGGGCTACCATGCTGTAAAATACAGTTTGATCTGGGGCATCTAATTAAAAAGTACGAGTTTAATCTCCCCAATACCACAACTGAATACATATACTATATATGAGGAAGTGGTTGATTACATTTATTTTCTGACAACAGGGTCTCTTTAACAGACAAATTCAATTTTAGTGAAAGTAATTGTGAGGTTGCTTTAGTTGCCATTCAAATCTGTCTCACTGTATGATTTGGCTGTATTAATAAGCATTTATACCGTTTGCTTTCCGTTGGTTTTGCAATGTTATGTTTACTTTTGAAATTACATTGCTCAGACATTGCTGACTTGATCTTCTAGTTTTTCAACATTTTTATTTTTCAAAGATTTATTTCTTTCATTCAGTTCTAAATTGCTGAATTAACTAGGAAGGCCCAGGTCCTTTTGTTATGCTGTAATATTATTTATAATACCCATATACCCATGAATAGACTCGTCCTTATGTTTGACTTTAGATTTGAACAACAAGATCATTCTTCTTGATTAGACAGAAACACAATGACATCCAGCTCTTCAGGTAATTAGTTGGATCTTTTCCACCTCCAGTGGAAATGACCCAACTATTTAGCTGGAAAGGATACTGTTCAGTGACATTGTAGATATAACACTACAGTGTATCCCAAATGCCAACTACCATTGTACTTTCACACTGATGAAGACGTGGCATTCATGATGAAGGTTAGAACTAGCGATAACACAGTTGTTTTTGTTTTTCTCGACCTCTCGATCTGTAACATTGTTTTATTGCCTTTTGATTCAGCCAGTAAATCATTTAATTTCATATGTTCTTTTCACGTGGTGACTGTTCCATACTTTTCAACTATCCTGGATTTGCCGGGACAGTCACAATATTTAATACGTTTTCTCTGCATCAGGGCCGTGGGAACAGCAACAGTCTCCTAAAAGTGAAATATGTAATAGGTAAGCTATTATCTATTATATCTAATAGGTAAGCCGGCAGATGTTCATGTTAGGAAGGATTTCTTTTTAGGGAGGAGAGGAAGCAAGTTAACATGTCAAAGAAGGTCAGGAGAGGAGGGAGCCAGCTAAGTCTATAGGCAGGCAGTGGGCACTGTGTGCAGCTCCTGCATACTGCTCACCAATCACCATCAAACCCTCCAAACTCCTCTTCTACACATACTGCTCACCATCATACCCTCCACACTCCTCTCTTGCACATCTGGCCGTCACCATATACTATGTATTTCATTCCTACTCATTAAAACCATTAAAACATTATATCAAATATACACAACGTTCCTTTTTCTGGATTGGACACACTTGCTAGTTCAGATAACGAAAATCTTCCATATCTCCAATTTCTTTCTGCCCATTATTAGTATTCATTTATTTAATAATTTCTACTAAAAATAATTGTGAATTTTAAAAGGAAAATGGCGTTGTGTTAAACAATTATAGTTCCCTGGGTTCAACTGTGCTAGGTTTGTCAAACACTAATACAGCAGATGTTTTAGATGAACGGGACAGCTTCATTGCTTCATTTTTATGCATGTAGTGTTTTTCCATAATTTCTTTACTGTGCAGAATGATTATTTACATTAATGTTTGCTCCTTGCAAGACTTGGGATTAGTGTAAATCTTTGCTTTTACTGTTTTCTGTTGATTTTGTTTTTCTTTTACCATGATAACTACAGCTTTGTTATATATGTTAAATTAAATAGAGGCATTAGGTTAATAGTATGCCTTGTGTAAAACCATACCCATTTAAAACGAATGCCCCACCCCTAATTAAAGTACATTCTTCACCTAAACTGACTATATGCTCAGCAAAAAAAGGTGTCCCTGGCCTTTATAGTACAGGTTTAAATATAATCAGAAGTACTTACAGCCCTCCTACCTATCCCTATCAATACAATCAGCTGTGTCAACACCCTTCACCCCACAGGTTCATACTTACCTTCCCTGACAGTTGTGGCCACTCGCACTGTCTGCAGCTTGGCTGGTAAAATTCTAGCAGCAGGCTGTCCACGCCTTCGTACTAATGTCCCATAGACTTGAATGAAGTGTACCCGTACGGCAAGAGCGACCTCCCATTCAAGCTCATGGGAGGTAATGTGCAGGTGCGGCAGTAGGGTTGCTACCCTTTCTTCAAGCCAAACCCTAACACTATAGTGGAGAACAGCAATTTTTCTTTCTTTTTGTAATACACACTATAGGATTGTAAAAGACCTTTGACACTTTTGGGTGGCTTAAGGAGAGTAACAGCATGCCACAACGAACAGTGGTGTGGCCAAATGGCATTAACAGTGGGAGGGGCTTAAAGTGGCCCACCGTACATACAGCACCCCTTACTACTCACTGCACCCCAAAGCAGATCAACCTTCCACTGACAGTCCAAAGTAGTCCACCCTACCTACAGCAACCCAAACTATCCACACCACACCAAAACTGCCCATTCTATCTAAAACACCCCAAATCAGTCCATCATACCCATGGCACCCCAAAGCGAACCACCCTAACCACAGCACCCCAAAGAACCCCACCCTACTCAAAGCACCCCAAAGAATCCCACCCTACTCTCAGCACCCGAAAGCAGACCCACACTTCTCCTGGCACCCCAAAAAATCCATCCCACCTACAACACCCTAAACTTCCCCCTGGCATTCCTTAGTATTCCACCCTACTCCTGTCAGTAAACAGCTAATAACCCCACACCAGCCACCTCACCCCCACCTCTGTAATACTGCCACAGAGAAGCAGACAGGGATGACTCTCGGTTTCAGGCGAGGAGAAGAAAAAGTGCCAGGCTCCCCTCTCTGCCAGCAACCGTCACTGCGAACACAGCTGTCCCTGTCCCCATGACAATGCCACTCCTGCCAGTCCAGCCAATCACAAGTGGAGATGGGAGGGCCTCCCATCACACAGCAGTCGTGAGCCTTATCTCCCGTGAGTGTGCAGTCACCTGTCACTATCTACTAATGATGCACAGGTGGGTGGACAGGGGGCAGTAGGATGGACTCAGGGTCAGTGGGGTGGATAGGGGAAAATAAAGTGAACTGGGGGACAGTGAGATTGAAGAGGGGCAGCAGAGTAGACAGGGGGACAGTGAGGCGGATGGGGGGCAGTAGTCAGGTGGACAGTGGGGTGTACAGTGAGGAGACAATGATGTTCAGTGGTGGACTGTATACCTTCCTCATGCTGTCCTGTTCTGTAGTCTGTAGGTTTCTCCTTCTACTGAGGCTGTCATAAATGGGCTTCTGTCATGTGGTACAAGCAATAAGTGATCAGCTGCAGTTGCTGCTCCTTCTGCTGGGCTCATGTTAAGCCCAACAATCTTTTTAGCACAGGAGACCCACAGACAGGGACTTGGTGTTGGGGAGAAGAGGGGTCCTTTAGCTGCTGGGGGTCTGTCCTAATAGATGCCTGCCGTTTTTGGGCACTTAAAGCTTTGAAGCGTAAACTCTGAACTTTAGTGAGGGACGACAGAAGCTGGCACTAGAAAAGAGAGAAGTGTGGGCAGTGTGTGGTCACTGGCCTGGGGACAGAGATGAGAGGCAATATAATGTTAAAACTACCATCACACATGTTCCTAGGTCAGGCTCAAAAATAGCGGGTGCAGCAACATCCAGCGGGCAACTGGAACAATCATACATCAACGTTCATATTTTCCAGCACACCACGGATCCCCAATGTCATCCGAAAAGCTTTTTTATTGAATAATGATCACATCACAAAATAAGGAAAAGTGCAACGTTTTGGAGCTGCGCAGGACCCTGCGAGGTTCTGAAACGTTGAAACACATTCTTCATGCGCCACAGGCTTTTACCTGCCCCAAGTGTCCCTCATTCTCAAGTTTGAAAGTCGGGAGGTATTGTTATTAAATAAATGTTATTTTAGAACCTAATGTTGTTTACAGCCAGATGTCACCACAGCTTTAGCCTGTGAAACACCACATTAAGAGTTTGTCTACACTTGAGGACATCAATACTGCCCCTCTGAAAAGTAATTTGTGGTGGATCGCTTCCTTAGAGGCATGACAGACAGTTCAGAGGGGATATGTTGCCTCCTGGATGCCTGTTTTTACCTTTGATAACCTGAAGCATAGTTTTGCAGCCACATACATTACACGGGTATAACACTAACTCCAAAAGAGCTGATGATGATGGTAATTTGGGTTCTCTGTTCTGTGCTTCGACTCCAAGAAAACCCTCAAACCCTCTGACACACCTGGTTGAATAAAAATTACTGCAAGCCCTTATAAAAACATGAAAACAAATACCTTTAACTCAGCTGTGAATTAGCACAAGGAAATAGACACAAGACTGTTTACCCAGATAGCAAGGATAACTTTCCACAAATTTGTTGCAGTGTTGAATTGTAAGTCTGTTAACCACTTAAGCCCCGGAGGATTTTCCTGCTAAACGACCAGGGGGTATTTTGCGATTCGGCACTGCGTGACTTTAACAGACAATTGCGTGGTCGTGCGACGCTGTATCTAAACGAATTTGGCGTCTTTTTTTTCCCACAAACAGAGCTTTCTTTTGGTGGTATTTGATCACCCGTGCGATTTTTACTTTTTGCGCTATAAACAAAAAAAGAGCGTACATTTTGCAAAAATAACAATATTTTTCACATTTTTTTATATGAAATTCCCCCCAAAAAAATGTAAAAATCAAAATTTTTTAACATTTTTTACAATTTTTTTAACAATTTGTTTTATGCTACCTATGTTTGGTAAAAAAAATCGCAAAAAGCGTATTTTGATTGGTTTGCGCAAAAGTTATCGCGTTTACTAACAAAGGGAAAGATTTCTGTCATTTTTGGTGTTTTTTTTTTTTTAACGTGTAATGGCGGCGATCTGCGATTTTTTTGCGGTACTGCGACATTGGGGCGGACAGATCGGACCCTTGACTGACATTTTTGACACTTTTGGGGTTACCAGTGACATTTCTACAGTAATCAGTGCTATATATATGCACTGTTACTGTAAAAATACACTGGTAGTGAAGGGGTTAACTTTATTTGGGAGGGAGGGGCTGTGTGTGTCCCTAGGGGCGTGCTTTCTACTGTGATTGGCTGTGGCTTGAGCTGTAAGGACACTGATCAACGGATCTACATAGTAGATCCATGTGATCAGTGTTTTTACAGCGATGAGAATGACAGGTGGCTTGTTTACACAAGCTGCCTGACATTCTCCCTCTCCCCCGCCGATCGCCGAGTGACCGGCGGACATCGGGTCCGCTGGTCACATGCGCGGGGGGGGGGGGTCCGTGACCGCGCGGGAGCGCGCCTCCGCGGGCGCGCGCTCGCTCCCCAGAGCCTCACAGGCGAGCGACGTAGACCTACGTCACTCTGCCTGTGAGGGGCTGACTGCCGCAGTAAATATACTGTGAGCAGTCGGCAAGCGGTTAACTTGCTGCACATTTTCACTGGCAAGTTGTAGACTTGCAGAGCACTAGAAGCACAAGTTCCAGTTGGCACTTTTCCAATTTGTAGAAAATTTGCATGGCAAGTCTCTAGCAAGAGCAAAGTTGTAGTTGTGAGTCTACCGCAAGAGCTCTGCAAGTCTACAGTATGAAAATTCAGCCACAGTGACCCCTGTGGTGGGATGACGATTGAAAAACATAACTGAACTTGCAGCAGACTTGCAGAATGTTTTCAAAGAAGTTGATCTAAAGTCATGCAAATGCGGATTTGCTACAATTGTGCAACAAACTTGTGAAGCCTGGTAAGTCTAGCAATTACTTAGCAAGTCAATTCCAAACTTGCAGCACAATTGCTTGCTATCTGGGTAGTGGTAAATTAACTTTTTAGGTTAGAATAATGGCAGGATTGAGCATAAATGAAAATACAGAAGGTAGGTTCAGACATAAACATTGCATATAAGCATTCATTGGCAAGCACCTGGCTGCACACAGTTACAGGTTTGCACTGTGTCCCTATTTCCTTAGAATGGGTCACATTTGGTCTTGCAAACACAACCTATGGTATAATTTTTGCTGTGCCACGTCACAACCTCGGCAGTGTGTACTAACATGGATATGGTAGTCACGTTAACTTGCAGCTGAGTGGTTGGGGGTGGTAAAAACATGTCTCCAATGATTATTTCTTTCTCCTCCCTCCCAACTGCCCATGTAAATGAGGCCTAAACCTGACCAGAAATAAATACAAGAGCTTATCACAAAATCTAGCCTGCATTAAAATGATAATTGCATTTTTTCAGCTTACAATATCAAGTAGTTATTTCCACACTAAACACCTGGAACGTGTTTTTCTCTAGGTTTTTCGCTGGCAAGCCTCATATTGCAGGAAGCCACCAAGAAGAAGAAGTTCTTGTCGACTATATGTACAAGACATGGCAGTCAAATCTACATGGAGTAAAAATATACAACTATACAGTTCTCCTCTCTTACCCTAATGCAAGTGATCCCAACTACATCGCCATTGTGTCTGCTGATGGTGTGGAAAGTGACATATCACAAAAAGTCGAGAAAATACTTAGCCCTGATCAGAATGATTCCACTGTGGTTAACCCTTTCAATGCCTATTCACCATCCGGTGTTATTGTGGTGAGCTATTCAGAAAAACATGTTATCTTTAATGATAAATATATGATAAAAAAAAATAATAATAATGAATTTCTAAATATAATCTATTTAGATCTCAAAATTAAGCCTTTTTTTAATAATGCAAATATTGTATTATTCTTAGTTCCATTTTACTACATTCATGTAAATATAAAGAACCAACCTTAATGCAACCGTTTTGTTCTAACAGGGAGATCTAGTATATGTTAATTATGGTACTGTGGAAGATTTTCATTTTCTGACCCGCAATCTGTCAATGAATTTAACTGGTACTGTGGCAATTGCTAGATATGGACAAATATTCAGAGGAGACAAGGTCAGTAGAGTCAAATAAACTACAGCAGCTTTGCAGGGGTATAAAAGAAAATAAATATATTGTCAAATCTCAATCTTTATTAGGTGAGAAATGGAGAGTTATTTGGCTGTGCTGGGATGATAATATACTCCGATCCAGCGGACTATGCATTTGGTGACCAGGAACGAGTATACCCAGATGATTGGTGGTTGCCAGGCACAGGAGCTCAGCGAGGAACAGTTTTAAGAGGAGATGGAGATCCATTAACCCCCTTCTACCCCTCAATTGGTAAGAAGCTTAAAGTCAAAATGCCTATTAACACAAAATATTTTTTAAGTATGGATAAATTGAGAACTACATTTTTTAATTATGGTCAGCGAAGTAGAGATTTCACATTTTTATAGCTATATTTCTGAACAGATTGTACAGAGATTTTTGATCATGTTTGAAGAGGTTTTCATTGTGACATTTAAGGTATTTTTTGTCAAATTGTACACTGCCTAATTATTTTTAGAGATACTCAGATCATGTTTGAATTTGGGTGATTATCGCCAGACAGAAATAAAACAAAAAAAATTGCATCTGAAGGGGTTACTATTAACATGCATGAAAGCACCACTATGTCTAAATCAGTTGATTGTGATTCATCCTCTGGTCCACCATGTGACTGTAAAGGCCCGTACACACGTAGCGATTGTCGGCCGTAAATATTCGGCCAACGTCCGATCGGCCGATTGTCGGCTTGTTAGTATGATGCTTCCGACAACTGACTGCGACTTTTCGGCCGAACAGAATCTGGTGTGCAGGCTTTAAAATTTTTGTTGGCCAACACCAGAACGGCCGATTGTTCCTCAGTCAGTACAGAATTTGGCCGACAAACAGCAGATGAGCAAGACTGGGCATGCTCAGAGAAGAAAAAACACACGGAAAGTTAACCATCACATTACATCACTTCTGCAGTCGGCTGTTGTTGGCCCACAAAATTCGTGTGCTGTCTTTAGCACTTTTCAACCGACAGGACAGCACCGGACAAAAGACGGCCGATCGTTCGGCCGACAATCGCTACGTGTGTACGGGGCTTTAGGGTTCGGCATGTTGCCTCCACAGTTGATAACTCTTCAGTTGTGGCAAAGTATGTACTGTGCTGCTTTCCACTCTGCTTTCAGAGTTTGAGATTGTCCATTTTTTGCCATGGTCATAGTGTAGCAATATTTGAAGTTGGACATGATTTTATGCAGTTCTAAAGTATTTACACAGTCAAGAAACAAACCTAAACTTTGCAAATTGATATTTTAAAAATTTAACCAAACCTGCATTTCCTAGTTTTGGATAGAACGGAGAGGGGTTGGAAAGTTTAACCTTTTTTTTTTTTTTTTTTTTCTGTCTCCATTGTGGAGACCTGACCTTACTCTTTGTCCTGATGACCACTGACACCAGGAAACAGTGATAAGGAATGCAACTTATCACATTTTTAGTGTAGCCTGTGAGCTGCTATAATATGTTAGTGTGTATGCTGCAATCACTTTGTGTTTTCTCTATATACACATACAAACAATATAATATAGTTATAGTGCTGTGCATATACAAATACGACCAATGGGTGAATGAGTTGGTGGTGTTACATTGTAGAATATATTAATAATCCATACAAAAATAATCCCGTGCTTTAAAATCAAAATACATAGAAAGTTACTATTCCAAGTGTTTGCCTTGGTGTGCCAAATAGTAAATATTAAAATACGTAAAACTTTATATCAAAATGATCAATTCGAAAAAATCTACAGTGCAACAGTGAATAATATATATAACAATGTAAAAAAGCAATGTGACAATAATACAGTTCGTGCGATTTTTATAAATTATTTGCTGCTCTGTGCTCTATGGGTGTGACATCAATATTAATAATAAAAATGATGTCACATGCAACACGTGGGATAGTAACTTTCAATGTATTTTGATTTTAAAGCACGGGATTATTTTTGTATGGACTATTAATATAATTTACAATGTAACACCACCGTCATTCCCCCATTGGTCGTATTTGTATATGCGCAGCACTATAACTTTATAAACTTATCACATTTGTTACTGGAACAGAATTTTCCAATGGGTATACCTGTTTCAGTTAGAACTCTCAGAGGTGAGATTTATTCTAATTTTTGAGGAATTTCCAACAGATTTCTGCCCCTGTCGAGTATATCTAAAAGTAAATGTTTAGGTTTACAAACCAAGTTTTCAAAATGTAATTATTATTATTATTATTATTTTTTTTTTGTAATGATCAACACTAATTATGTTGTTTTTTGAGTATTTAAAAGGAAAATATTGGCACTTTACGCATCTGCACCAAGATAGAAAAGAGATATGCTAAAATGTGCACTGTTTGTATAAACAGAGTAAAGTTTTTACCCACTAAAGATTTTTTTTTTCCATTTGTTAATATATGAAGCATTCAAGCAAAATGATCCTACAATTTTTATCAATGATCACCAGAATAAATGTAATTGTTGCCTATAGTTTTGTATAGAAGTAAATAATTTGCAGAAGTCAACTTCTGGAAAAAAAATCAATGTTTTGCAAGACAACATAAGGAAAATATTTCACCCTGTTCTGTTCTAGTTTCAAATTGTTTCCTCAGCTTGATCAATGACTGAATGATTTTATGAGTAGGTCATTAGTAAAAGCACTATCCAATTTCATTTTTAGGCTCTGCGTTTTACATGGATGAAAAGGATGTACCGTTACCAAAGATCCCGGTGACTCCAATAGGCTACAATGATGCAGTCAAGTATCTCGGGTACTCTTATGTAACAGAGCCATTAAATCCAAATGTTGGGGTATTGTTGGTTATGCCCAGCAGAGTAATGCTGGCCATACACAGTTATATTTTTGTTCAAATGTTTGTAAAGAAATGTAAACAAAAAAAAATCTTCTGTCAGAACATTCTTTCTTGCCATGAGAAAACAAATTTCCTTCGAAAGCCCTTAAAAATTAGTTCAAACCAGCTTTTTTTAAGTAGAATCCCAGATGTATTAAGCAGGTTTCATTACAATATATACAATTTTTCCAGAACAAAAACTTCATTCACAGTTAGAATGTCGTTCATTTGAGAAACTTTTTCCATCCTGCACCTGTGAATTTTTTCATCACTATAGTTGAAAACAAAAATTGGCCCTATTAATCATTAGAAAATCAAATAAACATTCCAAAAATGAAAATTTTCTAACTAAATTCTACTGATGTTTGGCAAGCCTAAAGCAGGCCATAGATTATGCAATTTTCTTTCCTTCCACCATGGGTGGAAGATTTCTGGATTCCCCCATAAACACAGTCAGTGCTATTGTATTCTGCCAGTGGGGAGCCTTCCTTGCTGGCAAACAGTATGATTGATTAGGGTTGCTGGCTATAGCCGTCAGCACTAATCGTTAAGGAAAAATCTGGCATACTGGTTGTACATACATGGATCAAAATCTGTCCGGTCCCTGCTGAATTTCGATCCATGTACTGTATAGCTGGCTGAAGCAAATTAATAATAACAGTGGTCTCTTTGCTACATACAATTTGCAGTTTATATTCATATATAGACTGACAAATAGACTAATAAACAATGATATTTTGAAAATGACAGTAACCCATAGTAGCAAGATTTCTATTTATTCTTGTTGCGAAAGGAGAGATTAATTGTGATTGGTTGCTCTGGGTAAAGGTACACTTCTCACTTCACTCTAATGTATTAGGTAGATGATCAATAAAAAAGATAAGCAATTTATATTTGTCTGATAATAAAATACAAACACAAGGTTAAAAAGTAGAACCAAGCTTAGGACTTAGTCAAACACACAGCTCATCACCTCTTTTCTTCACACATTTCTCTATGGTAGATAGAGCTGCCCTTCACATAGAGTACTGAGTAGTACTGTATTAGGTATCAGCATGATATTTTATGGATAGTTCCACTAAATTTGGTTCAATGTATAGGGAAAGGTGTAAGCCCCCATTCACACTTGAGTTTGTTAGTTTTAAGGTGATTTTGGAGCACTTTTTTTTTCTTGCATTATAGTATGTGTGTTTTAGGTTTGAGTACGTCTTGTTTTAGCCAGAAACTAGGCGAGGGAGAGGCAAGGAATTACATGAAAACAATGTATTATGCATGTTCCTGAGTGGTTTTTAGGCACTCCTATTGAAGCCTCTAGGAGCCAAAAATGTGTGAATTTGCCCCAAAGAAGCTCCTTTACTTTTTCCAGAAAATGAAAAGTTTTAAGTGACGTGACATTCAGGCGGGAACAGGGCCGGATTAAGAGCATCATGGGCTTGGTGCTGAGGATTTTGAAGGGCCTTAAGGGCTGTGCCTTGGCATGCACCCAGAGGAGGAAGGGTGCAGCCATGCATGCCTAATTCAACATGGGATGCTGTCTCTGAAGCCCATAAACACATCCATGCATCGGCAACTGTCCCTCCTTGTCCGGCCTTCGTGCTGTGTGGGGAGGTTCTGAGGGAGCTGCCTGGGGAAGCGAGCATAGAAGCCAGACTTCTGTGTTTACAAGTGACAGAAGAGCGGTAACAGTGAATATGGCCAACCCGGGGCCTATATTAAGGTAGGGGCCTGGAGCTGCAGCTCCAATAGCCCCTATGTTAATCTGGCCCTGGGCGGGAACATGCAATTGAATGTATTACATTGAATGTATTGAAAATCTTGATGTTGAGCGTTGAAGGTCTTCGGGAAACATACCTAAAAATCACTCAAGTTAGAATGGGGTCTAAAGGTCTTTTAACCACTTGCCGACTGCCTAACGCCGATCTACGTCGACAGTCAGCCCCTCACAGGCAAAGTGACGTAGGGCTACGTCACTAGCTTGTGAGGGTCTAGGGAGCGAGCGCGCGCCCCCGGAGGCGCGCTCCCGCTCCCGCGTGGTCACGGACCCCCCCGCGCGTGTGACCGGCGGACCCGATGTCCGTCGGTCACTCGGCGATCGGCGGGGGAGAGGGAGAATGTCAGGCAGCTTGTGTAAACAAGCCACCTGTCATTCTCCTTGCTGTTAGGATACTGATCACTCGGATCTAGTATGTAGATCCGTTGATCAGTGTCCATACAGCTCAAGCCCCAGCCAATCACAGTAGAAAGCACGCCCCTAGGGATACACACAGCCCCTCCCTCCCAAATAAAGTTAACCCCTTCACTACCAGTGTATTTTTACAGTAACAGTGCATATATATAGCACTGATTACTGTAGAAATGTCACTGGTAACCCCAAAAGTGTCAAAAATGTCAGTCAAGGGTCCGATCTGTCCGCCCCAATGTCGCAGTACCGCAAAAAAAATCGCAGATCGCCGCCATTACACGTTAAAAAAAAAAACAACAAAAATGACAGAAATCTTTCCCTTTGTTAGTAAACGCGATAACTTTTGCGCAAACCAATCAAAATACGCTTTTTGCGATTTTTTTTACCAAACATAGGTAGCATAAAACAAATTGGCCGAAAAAGTAAAAAAATTTTGATTTTTAAATTTTTTTTTGGGGAATTTCATATAAAAAAATGTGAAAAATATTGCTATTTTTGCAAAATTGACGCTCTTTTTTTGTTTATAGCGCGTGATCAAAAAATCGCACAGGTGATCAAATACCACCAAAAGAAAGCTCTGTTTGTGGGAAAAAAAGGACGCCAAATTCGTTTAGGTACAGCGTCGCACGACCGCGCAATTGTCCGTTAAAGTCACGCAGTGCCGAATCGCAAAATACCCCCTGGTCGGAATGGGGGTAAAATCTTCCGGGGCTTAAGTGGTTAATTATACAGATCCCCTCATTTTAAAACCATTTTGAATTCCAGCATCCTCTTGACTTTCTACTTTGCTCAGTTTGAGACCCATATAATAGTTACATTGATGCAGGTTTAAAATAGATTGGGGATGATTGTGGCAGATTTGGTCTTCATTCAAGGCTACTTAAAAGGAGGGTAGACCTCTCTGATGGAGGTCCTTTGTATCTCTAAATATTTCAAAGTGTAAGAAAGCCAACTACAAATGGTCTGTAACCAGGATTTTAAGCAGGGCCCTGATTTGCTGCCAATAACAGCCATGCTGGCTAACAGCACCTCCTGCCACCCTCCTTCAACATGAACAAGATAGGGTACACACACCTGTAACATGGTGAAATGCCCCCGTCTTTGGTCGCTGAAATTCTCCATGCCTTAGGCCCACCTCTGGAAATAAGAAATACGGTATCTACACGTCTAGCCTTTCAACAATTTTACTATAGTAGAAGTATAATGAACAGTTCTTTGCAATACAACTTTTATCTCCGCTCTCCCCCAGACCCTGATATATGTATTCCACACATATCCAACATTAACACAGAGGATGACTGCCCAGCTCTTCCACTGTTCTCACTGCAGGTCCCCTATAAGTGTCTTCTCCAACTGGGACTGTCACAACCCTACCTCGAAGAGTTCACTTACTAAGGCTACAGGCTTACATATCAGTATACCAGGAGTAACTTCTTCCCATCACTCTCTGCTCCCAGGTTCTTCTGGTTCTGTAATATGAAAGGCCATACTAATCCCACCCTCCATACCCACCCAGAGGAGGGATCTGACCAAAAGGGCACCAACCCCTACTTACAGGGTGATTACAATTTTAATACTTTTATTTGCTCAGATCTTCATGTAACTTGCCAAACACAGGTTTGCTCCGCTAATTATCCTGTTTTTTTTAGACCTTTGTTTTTGGGGCTCCTGCACTTAGATATACCTAAATTTGAGAGACAGATAAGTTTCTAGGAAGTCTCTGGAAGCCAGACTGGTTGTTATAATATGATAAATATAGCATAATAATATGATTTTTATAGCATACTTTACAATGTCTTATTACTTAAAAGGGCAGTTCACATAATTTAGGCTAAACGCATAAAACTCCTTGAAAGTGAAAGCTTATAATGCTTTTGTATGTTTTTCTAGAAAAATGTCTGGAATAGAGGCACCAAACTCATGGAAAGGAAAGCTAAATGTCATATACAAATTAGGACCAGGCTTTGCACCTCCTTTGGAGAACAGGTAACTTATTCAAAAAAGTGTATTAGTTGTATAAACAAACCTAGTATGTAGGCCTTATGTTAAGTAAATATAAAATCTAAGAGAATGATTTGCAAAGTGTTCTTACTGTGCATCTGTAATCTCTATAAATCAAAATGTATCTGTATGCCGATTTGTAACACTGAGTAATGTAAGTTACTGATTTACAGATCTCAGAAATTCTGAGATCTGTAAAACCTCTACAGTGTGGACAATTTTAAGGTTTTATAATATATTTGTTCAACTAGACATCTGCACAGTAGTCGCTAATGGACTATCTTACAATCAGAGCCCATCTACTAGATTTTATTGTCTATTATACTATAAGTACCGGGCAGACTATTGCTTACAAAAGGCATGGGCTGGCAACATGGCATCAAAAATTCTGTTGAAAATAGTAAGTAGGAGTATTCCCTACTTAAAAGATAAATTCACCTTTCGTAACATGCTACACCCAAATTCAGAGCAGAGTGTAACATTTATCATGTTACAGATGCAGCAGCCCCCCCCCCCCCATTATTAATCCCACCACTCAGCCCAGGTGGTGCATGCGTAATGCAGGACCGGTCAGGCCAAGGGAGATCTCTCCCTGTCAGCCCTTGCTTTCCATGCATGGCCTGTTCTTTTTGGATGGCTTGGCCTAGGACCACAATATAGGGTGGGCGTGGCCAAATTGTACAGCGGGAATGTCCTAAAAAAACATTGTTTAATAAAACCATTAATGCATAACAGACAAGCACAGGGTTCAGGAGAGCGTAATACACAGAGTGATAGGTTCAGGACAGCAAAATACACAGAGCGCTGGGCTCAGGACAGCAAAATACACAGAGCGCTGGGCTCAGGACAGTGTAATACACAGAGCGCTGGGTTCAGGACATCGTAATACACAAAGCGATATGTTCAGGACAGCGTAATACACAGAGCTCTGTGTTCAGGACAGCATAATACACAGAGTGCTGGGTTCAGAACAGTGTAACACACAGAGTGCTGGGTTCAGGATTGCGTAATACACAGAGCGCTGGGTTAGGAGAGCATAATACACAGAGCGCTGGATTCAGGACTGCATAATACACAGAGCGCTGGCTTAGGACAGCACTATACACAGAACTCTGGGTTAGGACAGCGTAATACGCAGAGTGCTGGGTTTAGGACAGCATAATACACAGCGCTGGATAAGGAGAGCATAATACACAGAGCGCTGGGTTAGGACAGTGTAATACAGAGTGCTGGGCTAGGACAGCATAATACACAGAGCGCTGGCTTAGGACAGCATTATACACAGAGCTCTGGGTTAGGACAGCGTAATACGCAGAGTGCTGGGTTCAGGACAGCATAATACACAGAACGCTGGGTTCAGGACAGCATAATACACAGTGCTGGGTTAGGACAGTGTAATACACAGAACGCTGGGCTAGGACAGCATAATACACAGAGTGCTGGGTTAGGAGAGCATAATACACAGAGTGCTGGGTTAGGAGAGCATAATACACAGGAGAGTGTCAGGCACAGAGTGCAGGATTCAGAGGTTTGCTATGCAGAGAGAGCACTTCTGCCCCCACATCCAAAGCTTACTCTGCACCCTACTCTCACACATCTCTGCAGTCTGCAGCTACTTCCTAACCCTCCCTCAACACCTATGTGCTGCTTTCTGCTGCTTCAGCTTTCAGCCCTGCTTTCCCACTGCCCTCATCTTTGCACAAAGAGACCCCCCCCCTTCCTCACCTTACCTTACCTTGGAAGCAGCCAGTCTAAGACTCCCACACAGCCCATTTGTGTCTCTGCCTCTCCTTCTCTGGGCAGTGGCAGTGGGATCATGCAGCAGAGGGCATCGTCATTCGAGCACCAGGCTGTTTCTCAGCAAGATAGCCCTCTCTGATGCCCATAACACATCAGTGCCCTGGCAGCTGTTTCTCTTTGTCCGTCCTGAGTGCTGTGCTGGGAGCTTCTGAGTGAGTCGGGCTTCTGTGTTTACAAGTGACAGAGAATCTGGCTAACCAGGGCCTATATTATGGTAGGGGCCTGGGGCTGCAGCTCCAATAGCCCCTACGTTAATCCGGCCCTGCAAGCACCGTCAGCCTTAGCAACTTGTAGTTCTCAATGAACTACCTGAGAGCTGTTGAGCACTCTAGGTAGTTCATTGAGTTTTCCTGTCAGCGTGTAACTGCCTGCTCCTACAAAGTATGAGCAGACAGCTTACACAGACTATCTGCAAGAGCCCTGCATTGCACCCACAATCTGCTGATTGCGGGTGAAATGCTTTGCAGGCTCAGAGAAAAAAATAATAAATGCACTTTTTTTTATCTGTAAAAATATGTGCATTTATTTTTTACAAGGGTGAACGTAGCCTTTATTTCCCAGCTCAGCTAGTTTGTCTTATAAAAGTAGTAGAGGATATTCATTTTTCAGAGTAATTGTTTAATTAGCTTAGTAAATAAGGAGAACATGTTTTTACTTTGAATGCCAGATTTTGTACAAATTAAATTAGACGAAAAAAAGTTTTGCTTGCACATGATTGGATGAATGAAGTGAACACCACTTTACTGTATTCACTAAGATAAGCAAAGATTCACCTTGTAAAATGTACAGTCTCTAGTCTATTCCTTTATTCAACTTTAGTCACAATATGTAACATTTTTCAAACCTGTAATTGGTTAACATGTACATCTACACTCAAAACCAAAATGTAATACATTGCAGCTTACTAGTTGTTGGTGTGGTGGGTGCATTCGTTTTTTTCAAGCTACTTTTGCTTTTTTTCTCCTTTGAATTGTAGAAATAACACACTTCCTGTCCTGAGTGGCTACATCACTCCTCTAGTGCATCTAAGGAGGATACCATGATTGCCACCTTATGCTGCTCTGCTGATATGGACTATAAACATGTCCATGTCTCTTCAGTTCTATTACATGGGTTGCAGGGAAATTGGTGGCTTACAGAAGATAGGTAGGAAGAAATATATTCTTCGGTACAGCTCACAGGAAGTGAAAAGTACACTGCATTTCTTGCAGGATCAACAAGTATTTTCTGTAGATGCTAAAAATGTTCTTAGGTTGAAAAAAAATGAATAAAACTAATACAGCTACTACTTCTAAGGACTGTGGGTGGCCATATGTTACAATTTTGTTCTTGGTTTTAGTTATGCTTGACTACATACAAAATTGTGATCTGGGGCCTCTCACGGGCCAAATATCGGATGGCATCAGCTGGCTTAATAGAAACCGCCCAACATTTGGCCTGTGTGTACAACACTGATGAAGTGCCATGATCGAAAAAAAAAGGTCTGCCTATCGATATCTAATGGCTGAGAGCGTTGAGTGGTGTGTTCTGCACAATAGCTCAGTGGGGGAGATCGCTGTACTAACATCCCTCCCCTAGTACAGTGACTCCTCCCAAGCTCTTGTCTTTTTTTTTTTTTTGGTTCAGCCTGCTTGGTTCAATAAGAAACAAAAATAATAGTGTGTACTAGGCTGAACCACTACCTGATCGGGCCATAGCCTACAGTGTGTTCAGGACTTCCTCCCAAACTCGTGCTTCCCACGCGCCCTGGTGCATGTACCTGGAAGCGTCCATGATCAACTGGTTCTCCAGATATGGCGCATCATGGATCGGGGTAAAGGTCCAATGACAGCGTCCCTTTACCATGTGATCGCTCCGTCCAATGATTGAGTGATCACTTGTCAACAAACCGGCGCATGTTCGGTTCAGCTCTCTCTTCTCCTCACTCGCGATCGTACAGTGTGTGAGAAGAGAGAAGAGGGGGGAGCTGATGAAGCAGCACTGTGAGCTAAATGTGAAGTGCCCACAGCGCTGATCTGTGCCCATCTGCGCCTGATCCATGCCCATCAGTGCCTCATACGTGCCCATCCATGTCTCATACATGCCCATACATGCCCATACGTGCTTCATACATTCCCATCTGTGCCTCATCTATGCCCATCCATGCCTCATATGTGCCTCATACATGCACAGCCATCCATGCCTCACCCATGCCTCATATATGCACAGCCATGCCTCATCCGTGCCCATCCATGCCCATCTGTGTTTCATGTGTTTCTGGGGCATGTACCTGAAAGCGTCCATGATCACCGGGTTCTCCGGATATGATGCATCACGGATCGGGGTAAAGGGCCAATGACAGCGGCCCTTTACCATGTGATCCCTCTGTCCAATGATTGAGTGATCACTTGTCAACAAACCGGCGCATGTTCGGTTCAGCTCTCTCTTCTCCTCACTCGCAATTGTACAGTGTGTGGGAAGAGGGGGGAGCTGGTGCAGCAGCGCTGTGAGCTGGATGTGAAGTGCCCACAGCGC
Organism: Pelophylax lessonae; assembly: GCF_965119305.1. Lineage (NCBI taxonomy): Eukaryota > Metazoa > Chordata > Amphibia > Anura > Ranidae > Pelophylax > Pelophylax lessonae. Next base: position 123,156,607 of record NC_138780.1, on the reverse strand, counting down.
TGATCTGTGCCCATCTGCACCTGATCCATGCCCATCAGTGCCTCATACGTGCCCATCCATGTCTCATACATGCCCATCCGTGCTTCATACATTCCCATCTGTGCCTCATCTATGCCCTTCCTGCCTCATATGTGCCTCATACATGCACAACCATCCATGCCTCATCTGTGCCTCATACATGCACAGCCATGCCTCATCCGTGCCCATCCATGCCCCATCCATGCCCATCTGTGTTTCATCCGTGCCTCATACATGCCCACCTGTGCCTCACCCATGCCCATCCATGCCTCATTAGTACGTCATCTGTGCCCACCCATACCTCATCTGGGCTCATCCATACCTCATCTGTACTCCATCAATGCCACATCGGTGCTCATCCGTGCCTCATCCATGCCTCAATCGGGACCATCCATACTTTATCCGTGCCTCATCCATGCCACATCTGTGCTCATTCTTGCCCCATCCATGTCACATCAGTGCTCATCCTGACAGTGCTCCCTGAATGTTGGGCCTCTGTATGTGACCACGCTGTGTAAAAGTCTCACACATGTCAAATCGCCAAACTCAGGATTCAGGAGGAATAGCAGAATGTATTTTGGGGTGTCATTTTTGCTATGTACATGCTATGTGATATAAATATCTTATAAATAGACAACTTTGTTAAAAAAAAAAAATGCATTTTCTTTCCACGTTTTCCAAAAACTTGTGGAAAAAATTACATGTTCAAAAGACTCATCATTATGCCTCATAGAATATACATTGGGGTGTTTGCCTTCCAAAATGGGGTCATTTTGTGGGTATTTCCATTGTCCTGGTGCTCCAGGGCCTTCAAAATGTAAGGGTCCTTTCACACCAACGATCCGATCAGATCCACCCGTCAGTTTTTTAGGTGGACCTGATCGGATCCTCCATGCATCCCTATAGGGCAGCGGATGTCAGTGGAGACATCTCCGCTGACACCCACTGACACCCGCTGCTATCCGCTTCCAATCCTATCCGTGAAATGTGGACGGATGGAAACCCTATTTTCCATCCATCCAGCGGATCGGATCAGATGAGAATGGACAGGCGGTCCGTTCTCATCCGATTCCCTCATAGAGGACAGCGGGAATCTGACAGCTCCATCCCCGCACACAGGGCGTAGACAGAGCTGTCATCCGCCTGCTCAGCGGGGATCGGCGAGGCATGGGCTGCAGATAGGTACTCAGGTACATTGATCGGCTTCAGAAAGGTACTCGGGTACTCTGATGAACTTCACAAAGGTACTCGGGTACTCTGATGAGCTTCAGAGAGGTACTCGGGTAATATGATGGGGTGCAGATAGGTACTCTGGCACTCTGGGCTGGAGACAGATACTCGGGTACTCTGATGACAGGTACTCGGGTACTTCGATGACAGGTACTCGGGTACTCCGATGTCAGGTACTCAAAGTACCTGAATACCTGTCATCAGAGTATCCGAGTACCTGTCATCAGAGTCACCGAGTACCTGTCACCAGCCCATTAGAGTACCCGAGTACCTGTCATCAGAGTACTCGAGTACCTGTCATCAGAGTACCCGAGTACCTGTCACCAGCCCATCAGAGTACCCGAGTACCTGTCATCAGAGTACCTAATAGGCTAGTGACAGGTACTCGGGTACTCTGATGGGCTGGTGACAGGTACTCGGGTACTCTAATGGGCTGGTGATGGCTGTTTACCTTGATCGGGGATGGGCTCAGTCCAATGGACAAGCCTCATCTCTGATGGACCCCGGGGGCACGCGGTAGCGGCGAGAGCGGGCCACCATCATATGACGTCGGCCCGGATCGGATTTTCAATGACGCAGTATGGAAGTGGTTAAAATGACCAGGCCATATTTTGCGATTCGGCACTGCGTTATTTTAACAGACAATTTTGCGGTTGTGAAACACTGTACCTAAATAAAATTGATGTCCTTTTTTTCCCCACAAATAGAGCTTTCTTTTGGTGGTATTTAATCACCTGTGCGATTTTTATTTTTTGCGCTAGAAACAAAAAAAGAACGAAAATTTTGGAAAAAAAAAATATTTTTCACATTCTGCTATATAATATTCTCAAAATAAAAAATGTTAAAATCACATTTTTTTAACATTTTAGGCCAATTTGTTTTCTGCTACATATCTTTTTTATTTTTTACTAGTAATGGCGGCGATCTGCGATTTTTATCAGGACTGCGACATTGCGGCGGACAGATCGTACCCCTAACTGACATTTTTGACACTTTTCGGTCGGCCGATTGTCGGCTTGTTAGTATGATGCTTCCGACAACCGACTGCGACTTTTCGGCCGAACAGAATCTGTCGTGCAAGCTTTAAAATTTTTGTTGGCCAACACCAGAACGGCTGATTGTTCCTCAGTCAGTACAGAATTCGGCCGACAAACAGCAGATGAGCAAGACTGGGCATGCTCAGAGAAGAAAAAACACACGGAAAGTTAACCATCACATGACATCACTTATGCAGTTGGCTGTTGTTGGCCGACAAAATTAGTGTGCAGTCTTTAGCACTTTTCAACCGACAGGACAGCACCGGACAAAAGACAGCCGATCGTTCGGCCAACATTCGGTACGTGTGTACGGGGCTTTACTTTCAGCCCACGTTCACATTGGTCTGATTTGCCATGCGATTTGACATGCAATTGCACTGTCCGAACCGGTGCGCTGCCTACTTTGCGGTGCCGCACCGATTCCCAAAAGTAACTTGTGTACTACCTTTGGCGACTTCGGGGGACAATTTCAATAGACATCTGTGCAGGAACCCGCACAGATGTCTGTGAAATCACCCCCGAAGTAGAACTGAAATGCCGGCTTGAAATTGAGCTAGTTCAGCTGAACTCCAAAGATTTCAAAATGGCCTCCGTGTGATCCTAGGCTCACAAAGACCAAAAAATATATACTGATTATGGTTATTTTTTACCAAAGATATGTAGCAGTATACATTTTGCCAAAATTTGTGAAGAAAAATTACTAATTCGCAAAATTATATAACAGAAACAAAGAAAAATGCATTTTTTTTAACAAAATTTTCAGTCTTTTTTTTAATTTTAGCGCAAAAAAATAAAGAACCTAGTGGAGATTAAATACCACCAAAAGAAAGCTCTATTTTTATGGAAAAACAAAAGACAAAAAATTTCATATGGGTTCAGTGTTGCATGACTGAGTAATTGTCATTCAAAAGGTGAGAGCGCTAAAAGCTGAAAATTGGCCTGGTTAGGAAGGGAGGAATTGCCCAGTGGGTAAAATGGTTAACCTGCAAGAGTTTCAACTTACCACTAATAAGGCATTGTTTCTATTTTTCTGTAGTTGATAAATGCTGATATCTAGTGGATTGTTGTGAGATATACTGTGGGGTCACATCCAGTAGCTGTAGACGCTAATTTACAACTATTTGTTATTTTATCTCATATATATTATTTTTCTCATATAAAAATGTATTCACACAATAAAAAATAACATAGATGTGCAATCATCCTTGCACTTAAAAGATAAATATTAAAAGCCTCTATTCATCTTGAATTGATATTTTATCTCATGGAACTTTTCTTTTTTTTTTTCAGTTAGCTGCAGGAAAAATGTAATTCTTTGTAAATGTGACCATTTTGCCACTAGAGGGCAATGGATAAAGATGTTCAATGCAAGTAACGTTGCTATTCGGATGATATACTTATCTACTGAACAAACAGTGTTATTGTTCTTATAGCACACCTAAAGTAATAGAAGATTCTTCTTTGCCCTCTTGCTCACCTTAGTTGTAATTAAAATAATTTTACTGAACTCTTGAAATACTTAACTGTTACAATGAAAAGATCAATCTTTCACACTTCTTATGTTTTAGATTCATAGGCATTTGGTCAAATCATCTTTGTTTGGAAAATGTGGCATTGTAAACTAGGTATTGGCGCCTTGGGTGGAATGCCAGAATACCCCTGTATTTTGAGTTGTTATTTTTGTTTTTACGACTAATATATTTTTTTGGTTTGATTCATGTGAACAATGTGGCTGTACAACATAATTGAGCCATCTGGAGCTGTAGTACAGCTTCTTTGACTGGTAGGGTTGCCACCTTTTCTTCAAGCCAAACCCAAACACTTTAGCGGCACACAGCAACTTTTTTTCAGTAGTATACACTAAAGGATTTTAACCACTTTAGGATCGCTCACTGTGCTGCTACTGTGGCACAGCGGCTCCCCTGGGATCAGCGACGTAGACCTACGTCGCTGGACTCCTAGTGGTCTTGGACTCCTAGAGGCTTGCTCCTGCTGTGTTTAGACACATCGGGAGTCGGGCCGGAGGAGGAGAGGCGGCGATTGCCGCCTCTCTTCCCCGATTGTCAGGGAAAGTGTGAGAAGATCCGCCCGCTTGTGTAAACAAAGCAGGCGGATCTTCTCTGTGACAGACAGGGACAGATCACAGGATTCAGCATAGCTGAATCTGCGATCTCTGTCTGTGTCAGAGAACCCCCTCCCCCCACACATGTCAGTAAGCATGAGGCATACATTTAACCCCTTGATAACAACAGTGTTAACCCCTTCCCTGCCAGTGTCATTATTACAGTAACAGTGCATATTTATAGCACTGGTTACTGTAATAATGTCACTGGTCCCCCCAAAAGTGTAAAAAATGTCAGTTAGGGGTTCGATCTGTCCGCCGCATTGTCCCAGTCCCGCAAAAAATCGCAGATCGCCGCCATTACTAGTAAAAAAAAACCCAATAAAAATAACATAAATATTTCCGTAGTTAGTAAGCGCAATAACTTTTGCGCAAACCAATCAAAATATGCTTATTGCGATTTTTTTTTAACAAAAATATGTAGCAGAAAACAAAATTGGCCTAAAGTGTTAAAAAATGTTGATTTTTAAATTTTTTTTTTGGGAATGTTATATATCAGAATGTGAAAAATATTGTTTTTTTTTTTCAAAATGGTCGCTCTTTTTTTCAAAAATTAAAAATTGCACAGGTGATCAAATACCACCAAAAGAAATTTCTATTTGTCGGGAAAAAACGTTTTAAATTTCATTTGGGTACAGCATCACACGACCGCGCAACTGTCCTTTAAAGTAACGCAGTGCCGAATCGCAAAATATGGCCTGGTCAGGAAGGGGGTAAAATCTTCCAGTCTTAAAGTGGACAAAAATATGCTCATTGGGAATTTTTTTGTAGTCATGTAGCTAAATACATTTTGGCCTAAATATATGACAGAATATATTGGATACTTTTTAATAGTCAAATTAGAAAATGTAAATTTTTCGCTAAATTTTCTCACATTTTTATTAATATCGCAAAAAATAAAAAGCGCAGAGGTGATCAAATACCACCAAAAGAAAGCTCTGTTTGTGGGAAAAAAAAGGTTGTAAGTTTCGTTTGGGTACAACATTGCATGACTGTGCAATTGTCAGTTAAATTCGCACAGTGTCAAGTTGAAAAAAGTGGCCTGGTCATTGAGCAGCAAAAAGTGGCTAAAGTGGTTAAAAAAACCTGGGACACCTTTGGGTGTCTCAATGAGAGTAGTAATGCAGCATTCGTAATGCGCCACAGTGAACAGTGGGTGTTGCCACCAGCTCCGTGCCCCCCTCTCCCTAAAAAAGGTACATACCCAACTCTGTGCCCCCCCTCCCCGAGAATTTGCATACTAAGCTCTGCCTTCCTCCACCTCCAGAATGGTACATAACCAGTTCTGTGTCCCTTTCCTCCCTCAAAATGGTACAGCTCTATGTTCCCCCTTTCCCCAGAATTATACATTCCAAATCTGTGCCCCCCTCCTTCAAATGGTACATGGCCAGCTCTGTGTCCCTGCAATAGTGGTTTATACATAGCTCTCTGCCCTCCTTCCCTTCTCCCCCAGAATGGTACATACCTGTAACGCTCCTGCGTTTTTGTAGTAGGCTGGATTTGCAGCTGCAGAATCTCCACTCAGTAGTCATGTAGAGATGTGTTGAATAACCAGATCCAACTCTCCAGACTCATCACTGTGGGCCTGTCAGCTTCAGCATACAGATATACACACTCAATAAGATGTTCCTGGAGTGATAGGATGTATATGATAGTATGAAGATGATGTGCTGAAGGGACAGGTGTGAACAGTGACAGAGATGGTAAGCACTTGATAGAAATGTTCAGGAGAGTATTAGATGGTATTAGGTAGAATGCAGATAGGTTAGTAATCGAGTATGGTAACAGGTGGTAAGGACAGCAGATGACAAATTCAGGATAGACTAACCCAGTGCAAGGATAGATGGTAGTAGACTCAAGAGCTAGCAATCTATGTAACAGTGCAGATGATAGAATTAGTATGCATAGATAGTAACAGTCCTTAATGTGCAGAGGTAGATAGTGTAAGTAAGGTTATGGAGGATTCCCCTGTGGGGTACTTATCACTAATAAGGTTAGTAGTAGAAGGGTCCAGTAGTGAGGGAGTGATCCAGTAGCGAGATACAGGGATCAGTAGCGAGGTTCCGGTCTGTTCCAAGTAAAAGAGAATAGCTGGAGGTTCCGGCAGCAAGACAAGCTTGTAAGCATGTGGACACACAGGCAGGCTGAACGAACAACGTGAGAGAGAATGCCGGCGGTTGAAATAGCCGCTCTGCGGCGCTCGGCGATGACGTCATCCGTCTTAAAGGTGTATGCGTACCGCCTAATTAGAAAGGTGGGACGCATATTGAAAGAAAATGGAAAATAAGGGTACCAGAGGTACCAGAATCTTACAATACCCAGCTTTGAGCCCTCTGTCCTTCCCTGTAGTAGTACATACCCAGCTCCTCCTCCCCGAAATGGTACATACACAGCACTGTGCCCCCCCCTTCAGTATTTGTATATTTCATGCTCTGTACCCCATTCTTCCCCAGAATAACACATATTCAATCTGTGCACCCCTCCACCCCTATAGTGGTACACACAAAGCTTTGCCCCCCTCCCCGAGAATGGTACATACCCAGCTCTGCAAACCCTCTATACTCCTCCATAGTGCTACATACCTAGCTCTGTGCCCCTATTTTCTCAAGAATGGTACATACCCAGCTCTGTTCCCCCTTCTCCTCCATAGTATTATATATCTAGCTGTGTGCCCCCTCCTTCTCCCGAATGGTACGTGCACAGCTCTGTGCCCTCTCCTCCATGATGGTATACACCTAGCTCTGTGCCCCTCCTCCTCACCCAGAATGGTACATACCCAACTCTGTAAATGGGCTCCTGCAGGACATGATCTTGATAGAAATAAGCACACAGACAGCCATCCCCTACTCCAGCCAACCAGAGAAGCAAAGGCTTGTGTGACTGACTGCTTCCAATCCACAACCAGCACTGGAGTCGGATTGCCAGAAACTGGGGGTGAGGGGCCCAGGAAAGAAGGGGAAACACAGACTATTCATCCCATCACCACCAGCAATGGGCACCCCAGCACTGCCCATTCCCTAACCATAGTCTGAACCGAAACCTGGACACATGATTCAAAACAAGGATTGTCTATGTGAATTCCATACAGGTGGCAACCCTAATGATTGAGGCAGCAGGACAGAAAAGGATGGGCATAGTCTGGCTCTCTTGAGTAGAGCCTGTGAAAACCCCTTGGTTGTATTAACTCCTAACTTAACACAAAAAAAAAGGCATCAGCACAAAGGATCTATCCTACGGGTTGTACATAATGTCACTTGTGCTGATTTTTCTAGTTCTTATTTTATCTGCACTTAGGCTTTAAGAGAATGCACAACAATGTTTTTGGTGTCATTATAGGGTTAGTGTGAAGAGTGGAAACTGACTTGTCTTACTGACCTCTTGGGGGGATTGTGGATGAGACATCCCCATGTAGATGGTGTTTAGGGTTCCCCACCCCTGGGGAAGTATGGCATAGTTAGTTGTGCTTTTTGGAGTACTTGGAAAGAATAAACATTTGTAATAAAGTTTCATAAGTAAGCACATGGAATGGTAGGAGTACTAAATAGGGACAGCTAGAGCTAATAAACAGCATGTCAAGAGCTGGAGAAGTGATCGTCTGTAACTAGTGATGAGCAAATCTGCCAGGGCTCAGTTCACAGAGGATTCGGCAAAACCTATTTAAAATTTGGCATCGTCCATTGAAATTTATGGGGGCAAATCCTGTAAGTAAATTCTGGCTATTTTTAGAGCTAATAGGCAAATTATTGTCTAAAAAAGGTGTGAAGAGCTGAGTATTGCCATGGGAGAATTGTACCAATGGCAATTTTTTTTTTTTTTTAAACTGAAGAGGGTTTTAATGAGGCTTTCAGGGCAACTTTGAAAATCCACAAATCCTTTAAAATGCAGGCTTGGGGGAAGCCCTAAAACTGTACATGATACTATGGAACAGTATGGTTTTCACAAACAGCCTCAGAGACAGTAATCTGGCAGCACATATTTGGTTGTGAAATTATTTTTCTTTCTTTGCAATTACCTTAGCTTTCATACGGCACCAACACACCATAAGGATACATTTTAGCTTGGAAAAAAAGTGATTTTCTCAGGTTTTCTCTGTTTTAGCAGTAACACATGCTTTTTCAAGTGGCAACAGGCCCGCTTTGGCTGCATGCAAATTGGACAGTAGTATACTGAGACTGTCCATGTTTTCACTGGTGAATAACTGACCTGCTGCTGGCCATTTTCTATAAAGCTATCATTAAGAATAATAAAAGATGACAGATGATATCGTAGTGTGGAATTGACCAGCAACAGGACATTTTAATTAGTAAGAATCAGCTAAATGAGACCCAGGAAGATAGAGCAGTGTAAAGTTGGCAAACAGCAAGACAATTTTAAAGAGCTAGACTAGGCTCAAATGTACTAGGCATTAAAGAATTGTTTCTAGGCATTAGCATGTTATATATTGTTACATTGGTCCAGCTTGGCCGATGTTCTTTGAAGCTGGAAATCACAAATGTTTTAGCTACTCCAGTGATCTCTCCTCTTGCTTCCATGTTCTGCGCTGAGAGGCTGGCCTGATACATTGTAAATTCATGAGGTCAGCTGCCATTAATTAGAGAATGCTTTGCAAAAATTCAGAATGAGCAAAGCATTCTCTCAATGGCACCTGCATTGATTGGCGACCTCCTGTGCTCACAATGCAGAAGAGCAACCGCTCAGCACAGAATCCAGATGCAAGTGGAGCCTACTGAAGTAACAATGTCTACTTGAGTGATTTGCAGCTTCCGGCAACATCGGCCAGGTATATCGTATACATCTCATATGCATAGTTACATTGGTCCAAGCACACAGGCAGAGGCTTTTTTATTACATAGTTACATAGTTACATAGTTACATAGTAGGTGAGGTTGAATAAAGACAATAGTCCATCCAGTTCAATACTGCATAGGATACAAAAGTGTAAAATTAGCAGCAGGACAGGTTTAATTAAGGCCTAACCAGTGCTTGCCTAACTTTTATTTTTACTATAGGAATTGGGGGGGGGGGGGGTGTTAATTGTGAGCAGGGCTGGCGCCAGCAAAAGGTGGCTTAGACAGCTGCCTTAGGGTACCAGGATAGGGAGGGGCAATCAAATTGGAATCCCCAGATTCTGATTTTTATAATAACAGTCTTCAGTTCCCGTTCTGTTCCCCTGAACACTGGAGCCCCAGCCTCAGCAGCAATCAGTCCTTGTCAGAGAACTGGAGAGATTACCATTGAAGAAGGCAAATGTGACAGGAGACTAGCAGTGTGGTTGCTAGGACTGCCAGCTTCCCAGCAACCACTGACATGCTTTTCAGTTGCGCACAGCAGGAGAAAACCTCGTCTGCACAGCTGCTCCAACTCTGGCTCCAGATTCTTGCAACCACATATCTCCTGCCACCAGGTAAGGTAAGAGTAAGGTAAGAGCCCTTTCCTGCAAAGAGTGCGGTAGCCTGCAGACAGACACTGTACATTCTCTGCCACAGCAAATTCCTGGCTCTGGAGGAATACACAGTGCCCAGCACCTGATTGCCTTTAGTGTGTGTCCAAGTGTCCTACTGTCACACTGCCCCCCATCTGTCACAGTGCCTTCCGCACCTGTCACACTGCCCCCCTCCTGTCACATTGCCCCTCACCTGTCAACTGCTCCCCCCCACCTGTCACTGTGCCCTCCTCCTGTCACGCTGCCCCTCACCTGGTACACTGCCCCCCTCCTGTCACTATGCCACCCACCTGTCACTGTGCCCTTCTCCTGTCACACTGCCCCCCACCTGTCACACTGCCCCTCACCTGTTTCACTGCCCCCCTCCTGTCACACTACTCCCCCCATCTGTCACAGTGCCCTCTTCCTGTCACACTGCCGCAGTGCCGCCCACCTGTCACACTGCCCCTCATCTGTCAAACTGCCCCCCACCTGTCTTAGTGCCTTTTTTCCTGTCATACTGCCTCCCACCTGTCAAATTACCCCTCAGCTGTCACACTGTCCCCCACCTGTCACAGCGAGTCACATTCCAGGAGTGCGTTCCAGACACCAGGAAGTGCCGGCAACCACCGGCAATTACTCTGAGGATCGTGACCGCTCGAGCCATCCTGACCATTGCACCGGAATGATGGACCCTTTTTACACATATGGATACCCCCATGCTCATTCACATGGTTTATTGTGAGTACCCATGAATCTGATGTCAATAAATCTATATACTGCACTTAGAGTGGCGCCTGTGTTCTCCCTACAGAAAAGAGGTGCTGAGCAGCCTCCTTTGCCGAGTGGGGGTGGGAGGCCGCCGGCTGGGAGTGTCAGGCAGAACATGAGGGCCCTGTCCTCTCTAAGCCATGCAGGACACAAATATAGCCAGCCAGAGGATGCAGAGACACAGGGGCAGTCGGTAGTGTTGGTTCCAGAGTGATAAAAGGAAGGATGGCGGTGCTAGATGAAGGATTCTGCAGGATTCCCGGTGGAGCTCTCAAAGACACATCTTTGACACAGAAAGATGCATGCCTCGCTTGGCCACAGCCTGACTACTCATATTCTTAATATAACTTGTTATCATACTCCAAGGTTTCGAGTTTCATTTCAGGGGGACCCTGAGGCATTTACCAAACCTTGTCAATTTGTGTTTGTTGACGGGTAGTGTTGACCGGTGTCAGAGATACAGAGGTCTTTGTAGAGGTCAAGGTAAGAACAGAGGACCCAATTCAACCAGCAGCTCCTGTGGGGGTAGCACCACATGTGGGGGCTCATCCAGGGTATCCTCTTTTTTGTCAGTTAGACCCAAAGACAATGAGCCAAAGACGATCGACATGGATGCTGCTGCTGCAGCTCAGTGGTGGGAGGAGGAAAATGGCTGCCTGGAGTTAAGCCTGGTGGCAGAGATTCCCACGACTGCATGGGCGGAGGTGCAAATCCAACAAGCAGTGGGGGCTTTAGCTTCTGGGTGGAAGGTGTTGGTATTGGATCTGAAGATGAGTCAGGACTTTTCCCTCACTCTTGTGTTATTGGAGTGGAGGAGGGGAATCCCTGTCGGCTTTCAAAGGTCAAACATCCAACTAGCTGGCATTGAAGCTCGCTTAATGCAGTTGGGGGGGGGGGGTCAGAAGTAAGTCAGGAAGGCTCAAGTAATGAAGGCTTAAGCCAAGAAGGTTCAAATCACACTATCCCAGTCCATGAAATGCCCACATCTATGACCTGAGGTACTCTGGGCGCAGAGATTTCCACTGCTCTGGGAAACTTCATGACTAAGTGTAATCAGACCACTCTGGGGCTGGATAAAGAAAGCTTAGGCTCTTTTCGGGAGAACAGCCACTGCCAAAAGGGAAGGAAGAGTATGAGACTTGGATGGAGCAGGCTCTGCAGGCCCTCGAGGAATGGGATGGTCCTAAAGAACAGAAGAAACAGCAGATCACGAGAGCGTAAGGGGAGCTGCTGCTGACGTCATTAGAAATCCTAAATTCAGCGAAAAGGCCTGCACAGCCTATGATTATCTTATTATGTTGCAAGAAGAGTTTGGTCGAACAGAAAAAGCTTCTAAACTAATTTATCAATTCAAGCACTCCTTTCAACACCAAGGTGAACCTTTGTCTGAGCACATCAGAAGACAAAACAAGATACTGTATCAAATTGTATTAGCGAAGGGGATGGAATTTATAGCTCTAGACCAAGCCAGAATAAAACAGATCCTGAGAGGCACTCTACACTTCAATCCAATATGGATCCAGTTAAAAACCTCTGAGCAATGCCAATCCTTAACATATCCGGAGCCTATTAAGATTGTGAGGGAAGAGGAAACTCTGTTGTAAAAGAAAGACCTGAGCTCCTGCATCACAACAAAACAAACATCCAGGAAAGAGAAAACTCATACATGCTCTACCCAAGCAGGGGGGGGACCTTCTGGATAATGGAGATGAGACAGATTCTGGGCAGTCCAAGAGAACTACAATCCAAACCTCATCCACTACAGCAATGCCTGATATTCTAGCTCAAGTAATGCAGGCGCAGCTTGAGATGCACAAAACCATTATGCAGGTAGTGGAGACCCAGGCCAACTTGTAGAAGTCTCTCTCAGATGTCCAACAGGAAATGTCAGGGAAGAAGTCTGAGAAGAACTGGCAAATATGGCAATGCCCAATTTTGCCACGCTAATTCATGCATGCACATTAGCAAAAGGCGCACAATGGCGAATCGTCATACGCAATGGGGCATTGGCATACGCAGAACATGCTAATTGCCAGTGTTCACTGGCCTATATAAAGACATCAGTGGCTATCATACATTGCTTGATTATCTTCAGCTTGTATCCTGTGTTCCCGTGCCATGTGCTTTTGTTCGATTACTAGTTACCGATCTGGCTTATCCCTGACCTGCTCTGGCTTCTCTTCTGGCTCTGAACCCAGATTGCTTCACAGATCTGCTCCTGTCTATTCCAGATTTTCTTCCTGTGTTTGACCCTGGCTTGACCTTGACTACTCTACCTGCCTCTGTTCCTGATTTACTTCCAGTGTTTGACCCTTGGTTTGGCTTCTGACCTTGCTCTTGTTTTTCCTACTGTCAAGACCCACCAGCACCTCCAGAGAACCATTGGCTGTGATCACCTTCTCTGCCATGGGTGTCCTCGCATCTGGCTTCATCAGGCAGCTTCACCTGTAGGCAACCCATGCATCTTTGAGCATACCACCCTCTGTCACCACCTTCAGGGGTACTCTGCACTCAGCCGCAAAGTGGAGCCCTCTCGTCAGCCTCCAGTCAGGTACGTGACAGGCAATGGTGGGTTTGAAAGAAAGAAAGTATCTGAAGAAGTCAGGCCTAGTTCCACTTCAACCTCATCTAGTATGAAATGCTATGGATGCAGTGAAGTCGGTCACTTCAAAGCACAATGTTTCAATGTGGAGAATGTGGCCGACCTTACAGCAGAAGTTGTGAAAGCATTAAAGAAGCTGTTCCTCGGGAAACAGGAGGAAAACTTCAGGGGGGGGTCTCATGGAAGAACAAACTGAGGAATAGAGCTGCATTATTCTGGATGAAAGGAAAATCACAATTTTTTTGCTTAGAATAAAGATCATGATTCTCTCACGATTCTCAGCGTAACATTATCTTTTACATTATACAAATAATTTGGGCTAACTTTACTGTTTAGTTTTTTTTAAATCCATTAAGTGTATTTTTTCCCAAAAACTGCGCTTGAAAGACTTCTGCGCAAATACAGTATGACATACAAGAGTGCAATGATCGCCATTTTATTCTCTAGGGTCTCTGCTAAAAAATATATAATGTATGTATGTATGTATATATGTATATAATGTTTGGGGGTTCTAAGTAATTTTTTAGCAAAAAATACTGATTTTAACTTGTAAGCAACAAGTGTCAGAAAAAGGCTTAGCCTTTAAGAGGTTAAACTGCCCTCACTTACAGACAGAAGTTCAATCCTTTGTTCTAAAAGAACGAAATGATACATTGTAAAGCATTGTGTTTATAGTTATCTAGCAGCCTTAACAATGTTGATAAACATTTGTGGAGGCTCTTTTTTTTGACAGCTGTGAGTGAGCAGAGAACAGCTCTGTAAGAATCAAGAACATGCTGTTTTAAGATCATGGGGGGGGGGGGGGGGGGATGAATCAAGATTGCGATTTTTTAGCAATTAATTGTACAGCTCTACTGAGGACCCACAGTCTGAAAGCTCCCTGACTAGAGAAACTCAGACAGAGATGGAGATTGAGAAGCCGGTCCCAGAATGCCCACCAGGATGCAGCCAATTTCTTGCAAAATGCCCTTAGGTGAACAGACATGGGTACTCGATGCCTACCATTTTGCCAGGCTCAAGGAAAGGCATCAGCAGAGACAAATAGGAGGCAAGAATAATGTGCGGGTGCAGAATACAGAGCCCATTTCCAACAAACTGTCCGAACGATTAGTGGGCCCCTCCCCAGTAATCTCTATTCAAGTTGAAGGAATATATACAAAAAGCTCTGTTAGATACAGGCGCCCAAGTGCCACTGTTGTATCGAGATTTTTATGATAAATACCTGAAACACATACCTCTCCAAAAGCTACAGGAACTAGAGATTTGGAGAATTGTGACACAGAAGTTTCCTTATGATTAGTACATCCCCGTGAAGCTGACCTTCAGCTCTCTAGTGACAGAGAAATCTAAGACCTTTGACACTCTAGCGATTGTGTGATTGTATTGCAATCTGGTGAAATCCCCTGTTTGAGAGCCACTGCTAGGCTAACCTGGGATCAGCCGGGGCCCTTCATTGCCCTTGAAACCGATTTCCAGGGAGGGGATGCTGGGATTGAAGTGATTCCAGAAACAATCTTGACCAAGGCTCGGAATCAAAGTTGTGGGAGGATACCAGCGTGAGGAATATCACTAAATCTCCATTTAGACTGATGCTACTCGGACGCCGGATGCTACTCGGACGGGTGAATGCAGCAACCGCAGTGGGAGCTGCAGATATAGTGGGGGGGGGGGGGACTCAAGAGGAGTGGGTGAAGATTACTTTTCGCCTAATGACTCCCCACTGTCAACAGAATGGAAGGAAAGGGTTAGGGAGAGACTCTCGCAATGGAAGGAGCTGTTTTCAAAGAGTGACTATGATGCACAGCGCCCAACATAGAATTTGACTCAGCAAAGATAAACCCTTTAGGGAGAGTGCCCAAAGAATTCCTTTGAGGAACTTGGAGGATCTTCTAGAACAACTGGCCTGAGCTGAAGCGGACAGGTGTTATTAGAGAGTCTCAGAGTCCGTATACCTCCCCTATAGATGTAGTGAGGAAGAAAAATTGAACCCTCTGCATGTGTATCAATTATAGTACCCTTAATCGGAGGACGATCCCAGACCAATACACCACTCCATGAATTGAAGATGCCCTTCAAAGTGTGCTGGACGTGAAGAGTGGGTATTACCAAATACCCATGCAACCCGAAAATCGGGAAACAACCACCTTCATTCGCCTTCTGGGATTTTTCTAATTTAATAGGATGCCGCAGGGTCTGTCAGGAGCTCCAGCCACCTTCCAGCGTTTGATGGAGCGTACAGTGGGAGACATGAACTTGATCAAGGTTTTATTGTACTTGGACGATATCATCGTATTTGGGAGAACTCTAGAAGAACATGAAGAGAGACTAGAGAAGGTGTTGCGAAGGCTACAGGAGGAGGGGTTGAAATTGTTCCTTGAAAAATGCCAGTTTTACCAATCCTCTCTCCTGTACTTGGGACATGTCGTTTCTGCTGAAGGAGTCGCTACAAGAAGATTGAGGCTGTTGCCACTTGGCTCAGATCCAGAAATGTTACTGAACTGAGATCCTTCCTGTGGTTTTGTTCATACAATCAAAGATTTGTAGAGGGATTCACTAAGGTCGCTTCTCCCCTCACTGAATTACTGAATACCAACGAGGGAGACACAGAGATGTCTGATTCAATGAAACCAAACAAGGGTCCTCATAGGCCTCAGGGACCCACTTGTGACCAATGGACAGACCAGTGTGAGCATGCATTTAAACAGCTGAAAAGATGTCTAACCAATGCACAGTGTTAGCATATGCCAACCCCTCGAAGCCCTATGAATTACATGTAGACAACAGCAGAGATGGGCTAGGAGGAGTGTTATACCAAGAGTATAGAGGGCACCTACTACGAGTAGAAGTCTAACTCCAGTTGAAAGGAACTATTCTACCCACAAATTGGAGTTCCTGGCTTTGAAGTGGGCTGTGGTAAAGACTGACAACAACCTGCTAACCTATGTCCTCACCACTACTAGGTTGGATGTTACCAGACCGATAGCTGGCTGCGCTATCTGGATTTAGATACAGCCTGAAGTATCACCCAGGGGTCGGCAGTAAAGAACAATTTATTCTGACCCTTCTGAACATGCTTGGCACCCACTCAAGTGAGAAGAAGCAACAGTGGAGTTGACACATTGCCGCAATGGTGCCTGCATACAACAGCACTGAGAATGACGATACCGGTTATTCGCCATACCTACTAATGTTTGGCAGGGAAGCCTGTCTACCGGTTGATTTGGCTTTTGGCACTTCAGTTGATCATACAACCACAGCCACTCACCGAGGATATGTAGAACATTTAAAGAAAAACCTAGAATCTGCTTATGGGAAATCTTTGGAATCATCAGATGTATTGAGAAAAACAAAATGAATTTTGTTGCAGAGCGATAACAGTCTGAAAGCATTTAGACACATGGATCACCTAAGGCTACCTAAGGGAGCAGGATAAGCTAGCATTGATTTCATCCTCCTATCATTCTGTCATGGTGCAGCTCTGCAGCAATGAACCAGAATAACTGGATTCACTATGCCTTGATGGGTAACTTATCTAGAAGGATTTAAAAAGAAAACACACTGGAGGCATTACTGCCTACAATATCAGACAGCCTGAAAATAAACATTCATAATTGATTTATCAAGTGCATTGATCAAACCTTTTAGAATAACAAAACAATCTTGGCAGCACTTATTTCAATGTGTACATCATTTTAATAACGACCTAATTTATCACAGTAGAGCATGTTTTCATTCTCTGTAATTATATTTCAGTTAGACAAAAAAGCCATTCCAGCTCTCTGTTATTGACATGCATTCGCCCAAGGAGATAAAGAAGATCAAAGGCAACACATTATGCAGGTTTAAAGGAAATGTACAGTAAACATGAGCCAAGAGATAATTTTCTGACATATCATGTAGAAGAGGTAACTGATGCCGCCTTTATCATCAATAAATAGACACACAGGCATTCTAGGTGCAATTAGAAGGAGAAGGCATAATGATTGCAGGATTCGGACGTTGGTTGATGTTACCGTGACTCTAACACGGTACATTTATTTCTGGCATAAAAAATGGTATGGGAGCTTTGAGTAGATCAGTTTAGACCAGCCTTTTTCAACCAGGGTGTCCAGGCACCCTGGCATGCCTTGGGGTTTCTTCAGGAGTGCCTTAAAAATTGATCAAACATTGTATACAAGCCAGCAGGTGGATCAAGCCTACCTTTTATTCAAAAATACATTTTTATTAAAGTTTTGTGCATAATAGATATAGTACAAGTAATAAGTACATAAGAGTACAAAACAGCAGTATAAAGTAGATGATGTTGAAATATAATACCATAACAATGTGGTCTAGAGAACAAGAAGTGACCAAAAGTAACCATAATGACAAAAATAACAACAATAATACCAAGGGGAGGGTGTGTCAAAGGAAATACTGAACAGCACACCCCCCTCCAGGTTCAGAACCGACTGCTTAGATGCCCAATCCGGCACACCCTTCAACCGCTTCACATTTACGGTCCCGGAGGGCACGCCAGGTCGGCTAAAGACCACACAATACAGAATCTCTAATAACAGCAAAAGCACTATTCAGCAGTAAAGATACATAACAGTAAATCAACTTTCAGAAAATATCGCTATATTAGACCATTTGCAATCGCAAGGTACCAATGGGACCAATTGGTTAAATATGTAAGGACATTGCCTTCTTTATAGGCTAAAATTATTTCGTATTCAGCTACAATTTTTATATGGGATACAACTTCTGTCATGGAGAGGGTGTCATTTGTTTTCCATTTGCGCATAATAACTGATCTAGCTGCAAATAAGATTTGCAAGATGATAGATCTGGAGTTCTTTGGGTATGAGGTTATATTTATCCCTAGTATGGCTTGTTTTATCGTAGGCGTGATACGGGTGCCCGTAATTGTGGTAATCAGGTTGAAAACATCCCCCCAGAAGCTGCGCAGACGAGTCAACGTGCCCACCTGCCCGCATCCCCGCCAGCACTGATTCGAGTTACTATTAGAGAATTTAGCTGTTATGTAAGGGGTGTAGTGCCACCTAGCGAGGAGTTTGTAGGACAATTCCCAATAATTAGAACACCTGGAGTATTTGTAAGTGGTCGATATCGCTGTTGACCATTGTCGATCTGTAAAAGTCTTGCCTAGATCTGCTTCCCATTTTATATATGTAGTCGATTTAGAAAATGTGGTTTTAGAGTTAAGCATATTGTAAATTAGGATGATACCCTTGGTTTTCGTAGAGTTTGCATGCCAGAACTTCCAGAGATCTTCCGGTATGGGAACATGCGTGGCGTGCGATGTCTTGTAAAAAGTGGAGATTTGATTATATTTAACAAGCCTACCTTTTAGTTACACAAAGCAATACATTCTCATTATGCACCATTGTGAGTTTCTGGAGACTGGCATCCTAACAACCAATGAAATCATCAGTTGATAAGGAGGATGTCTCTTGCCTCCACAACATCCTTGTTCGACTATTAAATATAAAATAGTGTTGCGCAAAAATAAAAAACCTAATAAAAAAGAATATATTGGTGATAAAATCTGTGAATAAATATTAAACTGGGTCCTATTTAAAATTGTATAAATCTCTGTGCTCACATAAATAAAATAAATACCTATATTTCCTCAAATGTGTTCAATAAATATTTCATAAAACCAAAAATCCTTGTTCAACCGTGGTAGTGAATAAATTGTGGTTCATAAAACAATATAATAATGATAATAAATGTACAATATCACCAGTAAAAATATTTGTGCAAATAGTTAGCAATATACCATTAATAGTACAATATCACCAATAAAATTATGTGCAAAAAGCAAACAATATCATAAACGAATATGTATACATAAATTAATAGTGTCCAATAAATTCCGTGATATAAAGTGCCAATAAACAGTCCACTATATGTGCTCAAGCCACCAGATGTGTGGCTGTGCTCCCGAAAACCAAGTGAGTGACCAGGGTGTCACAGCTGTTTCCTAATTGTGCACCCCCTTGTGATTGGGCGCTCACCTTGTGTATAAAGTAAATACTCTTTAGCAATCTCGTATTGGATATGATTGGGTATAAATGCTAGATATCCGGCAGATCCCGGTGATCTTATCCCCTTAGATATACCATATATCCTCACAATGATCTGCAGAGATCAGACAGCTAAGCTTTACTTTATACACAAGGTGAGCGCCCAATTGTTTTATGAACCACTATATATTCACTACCACGGTTGAACAAGGATTTTTGGTTTTATGAAATATTTATTGAACACATTTGAGGAATTATAGGTATTTATTTTATTTATGTGAGCACATAGATTTATGCAATTTATGCAATTTTAAATAGGACCCAGTTTAATATTTATTCACAGATTTTATCACCAATATATTCTTTTTTAATAGGTTTTTTATTTTTGCGCAACACTATTTTATATTTAATAGTTCAATTGCACTTGTTTATGAGAAGTGAAGTGTCTGCGGCAATTTTAAAAAATCTACCATAAAAAGGTTGCTCGTAGGAATTCATATAATTTTATCCTTGTTCGACTCTCCTCAGCCCCTCTCCCTCAGCACTGGGGTCACATTAGCTGACTTATGGAGAGAAATTGAGGGGGAAAATAAACATAGGTATATTAGTCAGTACCAGTGTGCAAAAGTATGTTGGCTTTGGAAAAATAAATCACCTCTAATGTTGGGTGTCCTACGTGTGGATGTAGCTGCATTATGTAAAACTATCGGAATAGTTTTTTACATTTTAGAATGGGGTGTCTCGAGACTGTCCATAATTTTAAAGGGTGCCTACTGCCTTGAGATTGTCTATGATTTTAAAGGGTGCCTTAAAACACTGGTTTAGACAATATAAAATGTATCCTACCCAAAAATGGAATTTATCACAACCAAAAGAGCAGGTTAATCAAACTTGGTAAACTATCCTCAATGTGATTTTTGACCTAACCCCTAAATTTAACCCCTAACTTTTTACTGCCACCATTATAAGTACAGCATCAACCCCCTTGTGATACCAAAAGGTTAGGTGAAAAATGAAATTATTTGAAAAATGCTTTAAAGGACCTATGGAGTGAGAAGAATATTTCTAGTGCTATCATTTATGGTTATCTCTAATTGATGATCTGTAGAGGTTATTAAAGTGGCATTTTGGGCATTGACAATTTTGGGTACCATAGCTTTTTGCTGTTTCACAGGCCAGAGATGTCCTTAGCACCAGGCACCTGGGTCATATGCCCCTCATCTTTTAGTGAGTGCCCCTGATTCTTATGCTGTGCATTATTTCCAACTTACTCCTGCACTCTGTATTTCAAACACACTCCTGACCCATGCACTCTGTACAATACACAGTCTTCTCCTCTAAAACCTACTCTTTGTGCGTTATACTCTTCTGACCTCTGCACTCTGTGAGTTACTTATTTCTGACCACTTTACTCTGTGTATTACTTACTCCTCAACCCTGTACTCTGTGCATTACTTACTCCTCATCCCAGCATTGTCTATTACACACTCGTGCACTGCATTGGATACTTGCTCCTGACTCATTTACCCTTTGTGTTACTTATTTTTTACCTGCAATTTCTGAGTTACTTATTGTTGACCCCTGCACTTTTTGCACTACTTACTCCTGACCCCAGCAATCTGTACATTACACACTTCTGATGCCTGTACTGTGCAGGCTATTTACTTCTGGCTTCTGTACTTTGTACATGACTCAGTCCTGACCCCTGCTCTCTGTGCGTTACTTACTCTTGACCACTGCACTCTGTGTATTAACCACTTAAGCCCCGGAAGATTTTACCCTCTTCCTGACCAGGGCCTATTTTGCGATTCGGCACTGCGTGACTTTAACGGACAATTGTGCGGTCGTGCGATGCTGTACCTAAACAAATTTGGCATCCTTTTTTTCCCACAAACAGAGCTTTAAACAAAAAAAGAGCGTAAATTTTGCAAAAATAACAATATTTTTCACATTTTTTTATATGAAATTCCCCCCCAAAAAAATTTAAAAATCAAAAATTTTTAACATTTTCGGCCAATTTGTTTTATGCTACATATGTTTGGTAAAAAAAAATCGCAAAAAGCGTATTTTGATTGGTTTGCGCAAAAGTTATCGCGTTTACTAACAAAGGTAAAGATTTTTGTCATTTTTGTTGTTTTTTTTCAACGCGTAATGGCGGCGATCTGCGATTTTTTTTGCGGTACTGCGACATTGCGGCGGACAGATCGGAGCCTTGACTGACATTTTTGACACTTTTTGGGTTACCAGTGACATTACTACAGTAATCAGTGCTATAGATATGCACTGTTACTGTAAAATTACACTGGCAGCGAAGGGGTTAACTTTTTTTGAGGGAGGGGCTATGTGTGTCCCTAGGGGCGTGATTCTAACTGTGATTGGCTGTGGCTTGAGATGTATGAACAGTGATCAACGGTTCTACATAGTAGAACCGTATGATCGTCATTCATACACCGGGGAGATTGACAGGCGGCTTGTTTACATTAGCCGCCTGCCTTTCTCCCTCTCCACCGACGATCGCGAGTGACCGGCGGAAGATCGGGTCCGCCGGTCACACGCACGGGGGGGTCTGTGACCGCGCGGGAGCGGGAGCGCGCCTCCGGCGGCACGCGCTCGCTCCTGAGACCCTCACAGGCTAGCGACGTAGACCTACGTCGCTCTGCCTGTGAGGGGCTGACTGCCGCAGTAAATATACTGTGAGCAGTCGGCAAGTGGTTAAGCACTCCTGACCTCTGCTCTCTGTGCATTACTTACCCTTGACCACTGCACTCTGTGCACTATGCACTTCTGCCCCTTCACTGTTTGTTGCATACTCCTGACCCATGTAATGGTGTGCTTCTAACACCTGTACCCTTCACTCTGTAGTTTGCTTCTAGTTTACTACTAATGCCTTCACTCTATATTGCCTACTCCTGCCCCCAGCACTCTGTGTGTGACTTACTCCTGGTCCCTATACTCTTTGCATTTCACACTTCAGACTCCTGTATTCTGTGCAATACATACTCCTGTCCACTGCATGATGGCCATGTCCCCTACTCTCTGTGTTACACACTTTTGACCTCTACACCTGCGTTACCTACTTCTGACCCATGCACTTAATGCATTACTTATTCTGAGAGTAGGGTCAAGTTTTTTTTTTAACCATCTCTCTTTAAGCCCCTCCCCCTGTGGGTACAATTTGGCCACCCCCACTACTCACCCCCACTACTCACTGAATAATTATTCTACTCAGTGTGCCCATTGGTGACCTAGGTCTTTCTCAAACCTTGAAATGCCCCTTGCGCTAACACATACAAGTTTAAATCCTGAGATATTTGGTATCTATTTACAGTCTTATATCTTATATTTACAAAAAAAAAAAATTGTGTCTGTGTGCACTCAAATAATTTTGAGTATGTTTTACTGAAAAATATACATTTGATAAACAGTTGACAAATATCAATACATTCAGAGTAAAAAATTTCAGTACAGGAAATGAGACTGTACTACTGCAAGACTGAAGGTAAGATGGGAGTCCAGCTTTAAAGTGTTCTTAAACCCATGAGCATTAAAACGAAATGTGGCTGCATAACTCATGTGCATGGTGGATTGCTTTCTCATTTCTTCTTCAATCCTTCCTTTTAGCAAACAGATCTCGTTAAAAACGTGAAAATTACCAGTGATAGACTGGCACCCTTATGTGCGCATTGTCAAGCGGTGCTACTGCTGTATGTTAGGAAGCTCTGTGATCTGGCACAGAAAATAGTGCATGACTGGCAAATTCAAGCAGTGTGGAAGGGGTGATGGAACATGTAGCCCAAATGTAGATGCTGTGCACAGTGCATGCTTGTAAGCAAGGGTTAGCATATCTTTTAGGGAAACTCCTCTCCCTAATAGATACTGTGGGTGGAGCAAGTCTCTCCCTATATAATCTGGGACTGGAAGAACTTTAGGGCAGGTTACAACACAAGTGAAGTATACCTTTCGTGGTTGGCCCGGTATAGGCTTTGTAGCCTGGTCGCAGGTTTCATCTGGAATTGTTCAGTTTGTTCTGTTTTCATTATTAAAGTTTTTATAAGGCAATGGACCATTGAATTATGAGAAATGTAGTTCTGGGAGGAGTAAAGACTGTGGATCATCTGTTTGGCTGAACTATCCTCCCAGGGAGCATTGGGACTCACAGGGTCAGATAGGAGTGTCTATATAAAGGGGGCGGGACCAAGATTCACTCTCTTGCCTCGAGGACAGCGCCCTGCGAGGAGGGGAAGAGCTGCTGCGGAGTGCAGAGAAGGATAGGCCGGAGGCCTAGTGGACAGACAGAGAGAGAGAGAGAGAGCGGTGTGCGGACGGAGCTTGGTGGCAGGCCAAGTGGAGAGACGCTCAGAGAGACTGCGAGTGCTTCTGAGGAAAGCTGGACGCTGGTGGTGTAGACCACGGGACACTAAGTTCGTCATATTGGGTGAGAGACATCCAATATAGAGTGTACTGTAATTACTGGACGGAGCCAGGGTGGGCCTGAAACACAGTTTGAACAGAAGGCTGCACTAGTTCTATAACGGTCGCCACAGGACACTGCAGAGCTGAATAGTGCATGGTGGATCAGAAGGCCTCACCCCGCCTTACCAGTGTTATAGATTGGGTACTATTTGTTTGGGCACAGGAATCTATCTTCCTTTTCAGTTTGGATTACAGTTAATTGTTACTCTTCAGTGTGGATTACAACTGATCATCACCTTTAGCGTGGATTACAAATACTTTCCCTGGATTGGCTAAGGATACCTTTGCCGGTGAAGACTAGCAATGCCTTGCTCATTCAGGAGACTCTTGCAATCTAAAGGGGGCCCCCTATAGGATACAGAGTGCACTCTGATATATATATATATATATATATATATATATATATATATATATATATCATAATTTCAGGATATTAGAGTCACTAAGATTGGTTAGAAATAATTTGGAGTTATTCCTTCTTATAGTAAAGCATTGATTTTGGTTGGTCACTCTCGCATTGTAATTGAGGAGTAATCTATTTACAGATTATTGATACATTAATCCTCAATTATATAGCAATACATATATACAGTGGGTACGGAAAGTATTCAGACCCCCTTAAATTTTTCACTCTTTGTTATATTGCAGCCATTTGCTAAAATCATTTAAGTTCATTCTTCTTCCTCATGAATGTACACATAGCACCCCATACTGACAGAAAAACACAGAATTGTTGACATTGTTGCAGATTTATTAAAAAAGAAAAATTGAAATATCACATGGTCCTAAGTATTCAGACCCTTTGCTGTGACACTCATATATTTAACTCAGGTGCTTTCCATTTCTTCTGATCATCCTTGAGATGGTTCTACGCCTTCATTTGAGTCTAGCTGTGTTTGATTATACTGATTGGACTTGATTAGGAAAGCCACACACCTGTCTATATAAGACCTTCCAGATCACAATGCATGTCAGAGCAAATGAGAATCATGAGGTCAAAGGAACTGCCTGAAGAGCTCAGAGACAGAATTGTGGCAAGGCACAGATCTGGCCAAGGTTACAAAAAGATTTCTGCTGCACTTAAGGTTCCTAAGAGCACAGTGGCCTCCATAATCCTCAAATGGAAGACGTTTGGGATGACCAGAACCCTTCCTAGAGCT
Organism: Pelophylax lessonae; assembly: GCF_965119305.1. NCBI lineage: Eukaryota > Metazoa > Chordata > Amphibia > Anura > Ranidae > Pelophylax > Pelophylax lessonae. Next base: position 123,131,740 of record NC_138780.1, on the reverse strand, counting down.
GGCCGTCCGGCCAAACTGAGCTTTCGGGGGAGAAGAGCCTTGGTGAGAGAGGTAAAGAAGAACCCAAAGATCACTGTGGCTGAGCTCCAGAGATGCAGTCAGGAGATGGGAGAAAGTTGTAGAAAGTCAACCATCACTGCAGCCCTCCACCAGTCGGGGCTTTATGGCAGAGTGGCCCGACGGAAGCCTCTCCTCAGTGTAAGACACATGAAAGCCCACATGGAGTTTGCTAAAAAACACCTGAAGGACTCCAAGATGGTGAGAAATAAGATTCTCTGGTCTGATGAGACCAAAATAGAACTTTTTGGCCTTAATTCTAAGCGGTATGTGTGGAGAAAACCAGGCACTGCTCATCACCTGTCCAATACAGTCCCAACAGTGAAGCATGGTGGTGGCAGCATCATGCTGTGGGGGTGTTTTTCAGCTGCAGTGACAGGATGACTGGTTGCAATCGAGGGAAAGATGAATGCGGCCAAGTACAGGGATATCCTAGACAAAAACCTTCTCCAGAGTGCTCTGGACCTCAGACTGGGACGAAGGTTTACCTTCCAACAAGACAATGACCCTAAGCACACAGCTAAAATAACGAAGGAGTGGCTTCACAACAACTCCGTGACTGTTCTTGAATGGCCCAGCCAGAGCCCTGACTTAAACCCAATTGAGCATCTCTGGAGAGACCTAAAAATGGCTGTCCACCAACGTTTACCATCCAACCTGACAGAACTGGAGAGGATCTGCAAGGAGGAATGGCAGAGGATCCCCAAATCCAGGTGTGAAAGACTTGTTGCATCTTTCCCAAAAAGACTCCTGGCTGTATTAGATCAAAAGGGGTCTTCTACTAAATACTGAGCAAAGGGTCTGAATACTTAGGACCATGTGATATTTCAGTTTTTCTTTTTTAATAAATCTGCAACAATGTCAACAATTCTGTGTTTTTCTTTCAGTATGGGGTGCTATGTGTACATTCATGAGGAAGAAGAATGAACTTAAATGATTTTAACAAATGGCTGCAATATAACAAAAAGTGAAAAATTTAAGGGGGTCTGAATACTTTCCGTACCCACTGTATATATGCTTTTTAGGTTGCTCTCTGAGATCCTGAGTGCTAGCTCGCATCCAATTCTGAGTTGAGGATTCAGGATCTTTCCTGTATTATTGATCCTTTACATTGAATGTTTTATTGAAACTTTTTGTTTGTTCTTTTAAACACAAGTCAAAGACAAGTAAATTTGCTTATTTACCGCATTCTGGTAGTGTCTAATCATTCAATATGTCAGAGGCAGAGCCTATAGCAGGGATCCTCAAACTTCGGCCCTCCAGCTGTTGCAGAACTATACATCGCATGAGGCATTGTAAAACTCTGACAGTCACAGATTTGACAAGGCATGATGGGAATTGTAGTTCCTGAACAACTGGAGGGCCATAGTTTGAAGACCCCTGGCCTATAGTGTCAAGTGGTTTGGACAACACTCAGGGCAACAGAAGTGAGGAGGATGTGTGTTCACTTTGCCAGTCCCCAGGGGGCAGGGCTACAGTTTCATTAGAGAACTCATCTAAAGCAACGTACAGCGAGGGAACTGGGAGTGCTGGTTGGCATTCCTGTGTTAAATTTGAGCTTGAACTGTACACTATTGTTAATTTTGGGTACATGGAGGAAAAGACATATTTGCATTGTGGAAAGAATTGTGCATTCTGATCATGCTACAGTAAAACATTAAAGCGACCGAACGCATGGACATTCCTTTATTTCTGGAGGTGGGCTTTGGGCTAGCAGTATGCGAGTAACCAAGATGGTTAGTTCCTCCACATTATAGGTGAATGGTACCTCTTTCTGTTCCTGTTGCAGGAGGACGGTGGGAGGTGCCTTTGACCACCACAGCCGCTGCTGGTAGGGATTTAGGGTCTCATTTACGTGCTCCCTGATCAGAAGTTTAGGGAAGCACCTAATGATTCACAGAGTGATGAGGATGCTCTTTAACCTCCCTGGCGGTATGATTCTGTCAGGAATTCTGTTCCAAAAGCGGTACAATTCTTTTCATGGAAATTTGGCGTTATGTATTATAGGCCTACAATTCTTAGTAATTACTGACTTAAACCTGACCAAAACAAGACTCTAGTAGACATCCCAGATGTGATAAATTTGAAACACAAACAAGTGAATTATAATTGAATCAATAATATTATTTTATTATTTAATATATAATATATAATAAAATTATATTATTGATTAGATTATAATTCATGCGCTATATATTATATATATATGTGTGTATATAGATATATATATATATGTGTGTGTGTATATATATAGGTATATATATATATACCTATATATATATATATATATACATATATATGTATATATATATATATATATATATATATATATATATATATATATATATATTTGCATAACGCATGAATCATAATCGAATCAATAATATAATTTTATATATATATATATATATATATATGCATATATATATATATATATATATATATATATTTGCATATAGATATATATGCATATATATATATATATATATATATATATATATATATATGCATATATATATATATATATATATATATATATGCATATATATATATATATATATATATATATATATATATATATATATATATATATATATATGCATATATATAATATAAAATGTGTTATGTGCAACGTTTTTTTTTTTTTTTTTTTTGATTTTCCCTCCCTAGTTCCGCTCCCATGCAGCATTGCTGCTGCAGGGAACGGAACTAGGAAGTCCTCCTACCGACAGACGAGCGGCGGAGATCTCGCTGGCGGTCACAGCAATGAGAGCTCATCGCTGGATCGCCAGGATAAGGTAAGAGAAGCTCCGCTGCGCTGTCTGCACGCTCTGCCCATTGACCCCGAGCGTGACTCGGGGATACCGCTAATAGCAGAAAATTCCTACCCCGAGTCACGCTCGGGTTTACCGCTAAGGCGGTTAAAGACAAAATTAAAATTTCTAGCAGCATCAACAGTTATTTTTTGCACTTCTCAAACAGATATATAAAACACTCTCAATGGTATATTTAACAGACGGAAAGGAAATACCAGAAGTTAACTGCTAGGGTTTACATACACTTAACAAAATTATAAACGCAACACTTTTGTTTTTGCCCTCATTTTTAATGAGCTGAACTCAAAGATCTAAAACTTTTTCTAAGTACACAAAAGGCCTATTTGTCTCAAATATTGTTCACAAATCTGTGTAAATCTGTTTTAGTGAGCACTTCTCCTTTGCCGAGATAATCCATTCACCTCACAGGTCTGGCATATCAAGATGCTGATTAGACAGCATGATTTTTGCACAGGTGTGCCTTAGGCTGGCCACAATAAAAGGCCACTCTAAAATATGCAGTTTTATCACACAGCACAATGCCACAGATGTCGCAAGTTTTGAGGCAGCATGCAATTGGCATGCTGACTGCAGGAATGTCCACTAGAACTGTTGCCCGTGAATTGAATATTCATTTCTCTACCATAAGCCATCTACAAAGGCGTTTCAGAGAATCTGCCAGTATATCCAATCGGCCCACAACTGCAGACCACATGTAACCACATCAGCCCAGGAACTCCACATCCAACATCTTCAACTACAAGATCATCTGAGACCAGCCAGCCAGACAGCTGCTGCAACAATCTGTTTGCAAAAACAAAGGATTTCTGCACAAACTATCAGAAACCGTCTCAGGGAAGCTCATCTGCATGCTCGTTTTCCTCATCGGGTTCTTGACCCGACTGCAGTTCGTCGTTGTAACCGACTTGAGTGGGCAAATGCTCACATTCAATGGCGTCTGGCACTTTGGAGAGGTGTTCTCTTCATGGATGAATCCCGGTTTTCACTGTATAGGGCAGATGGCAGAAAGCGTGTGGGTGAGCAGTTTGCTGATGTCAACGTTTTGGATCGAGTGGCCCATGGTGTCAGTGGGGTTATTGAATGGGCAGGCTTATGTTATGGACAACAGACACAGGTGCATTTTATTGATGCCATTTTGATTGCACAGAGATACCATGCTGAGATCCCGAGGTCCATTGTTGTGCCATTCATCCATCACCATCATCTCATATTGCAGCATGATAATGCTCGGGCTCCATGTTGCAAGCATCTGTACACAATTCCTGGAAGCTGAAAACATCCCAGTTCTTGCATGGCCAGCATACTCACCAGACATGGAATAGAGGCAAAAACAAAAGTGTTGCGTTTATAATTTTGTTCAGTGTACAATTTAAAGTGGAGTTCCACCCATTTTTAATAAATTGGATTACATAGATGTATGTAATCCCCTTTAAAACGACTTTTACCAATGGAAAGTTAGGATATAATGCTTTCACTGAGCTCACTGAGAGGAGGCAGGGCGGAGGCGAGGCAGAGCACGCAGTACAGCTCATCTCCTGTGTAATAATGCGAGATTTCTTGCCCTGAAATACATCCCAGCACACACTGAGAATCGCCGAATGACGTAATCGTCGACCGGACCCGGAAGTGAGAAGAGGATAAATAAAGCAGAAAATAAGGTATTTACTAGCAACAAAAAAAAAACTTTCCATTGGTAAAAGTCGTTTTAACCACTTAAGCCCGGAGGATTTGACTGCTAAAAGACCAGGGTTTTTTTTGCGATTTTTTACTGCGTGACTTTGACGGACAATTGCGCGGTCGTGCGACGCTGTACCTAAACGAATTTCACATCCTTTTTTTCCCACAAACAGAGCTTTCTTTTGGTGGTATTTGATCACCTGTGCGATTTTTTGATCATGCGCTATAAACAAAAAAAGAGCGTAATTTTTGCAAAAATAACAATATTTTTCACTTTTTTTTTATATGAAATTCCTCCCAAAAAAAATGTAAAAATCTAAATTTTTTAACATTTTCGGCCAAATTGTTTTACGCTACATATGTTTGGTAAAAAAAATCGCAAAAAGCGTATTTTGATTGGTTTGCGCAAAAGTTATCGCGTTTACTAACAAAGGGAAAGATTTTTGTCATTTTTGGTGTTTTTTTTTTTTAACGAGTAATGGCGGCGATCTGCGATTTTTTTTTGCGGTACTGCGACATTGCGGCGGACAGATCGGACCCTTGACTGACATTTTTGACACTTTTGGGGGTACCAGTGACATTACTGCAGTAATCAGTGCTATACATATGCACTGTTACTGCAAAAATGACACTGGCAGGGAAGGGGTTAACTTTATTGGACAGGGAGGGGTTAAGTGTGTCCTAGGGGCGTGTGTCTAACTGTGCAGGGACATGGCTATTGGTGTAAAAACAAAGATCAACGGTTCTACATAGTAGAACTGTCTGATCTTCATTTTTACACCAGGGAGAATGACGGGCGGCTTGTTTACATAAGCCGCTCCGCCTTTCTCCCTTCACAGGAGCGATCGTAGTGTGACAGGCGGACATCGAGTCCGCCGGACACACGCACTGACTTGTCTGTGAACGAGCCGCGGCGGGCGCGCACCTCGGCGGGCGCGCGCCCGCCCACAATAGGCTCGCAAGTCAGTGACAGGCGAGTGACGTATCCATACGTCACTCTGCCTGGCTGGGGCTGACCGCCGCAGTATATAGTCGTGCGGCGGTCGGCAACCGGTTAAAGGGGATTACATACATCTAAAGTGACTAAAATGGGTGGAACTCCACTTTAAGGGGTCTATTTTTAATGATTTCACACAAGATTTACACAACCTTCATCCAGGATTTTACAGATTTTGCCAACAGCCAATTAAAAAAATCCGCGAATCCTAGGTGAAAATTGGGTGAATCTTGTGTGAAAAGCTTTTAATTTATTAAAAGACAGCATTGTTTTTTATCAAACAGACCTGTCTGGTAGACTCACACTTGCACTAATTAGAGCTCATGCATTGTACAGAACTTCTAAGCAGGAAGCAAACATGGTTGCTCTCTATACATATATGCTTACAAGCTAGAGTATATACTGTACATAGGACAAACAAATTAATTAAGATTTCTTTTCATCAGACTCATATACTAATGCATTTAGCTTATAATAGAATTAACGGGACTACAAATTTCACAGTTTAAAACAATGATGAAAAACATAATTCTGTGCTACACTTTAGTTGCTATATATCCTCCCTATGTATTGATTAATTACACTGTGTGTATTTAGAATATAAGGGCTAGTTATGCCTATTGAAGGAGACGGGCTCCCTGGGCTCATTCTGCACATTACAGAAATTATTCCTAAAGGTTTAAATTCTTATGATCACTGGCCTTTTTTTTTAGAACTGTAAACCTCTATGTAGGACTGCTGTGCAATCTGCCGAACAAAGAAACTAGGCAATTACTTGTGGCTTCTGTGTCTGTCTTATTTGCCTTTGCTTCCATAGGAGGATCAGATTTGACTGTTCAAACTATAGGGCCAGTTTGCTAAGATATGAGTTACTTTGTAAATTCAAGGGTCACTACGCAAACATTAATATTGCATTGGGCATATAAAGGAATTAAAAATAGGTATACAAAGTGTATCTAAAGCCAAAGCATTTTTCTAGTTTTGTATAGAGTAGGGAAGGGTTAGAAACTTTGTTATTTTATTGCTATCTGTGTCCCTGTTATGGCCAGCCATACACGGTTCAAATCTCGGCCGGTTAAGCAGAAACTGTCCGAGATTAAAACCGGTAATGGGCAGGCTGAATGTACCAAGTTGATTGATCAACCTGGGTACAACCAGCCTGCCCGATTCTCTTGCAACTATCGCTAGTGGCTGCTACAGCCGATAGCAATTATCACTGTTTTCTATTGGTGGAGGGAACGGAAACTGTCCCGACAAGTTTTAAACCTTCCCTACCCCATCCAAAACAAAATTGGCTGTAGATATAACTATTAAAAAAAATATATAGAATACACTGGATTGCATAGATTAACTTTTAATAATGACAGGCTCAAATCATTACACTTAAAAAATAATTTTGAAGGCCAACCATATCCCATAAAGGAAACAGCAGGGTTAATCATTACTGGAGTAACCTCTCCATCTGCCGGTCAAAGAGCGAAGAACCTGATAGATATAGAACCATAGACTGAAAGTCTGTTGATTTAACAACCAACGTATCGCTCTCCTCGAGAATTGCAGAGAATCTGGTGTATTGAGTAGTATGTGCCCAATATCCTCTGGCACTTCTGCATTTCAGGATTCATATTCCATCATCAGAGAGGTGGGCATATTGGAAGTACAGGGATGTTAACCAGAATATTTCTGATGAGTGACCTGGGGCCCTTAAGCGGGGCATTCAAATAGCACCCAAACCAGTGTAATAGAAGAATCCGACAACAATGACTTGTATTTTAGTATCGTATACAAGCAAATATTTGCCTGTTTGGTGGCAAATAGCACAGAATAGTACAATGGTGGTGGAGTGCTGGGGTGTGCATTGATGTATTGGCGTTGAGCACAAAGGCAGGCTTTGATGCAGTGGCAAGTTAAGAAGGAACATGTAGGGAAGGTGGTAAGAGCAAGGTGAGAGGATAAAGGTTAGACACAGTGGTAGGTAACAGTTGAGGATGGCATGCAGGTGTGGTATGGGCATGTGGTGAGTTGTGCTTCTGCAGGAAGCTGTCAGCAGTTACTTGAGATGCAGTTCTTCCAGAAAGCAGCAAAGGTTGGACAGGGACAGTTGATGGTGTAATCTGGCAGGCCAGAGAGATTACTGTATCACAGCAGAAGCACGGAATAGGAAGGATATGTGTGATGACTGGACCAGAAATTTGAAGGCCATGTCCCATTGCAACAAGGACTCACGTGCTGCAGGGACCACTCTGGATGTGCCTCCTGATGTAAATGACTGCTGTGGATGGTGCTGGTCTACATTTTTATGTGGATGCTATTGTGCATGCATAATAATGACACAATGACCTTCCTGTTGCTATCACATATGCAACAGGTATTTGCGCCATTTTGGCATATCCCAAAAACTCTACACTACCCCCATTGTGGACCTGAGGAACTGGCAGTGAATGTTGCTGATCTCCCCTAATGTGCAGCAATCTTTGCATTTACCAGCAATCAGCTCTTAACATGATCTACTAAAGAAAGCTACAAATAAGTTTGGGGAGATCCCCGATTGCTGGGATTGCAGAAGAGTACAGGAGATTGGCAGCATTGTCACTAAAGCCTAGTACACGTGGGAAAAATGTTGGGCGGCATTGGCTGGTTCAATAGAAACCAGCTGACTTCCATGTGTACTGCAGTTGATATGACAGAAGCTGGTTGTTGCCTTGAGTGTTCTGGCGGTGAGGGGGGGTAGCTATCCCCTGTCTGAACACAATAGAACAACAGGGGAGATTGCTGTACTAACATCATATAGTTAGTACAGCGGCTCCTCCTGAGCTGTCAGTTTTCTTTTATCGTTCAGCCCTGCTGGGTTGAACAAAAACAAATCTACTAGTGTGTACTAGGCCCAGGTCCAGCTTCCTATGCATGCACAGTAGAACCCCATAAACTTCCATAGGGCCAGGAGACAGATTAATCTCCTGGTCCCATAGAAGTTTATGTAGTTCTACAGCACACGCGCAGGAAGTAGAAGATGCAGGTAAACACTTGCAGACACTAGTAAATATGTAAAATTAATTTGGGCACATTTGTTGCATGGCCGAGTAATTGTCAGTCAAACTGTCATGTCATTGAAAACAAAAATAGCCTAATGCAGAGGTTAGTACTAAAGTGGTTATGAAAGGGTTCATGATCTTTTTTGGTTTTGAAAATGAAGCCATACAGGGAGAATAAAAGAAGAGATCAAATGTTTTGTCTTGGGAGAAACAGAGAAAACTAGAGGTGAAGTTCAAAGATAAAATACAGTGCAAAAATAGTAGGTGTGATACTATAAACAGACTAACGTGCATCTTCAGATTCAGTTCGCCTTTGACTATTGTATGGTGGAAATAATACATAGAATAGGTTCAATTGTATCTGACAGAATCATCTCCAATTTTACTAAATCACCCTCATTCCGTCTAATAGTTTGCAACTGCAATGTGTATGATATAGCTAAACATTACTTGCTTGTCATTATTAATATTATTATTTTTACTACTAAAGTGATAAAGTAAAAAAAAAATAAAAACTTAAAAAAAGGCAGCTTACATTTTGGAAATGATCAGAAAGTTTTAAGGCACAAATAGAAACGTCAAAAAATATCAAACCATAATTAAATGCCCAGGAGTGAATTACTCATAATAGTGTTTGCCGCAGTAGCAAAGGCCTTTTGTATCCATAGTAACCAGGAACAATCTGTTAACAATTCACTCCCAACAGCCCCCAAAACAAGACTGAGAGATTTATAGTATATAACAGTCTACAACACATGCTCTGGGAAGGATGAACTGGATTTTTGTACTTACCGTAAAATCCTTTTCTCTGAAGTTCATCGACAGACGCAGCTCCATATCTTCTTAGACCATTGGGTTATGCTCCTCCAATCAGGAAAAGGCACTAGGCAGGAAAAACTTTACCACGCCTATGGGGGCTGTCCCTGCAGGCATAACCCCACACACTCTGCTACAGCAGCCAGTTTCGTTGCAAGCAGTGTTTAGAAGACAAAGCAACCCCATTCATTTAGAAGCATAGGGGCGGGTGCTGCGTCTGTTGATGAACTTCAGAGAAAAGGATTTTACGGCAAGTACAAAAATCCAGTTTTCTCTATCGTTCATCGACAGACGTAGCTCCATATCTTCTTAGACCATTGGGATGTCCCAAGCAGTATTATTATGAGGTGTGGGAAGACAACGTAAAGAAGAATGTAACTCCCCAAAGATTAAACGTAGCCAACCAGGTAATATGGAGCTCAACCAGGAAAAACTGGAGCTCACCTAGGAAAAGCATACACCCCCAAAGAGAACAAAAACTATTCTATTTAAACAGCAGCCTACAAAACCTTGCGGCCAAAAGAGGCATCCCCAGATGCCAACACATCAACTTTATAGAATTTTTTGAACTTGATCTCTGACGACCAGTCACCGCCTTGCAAACTTGCGTCACTGACGCCTGACGATGAAAAGCCCAAGAGGCATTTAGCGCTCTAGTAGAATAGGCCGTCACTGGGAAAGGAGGAACCTGACCCTTCAGCGAATAAGCCTGAACAACTGTCTGCCTGATCCACCTGGAAATGGTTGCAGCAGTCGCAGCCAATCCCTTAGGAGGTCCCTCAGTAAGGACAAAAAGAGCATCTGACTTTCTGAAAGACTCAGTAACAACCAGGTAAACCCTGATCGCTCGAATCACATTCAAAGCATGCAAGGCAATTTCCTTAGGATGATTGGACTTGGAACAGAGTGAAGGCAGCAAGATGTCTTCATTCAATTGAAAATCAGAAACCATTTCAGGGAGAAAAGATTGAATTGGTCGGAATACCTCAGTATCTCTGTGGACCACCAGATAAGGTGAACAGCAGGACAACGTCGCCAATTCAGGCAACCTGTGGGCAGAAGTGATAGCCACGAAAAAGGCAACCTTCTGAGACAATGAAAGCAGAGGAATCTCCCAAATGTTCTCAAAAGGAGGCTTTTGAAGAACAGATAATACCAGATTTAGATCCCACGGAGGTAGCGGGGACCATCTCGGAGGAGCCATATGGCCCACTCCCTGAATGAAGGTACCAATCAAGACATATGTAGCTAACAGGCATTGAAAATATATCGCCAAGGCCTACACTTGGCCTTTGAAAGTGCCCAAAGCCAACCGCTGTTCAGCCCCTTTTTGCAGAAAGGCCAAAACCCTAGCAATCGAATATACGATTTCCACGTACAATGATATATCTTCCTGGAAGTCAACTTCCTAGCCTTCAAGAGCATAGGAATCACAGAGTCAGAAAGACCTCTATTTCTTTAACACCTGACTTTCAACAGCCATGCCGTTAAAGCCAGCGACTGTAAAGCAGGATGGAAGATCGGACCTTGAGACAGCAGATCTTCTCTGAGAGGAAGTCTCCAAGGAGCATCGGCAACCAACCTTACTAGGTCTGCATACCAAGACCGGTGAGGCCAGTCTGGAGCCACCAGAATGACCAGAATCCCTTCCACCTCTATTCTGCGTAGAAGCCTCTGCAGAAGTTTCAGCGGAGGAAAGGCATAAATCAGCCGATACCGATCCCAAAGAGCCACCAGTGCATCTGTGGCGTTGGTCAGAGGATCTCAAGATCTGACTACGAACCTCTGCACCTTCTTGTTGAGACATTAGGCAAACAGATCGACCTTGGGTGTCCCCACCTGACACACAGGAGATGAAACACCTCCGGGTGTAGGGACCACTTCCCTTGATCCAACACCGACTCAGGTAATCCACTTGCCAGTATGCCACACCTGGGATGTGCACAGCAGAGAGGGCTGGGACAAACTGTTCCGCCCAGGCCAAATTTACGGCCACCTCCCTGGCCGCCAAGACACTCTGGGCACAGAACTTCACCAGCGCTCAGTGGTCATCACCGTCCAAAACAACGGGAGGAAGAACTTGCCCTGGCATAGTGCTGGAGAGTGAAACCACCATAACAGAGCAGATCTGGTGTTGCGGCTTAACCAAGTCAAATTGTCTAAAGACTTTGGATACTTGTTCCATTTGACCAGAATCTCTCTTTGCAAAGGGCTGGTATGGAACTGACCAAAAGGAACCGCCTCGAAGGTTGATAACATCAGACACAAGGCCTGCATGCAAGTTCGAAGAGAGGACAGATTGTTTGCCAACGACAACTGGATCGCCTCCTGCCACTTCTGCAGCTTGTCCGGGGGAAGAAAGACCCAGATAAGCCAGTCTCAAGGAAGGTATCAGGGCGGATTTCTTGAAATTGATGGTCCACCCGAACTGCTGCAGGGAGCTGACCATGATCGACAGGTCGCCCAACAGGGCTGAATGGGAGTCTGCTCACAATAGAAGATCGTCCAGATACCCCAGTACCGCAATCCCCGGTAACCAAAAGGTCCTGCAGCCACTCCAAGGGGGTCTATAGGTGAAATAGTATCCTGGGACTCCATGTTACACTGATATAAAAAAAATGCAGTGTCACTTTAAAAGTGCGATCCAATGCAAGCCGATAACAGAGTGGGTGAGTAAAACCTACAAGGGACCCCAGAAAACATTATCAGACCGCACAGAAGACTGCCAGCACGATCTTGTGAAAGTGAAAGTAAAATGTTCCTTCACAGGAAATGACAAGCCAGCCTGTCATATATAGATTTTTTAGGTTACAAGCCATTCCCCTGTCCAGCATTGTGGATTACAAGAAAATGGCCGCCCCATGTATTCCTATGGGGAACTAACAAAAAATGGCTGCCCGTGTAATTCAATGAGAGAATAAAAAGCATGAATCTACAACAAAATGGCGGCCCCCACGACAAGCCATATGGTCTCCCGAACCCCCCCCCCCGAAGGGGTCCAAGACAAGAAGCATCAGAGGGGCCCTAGGAAGGGACCCCACCAGGACAAGGCCACCCCCGAAGAGAAACGCGGCCGCGGCCGCAATTTTTCCGCCTTTCCAGAGTTAGGACCTACTATGGGTAGGGGAAAGGGGGAGGGGGTAGGCCTAATATCCCAGAGCACAAACAAATGGTTACCGCCAAATTGTTACTGCTAATAACCCATAGGCCAAGGGAACCGAGGGAGCCCGAAGGTCCGACTATTCCAGGGAGGGGGCCCATGTCCACCCCGAGACCGCCAGAGGATTGGGGGGGGGACAGTATTACTCAGCATACCATGGTACCAGGTGGGCACACAGACCACCTCGCACCCGAGGTGGGGGTGCACGAGCCAGGGGGTACGCTGCGACTCAGGGCGTTCCAGGTCGATCGCGTCTCAGCGAGACTTTCCACTCACAGGTTCATCCCCATCCATTGGGGCTCTGTTGTGGTGAGGCCTAGTTCTGGACTATAACCTGCTCACGCTTGTTGGCCAGGCTGGGAGACCATAGGGATCTAGCATATCCAGTCCAAAACCACAGCCGGCTGTTGCTTGTAGTTCTGCAGGAACTCTAACTAGTGAAAATAAAAAATCACAATATAACAATTTCCCTATTAATAGCTAAGACCGAAGTCCCAGCAGGGAACTAGGTCCTATTCCTAAACTAGGCAGAAACCAACTGGCTGCTGTAGCAGAGCCTGTGGTGTTATGCCTGCAGGGTCAGCCCCCATAGTTGTGGTAAAACTTTTTCCTGCCTAGTGCCTATTCCTGATTGGAGGAGCATAACCCCATGGTCTAAGAAGATATGGAGCTGCATCTGTCGATGAAGGATAGAGAAATGAGTTCCTCAAAACTTTGTTATGGCAATACTGTAGCTTAGTTTAATTAGGCTCCGTTCACACCTAGGCGTCCCGGATAACGGGCAGAATCACTGCGATCACCACAAATAGCGGGACATGTTTGCGATCCCATTATTTTGATTGACACCCAAATCGCGGCGTGATTCGTTCAGCGGTAAAATCGCACAATAGAATTTCCTTAGAGAAAATTAGATAACTATTAAAACTAGGATCTTTCTGCTTTCACACTGCTGCACTGCAGTTTAACCATGGTTTCCTATAGAATTTCTGTTATGTCCCACGTTTTCGGAATATTTTCTGAAAGCGCACCAAAGATGCAGCATGCAGGACTTTTAGTGTGCTTTCAGAAAAAGCACCAAAAACGTGGGACATAATAACAAGTCTATAGGAAACTGTGGGTAATCCACACTGCACCTGTGCTGCAGCCAAACCGCAGTAGGCCAGCGTGAAGCAGCTCTAAGGACTTTTGCACATGACCCTCGCACATTTAAAAAAAATGTTCTTTGCATACAACTGTACACTGTACTCATCTTTACAATATCACCGCCTAATACACAAGTATGGCAGCGCACAGCTATCCATGTCAAATTCGGGGCTATTGCCTTCACCTAGGCTGCCTGGGAGGGAGAAAATACACCAGCAGTTATGCTGAATAGGCTCTGTCGGCCCATGTGCAAGAAACCTTATTGTTTTTTTTGTGTGCTTAAAATTGGAGTGCAAACAATTCTCCTGTGAGTTAAGATGTCAAGTGACTTTCCTCATTTAGGAGGGGATTAATCAATTAGCTTCAAGTGTTAATAGTCTAAATCCAACTGTTGTAATAGTGACTTATCCCTTGTTGAGACCTCTATGCCTGGCCTGCATAAGCAGATATAATCACCGCAGACAGCCATTATCAGATAGCTGAACTCACCAAACACCATTTCATCAGCGTGGGTCTTACAAGATGCAGGTATAGCAGACAACAAGATGAGGTAGATGAATAAAAGACATTTTTGCAGGTAAAAACATAGTAATGTGTTCCCGGATGCAAACAGATTCATATCTCCCAACTTTTGAACTTCAGAATGAGGGACACTAGAGTGAAAAGACCTGCGGCACGCTACGGCGCAATAAATTGTGGGCATGATCAAGCACCTAGCAGTGGGAGAGGCTTAACAGATATGTTTAAACAAAACCCCGGCTTCCTTGTACCTATAAAATATGCATTAATTGCTTTGTCTGAGCCTACCAAAAGAAGAACTTCATTAAAATAATCAGGGACTGCATAGCAACCCGCAACTGTTAAGACAATAAAGAGTTTGGTGAGAAGTATATAATGTACAGTATTGTGCATATAGTGCAGGAGTGTGTAAAGCAGAGCACAGGGGTTGGGGAGTGCTGCAGTCAGTGATGGGTTTAGGATACATAACGCAGGCTGTAGGGGTCCAGGAGTGCATAATGCACAGAATACAGGGTCCAGGTGTGCATAGTGCACAGTATGCAGGGTCCAGGAGTACATAATGCACAGTGTGCAGGGTCTAGGAGTACATAATGCACAGTGTGCATTGAACAGGAGTGTGTAATGCATAAAAAGAGTCAGGAGTACAAAACAGAGTGCAGGAGACAGGGGTGCATAACTCACAGTGTAGGGGTAAGGAAAGGGCAAAATTCATTCCACATACAAGAGATGGTCAGAGACTGTGGGCATAATACAAGAGACTGTTGGAGACTGTGGGAATGATACAAGAGACTGTCGGAGACTGTGGGCATGATACAAGAGACTGTCGGGGACTGTGGGCATGATACAAGAGACTGTCAGGGACTGTGGGCATGATACAAGAGACTGTCATGGACTGCGGGCATGATACAAGAGACTTTCAGGGACTGTGGGCATGATACAAGAGACTGTTGGAGACTGTGGGAATGATACAAGAGACTGTCAGAGACTGTGGGCATGATACAAGAGACTGTCAGGGGCTGTGGGCATGATACAAGAGACTGTCAGGGACTGCGGGCATGATACAAGAGACTTTCAGGGACTGTAGGCATGATACAAGAGACTGTTGGAGACTGTGGGAATGATACAAGAGACTGTCAGACTGTGGGCATGATACAAGAGACTGTTGGAGACTGTGGGAATGATACAAGAGACTGTCGGAGACTGTGGGCATGATACAAGAGACTGTCAGGGGCTGTGGGCATGATACAAGAGACTGTCAGGGACTGCGGGCATGATACAAGAGACTTTCAGGGACTGTAGGCATGATACAAGAGACTGTTGGAGACTGTGGGAATGATACAAGAGACTGTCAGACTGTGGGCATGATACAAGAGACTGTTGGAGACTGCGGGAATGATACAAGAGACTGTCGGAGACTGCGGCCATGATACAAGAGACTGTCGGAGACTGGGGGCATGATACAAGAGACTGTCAGGGACTGTGGGCATGATACAAGAGACTGTGAGCATAATACAAGAGACTGTCAGAGACTTTGGGCATGATACAAGAGACTGTCAGACTGTGGGCATGATACAAGAGACTGTTGGAGACTGCGGGAATGATACAAGAGACTGTCGGAGACTGCGGGCATGATACAAGAGACTGTCGGAGACTGCGGGCATGATACAAGAGACTGTCAGGGACTACGGGCATGATACAAGAGACTGTCAGGGGACTGCGGGCATGATATAAGAGACTGCAGACATGATACAGGAGATGGTCAGAGACTGCAGACATGGTACAGGAGATGGTCAGAGACTGCAGACATGATACAGGAGATGGTCAGAGACTGCAGACATGATAAAGGAGATGGTCAGAGACTGTGGACATGGTACAAGAGATGGTCAGAGACTGCAGATATTGTAAAAGATATGGTCAGAGACTGCGGACATGGTACAAGAGATGGTCAGAGATTACGGACATGGTACAAGAGACGGTCAGAGATTACGGACATGGTACAAGAGACTGTCAGAGACTGCGGGCATGATACAAGAGACTGTGGGCATAATACAAGAGACTGTCAGAGACTGTGGGCATAATACAAGAGACTGTCAGAGACTGTGGGCATGATACAAGAGACTGTCAGAGACTGCGGGCATGATATAAGAGACTGCAGACATGATACGGGAAATTGTCAGAGACTGCGGACATGGTACAGGAGATGGTCAGAGACTGCGGACATGGTACAGGAGATAGTCAGAGACTGCAGACATGATACAGGAGATGGTCAGATACTGCAGACATGATACAGGAGATGGTTAGAGACTGCAGACATGATACAAGAGCCTGTCAGAGACATAGACATGGTACAAGAGATGGTCAGAGACTGCAGATATCGTAAAAGATATGGTCAGAGACTGCAGACACGGTACAAAAGTTGGTCAGAGACTATGGACATGGTACAAGAGACTGTCAGAGACTGCGGGCATAATACAAGAGACTGCGGGCATGATACAAGAGACTGTCAGAGACTGTGGGCATGATACAAGAGACTGTGGACATAATACAAGAGACTGTCAGACTGTGGGCATGATACAAGAGACTGTCAGAGACTGCGGGCATGATACAAGAGACTGTCAGACTGTGGGCATGATACAAGAGACTGTCAGAGACTGCGGGCATGATACAAGAGACTGTCAGACTGTGGGCGTGATACAGGGGTTGTTGGGGACTGTGGACATACTTCAGCAGTATGTGAGAGACTGGAGACATAGTACATGACATATTATAGATAAGTGTTTGTCTCCTAAAACATAAAATGCTGTTAAAGTCCAATTTGCTAGAAGTTGAAAAGAACATGAATGATTCCTTCCAGTGAATATGTGCCAGCAGTGTAAGGGTTACCTGCAATGTACTCTCCTCTGGCAGACGATCCCCGGTCAGGCAGTGATGTACCTCCTCCCCCCGCCTCCCTGTAGAGAAAACCATCACAGCAGGAGGAGGAGGGGCGGCTTTGGTGTACTCCCACACACACTGACTGCAGAGGCATCCCTTGAGACATCCGGCTGCAATGCAAAGTGTTGTCCGCAGCGTGCGAGAACCAAGACATCTCGCACATGCTGCGGGCATTCCGGGACTCAGCCCTGATTGGCCGGGATCGCGGGCCAGGGATCACTTTGTGGGACGGTCCCGGACAATCAGGGACAGTTGGGAGGTATGCAGATTGCATGAGGCCTATACAGAAATGGCCATCTTCATCCCCACAAGCATAATGGAAAAAGGAATAGGGAATCCATCACAGGTGGGAGGGAACACAGAAGGGAAAGACAGAAAGGGCAGGTGCAACAACCACAAGATGGCAGTATAAGAACCAATTACAGTAAAACCTTGGATTGCGAGCATAATTTGTTCTGGAAACATGCTTGTAATCCAAAGCACTCTTATATCAAAGCGAATTTCCCCATAAGAAATAATGGAAACTCAGATGATTTGTTCCACAAGTCCTTCGGTTTATAGTCTATAAACAAAGATTATAGCAATGTGATAGGTTGTGTAACCATAAAATGTCCACCCACAATATGCAGTCTCCACAAGGGGATTAGAAGCAAAATCTAGCAGAGCTACAGAATAAAGGAGACATGAGAGGCGCCTCTAAGTGTAGCAATATGGTTACATTTAATGAAGATTCAACATTTAGCAACTCACTTGGTTGATGATTAAAATAGGCACATCTAAGTATGCAGGCATCGGGGGTAAAGCTGACCATCTTCTGAACCGCCAGCTCTCACCACTGTCAGTCTGCAATCCTGACCGGAAAGAATAGCCTGCAGTAGAGTGATCTGAAAGTGAGGCTTTGAATCACTCATGGAGTGCAGCGGGGGAAGGGATAATGAAGATGACAGTGCAGAGGATGGTCTATGTGGACAGCTTTACCCCAGATGCCTACATACTTAGATGGGCCTGTTTTAATCATCAACCATGTGAGTTTCTAAATATTGAATCATCATTAAATGTAACCATATTGCTACACTTTAGAGGCTCCTCTCTTCTTTTTTATACATGACGCTACTTGTATATCAAGACATCGCTTGTATATCAAGTCAAAATTTATTTAAAAAATTTGCTTGTCTTGCAAAGCGCTCTCAAACCAAGGTTTTACTGTATATAGAAGTCAAATAAAGTTCACTTTTTTTTTTTTTAAATCCAGCTCCTCTATGTACTATTATACTATTAATGTACCTCCATTGCAGAAAAATAAAAGCTTTTTTGATTTTGAGAACAAGGCCTTACCTTAGCCCTTGCTGTATTTCTTAGATAGCTTCATTACTTGCTGGTATGTAGATTGGGACAGAGAAACCAGTAAGACACAGCAAGGAGTTTACCAGGTGACCAGATTAGCACACACCCTTCACCCATCAACTATGTTTGCTCAGCATCCCCGGGATCCCTTCAAACATGCATTTGCCTGGCTTCCCCAGTGTACCGCCAGACTGGCTCAGGCCACATACTAAACTCCCTGGGGCCACATGCAGCCCATGGGACACCCCTGCTGCAGTGCAAGGGCCTGTCTGATTGGATACAGAGTGATTGGATTGATGGTGTGTCCTCCTATTATAAAGTTTTGTTAATACTAAAGAAGATTGTACAATCAGATTGTATAGTGTATGGCCACATATATACACCTAAAATTACCTACAGTAGTTGCGCTTTTAGTGTCATTTATTGTTAACAACACACCAAACACAGAACACAGAAGCAAACACACATTTTGCCACATAAAAAAAGCGAGTGACAAACGATGCAAAACGTAAAAAAAAACAGCACTGCGCCAAAATGTCCCATGAACTACTTTGTCACATGTAGGGCAACCCACTAAAATCAACAGGCTGCCCTATGTGTGCCACTGGAAAAACAAACCAAAAAACATGCGTTCCCACTACTCTAGGTGTGAATGGGGCCTGAAAGTGAAATTGGTTCGTTTACACAAGAACAATGAGGCTCCATTCACATCTGTGTGTTTCCAAACGCATGGCAAATTGCACAGAAAATGTGTGCTTTGCCATGCGTTTCAGAAACACTGCAATGTACATGGTGTTTGTTTTGTCATTACATGTTAAAAGCTCCCCAAGTGTAGCAAACGCACCGGAAACTGCAAAAACGCACAATGCACCGTGCCAAAAAAAAGTTCTGGAGCGTCATGCATAGGGCAGCCCATTCAAGTAAAAATGCTCCAAAACACCCAAAGAAATCCATGCGGGAATGTAAGTTTTCCCTACGTGGCGATGTGAACGAGGCCTGAAACTGAGTATCTTCATCCACTCCCTCCTATTTTCCTCTTATAAAGATGACCATACACTATGCAATCTGATTGTACTGTGTGCTCCCCTGGTCTCCCCCCCCCCCCCCCCCACAATGTGCTCCCTCACCTCTCCTGCCAGCTGCTGCAGGGGATGTGTCACAATAGAGAACCAGGAAGGGGTCGGTAAATATGTAATTTACCCGCTCATTACTTTTCTGAATGGACAGAGTCATAGTCAGTGACATTGTAAAAAATGAAATAAAATGATAAAAAATAATACAATTAAAGTACCAAAAAATGAAAACGACTGACACCAGTGGGTGAACTTCCAGGATCGCAAAGGTCATACTTGCAACCGGGTCCTGGCATTTCACCACCGTGGGGAGGCCCCATGATGGCAGGAAAGGGGCCCACAGCAGAACTTGTGAAAGGGTCCCGCTGTGGCCCCGCAATGAGAGTAAAGGGCCCCAGTATCAGTGGGAAGAGCCCCAGGCTTGAAGGGAAGGGCCCCGGACAGGGGTCGGGGGGGGGCCCTTCATGGTTTCTTGCACTGGGGCCCTGAAGGTTCTAGTTACACCTCTGTCCTGTGGATAAGGTAAGTGAGAGAAAAGTACATTGGGATGGCCGGGCCAGAAATGGCATTGGAAACGCTTCTATTTATTATGAAAAGTGAAATTCTACTTGAAAAGGTGAACTTATCCTTTAAGTACCATATTTAACTGCTGAAAAGCTAGGTGAAGAGCTTTATGAAAGTTTAGGGAGAGATTAGACTTGATCAGTTGGGAGTTTCGCTTCTTTTCTAACACAAGTTCACTAATAAATGAATTTGGCATTCACATTTTCCCTAAATATACACCAAATTGATTTTACTTAAAATGTTACTTAACTCAGGGCCCTACATTCACTATATCTGGTCTCTCACAGTACAGAGAACATGGAAATGCAATTATATTAGTAAATATAAACTGCTAAATACCTTTTCTCATCAGCAGTACATAGCAGTCTTGTGACTTCTATCAGTGTCCAGCCAAGCAATGGTTAAAGCTTGTAGGAGGAGTTTTCATTCTCCTCTGACTGTCCTTTTGAGGCTCCAGGACCCCTGACATTCTGTCTGGACAGTGCTGATTGGCCCTGTGCTGATCACATGCACCCTTCCAAAAAAAACTCTAGCAATACACACCAAACTGAGCATGTGCAGAGTGCTTCCTAGGGCTCTGTTCTATCAGCAGATGAATTGAGGACAATAAAAGAAGGGGAGGATCAGGGAAGACAGGATCAAACAGCCTTTTTACACAATGTGGAGTATTAACCCCTTAGGTTCCACAGTGGGTATAACAAGCATGTTTTACTGCATATACAGCCTCATTTTACTGTTTTGGGTTAACATTTTAAGCATTCAATGGTTGCACTTAAATTTGTGGGTTTAGTAACATTTTAAAATCATAAATAGTAATGGTCAAGTGGTTCGGGCCAAGCAGCGCCTGTTCAGGTGTTCGTCGAACACCTAAATTTGCAGGGCACTCAGCGCCGAGCTACCCACAATACACTGTGTGCTGCACAGTGCATTGTAAGCCCTGATTGGCCTAAGCACAGTAAATAGCTTTTTGTTAAGAAGCGGGCTAGGAAACTGGCCACTGCATCCTTAACAACAAATGAGTCATCAGCTGTCAGTAGACTTCCCCACTGGCAGCTGAATGGAGAAAAAAACTTGTGAAAAAATGGCATGGGGTGTCGTCAACCCCCCCCCCCCCAAATCCATATTGGGCCCTTTGTCAAGGTACGTCCTCCCGGCATTTTAGGCCCGTGCTGTAGCCAACCTTCGGCTATAACGTGGGAATGAAGTGGTTAAAATCCATACACCAGTAAGCAACTGTGAACTGTCATTTACCAGCAAGTAAAACTAATTTTTTCTTTGTAAATGTCTATTTGCTGTAGTAGGTTGTGAACATTATGTAGATGTTGCCATTTCACAGGCAGGCTAAGGGCATCGCCCATGCGTGTTATTTAAAGGAATTTAGCATTTTTAATGTTTCACTTTAGGGATCAGCGAATGTTTTGCTTTGGTACATGTTCCTTAGGGCAGTGTCCAGCTTCCCAAACCATATGTTGACAATCCTTTGTCTATTAGCCTAATAAATGGCCATTACGGATTTTGCCAAATTCCCTCCCATTGACTTCTAGGACCCAGATTTGGTATCTAAACTTCAGTAAAGTTCACTGAACCTTCCCTGGCCAGGTACATTTGACTCATCACTAATTCTAACTTGCTTAATTCTCTAGGGGCTAGAGGAAGATGTGTTTAGGCAGATTAACTGAGGTGAATGTATAGGTGAATGAATGTATAAGGATCTCACTGGTTTTTGCTTTTGGCTAATGTTGACCATTACAGGTATCTAAATGCATGAAAATTAGTGTCTCCTGTTCAGTGTATTGCCTTTGGTTTCAATATATTTTTGCATCATTTTCATTTTTTTTTTCAGTAATGGCCTAAATGTTTTTCTTAAATTGCAAGAAATAAATAATTCTGGGAAAAAAAATGATTTACCTATAATGTGATGCTAGATTTGCACCTCTTTGGGAATAATTATATATATATTATATTTGATCCTATTGTATGTTAGGTCCTTGTAATTCCGTTCACTGGTTACTATTTCATAGCTCTGTTCATAATAATTAAAAAAAAAATCATAACTATTATTTTTTTTCTTACCGGTGTACAGCAGTTTCCTTTTCCAGCTGCTGTATTTTATCCTAACCTTTCACAATCCATGTAAAAGGCACGAGTAGGTGTCTTAATAATTATGTGGTTTTAATTAACTTGCGGCTATATTTGTACAATGCATTATGTTTGGTATCAAAAAAGCCTATAGTAATTACATCGGAAGTGATTTCACATTTAGAATAGTTTGTATTACGAAAATCATTTTGTTTCTGGCTACAGATTACATTTTCATCAAGCGGCAATAGAAAATCAGATTATGCAATGGTTGTCTATTGCTGTATTTAGCTCAGGCAGAGAAATGTAAAAAAAAATGTAATGTAAATGTAATAATGAGAAAAATGTAACTGTAGTTTGTGTGCATTAAACATAACAGCAAAGTTGCACATTAGTCGAACAGCTAAATACATATAAGGCTCCTTTCACACAGGAGGTGCAATCAGGTCTGCTTGTCAGGTTTTCGGGTGGACCTGATCAGAAGTGATACGTAAAGCCCCGTACACACGATAAGAAATTTGGAAGGGGAATTTCGTCCGACGACCGATCTGCCGATTTTCGGATTGTTAGTATGATGCTTTCGACAGCCGACTCCGACTTTTCGGCCAAAAAAATCCTGGTGTGCAGGCATTGAAATTTTTGTCCTCCGTCAACACACGTCCGATTTTCGTCTCATTAGTACAGATTTCGACGGGGAAAAATCTTATGACCAAGACTAGGCATGCTCAGAGATGAAAGAACACATAGAAAGCAATCCAACACATGACATCACTTCTGAAGTAGAATTCTGTCGTACGGAAAATTCGTGTGCAGTCTAGAGCACATTCCAACCAACGGACACGACTCTGGACAAAAGATGGATGACCGGTTGGCAGAAATTCATAGCGTGTGTACGGGGCTTCAGTCTACTGGCAGGCTGATGTAAACAGATGTGTGTCCTCTTCTCTTTTTTGCAACCTAAAAGTGACAGATTGGGGTTACAGATTTAAATGGTCCATATACATCAAGTCACCTATAGATCTAATAGCGGTCCAGAAAGCTTTATTGTTTAAATGTAGTTAAACACCAAATGGACACAACTGTCACAAAAGTGACATCCATCCTGTTCTCCTCTGATCTGTTCATGGGTCCCCTCCTGAGTGGACTGGATAGCGTCTGTGAGAAAGGAGCCTAAAATAATTTTTTTATCACAAAAGATTTGGATTTCTGTCCATAGGGTCCTGAGGTTTAGACAGCCAGGTTTTGGTGACCTGGCTGTTCTCTACTGCAGACTATTTAACCACTTAAAGACCAGGCCTTTTTCTGACATTTGTTGCTTAAAAGTTAAAATCAATATTTTTGGCTAGAAAATTACTTATAACCCCCAATCATTATATGTATATATATATATATATATATATATACTTAGAGTGAGAGCAATAATTCTAGCACAAGACCTCCTCTGTAAGGCCCCTTTCACACTTGCGGACCTGTCAGTTTTTTAGGCGGATCTGAACGGATACCCCATGCATCTCTATGGGGCATCGGATCTAAGCGAAGACATGTCCGCTAACATCCGATCCGATACTGTCCATCAAATCCGGACGGATGAAAACCCTATTTTCAATCCATCTGACAGGCAGTCCGTTCTCATGCGATTCCCCCATAGAGGAGAGCGGGGATCTGACACCCCTGTCTCCGCACACAGAGCAGAGACGGAGCTGTAATCCACCTGCTCAGCGGGGGATCAGAGCCTTGTGAAAGGGGCCTAACTCTAAACAGATAACCACAAAAAATTTTTAAAGCGTCTAATATGCAGGTTTTTAAGTACCGTAGTTTGTTGCCATTCTATGAATGTGCGCAATTTTAAAGCATGACATGTTAGGTATCCATTTACTCGGCATAACGTCATCTTTCACATTGTATCAAAAAAATTGGGCTAACTTTAGTGGGGGACATAAAAAGTTGCAATGACCGCCATTTTATTTCCTAAGCTTTCTGCTAAAAAAACATATAAAACATATATAATGTTTGGAAAAAGGAGAACCCCCAGATTGGTTGGACTATATAGGTGACTGGACACCCAACAAAATCAAAATTGTTTGTAAAACAT
Organism: Pelophylax lessonae; assembly: GCF_965119305.1. NCBI lineage: Eukaryota > Metazoa > Chordata > Amphibia > Anura > Ranidae > Pelophylax > Pelophylax lessonae. Next base: position 123,107,416 of record NC_138780.1, on the reverse strand, counting down.
AAATTGCTTTATTGATAACAACATAAAAATTGATAAGGAAATGTAACAATCAAAGACATACACATTAAAAATTTTGCATGCAAATCGCGGCTTATACAAGGTATGGGGAACCCAAGGGTACATATGGTAAGGAAACAGACCCTACACGTTTCAGGTAGAAAACCCTTCTTCATGGGTCAACAGAATTCAAATCCATATGACTTCACCACTTGAGTATCCAAATATACCAAGAGGAGCCATGCAAGTTTAAAATCCAGTAGAGATTACCAGAGGATAGAAGGATGCCTGGTTTGGGGTTTCCATGTAGTGTGAGCTGGAGTACAAAGAAATATAAGGAAAAGGCCGCAAGACTGCTGACCAGCAGGTACCACAAGGATGCAAGTAGGTCCAAATTGTAGTTAGAGTAAGAGAGAAAAAAACAATCCTGTGGTATGAAGCTACCCACACAAAAAGAGATCATATAGATCAAAATAAATGTTTTTTTTTTTTTGGAGTAGACAAAAGTTCCATGTTGTTCATTTATGCAGCGTAATAATTTGCAGACAGTATGTGTGTGTAATCACCATGGCATCCTCTGCTAAAAAAATTTTAATGTGTATGTCTTTGATTGTTACATTTCCTTGTCAATTTTTTATGTTGTTATCAATACAGCAATTTATGTTTTACAAACAATTTTGATTTTGTTGGGTGTCCAGTCGCCTATATAGTCCCACCAATCTGGGGGTTCTCCTTTTTCCTATCAAATAGGGATGATAGGAAACTGGCACCTAGGTACTAAGTGATAGGGGACCATACATATATAATGTTTGGGGGTTCTGAGTAATTTTCTAGCAAAAAAATTATGATTTTTAAGTCATTGAAGTGTATTTTTTCCAAAAACAAATTGTGTTTTAAAGACTGCTGCTCAAATACAATTGCCTTGTACACACAGCCTACAGTTATTCTTCACATTCCAGTGTCAGAAGTTTCTTATTGTGTTCAAACATGAGGCATGCTGTATGATACTGCACAGATAATGCATGACCTCTGTCTGTACTCTGAGAACTGACATTTACTGTGAAGAAACTATGTACATATCCCACAATCCTTGGGTCTCTCAGTCTAGTGCTGGTGCAGGTGAGATCTTCACAGTAATTAGATCTAACAGCCACAAGCAGGCAGAGCATTCACAGGCACACAAAGAGCTCACTATTGCAGCTGGAAGATGTTTATTACATTAGCACTTCCACATTTGTGATACAATACAGAGCAGACAGCATTGCATCTGTTGGAAGTTGTGTGACCTGGAACAGGAAGCAGACTTGTCTTGGTAGATAGGGACACAATCTTTTGCATCTCATGACCAACCGAATTATTTCTAAAAATAAAAGTTTGGTATATGCAGTATAAAAAATAAATGGGGGGGCGCTATAGGTGTAGCAGAGGAGACTGGAGACTGTAATTGGGCTTTTAAGTGGAACTAAGGTCAACTAATAAAAAAAGTGTGAGCAGGCAGCACTTCTCTATCGTATACGATTATTATATACAAAAATTGCAGCGCTTGTTTAAAAGACAATATTTGAAATAACAGTGATATTCTCACAGAAACATATATCCTATGTACCAATATAGTGCAAAAATGTGAAATAATACCATTAGTAAGAAAAGAATTTCAATACATAAATATAAAAAAAAACTCCAAAGTAGAGAAATTCCAGGTGTAGTTGAAGTGATTATAGATGGCAATAGTAACAGTCCATATATAACACCCGTATGTGAATATCCACCACCAAAATGGGTGATGCGCTTACCGAAACATATGGACTCAGATACTGTAGTACTGAGTCAAAAAAGCATGTGTAATCCAAGTATTGATTAGGGAAGCAGTTCAGAGGGTCTCACATCACCACCGCACAACAGGATTACCACTCACTTGATTATTTTGTGCATTCCGATGGATCATGAAAACATAAAAGAGCCTCCACATAAAAAAGGTAGAACACTTACATCACATCCAAAGAAAAAGAGCCTGTCATGAGATCCAACAAGGAAAGGACACGTAGAATGCAATGGGCTGGATAGAACTTGGAACTAACACGTTTCGTCTGCTAAGACATAATCTTAAACCCATACGAGACAAGCTATGTCACCTTTGCACTAACAAACACCCGCATGCTTGTCGTCTTCTCCTAAATGCATGTTGAGCTTCTCATGCGCAGCTCACTGCATATTCCTGGAACACTCCTACTGCACCGGAATGATGGACTCGGGATGATGTGATTCTGCCACCGGCCAATGAAGAGGCCGTAAACCTGACACCTGGAAATATTCTGGGAGAAGATGACAGTGGCTGGTGGAGGACTTAATCACTGCATCACTGGAATGAGGAGGTCAGTATTTGTTTCAGTTTAGTTCAGTTTTAGGTAATACAACTTGGCTGCCTTCCTTCACCAGCCTATGATTGGACAGTAAAAGAATGACATAAGGCTGATGAAGTCACCATTCTCCTATTTCCCCTCCCCAGCATAGATGCCTGTGGCAGAGCCTAATTGGCTCCTACTAGTGCCTCTCCCTTTTACAGCCTGAGTGCTACTGCAGGGTAATATGAATACAGATTAGGCTGCTTACACTGGCTGCCTTTAAAGTGTTAGTAAACTTTAAAAAAAAAAGATTTCTCCCTGCAAGGTTAAGGCATAATGTGCTAGTATTCATGGCACATGGGAATCGTGGCTGCGGCATAGAGCTCTGAAGGAGCGGCACGGGTATGTAATTTCTTCAGAGCGTATGCGCTGGTGACACCACTGGCTGCTGCTCACTATAATATCTCCTAAACAGTGCGCGTTTAGGAGATATTAATTCAACCTACAGGTAAGCTTTATTATAAGCTTACCTGTAGGTAAAAAATAAAAACCATAGAGTTTATTACTACTACTACTACTACTACTGCTACTACTAGATACTGAAACCTTGCCATGTAGGGCAAAGTGACATTCCCTGGCCCAATTATTCTGACCTTAGCTGTCCTCCCTCGCAGCTTCTTGCTCCTCTGCAACTGCAGCTTTAATCAGCGGCATCAGTGACCCCGGCAAGGTGTGATGTCACTGCAATAAATGATGTTGTATATGTGCCTGGAGTTTGACAAGAGACTTGTTTGCGAATTTCACAAAGAGGTATTTAATTAGTCATAAAAATAAAGCAGAAGTGCCGCACAAATGTAATAACAAAATGTACTGTGTCCTTGTGCACATCTCAAAGACACTCAGTTTAATCTATTGCAGAATTATCAGGGCATGTAATCTTCCACCAGATCCAGAATTGCACACATTTGGATAAAGCTGGCCAATATCCAGAATAAAATCTCTATAGTTAGTTTTAGGTCAATTGGCAGCTTGTGCTGGAATTCCGCCACAGTGTAGAATAGTACTGTGAATATTCTAATTTGTTATACAATGTAATTATGGCTTTTTTTCCATTCACAAGCAGTTTTAAATAGTTCTTTTTCTATGCCTGTTTCATTTTTACCAGAGACCTTTAAAAGAAACCTTTTATAAGAAAAATAATTAGGATGCCATTGTTGGTTTCATTCTGTTTGCTAGTTTTCTGGCTGTTATGCCGATCAAATTGCTTTTTTATTTGATGGATAAGAGAGGAAACCTAAGTTCTCAGAGCTTTTCAGAGCTCTATTGTTGAGGGAACATGATCAAAGGAGATACGCTATTGCCCAATCATCAGGCTGGGGCTTGTTTTTGGCCAGGTCGTATTTTACTGCAGAGTAGTCTTCACTGACCTACGGTAGGTATGCTGTCTGGTCCATGCGTCTAGACAAGATATGTGAAATCATATATAATCAGCACAAATACGTACTCAAATAAGTGCAACAACCAATAAAACCAATAAGTGATGTATATAACATATAATAACCAATGGCCTATGCTAAAGGCCTACTGTGATTGCTGGCAACACTTATTAGAGCATGTCCACCAGTGACTCTATAATCTTCAAAACTAATGATATAAATGTTAAGTGCAGCACAAACGCGAGTATGAATAATCATTAAAAACAAATCAAATCATAAGTCCAGTGTGCATCGGTGAAAAAACAGCCCAGAAGTCTGTAGAAATCTGTTCCACTTCTATGAAAACGCCATGTGACAGTTCAAATTATTAGTCCAGTGTGTTCAGTGACCACCACCTATAGACAGAATGCCTGCTCACCTCCCAGGTATGACCCCATGTTGGAACACTCCTGTAGAGAACACCCTTGAGCCCCGTTTTCCACTTCTAAGAACTCAACCATTCATATATGACCATGTAAGGTGGAAGGAGCCCTATTCCAGGATGTTTTATACTCTTGTATCAGCATAGTGAGCTGATAATATGCTTGATATTAACTTTTTTATATGAGTGTTTTTAATCCCTTTGTTTAGTTTTTAATAAATGATTTTTAGAAGAGAGCACTATAGTTTTCCATTTTGTTTTTATGGTTATATATGGATGATCAAGTTCTTGGCGTAACGTGGCACAAGGGTGTTCTCTACAGGAGTGTTCCAACAGCTTCCTATAAAGGCGGCGTACCAGGCGTACCAGGCGATTGTGACACTGTTATGGGGTCATAACTGGGAGGTGAGCAGGCATTCTGTCTATAGGTGGTGGTCACTGAACACACTGGATTAATAATTTGAACTGTCACGTGGAGTTTTCATAGAGGTGGAACAGACTTCTACAGTTTGGACTGTTTTTTTTTTTTGTCACTGATGCCAATTGGACTTATGATTTCATTAGTTTTAATGATTAGAATTCATACTCACGGTTGTGCTGCACTTAACATTTATATCATTAGGTTTGATAAGATATGTTTTGGTGGAGCCTTGGACTCCAGAACAAGCAGATGTTGAGGTTAAAATACACATTTTAGAGGCAGCTCTTTGTCACTTGGTGTGTCCTAGAGGATCTCTGGAGCAGGGGCGTAGCATGGGTTTTCAGCAAGGTCATTTGTGCCCCCTAACCCGTGGACTTTTAGCATTCCTTTCCACTAGTACAGTAGTTCTGACCTACTTGATTCCTACGCTGACCTACCTGATTCCTACACTGACCACTAAACGGACCTACTCGATTCCTACACTGACCTACCTGACCATTACACTAACCTACCTGACCCCTACACTGACCTAGCTACACTTACCTACCTGATCCCTACACTAACCTATCTGACCACTACTGTACACTGACATACCTACACTGACCCCTACACTAACCTACCTGGCCATTACACTGACCTACCTACACTGACCTACCTGACCCCTATACTAACCTATCTGCTCCCTACACTGACCTACCTGACCCTACACTAACCTACCTGACCACTACACTGGCCTACCTACACTGACCTACCTGACGCCTACACTGACCTACCTGACCATTACGCTGACCTACCTGAACCCTACACTAACCTACCTACACTGACCTACCTGACCCCTACACTAACCTACCTGACCACTACACTGAACTACCTGACCCCTACACTGACCTACCTGGCCACTAAACTAACCCCTACACTAACCTACATGACACCTACACTGACCTACCTGACCCCTACACTAACCTACCTGACCACTACACTAACCTACCTACCCTGACCTACCTGACCCCTACAGTAACCTACCTGACCACTACATTGACCTACCTGACCTCTGCACTAACCTACATTAAACATACTTTCTGCACTACTTACACCCCCACATCCCCCATACACAGTATGATGTAGATGGTGGATCCATCATCCTCCTTACCTCTCCATGGCCTCATCGTCCATTTGATCAGAGCTCCCCCCAGCGCCGGGTGGGCGGTATTGTAGGAGACCCTGCCATCCACCCGCTCCTTAGTATCCCCTCCCCCGGGAGGTCAGCTAGCAGCCACTGCTTTCTCTCATGGCCATGATCTGCTCTGAGCATCGCCCCTCCACCTCCACTGTTTCACAGGCCGTACCAGAGGGACAGGCTGGACCAAAGTAGCCGCGAGGCAAGTGGTGCTGGAATAGGATGCAACGGAGAGGAATGCCTTAATGCCCCACCGGAGGTATAGGGGTTCAGGGGAGGCAACAAGCTGCAGCACAGACCCTCGGGACAGCAGGGGAATAATTTTGCGCCCCACCTAAATTTCACACCCGGGGCGAGATGACCAGTTTCCCCACCCCCCCCCCCCAATTGCTACGCCACTGCTCTGGAGTGATTTGGAGAACATGGTGAGAGCACCACAAAACTTAAATGCATCCAGTAAGATTTTATTTTTTACAAAAAGAGGTCAAAATGCGTATGTGTTTGAGGGATTTGACCCCCTAACCCCTACATCAGAGTTAAAGTGGTTATAAAACCTCCAACATGAAAAATGAACAAAACATTTCTTTCTCAATCCAAAGCACTGAGTGTCATTTCTCTCTGAGCTCTCTACCCTCTGTTATCTGCATGAGTCAATGATAATACTTTATGCTGACTCCACAACCAGCTCCCAGCCCCCGCAGCACACAGCAGGTGACTGACAGTCTCGGCTCTGAATGTTTCCTATCACAGTGTGTAGGGGAGGGTGTATCCATACCTTCCACTCAGGTTTCATAGAGCTCTGCGCTATAGCGCTGCAGTGAGTGTGACATCAGTGTGACATCAGATCCCTGCCCCCTGCCTTTTACTACTGATAAATAGCCTTTGATCTGTACTTTGAACTGATATATGCAGATAAACAGGTACAACTTATGTAGGATAATTTTTTTCATCTCTGTGTATCACCTGAGGCTAGTCTAAGTCTAGACACTTCAATGTGCATATGTAAGAGTTTACAACCACTTGTAAAAAAGACAACATAAAATAATATAAACTAAGGACCTAAAATTGCAAAGACTCAATTAAGTTAATTTACTAAAGACAAATAGACTATGCACTTTGCAAGAGAATTTACCCCGAGCACAGTGAATGAGGTGAAGCTCTACTGACGTTGATTATCCAATCATGTGGAAGCAAAAATAATGTTTCTTGCATGTGATTGAGTATTCTTGCAAAGTAAATTTTGCCACACTCACTTAGCTCTGCGGAAAATTCTCTTGCAAAGTGCAGCTTCCCTTGCAAAGTAGGCATTCTTTTTGCCTTTCGTAAATCAATTCCGATGTATTGTAATATAACCTAATGCAAAAAAATGATTAAATTACAGTATGTAAATATTAAATGCACTGAAAATAATCACTATAATCGCGTGGGTAAACAATACATACCAAAGGTGATACAAAGAATAACCTGAACATGGAGGTAAACATCACATCCTACGAATTAAAGTTATGAAAATATATAATATTATTATATAGATAAAACATATATCTGTTATTATATTGATTAAAAATGTACTGTACTTATACATACATGTAAAAGCAATCATGCATATATTTATATTAAAAATTACTAAAATATATCTATGTAGAAACAATTGTGCCCAACAAATCAATGAAACCAAAAATAAGACTATATCTAGTTATGTGATCCAATAAATCCCTAAGATATTTGAAATGTGTTGTTCCACAAAATAACATAGTTAAAAAAATTATATAAAATTAATTTAGAAATACTACCATCAGCATGACGTTAGTATTAACCACTTAAGGACCGCAAGCCGCAGTTATTTTGCAGCAGGCAGCCCCTCCTGCACAAATCAACGTAGGTATACGTCGGTCGCTCGCCTGCAGCTATAGGGCGAGCGCGTACCGCCTGACACCCGCGATCATTCCCCGCTGAGAGAGAAGAATGGTCAGCTGTTGTAAACACAGAAGGAAGAAAAATATTGACTATGACCCCAAGAACACCATCCCTACAGTCAAGCATGAAGGTGGAAACATTATGCTTTGGGGTTGTTTCTCTGCTAAAGGTACAAGCTGACTTTGCCTCATTGAGAGGCCAATGGATGGGGCCATGTATTGCAAAATCTTGGATGAGAACCTTCTTCCCTCAGCCAGAACACTGAAGAAGGGCCGTAGATGGGTCTTTCAGCATGACAATGACCCAAAACATACCGCCAAGGCAACAAGGGAGAGGCACAAGAAGAAGCACATTAAGGTCATGGAGTGGCCTAGCCGGTCTCCAGACCTTAATCGTATAAAAAATGTATGGAGAGACCTAAAACGTTGAGTTGCTAAGCAACAGCCAAGAAACCTTTAGGATTTAGAGAAGATCTGTAAAACTGAGTGGACCAAAATCTCTTCTGAGATGTGTGCAAATCTGGTCACGAACTACAAGAAATGTCTTACCTTTGTGCTTGCCAACAAGGGCTTCTCCACCAAGTACTAAGTCATATTTTGCTTGGGGATCAAATACTTATTTTACTCATTGAGCTGCAACTCAATTTATAACATTTCTATCGTGTTTTTTCTGGATTTTTGGTTGATAGTTATTGTCTGTCTTTTAAAATACACCTATGATAGCAATTATAGTCCCTTTAGACTTGATCGAAATTCCTAGCACTAAATAATGCATCTAGTGCTCACACATAAAAAGTTGACAAAGCTCAGAGATGCTCAGTCCCAAACAGAGAGGTCCAGGGCAGGCTATCCCAAAACTAGAGAGTGGTGTATCATTGGCAAATACAGCAATCAGGAACCCCCCCCCCCCCAAAGGGCAGTACACCTCCTAATAAATTATAATAATAAATATAAAATTCCTATATCCCAATAAGGAGATTCAAACTAAATAAAAAAAATCATCTGTGCAATTATGTTTGTCTTTAGTTCAGTTTTTAACAATTATGGTTTTTAATTTAGAAAATGAAATGCGCATTTCTTATAAAGTTGTTTTTTTCCGCTTCATCATCTCAATATGTACTGTAAGTCTTCAACTCTATGTTAATATGTTTTAGGCTCAAATGATAACAATAAAAAAAGATTGTTATTTAGCTTAAAGTGGAACTTTAGGCTAAGGAAGTAAACTTGGCGGACAGGCAGGATATTTAATGCAGAAGAGACATGCTTTGTCTCTTCTGCATTAAAGCTACTTACCTGCCTGTCCATTCCTGTACAGTGAGACATGCGTGCGCAGCCAATGATAGCGGCCAGGGATCGAGACCTGGAAGCCGCTCACCCGAAGATGTCAGCGGGGCGGTGCATCGCTGGAGCTGAGGTGAGTATTATTCTGCTTTCATTTTTATGCATTGCTGTACTGTATATTTCCACTGTACACACTAGATGGTTGTGTACTTTTTGCTTGACCTACTATTAAAAAAAGAGTATGTGGATGCTTTAAAGTATACAGTGCCTTGCGAAAGTATTCGGCCCCCTTGAACTTTTCGACCTTTTGCCACATTTCAGGCTTCAAACATAAAGATATAAAACTGTAATTTTTTGTGAAGAATCAGCAACAAGTGGGACACAATCATGAAGTGGAACGAAATGTATTGGATATTTCAAACTTTTTTAACAAATAAAAAACTGAAAAATTGGGCATGCAAAATTATTCAGCCCCCTTAAGTTAATACTTTGTAGTGCCACCTTTTGCTGCGATTACAGCTGTAAGTCGCTTGGGGTATGTCTCTATCAGTTTTGTAAATTGAGAGACTGAAATTTTTGCCCATTTCTCCTTGCAAAACAGATCGAGCTCAGTGAGGTTGGATGGAGAGCGTTTGTGAACAGCAGTTTTCAGTTCTTTCCACAGATTCTCAATTGGATTCAGGTCTGGACTTTGAATTGGCCATTCTAACATCTGGATATGTTTGTTTGTGAACCATTCCATTGTAGATTTTGCTTTATGTTTTGGATCATTGTCTTGTTGGAAGACAAATCTCCGTCCCAGTCTTAGGTCTTTTGCAGACTCCATCAGATTTTCTTCCAGAATGGTCCTTTATTTGGCTCCATCCATCTTCCCATCAATTTTAACCATCTTCCCTGTCCCTGCTGAAGAAAAGAAGGCCTAAACCATGATGCTGCCACCACCATGTTTGACAGTGGGGATGGTGTGTTCAGGGTGATGAGCTGTGTTGCTTTTACGCCAAACATAACGTTTTTGCATTGTTGCCAAAAAGTTCGATTTTGGTTTCATCTGACCAGAGCACCTTTTTCCACATGTTTGGTGTGTCTCCCAGGTGGCTTCAAGTCTTGTGGCAAATTTAAACAACACTTTTTATGGATATCTTTAAGAAATTGCTTTCTTCTTGCCACTCTTTCATAAAGGCCAGATTTGTGCAGTATACGACTGATTGTTGTCCTATGGACAGAGTCTCCCACCTCAGCTGTAGATCTCTGCAGTTCATGCAGAGTGATCATGGGCCTCTTGGCTGCATCTCTGATCAGTCTTCTCCTTGTATGAGCTGAAAGTTTAGAGGGACGGCCAGGTCTTCGTAGATTTGCAGTGGTCTGATACTCCTTCCATTTCAATATTATCGCTTGTACAGTGCTCCTTGGGATGTTTAAAGCTTGGGAAATCGTTTTGTATCCAAATCCGGCTTTAAACTTCTCCACAACAGTATCTCGGACCTGCCTGGTGTGTTCCTTGTTCTTCATGATGCTCTCTGCGCTTTAAACGGACCTCTGAGACTATCACGGTGCAGGTGCATTTATACGGAGACTTGATTACACACAGGTGGATTCTATTTATCATCATTAGTCATTTAGGTCAACATTGGATCATTCAGAGATCCTCACTGAACTTCTGGAGAGATTTAGCTGCACTGAAAGTAAAGGGGCTGAATAATTTTGCACGCCCAATTTTTCAGTTTTTTATTTGTTAACAAAGTTTGAAATATCCAATAAATTTCGTTCCACTTCATGATTGTGTCCCACTTGTTGAGTCTTCACAAAAAATTACAGTTTTATATCTTTATGTTTGAAGCCTGAAATGTGGCAAAAGTTCGAAAAGTTCAAGAGGGCCGAATACTTTCGCAAGGCACTGTATGTGAACACTTACCCATTCAGGTTACAATAAAAAAAGTTTGCTTATACGTATATTAAAAAAAAGAAAAACCATTATAAATACCTTTTTTTTCCCCTTTTTCTATAAGTCATCGCATACCCTCTTTTCTCAGCTGCATAAAAGCACAGGAGACTTGGGGAGGGGAGGAAAAACAGCAGCACAGGGCATATCAGCATAAAATCTAATCATCGGAGGAGAGCAGGCTGGATTTCCAGCACAGCCAGAAAGTTAACGATGTTGTGGGAGAACCATTACTAGTGTGGTCAGTTTTTTTGTAAATAGGAAAGCAGAGAGACTGGCAGGAAGACCAGATATTTCACACAAAGAAAGCAATACAAGGAGACAAGGATACCTTTTCATACAGGTACATGGAACGGCAGACACATATCAGGAATATGAAATGTTGGGGTAACTTTCTTTAAATGTGTCTATTGTTGATATGGTTTAAAAATGATTTTTATAGTGGCAAATATTTAAAGCCAGACGTGGACCTCCACTGTTACTAGGCAGTTCAACTTGATCCAGTACATACAAAGAAATAGTGCAGCGCTTCATAAATCAAATCAAACATAAATATTAAAAGTAAAAAATGAGTTGAAAAAAGTCCATGCAAGACCCGCGGGAAGGAGGTGAATCAGACTGATCCTAAATGGGGCACAGGTGCTATCCAGTGCACGATCGACCACCACCATAAAGATTGGCCTCGGCTCTCACCTCATATCAGTTAAAAGCAAGCCCAACTATCCTCTATCAGTATGGAAGAAGCAATCCTGGATCGGTTTTAGACAGACCTCCACAGCTCCACTTAATAGCCTTTAGAAGCACAGTATGACAGCCAGAACTCTCCTCTCCCAGGATAGAAGCAGTGAACCTGGATCAGCTTGGACCTCCACAGCTCCACTCATAACCATAGGAGACATAAGATGGGCAAACACATAGTGTAATCCTGATAACAATTTTATTAAAACGCAATATAAAAGAGCCTCTTACTCTGTGTTGAAGATAAACAGGCAAAACGAATGTAACAGGCGGCGTGACGTCAATGTTCCAGATAACAGCGGGTGACGTCAATGGCTCCACCTTTCCCCCCGCACGCGTATGGGCGGGGACTTCGTCAGCGGTGATTGGAGGCTCAAAGAAACGTCACCCATATAAATGTGCTGAACTAATCGCTGATTGGCCACACTGTAACGGTCTCTTGATTGGCTAATCCGGTTGCCATAGCCGCAAAGACGCCGCTGTACCCGAAAGTGGAAGTCAGCGGGCTTAAACAGGGATTAACAAACGCAACTTGTTAATTGGCTAAGCTATAGCAGGCTCGTGATTGGCTATTCCCAATTGCCATAGCCACAAGGACGCCGCAATATGCAACGGCGGAAGTCAGCGGGCTATACAAGCTTCTAAGGGGTAAATAGCCACTATAAACGTAAAACTCAACAATATAGAAAGTATACCATATAATATATATTTTATAAAATCATATGCTGAAAAGGTCTCTGAAAAAAAGAGAGTCAGGCTCCAAAACCTATTTCCTCTCTAATGGACCAAAGTAAGCTCTATAAAAAACAATATAATAGACAATATATAAATAGTAGACATATAAATATGTTAAAACTATAAATCCCATAAGTTAGGGATTAAGCAAAAGATCCTAAAAATGAAGGATAAAAATCTATATTAAAGGAGCAATCAATGCAAAAGCACCCGCTGTCATCTAGATTACAATGTTAAACATAATAAATCACAAAACTAAAAATGACAAATTATATATATATATATATATATATATATATATATACATACATAACAAAAAACAATTAACGATCAGAAATAAAACAATTTCCCACAACCCCTTCCAACTTGATCCAGGACTCACCACCAACCTGGAGATAGGACACTGAAGGAGCAGCAGCGCACTGATGGGTCATTCTGCTGTTCTTTCCTTGCATATCAAGTGTTAGACTGACAGCACTGTGTGCTGCAGCAGAACCTCATTGGCCCCCGGCATTGACTTCTCTCCAATTCCAAAGTCTTACTGTGCAGGGGACTCAGAATGTATTCAGGAGGCTGTAATACTGTCTAATTCTGGTATGATTTGCCTTTAGAATAATTATATTTACTTTTAACAAATTACAGTTATTGATCTTATGTTTACATATGCTTGGAGCTTAGCTTTAAATTACACATTTTATGAATATCTGATCCTTTTAACAGGCATGGATGACACAAAAGCTAAGCTATGTTAATATAAACTAATAGTTACATGCTATGTTTATATATATATATATATATATTATATTTTATAATTACAGTAAAATAAAGCTTTATGTGAAGACCTACAATGTAAAGAAAACCATAAGAAATGTCATTGGATTCATTGAAGGACAGTTTGAGCCTGGTATGTAAGTGAAATATTTGTTTCATATTTACCTTTAACCAGGACTTTGTTTCTAAGAGAATATGTACAGGAATGCCCCCCTTCTGAGTAATTTCTTGTCTCTGCCCCCTACCCACCTCTGGGCACCGTTGCTTCGTTCATCCCCCTACCCACCTCTCCGTAGCACCCCCATCTAGAGAATACAGAGCCAAGTATCCTTTTGTGGTGCAAGGTAATTTGTTAATGATATTAAGAAAAGTAGTAAAAAAGATCCCCCACAGCCAGCAGCAATAGACCCCCCTAGCAACAATAGATTTGCCCACAAACAGTAGACCCCCAGCTACAACAAAATACCACCCCAGCAACAGCAAAAGATCTCCCAACAGCCAGCATCAACAGACTCTCCTGCAGCCAGCAACAATTAAAAGAATGATGTCAGCGCCCAATAGGAGTGTCAGCAGCATGCAATTAGTGTCAAAATACAAACGCTAGTGTACATATAAAAGGAGAAAGATTGCAGGGCTATTAACAAGAATGAATGCATCACAATAAAGTATGCAACGTGAGACAAAAAAAAATATCAATGCAATAAAGTGTCCATTATTCATACACAAATGTTCATATCTGTGAATAAAATGTGACAAAGAAAGTGCTAAGTAGCTCAATAAAGCATAGAAAACAGGTGTAATGAAGTGTCCTTGATTATAAAGGTGTCCAGTTAAGATAAATCCAAGTGTAAAAGATTGAAGGGCTCTATAAGAAATCATTAGTGCACAGTATGCCTCCACCGAATGACTGAAATGCAGACTCACCAGAATTAATTGCTGTCTAAATTATAGGACAGCAATTATGGCCCCAGATGATGATATCTTTCCTCTCGGACTGTGATCAATATCCCAAAGCCTCCAGAAAGAGGGCGAACAAAGATGTCTCAGCCAGTCACACCGGATAAATCATCAGATGCAAGAGAAAATGCTCATAGTGTAGTATTTTTTGTAAAACAAATGTAAAAACAAACTAAAAAAGTATATTCCCAATCCTCAAAAAGCAACAAACAGGAAAAACTGTCGATATGGTAAAAATAAAAGGTCCAATAAAGTGTAATAGAGAACTGGTAGTGCAAAAATAGACTTACATCTGATGCTGCCAATCTAGACAGAATGGCGGCTGGACCTTGGTGATATGCCTGAGGTCCAGCCGCCATTCTATGTCTAGATTGGTGGTATCAGATGTACAGTAAGTGTATTTTTGCACAAAAAAAAAAAAAGTCTGCCTCTTCCATTCATAGAAAGCTTTTAATTGATTGAAGCTAAACTACAGCTTTTATGAATGAAGGAGAATGGCTGAAAAGGTGGTCATAATTGGTATTGTTGAAGAGTACCTATGGCAGGTCTAAGTTGTATTAACCCCTGCAACACCAGAAGATTAGAGCTGAGGGGGTATGGGGGCACAGAGGACTTTGGATTTCAAAGAAGCCTACAGCACAAGGGACATTTCTCATCGAATGTAAGTAAAATCCCTTGTTCTGAATTGTAAAATTTAAATAAAGCTTTAACCACTTTCCTACGCAAGTCCCGTTACTGCATCTCATACACACATACATATTGTATATACACATGTTATCTTTGTCTTACAAATAAACATTTAATACGTGACAAATGAATACCTTACCAATATGAATTATTAAAGAGAGAATACAGCAGAAGTCAACAGACTTGATGAAACAATATAACTTTTAAGGTGTTTTGAGGATGAGGTAGATAGGGTAATTGTTTACTACTCTGGCCTATCCACTAGTGTGTGTAAATTACAGCTTGAGTTACTGTAGCCTGTAAACATTTTTTTTTTTTATAGAGGGAGGTAAAAAGATATATTTGAAACACAGATTAAAGCTCAACCTGCTAGCTGAAAAGGAATGCAAAAACATTTACAGTTTAATATTTCAGCTTTACCTGACCTAAAATGTTTAAATCGTATTCTAATTTAAACACTGAAAATATGTACAAAATCAGTAAATGTTACTTTTAAATTATATTAATAAAAAAAAAAAAACATTTTAATGTAGTAGGCTCTTCAAAGAACAAAGTCAGGCACTAATAAAACCAAAACCTAACTAGCAATTCCCACAACCCCTTTCAGGCAGATTCAGTAGGGCTATCAGACTGTTTGTGCAGGAGGCTACAGCCACACACATTACCACATTATCACATTATTCTCAGGCTATTTAGGAGGGAGTAAAGATCAAGGAGTAGAACTGTAAATTGCAAAATGAGGCTAACAATATTCTATATTTTCTTTACAGATCGCTATGTCGCTTTGGGTAACCATAGAGATGCCTGGGTCTTTGGAGCTATTGATCCATCCAGTGGCACAGCTACCATGATGGAAGTTAGCAGAGCAATGGGTGAACTTCTCAAAAAAGGTACGTGCACAGATTGATTGATCAGCCTGGTTCCTCTGCACATGTTATTGAAATGCCAACTCCAAAAGTCTTTTTATGCCTAATGAAGATGTTCCAATGTGCACACTAAATATAAAGGATCAAGATGATTTTAACCACTTAAAGTCCTTTACAGGTGTAGCGCTATCCCCTCAGGAGCTGCTTGAATTCTTGTTTGCCCAGGTCTCTCACTAATTACGCCACAGCCAGACACAGGGTATTTTCCACAGCCTGGTGCACACACTCACCCTGGTGCACACACGCACACAGACCAGTCTAGGGAATTTGTTTTGATGTTTAATTTGGAGACCTTGGAGAGGAGAAAGGATTTAGTAGGATACTCCAAATTAACTATTCACAGGTGAGGACAACTTTCTCAGTAGAACTGTGTAGCAGATTATCAGTAGGACCATACAGCAGCTGTTCGGAATAAACAAGTCTCTTTGTAGCAGAAGGAACTTAGTGAACTTTTCCTCTTCAAGACACTAGCCAGTGTCCCCTTTAGCTTACACCCAGAAATTGACTTCTAGCACCAGGAGGGGGATTTGCACAAGTCCCAGGGATTTCCTTTAGGGGGTCTTTACTCACAAGGCTTCTGAAGTACCAGTGGCAGCCTACCTCAGTAGTAACAGACAGGATCTGTGGACATCCTCCCTCAGTCAACTCTCAGAAGAATCATGGGTTTCAGCTTCAATGTTTCAGGCCCTCAGGTTGCCCACCTGAGGTCACAAGGCAGGCTGTGCCTGAGGAGGAGAGGCAGGCCCCCCCCTCCCCACCTGGACCTCTCTCTGTAGAGGAAGACCCAGAGCCCATGTGCTCATCCAATATAAATACTGTTACCCAACATGCATTGGGGCACATCCCCTTTTAATTGGCCAGGGCTGTATGCTCTCATCTGCAAGGTTTCCTCTCATTGTCCAGTACATTCCATAGCTACTAGACCAGTGTAAAACTTCTCAAGACAGCATGAGCAGCACCAGAGCACACTAAGCGGGCTCTGCTAAACAATCACAGCCTCTGTTAAGCAGACAGCACATACATTTACCTACTGTCTCTCTGTCAGGCAGAGAAACCAAAAATGATATACATTCACTCTAGCACCTACCTAGGAGAGCGCTACACATGGATTTACTAAAGGCAAATAGACTTTGCACTCTGCAACTTTAGTTGCTCCAGAGCTTAGTAAATGAGGCAAAGCTTCACTTTGCAAAAATACACAATCACATACAAGGAAAATAAAAAAAACTGCATTTTTTCTTGCACATAATTGGGTGATGGAAATCAGCAGAGCTTCACCACATTTACTAAGCTCTAGAGCAACTGCACTTGCGGAGTACAACTTATATAGTTACATAGTTACATAGTTACATAGTTAGTGAGGCTGAAAAAAAAAGACACAAGTCCATCCAGTTCAACCTATGTGTGTGTGTTTGCTTTTAACCGTACATTGTATACCCCTGTATGTTGTGGTCTTTAAGGTGTCCATCCAATAGTTTTTTGAAACTATCAAT
Source organism: Pelophylax lessonae (assembly GCF_965119305.1). NCBI lineage: Eukaryota > Metazoa > Chordata > Amphibia > Anura > Ranidae > Pelophylax > Pelophylax lessonae. The sequence goes on along the minus strand of NC_138780.1, from coordinate 123,090,179 downwards.
GCTCCCCGCTGATACGACTGCTTGCGGAAGAGAATTCCACATCCTTACCGCTCTTACAGTGAAGAACCCCTTACGCACTTTAAGGTTAAACCGCCTTTCCTCTAGTTTTAGTGAGTGGCCACGTGTCTTATTGTATTCCCTTACTCTAAATAGTTTGTTCCTTATGCTAGGGTCGCCAGTACAGTATTTGTACATTGATATCATATCCCCCCTCAAGCGTCTCTTCTCCAGAGAGAACAAGTTCAGTGCTTGTAGTCTTTCCTCATAGCCGATGTCCTCCATTCCCCTAATTATTTTTGTTGCCCTTCTCTGGACTTTCTCCAGTTCCAGCACATCCTTCCTGAGGACCGGTGCCCAGAACTGGACAGCATACTCCAGATGTGGCCGGACCAGAGTCTTGTAGAGTGGAAGAATAATCTCTTTATTTCTGGAGTGAATCCCCTTTTTTATACAACCCAGTATTCTGTTGGCTTTGCTTGCAGCGGCTTGGCATTGCATGCCACTTCCAAGCCTGTTGTCTACCAGTACCCCCAGGTCCCTTTCCGTCCTAGACTCACCCAGAGGTTCCCCCCCTAGTGAGTAGCTTGCTTTCTGGTTTCTGGCCCCCAAGTGCATTACTTTACATTTTTCTACATTAAATCTCATCTGCCATGTAGTTGCCCACCCCGTTATTTTGTTCAGGTCTGCTTGCAAGATTTCCACATCCTGCATAGAAGATATTGGCATGCCTAATTTAGTATCATCTGCAAATACTGAGATTGTACTAGATATCCCCTCCTCTAGATCATTTATGAATAAATTAAACAGGATTGGTCCCAGGACAGAACCCTGGGGGACCCCACTTTCCACACCCGCCCAATCCGAGTACTCCCCATTAATCACCACCCTCTGTACTCTCCCCTGGAGCCAGTTCTCTATCCAGGTACTCACCTTATGGTCCATACCTACCTTCCTTAGTTTGTACAGTAAGCGTTTGTGGGGAACGGTGTCAAAGGCCTTTGCAAAGTCCAGATACACCACATCCACAGGCTTACCTTTATCTAAGTGGCAGCTCACTTCATCGTAGAAGGTTAATAGATTGGTTTGGCATGAACGATTTTTCATGAATCCATGCTGATTACTACTTATAATACCGTTTTCATTACTAAAGTCTTGTATGTGGTCCCTTATCATCCCCTCCAAAATTTTGCAGACTACAGATGTTAGGCTGACCGGCCTATAGTTACCCGGGATATATCTCGGCCCCTTTTTAAATATTGGTACCACGTTGGCTTTTTTCCAATCAGCTGGCACCATACCCGTCTGTAAACTATCCTTAAAGATCAAGAATAATGGTCTGGCAATCACCTGACTGAGCTCATTTAGAACCCTTGGGTGCAAGCCATCCGGTCCCGGGGATTTATTTATGTTAAGTTTCTCTAGTTTAGCTCTAAGTCTATCCTCTGTTAGCCATGGCGGCACTTCCTGAGGTGTATTATTTAGTTCGGCCTTACAAGCGGGGTTCGTGTAGCCCCCCGATTCCTTTGTGAAGACTGAAGAAAAGAAATTATTTAACACTTCCGCCTTTTCTCTGTCCTCAGTGGCCATTTTTCCTTTATCATCTTTTATGGGGCCAATGTGTTCTGGCCTCGCTTTCTTACTGTTTATATACTTAAAGAATTTCTTGGGGTTCTTTTTACTCTCCTCCGCTATATGTCTCTCGTGTTCTATTTTAGCCGCCCTGATTTCATCTTTACATTTCTTATTACACTCTTTGTAATGCTTAAATGCTGCCAATGACCCCTCAGTCTTGTATTTTTTGAAGGCCTTTTCTTTAGCTCTAATATACATTTTTATGTTGGAGTTTAGCCACCCAGGGTTTAGTTTTGCTCTTTTAAATTTATTTCCCTGTGGAATGCACTGGTCCACCCCCTTGTTAAGTATGCTCTTGAAGCACTCCCATTTTTCCTCCGTGTTCTTTGTTCCCAGGGTTCTATCCCAATTGATATTTTCTAGCAGCGAGCGCAGTTTAGGGAAATTGGCTCTTTTGAAATTCAGTGTCCTTATATTACCCTTGTGTTTCCTATTACTGTAATTAATACTGAAACTTATTGACCTATGGTCACTGTTCCCTAAGTTGTCCCGTATTTCTATATCCGTGAGCAGGTCTGTATTGTTGGTAATCAGTAGGTCAAGTACCGCATTGTTTCTTGTCGGTGCATTCACCATCTGACCCATGAAATTGTCCTGCAAAACATTTAGGAACTGCCGAGCCTTGGCTGAATGCGCGGTTCCTTCTGCCCAGTCTATATCAGGATAATTAAAGTCCCCCATTATAATGACATTTCCCATCCTTGCTGCCAATCCTATCTGTAACATGAGGTCCACCTCACCCTCCTCCCTCTGGTTTGGGGGCCTATAGCATACGCCCAATATTACCTTCCCCACCGTGCCTTTCCTTTGAAGCTCTACCCATAGGGATTCTGCCTCGTCCATAGCTCCATTATTAATATCATCCCTCATATTTACCTGTATACTGTTCTTAATATACAAACATACCCCTCCCCCTTTATTACCCTCTCTATCTCTGCGATAAAGGGAATACCCCTGAATGGTCGCCATCCAGTCATGAGAGCTGTCAAACCAAGTCTCAGTTATCCCCACAAAATCTAAGTCCTCCTCAAACATCAGCAGCTCCAGCTCTCCCATCTTGTTGGCCAGGCTTCTGGCATTGGTATATAAGCCTCGTAATTTTGATGTTTTTAGGCTGCTCTCTTGATTTTTCCCCGTACCCACCCTGGGTATAGGGGCTCCGAACACCCTACCGCTAATGCCCCCATTTCTGCCCTCTGAAACTTGCTTTCCACTGGCTAATTCTACATCTGTACCCTCCCCCCCATTCCCTAGTTTAAAAGCCCCTCTAACTTTTTGGCCATCCTCTCACCCAGTACGGCTGCACCCACCCCATTTAGGTGCAATCCGTCCCTACCAAAGAGCCGGTGACCGACTGAGAAGTCGGCCCAGTTCTCCAGGAACCCGAAACCCTCCTTACTACACCAGCTCCTCAGCCACTCGTTAACTTCCCTAATCTCCCGCTGCCTCTCTGGTGTGGCTCGAGGTACCGGTAGTATTTCGGAAAATACTACCTTGGAGGTCCTAGTCCTCAACTTAGCGCCTAAGTCCCTGAAATCGTTTAGGACTCTCCGTCTTCCTCTGCCTATGTCATTGGTACCCACGTGTACCATGACAGCTGGGTCTTCCCCAGCCCCACCCAATAATCTGTTCACCCGATCCGCGATGTGCCGGATGTGCAAACTTCATTTGCAAAGCACACAGTCTATTTGCTCCTAATAAATCAACCCCCTTGTATGTTATACAAATGACCGCAAACTATGTGTAGGCGGAGCCTATATTAGGTGCTTTACTTGCGAGCAACCACTATCACACCGTGTACAATGTATAAGTATCCTTCATCTAAGCCTTTGGCAGATTCATTAAATGAACAGATAAACTGGTCTTTGGCACAGATACATTTACAGTGATGCAGAATAGTACAATCCCAGCATTAATTCAATGCATTACCAGAGGATAGGTTCAGTTAGCAGGGGAAGCATCTCTTCCTAAGGCCTTTTAAGTATAATTATACAGTTTGCACCGGCTCCTCACCTCTGTAGCGGCCACTAGAGTATAAGCAATAACCAAGGAGCCTGCCCTAACCTATCCCTTCTCTATTAGGTACCTTTCCCTAGGATGAGTACTGTTCCTCACAAGTGGGTTTCTATCCTTGACCATCTAGTCACCAGAAGCGTGTCAGAATTATGTGGGGTCCCTTATTTAAAAGGTTCCCTCACCCAAAATGGCTGCCAAAGTCTTGAGAGTTCAGTTTCCAATCAGACCACTTAACCTCTCTCAAGGCACTGTGTGGAATCACCAGGGGACCAATTCTGTTATGAGGCTCCCCTTTCCACACCAAAATGGTGTGAGGCCACCTACAGGTGGAAAGGCTAACTGCCTATGCATGCCTAACCTGCCTACATGTGCTTCTAAACTGGAACTAATGCTAATTTTTTTATTCATTTTTTGTTTCAGGCACAGTGGGGATGTGTGTCCACATTGGGGTGATTTCCTCTCACTACTTGTTCGATGACAGGGTGTACAGGGGAGAAAAAGTGATGGGAAATCTTTGCAGTAGGGACAGGAACAGCAATAAAACATTTTAGTAAAGTGGGAAAGCAAAAGACCTGCTGTGAGATTTCTGTTTCTGACACCTGTTATTATCATTTATTGATTTGTTGTCCAGGATTTTCCCAGCAAGGAAATAAGTGGAAACAGTGGTTACAATGAGCAGTAAAACACAGAAATTGTTTCTAACCCTCCCTGTGATATACAGAATATACAGTATGTGTGTGTATAAATAAAAATATATATACATACAGTATATACACTATTTTGTCAAAAGTATTTAGACACTGGGGATAAATACCCATACCAAACTCCACTTGCAACAGCAGTTCCCCTATACCTGGGCCACACAATCTATTCCTTACCTAGGAATTCAAATTGCCGCTGATACGGGCAAAGTCGTTGACCTCAACTTCAAGCCTTTAATCGCCAAGATTCGGCAAAATCTCGTTTGCATGGCTAAGATTGAACAGTCCTGGTTGGGTAGAATAGCCTCATTCAAAATGATAGAACTACCCAAAATCCTCTATCTATTTCGGACCATACCCATCCCTATACACCATAAATATCTCAAAGAATTGACGTCTATTCTAAAACATTATGTCTGGCTGGGAAAGCTACCCAGGTGTTCACTGGCTCATCTGGGGAAACATAAAAAAGTAGGGGACGTGTGTTGGCCAGTCCTGGCAGACTATTTCAATGCTTCTATTTTATCCCAAGCTAAAAAGTGGTTCCTCGACTCCCCAGAAGCATTGTGGGTGAATCTGGAAGCTGCTTTATCACACTCGCCCTCGCTGCACCCAGTGCTGTATCTTGGCCTAGGCCAACAAGGCCCAGGCCTAGGGCGGCACTTTGAAGGGGGGCAGCAAAAAAGCTGCACCCCGCACGAAAAATAAACAACCTACTCCCGGCTCCCGCACGAAAAGGGTCCCCACTGGCTTGCGCTACACTTTTAGTATAGTGCCAGTCTTATGGGGCAAATTGGGCCAGAGGGCAGGGTCCAGGAGGCAAATCGGTCTGGCACCCCCATAAAGCAGTCACACTGCTACCTGCGCTGTGATAATATCCACCGGTGAGGACATTCGGACAGACCACAGACAGGAAGGGGTGGGTCGTATTTAAATTAGGGGGTGCCCAAGTTTAGTCAGGCCTAGGGCAGCACAAAACCTAAATACACCACTGGCTGCACCTGCTGCTTCTGGCGGACGCATGGAAACCCCTTACCCTTCATTCGTTCCCTCCCACTACACAGGCAACTATTCTAGCCTGGAGGAAACTAATCTCCATCACTCCCCATCAGCCCTCGTTGTCACCCCTAAGTATCCCTTTTCAGACTCTCGAAGTCCAGATCCCTTACCTTAAGACTGCCAAGTGGACAGACCACGGGATCTTTTGGGTGGACGATCTCATATCATCCCAAACTATCAAACTGTGGTCAGATCTCGTAGAGCAGTTTCAACTACCCACCTCTATGTCCTACTCATATCTCCAGATCAGTAGATTTCTCCTTAAATATCCTCCCATGATTCTCCTCAACGAGCATCTATGGGTATTCCTCACCACCCCTGTTGAGCAACGGAAGGGTATCTCCCTTTTCTACAATTCCTTAGGAGACAAAATGTCCTTTTCCAAAACTCCACCCATGACCAAGTGGGAAAAAGACCTAGGGACGCAATTCTCGCCGACCATTTGGTCCAAATCATTCCAAGCAGTTGCTGCCGCATCCCACTGCACAAATCATTGGGACCTTGCCCAAAAATTTGTGGCGAGGTGGTATAAAACCCCGGTTATACTAGCAAAATGTATTCCCTCATACTCGCCCCTCGGCTGGAGAGGCTGCGGCCAACCTGCTAATATCCATCACATCTTTTGGTCATGTGTGGGCATATCTAGTTACTGGAAGCAAATTTTCCAGAATGGCCAGAATTTCAGGTTTCCTCACTAAACCCAACCCTGCCCTGGCCATCCTCCACCTAGGAATTCATGATTACCCTAGAGAATTCCGCTCCATTGTGATCCACATACTTCTGGCTGCTAACCTTATTATAGCTAGACACTGGAAAAGCAGCATAGCCCTGAGCCATAAAGAGGTGTTAGCCCAAGTTAACCTGAACCACCAATATGAACGCTTATTGGCTCTCAGGTCAAAGGACTCAGTTGCATCTTTTGACTTCCAATCGGCAGCATGGGTGTCCTGGTACGCCAAACAATCTGAGGGAGACATATTCTATACTACCGCTGTTAATGTTAAGGTTGTAACTATGCACATATTTATGGTTGTATCCTTGACAATTCCCTTAATGTTCATTAATCTTTGTCACTGTTTAAATATACCACCCCGGTGCGATTGCATTACTGCTGTACAACGTATTTTCTCTTTTGTTTTGTTGAAATTTCAATAAAAACTATTTGGAAAAAAAAAAAAAGTATTTAGACACCTGCCTTTACACGCACATGAACTTTAATGGCATCCCAGTCTTAGTGCGTAGGGTTCAATATTGAGTTGGCCCACCCTTTACAGCTATAACAGCTTCAACTCTTCTGAGAAGAAGTCCACAAGGTTTAGGAGTGGGTCTATGGGAATGTTTGACCATTCTTCCAGAAGCGCATTTGTGAGGTCAGGTACTGATGTTGGACGAGAAGGCCTGGCTCGTAGTCTCTGCTCTAATTCATCCCAAAGGTGTTCTATCGGGTTGAGGTGCAGGCCAGTCAAGTTCCTCCACCCCAAACTGGCTCATCCATGTCTTTATGAACTTGCTTTGTGCACTAGTCTAAATAATTTGATAGGATGGGGGGGGGGCGTGGGGGTTGGCAGGGTATTATGGTGTGGGGTTGTCTTTCAGGGGTTGGGCTTGGCCCCTTGGTTCCAGTGATGGGAACTCCTAAGACGTCAGCATACCAAGACATTTTGGACAATTTCATGCCCCTAACTTTTTGGGAGCCGTTTGGGTAGGGCCCCCTCCTGATCCAGTGCACAAACAAGGTCCATAAAGACATGGAAGAGTGAGTTTGGAGTGGAGGAACTTGACTGGCCTGCACAGAGTCCTGACCTCAACCCGATAGAACACCTTTGGGATGAATTAAAGCGGGATGCCATTAAAGTTCATGTGCATGTAAAGGTAGGCAGGTTGACAAAATATTGTATATAGTGAGTATAGATTGTGGACAGTGTATATGTGCTACCTATGTTTCTTGTGGTAAGGGGATCCAAGTTATGACTCAAAAGGAGAAAACAAACCTTTTTATTTTATCTGATTTTTAAAGTCCTGTTCTGAGTTCTGGAGGTTTTGTAGAGCTTTGGATCTGATAAAGCTCCTATTCCTAGGTCTACATCGTACATGGGAGCCACACCTCCATCATTAATAATAGCTGTCCACAGGCCGCTATGTATGTTAGCTGATTGATGCACAGAGTTCTCTCTTGCTCTCTCTGCAGCCAGTAGTATGAACCTGCACTGTGCGGACAAGGCCAGGACAAAGAGGGGCAGAAAGGGAACAAGCCCTGGACGCACTGGCAATATGTGAAGAGAGGGGCATTGAGAGCCGGTCAGTACTCTCTCTAATTGCCTGAATAACAAGTGATGCTGCTGTCACTGTCATTCGCAATGGTGCACACTGCAGAGGCTGCAATAACTGCTAGAGGAAGGATTCCTCTCTCTTCTCCCTCCAGCACGGTGTAAAGTGGATGGGAGAGAACTTGGTGGATGCCTGCATGAGAGTGAGGCAAGACTGCATTTCTTGCTACCTCCTCTTGTCATGTGACATATCACATGACCAGAAGAGGGGGAAGAAGACAAAGCTGCCTTTAATCCCAGGTCAGTGCTGCTAAAGCTTGATAGATCCAGGGCCGGTGCTTCCACTAGGCAAACTAGGCAGCCGCCTAGGGCGCATTGCCACCTAGGGGCGCAGCCATGAGACAGCACTCTATCTCCATCATGAATGATCCTTGTGAGCTGAGGGGAGGGGCGGCCGTGGGGGAGGAAGAAGTGGCAGTGGTAGATGCCAGGTGTCTTGGGCAGTGCGGAACTACCAGGCCCTGGCTTTCCAACACTGTTAGGGGGCCCAAAGAGGCAGGAAGTGAGTCCACCAGCGTGCTGCCTGAATGAAGATCCTCTTCGGCTGGAGCTGAATGGCCTTAACCCAGGGCAGAAATTGACTCTCTGCACTGAGCTGATGGGCAGCCGTTCATTTCCCTGGGTCGGTATTAAGCAGGGAGCTGAGGAGAGCTGAACCTGAGCCAGAGCTCGGCAACGGAGGGCTGAACCTTTACTGGAGCAGAAGCGACGAGGCCCTGGAAGGGTCTGAGGAGGTTGGCGATGAAATAAGTATGGAGCTCTCTGACTGCTGCTTTTCCCTCCACTAGGAGCCAGTTGGAGCTGTGGTGAGCACTGTGGTCCAGGAGAGGAGTGTCCTGGGAGAAGGAATCAGCAGAATCACAGTGAAGGAGGGCAGAGTGCGGGCCACTCTCTTCATACCGCCCAGTGAGTGTGCCCAGAACAGGGGATCGGGGTCCCTGGGTGTTACATGGAGCATCCCTGGTATGAAAAGGAATCGGGGTCATCAGTTGTGCCATGGGGAATCGGAGTCACCAGGTGTGACATGGGGGATAGGGGTCACTGGGTGTAACAGGGGTTCGGGGTCACCAGGTGATCCATGAGGAATTGGGGTCCCTGGGTGTGCCATGGGGGAATGGGGTCCCCAGATGTGACACAGAGAAACATTAGGGTCCCCAGGTGTGACATGGAGGAACATCAGGGTCCCCAGGTGTGACATGGAAGAACATCAGGGTCTGACATAGAGGAACATTGGGGTCACTGGGTATGACAGCATGACATGGAGGAACACGGGGTCCCTGGGTGTGACATGGAGGGACATTGGGGTCAGTGGATATGACAGCATGATATGGAGGAATATTGGGGTACCAGGGTGTGACATGGAAAAACATCAGGGTCCCTGGGTGTGACATGGAGGGACATCAGGATCCCCGGGTGTGACATGGAGGAATATGGGGGTCACTAGGTATGAGAGCATAACATGGAGGAAGCATCAGATCAGGGTCACTGGGTATGGCATAGAGGAGTTTTTAACCATTTCCCTTTTTTTTTCTTTTTTGGGGGGGGGCGCAAGTAGCTGGTCTTGCCTAGGGCGTAAAATAGTCTAGCACCGGCCCTGGATAGATCATGTTTGTCTGTGGTCCTGGTTTTGAAGTTTGACTTATTGGCGGTCTTATTCACTGATACTGATGACACCTGGGTGGAAACTTTGCATCATATGTAGATTTGTTCTTTAATAAAAAGCCCAGTAAACTTTAATCTATTTTCAGAAAAAAAATAAAGTGAAAACTCCTAGGATCGTGTTTGACATAATGCTCAGTCTTACCTGGAAAATTACAGCTGTTGTCTGCAGCATTAAATCTGCAATAAAGGAGTTCGCTTGTTAATAATCTGCTCTTGGGAATGGATCTGTAAAAGCAAGGAACATATTTAGGCAATATTTTCATCTTACAATGAAAAACAAGTTATTTTATCTCTGTCTTCAAAGATAATTCACTCAGGCAACACCACAGCAGGAACAAAAATCACTTGGAAGCAGATATTGTCAGATATTGAGAATTTATTACATTCATTACAGAAAAATAATGCTAAAAACAAGCTTGGCTTTAGCTGGCATGAGAGAAGCAAGCGTTATGTAATTCATTCTGTACTTTTCACCAAATATATTGGTAGAATAATCTTGATCTGCCCACCAATGCTTGTAAACAGGACATTCAGAAAATGTATAAATTGCCGAAGGATAATGGATCGGCTGCACCCCTTTTTATTTTAAAAGGTCAATGTACCCAAAACGAATAATTGAAGGTGGTGGCAATACTGTAGTACAGGGGTCTCCAAACTTTCTAAACAAAGGGCCAGTTTACTGTCCTTCAGGTTTATGAGGGGCTGGACTGCGGCCAGTGGAAGTAAAGAAAGTCCCGAAGTCAGTGAGAATAAACAATGCCTCATCTTTGGTGTCAGTGAGAGGAATAGCACCCCATTGATGATTCCATTGGGAGGAATTTTGCTCCATCATTGGTTTCATTAGGCCCCATTGTTGGTGTCATTGGGCGGAATATTGCTCCAATATTGGTGTCAATGGGGGGAATTATGCCCCATTGCTGGTATCAGTGCATGAAAATAGTGCCCCAAGGCCCGAAAAAAGCAAGCAAAGGGCCGCATCTGGCCCCCAGACCGCAGTTTGGAGACCACTGCTGTAGTATTTTAAGTTTTGAAATATTACGTTTTAAATGCCTCTGGGAAATCCACTTGTAAGATTTCTGGGCCTAAAGGAAAACTGTGCAGAAAAAATAGGAGGATGCATTTACTGAACTTCCCTTTCTTAGCTGCTGCCATGACTGAAGGGGATGTGTCTCCACCAGAGGAGAGGCAGCTATTTAAAGGAACACTTTGAAAACACATCAGATCTCAATGGGGAAAAATATCATGCTGGATATCTATACTTATATGGACTGGGTAATGTGTTAGGAATGAAAGGATGACACATCATTTTATGAAAATTAAAATTATCAGAGGTCTGAATTCAAAGACACCCGAAAATTAAAGTAAAAAATGATGCAGCAGGCTAGTCCATTTTGCTGAAATTTCATTGCAAAAACTCAAAATGGTACTCAGTAGTTTGTATGGCCCCCACATGCTTGTGTGCATGCCTGACAACATCGGGGCATGCTCCTAATGAGATGACTGATGGTGTCCTGGGGTATTTCCTCCCAGATCTGGACCAGGGCATCACTGAGCTCCTGAACAGACTGAGGTGCAACCTGGCGGCGTCAGATGGACCGGTCCCAGAGGTGTCCTTTGGATTTAGGTCAGGCGAGCCTGGGTATCAATGGTATCAATTCCTTCATCCTCCAGGAACTGTCTGCATACTCTCCCCATATGAGGCCAGGCATTGTCGTGCACCAGGAGGAAGCCAAGACCCACTGCACCATCATAGGGTCTGACAATGGGTCCACTGATTTTATCCCAATACCGAACGGCAGTCAGGGTGCCATTGTCTATCCTGTAGAGGTCTGTGAGTCCCTCCATGGATGTGCCTCCTCAGACCATCACTGACCCACCAAGAAACCGATCATGCTGAATGATGTTACAGGCAGCATATCATTCTCTATGGCTTCTCAAGACCCTTTCAAGTCTGTCACATGTACTCAGGGTAAACCTGCTCTCATCTGTGAAAAGCACAGGGCGCCAGTGGCAGACCTGCCAATTCTGGAGTTCAATGGCAAATGCCAATCAAGCTCCAAGGTGCCAGGCAGTGAGCACAGGGCCCACTTGAGGACGTCCAGCCCTCAGGCCACCCTCATGAAGTCTGTTTCTGATTGTTTGGTCAGAGACATTCACAAAAGTGGCCTGCTGGAGGTCATTTTGTAGGGCTCTGGCAGTGCTCATCCTGTTCCTCCTTGCACAAGGGAGCAGATACCGGTCCTGCTGATGGGTTAAGGACCTTTTTCCAGCCCTGTCAAGCTCTTCTAAAGTAAATGCCTTTCTCCTGGAATCTCCTCCATGCTCTTGAAACTGTGCTGGGAGACACAGCAAACCTTCTGACAATGGCATGTATTGATGTGCCATCCTGGAGGAGTTGGACTGCCTGTGCAACCTCTATAGGATCCAGGTATCGCCTCATGCTACCAATAGTTACACTGACCCTAGCCAAATGCAAAACGCATGAAAAACAGTCAGACTCCTACATCGCTGATGTTGGGCTATGGCAGGAATAGCTGTGGACAAGGAGGCAGATTTAGCCACTCTGGTATATGCAGTGGACTGCGCACTAGTCTCTGCTTGGTTGACGGAGGATGAGGATGGTTTAGTAAGCAAATCCACTACCTCCTCTGCATGCTGTGGCTGGATAGCATGGGCAACATATCTAAACAGAGGAAATGAGTCCCTGCCTGAGGACTGACAACATCCACCTTTTCCTTCAGACACAGACACTGCTGGCCCACTCAGAGTGCCATGAGAACGTTTGACTCTCCTTGTTGGCCTCCCAGACATGATGGGAAGGTGCTTATTAACAAAATTGTAATAAAGATGTGGAAATATGTACGCGGATGCACTTTAATTAATTGAAAGTGGTGTTTGGTGCATTTTAACCTGAGTACGCACTACACAGACACACTCCTCCGACAAACTACAATATAATGCAGTAAAACTGCACTAACACACAGAAATATGCTGCGTTAAACATGCACTAACGCACAGAAAAATACTGCATTAAATGTGCTCTAACACACAAAACTATACTGAGTTAAATGGCACGTAACGCACTGAAATATACTGCATTAAACTGCATGAAACACACAGAATTATACTGCGTTAAAAGTGCAGTAACGCACAGAAATATACTTCGTTAAATGCGCACTAACACACTGAACTATAATGCAGTAAACCTGCCCTGACAAAACAAACTGACACTAAAGTAAAAATGAATGGTCACTACACTCACACTGGCTGAACTATCGCTAGATTCACACTAAACTGATATTCTTCACTAACAATCAGAATAGCACACTATAACACTAACTCTCCTTTAGCACTGCACTGAACAGAGTCTTGTTCTATCTCTCACCACGCCGATATCACACTACAAATGGCCACTATTGAAAGAATACTTTTATAGTGTGGAGTGGGACTAAGCGCAATGACCCATGATTTGATAGAGTCATCATTACTTTTTCCAATCATGGCTCTGACAGTGCTATGTGCCCTGATTGGGCAAAGCTTTCATTATTTCAGCCAATCAGGGCTTCCATTGCACTGTGCAGCAGCGCAATGCATTGTGGTCATTCGGCGGGCAGAACAAACGGTCGAAGGCCCTGATAGTTCAGGTGTTCATCCATCTCTACTAAGGAGTGAGCAGACTAGCATTTTAGAAGATCAGCACAATCAGACTCGATATTTTTTTCTCAGTACATGCTTCTTTTAAAGTAACTCTTTCTATTACATTTTGGTGTTAAAGCTGACAGCAGCACCTAAATGTAGGTTCTCAGTGGTGCTTGTACAACCCCTCAGTTTTCATCCATGGTCTGAATATTTTTTGGATTCCTGCCTTTTCCTGGGGAAATGGGTCCAGATGGTGGTGAGAGAGCTCATACATAGCCTGAGGCCTGGCAAGCAGCAGCATGGTTCCTTGGTTCAGTTCTGCTGGAGGAGACCCCTGTGCAGGGGCTCTGCCCCTGGGGCAGCTTTCTGAAAGGATCTGTGAGGAAGACACCAAGGTCCCAGCTAGTGCAGGCTGACAAACAAGTATCAAGTAGGATCTGGAGAAGCTCAATGGAGAGAGCCAGGAAGAAGTTGGTGAGAAGGAGTCCAACTGTCCTATGGTGGTGAAGAGAGTGATGAATATCAGCAGAAGGCAACCGATGATTCTGTGGCTAAGTGAGTAAGCAACCCTATTGCTGAGGAGTTATTGACTGTATGTAACTTTTAAACTATGGAAGGGGTATAGGTCACAGTCAGCATAGAGATCCTATGGGACATTCGGCAGTTGTGCAGTACAGCCAGCAGTTGGTGAAGTGAAGCTTACAATCTGTGAAGTGCAGACAGAAATTGAGGAGTCCTTAAGTTATCCAGTTCTACAGTTTTTAGAGTATCCCATGCTCATTTTCCCTATCCCAGTTCATTGTTCTCAATAAAAAACCCAGAGCCCCTGAATAGCAGTAAATCTTTAGGCTGTCAGAATATCAGCCTCTACATTTTCAGCACAGTGTCAAAAAACTGAGAGCAACTGAGCATGTGTAGAGCAGACACATGGGTGGATTTACTAAAGGCAAATAGACTGTGCACGTTGCAAAGTTGCACTCTACAAGAGCAGTTGCTCCAGAGCTTAGTAAATGAGCACAAGCTCTTCCGACTTCAATCATCCAATCATGTGCAAACAAAAATGCAGTTTTTTTTTATTTTCCTTACATGTGATTGGGTATTCTTTGCAAATTTAATCTTTACCTCATTTAACAAGCTCTGGAGCAACTGCACTTTGCAATGTGCACAGTCTATTTGCCTTTACTTAATTAATTTGACAGTGTATTAGTGCCGGTTCACACTAATATGACTTGTCAGACGACTTGGTCAGCCTGGCAAGTCGTGCACCGTCGCAGTCATTGAGTAGTACAGGACCGGTTCTAATAGGAGCGACACAAGTCGACTTAGAAGACTCTGACTTAGAAAAAGGGTCCTGTATTACTTTGGGGCGACCTGGAGGTGACTTGCATTGACATTCATTTTATGAAGTCCGTGCAAGTCGCGCTGAAGTCGCGCTGCACGCGACTTCACAGGTCGCCCCCTAAGTCGGAGCGACCTAGTGTGAACCGGCACTTACTGGATTTTAAACAGTATACAATAGTATTTTTTTTTTTTATTGTTTTACATAGCTATACCTGGCTTTAGCCTGAAGTGATTTAGCAAGACTTAATTTTCTGTTTAAAGTTCCACTTTAAGAAAATATATTTATTTTTTATTTTTTGTGACAACTGTTTAGTTAAAATTTCTAAATATTAACTATAACATCATCTTCACTTTTTGCGTTCAGGTCTATTTTAATATGTAGGTACAGAATTGATATACATTTATGTGTGCATGCACCAGAGATAGGGCTTACAAGGATCCCGGTACCATTTTGCTTCCTTTTTAAAAAAAATAAAAGATTACATTTTTTTAAAAATATATTTTTTATATAATGTATTAAGAATGATGACAATTCTATTGTAGTAGGCAACATGAAACTCTAAGGTGGGAGGGACCAGTGATAAATATTGCTGTAACAACTCAAAATGCAGTATGTGTTCACAGAAAATTCATTTTATATATATATATATATATATATATATATATATAGGGTTTAAGAATCTGTGGTGTTATCCGATGTCTTATTATCAGAATTTAAATCCTCCATTCTTCTGGGAATTAAGCATTCCTTAACTCATTCATTGTTACTACCCTCTTATGTGCTGACACGGAGAGAACTTGGGAATAAAGCACAGTACAAGCAATAGTGGACGCTTACAGTAACCTCATACTCCAGGCATACTACCTTTGGTGACTATGTTTGCCCATTTCCATCCAATACTAACAGAATGGAGGACTCCCTTAACCCTGCAGCATGAAAAAATAAATTTTACAAAAACAACATCTTTACTTATAATCCTATAGTCTTAAATATGAACTCTGAAGGAAACAGATGTATTGATTTGGAATGCTTTAAAAGAACAATTTCAGCTTAAGGGCTGAATGGAGATAGTTGACAGTCTTCGAAATCCTGGCAGTGTCAGCATCCTGTTAGTCTATTTTCTCTGCGTTATGTAGTAGACATTCTCACCCAGCAGCTTACAATAACACCAGGTGGTGGTTTTGCTCGTCTTGGATCCTCCAGTATGGATGTACCATACAAGCCTTTCGTGTTTGCTCATATATCTAAACATGTATACTGCTAAGAGAATGAGCCAAATGTGTAGGAATATGCCATTTAAAACTGGTACATTCCAGTGCAGGAGCACTTAAAGGATAATTCCACTTTCTTGGGGAAAAAAATAGCAAATAAAGAAAAAATAATATAGTGCATACAATTGCGACACAAGTCATATTGTTATTAAAAATTACCTTTCCTTTTTAAATCTACAACTGCGGTAATTTTTGAAAAATGCAATGCAATATGGCTAATTAGAGGTGTTCTGTACACAGAATGTGCACTGACCACACCCCAGAAACATCTTCTCCTGCTTGTGTGATTGGCTCACTGATTTCTCCAGAAGTCTGCCTAAGATACAAGTGTTTATTGTACCTAGGTGTTCAGCAGCTTTGATTTTACCTATTTATGCTATATTTTTGTGGTCACTTTAAGATACAAGTCAGATTTCTGGCATCCCCTGGAACAAAAATTTTATTTTTGGTGAGATACTGCCAATAGGAACACATCTAAAGGGATGCAGGCCCAGCAGATTTTCTCATTAGTGCTCTGCAGCTGCCACAGCTGATTTATAATTATGAAACCACTCCCATTAGACCCACTTAGCACAGAGGAACAAGCAGTGATTTCTTCAGAAAGACAAAAGGTAGGAATCTGCAAAAAAGTTTGTTATAATCCTTGTAATGTACAGAGATCACCCAGAGGGGAATGCTTTTTTTTCAACAAAACTGGAATTGCACTTTAAAGTATAGGTAAACCTTAACAAGTAACCTCTCTTAATTGCTTCCCTTTAATCTATTAAATGTAGCATTAAAAGCATGGTGTTATATCTGTTTGAGAAGTGCAAAAATACCAGTTGATCCTGCCAGAAATCCATAAATATGCAATTATCATTTTCATAAATGTATGATTTGTTTTTCTCTTGGGTGTCTAAATATAAAACATAATTGCTGAATGACTTAAGCATTCGTACAGAAGTCAAAAATAATTGTGACAGTGTGTATGTTTATTTCCTAGGACCGTCAACTCCATCTAGTCGCTATAATTTGACATTTTCTTGAAATACCTCAATCAGTAAAATATCACATTACAGCCATTAGCTGAAGCTGGCGATCATAGTAAATAAAAATATTCAAAACACAATACAATTATTATTTGAGACTGCTGTATGAATGCTTGAGGCATCTGCACAGTGAGTGTATTAAATTATTAGACCTTTGTGTATTTTCTGCATTGACAGGTTGGCGCCCAAGAAGATCCATTTTATTCTGCAGTTGGGGAGCAGAGGAGTATGGATTAATTGGATCAACAGAATGGGTAGAGGTGAGTAACCTATCCCTCAAAAATTGCCATCGATATATACCGATTTAGTCCCAACAGAAAAGTTTAGTCTTAACGTCCGATCGGCCGATTGTCGGCTTGTTAGTATGATGCTTCCGACAACCGACTGCGACTTTTCGGCTGAACAGAATCGGGTGTGCAGGCTTTAAAATTTTTGTTGGCCAACACCAGAACGACCGATTGATTCAGTCAGTACAGAATTCGGCCGACAAACAGCAGATGAGCAAGACTGGGCATGCTCAGAGAAGAAAAAAACACACGGAATGTTAACCATCACATGACATCACTTCTGCAGTCGGCTGTTGTTGGCCGACAAAATTCGTGTGCAGTCTTTAGCACTTTTCAACTGACAGGACAGCACCGGACAAAAGACGGCCGATCGTTCGGCCGACAATCGCTACGTGTGTACGGGGCTTTAGAGACCAGTATTCCAAGTCATTATATGAGCAATCTGAAAATACTGATCATTGGAATTTGCACTTGTCCACCGACAGTGGTCTTAAAACATGGTTTCACTAGATTTTTGGTTCAGACAATAGGCAGTAATTCAATATTGTATTGGAAAATGGCAAGGGGTGGATAATTAATTTTCCCAGGGGGGCACATGATAAACTGGGAATGTTGTGGAGGGCCAAACTTAATTCTGCACAATACTAATTTTGGACCTGGGAAGGTCCATAAGTATGTAAACATATGGAAAACAAACACCTGACAATTGTAATAAAAAGGTACAACTGTTCATGAAACAGATCTCTTTCAGTTGGGTGGTCAACGGTAGTAAAAATGGACAGCTGAACCTTGGTTTTTGCCCAGTTCTGTAATATGGCATGAGCCAAATAAAATATCGCACTGCTGAGGTAATCTTGTTACAATGAAAAGCTCCAATCATGTAGCTACCCAGGGACCCAGCTGTGGATCATGGCCTGAAGCCTGGTTCCATGAACCACGTACAGACAAAAAACATTAAGAGGTAATCAAGGAGATAAAATTAGCACACATGCGTGGCCCCAGAGCACAAACTGCTTGATAAAAGGGGCATATAAGCTCTTTTTTCATCTGTAATCATTAGTACATTTTTACATACATTTTTAAATGCAAATAGTGTAAGGCCGTCCTAATGCCCCGTACACACGCACCGATTATTGGCCGGGAATTTTCGGCCAACGTCCGATCGGCCGTTTTTCGGCTTGTTAGTATGATGCTTCCGACAACCGACTCCGACTTTTCGGCCGAAAAAATTCTGGTGTGCAGGCTATAAAATTTTTGTTGGCCGTCAACACAACGGCCGATTTTCCGTCAGTCAGTACAGATTTCGGCAGACAAAAATCTGATGAGCAAGACTGGCCATGCTCAGAGAAGAAAAAACACACGGAAAGTAAACCAGCACATGACATCACTTCAGAAGTCGATTTTTGTTGGCCGAGAAAATTCGTGTGCAGTCTAGGCACATTCCAATCAACAAAACACCACTCTGGACGAAAGTCGGACGATCGGTCGGCCGATAATCGTTGCGTGTGTACGAGGCAATAGACCAAGCAAATTTCATACACAGCCTTCCCCACGAGAGAAGAACCAGATTATTGCCAGCGGCTATAAAAGCAGCTAGCAATAATCGCATGTAAAATCTGTCAGGCTGGTTGTACCCAAGTTTATTGATCGATCAACTTGGGCACATGCAGCCTGCCCATACATGGTTTGAATTTTGGTCGGTTCTTGGTGAACTGGGATCAGATTCAAACCATCTATGACCGGCTTAAGTACCTGAATTTGACCTGGTATCAGCCTTTTGCAGTCCACTGCATAGCAAAGCTGGAGTGTGAGAGGAAACAGCAGCACAAGGAAGCAACTCAGATCTGCAGTTGCAAAAATAAGTAGTGATCTGAATTTTTAAAACTGAAACTCTAGTTTAGGGTTATGACATATACACAGGGCCTTTTTTCAGCGGGAACATGGGGGAACGCAGTTCCGGCACCTCCAGTACTGTATGTAATGGAAAGGGGTGCTGGGGTGTGCTGCAGTGTCTATTGATGCTGGCTGCTATGGGATCTATTGTTGCTGGAAGGGACTTGTTTTTGCATAGTGATCTATTGTTGCTGGTTTGCTGGGGGAGGAGGCGCATGTTGCAAGAGGGTCAATTGTTGCTAGAAGGGATCTGCTTTTTAGGGAGGGGTCTATTGATGCTGGCTGCTGTGAGATCTGTTGTTGCTAGGGGAAATCTATTGCTGCTGTGGAGGGTCTATTGTTGCTGGAGGGTCTACTGCTGCTGGCAGCAGGGGATTTATTCTACTGCTTATCTTGTTATCATTAACAAATGTCATAGAAATGACTTAGCATCATAAAAATACTTGGTTCTATATTCTCTAAAAGGGGTGGCACTGAGAGGTGGGTGAGGGTGTAATCAAAGAAGGGTGCGTGAAAATGGGCAGGGGGCAGAGACAAGAATTAACTCAGAAAAGGGGAGTTCCTGCACCTATTCTCTGAGAAAAAAAAGCCCTGTGTGTGTGTGTGTGTGTATATATATTTATATATATATATATATATATATATATATATATATATATATATATATATATATATATATATATATATATAGGGTCTAGACAAGGGGTGGGCAGGAGGGGGCAGCTTCCCTGGGCACTATGGTATCATGTAAGGTGAGGTAGAGGGGTTCTATAAGGAGATTGGGGATTTGTGTTAAAAGGAGGATTTTGGGGGGGGGGGGGCTATAAGGTAAGTATTGTTCTAGGAAGGGAAATTTGGGTTGGGGGAGGGTGCTAAAAGTGGTTATTTAGGGGGATTTGTGCTGGGAGGTGGGATGGGAAAAGAATATTTGTGCTAGGAGGGGGGGATTTTGGGGGAAGTTGTGCTGGGAGGGGGAAATTTGACAAGGTGGAGAGAAGATGTATACTAGAAGGGGAAATGTTAAGGGTAGAGGATTTGTGCTAGAAGGGGGGAATTTTTTGTTTGGGAGGGCAGTTGAGCTTGGGGGATTTGGGGGATGGGGGCAAATATTTGTGCCAAGAGGGGAGATTTCAGCAGCGGGGGGAATTTTTCCTGGGGAGGAGGGGGAATTTATACTTAGGGGATAAGCATGCAGATTAGTGATTATTGCTGATTATTGCTGACACATGCTCATACCTGTACATATTGGGGGGGCATGGTTTGGCATGTTTGTCCTGGGTTCTAGATGACCTTGTCCCAGCACTGTGTGTGTGTGTGTATATATATATATATATAATTGTGGAGACAATTCCCTGTGACAGTTAGAATTGTTTCATGATTTGATAACAGATTTATTGTGGTGAGTGAAGAGTTGTGTTTTCCATCTCCTGTATGGAATATATAGACATTAGAACATCCTATCTTTCTTACACATATATCCTGCCATTATGGAGTAATTTTCATCCGCCTGTAACCTAATACATTGCAATGACATTAAACTGGAAGAATGACAGGTAAAATCTAATAAGACCAATTTAGACTCTTGCTTTTTCAAGGCCTAATCTTTCAAAGAAAGGTGATATGCCCAGCTGACAGTTTGATTTATTTATTTTTTTTATCCTGACACTGAGATTCTTTGCATTATGATCTCATTTCTAAATCTTTAGTGTAGTTACGCTTATATCAGAGCACCCCTGCCCTCCCATCTCAGTCTAATACTAACCTGTCCATAATCCAGCAAGATACAGCTGGCTAGATTCCCCGACCACTTGGCAACATCTCATGCATGTGCAATCTGCAATTCTATTAATTTAAATGGACTTCTGAACTTGAGGAGGAACATGTAGTAAGAGAGCTATACAGAACTTAAAAGTGTCCACTGGGGGATACAGTAGAGTACTCACAGGGTGCAAGACGAAGGCATGCTGAGATTGAAGATGGCAGTGTGTGAGTGTTAGGTGCTAAAAAATGGGGCATAACATCCTTGGGTGAGCCTATAAGAGCTTTAGAAGGGGAGAGTGTTCCACAGTGCAAGATATACAGCAGGAAAACACATATTTGCTCTCTTTGGCATTAGAATATAGCTAAGAAGAGGGCTTCAGTAGTGAAAGAACAGGAGTTGAAAAGGATGCAGATGTAACTAGGAACCTGCTCCTGGGGGCCCATAGTGTCTACTTAGCCATATCTAAACTTCCACTCCATCACCTTGAAAAAATGTTAGGGTAAATTGATTCTCTGGTAGGAGGTAGGATTTACTGTAAAGGAAGGGCATATTAACTGCAGAAAGAGTTATAGAGGTTGGGGATGTTCGATTTGGACAGTGGATATGTTATTGAAGCCCAAGGTCCTGGGCTGAAAACTTAATTGGGGGCCACGTATGTTAAGTTGCACCATAAGCCTTCATAGTGTCAATTGGATGAAATGCTTGGTAATCTTGATTTTGTAAATGCAAAATAATTTATATTATTAATATTAGCTTTATGGACTATTTTGTTGTACATTTGTATATTATGTAGCCTAGGGACCATTCACATTAAAGAGTTCTGTGGCAGTGCGTTAATGTATGCATGTTAAACATCATTACTTTGCGGTAACCAGTTCAATATGAATGGGCTGCCAATGCATCTCACCACAACAATGAGCGTTGTGGATTTGTGCTGCATTTTACTGTACAGGGTGTTGAGGTGCACATCACAATGAATGGAACCACAACAAATAGAGAAGGAGAGCTGCCATGCATTGTGGGAATGTGCTTTAAATTGCACATTTTAGCGTGCAGTGCATAAGTGTAAATAAATGGTGCCGTGCTCCCAAATGAGAATGTGCTAGTATCCCTTTAAATCTGTTTGGATAGCAATTTTCAGAATCAGCATATCATATCAAGCCATATATAACATTAACAAAACAAAACAAACAATTTATCAGTCCATAAAGTGTCCTTTGGTATGAATTCACTTGCATATACTAAATCTTTCATAAAAAACAGGATTGCGTTCACATATCCTAACGACTGCTTCCTTAACCACTTAAGCCCCGGAGGATTTGGCTGCTAAAGGACCAGGGTTTTTTTTGCGATTTTTTACTGCGTGACTTTAACGGACAATTGCGCGGTCGTGCGACGCTGTACCTAAACGAATTTGACGTCCTTTTTTTCCCACAAACAGAGCTTTCTTTTGGTGGTATTTGATCACCTGTGCGATTTTTTGATCACGCGCTATAAACAAAAAAAGAGCGTAAATTTTGCAAAAATAACAATATTTTTCACATTTTTTTATATGAAATTCCCCCAAAAAAAAAGTAAAAATCAAAATTTTTTAACATTTTTCGGCCAATTTGTTTTATGCTACCTATGTTTGGTAAAAAAAATTGCAAAAAGCGTATTTTGATTGGTTTGCGCAAAAGTTATCGCGTTTACTAACAAAGAGAAAGATTTTTGTCATTTTTGGTGTTTTTTTTTTTAACGCATAATGGCGGCGATCTGCGATTTTTTTTTCGGTACTGCGACATTGCGGCGGACAGATCGGACCCTTGACTGACATTTTTGACACTTTTGGGGTTACCAGTGACATTACTGCAGTAATCAGTGCTATACATATGCACTGTTACTGCAAAAATGACACTGGCAGGGAAGGGGTTAACTTTATTGGACAGGGAGGGGTTAAGTGTGTCCTAGGGGCGTGCTTTCTACTGTGTAGGGACATGGCTATTGGTGTAAAAGCAAAGATCAACCGTTCTACATAGTAGAACGGTCAGATCTTCACTTTTACACAGGGAGAACTGACAGGCAGCTTGTTTACACAAGCTGCTCTGTCTTTCTCCCTTCACAGGAGCGATCGTAGTGTGGCCGGCGGACATCGAGTCCGCCGGTCACACGCACTGACTTGCCTGTGAACGAGCCGCGGCGGGCGCGCGCCTCGGCGGGCGCGCGCCCGCCCGCGATAGGCTCGCAAGTCAGTGACAGGCGAGTGACGTACCGATACGTCACTCTGCCTGGCCGGGGCTGACCGCCGCAGTATATAGTCGTGCGGCGGTTGGCAACCGGTTAATTAGTGTTCACCACTATGTGCTTCAATCATCCACATACATTGGTGATAATCCCCTCATCTGGTGTGCCCTTACCTGGGGGATAAGACCAACCAATGGTCTATATGCGCTTTTGTCCCTCTCTGGGGATCTGTTTTTTTATTGCTGTTCCACTTCTTTGGTGGCAATCTTGAGTTTAGAATCCTCCTTCCCTTACACTTATCTTTATACGCCCAAATGATAAAGAGAGAAAGCTGGACATAATACTTTATCTTTTAAAACAACCAATTTATTAAACACTAAATATAAAAACATTCACATTTTCCTGGTGCGTCGAGTGCACCAAACTGTAAAAAGAATTCAGTCCTCACAGTGCGGGTATAAGACAATCAGACAGTATTACCATGGTATGCTCACAATGCGTGCCTTAGCATGACAACAGATTGTCCCCTCCCCTACGCGTTACGCCACAGGGTCACGTGGCTTCCTCAGGAGGATATAGCTGCCATCACGCTGTGTCAACATATATATAGCCCGATTGGGCACCCTTTTCCTGAAGCTCTGATTCCACAGCAGCATAAGGTGTCGTCTTGCCTTAGTCCCCAGACCCTTTAGTGGCCAGTGTTAGCACCATGTTGCCATGGATCTGGAGCTCTGCATAATATTTTATACACAACAGAGTGGTGAGATCTGATGTACAATCCCTTCATGATCTCATCTGTGTTGCATATATGTGTCCCCAAGAGACACCCTGCCATTGTGTAAATCCAAAAATGACATACAATATACAATGAACAATATTCCATCCATTTTATGATTAACCATGTGTGGTTCACTTTTGATGTTATAGAAATCATGCTTTTGATGTTATAGTATAACACATAGTGGTGAACATGTGAACACA
Source organism: Pelophylax lessonae (assembly GCF_965119305.1). Taxonomy (NCBI): domain Eukaryota; kingdom Metazoa; phylum Chordata; class Amphibia; order Anura; family Ranidae; genus Pelophylax; species Pelophylax lessonae. The sequence continues at coordinate 123,066,356 of NC_138780.1, read as the reverse complement.
GGCCGGGTTTTATGAAAAATTGAGCAAGCAAGCAAAGCAAGCAAATTCATACCAATGGACACTTTATGGACTGATACATTGTTTGTTTTGTTTTTTTGATATTATATATGGTTTGATATGATATGCTGATTCTGAAAATTGTTATACAAACAGATTTGAAGGGATACCACTTTTGAATAGGATTTTGCACATTGATACACATTTAGAGAGTGTATATAGGTGTGAGCGATCCACTTTGTACATTTTGTAGTCTTATAGCACTCAATAGCACAACATACAGTACATTCGGAAAGTATTAACAGCGCTTCACTTTTTCCACATTTTGTTATGTTACAGCCTTATTCCATAATCGTTTAAATTCATTATTTTCTTAAAAATTCTACAAACAAAACCCCATAATGACAACATGAAAGAAGTTTGCTTGAAATCTTTGCAAATGTATTGAAAATAAAAAAGAAACAAATCCCATGTACATACGTATTCACAGCCTTTGCTCAATACTTTGTGGAAGCACCTTTAGCACCAATTACAGCCTCAAGTCCTTTTGAGTATGATGCTACAAGCTTGACACACCTATTTTTGGGCAGTTTCTCCCATTCTTCTTTACAGGACCTCTCAAGCTCCATCAGGTTAGATGGGGGGCGCCAATGAACAGCCATTTTTAGATCTCTCCAGAGATGTTAAATTGGGTTCAAGTCTGGTCTCTGGCTGGGCCACTCAAGGACATTCACAGAGTTGTCCCACAGCCACTCCTTTGTTATCTTGGCTGTGTGCTAAGGGTCTTTGTCCTGTTGGAAGATGAACCTTCACCCTAGTCTGAGGTTCAGAGCACTCTGAAGCAGGTTTTCATCAAGGATGTCTCCGTACATTGCTGCATTCATCTTTCCCTCAATCCTGACTAGTCTCCCAGTTCCTTCCACTGAAAATGGTATTTTTCCAGGTAATGAGCGGTGCCTGGTTTCCTGAAGACATGATGCTTGCCATTCAGACCAAAGAGTTCAATCTTTGTTTCATCATGGTCTGAGAGCCCTTCAGGTGCCTTTTGACAAACACACTAGGCGGGCTGTCATGTGCCTTTTACTGAGGAGTGGCTTCTGTCTGGCCACTCTACCATACAGGCCTAATTGGTGGAGTGCTGCAGAGATGGTTGTAATTCTGGAAGGTTCTTCTCTCTCCACAGAAATGCTGGAGCTCTGTCAGAGTGGTTATCGGGTTCTTGGTCACCTCCCTGACTAAGGCCCCTTCTCCGCCAATCGCTCAGTTTGGCCGGGCGGCCCGCTCAAGGAAGAGTCCTGGTGGTTCCAGAACTCCTCTATTTATGAATGATGGAAGCCACTGTGCTCATGGGGACCTTCAATGCTGCAGACATTTTCCTGTACCCTTCCCCAGATCTGTGCCTCTATACAATCCTGTCTCGGAGGTCTACAGACAATTCCTTGGACTTCATGGCTTGGTTTGTGCTCTGACATGCACTGTTACCTGTGGGACCTTATATAGATAGGTGTGAGCCTTTCCAAATCATGTCAAATTAACTGAATTTACCACATGTAGACTCCAATCAAGTTGTAGAAACATCTCAAGGATGATCAGTGGAAACAGAATGCACCTGAGCTAATTTTTGAGTGTCATGGCAAAGGCTGTGAATATTTATGTACATGTGATTTTTTTTTTTTTTTTTAATTTTGCAAAGATTTCAAACAAACATCTTTAACAACGTCATTATGGATGATTGTTTGTAGAATTTTGAGGAAAATAAAGAATTAAACCCATTTTGGAATAAGGCTGTAGCATAACAAAATTTGGAAGAAGTGAAGCGCTGTGGATACTTTCCAGATGAACTGTAGCAGTGCGCAAGCACACCCATTTTTTTAAGTGTATATAAGCCCTTCCATTATTTATTTATTTTAAACAAGACATAGGATAACTAATAAACTAGGTAATCAAGACACCGTAAATAAAAAATAAACTCTCTTCACAGAGACTAAAAAAGCTCACCTTGAAATTCTGGACCTAAACCCCTAAAGTTTTCCACATACAGTACTGTACAAAAGTTTGAGGCAGGTGTAAAGAAATGCTGTAGAGTAAGAATAATTTCAAAAATATATATTTATTGTTTATTTTTATCAATTTACAAAATGCAAGGTTAGCGCAAAGAAGAAAAATCTAAATTAAATCAATATTTGGTGTGACTACCCTTTGGCTTTAAACCAGCATCAATTCTTACACTTTCACACTTTGTATACTTGTGCAAAGTCAGGGATTTTGTAGGATTAGAATCAGGTGTATGATTAATGAATTATACAAAACAGGTGCTAAGTGATCATTAATTTTATATGTAGGTTTAAACACAGTCATTATCTGAAACAGAAATCGCTGTATAGAAGGCTTAGGATTGGGTGAGGAACAGCCAATCTCTGCTACTAAGGTGAGGTCGTGGAAGACAGTTTCATGTCACAGGTCATACATTATGGAAAGACTGAACATAGCAACAAGACAACACAAGGTAGTTATATTAAATAGGCACGGTCTCTCTTAGGGAAAGATTTCAAAGCAGACTGGGGTTTCAAGATGTGCAGTTCAAGCTCTTTTGAAGAAGCACAAAGAAACTGGCAACACTGAGGACCATAGAAGCAGTGGTTGGCCAAGGAAACCTAATGCAGCAGATGAAAGACACATCCTGCTTACTTCCCTTCGACATAGAATGATGTCCAGCAATGCCATCAGCACAGAACTGGTGGAAACCAGTGGAAACCAGGTACACCCATCTACTGCCTGAAGAAGTTTGCCAGAAGTGGTGTTCATGGAAAAATTGCAGCCAAAAAGCCATACCAAAAGCCATACCATAGCCATACCAAGACATAGAAACACGGCTAAGCGACTCAACTATGCACGAAAACATAGTAACTGGGGTGCAGAAAAATGGCAGCAGCTGCTCTGGACTGATGAGGCAAAATTATAAATATCTGGCTGCAGTGCTGGGACAAGGTCATCTAGCACCCAGGGCAAAGATTCCAAACTGCGCCCTCCTCCCCCGCTCATGAAGTGCAAGCTTTTGGGATCTTACACTCACCAGTCACGTGCTTGTCAAAATCATTGCCGCTTTCACTACTCCTGTCAGCCTTGCAACAGAAGCAAGGCACCCCCCCCCCCCCCCCCAGTAAACCATTGTGCCCAGGGCAGCCGTCCCTCCGGCCTTGTCTGGCTGTAGCAGGAGACAGTTTGTTCACTGAAGGGATGGAGAGCGGTACAATAATGAGTGTGTGCAGGCAACAGTGAAGCAAAGTGGAGGTTCCTTTCAAATTTAGGGCTGCATTTCTGCAAACGGAGGTGGAGATTTGGTCATTATTAATGGTGCCCTTAATGCTGAGATATACAGGCAGATACTTATCCATCATGCCATACCATCAGAGAGGCGTTTTATTGGCCCCAAAATAATTCTGCAATAGTACAACAACCCCAAACATACAGCCAATGTCATTAAGAACTATCTTCTGCGTAAAAAAGAATAAGGAGTCCTGGAAGTGAAGGTTTGGTCTCCTCTCCACAGAGCCCTGATCCCAAACATCATTGAATCTTTCTGGGATTACATGAAGAGAGAGAAGGATTTGAGGCAGCTTACATCCACAGAAGATCTGTGGTTAGTTCTCCAAGAGGTTTGGAACAACCTAACTGCTGAGTTCCTTCAAAAACTGCGTTCCTTCGAATGTACCTTAAAGCGGTAGTATCCCGCTTTTTGACACTTTTACCTACAGGTAAGCCTATAATAAGGCTTACCTGTAGGTACAAATAATATCTCCTAAACCGGCATGGTTTAGCAGATATTTACAGTGCATGCACCCGCTCTCGCGAGCGGCGCATGCGCTCTGAAGGTCCGGGGGGACCTTCAATTAATTTGCCGGGAGCTTGCCGGAAAAATCACTAGCCCATTATGTGTAACTTACCTTAGAACGAAGCCCCGACACGGACCCCCGGACATCGCTGCGGGCGCTGCCATGATCCCTCGCCGTCTCTTCCGGGTTTGGCGGCTCCGGCGCGGTGAACCATCGCGGCTCCGGCCAATCATCACGCCGGAGCCGTCTCTTCCGGCCAATCACCGCGCTGGAGCCGCCGAACCCGGAAGAGACGGCGAGGGATCATGGCAGCATACTAGCCCATTATGCCTTTGTCTTGCAGGTTTTTTTTTTTTTTTTTTTTTTACCAAGGGTTTACAACCGCTTTAAAGAATTGATGCTTTTGTGAAGGCAAAGGTTGCTCATGCCAAGTATTGATTTGATTTTCTCCTCTGTTCATTTACTTTCCATTTTGTTAATTGATAAAAATAAACTATTACCCCTTTTATTTCTGAAAGCATTCTTAGTTTGATTCCCCGGACAATATCCCCCCTGGACAACATCCCCCCGGACAATATCCTCCCTGGACAATATCCCCATTGACAATATCCCTCCTCTAACCCTAACCCTCTAACCCTAACCCTATGTCCAGGGGGATGTTTTCCGGGGGAAAATGGTCCCGGGGGATATTGCCCGGGGGATATTGCCCGGGGGATAATGTCCGGGGGGATATTGTCCGGGGGGATAATGTCCTGATACCCTTAGTTTACAGGATTTTTTTTTTACATCTGCCTAAAATTTTTACACAGTAGTGTACATTTTAATCTGATTGTACGTTCTTGGAACCTATCAACAACTGTGTAATGCAAGATCTTACCTAAAAAGTCCATCTAATCCGAAAAGCCTGCGTGGCCGTCAGCCAATCTAAAGGAGATTTTATTATCAGATCATAATGTAAGTGGCTAGCTTGATCCTGAGTTCTTAGGCGAGGTGATTTTTTCCCCAAAACAACCAATAGGTTTCCCTTGATTAGATGAGACCCCTGTATTTCTCCTGCCAACAAAGGCTCCCACTTGTCTATACAGAAGACAGAAGAGCAGGATAGGGATGCAGTGTATTTGCAGCTGTTTTGTTTCTGAAGCCAGTAACATTGCGCTGCATGTTACCGGAACTGACACAATTACAGAGCTGGCAGCACACCCCAGTCAGGGAGCTTGCTAGCAGTAGACTCCAGCAAATTTATGTCCTTGGGCACATAGAACTCCTCCTCCTCCTGCAATTCAGCAGCACAGTGCAGGCATTGATATCACAGCAGGCAGCCCGCTGCAGGAGGGGAGCGGGCTTTGCTGCTTGTCCAGGCCACTGTGCCACTGAATAAATTTGCACCACAGAGTGGTGGTTCTGGAGCAGCAGTGACAGATTGGGGGTAAGGAGCTTTGGTAACCAGGGTTAGCACGTGCTGCTGGTAAAATATAGAAATGTAATGAGGACAGCTGGCCCTGGGTAAGCATATAAACAACATCATATAAACACAAAAGAAAATAGTTTTTTTATCAAAGCAGAAGAAGAATATGATCCGCTTAGCCTTGAGCTCCTCGATCTGTACGAGAACACAGGAGACCAACTTTAAGATCCTCACACGCTGGTACTATACGCCTGCGCATATACATAGCTTTTTCCGGAACGCCTCGGACAGGTGCTGGAGGTGTCGGGGTGCCAGGGGTACGTTATTGCTTATCTTCTGGTCCTGTCCCTTACTATTGCATTTCTGGGGGGAAGTCAGGAGAATATTGGCAATGTTTACGGAGAGAGTAATCCCGGACGATCCGTCTTTCTTACTCCTTCAGGTATTTGACATTCCATATGGGACTTTTAAAAAGTCACTGCTATGCCCCATGCTGAATGCTGCCAGAGCATGCATACCCCTGCTATGGAAGCAGACTGCCCCTTCATGACTTGCTCATCGGCTCCGGAAAATTGAAGACATTAACAGGTTGGAGAACCTGATCACGTTGTCCCAGCATAGGGGGGAGGAACACGCGGACAAGTGGAGAATCTGGGATCTCTTTGTCATGTCCAGAGAGGGGGCACGCCTGATGGCGGAGTTACCCCTGGGATGGGCGATTGCGCCTTGGACGACCTGGCGTCCAGTGGCCGTGTAGTCTGTGGCGTGGGGGGTGCAGGCCCCCCTCCTTCCCCCCTTTCCCCGTCCCCCTTCTCTCCCACCTCTCCTACCCCCTCTCCCGACCCCTCCTACCCATCACTTGCCCTGTTCTTTTCTTTACTTCCTTCATCTTTCTATTCTTTCTGCGGTTTCTGAAAGGGACCATCTGTACGTAATAATGGAAAAGGTTACGTGCTGGTGAGGGTTTCTTTCATGGCACTTATGAGGAGCATTGTTTTGCCCTGATGTCATTCATTGAGGGATTTTCGGTTGATTTGCTTTTCCAGTCGGTCATTACCAGTTATGCTGAACTGTTGTTTTTTGATCACTGTGGCTGTATTCAACTTACCTTTGTCGTACTCCTCATGTATGATTTGTGTTGTACCTGTATCCAGCTGTTCTCAATAAAAATTATATTTGCAAAAAGAAAATAGTATTTCTGCAGGTAGTAGATGTTGTCATGTTTCTTTGAAGGAACAGTTTGCATGTTCCTCATTATCTGGCAATACATCATTGCTGAACAGCATATTATTATAATATTTTGCCATATCAGTTAAATATATTGCTCCATAATGGCTCTGGTTATCAGTTTAATTTCCTTCTGTTTATTTTATTGGGCAGTTTCCTCCTATTCACTCTAATGTCTGCTGCTCATTGTCTGCAGCATGCCACCGTGCCAATTTTTTGTTCAAAACACTCTAATAGCTCAAAGGAGACACAGCTGAAAATCTAGTCACAGCTTCTCTTCCTTATGTGACAGTTCTGTGCATCTGAGTTATAAAACTGGAGGCATTAAATGATTTACGTGGCTGTCTTACTTTTCTGATGCTTAATGCTTTTTAATATGAAAGCTGAGCCAGTAATGTGGTCTACAGAATTGCAGAAACACATTTTTAGTAACCCAGTCGATGCGAAAAAAATCATTAGGCATTTAACATTCAGCGCATATTTTTTCATCTATGCGTTTTGGTAACCCATGGCAAAGCTCGCTTTTTACCACTTATTAGGGCAATGCATGTTCTAGGTTACAGTGTGCTTGTACTACCATTCATTTTGTAAGGCATCCCAATGTGCATGCACAGTACGCCACAATGTACAGGCTCACTCTAAATACGACTCTCAGCACACTGGTGTTTGAGATGATATCAACAGAAAGACTGTACAGTGTAATAACTCTGATTCCTTTAATTAAAAGACATACTGTATAACAAATTTAATTCTAAAGCTGGCCATACATGGGTCCGTTTTTCTCGTTCAACCAGCGGGTTAAACTGACCTGATTTTCTCACCCACACATTCGATGTAGATGCAAGAATCCCTCCCACTGTGTCATTGTATTCTGACAGACGGGAGCCTCCCCCACTGTCAGAATACATGGATTAGTGCTGAAGTCTATTGCCTGCAGTGCTGATTGAGTGAAAATATAGTGTCAGGGCGGTTGAACAGATGTTGATTGGTAGATCAACTTCTGTTCAACTACAGTGGCCACAGATGGATTGAAATTTGGCTGGTCACTGCTGAACTTGCTTGTAGGGGTATGGGGCAGGTTTAGGGTGACAGAGTGGTTATCGCATCCTCCATGATTCACTCCTCATTGGGTGCCAAGTAAGGGTCTCATTAGAGGCCTACCCCAGGGTGGGTTTATCTGGCTATGCTAGGCACTTTGTACAGGGTCACTGATATACACATTGGTACCTTTGCTTTGTGCCATTTTCAATAATGCCCTAGGACCAGGCTGAGGCTGCTGCATGGGAATACTTGACCTTAAAGTGGGCTTCTCCTCTTATAGATAAATGTACACCATGTACATTTACACTGCAACTGTTATGCAGTTAACTCTCGGGGCCCCGTGGCAATGCATACCTTCTCTGTAACTTGCATTTAGAAGGGACATGCCGAGCCTTGTCCACATCCACCTGTCCAGTGTTTTCCACTACCATTCCCCAGTAGGACAGTTGGCCCCACCATGTACCTTGGGTGTACTCCACATGTGTACTTAACGTGGCTCTTGAACTTCTGTACCTCTGTACAGGATGGAAACCTCTGCGATGCAAATCCACTCTCAAAGTTATGGGAGAAAGACCACTGGGGCATAAGGAGTGCGCACAACATCTCCCTTGCTGCTAAGGGCCATTCCACCTAAAATTCCATTGCTGAAAGTAACTACTTGCATCTTCATACCCCAGTGTGTTTAATACCCACTCTGTTTTCCTAAAAAGCAGCAGGCACTCCTGTCACACCACAAGCCTTGGTTAACCACCTGCTATATGTCTGCCAGACGAGCTGTTCTCAAACACTGGACTACGCCTACCCCACCCACTATCGCGGAAGTTCGTTCTGAACTACTTTCACTGTATAGTAAGGATACCTTTGACTTAACCTGTATCCCTATGCCTAATCACAAAGCCTTCCAGCGCAAATGGAACTGTTTCATCTCCTCCTTCGACACACCTCATGGTTCAACTATCCGCCATCAGGCTATAACAGGTGTCTGAAATCCTCACCTCCTGTGACTGTCCGTTATTCCTTTGTTCTATGCCAGTTACTATATTTTGGGATGTGCCACATATATTTTATATTTCAAACCTTGTGTAGTCTTGGATCCAGAGTACCAATAACCAGCCCAGTTGATTTTTTGTGGTATTAACCTATATCTTGCTATTTCCTTTACATCTGCCTCACCCCAACCCCTATCTCTCTCTCTTTCCCCCCTCTACCCATTTCCCACATCCCCTCCCCCCCCCTCCCTTCTAGGCCTCCACAATCTCACATGTTTATAATACAAAGTTTTTCTATTAATCACGGCCTGCAGGCTGTTCTGTGGTTTTGTTTGGACTTCTGTTATACTATACCAGATTTGCTATGATATTCATGAGGTTTGTCAAAGTATCTTTCGTGTATCTACAGTGATTTATCTTATACCCAATTGCTGTTTACTATTCTTGCGATACTGTATATGTAACCGTGTTATTTTGACAAACTTCAATAAAATATTATTTAAAAAAAAAAATACCCACTCTGTTCACTATGAATGCTGGTTACTTGCATTAAACCCCTTTTAGTAACTTCAGACCAGGCAAGGACAATTTTTCAGAAAGCTTAACTCAGAAAAGAGCAAAAAGGCAATTAAGTCTAATGTTGAAAAGCATACTTCTTCCCTATTTCCCTAATCCTAACTACAGGCTGTGTGCTGCCCTGGCATACCTGTGAAGGTAGTGTTCGTGTAATACAGAGTTCATCAGAGCCATTCTGATGGAATGACAGGTGTTATTCTCTATCTTATTCCCTTACGAGCATTGGGCCTGGTGCAATTCCTGAACCTCTTTGGATCTCCCAGCTCTCTAATCCTGGGCTCTGAATGCTCCAATCCCAGACTCTGAGCTCCCCTGTGTATGGACCACTATCCCTTTCATACTACACAGAACTAGTGGGTCAAACCCAGAAAAACTGTCAAAAGACCAAAGAACTGGGAAAGGCATTACCTTCTACCCTCCCATCTGGGACAACGTATAACTGGCTATTTCAACCCACTTACATGCTGAATTTTGATCCATGTACGGCCAGCTTAAATGTTTAAAGCTGTAACAAACAGTTCTACTATACCTCTCTCTTCTTCCTCCCCCACCCCCCTTTTGCCAGATCCCTCTCCTTTCCTTCTTACCTTCCCTGACCCGTAATCCCTTCCAATAGTTCCCCATTATGCTTCTCTCATCTTCCCCCTTACCGACATCCTCCCATCTTTCTCTGTTCTTTCTCTAATCCTTTCTTTTTCCTTTCTCGTTCCAAAAGCTCACATTTCCCTTTATCAGGAGCCACACATTTTCTTGCTTCTATATTTATCACTCAGTCCATATCTTGTGACATAGACCCTCTGGTTGTTTCCCAGACTTGATGGTTTATTCATTCCGATTGCAACAAAATCTAATGTTTTGTTCCTCCTGTTATAGCATTTACTTGTTTTAAACTGATGTTTATTTTATTCAAACGTTTGCTTCCTTCATGCATTTTGATTCTATATAATGTGAATTCATATGTAACCTTTGGGCTTACACTGTAAATTTGTTTTCTTCCTAATAAAGCTTTGGTAATTTAAATAAACACTTCTGGTAACTACATTAGCCCTACAGACCAACTGAACACTAGGATTCTCATTATGAAATGTGCTAAAATGTAATGAGACACCAGGATATTTTTTTTGGACATTTTTTTTGGACATCTAGCACTACATACTGTACCATATAAGCCATAAGCCAATTGCACTAAATGTGTTACACGTAATGCAGAGCTTGATTAGAAAATATTGATTTGTGGAGCCAGATGCAAAAGATCAGTTTTCTCCAATTATTCTTACAAGCCCTACAAGCTACAAAGGGTAAATGATTGGTAACACTAATGATAGGAAAATGGACTGTAAGATTTACCTTATTCCTCACTCTGGCAGGCTTCTAGCACTCCCCTCTTCTCTCTGACACTTCAAATTGTGGACAGGCTTTCAATGTCCTCATGCACAATGCAGAACTATTGGTCCTGCATTGTACCTAATAAAGTTAGCTTGTGAGCACTGGCAAAAGAGCTTTAGAAAGAAGACTTTAGGGTACCAGTTACATAGCGTGGAGGAAGCTTGCCCATCTGCCCATAGAAATAATGAACAGGTAGAAGACAAACGACTAGTTATCAGCATTGTCTGTGGCCACCCTACAGCTGATATTTTACCCATTACTGACTTACACTTAACCTAACCTGTAAAACCAGCACAAAAAAACAAACAAAAAAAAAAAACATTTAACCATTACCCCTAATCAAACACTTAATAATAACTCCTAGCAATTAGTTATAATATTTAACCATTAACCTGAACCCTAAAACTTAACCGAACAGTTATGTTAACAGTTAACATAACTATGCCTCCTAAATGCTAAGCCTAATCATAACCCTTTAATTCAAGTTACACCACACATGCCCCTCAGATGGACCTTACCTGAAGAGCCTGATGGGGAGCGGGTATGGTTTGTGCGCTGCTCTCCCCCTACCGAGGGCAGACGCACTTCATCACAAGGCCTACCTCGGACTGTTCAACTTACTTCTTGGATGATAAAACATTCTCCCCCTACCCAGCTAAACCACATTGCATATGTACGTAACTGTTCATTTTTGTACCATGTTACTCATTATACTGTACTTCTGTGTTTCTTTTGTTAAAAATTTCAAAAATAGTTTTCAACAAAAAATATTTTGGAAGAAAAAAAAAACCTTTAGCCTTTGACCATACCGTTAACACTAATCTAACCCTTAACCTAATCCTCAACTTTAATTTTACCTCTAAGCATGTGTACTGACCTTATAAAACTACAGAACTATCAGTGCTGACATTTAACAGTCACAAGACAAAAACTACCAGGGCTGAGGTCTCAGGGCTAAAAGACACTGGTCCCCATTTTGTATTGTATTTTCTTCTTAGGTATTATGTACTTATGTGGAGTGGATTAGAATAACTGTATTTTACATTCCACAGGAAATGGAAAAAGTTTTGGGATCCCGAACCGTGGCCTATCTAAATGTGGACATTGCTGTGGAAGGTAATTATGGGAGGGTAAAAGACGTAGTTTTACTTTTTTATAGTGATTTTATCAAACGCAATAAAAAATGTAACTTGATCATTTTATAACTGTCTGCATATTCCCAGGTGAAGGAATAGGAATACTGGCAGAATATTTTTTTTCACTAGCTTTTAGGTACTGCATAGAAATATGAAGGCTAGGTGAGTCAAGGAAGTTTGACACCAGAGATTTACGTCTACTTAGACATTATTTTCTGACCTTGTTGTATGTATGACTCATTTCCATACACTGCAGGGTCTATTTTTATCCACTCTGCCATCCCTCTTTTTATTACAACATATTACAGAGGCAGCAAAAGTTAAACCTGCCATATACCAGTAGATTTTGTATGAACATGTTCATTGTCAGAATGTTCATTTGATTGTCTGATAGATAATGGGATCAAATTAACAAACATTTTCAAACGTAGTGACAAAAAAAGAACTGAAAGGAGCAGGATTGAAAAATTTAAATTTTACCAGTGAATGTGGTTTTCCTTTAGTAAATTCCATTGATTCAAAAACTAAAAAATATTTAAAAAAAAAAAACCCTATATGTGACAAAGTTCACAGGGGTATATGTAACACAGGTTAAAGCAGAACTAAACTCTATCCGAGTGCCACAAACTGAAAACCTTATTTAATTCATTTTTATTATTGAAATCAAACCCGTCCATCCATCTGTGTCTCCATGCTTTATTTTGCTGAGAAACCAGTTTGAAAACACCCCCTAGCATTTCTAGCTGCGGCCATCTTGATTAAGGGCAGACAATTCATGTAGCATTTGGTTCCTATAATCTATCTGCCTTTTGCTTAGGCATACAAGCAGACTTAGCTGACATATCCCCCCCCCCCCATTCTCCAGATCAAAAAAAAAAAATGTTCTTGAAGACTTCTGGGGTGTATGACATGATTTTGGCCTAGGCCAGAAACCTGGAAGCAACTGAATAAATGTTTTAATGTTTTAAAAAAAGGTTGAATCAAGTAAATATGATATACCTTCCTACCTATTTACTAATGTTAACAGCTTTAGGGTTAAAAAAAGGAAATGCTGATTGAGAGAGTTTAGTTCTGCTTTAAGATCCACTGGGTTATATGAATGTCAGTTACTAGTAAATATTATTATAAATTATTGTTTCTATTATTATTGTAAATTCATATTTTAGGCCCATATAAATGGAAGAAAACATAGAGGAAAGAAATTGTGTGGGGATGTGCCTGGAAGGCGAGGTTTTATTTTCCCCACTCATGGTGATGTCTAGGGAAACTTTGTCCAAAGTGTCCAAACTTTTCAGTTGTGTTTGGTTGCTTTTCAAAATATCTATATCCCTCCCATTACACCCTCCAAAACATTATTCCTTGTCATTTTAAATATTATATGCTATTAAGGGAACAAATCAAATATCAAATCTATACAAGATTTAAATATTGCATGTATTCTTAATTTAGTTAAACCTATCTTATTTAGCAAATGTATTCTATTTTGCAATTTTTTAGCACTTAATATAATATTATATTGTATTATAGTATTATTTTTTATGTTGTTTTATCTCAATTAATGACAGGCTTTAACGCTGCACCAGAGTGAGATCATTAAGAATTGTGAAACAATGAAAACATTCTTAGTGGGTGGGTCTTAACTCATGGAGTGATGTCCCTCTGGTAGTGGAACAAATTATTTACATTCCTGACATTGCATTTCCCCTCTGTCTCACACTTTCTTCTTTTGACATACCAGCCACTGCAGAATTCACTGATTGTTATTTCCTACATTCCTAACATTTTAAATGCCTATACCATGAGATAAATATTTCTTTTTTAGGCAAATTGAAATTTTGCATTTTAAAAGTAATATTTTTCAATATTTTTTGATATTTATCCCACATTACATATTTTCATATTCCATAATGAATTTTCTCCTAAATTATCTCATACAATAATTTATTCAAACACAACACCAACATTGTATGTAATAAAGGTTAGTGAATTGACCCCTTTTTTGTTTTCTCTTTCATTCATCTATGGACACAGCTCTTCATAAATCATAACTAGTGGGTTATATTGCCTTCTCCAGGATACCTGGCTACGCCCATGGGCCGTCCTTGGCTGGTTCATAACCCCCCTGCTCTAGGTAATCAGTTTTAATCTGTCTAGTCAGAAGTAAGGACCTAGGCTCCCAGCTGGGATCTCTGGTCCTAGCAATTTTCTACTTCCTTACATCTTTTTTGTTTTCTCATGGGAGATCTACAATGAAATGCCGGGCTGGACGACGGGCTGGATAATATAGATCCAGTGGTCCCCCCAGCCCAGCCAGCAAGTGCGTTCAGACCGCAACTAAGCCCTAGGTCGGCCGCGACATAGCCTCACAGACAGAGGCTGACTTGCGAGTTAAACATCTCATAGGGTCGCATCTGACCGGGCTTGGGTCTGAGTCGCATCGGTCCCTTGGCCGACAGCTCCCCTACTTCGATGGTGAGGAGTTCTGCGTGGAGCGTTATCCATACCATTGAAAGGTAAGTACAGTTCCCCCTCTCACCTTTTGGTGGTTTTCTTTGGGGTGGACGTGGATAACCTTCAGGGATGGTCGAACCTGCCTGCAGGTTTCCTCCTCCAATCTTTAAATCCCTCACCGAGCTGGGCTTCTCCCACTCCCATTCCCCCCTGTCTGGACCTAGAGTCTGGTGGGGGTCCCAGGGCAGAGAATGCAGCAGAGGCCCCTGGGGTCTCCCCCACTATCCCCACTCTGTAAGGGTCCTGGGATAGTATGTGTCCCGCCCTGGTAGTCTGGAGGGGTCCCAGTGTAGGAGACCAATAGGTGCATGCCCTGCAATTTGCAGTGTGGGTATAGTGAGGGGGGGTCCCATTGCAGAGACCGGTGCAGAGTGCACAGCAGAGTCTCCTCTAAACATGTGTCCTACCTTTAGGAGGGATAGAGGTCTGTCTGGAACTCTGGATCAATGATCCCTACTATGGGGAAGGTGAGGAAGTTGTCTTCCAGCAAGATATACCATCATACATGGAAATCGTACATTTCTTGGTGTGAGTCGATTGGTGCTCATCCTCGATCCTTTTCTATGGCTCGGATCTTAACCTTTTTTCAACAAGGCGTTGATCAGAAGTTGCCTTGAGTACCATGAAAGGCCAGATGTCTGCCTTGGCAATCTTCTTTCAGTGACCCCTATCCACGCACTCTTTCGTTCGTACCTTCATTCAGGGGGTTTGACATGTGGCTCCGCCTGTACGCTCTCTTATGCTGCCATGGGATTTAAATTTAGTACTTTTGTTTCTCCAGAAACCTCCATTTGAGAATATTTGGGAGATTCCCTTGCCTACGTTATCCTAGAAGGTGACATTCTTGGTGGCTATTACCTCGGCCCGCAAGTAATCTGAATTGCCAGCATTATCCAGTCACAGTCCTGATTAGTGGTCCATAGGGATAAAGTGGTTCTTCGTCCTTATCCATCATTCCTGCCCAAAGTTGTCTCTGACTTCCATTTAAATGAGGACATTGTGTTGACTTCCTTGTGTCCCAAGCCGGCTCAACCCACAGAATTTGCTTTGCACACCTTGGATGTGGTTCGTGCGATTTGGGTGTATCTGGCAACTACTGAGCCTTTTCGGAGGTCAGACTTTTGTGATTATGGACGGACCAAAAAAAGGGCTGGCTGCTTCTTTGACTACCATCTCCAGGTGGATCAGACAGATGGTGACTCTGTCTGTCCATTAAAGTTTAGGTTCCACCTTTCCTTGTCACGGCGCATTCTACTCGGGCGCTGAGTGCTTCTTGGACCTTCCGTCATCAGGCTTCAATATCGCAAGTTTGCAAGGCGGCCACTTAGTCCTGCGTGTATACCTTTACAAAATTCTATAAGGTACATACTTTGGCATCTGCGGATGCTACCTTTGGCCGCAAAGTTTTGTAGCCTGCTGTTTAAGAGGGGCTGTTCCCTCTTGAGGGTTTTTTTTTTTTAAACCTTTATTTTTCAGACGGGGCTCCTGTGGCCCGTTTAAGGCTTCTGTGTCCTGGTTAAGGGCTCTTATGTTGAGCCTTGGGTTATTTTCCCCACCCCTTATTTTCCTTTTGTCACTGCTTTTGGACGTCCCACTAGATATGATTTATGGAGCGCTGTGTCCATCGATGAATGAAAGAGAAAAAGGGGGATTTTTGTACTTACTGTAAAATTAATTTCTCTGAATTCATTGTTGGACATAGCACTCACCCCTCTATGAAGTTCTGATACTTCAAATACTGCTTGCTACTTAACTGATTACCTAGAGCATAGAAGGGGGTTATATACCAGCTGAGGACGGCTCATGGGCATGGCCAGGTGTTTTTTGTTCCGCTTAGTCCTACTCCTGGAGGAGGCAATATAACCCAGTAGTTATGATTTATAGAGTGCTGTGTCCATCGATGAACTCAGAGAAATTGATTTTTTTCTGTAAGTACAAAAATCCAATTTTTCTGGAACAAAACAACGTACGATGCAATGCAATGAATTGACCAGCTGATACATTTCTTTTGTACTTGCTGTTTCATATTGATCCTCTGTCATCTGTTTTCTTTCACATTATCCTTTGACTTGAATCTATTGACCAATAATGCATAAGCCCTTGGAGGGTAAATTAGTCTACATGGTTTACTCTGTACAGATAAACAAATGAAGATTAATTGCTATAATCACTGCGTAAGCTTTTTACTGCTAATGTAAAAGGCTAAATCTGCATATGTTTGTTCAGCTAATTTCTGACTCTTGTGGGCCATTTATGCCTTCTTGGGAATATTGTTGACATATATTTAAAACGCCACTATAGCTTGCAAGTTTGGCCCAAGCTGTGCTTGGAAAAGAGTAGGAAGTACTTGTAACTCCATTAATGGGAAGGGAAATTGGTCTGGAAAAGTTAGATCATTAGGCCCCTTTCACATGGATCCACTTGGAGGCACTCCGCTTGCTCAGGCAAGGTCTATTTCCACTCACTGTGCAGAGACGTATATGACAGAGTCCTGCTCGCCTTTATGGGGAGATAAGATTAAAACAGACAGCCTGTCCGTTTTCATCCTATCCCATCTGACCCCACTAGCTGGACGGATTGCGAACGTATAGCCTTACGTCTGTTTTCAGGGGATCTTGTCGGATCGGATGCCAGGCGGGTGTTAGCAGACATTTGCCTCCCCTTAGAGGTCAATGGGTGGCCCGCTCGGGTCTGCCTGAAAAACGGACAGGCGGATCCAATCTTGTTGAAACGGGCCTAGGGCTTGCCCCATAACTGAAGAGGGGGAGACTTAGTTTTTACCAAGAAATAGAATCTATATAAAGTGAAGGGTAAACAGTATGTCCTGCCAAACCTTTTTCAGTTTTGGATAGAGTGGGGCAACATTCGAACCCCATCAGGTTTTTACTGCTCTCTAAAACTCTGCTACAGAGATTTCCCCTTTCATCAAACAAGTAGTGCAATAAAATCTCCAACAACCACATGGATAGAATTACAAATGTAAGGGTTTTTTTTGTTTGTTTTTATAAAGTAGGTGAAGCTAGAAGTTTTGTCAGCTGTTTATTGCTTAGTAAAGAAATAGCCAACATGCCAAATATGAAATACATGTTGGGCAGCATAGTAGCTAAGTGGTTAGCACTTCTGCTTAGCAGACTAGGGTCATTAGTTTGAATCCCAACTACAGCACTACCTGAACAAAGTTTGCATGTTCTCCCTGTGCCTACAAGGGATTCCTCCCACACTACGAAGACACGCTGGTAGGTAAATTGGCCCTAGTATGAATGTGAGCTTGGAACATTTGATTGTAAGCTCCCTGAGGCAGGGACTACTGTGAATGTACAATATATATGTAAAGTACTGCATAAATTGACAGTGCAATATAAGTACCTGTAATAATTTTTGAGGTTCACATATGGCATGCTAGATATTTCTTTACCTAGCTTCAACGTATATCACCATAAGCCATGCACCCATTATTTTTGGCAAAAGGGTAGGTTGCTGGATGGATTGGATGGTCGCTAGCTTTTTATTGCAGTTTATGATCCTATTGCAGTTTTTCCTTTCCTTCCTGTCTTGTGAAACTTTTGTCATTGTGACAGTAAGGCCAGCCATACACGGTTGAATCTCGGCCGGTTTAGCAGGAACCGGCTGAGATTCGAACGGTTAATGAGCATTTTGAATGTACCATGTTGGTCTATCGATCAACTTGGGTAGAACCAGCCTGCCAGATTTGCTTGCAGAAGACAATGGCAGAAGACAATGTCCCGGTAGAAGGGATTCCCCCATCAACACTCTGTGTTGATGGGG
Source organism: Pelophylax lessonae (assembly GCF_965119305.1). Lineage (NCBI taxonomy): Eukaryota > Metazoa > Chordata > Amphibia > Anura > Ranidae > Pelophylax > Pelophylax lessonae. The sequence continues at coordinate 123,048,469 of NC_138780.1, read as the reverse complement.
GAATCAAATGAATTTCTTTCCTGGAACCCGTGGTTGCAGGAAAGAAATTTGCTCCTTGTATGGCCAGCTTAAGTGAGACTCAAATAGTGGCAAAAACTCAAACAGAATCTCTAATCCTTCCCCAAAAACTAAAAAGAAGAAGTGTGGGCTGGACATAGATTTTAATACATTAAAAAAAATGAAAGAGTATGTTTTTCAAAGCATTAAAGGTCATTTTAAAAATGACTTTAAAGGAGAGGTAAAGGAAACACAATTGGAAAGTAAATTGGGGGTAATTGTATTGTTTTAGATCCAGCATTTCAAAATTGGTGAGCGCAGCAAAAATATTAGCACAAAACTTTTTTGCAGTTTCTACTTCATTCCATGGCTGTTTTATATACGGGATTAGTTGCTGCAAATAGTGGCCCCATAGATATCATTCATAAAATATTAGAGGTAAGAAGAAGAGAGCTAACAGTAACACTGTGCTCCATGCTTCATTTAAAGAGAGCTAGATCTTGGAAATGACACAGTGGGGGTTATTTACTAAAAAGGTGCAAAATCTGGTGCAACTCTGCATATAAACCAATCAGCTTCCAGGTTTTATTCCCAAAGCCTAACTGAATAAGCTGATTGGCTACCATGCACAGCTGCACCAGATTCTAAGTGCTCAAGGTTTTGTAAATCTACCCCCTTGCATTTACCTCTTGCTGTTCTTATCAGAAATAATTAATGGAACTCTTCTTCAAAGTGGAACTTAAAGTGTCTGTAAACCTCAAAAATGAAATCTGAACAAAGAACATATTTCTATAGTGTTCACTTGCCTCTCTCCAAAGCACAGAGTGTAATTTCTCTCTGTTGTCTAACTCCTCTGTTTTTAGCATGTGTCGCTTCTGATAAGTTTTCCTGACACCAAGAGCTAAAAAGGTAACTGGGGGGGGGGCACATAGCCTTTGATTGACAGCCTCAGCTCTATTCCTGTGTGCTGTGTGAAGGGGGTGTGTCCTTTCCCTCCAATCAGCTCTCAGAGATCTTGTACACTGTGTAACTGCAGCTCCCCACCCCCTGCTTAGCAAGTCTGAGAAAAACATTTTTATTCTCTGAGTTTTACATGGATGTACAAGACAAATGGGTGCAAAAAACAGGTAAAACATATGTAGGAGGATTTGTTTCATCTCCGTATATCACCTGCTCACTAGGTAAAGGTAAGGGTTAACAACCATTAATTGTATCTGAGCACCACAAACTGAAAATTATGATAAATAAATGTTTAATATTCAAATCTAACTCACCCATCCTTCCATGTCCCCATGTATTTTTTTTTGTTGAGAGATCACTTTTAGACCCCCCCCCCCCCCAACATTTCTAGCCGTGGCCATCTTGAATAAGGGCAGGTGATTAATGTAGCGTTTACTTCATTTAATCCATCTACCCTTAGCTCAGGTAGCCTATGCCAGAAACCAGGAAGCAATCGAAGAACAAGTAAATATGCTATATCTCCCTATCTATTTAATAATGCTAGCGGCATAAGGATTAACCTCTTCACGCCAAAGTAAAGAAAATATGCGTCCTTCGGCTTCAAGGGATTGTATTGGGGTGATGAATACAGCTGCAAGCATCACCCCAGTACCGTTTTTTAGAGCAGACAGTCGGCTTTCTTGTGATAACAACTGATGTGGCTAATCAGACGCTCGGTCATTATCACAAGCATCAGGAGGGGACTTCTCCCCCCCTCCCGCCACATTCCGCTGCTCCGCCCGGGTCTCCCATCCCATCAAATTTTGGCACAGATTTGGCTTTGAACAAATCTCGTAACCCAGAAGAGATGTTATGACATCACTTCCAGGTACTGAAGCCTTCAAAGCGCCAGATTTAAAAACAAATGACAGTATTCAAAACAGCCAAACTTGGGGTCTTGTAAACCCCAGATCCCTCCATAAAGAGTACATGTTACTGCCTATTATTGTCACAAGGAATGTTTACATTTCTTGTGACAGCAATAAAAGTGATAATAAAAAAAAATGTGAAGGTACGGTGTCAAAAAAAACACCCTATCCCTCGGTGCTTGGGAACAGTCGCGCCCACTAATGTAAACAGTGTTTAAAGCACACATGTGAGGTATCGCCGCGATTGTTATAATGAGAGCAATACTTCTAGCACTGGACCTACTCTGTAACTCTAACATGTAAACGTAAAAATGTTTTAAAGCACCGCCTATGGAGATTTTTAAGTATCTTAGTCTGTCGCCACTCCGCGAATGTGCACAATTCTTTTTTTTTTTTTTTTTTTTTACGTCATGAAAGTGTATTTCTTACAGAAAAATTGCATTTGAAAGACCGCTGTGCAAATACAGCATGACATAAAATATTGCAATCATCACCGCTTTATTCCTTATTGTCTCTATATATAATGTTTGGGGGTTCTAGGTCATTTTCTAGCCAAAAATACTGATTTTAACTAGTAATCAACAAGTGTCAGAAAAAGGCTTAGGCATGAAGGGGTTAAAATAGTTATTGTTGATCGAGAGAGTTTAGTTCCACTTTAACCACTTAAGGACCAGGCCTATTTCTGACACTTGTTGTTTACAAGTTAAAATCTGTATTTTATGATACAGAAACTACATATATATATATATATATATATATATATATATATATATATATATATATATTTTTTTTTTTTTTTAGCAGAGACCCTAGAGAATAAAATGGAGATTGTTGCAATACTTTGTCACACTGTAAATGCACAGCGGTCTTACAAACGCAATTTTTGTTTTGGAAAAAATACACTTTTTTCAATTCAAAAATAAGAAAACAGTACAGTTAGCCCAATTTCTTTTTATAATGTGAAAGATAATGTTACGCCGAGTAAATTAACTAACATGTCATGCTTCAAAATTGTGCACGCTTCTGGAATGACGACAAATCTGGTACCTGAAAATCTCAATAGGCGACGCTTTACAAATGTATACAGGTTACCAGTTTAAAGTTACAAAGGAGGTCTAGGGCTAGAATTATTGCTCTCGCTCTAACGATACCTCACAAGTGTGGTTTGAACACCATTTACATATGCGTCCTCTTCTGTAACATCCCTTGGAGTAGAAATAAGCAGGACAGGTCCTCTTTAATGTGAGATCTGGGGTCAAAAAGACTTAATTTTTTTAAATCCCCAATAAAATAGGCCCTTTAAGGCCGTTTGGTGGAAGCGACGTATGACGTCTCTCCGGTCCTGTGAAAGAGGACCGCCGGCTGTGTAGAGGAATACCATGGTTATGGCAGCTATCTCCTGCCATAACCCTGGTATTTAACGTCAAAGTAGCGATGAAAATACAAAAGGGGCGGTCTGGGAGTGGTTAAATTAACCTTCTTCCTGTAAACACTGCTATAATATTTTCACTATACACAATAATATGTATTAAAATATGCTATGCTTTCCCTTTAATACGCACTAGTGGGGAAGCATTAGGCTCCTTCTCTAGCAGTGGTCAGCATTGGTGCAAATAGTATATACTTGACTGCCTTTATAAAGTAACATAACAGAAGTGTTAATTTTGGTAGCAAATTTTGATCTAGTTTTATTTATAGTCTTTTGAGTCGTATTTTAGTCATCTGAATTATTTTCGTTTTAGTCATATTTTAGTCGACTAAAATCTCCAGTACATTTTAGTCGACTAAAATCTCATACGTTTAGTCAACTACAAATCAAATGGGTTTAAGTTAATTGTAATGCATTATTTAAACATTTTTCTAGAATTTCCAAACAAATTATATACTCCTGGATTAAAAATCTGTTAATACGTTATTAATTATGGTATTAAGGTTTGAACATGCACTACAGACACAGATTAAGTGTCCATTCACACTGGTATGACTTGTCAGGCGACTTGGTCAGCCTGACAAGTCGTGCACCGTCGCTCCCACTGTGTAGTACAGGAGCCGTTCTAATAGGAGCGACACAAGTCGCTCCGACTTAGAAAAAGGGTCCTGTACTACTTGGGGGCGACCTGGAGGCGACTTGCATTGACTTCCATTATGTGAAGTCCGTGCAAGTCGCGCCGAAGTTGTGCTGCACACAACTTCACAGGTCGCCCCCTAAGTCGGAGCGACCTAATGTGAACGGGGGCTTAGCCATCGTGATATATAACGTCTTTATAAATAAAACCAAGTTACATAAACAAACAAAAGTATTGCTATTTGACAAACAGAAGTGCAAGTTTAAAATGCAAAAAAAAAAAAAAAAAAGTTGTAAACTCTTTTGGCTGTGCTGTCATTGCACATATTACCTGAATATATTACCAACATTAATATTGAGAAAAAATATAAGAAAAGCCTTTTTCTAAATTTTTTTCTTTCAGCGGCTTAGTAGATGCCCCTTACTTATGCTTATGCGGTAGTACAATAGATGTTTAAACTTTAATGTACTATTATTACAGGCTCTGGATGGAATTGTGTTGCCAATTTAGAAATGGTCAGCAGAGGAGTATTTAATTTTGATGTCAATTTTCAATTTAGTTTTAGTGATAGTCTTTTGACTAAAATGTCATTTTAGTTGTTAGTCGTATTTTAGTCTTATGTCTAAAATGCCATTTTAGTTTTAGTCATATTTTAGTCATCTGAATTTAATTTTAATTGTATTTTAGTCGATTAAAATAGTGTTAATTTAGTTGACAAAAATATTGTAGTCGAAGAAATTAACACTGTATAACAGGCTGCTTGAACACAGTTAATTTAAGTAGTTTAAAATATGACGTGACCTCATCTATTTAGCAATTCCTGCTGGAACTGTATTTAATTCTAGTACGTTGTGAGACTGTTTTTGCTGGTTTTCCGTGTAGCCTGTCTGAAGTGCTTGACAAAAAAGATAATAAATTCAAAGTCTCTAATTCCATATTACCATAACTTATCTTCTTAACATTTAAGATGTGTTTTTCTTGGTTGTGACATTATTTGTTTTAGTGAAAACACTTCTTGATTCATGATTACATCTCTTCCTTACAGGAAATTCCACCCTCCGTGCGCTTGCTACTCCCATCCTGCATAAACTACTGTTTGCCGCAGCCAGAAAGGTACATCCATTACCAGGCAGTACAATGGTCACTAGGTTGTAATATACTATAGACTTTTTCCTTGCCAAATCAGTGATTCATCACGTCAGCACTTTAACAATGTTGCTGTGAGTATAGTTGCAGACTATTTATAATATCAAAGACCATACCCAGGATCCATTCCTTATTAGGACTCTGGTCCATGGGTACAGGGGCCTAAGTAAACTGTGTTAGGGGGGGGGCACCAGTCCTCCTGTAGGTGGCCCAGGCACATAGGGGGGCCCGAACAGCACAGGGAACCGGTGTGGTTGGGCGAAGGGGCAATTACAGAAGGAAGCCCTATGTGACTCTCTGCAGCAGCTGAAAGCCTGCTTCTCTCCCTCTGCAGGGAGAGACACGGACACAGGGAATTGTTCCTGTAATTGCTTCCTCGGCTCCCTCCCAATTCTGTCTGATTCTGATCCCCCCATGTTCCCCCCTGTCAGTCTGACACCCCCAGACTTTTAAACATTGTAATCAATAATTTTTTAAAATTGTAAAATAAAATTGTTTTAAAAATTGATAAAGGGTTAATTTACATAGGTTCTCTGTTATGTTTGTGTCCGCTAATAATGATTTTAGTGTATTTTAAGTGAAAATTTTGCTTTGATATATTTGGGGGGGGGGGGGGGGAGCTGCTAGGTAGGCTGTACAGGGCCCCATGATTTCCAACAGAAGCCCTGCATGTCCATAAATGTGTAACTTGCTGTATTGCTGTAACATCCTGATGCTGATGAAACTTAGGAAATATCCTTGGGGGGGGGGGGGGTGGTTACTAAAACTGATGCGCCCAGAATCTGTGCAGCTTTGCATAGTGACCAATCAGCTTCTAACTTCAGCTTGTTCAATTAAGCTTTGACAATAAAACCTGGAATCTGATTGGTTACCATGCAGAACTGCACCAGATTCTGGGTTCACCAGTTTCAGTAAATTTCCCCCTAATGTGTCTTTTTTGGGACAGAAGGATGATGACTATACAGGGACTCATTAACATTGACTTTTCCTTACACTGCACTTTCTGGTTGACCTGCAAAACTTTCAGCTGGGCAGGAATATACCTTACAGTACAAACAACCACCCCAACCTCTAACTGGCCTTTGCAGCAATCAGCACATGGAAGGGCAACACGTGTCAATAAACAACAGAGAAAAATTCCCAGCTCACAAACCAGCCAGCCTGCAACAAACCAAATTGTCTTGTCTAACAGTTCATGTTAAAACCAGGGGTTTAGTTTGCACACATTTGTAAATATATGTGTAAGCTGCAGAGGCAACTTAACGGCACCCCAGTGTACTGCAGTCCTAAGGCTGGTTTCAGACAGGGGGCGGTCCAATCATGTCCGCCTGTCAAATTTTTAGGTGGACCTGATTGGATCAGCCACTGTTCTCTATGGAGAGGTGGATGACACCTGCCAGCATCCGATCCCAACCTGTCCACCAAAAGCAGATCCATTCCCCATCCACCCAGTTAATCAGTTGACAGTGGGATGGAAACGGATAGGCAGTCCGTTTCTATTTGACCACCCCATAGAGAACAGCGGAGCTGTGTCCGTGTCCACTCTGTCACAGAGAGATCCCCTGCTGAGCAGGCGGATGTGCATTACAGAATCCGCCCTGTATGAAAGGGGCCTTACTCTATAAATTTTCAGAGTCTCTAAAGTTGGAGCACATATATAATAATGGATGGATTGAGGGCAGGTATGCCTGGAGGGAGCTCCCCTCCTTAAAGGTATAGGGGTGTGTTGGACACCCAGCAATAGCATAATGGCAGCAAAGATATCGAGTGCATCCCTTCACCAATTAGCCAACAGTAAAAACAATGGCAACCACCCCAACCTAAAACTGGCCTTTGCAGCAAGGGGCACATGGAAGGAGCGATGCTTGTCAAAAAACAATAGAAAAATGCCCAGCTCATTTTACTAAGTTAGTAAGGAACATGCCTTATCCTGACTAATCTGAGTGCCAGGTGACATAATTTCCGACACAGTATGAAGACATTGTAGTACCATTCTTTCAAGTCTTTTTTTATTCATGCAATTTGGAACGCTCCATAAATGTACCTATGCATGGTGCAAGTAGTAAGTGATCTTTCCCAATCCACATCACATTTGAACCTCATCAAGAGCAGGAAATACATGCTGAAATTCCTAAATACCATCACAGAAGCCATATAGTCTTGTACCACTTGTAAATGTGATAGGTTAACTATCGCATTTGGGAACTTGTAGGGTGGCAGGGTGAAAAAAATAGTAAAAAATATTCATAACCAATGTTGCTCTAATAGATACACACAGGGGCATTATGGTTAGCTGGCAATCTACATTGTTGCCAAGTGAAAATGCAATATAATCTCATGCGTTAGTTAACATTCCATAGTAAGCTGTAGACATTTGGATGATTCCATGCCATCAGGTTAAATATGAACTCAGCGGGGCATAATAGAAACTATATAGGGGGGGCGGGGTCTGAACATGGCCACGTGAGGACACTCTGAAACAACGAGCTCCAGACCTTTCCCCGCCGGACCCGATAATCTACAGTGTACTTACTCTGGCATGACCCCCGGTAAAGAGAGAGGAGGAAAGCGTGGGACGCGCTCCACTGCCCGTACACCAGGCAAAAAGAGGAAGGGGGAGGCGATAGCCCAATTCTTCCGAACCCCTCAACAAGCAAGCGGGGTAGACTCGGGCGCTATCCCAGTGGGAGACAGCAGAAGGGAGAAGGGTGGAGAGAGAGAGAGCTGAGCCGCTCTGAGACACCTATGTCAAACACGGCACCTATCTCCACGATGGCTACCTCCCCTGGCTCAGAAACATCAGACCTTCAAATGCAGATATCGCAACCCCAAACAGATCCAGAGATCCGGGCACTGCTAAGGGCTCTCCAGACCCGTTCGGAGATAGAGTCACTAGTGCTCCGTATTGAGGAAACACATCGGCGGGAACTGCAGGCGGTGAAGGCGGATGTACAGGCAGCTTCAGAGAGGATACAGGCAGGTGAGCTATCAGCCTCTGCATTGGAAGCAAGAGTAACAGCACTGGAAAAAGCACAGAGGGAATCAACCAGTACGGCTATCTCTATCCAGCTCCACTTGGAGGATATAGAGGACAGGAGCAGACAAAATAACTTACGGATCAGAGGCATACCAGAGACCATAGGAAGAGAGGATATGCAGGAGACAGCGGCGGCCATCTTCCAAAAAGTTTTGGGCTCGGCTACTCCGGAGACGGTTGAATTGGACAGAGTCCATAGAGCCCTGGGACCTAGATCCATCAACCCAGACAGACCGAGGGACGTGAAATGCAGAGTGCATCATTATACTCAAAAAGAAACAATACTACGGAAAGCATGGGATCTGAAGACAGTGGATCTGGATGGCGTGGCTATTAAAATCTTGCCAGATCTATCAAAAAGCAACGCTGCAACGCAGAGCCATTCTCCGTCCAGCATTAGACGTTGCTCGGCGGGCAGGGTGCACATACCGATGGGGATACCCTCTGGCAGTATTTTTGCGGAAAAGGCACCCTCACATTCACGTTGAGGATGCCATCAGAGTTACCAGCTTTTTTTGCCTTCATAGGAGTGAATCCTATCCAGATGCAGGACTGGCTGACCGTACCACTCCGCATAGAAGGAAGACAGAGGGAAGAGACATCTCATAGAGGTCACAACAACCACCCCCAAAGGCAACAGGTGGAACCCCAAGCGGAGCTGGCAGATGGGTCGTGTGAGTCATAACTTTAAATCCGATAAACTATACCGTTTGCAAAAGTATCATACTTTTTATCGTAACTATGGAGCTCGAGGTTATCTTGAGTAAAGCAAGTCTCCGGATTTGGGGGAGTGGGGTGGGATGGAGGTGAGGGGACTTGATGTCAGTTTGATGTCCTCTGATATGGAACTAGACTGTTATGAGGGGCCGATAATTGATAAGAATAACAGGACTTGAAGAATATTGCCATATTGGGAGGGAGTGGTGAAGGATGAAAAGGATACCCCAAAATAAGGCAGCATCAATGAAAAGTTAAATGTAGAAAAGGGGGACTTGTTTGTTGATCTGATTACACGTGAACTGGGGGGTGGGGGAGGGGAGGGCGGGGATTAAGATGGGGATACACTTTTTGTCTTCTTTCTGAATGCCCAGCTCCTATGGAAATGAATGCATAATAATGTGATGTCTGGGAGAGGTGCTGTGGGTGGTTGGGGGAGGAGGGGGGGGTGGTTCTCCCCCTTTTTTTTATTTCTCTTTTTGGAGACAGGGGACACCCTGGGAGGTGGGGAGGTAAATGGAGCCCTTGCCGGGAACCCTTACATCTAATGAGCCAGTAGGTACATGTGGGGAACTTAAACCGAAAGAGGATAAATATATTGGAAGGATTAAAAATAAACTAATAAAATAGATCGGACACCGGAGCCGGTGAGGGGGGGACGGGGGGAGGGGTGGGGGAATGGGGGTGTAATGTTCCGGTACCTTTGGTACCCTAAATTACTCTTTTCACAAGTGTATGCGCCCCACCATTCTCTTTTGGAAAGGTGCGCATACACCTTTAAGACTGAAGCTGTCATCACTCAGCGCCGGACTAGATGGCTATTTAAATCGACGGTTCTCACTCACATGTGTTCGTTCAAACACCCTTACCTGGATGCTAACTTGGCTTGAAGCTTTCGTGCTTGCAAGCATACCTCGCTGACGGAACCTCGCTGCGCTGATCCCTGCATCCCGCTTCCGGATCATCTGCTCCTCCTGAACCAACATTCGGCTGTATTGCTATTAGTGCTAAGTACCCCGCAGGGGAACCCTCTATAAACTTATACTAAGCTTACACTATCTAGCTCTGCATAGTAAAGACTATTTATCACATCTGCATATCTAGATTGCTAGCTCTTAAGACTACTGCTACTTATTCCTGCACTGGGTTGATCTCTCTTGTATGTCCACCTGCTACTCTGTCATCTGCTACCATACATGATTGCTAAACCTACCTGCATCCATCTGCTACTGTCTTACCTTCAAGTGTCTGTCACCTACCACCTCCACTCAACCTGTCTCTTAAATCTTCATCACTGTGTTACTACATACATAAAGTCACTCTAGGAACCAGCTTGTTGAGTGTGTGTATTTACTAGCTGAATTAAGACCTTCCACACATGATGAGTCATTGAGGTTGGGAATGGTATCTCAGCATCTCTCTTACATGACTAATGAAGTGGAATATTTCTGCAGCTGAAAATCCACACCATACATGAAACGCAGGAGCGTTACAGATTGAACGAACCCACAAATGGATTCAGCAGAAATAACCACTCAGGTGACACAATTAAAACAGCAAGTAACTGCGTTAATACACGCACTTGCTGAATTAAAAGAAGACAATCAGGCTCTGTCGCAGCAGGTAATTAGACTGACACAACTTACCTCTGCTCAGTCCCCTGAACCCAAGATAAATCCCCCTTTGGTATTTACAGGCGATCGCAAAAAATTTTGCAAATTTAAAAACGCATGTGAGTTACTTTTTTTGCTAAAACCTCGTACCTACCTTACTGATCACATTAAGGTTTGTACTATTATTTCTTACCTAACAGGCGATCCTCGAGCCTGGGCAGACTCTCTTTTTGAGAAAAACGACCAGCTTCTCAACTCCTATGCCTTGTTCCTAGCAGAACTCACTAGCCTATATGATGACCCCAATAGGCAGAGTACTGCCAATCTTCAATTAAGATCCTTGAAACAAGGAAGGAGGCCTGTAGAAGACTTTGTCGCGGAATTCAAGAGATGGACCCTTGATTCAGAATGGAATGATGCATCTCTGAAAACCCAATTTAGGCTTGGCCTATCAGAAGCCGTTAAGGACGAGCTCGCCCGAGCGGATCTACCAAATACCCTGGATGAATTAATACAACTCAGTATTACCATAGATAGAAGACTACGAGAAAGAAAGGCTGAGAAAATGGGAATGCCATTATCCGTTTCCTCTCGGATTCCGGCCGTTAACCCCGTTCCTATGGAGGTAGGAACCATACGCCCACCGCTATCAACTATGGAAAAAGCCAAAAGACGATATGAAAATCTCTGCTTGTACTGTGCATCCCCGGATCACAAGATAAATGTCTGTCCCCTAGTCAACAAAAAGAAGGGTGAGTGTTCACATGTCCTCCTAGGGGGATTGACAACTTCATTCACTAACCCTTACATTTTTGTTTGTTTGACATTACAGTGGGACCAGAACAGGATTACTACTAAGGCCATGATTGACACAGGATCTTGTGGAAATTATATTGATATATGTTTTGCTGCTTCAAATAAAATTCCTATTATTTCTAAACTTAAACCTGTCTCAGTAAGTCTTATTACCGGTGTTCCGTTATCCTCTGGTCCGATCACCGATCAGACACAAGCACTTCTAGTCACTATTAACGAGTCTCATAGGGAGACTATTACCTTCGATTTAATACCTTCACCCCACTTTCCCATTGTGTTGGGACTTCCCTGGTTACACACACACCAACCAACCATAGATTGGAAGGAACGGTCCTTGGCCTTCCTTTCTTGCTATTGCGAGGATACGTGTAACCTCCCGTCTTCCGGGAAGATTCTGTCTATGGTGACAGATGAGATTGCACCACTATGTTATCAGGATCTTTCTGAGGTTTTTCTTGAGAAAAATGCTCAAGCATTACCTCCTCATCGAGACTATGATTGTAGCATTGATCTACTCCCAAATAGCAAATTGCCGTTCGGTCATGTTTATCCTCTTTCACAGGATGAACTTTCCCATCTCAAAACCTATTTGGATGAGAATTTGGAAAAAGGTTTTATTAGACCTTCCACTTCTTCCACAGCAGCAGGACTCTTTTTTGTTCGCAATAAGGACTCAAGTCTCAGACCTATCATCGACTACAGGAAATTGAATGCTATCACAATAAAAGATCGCTATCCTCTACCGCTTATCCCTGAGCTCATTGAGCAGGTGCGTGGAGCTACCTATTTTTCAAAATTGGACCTGAAAGGAGCATACAATCTCATTCGAATCCGTGATGGACACGAGTGGAAGACTGCATTCAGAACCAGATACGGATTGTTCGAATATCTTGTGATGCCATTCGGGCTATGCAACGCCCCTGCAGTTTTCCAACGATTTATAAACGATATTTTTAAAGACTTACTAGATGTCTGTGTTGTGGTATATCTGGACGATATACTTATATATTCACGATCCCTGTCTGAACACATAAGACATGTAAGACTTGTACTATCGAGATTGCTTGCACATAACCTTTATGTGAAACTGAAGAAATGCTTGTTTCATAAAGGCGAGGTACTCTTTCTAGGCTACATCATATCCAAAACAGGAATCGAGATGGACATGAGTAAAATATCCTGCATTCAGGATTGGCCTACACCAACCACACGCAAGGTGCTACAGCGATTCCTGGGATTTTCAAATTTCTACAGGAAGTTCATTAAAAACTTTTCTGCTATTGTGAGACCCCTCACACAGCTCACTAGCATAAAAAAAAACATTCAAATGGTCAGAAGAAGCCAATAAAGCTTTTCACTTGTTAAAGACAAGGTTTACGTCCGCTCCCATATTACGCCATCCAGACCCATCCCTCCAATACATTCTGGAGGTAGATGCGTCAAACATGGCAGTAGGAGCAATACTCTCCCAACGACCAACCCACACTTCACCACTTCATCCAGTCGCCTTTTTTTCTAAACCCCTAAGTAGTCCCGAGATAAATTACCCCGTGGGTGAAAAGGAACTGCTTGCTATAAAATTGGCTCTGGAGAATTGGCGACATTTACTCGAAGGCACCCAATTACCAATAATTATATACACGGACCATAAAAACCTCCAATATCTTCAGACTAGCAAAACTCTCTCGCACCGACAGGTACGATGGTCACTATTCTTTCTAAGGTTTAACTTCCTAGTGACTTACATACCAGCAGATAAGAACAAAAAGGCGGATGCACTATCACGACTAACTGAAGAAACTACTTTGAAATCCCTTCCGTTCCTATAATACCTCACAAACGCATTATTGGAGTTGTCCGTTCCTTGAAGGAAGAGGTTTTGCATGGTATAAGTTTGGATTCACCCCCACCACAACTAAATACTGATGCAGAAGGCTTCCCCTACTACAACGACAAACTTTACATACCACCTACCCTACGCACCAAGATCTTGGAATTATCTCATGATGTGCCTATGGCAGGACATATGGGTATGACAAAGACTCTTAATTTGATTTCCCGGCAATTCTGGTGGCCTGACATGAAAACATCTATACAAAAATTCGTCTCTTCATGCAATGTCTGTGCCAGGTCCAAAATTGACACTACGAGACCATCCAGTCTACTATGCAGTCTACCAATACCCCAAACTCCATGGGAAGTTTTGTCCTTGGACTTCATCGTAGAATTGCCTCTTTCCAAAGGATTTAATACCATCTTGGTGTCAGTGGACCATCTGACAAAGATGGCACATTTCATTGCTATTCGCAGACTACCTTCGTCCAAACAAACGGCAGAACTCCTGATGAAACATGTCTTTAGATTACATGGTATCCCAAAAACTCTTCTGTCTGACCGTGGATCCCAATTTATTTCTAAGTTCTGGCAAGAACTATGTCACATACTACGGATCGAGCGGAAGCTCACTTCTCCTTACCATCCGCAGACCAACGGACAGACTGAAAGAGTCAACCAATGCATCGAGCAGTATTTACGTTGTTACACTTCTTACCAACAGGATGATTGGGTGGATCTTCTCCCTCTGGCAGAATTTGCCTACAACAACGCAACCCACAGTACAACCAAGCAGAGTCCGTTCTACTTGAACTATGGGTTTCATCCCTCTATTCTTCCACCACGCATCCTTCCTTCAAACAACCCAGTAGCCTCAGACTATCTTACCCAAATAAAGGATTCTCTGGGTTTATTAAATACTACCATTGCACACGCTCACAGTCAACAAAAGAAGTACTATGATCTTCGCAGAAGACCTTCTCCACAGTACACTATCGGGGACCTCGTTTGGCTCTCAACAAAAAATTTAAGACTGAAGATCCCTAGCAAAAAGCTTGGACCTCTGTTCTTGGGACCTTTCCCAATCAAAAAACTTATTGGAAAAGCTGCAGTACAGCTTACATTGCCAATAGACCTAAAAATCCATCCCATTTTCTATGTGTCGCTACTGAAGCCCCATGTTCCGGACCAAGGAATAAGGCCAAATATTCCACCTCCGCCTCCTGTACAAGTTGAAGGTGGAGAAGAATACGAGATAAAAGAGATTCTGGATTCTCGTATCTACAGAAGAAGACTTCAGTACTTGGTTAGATGGAAGAACTATGGGCCCCAAGACGACACCTGGCTAAACACCTCTGAAATACATGCCCCTAGATTAATCCGCAATTTTCATGCGAGATACCCAGACAAACCAGCTCCAGAGGCCTTCAGGAGCCGGCCTTAAGGGGGGGGTATTGTAATGTTCCGGTACCTTTGGTACCCTAAATTACTCTTTTCACAAGTGTATGCGCCCCACCATTCTCTTTTGGAAAGGTGCGCATACACCTTTAAGACTGAAGCTGTCATCACTCAGCGCCGGACTAGATGGCTATTTAAATCGACGGTTCTCACTCACATGTGTTCGTTCAAACACCCTTACCTGGATGCTAACTTGGCTTGAAGCTTTCGTGCTTGCAAGCATACCTCGCTGACGGAACCTCGCTGCGCTGATCCCTGCATCCCGCTTCCGGATCATCCGCTCCTCCTGAACCAACCTTCGGCTGTATTGCTATTAGTGCTAAGTACCCCGCAGGGGAACCCTCTATAAACTTATACTAAGCTTACACTATCTAGCTCTGCATAGTAAAGACTATTTATCACATCTGCATATCTAGATTGCTAGCTCTTAAGACTACTGCTACTTATTCCTGCACTGGGTTGATCTCTCTTGTATGTCCACCTGCTACTCTGTCATCTGCTACCATACATGATTGCTAAACCTACCTGCATCCATCTGCTACTGTCTTACCTTCAAGTGTCTGTCACCTACCACCTCCACTCAACCTGTCTCTTAAATCTTCATCACTGTGTTACTACATACATAAAGTCACTCTAGGAACCAGCTTGTTGAGTGTGTGTATTTACTAGCTGAATTAAGACCTTCCACACATGATGAGTCATTGAGGTTGGGAATGGTATCTCAGCATCTCTCTTACATGACTACTGAAGTGGAATATTTCTGCAGCTGAAAATCCACACCATACATGAAACGCAGGAGCGTTACAGGGGGGGGGGGCTGGGGTGGAGGAGATGCCACCTGTGTGGCCCGATCTACTTTAGATACCCCACCGGAATTAAGTCTGACACCAATTTTACCCCCTACATGGGTCTGGCCCAATCCCCTCCACCCCCCGTTTCTCCCTTTCTTTCCCCCCCCTTTTTTTGTTGCCCCTATTTTTGGGCTCAAGTTAAATTCTCCCAGATAGGGGAGTTATAAATAGTGAGAAAGGATATAGACACTAAAAGAGGATACTACTATAAAGAAAAGGTAATCCAAACTCGACATACCCAATAGGGTAAATTTAAGAGTAAGGTTTAGAAATCACAAGAGCGAGTCTTGTTGAAAGTATAAATAACCTAGATGAATTAACAGATTGTAGAAAGGGAGCCTTTGTAAAGAACAGGACATCACTATATAATTTCTACCAGGGGTGGGCTTTGTAACTTCCCCCTCTGACCCTCTCCCCCCCCCCTCCCCATCATCTTTTTTGTTTCCCCTTCCTTGTCCCTCCACCCAACCCCCCCTTTTTTTTTCTCTCTCTCCCTCCTTCATTCTGTTTGTTCCACTCCCCACAAAGACAGGGGATGGTAGCGCACAGGGTAAAATGTTGATGATAAATAAGAAGGTATTAGCAATAAGAAAAATGAAATATAGATTTAACGCATGTTTTGATTAAAACCTCGATAGGGGAAAGTCGGGTCGGGGGGGAAGGATCGGAGACTCCTCTTTGGCCATCTTCAACCTTTGCTCCCTTGAGGCACGCGTCCGGATTAAAGGTCTCTGACCAGCGGATGCCCAAAACGCCTCATTTTAGGGGAAAAAGAGAAGGAAAGGGAACTATTCTTCTTTCCTTCTTTTTTCTTTTCTTCTTTTTTTTTTTTTTCTCTCCTCTTTTCACTATTCTCTTTTTTTCTCCCCTCACCTTTTCTGTTAATTTACCTTCCCCTTTATCCCTAATTTCCAAAATCCACAACATGGATACCATAAGAATTTGTTCATTAAATGCTAAGGGGTTAAATATCCCTGAGAAGCGACGAATGTTGTTTTTTGATTTAAAAAGTTCACACATTGACATAGCTTATATACAAGAGACTCACTTTAAGGAAGTGAAAACACCACTACTCAGAAATAGGTTCTACCCTTCGATTTATCATTCTACCAGCCCGAACAGTAGAACTAAAGGAGTGTCTATAATGATATCTGGACAAGTACCGTGGACATGTTCTCAGGTTAATGCAGATCCAGAAGGTAGATTCCTTTTTTTAAAAGGAAATATAGGAAATGTCAAGGTAACCTTGGCCTCCATATACGCCCCGAATAGCCAACAAGACATTTTTTTGACAAGATGTTTGGAACAACTTCAAGAGTTTAAGGAAGGTCAATTGATCTTGGGAGGGGATTTAAATCTGCCTCTGATTCCATCAGAGGATATATCATCAGGTACCTCCTCAGTACCACCTAGAATTAGGAAAAAGATCGCGACACAATTTTATAGGGCACAATTGATCGATATATGGCGGTTATTACATGCGGGGGAGAAGGATTTTACATACTTCTCACCTCCATATGCAGCATATTCCCGGTTAGATTACTTTTTCATCCCACATGCACAATTACACTCAGTACAGTCGGTGAAGATAGGGTCCATAACATGGTCAGATCATGCACCATTGACACTCATATATAAATTACAAGAGACCCCACTCACTAGATCACAGACATGGTCCATGAATATGAGTCTGCTACAGGACGAAACCGTGGTTACAGAGATAGAAAGAGAACTCCAATCTTATTTTCACATAAATGTAGATGGGGAGACAGGCATGGGAGTGATATGGGAAGCCCACAAGGCTGTGATCAGGGGAATCCTGATTAAGCATGGTGCACGGCTTAAGAAACTCCGGACACAGCAGATGACACAACTTCTCCAAACATTACATGATTTGGAATCAAGACACAAACACGCCCCTAATGATGAACGGTTGAAGGAATTAACCACCACACGTAGACAGGTAGTAGATCTTATGCAATACAAAGCTAAAGTTGCACTCCAGAGAGGCCGTAAGGCAGTGTACGAATCGGGAGATAAATGTGGGAAGATGCTAGCACGTACTATCGGCGACACAAGAAGGAGGGCTTATATCCCCAAACTTATAACTTTAACAGGCCAAAAAGTCGAAAAACCTGAGGACATAGTAAAAGAATTCCGGAATTACTACTGGTCACTTTATAATTTGAAAGAACAGCCTGTGATTCCAGAGGAGATGGTTAATTACCTCGCCAAGTCTGGTATGCCCAGTCTATCGGAAGAGGCGAGGGAAGACTTATCTGCCAAAATATCTCTAGGGGAATTACAGATAGCAATCAAAAATACTAAGGCAGGGAAAGCACCAGGGCCAGACGGATTACCAATACAATATTACAAGACCTTTTTTTCAGCTTTAGGCCAACGGATGATTGATCTGTTTAATGAATCAAATTCAAACTCACCTATACACAGAGATATGTTACCTGCACATATATTGGTACTCCCAAAAGAAGGAAAGGATCCAACAGCATGCCCCAGTTACAGACCTATATCGTTACTTAACGTTGATCTGAAACTTTTTTCAAAAATCATTGCTACCAGATTACAAATTTACCTACCTTCTTTGATACATTTAGACCAGGTGGGCTTTGTACCCACCCGAGAGGCACGGGACCACACAGTGAAGGCTTTAAATCTTCTGCATCTGGCCCACGAATCTAAACAGGCATGTGCCTTCGTGGGAACGGATGCAGAAAAAGCCTTTGACCGTGTAAGCTGGAAGTTCATGTTTAAAGTATTGCAACATATTGGGGTTGGTCATAGGATGAGAGACTGGATATCACAACTGTACTCTACCCCTACAGCCCGGGTTAAGGCGAATGGGGTATTGTCGGAGGAGTTTGGGATCTCAAATGGTACTAGACAGGGCTGCCCACTATCCCCTCTTTTATTTATTTATCCCCTTCCTCTGTACCATTCGGAACAACCCAGACATTAGTGGCATAATAACGGCGGGTACCCAACAGAAGGTTTCAGCATATGCAGATGATATGTTATTCACTATTACAAAACCCTTAATTTCTCTCCCAAACCTATTACAGGAATTTTGTCATTACGGAGTATTGTCAAACTTAAAGATTAATCTAGGTAAATCTGAGGCTATGGGAATAGGGACACCTCCATCACTCACAACATTATTGCATACTAATTTTAATTTAAAATGTACAAAAGTAGCTTTAAAATACCGGGGACTCTGCTGCCCCCGGAACCTTCCCAGGTATATACACTTAATTTTCCACCACTTTTGAGTAAGATCTCCGATCAATTGCGAAGATGGCAAACGGGACTGAGTTCCTGGTTTGGAAGGTGCAATGTACTCAAAATGACGATTTTACCAAAGTTCCTATATTTGCTTCAGGCTCTGCCCATTTCGATTCCATCTGGATATTTTAGACAGATACAGATAGCATTTTCAAGATTTATTTGGGCCAAACGGAGACCAAGAATACAGAAATTCCTCCTCTCTCTGCCTAAAGAAAAGGGTGGATTAGCGGTACCAGATCTGTCAAAATATTACCAGGCAGCACACTTGAGCAGATTTATAGATTGGTGCCGTCACACAGAGATCAAAATTTGGCCTAATATAGAACAGGCGCAATGTGAAATACCATTGAATAGATCTCCATGGTGCATAGGTACACTGCCTGGAGACATGATGCGACATCCAACAGTGGGGACAACAATCCGGATATGTGCTAAACTTTTTTCTAAACTAGCTCTTTCTACAAAATATTCGCCATTAACACCTATATTGGGAAATCCAAGGTTTACCCCGGGATATCAGGATAGCTATTTTTGTAGCTTGAACAGGGCGGGGATATTCCAGGCTTCTCACTTCATAGAGTCAGGAGCCTGGGTATCAGTAAATACTCTGACTACTCAAGGAGGGAGGTATGGATTAGATCAGTGGAGGGCACTTCAATTAAAACACTTCTTACAATCATTACCCCCCCTAAAGAGTTTGATAAAACACCTACCCTCTTTGAGAATATGTGTCTACAAACAGGCACGATATCCCACGTACTCTCAAAAACGTACTCTTTGATAGTCACACCAAACGCAGAGTACAGACCCCAATATATTAACAAATGGGAGAAAGAATTGAATTATAAATTTTCAACTAAACAATTACAACATATAATAAAATTCACGTTTAAATCTTCCATTTGCACACAAATTCAGGAGACAAATTACAAACTACTGTCCAGATGGTACTACACGCCGACACGTCTCAATGCAATCTCGCCACAAACGTCGGAAAAATGTTGGAGATGTCAGGAAGAAAAAGGGACCCTATTACACATTTTTTGGAAATGTCCCAGGTTGGAGGGGTTTTGGAGGCAAATAAGAGAGGTAGCACAGAGATTCATTGAACAAATAATACCAGACGATCCAATATTTCTGCTTTTTCATGCACCGGACATATCAGGTAGACAATATAAACGATGAATTTTACGTCATTTATTGGACTCTGCTAAGGCGTGTATCCCATTGCGATGGCAAGATTCTAACCCCCCGACCATCAAGATGTGGAGGGATAAAGTAGAGGAAATAAACAAATTCGAAGATCTGATTTTTTCAACACAAGGCGGGACAACACAATGCATGAGCAATATATTAAAAAATGGGCATTGTTGACCCTTAAAAGGGATCATGGCGGTGAGTGGAGTCGCCTGTTTTTTTAATTTTTTTTTATATGGAAAGATATTTTTTGAGGCACTGATTCATAAATAAGACCTCGTGGGAATGATCACGACACTGAAAGGGATTGTATTATTAAAACAATTCAAGTAAGTCACTAGAAGGGCACTGAGATTACAGGGTGGAGACGTCAGTAAAGCAAAAGGGAACACATAAATAGACACAGAATACACAGAATATGTAATACAGGGGAATAGGACTATTAGGACACAAGCACAAAGAGAACACATAAGGGGGAGGGAGGGGAAGATCCCCTTTTTTTCCCCCACTCCTTCCCCCCCCCCCTTTTTTTTTGGTGGTAGTTTTTGAGGCACTGATCTATAAATAAGACCTCGTTGGAAAGATCACGACACTGAAAGGGAATGTATTATTAAAACACATCAGGTTGGCAACTCATGGAGGGAGGAGCCTGCTAATGGAGCTGATCCCGACGGCCTGCTGAGTCTCTGAGCCACCGCCCAGAGAGATGTGAGGGAATGCTCTCTCACCTAGCCTCGATGCCTGCCTAGCTGGATCCCGCTACCCCCCCCTCCCCGCTACCCGGAGGCCCCGACCCGGTCCTGGTTGCCGACCCTCCCTGAGGCTTGGAGGAGGGAGGACGAGCACCCTGGGTCCCTCCTGGAGACTGGAATCGGCTGTGTATTGGAGAGGTGGCCGCCGAGCGCAGGGGCTGCTGAGACGCTGGGAGAGCCGGCGTCCAGGATCAGGAGAGAAGGTCTGATTGGAGTGAACACCGCCGAGGGATCCAGCTTGGAGAGACCCAGCAACATTGGACATCGTAATCATCCCCACCATACCACTCTACAAGGAACGCCACAGATTAGCCGAAGGGGACTGGTGAGAGGGGAAACCCCCCAGAATTTTCATATGAACGATATCAAAACAGTCTTTCTTAAAAATACTATCATCATTTTGGAGTGTATAACTTAAGAGCTAATGTGACTGTGATGGAAAAGTGGTGTGGGACCCTGCTTGCTTGAGTGTGAGGGAAACCCCCCAGAGAGGTTGTATGTTTATTTCTCAACATCAGATCTTCTTAAAAAGCACTGTCTTATTATCATCTATGAGTATGCAGCTTAATAGAACAGAGGGACTAATCTGAAGAAAGTGCGGGACTATGCTTACTTAAGCGAGAGGGGAAATCCCCTAGAACCCTCCTGCGTTGGATCCTAAAATCAGCCTTTCTTGAAGCACTGCTAAATTATCACCCAGGAGTATATAGCTTAAGAGTTAACGAGACTGTTGAGAAAAAATGTGCGGGAATCTGTTTACCAAAGTATGAGGGGAAACCCCTATAGAATTGCACTACACTTGATCTCATTTCCAGCCCTTCGTGAAAGCATCTGTATATTTTCATTTATGAGTTTACAGTTTAATGAGTCAGAGGGATGGTTCTGAAAATTGTGCGGGACGCTGCTTACTTATGGTAGAGGGGAAACCCCCCAGGACTTCATTGCACAGGATTTCAATATCAGCCCTCCTTGGAAGTACTGCTAGATTATCTTTCATGAGTGTATAGCTTAAGAATTGTCAGGACGGTTTGGAAAAAATGTGTGGGACTCTGCTTACTTAGGGAGGGGGGAAACCCCCCAGAATCCTCCTTTATTGAATATAATATACCGGCCCTCTCTGAAAGCAAAGACATATTGTCATCTATGAGTATAAGGTCTAAGAGAAGGTGGGTTTGTGTTGAAAAGGTTCGGGACTCTGCCTGTTTGAATGAGAGGGGAAACCCACCAGAATCCTTATATGACCAATTTCAAATACCAGCTTTCTTAGAAAGCACTGCTACAGTATTTACAGTGTATGCTTAAGAGCTAGTTGAACGGTTCTGGAAAAAGTGCGGGACTCTACTCACTTGGGTGAGGGCGGAAACCCCCCAGATCTTACTTACGCGCATTGAGAAATGTGCGGGAATCTGAGTACTTAAGTGAGAGGGGAAACCACCAAAATTTTCATACGTTTGACTTCAACAACAGCTTCCCCTGGTAGCACAGCTATATTATCATACGTGAGTGTATAGCTTAAGAACTAGTGAGACTGTCGTGCAAAAAGTGTGGGACCTCTCTTACTTGAATCACTGAATAAATGTATATGATATTTAGTTCATACTGAAAATAGAGACATAAGAGGAAGCTATACTGAGGGCTTATTCCCCAGAGCCGAATCCACAATGAGAGGTAAACCGGCAAAGGAAGTGGCAGGGAAGCCTCCAAAAACTACAGCAAGCCCAGGAACAATTAAAAAATACATGACACCTGAGGGAAAAGGTCAAAACACACAGCCAGAGGATCAACCGGTTGTTAGACCCAAACAAAATACAGAGGGAACCAAGAAAACTAAAGCCCCGTACACACGTACCGATCGTCGGCCGACGGAACGTCCTACAAATGTTCGCGGCTGGTGTGTTTGTTGTTTGTCTGTTGAAAAGTGCTCTAAACTTGCCCAGGACATTTGTCTTCCGACAGAAAATGACGTCACTACGTTCCACGCACGTTCGCCGCTACAAAAGAGGAAGTGAGTGTTTGGCCGTGACCCTTCTGGGCATCTCGCGCTGATTTCGGTAGCATTTGTTTGGTTGACGACATTTCGCTATTTTCCGAGACATCGTTCGAGAATTTATTATGGCGACCGTGAATTCGTCCGTTGCTGTCGTTAGTGTTGGAGTTTTGGCTCTGAGACGACGTACGAGCAATAGGAAGAAGAAGCGGACCTCCTGGACGAAAAATTGGTTGCTTAACCGTGATCAATTTTCTCATATGTCCTTGCTGAGGGAGCTCCAGGAAAATAATCCTGATGACTTCAGGAATTATTTGAGGATGACGGATCCCATCTTTTACCGTCTTCTTGCCCTGGTGTCCCCCTATATTCTGAAGCAGGATACTTGTATGCGGCTTGCAATTACTCCTGAGCAAAGGTTAATTGCGACGTTGAGGTATCTTGCAACAGGGAGAAGCCTGCAGGATCTGAAGTTCACCACAGGCATCTCCCCCCAAGCACTTGGAGTCATCATCCCTGAGACCTGCTCTGCCATCATCAAGGTCTTGCAGAAGGACTATATCAAGGTATGTTTGATTTTTTACATTACATTACATGTATTACTAGTTTCACCTGAATTATGATGTTTTTGGATGTACAGCAATTGACACAGGCCATTATTTGTAAACTACCCTCTGTCCGCATGCACATAGTAGTAAAGATGTAGATTATCTTTAACCATTTGTAAAATTACCCACTAACCACCCCACCATTCTCTCCTATGTGTCCCTAAACGCATTGCCTGTTAACAGTATGTCGAATTTATCTAATTTTATTGCTTTCCCTCAAACAATTATTCCTTGGCCAATGTTTTAGTACCTAGTTAATGATTTATCTAAAATACATCAGTCCATCCATTCCCACCTATGATTCTGTATGTTTATGTAATGATGTTAAAACCTTCACTGACCACAAGCCCTTATTGATGTATAAATGCCCAGTTTTACTTACCCATCCCCCACCCACATGCTAAATCTCAAAGTCAGCATATACCAAAGCTCAAGTTCAGAGGTCTTCAAACTATGGCCCACCAGTTGTTCACGAACTTCAATTTCCATCATGCCTAGTCATGTCTGTGAATGTCAGAGAATTACAAGGCCTCATGGGATGTGTAGTTCTGCAACAGCTGGATGGCCGTAGTTTGTAAATCTCAGCTCTAGCTGGTGAGTATAATGGGCCATACACACTAGAAGATTGTCAGAACAATTTATCCTTCCGATTTACCAAAACCAAATAATATGAGGTCCAACAAACACTTTCAAATCCTATGCAATCTGGTAGGCCCTTGCACTACATAGAAAAGGTATATCTGCACGAAAAAGTCTTCAGAGAATCTTCTAGTGTGTATGGCCCTTTACAATATAAGAACAATAGGAGGTTGAAAATAAATGTATGTAGATGTTACATCCCCATATCCAAACCTTTGCCTTCCTGTTGTATATTTTTTTAGCAAGTTGCATAAGGATTTAACAGACAACTGTGTGTGTAATTAATAATGTGATGTGCTCAAGCACTAATTTTATTTTTTGTATTTTTTCCCCACAGTTTCCTTCAAACGCAGAGCAATGGCTGGAGATTTCTGATCAATTTCTGGAGAAGTGGAATTTTCCCAATTGTGGGGGTGCTATTGATGGGAAGCACGTCCGCATTGTCCCCCCTCCGAATTCCGGCACATTTTATTATAATTATAAAGGTTTTTTTAGTATAGTCATGCTAGCCATAGTTAATGCAAACTATGAGTTTATTTTTTTGGATATTGGCAAAAATGGCCGCAATTCGGATGGGGGAGTTATTGATCAGACGGAGTTCGCTCGTCGTCTAAAGAACGGCACTCTGAACCTGCCATCCAGGGAGCAAACTGTTGAGGGTATGAGCTTTGTGTTTATCGCAGATGAGGCTTTTGCGCTTGGGGAGCATCTCATGAAGCCCTACCCTCAGAGGAACCTCACCCCAGACCAAAGGATTTACAACTACCGGTTGTCCAGAGCTCGCAGAGTTGTGGAGAATGCTTTCGGGATAATGGCCAACCGGTTCCGGATATTCCTGACGTCCATAAACCTGGCACTGTACAAAGTGGATAATGTGGTCTTGTGTTGCTGCATTTTGCACAACTTCCTACGCAGGAATGCACAAAATTATGTATTGCAGCAACTGGATACTGACCCTGCTATGCCAGGTACAAGTGGAGAGGCCCAACCTTCTAACCAAGTGGAGTCCATGCCGTCAATGGAAGTTGGACGGTCAGCATTGGCATCACACAGGGCCCGTCAGATCCGCCAGGAATATCTGGACTATTTCGTGGGGAGAGGAGCTGTGTCCTGGCAGCAATCACTGTCACAAACACATTAATCTTGTTAAAGATTGGACACACAAGATAAATGTCAGAGATATATTATTTTTCAACACATTAAACAAAAATTGCAATGATTCTGTATTGTGGATTATAATCATTTGGGCACATATGCCAAACACAATTATTTGGGTTAATCATGTGTTATATATGTGTGACTTTGGAAGGGTTAATACATTCATCAGTGTGTTTCTTGACTGTAGTCTCTCACCAGCTGATCCAAAGTGATGATGGCCATGTGTTATTTTTTAGCCAGTGGTGTAAATACAAGGGCCTTCTGCACCCCACAAAATGTACACAAACCCTGTCACATTGAGAACTAGGTCACACCCAAGGTTCATCTAATGTCACCTTACATTGGTGTTCATTGTCCAGAAGTTGCCCATACTATATATTTCAGATAATACATTAGGGTATTAACAAAGTACCTACATCTGTTATGTTGTGTTCATTTATGACATCCTTCTCACTGCCCACCAATGTTAGGATATGTCAGTGTTATGTGAAACTTGATCATTGTTCATCTCAAAGTGTTGTATATATATAGGTAATGGAAAGTGAACTAGAGCAACGAACAAGCAATACACTATAGATTACACTGATCTCCCTACACTGATTGCTACTGGCAATATCAATGCCATATTGAATCCTAGGACTGCTAGTACCTTGAGTGTTGAGTCACACTTATGCGATGCGGGAAGTCTGCGACTTTGCAGCCTTCCAGCATTGCATAAGGGTGACCCGCCACTTACTTTTTCCACAGGATTGTATTCCACAAGTGTTAAGCACTGTGCGATCCAATCCAGATACATCAGAAATAAAGGGTCATGTGCGACTTGTATGCGTGTTCAGTGCGAATGTAGCCATACAAAGTGTATGTCTCAATTCACACTGCACATCTGATGGCATGTAATATCGTAGCGCACTGCTCCTTTATTACATGCGATCAGATGTTCATGCGAAAATCAGCTATACAGTTTGTATGGCTCAATTTGCACTGCACTCGCACAAAAGTCGCACATGATGCATTTATTCAGCCGCATCAGGATAGGATCGCACAGTCGTTCAAACTTGTGTGATCCGATCCTGTGTGAAATGTCAGATCGCACTGTGATATGCGTTAAAACTGGGGGTATCTTTAACATTTCATTGACACCTCCAGCAACTTGCATATGGCAGTGTCCAAAATGCTTTCATTAACATGTAAATATGTGAATAGGACAGCCATCATACATTTAGTGCTTCTTTACACAGCTTTAGACCTCGACCCCCCAACGAAAGTCTAATAAAGAATTGAACACACATTGTTGAATGTAAAAATGTTTTAGTATCAAACATTCACAGGGTTAGGGTTAGGGTTAGGGTTAGGGTTAGGGTGTTGGAAAGTGCTTTTCCCAAACTTGGGTACACTCTTTAACATCTGAGTGTCATAAAACTGGCATAAAATATTATATAAAAATGGGAACATCCCAATACAAACAGTAAAAAATTTTAAAATAATTTTTTTTAAAATTTGGCAAGCATGTCCACAAAATCACGCATCTTTCCTTGCAATGCCGTTGCAGTCTCTTTTATTTGCTCGAGGTCTGAGCAGCATTGAAGAGCCTCACGGGTCAATTTGGCCAATGTGCAAGTATGTAATACATGATCTGGAAAATAAAATACAACGGAGTCAATGTGAATCACCTACATGAGGTCATAATATAGAAACATTTGGTGTGCAGGTAATCTTTAAATTCCTCTCGAGTTAATACCTACCCTGTTCTTATGCTCTTTTGCCCTAGGCTCTTCATCTTCCTCCTGACCTCCTCCAATGCTGTTGCTGATGATTCTGTCGGTCTCCTGAGCTTACTATATATTCATTAGGGGTGTGAACGCATGATGACGTCATTGTGAGGGCATGGTTGTAATGTATATATATTAAGATGCAGAGACCAGAGACGGGCAGAATGCACGGCAACAGCATTGGAGGAGGACAGGAGGAAGAAGAAGAGCCTAGGGCAAAAGAGCAGACAACATAAGAGCAGAAGATTGGACAGCAGAAGACTGGAGAGGAGAAGATCCAAAGAGCAGAGTGGAGAAGACCGGATGAAGATCTTTAAGAACATTTCATAAACGTCTCCTGTCGTTATTCACATACACTTCCATTTATGTGGTTAATGTGTAGGGGTACTATGTACCCCATACCCATTCACATAGTGATTGGGGTCTGGGATCTGGGGGCCACCCTTTGTTAAAGGTTGCTTCCAAAGTCCTAGGAACCCCCTGGCCGCATGACCCCCCAAAACCACCAGACAGGGTTGTGGGGATGAGGCTCTTGTCCTCCTCTACATGGGAGTAAGGTGCTTTTGGGTGTGCGGTGCAGAGGCCCCCTGGCCCAAAGCAACAAAACCCCCCCATGTTGAGGGCATGTGTCCTGCTGTGGTCCAGGGGGTGTTTGGTCCGCTTGCTCGTTCTCTTTCCTGGCCTGACAAGCTGCATGCTTGTATAAGGGTCTGGTAGGGGTTTTGGGGGTAACCCACGCTGTCTTTTTGTTGTGGGCATACCCTCAAACTCAATACCACACACAAAAGGCCTGGTTGTGAACTTGGGGGGACACCCACGGTGGGTTGTTCAATTTTTTGGTGTAGTTCCCCCTCAAAAATCTTCACAACGCAAGTGGCCCCGCAAGTCAGAGCATCCTGATCCGACTTACGGTGCGACTTCCATTCAAATAAAGAGGCTCCCATAGGGAACTAGTGTTGTAAATTGGAGGCTAAAAATAACACTGATAAAAATCATTCTGCAAAAACCTACGTGGGCACACAATTGGCTCTTGGACACTTGGTCCTGGTTCCTCCACAGTTTCGGAACTGGCTTCCATGCTGCTTGGCAAGTTGCCAGGAGATCGGGCTTCTGACCTGGCTGGGGATGCCACATCCTGGCATGATGCAACATCTGCAATGTAAATTTGTAAGGGAATACAAGAATATAAGGTTAAACAATCATTGCAAATACACATATTTCTATGATCCCACTACACAAAAATCTGTGCCTACAAACCTTCATGTTGCTCTGGTGTCTCATCACTTGTTGGCTCCACCAGGATTATTTCCGGAATAATGTCTTCATCTACATAATACAAAACATTGGCCATATCATAAAAGTCACAAGAGGTACATTTGTTAGGACATGGTGCCCTGCTTGATAGCTCTTTTAGTAACAAATATGAAGACATGTACATGGTTATCTACGAAAAATATGGTACATTAATGTTTGACAGTGCATAGGAACCAATTACCTTTAGTGGAATCTGTGCCACCTTCTGTGCCCATGTCCTCATCTTGTTCGGCAACTGCCGATGGAGCTGCCAGACCTCTCCTCCTCCTTTCCCATAGTTTGGCACGGAGTTTACGTTTTTCTCCTATTTAAAGGTTTGAATAATAATCTGTGATTAATAGGAATGTTTGCTGAGAAGATTCGTGCAGGAAAGAACGTTCGTTGCAACACAATACATATATTTTTAACTATGGCTTCCTGACTTTTAATGTCATATACTAAAACATCAACAATAGATCGATCAAATCACGACATGACAACTAAAATGAGTAATCTAACTTTTTACATAGACATTATAATCTAGACATGTTAATACAACATACACCAAATTATAAAAAACATATTGCATGATTAAAAAAATAAAGAAAAAATAAAACTTACTTTTTTTCAAAATCCGATGGATTTGGGAAAGCTGATCCTGCTCACGGTGTTTGAGGTCAGACCACCGTTTCCGAATCTGATCTTTCGATCGCTCGACACCGAATTTTTTGACCAAACAGGCCACCACCTTGTCCATGATGCCATCTTTCCTGGCATTGGGCCGCTCGTAATTAGCCAACTTGCCATCATAATCCATTTTTTCTAAAATGGAGACCATCTCCACCATTTCTGGCTTTGACATGGGTGTAGCCCTTGATTTTCGGGTGGCCCAATCACTTCGGCCCCCACTTGATGAACTCTGAGATCTTTCAGACATTCTTCTTGATTAAAAGATTGTTCCTCTGCTTCAGGTGTGAGTGTCGCATGTAGGCCTGATCTTCGGCACGTACACACCCCTGCACAAGCCCGCCACTGGAGGAGGAGTTGACGCCTGCGCTGTATTTAAAGGACGCCAGATCGTTCGGCCGACGATTCGCTAGCGGACATATCGAGAGTTGGAGCACGATCGAGCGGCGAATCACGACTTTTCCCCACAAACAAAGGTACGACTCTTTTAATAGAAAGTGTGTGTTTTGGGCCCTATACAGCTTTTATTAGGAATATCTTTATTATGTGCCAAAATACATGCTCTTTTAATATGTTTTGTGTTGTTTTGTGTCTTGCAGGCATATACTGTCCTGCAATATGGTGGACAATTTCACCACCCACAACTTTCTCATCAGTTTCATTGATGAGTTCAGGCAACTGCCCTGTTTGTGGCAAGTCAAGTCCGCAGATTATAAAAATAGAAAACTCAGAAAACAGGCCATGGAACATTTGGTGGCCTTCTACAAGCCCGTCTGTCCTGGGGCAAATTTTGATTATATCCGCAAAAAAATAAACAGTATTCGCACTGCCTACAGGCGGGAGTTAAAAAAAATAGAAGATTCCACCCAGTCTGGAGCAGGGGCATGGAATGTATATGTACCACGGCTGTGGTACTATGATAACATGCGGTTCCTGGCAGACACCATGGAATCCAGGCCGTCAATTTCTACGCTGCCTTCGACTTCGGCAGAGGGCTCAGTGTCTGTAGATCCAAGCCAGGATGAGGATTTCCTGGAGGAGAGTTTTACTCAGGTATGGCATTTCACAATATATTGTCTGCTAAAATGTAATCATGTAACAAAATTATAAGCTAAACCATAATTGACCCTTTATGTAAACGGGCATAGCAAGGGGTTGGCATGACAGGCAACCGCCAGGGGCGCAGGCCAAGGGGGGTGGGTCACAAAAACATTGGCATTGTTTTATTGTTTATTTTAACAATCCACTCAGCCTGCACACCCCAGAACCCCCAGTTTGCAGGCGGATTCATGCAGGTGTAAAACATTGAGAGCAGCTTCATGCAGGTGTAAAACATTGAGAGCTGCTTCATGCAGGTGTAAAACATTGAGAGCAGCTGAGCCAAAAGACCAGGAGACTGAGACTGCCTCTCACTGCATCCCCAGCACACCTCTGGTCTTACAAACACTGCTGCATCCCCAGCACACCTCTGGTCTTACAAACACTGCTGCATCCCCAGCACACCTCTGGTCCTAACAAACACTGCTGTAGCCTCAGCATTCCTCTGGCTCAACCTTTTTTAATACAAAACTAACAGCTCCTGCAAATGATCCATCCATCCTTGCTTCCATGTCTCTGGTCTCTCACTCTGGGTCAGCAAGGCAGGTGGCTTCCTTATTCATGTTTCCCTGCACTGCTTCACCCTCAATGCCCTACATCAAGTCCTCTGCAAGTTCAGGCCCCTCTCTCTCTGCAACCCCCTCCTCTCTCTCTCACACCCCCTCTTTCTCTCCCTCTCTCTATCTCTCAACCCTCTCTTTCTTTTTCACACCTGAGACAATGATTGCCCACTAGAGAGCTCTACACTGGGCAAACAAGGGGCAAATTAGAAACTTTTAATGCCCTTTAATTTTTTTTGGGGGGGGGTGGGTTACAGTTTTACATTGATCTTGGGGGGGGGGGGGGGGGGTTGTTGCCAAATACAGCTCCTCAACAAGGGCACTGGAGACCCTAGATACGCCACTGTATGTAAAGTCTGCTATTTGTTCACAATAATATAACAAACATGACTTTTTATATACACTATAACATTCTAATCAATTGTTCATTTCATCAACAGGGAAGTGTCACTGAGGAGGAGCCAGGTTGCAGCCAGGAGCCTGGGGAGCCTGCGGAGCCTGAGGAGCCTGTGGAACTATTTCCACCACCACCTCCTCCTGCCAAACGGAGGCAAAAGAGGAAGCACGTGGATGATATCACCGACGAGTTTATCCAGGAGGCCACCATAGCCCTACGTCGGAAACCGGAGGCCAATGAGTCCTTCGGCAACATGACGGCAAAAATTTTAGATAAGGTGGACCTCAGGCAGTGTCAGTATGCCAGAAAAATCATCCTCGATGTGCTGCAAAAGGCTGAAAACGGCATCCTTACTGAGCACAGCCATGCATGCCAGGAGCACCCGTGCCCTCCACCTCCACCTCCACAACACCCACCACCTCGCCAAATGCCACATGGCCAGTGGCAATATGGCCAGCAGGATCCAAACCTGCCCTCATGGCAACCTGATTTCAGTTACCAGCAACTTTAATTTTTGTAACCCCCTATTATTTATTTTACCCCTGTTTGCCAGTTTCTAGTTTAATTTTGTCCAAATGGACCTTTTTTATGTTTAGTTATACGGAAAGTATTGATGTTTGCTTTGTTTTTTTTTTTGCTGAGATCCAAAAAATAAAGAAAATTGAAAATAAAAAATGGCCTATCTGAATTTGTTAACATGTTTAATATTGTGCATAACCTGAAAAATATGTTTTAGACATTAATTCATACAAGAATAAAGGGTCATATCAATAGTTAGATCTTTGGTGTGAAAATACAAAAATAATGGTGAAGAGTTCAAATTATTTAATTATAAAATTTGATAGAACAGATAGAATAGACAAACATTATCTTCATCATAACAGAACACATGCCTTTTTATTAGAAAAGTATGGCATTATGAGCAGCATCTTCCTTCTTCTCACATTTATCAAGATGAGCATGTGCTCCGCATTTCACCTATTTCTTGGACTTCCGCGAGCCGAAAGTTCTTTCTGAATAAAATGTTGAGTTTACTAGAGAAAATTCTTCCGGGAACTCATTTGGTTTGATCATGCGTGTTGGGATTTGTAGCTGTGTGTCGGCAGAATTGTGTACTGACAGGCGAACAATCGTCCGTTCTGGTGTCGGCATACAAAAATTTTCATGTTTGCAAGAAAGACTTTTGTCCGCGGATTGTGCGCAGACATCTGTCGGAGGCACCATACTAACACGCGTACAATCGGCAGATCCTTCGTCCACCGACGTTTGTATGACGACGATCGGTACGTGTGTACGGGCCTTAAGAATCAAAAGCATATAGGAGTAAGTGGAGAAGAAAGCCTACAAGTGTCAAGAGAAAGCAGTATAACAATAGAGGATGGAGACATGAATAGAGAAGACGAATTCAATGAAAAAGATTATCCACCATCAAAATCAGAAATGCGGGAAATGTTTGCCAGCCTTGAAAGATCCATCAAAGCCGAAATGGCTACATTACACGTCGACTTTAGGCATATTCTGGGCAGAGTAGAAGAAACAAAAGAAAAGGTGGAGTCCCAAGGAAAAGAACTAAAAAATCTAAAAGAACAAATGAGAAAAATGAAAATGGAGCAGAGAAATATGTTATACAAAATCGAAGACCAAGAGAATAGAAATCGAAGAAAAAATCTGAGAATAAGAGGATTACCAGAGAAAGGGCCAACAGAAAATTTTGAAGAAACCCTGGAGAAGTTATTTAACCCTCTGCTGGGAAAGGCGACCACAGATAAAATTGAGTTTGAGAGAATTCATAGGTTGCGTAAACCAACCAATCTACCAAAAGAGAAAACAAGAGATGTGATTGTAAGATTCCATAAATACGAGACAAGGGCCCAGATCTGGGGGAAAATGAGAAGTAGACCGGAATTAAAATATGACGGGGAGGACATTCAGATTTTCCCAGACCTGGCAAAAGAGACAATTAACAGAAAACGCATTCTTAGACCAATGGTAGAAATATTAAAGAAAAAAGATATACAATACTTTTGGAACTTCCCAGCAGGCCTAGGAGTGAGAAGAGATGGGAGGACAGTACTCCTTAGATACCCAGAGGAAACCAAAGACTTTTGTGAAGCAGTAAAAATCCCACTTATGGATATTCCAGGCTGGACAGACCAGGAGTGCCCAGAGGAAGAAGTTGATGAAGGAGAATTGAATCAGTGGAAACAGAAGAAAAAGATGAAAACAAAAGGATGAAAAAGGACTGGGGGGACCGGGGGGATTGGGGGAGGGGGGGGGAGGGCTGGCGGGAGAAGGGGAGGAGGGGAGGAGGAGCAAGTAAGAATAAAAAACGGGTGGCCCTATGGAGATCAGCGGGCCGTCACCATTAGACCCTACGGTAGGGAAGATGGGAGGGAACGGTGACCACTAGCAGAGCTCGACAAGTCGATTGGAAAGGGAGGAAGGAGAATCGACAACCCTGATGGAGGGACCGGGAATAGTTGGGGGAGGGGAGGGTAGGGGTGGGAAGAGGAAAGGGGAAGAAAGAGGGAAAAAGAAGTCAATAGATCAAAACGTCTCCTATAAGAAAATACAAGAATTAAGAGAACTCACAAGACAAGAAAAATCAGAGGGATTAATGCCATCTCTTAGGGATCCCTGGTGTTGGTTGAACAGTTTTTATGGCCACTTTAGAGTTGAAGAGATGATAGAGAAAGATAGTAATGAAGATTAAGAAACAATGGTTATAGTTAACATATTATCTTACAATGTCCGAGGTTTAAACTCTCCAGAAAAAAGGAAAAAAAAATTAAAAGAAATTAGTTATTTGAAAGCAGATTTGACATTCTTACAGGAGACTCATTTATCTCATGCATCTAATATCAGATTGTATTCTAAGAGCCATCCTACCTGGTATTACGCGGACTCACCCGGGAGGAAGTCCAAGGGAGTAGCCATTGGCATTTCTAGGGGCCTTGGATTTGTTCTAGAGTCGAGAAGGGAAGATACCTCTTTTTAAGAGGAAAAATAGGAGATGAAGATTTGACCCTAGTAAATATATATAGTCCTAATGAGAGACAAGTAGACTTCCTAGGTAAAGTACTGGGAAAATTAATGGAGTTTAAAAAAGGAGGAGTCATACTGGCAGGGGACCTCAATCTCTGCCTTGACCCTAAAGTAGATACCACATCAAAAACCCTACGGATAAATAAAGTACAGGCAAAGAAAATAAAGGAAAAATTATTTACAAATCAACTGGCAGATATTTGGAGAATTCTCCATCCGAAAGATAGAGATTATACATGTTACTCAAGTGTACATGGAACATACTCAAGATTGGATTACATACTAATCGAACATAGGTGGATCGAAAGGGTAAGCGAGGCAGAGATTGGGGTCAAGACTTGGTCGGACCATACCCCCATTATGGTAAAAATAAAAATGGCGAAAGAGCGACCTAGGATGGATGCTTGGAAAATAAATGAGGAGATTTTTGGAGATAAAAAGTGGGAAAAAGAAATAGTGAAAGAGTTGGAATTCTATTTTCAAATAAACGATACAAAAGATGCACCAAAAGACATAGTATGGGAAGCTCATAAGGCTTATATGAGGGGCATATTTATCTCAAAGGGGACCCAAAGGAAAAAAGAAAGAATAAAAGATAAGATTAGGCTAATGACAGAAGTACATCAATTAGAGCAAAAACATAAAAATACACAAGATATATTAATAAATAATTTACTTGAGGTGAAGAGAGAAGAATTGAAAGATCTGCTAGAACAGGAAATAAAGCAGGAAATGAAAAGATGCATAAAAGAAAAATACATTGAAAGTAATAAGGTTGGGAAAAACCTAGCAAAAATCCTGAAAAAGAAGAAAGGAAAAAATTTTGTAGATAAAATTAAAAATAAAAATGGGGAAATAATTCAAACAACGACAGGAATAGCCAAAGAATTCCAAAACTATTATGCTAATCTTTATGCAGTAAAGAAAGGTGAGATACAGGGGAATGAAACAGAAAGGAGGGAGAAAATCAAAAAATACCTTGTAGATGCAGGACTGACAAAGATAGATGAGGAAAAGTTAACATTCTTAGAAAAACCAATCTCAGAACAAGAAATAGAGAGAGCCATTAAAGAAACGAGCCTAGGTAAAAGCCCAGGACCGGATGGGTTTACCATAGGTTATTATAAAAAATTTAAGGACATTTTAATCCCAAGATTTAAAGAATATATAAACGGAATAGGGACTCAGTACGAGATGAGTAGAGAGGCCCTGTCAGCATCAATCACAGTTATACGGAAAGAGGGAAAAGACCTGTTACTATGTTCTAGTTTTAGACCCATCTCCCTACTTAATGTTGATACTAAATTATTCACAAAAATTTTGGCCACTAGAATGAAGAACCTAATGGGGGAGTGGATACACAATGATCAAGTAGGATTCATCCCGGGGAGACAGGGACGGGACAATGGGATAAAAACTATACTGTTGATAGACCATATGGTAAAAAGCAGAGCTCCCAGTCTACTCCTGTCAATAGATGCGGAAAAAGCATTTGACAGGGTAGACTGGGAGTTCATGATAAACACCCTAGTGGAGTTGGGAATAAAACCTAGAATGTTGGCCTGGATCAAAACTTTGTATAATCAACCAACTGCAAAGGTAAAGGTCAATGGAACTTTGTCAGACTCGTTTAAAATGCTCAATGGAACAAGACAAGGATGTCCCTTGTCTCCGATGTTATTTGTCTTATCTTTGGAATCACTACTGGCAACTATTAGAAATAGTGTGGACATCGGGGGCATAAAGGTGGGACAAGTGGAGCATAAGGTATCTGCCTTTGCAGATGATATCCTGCTTTACATAAGTAATCCGAGGATCACTTTGCCCAACATAATTAAAATAATGAAACAATATGGAGAACTATCCAATTTAAAAATTAATCAAAAAAAATCAGAAATATTAAATATTAATGTCCCTAAACAAGAAGAGGAGATGTTAAAAAAAGAATTTCAGTTCAACTGGAGAAAAGATGAGATTAAATATTTAGGGATAAAATTAACCCCAACTCCAGAAAAACTCTACAAAACAAATTTTCTAGAACTTCTGAATGAAGTAAGATCAGAATTAAATAGATTATCCCCGAGAATCTTTTCCTGGATAGGGAGAATAAATACGATAAAAATGATAATCCTGCCCAAAATTATATATAAATTCCAGATGATTCCGATTTCATTACCTCAAGTATTTTTTAAAACACTTAAAAGATTAATATCCCGCTTTATTTGGAAATACAAAAAGCCAAGGGTAAAGTACACTACACTATGTAAAGGTAAGGGACAAGGGGGACTAGCCCTACCCGACTTTAAAAATTATTATTTTGCAGCAATACTCACAAGGGTGATAGAATGGACAAAAAAAAATAATGATAGAAATTGGGTGGTAATAGAAAGCACGATGAGTGGTACACACCTAGCAAAAGTTATATGGATACCTGAGAAGTTTAGAAATCTGGACACTAACACGCATCTAATCACAAGACATGCTATTAAGGTTTGGGATAATATACATAAAAAAGAAAATTGGAAACACAATTCACCACTGATCCCGTTACAGGGCACAACATTTTTTGCACCAGGGGAAGAGAAGGAATTAGGTAAATGGATAGAAGAAGGAGAAGCACAATTAGGGGATATAGTAGAGAAGGGGAAAATTATAACCTTGGCGGAGCTGAAACAAAGGAAAGAAAACTGGAAGATAAATGAGTGGAGGTATATCCAACTAAAGCACTTCACATTGTCACTACCGCAGCCATTGAGAGATATAAACGACCTCCGCCCTTTTGAGCAATTATGTCTTAAGGATAAGATAATAAATAATATTTCGAATGTGTATAAAATACTGTTAACAATAACAAAAGAGAGAGGAATATCATTAAAAGAAAAATGGGAAAGAGACCTCGGCCCGTGTAGTAACAACAAACAGTGGGATAAGAGCCTTCAATTAGTACATAAATCCGCGATAAACACCAACACGGAGGAGATGAACTATAAACTGATCACAAGGTGGTACAACACTCCTGATAAGATGGGAAGAATTCAGGTGGAGAGTTCAAGACTTTGCTGGAGGGGATGTCAGATGGTAGGGACTATAGCCCATATATGGTGGGAGTGCCCAAAAATTAAAGTATTCTGGAGTGAAGTTATAGAATTAATAAGTAATATTACTAAAATAGATATTCCCTTGGATCCTTGGAAATGCATGTTTCATGGAACCCATATGTCAGTGAAGCAATATAAAAAAACATTACTCCCTCACTTATTAAACTCAGCTAAGAGCTTGATTCCCTTTAATTGGCAAAAAGAAGAGGCCCCCTCCAGGAAAGATTGGCTGTTAAAAGTAGAGAAAATAAGAAAGTTGGAGCAGCTGAGGACCTGGGAGGAGGAGGAACAGGGGAATGAAGAGGAGATTTGGGATGAGTGGCAAGAGTTTAAGGACACAAGGGAATACAGAGAAATAATAGGAGTCGAATGATAAGAAGAGACGGGGGGGGGGGGGGGGAGGGATAAGGAAGGGAGGGGGGGGAAAAAAAAGGGATAAAAGGTAATATGTGTAAAATGTATATGAAAAAATTCTCCAGCGATTGGAGTGTTGTAAATAATTTTTTACCTGGAAAATTTAATAAAGAAATATAAATAAAAAAAAAAAACACATCCAAGTAAACCACTAGAAGGGATTAGGCAGATATCCAAGGGCACTGAGATTATAGGGTTGAGACGTCAGTAAGGTAAAAAGGGAACACATAAATATACACGGGAAGATAACACAAAGGGGAGGAGAAGGGGAGGGAGGAGAAATCCCCTTCCCCCCCCTTTTTTTTTTTTTGGGGGGGGGGGGGGGGGACGGGACTACCACTGATGGAATGCTTTAGTTGCCCTTTAGTAATAATGTACATGGGAGTGGACGGAGGTAGGACGGGGGGTCTTCTTCTTGCTCCTGTCTGATGTCTGTGCATCTCGAAGAGAGGTCGGGTGGGCAGGCATCGGATAGAGGAGGGAGGAGGGATAAGTTCTAAAGAACGGGGTGATGGCTGTACGAAGTGAGATGGAGCCAGAGATTTTCTGGGTGGTGGTGTTTCATCTTGGAAGGATAAATGAGTGATGAACGAAAATATAAATGTGTAAACAGTTGTGGTAAATTCCCTTGCCCTCCCTTGCTTTCCTTTTTTTCTATTTTTCCTTCCCCACCCCCCCCCTTTTTTTTTTTCTTCTCTTCTTTTCCTCTTTTTGTCCTTTTTACTTTCCTTCGTTTTTTTCTTTAGAATTTATTAGAAATAAAAGTAAAAAATGTATATTTGAGACATCAGAGAATCTTGACGGAGAGTATAAATAGGTTCAAGTCAAGTATGAAAAACGTTTTTCTTAGTTTTGTCTATGCATATGTGAAAAGTAAAAGTATACGTTGGTACTGTATAACTGGAAAATATGAATAATGTTGTAAAATTTCTCCTTTGCTCCATTTATTATAATAAATAAATAAAAAAAAAAAAAAAGAAAAAGAAACTATATAAGTATATTAGGGCAATATAATATTAAGTGTACAGTTGATTATTTTTTTGTGCTGACTCAGAATATTAAAGGAGATGTTCAGCCAAAGCTTGTTTGGCTGTACTTCTCCTGTGGATCAGAGGAGTGCACTCCTGTGACCCATTTTCAGCAGAGAGAGGGCTGAAGCCGCTGTTGGCTGACATCACAGAGCCAGTCCAGGCTCAAGAAAAATCACATCAATGAAGTCGAGATCCACCCACATGCTTGGACCAGCACCCAGGTCAACCTCTCTGAGAGCCTGAGCTAGCCGCTCCCATTCCTGCCCCCTCCACAGCACCGGGCACGGAAGGGGGGGGCAGGACAGAGAGCCAATGAATGACAGTCAGCAGGGAGCTCAGGAAGCTTTGAGAACTGAGAGATCGAAGGTGTGCGATCACTCAATTCTCAATCTTAGAGGCGCCAGGAGACAGACTGATGCTGCATCCACCTAGGTAAGGATGATTCTTAAAAAAAAAAAAAAACATACATCTCTTTTAACTTAAGTGTATAAAAGTGGAGTTACCTTTTACACAAAAATAGTGTGCTTACGGACCAGCGTGCAAACAATGTAAATTAATGATGTATGTATAATTTAAAGTGTTAAGGAAAAAAATGGTCATAGCTGAATTGTACTTTTTTACTCCATTCCCACCTAAAATAACAAGAGGCAGATGAACCCCTATTAATTGGTGAGACCTCCAGACATGTTTGTATGTTTTGTATACAAAATAATTGTAGCATATACAGCAATTTATATGAATTCCTGGGGTGACTTAATGCCTGTTTTTATTTATGATATTTGTTATGCTGCATACAATTTTTCCTTCAAGAGATATACTCTGTATGACAGCACTCCGCTCCCCCAGTATGAAAACACAAATAGAAATAAAAAAAAATAGTACAAGTCACATTTATGCTCCATTGAGTTTTCTCTACACATTATGCCTATAACTGGATAATCTGTTTTCTTTTTTATTTATTTATCATGATCATATGGATAGATTAATTCCAGGTTAAAGTAAGCTTATTGCTAAAAAAAAAAAAAAAAAAAAAAAACTTGTAAAAGAATATGAATTCATGCCTGTCTGAATGTCTGTTGCTGACATTTTAAACATAGAAACATAGAAAGTGACGGCAGAAAAAGACTCCATCGAGTCAAGTAGTCCATCGAGTCTGCCCCTTTTTTTTTTTTTTGTCTTGACACTTTCAGGTGTGTTGTATGCCATGTCCACCACTGGCCAAAACTGTTGGACACCAGCAGCAACAGTAGCTTTGCACCAGATTGTCTGTCAGACAATGAAGTATTATTTTTCTTTTTTTTTACAGGCTTACTCTAATTTTCTATGTTTTGCTAAAGTAATAAAGGGTTATAACCCCTTTCAGTTTTTTTTTTTTGCCTTCTGTGTCCCATTGGGGAGATTTCCCTCAACTTCCTGGCCCATAGCCAAAACAAGAAGTGAGAGGAAGCCCCTCCAAAATGAGGGAATCTTTGGTTGCACACCAGGGTCACCATAAAAAGTGTTCCCATTGGAGGATTTCCCCTTGAATACAATTCTGGGGGCAACCCGAAATTTAGGATTTTCTTTTACTATTACTTTTGGTCATAAATGTAAACAGGACAAATAGAGAGGGTGATTCTTTCTAATGGGGGGGGGGGGGGGGGGCATGGACAGCAATAAAACCTGACAGGTGTCCTAATCCTGCTCCACACTATCTAAACCTAAAAAAAATTAATAAATAAAAGAATTAGCCTATATTCACACCTTTTTTGTTATGTGGTGCTGTTGCACTATGGTAAATGGATGGGGTAATGGGACTTTAAAGGTGCCAATAAATATATAATGATGGAGAAAAAAATCATTTTTTGTAAAAAATACAAATAAATTTTATTGAAGAATACAAAAGCAATACTTTTAAAACATATAAAAGCAACAAGAAAGCACTTGATTATGTCTGCTCAACATGTTTCACCATCTTCAAATGGCTTCTTCAGGAGTCCGACGAACATCTTTCACAAGTGAACATTCTCAAAAAGGACTTGGACCCATAAATGTTGAAGGAGGCTGTAGATGGATTGGGCCCTTAGGTAGGAGGAGAGGTGGAGTCACCCGCTAAGCATGCGTCACACCACTCCTATTAAATGCTTTTATATGTTTTAAAAGTATTGCTTTTGTATTCTTCAATAAAATTAATTTGTATTTTTTACAGAAAATGATTTTTTCTCCATCATTATATATTTATTGGCACCTTTAAAGTCCCATTACCCCATCCATTTGCTCTTGAATACTACTTTGGGATGTGGTGCATCTAATATGTTGCACTATGGTGTTTTTTAGATGCATTTTGCATTTGTTATTTTTTAACACACTAAAACATATATATGTGAACGAAGCCCAAGGCCGGCCATATGCAGTGCAAATTTCTTTCCTACAACTAAAGACAGTGTTGACAGGGGAATCGGCAACTGTCTTCTCTGGGTGGGGGCGGGAGAAGCCGTCCCTGCCAGGAGGAGACAGTGATTATCGCTAGTAGCTATAGCAGCTGCTGGGTATAATCATAAGAGAATCCGGGAAACTGATTGATCGATCAACTTGGTACAATCAGTCTGCCCATTAACGGTTCAAATCTCGACCAGTTCCTGCTGTACTGGTCGAGATTCGAACCGGGTATGGCCAACCCAAGTTATGGCTTTGAGTCAATGTCCTCTCTCACTGTCTAAAAGTGTTTCTAGTATATCCTGAATGACACCATGAATGTGCCTTTTCATTGAATGTATCCCAAATCTGATTATATCGGTCTTGTGATTCTTTAGCAGTCTACAATAATGAGTATTTATTTAGTTAAGAGAAAAGTTCATGTTTGGATTTGTTCCAGTCTGCACAGTAATTGTTCTACAGTGAGATAGCTATGTGTTCAATCACTGAGCCGGATTTCGTCTTATAATAATTTATACCTGTTAGCATAACAATATCAATTCAATTTTTTAATTTCTTGCTTATTATTTACATATTTTATAAGAATTATGTTCCAGATATTGTAGTGTGTAAAGTGTGTGACTGGTAAATTACTATCTAAATGAAAAGTGTTACATGCAGTATGTTCTAATATAATCAGAGTAAAAAAACTGTTCATAATCTGCAGTCTTCTCTAAACGTGAGTTACTACTGCTTAGCAAAATATCTATTATAAATCTTAACAACAAAACTGTTATCTCAGTAATCTGGAAAATACAATTTTCCTGTTTAAATATTTAGACTAACAGAGCTTGCCCTTTAAAACTGTAATGTAGTAATATGCAATACCAAACAGTAATGGTCCATAACAATGGTCTAGACCCCTGTTGTGAACCACTTTCTGTTCAGGTTCATCCTGTTGATCACCAACTGATCATCTCAGTTACAGAACATTGTTTAGTCCAGGGCAGTGGCAGTGGCATTTACCACTATACATTCATGCTGAGAAATTGTAACATCGGTAAAAGGTCACACAATTATTGCTGTGCTCCTAATACTGCAGATACAAAAGCTTTTCTAACTGTCATATTTAATTAGTGATTTCATATGTTGCTCTTATAGAAATGGCTGATTTAGAGGTATGAGGAATGAGATTAAAGGGTCAGTCGATCCATAAATGATACATGTCAATGTTGAGTTGATGTTGGAAAGTTAAGTAGTGATGGGTACACACTATGAGAAAATCGGAAGAATACTGTACTAGACACGATTGTTCGATTTTTATATAGTGTGCTCAACTTTCGACATCTGGTTCAAAATTTGCAAATTAAAATTTCAAAGGAACAAACTCTAAAATGTTTCTTGTACGTGAACAGAACTAATGATTTTTGTGTAATGTGGAATGTTTTCATACAGCTTTCGTAAGAAAAATTGGATACGAAAGATTGCGCATGACCAGAAACAATAACCAACAACAACACAAAAAGCCTTTGTCATATGAGAATTTTCATACATTATTTCCTTTCTCAGTTCTGACTTGCTGTGAAACATTGAGGAAAACGGGAAGATGGTTTGCCCGCTTTTCTTATGTTAGGTCTAAATTTGTCAAGGGTGCAGTTAGTGAGATCTCTGTACCTAAATTCTTGGATTCACACACCTGATCTGGCCATTAGGAGGGGGTCTCCCTACCGGTGTTGGATTTTTAGTTTCTTATATTTTATGGATGATGGAGCTGGCATGTATGAATCTATATATACAAAAGGGCAACGCCAATGCATGATAAAACAATAATAAAAGTTCATATAAAAGTCTAGATGAAGAATGACCAAGAAAATCCTCCACACACCAGTGAATGACATTGAAAACAATGAAGATGGCGTCCTGTCACCAAACACCACATGGATATAGGTGAACTGCTTACCAGATGTTGTTGACTCCCAAATTATAGAGAAGTCAGCACTAGCATGATTACACAGGAATATGAGCCGTTCCAGCGATATTCTCAAGAAATTAATCGAGGTCCATAGGAATGTATTGATGAATGACCGTGAACCTCTCAAGTCCCCCAAAATCCAAACACCTCTCTGGTCTGTGCACCAGATGTACAAATCTATGCAGAGTCTGGATTTATGGCAGAGAGATTGCTCTGTTAGAGGATCTAAAATATATAAAAGTTCAGACACAGTCCACTAGGCTCCCTTAAAACCCAAATCTACCTTTATGGGGAACTGGCTCTTTAAATTTGCTCCTATTGGATTGTTGTTGGAATTTTCATTGCAGAACCGATAGACCAGCGCAACCTCCAAATGATCATCATTGACCTAAATTTTCTTCATTTTTTCACAGACCTACTTCTTCTGATGAGGGAGTAATACTTAAGGCATATCGAACCCCCCAAAATTGTATATATTGCAGTTTACAATTCCTTAGATGTGGTGATTGCATTCATTTTTTACCATCTTTTTCCCTTTATTTTACCTGTTAATCACACTTCCTTCCTATTCTTAGCTACACTCCATTTTCCATTATGCCTATGGAAGAGGACATGCTTGTCACATGGTTAACAGAGATGCCTGCTAACAAGCTGCAATATATTACATTTTTGGTTTTGGGTTTAGATATCCTTTAACCTCCCTGGCGGTATGATTATGTCTGGAATTACATACCAAAAGCGGTACAATTCTTTTCATGGAAATTTGGCGTTATGTATTATAGGCCTACAATTCTTAGTAATTACTGACTTAAACCTGACCAAAACAAGACTCTAGTAGACATCCCAGATGTGATAAATTTGAAACACAAACGCATGAATTATAATCGAATCAATAATATTATTTTATTATTTAATATATAATATATATAATAAAATTATATTATTGATTAGATTATAATTCATGCATTATATATTATATATAGATATGTGTGTGTGTGTGTGTATATATATATATATAATATATAACGCATGAATTATAATTGAATCAATAATATAATTTTATATATATATATATATATATATATATATATATGCATGCTTATATATATATATAT
The DNA here is from genome assembly GCF_965119305.1 of Pelophylax lessonae. Lineage (NCBI taxonomy): Eukaryota > Metazoa > Chordata > Amphibia > Anura > Ranidae > Pelophylax > Pelophylax lessonae. The sequence goes on along the minus strand of NC_138780.1, from coordinate 123,004,550 downwards.
ATATATATATATATATATATATATATATATATATATATATATATATATATATATATATACATATATATATATATGGATGCATATGCATATATATATATATATATATATATATATGCATCCATATATATATATATATATATATATGCATATATATATATATATAATATAATATAAAGTGTGTTTTGTGCAACGTTTTTTGTTTTTTTTTTTTGAATTTCCCTCCCTAGTTCCGCTCCCATGCAGCATTGCTGCTGCAGGGAACGGAACTAGGAAGTGATCAGACCGACGGAGGGACGGAGGAGCGGCGGGACTCTCGGCTGGCGGTCGCAGCAATGAGAGATCATCGCTGGATCGCCAGGATAAGGTAAGAGAAGCTCCGCTGTGCTCTCTGCAATCCACCCCGAGCGTTACCGCTCCTGCAATGAAAAATCAACCCCGAGTCACGCTCGGGATTACCGCTAAGGCGGTTAACTGTTCTCTGAAATTTTTCTTTCCTGAGTGCCTATTACTTATTTACTGTATATGTCATTCTTATTTACTGTATACTGAATATGCATAGCGATGCTTGGACTGCTAAAGATCAGCCTGTGTATGGCTAGCTTTAGAGTGTAAAAGGCACCTGTAAAATTTGGGTTTATGCTCATGGAGTCCAGATGCATAGGCCCAGACAATACGAGGCCCTTGAGAGTAGCCTTAGAAAGTCAATAACTGTTTGTGACGTTGAAAATCACATATCTACTTTCCATCCTCCGATATTTAAAGCCAGTTGTGACTGTAGAATTTTTACAATTCTAGATAAATAAATAATATTAACATAATTATCCGCCTAATATTGAAATTTTGTTTCTATACATAAAAGGTAGAAAATCCTAACCCTGATGAAATTCGAGCAGGACGAAGATCAGTGTTTGACACCTGGGTTAAGAATATACCATCGTCTCATGATGCAAATCTCCCACAGTATGTACAGAAAGTGGATACCTTACTTATAGGAAAACAATATATTATACTACAGTTATCACAAGGCAGTCATATACACAGCTGGTACACTGGATTCCATTTACGGCATCATACCTAACACATTTTTTCCCCATGTTGAAACGCGTGAAAAAGGATTAGAACCCCTTTTTTTCTTTTTTTTACAGCTGCTGGGTTTGACTTACTGTCACCGTCACTGGTTTCACCAGACAGGAAAGGAGGTCAAATCTGCAATACAGACAGCAATAAAAAAAAGATGGGGGTTCTAACCTTACCTTAAGCCAAGTACACACTGATATTTTTTTTTTAGTTCAACCTAGCGGGCTGAACTATAACAAAAATGGCTGCTCAGGTCAGAGCTGTTGTACTAACAATCCAAAGTTAGTGCAGCGATCTCCCCTGGTGCTCTATTGTGTCCTGACAGGGGGACGCCCCCTCCCCCCCTCCGCCAGGACACTCCAGTTAGTGCTCTCAGCCACTGGCTGAGAGCCCTGATCGGAAGCCAGTAGGCAGACCTTTTATGGTCATGCCCCTTCTACAGTGTCAGACTGGCTGCAGGACACATGGGCGAAATGTCGGACGGTTTCTGTTGAACCGGCCGATGCCGCCCAACATTTGGCCCATGTGTACAGGGCTTTACTTTACTAAAAAAAATCTGAAAGTTGTTTTACCTGTTGGAAATTTTTCTTTCTTGGCACATTTAAATCTATATACAGTGGTATTAGGTTCTGCTGCCCTAATTTTATAGAACTGATCATTTATAAATTAAGAGAACAATAGCAGTCAAGTATTCTTCAATTCAGTATAACCTAAATACATTTTCTGCATCCCAACCGTGTTATTTAATATTTCATTCCCATTGTATGCTGTCATGATGCATGGTCATCATGTAGGCAGATGGGACCACTTACAAGCCCAATGCTTTGAAAATAGTAGTGACAGACAAGAGGTATGCTGCTCTCCAGTAATACACTTAGTAGCTTAAAGTGATTGTAAAGTCTCATTTTTTTTTTTTGCTATTAAAATAACAAACATGTCATACTTACCTCCTCTGTGAAATTGGTTTTGCCCAGAGCAGCCCGAAACCTCCTCTTCTCGCGTCCTCCTTCGCTGCTCCCGGCCCCTCCCTCCAATGGGCAATGGCGCCGCAGCTGTTTCTCAGCCAATCAAATAGGAGAGTCCTGGAGGGCCGAGGGACTCATTGACATCGCTGGATAGAGATGGGGCTCAATTAATTATTACCCCTCATGCACACTGGAGGTTATCAAAATGTCAGTAGAAAGCTGTAGCTGTAGAAGGTGTTTTAAGCAAAACTATATTCCCAAAAAAGCTTATAGCTCAAAAACATTGATAAATGCCAAATTGCTAAGTTTTTGGCATTTTTCAGCATTTTTAAGCTTTTATCAAAGTTAGAGCGTTTTTACAGCTGAAAAACGCCTCTTAAAACCCACTAGTTCTTTACAACTCCTTTAACCACTTTACCACCGGAGGATTTTGCTGTCTTACTTCTGGGCCACTTTTTGCGATTCGGCACTGTGCGACTTTAAATGACAATTGCGCGGTCGTGCGATGCCGTACCCAAACAACATTTTTCCCCACAAACAGAGCTTTCTTTTGGTGGTATTTGATCACCTGTGCGATTTTTACTTTTTGCGCTATAAACAAAAAAAAGAGCGTACATTTTGAAAAAATAACAATATTTTTCACATTTTTTTATATGAAATTACCCCCCAAAAAATGTAAAAAATCAAAATTTTTTTAAAATTTTGGCCAATTTGTTTTCTGCTACCTATGTTTGGTAAAATTAAAAATCACAATAAGCGTATTTTGATTGGTTTGCGCAAAAGTTATTGAGTTTACTAACTAAGGGAAAGATTTCTGTCATTTTTGGTGTTTTTTTTAACGAGTAATGGCGGCGATCTGCGATTTTTTTTACGGGACTGCGACATTGCGGCGGACAGATCGGACCCTTGACTGACATTTTTGACACTTTTGGGGGTACCAGTGACATTTCTGCAGTAATCAGTGCTATATATATGCACTGTTACTATAAAAATGACACTGGCAGGGAAGGAGTTAATTTTATTGGAGAGGGAGGGGTTAATGTATGCCTGGTGCTTACTAACATGTGTGGGGGGAGGTGACTGAGTGACACAAGGACAGATCGCATGTTCAGCTATGCTGAACCCTGCAATCTGTCACTGCTTGTCACTTAGGAGATCCGCCCGCTCTGTTTACACAAGCGGGCGGATCTCCAGACGCGATCGCCGCTGCTCCTCCCCTGGCCCGACTCCCGCTGTGACTCAGTGGCGTAACTAGAACCCTCAGGGCCCCGATGCAAGAAACCATAAAGGGCCCCCCCCCCCCCGACGGGGCCCTTCCCTCCCAGCCTGGTGGCGGAACGCCAGGGCCGGTCGCAAGTCCAATGTTTGTGTGGTAGTTCTGCCATTAGTGTCGGTAGTTTTTTATTTTAATTACATTTTTCTAGAATTTGCTTAAGGGCTCTTTCACACGGTCCGCCTCCGTAGGCGGATCCATGCTGCTCAGCGGGGATCGATCCGCCGATCCCCGCTGAGCCGGTGGATGACAGCTCCGTCTCCGCTTGCAGTGCGGAGAGGGAGGTGTCACAGCTCCCGCTGCTCTCTATGGGGGATCGGATGAGAGCGGACCGCCTGTCCTCTCTCATCCAATCCGATCCCTGAACGGATGGAAAAATAGGGTTTCCATCCCTCCGGATTTCACAGACAGGATCGGATACGGATGGCAGCGGGTGTCAGCGGAGGTGTCTGCGCTGACATCCGCTGCCCCATAGAGCTGCATGGAGGATCCAATCAGATCCGCCTGAAAAACTGACAGGCGGATCTGATCGGATCGCCCGTGTGAAAGAGCCCTAATTCATTTTTTTTTTTTACAATATGGATAGTAGGAAGATGACAGTGGGGATGAAGATGACAGGGGGTGGGATGGTAGGAAGATGACAGGGGGTGGGATGGTGGGAAGATGACAGTAGGGATGAAGATGACGGGTGGGATGGTAGGAAGATGACAGTAGGGATGAAGATGACGGGTGGGATGGTAGGAAGATGACAGTGGGGATGAAGATGACAGGGGTGGGATGTTGGGAAGATGACAGGGGGATGAAGATGACAGGTGGGATGGTGGGAAGATGACAGGGGGATGAAGATGACAGTGGGTGGGATGGTGGGAAGATGACAGGGGGATGAAGATGACAGTGGGTGGGATGGTGGGAAGATGACAGGGGGATGAAGATGACAGGTGGGATGGTGGGATGGTGGGAAGATGACAGGGGAATGAAGATGACAGGGGGATGAAGATGACAGGGGGATGAAGATGACAGGGGTGGGATGGTGGGAAGATGACAGGGGGATGAAGATGACAGGTGGGATGGTGGGATGGTGGGAAGATGACAGGGGGATGAAGATGACAGTGGGTGGGATGGTGGGAAGATGACAGGGGGATGAAGATGACAGGTGGGATGGTGGGAAGATGACAGGGGGATGAAGATGATGGGTGGGAAGATGACAGGGGGGATGAAGATGACAGGTGGGATGGTGGGAAGATGACAGGGGGATGAAGATGACAGGGGGATGAAGATGACGGGTGGGATGGTGGGAAGATGACCGGGGGATGAAGATGACAGGGGGGATGGTAGGAAGATGACAGGGGGACGAAGATGACAGGGGGGATGGTAGGAAGATGACAGGGGGATGAAGATGATGGGTGGGATGGTGGGAAGATGACAGGGGGATGAAGATGACAGGTGGGATGGTGGGAAGATGACAGGGGGATGAAGATGACAGGTGGGATGGTGGGAAGATGACAGGGGGATGAAGAATACAGGTGGGATGGTGGGAAGATGACAGGGGGATGAAGATGACAGGGGGATGAAGATGACGGGGGGGATGGTAGGAAGATGACAGGGGGATGAAGATGACAGGGGGATGAAGATGATGGGTGGGATGGTGGGAAGATGACAGGGGGATGAAGATGACAGGGGGATGAAGATGACAGGGGGATGAAGATGACGGGGGGGATGGTAGGAAGATGACAGGTGGGATGGTGGGAAGATGACAGGGGGATGAAGATGACAGGGGGATGAAGAATACAGGTGGGATGGTGGGAAGATGACAGGGGGATGAAGATGACAGGGGGATGAAGATGACGGGGGGGATGGTAGGAAGATGACAGGGGGATGAAGATGACAGGTGGGATGGTGGGAAGATGACAGGGGGATGAAGATGACAGGGGGATGAAGATGACAGGGGGATGAAGATGATGGGTGGGATGGTGGGAAGATGACAGGGGGATGAAGATGACAGGTGGGATGGTGGGAAGATGACAGGGGGATGAAGATGACAGGTGGGATGGTGGGAAGATGACAGGGGGATGAAGATGACAGGTGGGATGGTGGGAAGATGACAAGGGGATGAAGAATACAGGTGGGATGGTGGGAAGATGACAGGGGGATGAAGATGATGGGTGGGAAGATGACAGGGGGATGAAGATGACAGGTGGGATGGTGGGAAGATGACAGGGGGATGAAGAATACAGGTGGGATGGTGGGAAGATGACAGGGGGATGAAGATGACAGGGGGATGAAGATGACGGGGGGGATGGTAGGAAGATGACAGGGGGATGAAGATGACAGGTGGGATGGTGGGATGGTGGGAAGATGACAGGGGGATGAAGATGACAGGGGGATGAAGATGATGGGTGGGATGGTGGGAAGATGACAGGGGGATGAAGATGACAGGGGGATGAAGATGACGGGTGGGATGGTGGGAAGATGACAGGGGGATGAAGATGACAGGGGGATGAAGATGACAGGGGGATGAAGATAACAGGGGGATGAAGAATACAGGTGGGATGGTGGGAAGATGACAGGGGGATGAAGATGACAGGGGGATGAAGATGACAGGGGGGATGGTAGGAAGATGACAGGGGGATGAAGATGACAGGTGGGATGGTGGGAAGATGACAGGGGGATGAAGATGACAGGGGGATGAAGATGACAGGGGGATGAAGATGATGGGTGGGATGGTGGGAAGATGACAGGGGGATGAAGATGACAGGGGGATGAAGATGACAGGGGGATGAAGATGACGGGGGGGATAGTAGGAAGATGACAGGTGGGATGGTGGGATGGTGGGAAGATGACAGGGGGATGAAGATGACAGGGGGATGAAGATGACAGGGGGATGAAGAATACAGGTGGGATGGTGGGAAGATGACAGGGGGATGAAGATGACAGGGGGATGAAGATGACGGGGGGGATGGTAGGAAGATGACAGGGGGATGAAGATGACAGGTGGGATGGTGGGAAGATGACAGGGGGATGAAGATGACAGGGGGATGAAGATGATGGGTGGGATGGTGGGAAGATGACAGGGGGATGAAGATGACAGGGGGATGAAGATGACAGGGGGATGAAGATGACGGGGGGGATGGTAGGAAGATGACAGGTGGGATGGTGGGAAGATGACAGGGGGATGAAGATGACAGGTGGGATGGTGGGAAGATGACAGGGGGATGAAGATGACAGGGGGGATGGTAGGAAGATGACAGGGGGATGAAGATGACAGGGGGATGAAGATGATGGGTGGGATGGTGGGAAGATGACAGGGGGATGAAGATGACAGGGGGGATGGTAGGAAGATGACAGGGGGATGAAGATGACAGGGGGATGAAGATGATGGGTGGGATGGTAGGAAGATGACAGGGGGATGAAGATGACAGGGGGGATGGTAGGAAGATGACAGGGGGATGAAGATGACAGGGGGATGAAGATGATGGGTGGGATGGTGGGAAGATGACAGGGGGATGAAGATGACAGGGGGATGAAGATGACAGGTGGGATGGTAGGAAGATGACAGTGAGTGGGGTGGTAGGAATTTTACATACACCCCCCCCCCAGCTTTACACACACCTCCATCTCCATACCCCCCCCCCACACACACACACACACACACCTCCATCTCCATACCCCCCCCCCCACACACACACACACACCTCCATCTCCATACCCCCCCCCCACACACACACACACACACCTCCATCTCCATACCCCCCCCCCCTGCAAGTTAGTACAGTATTATATTAGTTATAATCATCACAGACCTCAGATCAGAGCGATGTTGTAGAGAGTGGAGAGAGCTGGTCCCGCCCCCTCTCCTCCGTGTACTGTACAGTCAGGAAACACACAGGAAGGGGGAGGGGCGGGTTCAGTGCTCGTCTCTGCTCAGTCTGCACTCACACACAGGAAGCTGGAGAGAGAGATCAGCTGCCTGTGTGTTTGTGTAACTCGCTGAGGATCGGGGAGCTCCGGTCTCAGCTGCGCTTGCCGCTCTCCTCTCTATACATACAGGGGGCCCTCTCGGGCCCCCTGCAGCACGGGGCCCGGTCGCCATGGCGACCCCTGCGACCCCTGTACGTCCGCCCCTGCTGTGACTGAATACAGCAGGAGCGAGACTCCGGCGGCGCGCGCGCGCCGCCAAGAAGGGGGAATGTCTGGCGACGTAGGTCTACGTCGCCAGACGTTATCGAGCCACTTTGCCGCAGTAGTGCTCTAGTGAGCAGACGGCAAGTGGTTAATATGTTTAATATGCAGTTCAGTTTTGGGCACCAGTTCTCAAAAAAGGATATTGGGGAACTTGAGAAAGTGCATAGAAGATCAACTAAACTGGTAAGAGGTATGGAGGACCTCAGCTATGAGGAAAGATTAAAAAAAATTTTTTCTCTCTTGAGAAGAGGAGATTAAGGGGGGATATGATCAACATGTATAAATACATAAGGGGTCCATATAGTGAACTTGGTGTTGAGTTATTCCCTCTAAGGTCATCACAGAGGACAAGGGGGCACCCTTTACGTATAGAGGAAAAGAGTATTAGTCCTCAAATATGGAAAGGTTTCTTTACAGTAAGTGCTGTGAAAATGTGGAATAGACTCCCTCCAGAGGTGGTTCTGGCCAGCTCAATAGATTGCTTTAAAAGAGGCCTGGATTCTTTCCTGGGTGTACATAATATAAATGGTTACTAATATTTATAGGTAAAGTTGATCCAGGGAATATCAGATTGCCTCTTGGGGATCAGGAAGGAATTTTTTTCCCCTCCCTGCTGTAGCAAATTGGATCATGCTTTGCTGGGGTTTTTCACCTTCCTCTGAATCAACTGTGGGTATAGGATTGTGTATATGGGATTGTATGGTTGTGTTTTCTTTTTTGTTTTTTATTGGTTGAGCTAGATGGACTTGTATCTTTCTTAAGCCTGACTAACTATGTAACTATGTTGCAAATATTCAAACAGCAACAAAACCTCATTAAATGGCAGAGATTTGGGTTTTAGATGGGCATTGATAGGTTTTACCATCTGGAGGCTCTAATGGTGACTCTCTTGGAGACACTAATAGAGCAATTTCCCACTGTACTGTGCAGATCTCATGTCTCACAATGATGCACAAAAAAGACCCAACCCACCCTGCCCCCATCTGAACTCCAGGGGACTGTGATATCATTATTTGACTTTGTAAGACCTTACACTTTTATGTGGAAGTGATCATTCTAATGAAATTATCTTGCCACTGAAATTTCAGATAAGATCGCATGCAATGCAACCTGCTAGCAACTACACAAAATGGGGCCTTAAAGTGTTACTAAACCCAGAACCCTGCATTCACTATATCTGGTCTCCCAAAGTACACAGAACATGGAAATACAATAGTTTTAGTACATATAAACTTCTAAATACCTTTTCTCATCAGCAGTATATAGCAGTCTTATGACATCTGGTTAAAGCTTGTTGGAGGAGTTTTCATTCTCCCCTGATTGTCCCATGAGGCTTCATGACCCCTGACCCTCTGTCTGGATAGTGTTGATTGGCCCTGTGCTGTTCACATGCACTATCCCATAAAGAAAAAACTCTCTAGCAATACACACCATCTGAGCATGTTCAGCTTGCCCCCAAGGCTCTGTTCTATCAAGAGATGGTTTGGGGACAGTGGAAGAAGGGGAGAATCAGAGAATACTGGATCAAACAGCCTTTTTACACAATGCAGAGAATTAACTCCTTAGGTTCCACAGTGAGTATAACAAGCTTGCTTTACTGTATACACAGACTCATTTTACTGTTTTGAGTTTAGAAACACTTAAAGCATTCAATGGTTGCCCTTATATTTTATATACAGTACTGCAAAAAATAGCAGTGCAATCTCTGCCATCTGTTTACAATCTGTAAGACTTGGCCTTAATTGTAGCAGAAACAAAGGGAGTCAAATAATTCAATCACTTGTAGATTGGTAGCATATGTTCATAGTCAGAGAATATTGACTAGTTTTAATGGAATAATATTTAAAATATCTTTCATATATTGCAGTGTGAAGAGCTTGGGATCGGGAAGTGATTATTCACCTTTCCTGCAAATTACTGGAATTTCTGCAGCGGATTTGCTTTACACATATGACCAGGTACTGTGAAGAGAGATAAATAATGCAAAGCTTTTTTTTACACTTACTGCATGCTAAAATGGAAATGTCTTTCAGATAGAAGTTTTAATATTATATGCAAATGTATGTTAATATTTATGGCAGATTTTAATATAATTATTCAGGCACATTGCTTTAAAGATAAGCTCTCAGTACCTCAAGTGGCATACCCTAGCGATGGCATTAGGTAAGGATCTTACAGTATCTCCTAGACCAGAGTTCTCCAAACCTTCTAGGGCCAGTTTATTGTCCTTCAAACTTTAGGGGGGCCAGACTGTGACCAGCGGGAGTGGAAATTTTCCTGGCATCAGTGGGAATAAACATTGCCACATTTGGTATTGAGGGAAGGAACGGTGCACCATCATTGGTATCATTGAGATAATAATACCCCATTGTTGGTGTCAGCGGTGAAAAAATATTGCCCCATTGTTGATGTCAGTTGGCAGAATAGTGTCTTGTATCAGTGGGAAGCATCAACTTAACTCGCCGTGTTTGGAGGAGGAGAAATGCTGGCTATGACCCCCAATGTCAAACATGGAGGTGGAAACATCATGCTTTGGGGTGTTTTTTCTGCAAAGGGGACAGGATAACTTCACTGCATCAATGGGACGATGGACGAGGCCATATACCGTCACATCTTGGGTGAGACCCTCCTTCCCTCAGCCAGGGCATTGAAAATGGGTGGTGGATGGGTATTCCAGCATGACAATAACCCAAAACACACGGCCAAGGCAACAAAGGGGGTGGCTCAAGGAGAAGCACATTAAGGTCCTGGAGTGGTCTAGCCAGTCTCCAGACCTTAATCCCATAGAAAATTTGTGGAGGGAGCTGAAAGTTCGAGTTACCAAACGTCAGCCTTGAAACCTTAATGACTTGGAGAGGATCTGCAAAGAGGAGTGGGACAAAATCCCTCCTGAGATGTGTGCAAACCTGGTGGCCAACTACAAGAAACATCTGACCTCTGTGATTGCCAATAAGCCTTTTGCCACCAACTACTAAGTCATGTTTTGCAAAGGGGTCAAATACTTATTTCACTTATTAAAATGCAAATCAATTTATAACTTTTTTTAAATGTATTTTTCTGCATTTTTTTTTTTTTTTGTTGTTATTCTGTTTCTTACTGTTAAAATAAACCTACTATTAAAATTTTAGATTATTACATTTTTGATCATTTTTTTTTGTCAGTGGGCAAATGTACAAAATCAGCAGGAGATCAAATACTTTTTTTCCTCACTGTATATATTTATACAAAAGTAAAATAAGGGCCAAACTCCCCACAATGGCATCCCATCCCTGAAGACAATTGCAGTTACAATAAGCCCATACCTACTAAAGGCTACGTACCAGTCTGAAGCCCGGTACACACGGGCCGAAAATTGGCCCGTTCAGAAGGAACCAGCTGACTTTTGGTCCGTGTGTACAGATGTCTAATGACCTGCTTCTGTTGAATGAACATACTGGAAAACAGTATTAAATCAGTGCTCGCGGGTAATAGCTGTGAAGGCTTATCAGTGTAATTTGGCTGGGGGTGGGGGGGGGGGGAATCCCCCTGTCAGAATACAATGGGGTTTATTTACTAAAACTGCAGAGTAGTGCAAAATCTGGTGCCGCTCTGTAAAGAAACCAATCAGATTCCAGTTTTTTTTTAATCAAAATTTGATTGAACAAGCAGTTGGAAGCTGATTGGCTACCATGCAGAGCTGCACCAGATTTTAAACTATCCAGTTTTAGTAAATAAACCCCAATGTCTCAGTAGGAGAGATCCCAGCATCAAAAAAATTTGGGTTGATGCAGTGATCTGTCAGTTTTCTTCGCTCTACCCATTGGTTGACCAATACAAACTGTATGTGTGTACCCAGATTTAGAAAAGAGCAATTTACTAAAGGTATACAGAATGCCTTTTTTTTAGTTAATAATTAAGTGGGAAAGAAACTGTTTTAGTCTTAAGACATAATTTTAATGTAATCATTCATCCTTGGTGTAGTCTGAAAACACCCGAAAGTTTATCTGGAAGGCTCTGACTTGGTATCCTGGTTCACCTCCCCTTCCCAGTAGCCTCTGTATTTAAGAGGGATAGGTGCTGAGGAATCTGGGTTGGATTGTGAGATATGAGTGTCTCATAGCCTCTTTGGGTTAGCCACAGAATAAAAACATGTCAGAGATCCAAGTCAGAGCAAATTCAGTGCCTTTCAACAGAGCTCAGGCAAGTGGGTCAAGCTTGGAATTGTGGGAATGAAATGCAACCTTTTGCCCACATTCAAATACTACCACTAAAAGAATAGGCTCAATTCACAGAGCTAACAAACCAGGATTATTTTCAACAAGTGCCAATACAATTTAAAATGACTTTCAAACAGATCCTTATTATTGTGGTAATGCTTTTTGAAATCGAACCTAATATATAAAAAACGGTGCTCCACTGTGATTGTTTCTTCTGATCGCAAACAAAAAAAACAAAAGAACAGGTGAACAAATTATTTTTCTTTCCCGAAGACTTTCTGTTACATTCTGAAAACTGTATGCTTTCAATTTCAGAAATATACTATAGCTTCGTATCCTATGTATCATTCTGTTTATGAAACCGTGGATCTGGTATCACGTCTTTTGGACCGTGGATTTAAGTATCATCAGGCTGTTGCAAGACTTTGGGGTGAATTGGCTCTACGTCTGGCTGATGATGTCATCTTGAATTTTGACTGTCTGCAGTATGCAGAGACACTACAGTCAATTGTCAGTGAATTACAAACCATCTATGGACATACATTTCAGGAACATAACCTATCTTTGGGTAAGCATTAGGATATCAGTACTGAAATCTAGCCAAAACTTTTTTTTATTTTTATTACAGTACAGAACGGTTAGCACATCTGTATTTGTAAGTGAAGTTTTTCCTGCTTTCTGTGAGTCCATTGAGGAGACCCTTTTGTGACTCCAGAACAAGAAATATAAGGATTTGACTTACCAGTAAGTTTTTTTCTTGGAGTACAGTACAGGACATGGGCTCCCTTAACCAATAGACTCTTGGATATGCACAACCACCTTCAGGTGATTGGACACTGGCAAACAGAATTGTGGGACAGCCCATAAAACCCCTCCCACTTCTAGAAATCCTGTTTTGTAGCAAGCCATTAAAGAAAGTGCCAGGACAATGGGGAGGGTATTTTCTTGTTGTGTACAATTCTCTTAGAAAAGGATTTACCAGAAGAGTCAAAAATCCTTATTTCTTCATTGTACAGTACAAGAAAAAGGCTTCTTTAAGTCTTGACCGTGGAACATCCCTGAGAAATAAAACTGAGGGGTGGGCAACATGGCAACAATACCAACAGGCCCAAAAACAAAGGGAATCAGGTCCTGAACTCATCCCAGCTTTAATCACCTTTCAGTTGAAGCCAGTGGCGGCTGGTGCTCAAAATTTTTGGGAGGGGCGCAAACAGAAAAAATCGAATAGGCATTGCTTTGTGGCAAAAAACGCGGCAAAAAATTGTGTGACTTTGAGGTCACAAAAGTGTGAAAGGGGCCTTCAGTAATCAAAGTATAGTGTGCCCCCCTTCAATGCAGAGTTACTACAGCGTGCCCCCATTCAATGCAGAGTTACTACAGCATGCCCCCATCAATGCAGTGACCAGCATGTCCCCATCAATGCAGTGACCAGCATGTCCCCATCAATGCAGTGCCAGTGACCAGCATGTCCCCATCAATTCAGTGACCAGCATGTCCCCATCAATGCAGTGCCAGTGACCAGCATGTCCCCATCAATGCAGTGACCAGCATGTCCCCATCAATGCAGTGACCAGCATGTCCCCATCAATGCAGTGCCCGTGACCAGCATGTCCCCATCAATGCAGTGACCAGCATGTCCCCATAAATGCAGTGACCAGCATGTCCCCATCAATGCAGTGACCAGCATGTCCCCATCAATGCAGTGACCAGCATGTCCCCATAAATGCAGTGACCAGCATGTCCCCATAAATGCAGTGGATGAGGCAGCTGGCTGGATGTGGCTGCAGGGGAGTCAGCTAGCAGCAGTTCCGGGGAGACTATAGGGGAAGGGGGGCCCCGGGCAGGAGAGGTGCGTACCATATGCTGGCTGGGAGAGGGACCCAGTTTCAGTGGCTCCAGAGGTGTACTTCCCGCCCGCCGTCAGACTCAGCGAGGAGGAGCAGGTAAGGGAAGAAGCCGCGGTGGCCTGGCGATGGCGCTGTAAGGACCTGTCACCTGCTGCCTAGGAACTTCGTGACCAGCGGTCTCGAGGGATCCAAGATCAGTGGCGGCCGGCGGCAGAGGAGACTGAACAAGGTTTTCTAACAAAACAAGTTTTCTAATCAACATAACAGTCCAGGTGGTGATACATGCACTGCAGTGTTGCAAACTGCATCACTTACTTACCGGTGGTGGTCTGGACGGATCGATCCGATTCCGGTCCGGTGACTCCGGTCTCCTCTCCGCTCTCTGCCGGTGCCGCCGTCATTCCCGTCTCCCGCCGTGTCCGTCCACTAGTCTCCGACTCAGTGCGGCAGCGTGACTGACGCACGCGACGTGACGTCAGCGGGGTCAGTATGGGGCCATGGGATGTCCTGGATGATGATTGGTCCAGGCTGTAGACTGGACCAATCACAGCCAGGATATCAGAAAGTGGGGGTGTCCAATCGCAAAGACTTGCGCTCAGGTTACGCCCCCAGAAGGCAGCCAATCGGTGCCTCTTCTGGGACGTAACCCCACCCCCCCCCCTAGCCACCAGTTCCTTCACAGAGGCCGGCGAACCCAATTTTTTTTTTTACAACTTTATTTGTTCGCTTTGTAATTTTTTTTTTCTTTTTTTTCTTCTTTTTTTTAGGGGTAGGGGGGTGGCGCCCTGGCGCCCCCTATGCACGGGCCGCCACTGGTTGAAGCTGTCATGTGGCAAAGGCCTAAATATCTGCCTGGTAGATATTCAAAAATGTGTGCACCACCAGGTTGCAGCCTTGCAAATCTGAGAAACATGACTGGTGCTGAAAAACCCAAGTGGTACTGCCTGAATGGGTCAAGTGAGCCCTAACAGGAAAGGGAAGAACCTTCCCCTTCCAGGAACACTGCGGGTGAAAAAACCATGCAGGCTCTAGTGGCTGAGGAAGTGTACCTGCAAATTGCCTACTCAAGGACAAGGCCAGGACATGCCTTTCAGCCTAAGCCAAAATTCAGTCTGCCTCTCAAGGGGCCACACGACTTCTTAAAATGCCCTGATGGGTTGCTGTAAGCCACTACTGTGGTGTTGTCCATCTGAACTCCTAACGATTGTCCCTGAAGCTGGTTTGGTCACTGATGAAGAAACAGGAGAATACCTCTTACTTACAAAATGTTAATGGGAAGTCTGGACTCCCTCGATGACCAAGTCCTTTGGATCATCTCTGTCCCTAGGACTCCTCCCCAACTTAACAGGCTGGCATCCATCATGGGAACCGTCTAGATCAGTTATGTCCAAACTATAGCCCTCCAGCTGTTCAGGAACTACAATTCCCATCATGCCTAGTTATGTCTGTGAATGTCAGAGATTTACAATGCCTTATGGGAATTGTAGTTCCTGAACAGCTGGAGTGCCATTGTTTGGACAATACTGGTCTAGATCAATGGGAGAAATGACTTCCCTGATTCCAATGCAGTCCTGGTCAGCCACTAGGCTTGCTATATCCTGGCCTTAGAAGACAGGGGCATGGACTGGTTTAGAAACTGAGAAAGCCAGAGCTGCATAGAATTAAGGTAAAACTTATAAAACATCATTGCCTCGAAGGAGTACTATCATTCAAAAGCAAACCAATGGCATCTCATTGGAGTGGATATATTTAGATGTTTAGAAAGGTTCCTTTATGCTCATCACTAATTAATAACTTTTTGTAGCCTCCAACAAATTCGCACTTTGCACAGAAATGTTCACCAGAGGTTAGTGAGTGAGGTTCCATCATCAAGACATATGCAAGTGAAAATGCTGTTTTTTTTTATTTTTCTTGATGTGATTGGATAATCTTTGCCAAGTAAAATGTTAGCACACAGTTCTGGGAAAAGTTCCCTTGCAAAGTGGATTGCTTATTTTTTTTATTAAATCAACATTAATAAGTAGACTGCAGGTTAGTTCACACATAACACTGTACTTCTAAGTTCTGTTGCACTTCTTTCTAGATGCTGTGAAGGATGCAGTTGAAGGATTTCTTAAAGCAGCTAAAGCTCTGCAAGAAAAGGCAGAAAAAGCAAACAAAGAGAAGTGAGTATCTCAGCTGTCTATGTAAATGGATTATATAGTCATATAACAAACAGAAATGATTTACAAGACAGCAGAAATGTCTTGCTATATAGCAATAAATGCAAAGGAAAACAGTTTCATAAGATTTAAATAACATTTAATGTGTAAGTCTACCCTAAAATCCCTGCATCTACAGACATCCACGATTTAACACTAACCTATCTAGCCATGAAAAGAAGAAATCAGTATACATACCCTTTTTTTTAAGCCGATCCGACACGGCCGACAACAGCTGTGAAATTAATGGGAAGTGAAGTCACCCATAGACTTACTATGGGGCTTCCGTTATCGGTTTTGTCCTCTGCACCCACCTTCAGAGTAAAGCCGCAGATGACAGCTCAGTGTGGGATCAGCTTGGATCGGCTTCAAAAAAGGTATGTATACTGTATTCTTCTTTACAGGGTTAGATAGGTTAGTGTTAGATCATGGATGTCTGTAGATGCAGGGATTTTATTGTTAGGGTGGATTTACACTTTAAGGCCTTACATTCCAAATTGTTCCAACCTGCTTCATAAATTCATGTCAGAATCTTAAAAAAGCATGTGTATACCAACCATTTACTATGGCTGACATCCATAGCCATTAAGAATGTTTGATCGTTTTTGGTTTTTCATCCCATGAAGCCGCACATCAATGCAGACCCACTGGTATTGGAATGAATGGCAGTCTCAGCCTGGGCTCCCACTAGGCCATGTCCCCAATGCATTTTCCAATGATCAAGCTCTGAAGGGTGGAGTAAAACACATTAGGGGCATGACTACCAGTAGGTCTGCATTTATGTGTGGCTTCATGGGATCCATCCTTTGCTCAACTATTGTTTGGAGCCAAGATGAGCTCCTTCCCTGGCCTGCACTCACAGTGGAGGACACAGAATTGCTTTCCCTTGTAGCCTGAGCGGCACAAATTTTGCATTACCATCTTTAATTTTTTATATGTCATTTTTATAGCACCTGCTGACCCCCAGAGGCATGTCAGGTACTCTCAGAGACAGGGTGGGTTAGCATTTTTCCAGGGTTGGGTCTATGGCTGAATGATGGGGGGTGTGTACTGTGTGTACTAATTGAGCACCAGTCACTTTAAGGATTTTTAAAGATCTTATTCCTCACAGCAACACATGGGAGCAAGGGTTAAGGAATTCAGAACAACCATGCTGCCTTGAAGATTCACAGACTCCATCCATAGACCTCAGTACAGGTAAAAAGGGTCTTTATGCTGAAACCAGCAACCTGTACCTTTTCAAGAAGCAGTAGTATCTCTAACAGCAACATCAGCCTCAGTGATCTTCTTGATGATTTCCAGAGAATCACCTCTGGTACTCCATTCCAGGCATCACTCCTTCTACTAGACTCCTGTCCTCTGTGAGGCTCACTGACCCCAGGACCTCTATCAGCAGGACCACTTTGGACAGGCAGGCTTCTTCTGCTCCTTGGCATTTTCACCGAGCACGTGGGTGGGGGTCACTCGCCCTGCATGTGGGGGTGACTTTTGCGTGTGTGTGCGCCCATCAATGCATGGGACCAGGTGGGGACCGCGTTCATGTGAGAATCAAACATTATGACAGTTCCCCGACTCAGAGATGAGCCATACACTGTGCGCAGTAATTAATTACATAGAGTCCCTCCATAGAATGCTGTCCCATTTTACTATACACCTTAGCTTTGTAGATCTTGCAATAAGGAAGGGTCACTGCTGAGCCCGTGCCCCCTTCACCAGTCCAGCGTACCTCTGCCACTTCACTCCCAGTGACAGAATGGGGTCCTGTCGTGCACCTAGTGTGGATCCTAATGCATGCACCTAATTAACTCTTTCCATTCTTCCATAACATGCGGCTAAGCTGTGGGTCTCTATAACGTGGGTTCAGTCCCAGTACTTTCGGGAAACCAACTGCTGGGGCAGGAGCTAAATCACCGACCTTCCTAGCAGAGGACCTTTCTCCATGCCAGGTACCATACTTCATGACCGGCTGCAATATTGCTTGCACTAGTTCTTGGTTACGCATAGCAACTGCTTTCTTCCCCATGCTTGTCTTGGAGAGTAAATTCTTTGTAGTGGTTTGCTTCATAACCCACATGTGCTTCACTGATCCTTGGTCTTTCATACACCAGAAACCATTGTGCACCCCTTTAAAATGACTTCAGACTAGGCTTAAATGGTTAATGCACTTTTACTGAATATTTGCAGTAGTCCAACAAGTACATTCCAATGGAACATTCCCTATCTAACTCAACTAGGCTGCCCACGCATACCTCAACAAGGTAGTAGTCCATCTTCCAGGGTTTGGCAGGTCTCCAAACTCCCAGTGTCTTCCAATGGACTGCTGGGTGCAGCAGCCCACTCAGTGTTCCATGTCAGTAAACCGTCTCCAAGAACAGGGATGACAGCCCACGAATCCGGCTTTCCCCATCAAATTTTATCACAGGGCGGATAGGCAAGGTCTTAAAAGCCCGGGAACAGAGGTGCAAAACATTAGCCCTTCCCCAGCATGGACCAACCAACTACCCAAATATTATACAGTACACAACCTGCCTAAAAGCACATGCAAAGGCCTCCTAGGCTTTAGACCTAATCACTCAACTGCATAACACATACCCTCCCAAGTCCAAAGCCCAGTAGTCAGAGAGAGCTAACAAAGTTCACCCAAAATTTGTATTCTCTTCCCCAGCATGCACCAGTGACAATAAACCTCCTACTGGTTGGCCGGGGGACAAAAATATTCATAACTGAGCTTAAGTAGAGAACCAAATAAGTATAATAATACTACCAATCAGCATGGACTGTCTACCACCCAAAACTAGCAGGGTGGCTACATAAAGTATGTTGTGTATTTTGAAACCTAATCTCCTATACTACTGGGCTCTGTGCGACTGACGTGCTCTGCGACTGACGTGATCTGCGACTGTCTGTGCGACTGACGTGCTCTGCGAATGTCTGTGCGACTGACGTGCTTTGCGACTGACGTGCTCTGCGACTGTCTGTGTGACTGACGTGCTCTGCGACTGCCTGTGCGACTGACGTGCTCTGCGACTGCCTGTGCGACTGATGTGCTCTGCGACTGTCTGTGCGACTGACGTGCTCTGCGACTGTCTGTGCGACTGACGTGCTCTGCGACTGACGTGCTCTGCGACTGTCTGTGCGACTGACGTGCTCTGCGACTGTCTGTACGACTGACGTGCTCTGCGACTGTCTGTGCGACTGACATGCTCTGCGACTGTCTGTGCGACTGACGTGCTCTGAGACTGTCTGTGCGACTGACGTGCTCTGCGACTCTGTGCGACTGACATGCTCTGCGACTGACGCGCTCTGCGCCTGACGTGCTCTGCGACTGTCTGTAGGTGCGACTGTCTGTGCGACTGACGTGCTCTGCGACTGTCTGTGCGACTGACATGCTCTGCGACTGTCTGTCTGTGCGACTGACGTGCCCTGCGACTGTCTGTGCAACTGATGTGCTCTGCGACTGTCTGTGCGACTGACGTGCCCTGCGACTGTCTGTGCGACTGACGTGCCCTGCGACTGTCTGTGCGACTGACGTGCTCTGCGATTGACGTGCTCTGCGACTGTCTGTGCGACTGACATGCCCTGCGACTGTCTGTGCGACTGACGTGCCCTGCGACTGTCTGTGCGACTGACAAGCCCTGCGACTGTCTGTGCGACTGACAAGCCCTGCGACTGACGTGCTCTGCGACTGACTGTACTGTGAAACTGACTGTGCTGTGCGATTGACGTGCTCTGCGACTGACTGTACTGTGCGACTGACGTGCCCTGCGACTGACGTGCCCTGCGACTGACGTGCCCTGCGACCGTGAGTGTCAGTAAGTATTGGTGAGTAAACAGAGTACCAGAGGGTGAGAAAGTAGAGTTAGGAAGCTAGGAAACAACCACACAGGACAGATTTAAATTACTGAATCCCCATTAGATTAGATTAGTGGGTACAATGCCCGGCGGGTGTGGAGATGCGACTCGGTGTACATCTTGTGGTATGTATACATTCCTCGATCATGAGATCGAGGGCGAATACAAATGCACAAAGTGTAAGCACGTTGTTTCCCTGGAAGCTCAGGTCCTGAATCTAGCGAAGCAGCTGGCAACACTGAGACGTATGTCCATACTGAAGGAGAGCTGGGATCGTACCCGCCAGGTGCAGGCTGGGGCCTGCACAGAGGTGGGCGGATTGATGGAGGTGCAGGCATCAGAGCAGAGTAGATGGGTGACAGTTAGGAAGGGTAGAGGGGAAAAAGGCAAGGAGGCTGATCCTGGGCTGGAGCACCCCAATAAATTTGCCCCGTTGCGTGATGTTGGGGAAACCAGTCAGGGACCAGCATTGCTGGAGCAGAGCGACGCCCCTAGCTGCCAGGGGAAGAGCTCCTCCAGTGAGGCCGGGAGAAAGGGAAAGGAAAGACAGGTGCTGGTGGTAGGGGACTCAATTATTAGACGGACAGACAGTGTAATCGGTGACAAAGACCGTGTGCGCCGAACAGTCTGTTGTTTACCGGGCGCTCGGGTTCGGCACATCGCGGAACGGGTGGACAGATTACTGGGTGGGGCTGGGGAAGACCCAGCTGTCATGGTACACGTGGGTACCAATGACATAGGCAGAGGAAGATGGAGAGTCCTAAACGATTTCAGGGACTTAGGCGCTAAGTTGAGGAGTAGTAAGTAAAATATACCTGGACACACACTGTCAGCAAGATATCTTCGCGCTTTTTTGGAGGAGTCAGTAAATATACTGCTAAAATATATATACAAGCTGCTGCTACTTTAACAAATAACGGAAAATATTTGAGAATGCATGTAAAAAAGATTAGTAGCGCAAAAAGTCACTGTTTAGATGACTCAGAGTGTAAAATCTGTAAGCATACTAGAAAATGTATGGATGCAAAAACACTCTAATACAGAGGGTACAATGTCCTTGAAATGTCCATAAAACATCCAGGAATTCGTGAAGTAACTACTGGATCACCATCCACCACCAAGTGTCACATCTAGAGGTTAGTAGAAGTGGCAACTCACCAGAACAAATGGCTCAGGTGTTCTCACACAAGAGCAAAATAAGCAGGATTCATAAGCTGAAAAGGTGCATATGGAAAAACTGGACTGTTCACCACTGCTGCATACACATCTACAGGTCACCTCTTGTTACTCTGATGATAGAGAGCCTCCATGGCTCCAGCTCCTGTCTGCAACCACCACTCAGCGCTCGGCACTCGATTACCATATGCACCTTTTCAGCTTATGAATCCTGCTTATTTTGCTCTTGTGTGAGAACAAGAGGACATAGTATCCTCTGTATTAGAGTGTTTTTGCATCCATACGTTTTCTAGTATGCTTACAGATTTTACACTCT
This sequence comes from Pelophylax lessonae, assembly GCF_965119305.1. Classification (NCBI taxonomy): domain Eukaryota; kingdom Metazoa; phylum Chordata; class Amphibia; order Anura; family Ranidae; genus Pelophylax; species Pelophylax lessonae. The sequence goes on along the minus strand of NC_138780.1, from coordinate 122,983,465 downwards.
GAGTCATCTAAACAGTGACTTTTTGCGCTACTAATCTTTTTTACAAGTTGAGGAGTAGGACCTCCAAGGTAGTATTTTCCGAAATACTACCTGTACCTCGAGCCACACCAGAGAGGCAGCGGGAGATTAGGGTAGTTAACGAGTGGCTGAGGAGCTGGTGTAGTAAGGAGGGTTTCGGGTTCCTGGAGAACTGGGCCGACTTCTCAGTCGGCCACCGGCTCTTTGGTAGGGACGGATTGCACCTAAATGGGGAGGGTGCAGCCGTACTGGGTGAGAAGATGGCCAAAAAGTTAGAGGGGCTTTTAAACTAGGTGACGGGGGGGAGGGTACAGATGTAGAATTAGCCAATGGAAAGCAAGTTTCAGAGGGCATAAATGGGGGCATTAGTGGTAGGGTGTTTGGAGCTCCTATACCCAGGGTGGGTATGGGGAAAAATCAAGAGAGCAGCCTAAAAACATCAAATGAGGATATATGTAATCGGTCAAAATTAAGAGGTTTGTATACCAATGCCAGAAGCCTGGCCAACAAGATGGGAGAGCTGGAGCTACTGATGTTTGAGGAGGACTTAGATTTTGTGGGGAAAACAGAGACTTGGTTTGACAGCTCTCATGACTGGATGGCGACCATTCAGGGGTATTCCCTTTATCGCAGAGATAGAGAAGGTAAAAAGGGGGAGGGGTATGTCTGTATATTAAGAACAGTGTACAGGTAAATATGAGGGATGATATTAATAATGGAGATATGGACGAGGCAGAATCCCTATGGGTAGAGCTTCAAAGGGAAGGCACGGTGGGGAAGGTAATATTGGGAGTATGCTATAGGTCCCCCAACCAGAGGGAGGAGGGGGAGGCGGACCTCATTTTACAGATAGGATTGGCAGCAAGGATGGGAAATGTCATTATAATGGGGGACTTTAATTATCCTGATATAGGCTGGGCAGAAGGAACCGCACACTCAGCCAAGGCTCGGCAGTTCCTAAATATTTTGCAGGACAATTTCATGGGTCAGATGGTGAATGCACCGACAAGAAACAATGCTGTACTTGACCTACTGATTACCAACAATACAGACCTGCTCACGGATATAGAAATACGGGGCAACTTAGGAAACAGTGACCATAGGTCAATAAGTTTCAGTATTAATTACAGTAATAGGAAGCAGAGGGGTAATATAAGGACGCTGAATTTCAAAAGAGCCAATTTCCCAAAACTGCGCTCGCTGCTAGAAAATATCAATTGGGATAGAACCCTGGGAACAAAGAACACGGAGGAAAAATGGGAGTGCTTCAAGAGCATACTTAACAAGGGGATTGACCAATGCATTCCAAAGGGAAATAAATTTAAAAGAGCAAAACTAAACCCTGGGTGGCTAAACTACAACATAAAAATGCATATTAGTGCTAAAGAAAAGGCCTTCAAAAAATACAAGACTGAGGGGTCATTGGCAGCATTTAAGCATTACAAAGAGTGTAATAAGAAATGTAAAAACGAAATCAGGGCGGCTAAAATAGAACACGAGAGACATGTAGCGGAGGAGAGTAAAAAGAACCCCAAGAAGTTCTTTAAGTATATAAACAGTAAGAAAGCGAGGCCAGAACACATTGGCCCCATAAAAGATGACAAAGGAAATATGGCCACTGAGGACAGAGAAAAGGCGGAAGTGTTAAATAATTTCTTCTCTTCAGTCTTCACAAAAGAATCGGGGGGCTACACGAACCTAGCTTGTAAGGCCGAACTAAACAACACACCTCAGGAAATACCGCCATGGCTAACAGAAGATAGACTTAAAACTAAGCTAGAAAAACTTAACATAAATAAATCACCGGGACCGGATGGCTTGCACCCGAGGGTTCTTAAAGAGCTCAGCCAGGTGATTGCCAGACCATTATTCTTAATCTTTAAGGATAGTTTACAGACGGGTATGGTGCCAGCTGATTGGAAAAAAGCCAACGTGGTACCAATATTTAAAAAGGGGCCGAGATGTATCCCGGGTAACTATAGGCCGGTCAGCCTAACATCTGTAGTCTGCAAGATTTTGGAGGGGATGTTAAGGGACCACATACAAGGCTTTAGTAATGAAAACGGTATTATTAGTAGTAATCAGCATGGATTCATGAAAAATCGTTCTTGCCAAACCAATCTATTAACCTTCTACGATGAAGTGAGCTGCCACCTAGATAAAGGTAAGCCTGTGGATGTGGTGTATCTGGACTTTGCAAAGGCCTTTGACACCGTTCCCCACAAACGCTTACTGTACAAACTAAGGAAGGTAGGTATGGACCATAAGGTGAGTACCTGGATAGAGAACTGGCTCCAGGGGAGAGTCCAGAGGGTGGTGATAAATGGGGAGTACTCGGATTGGGCGGGTGTGGAAAGTGGGGTCCCCCAGGGTTCTGTCCTGGGACCAATCCTGTTTAATTTATTCATAAATGATCTAGAGGAGGGGATATCTAGTAAAATCTCAGTATTTGCAGATGATACTAACCTAGGCTTGCCAATATCTTCTATGCAGGATGTGGAAACTTACAAGCGGACCTGAACAAAATAACGGGGTGGGCAACTACATGGCAGATGAGGTTTAACGTTGAAAAATGTAAAGTAATGCACTTGGGGGCCAGAAAGCAAGCTACTCACTAGGGGAAGAACCTCTGGGTGAGTCTAGGATGGAAAAAGACTTGGGGGTACTGGTAGACAACAGGCTTGGCAGTGGCATGCAATGCCAAGCCGCTGCAAGCAAAGCCAACAGAATACTGGGATGTATAAAAAAGGGGATTCACTCCAGAAATAAAGAGATTATTCTCCCTCTCTACAAGACTCTGGTCCGGCCACATCTGGAGTATGCTGTCCAGTTCTGGGCACTTGTCCTTAGGAAGGACGTGCTGGAATTGGAAAGAGTTCAGAGAAGGGCAACAAAAATAATAAGGGGAATGGAGGACATCAGCTATGAGGAAAGACTACAAGCACTGAACCTATTCTCTCTGGAGAAGAGACGCTTGAGAGGGGATATGATATCAATGTACAAATTCTGTACTGGCGACCCTAGCATAAGGAACAAACTATTCAGAGAAAGGAGATACAATAAGACACGTGGCCACTCACTAAAACTAGAGGAAAGGCGGTTTAACTTTAAAATGCTTAAGGGGTTCTTCACTTTAAGAGCGGTAAGGATGTGGAATTCTCTTCCACAAGCAGTCGTATCAGCAGGGTGCATTGATAGTTTCAAAAACTATTAGATGGGCACCTTAGAGACCACAACATACAGGGGTATACAATGTACGGTTAAAAGCAAACACACACACACATCATAGGTTGAACTGGGTGGACTGATGTCTTTTTTCAACCTCACTAACTATGTAACTATATACCATTAAATGTGTCTGTCATATACAGTAATTATAGTCCAGTTCTGGACTTGTTTTTACTTACCTTGGTCCTGGATAAAATTATTTTTAAGTCATCGCCTGTGTAGGATCATCTTCCACCTGTGTGGGGAGGACATTTTATTTAAAAGAAAAATGGCTTTAGGTCCTGGGATATTTGACTCTCTTCTAGCGTTGATTGGAAAATGCAGTTTGCTGTCATGTGCATTCAGCTTGCAGTTGACATAAGTTTAAAATGATTTACAGATCTTTCTGAACTAATTGACAGATTCATTTTTTATGTAGTTTATCTCCTGTTCTGCACTTGACCTTCTTTTAGGGTCCACACGCCCCACATGCAGTGCAGTGCTTTGTTTCTGCATCAAAAATGCATGGAAATTAGGTTATATGGGTTCTAATGGCATAGTTTACACCAGCGCAGTGCGTTCTGGTGCTTTTTAGTTCCGGAAAAAAGTACAACATTCTGCTTGTGTCCTGCACAGAACTATACTGGAACACAGTAAAAAGCTTTAAAAAAGCACCAGACCCCAGTACAGTGAAAAAAAAAAAAGAAGGAAAAAAAAAAGCATCCGGAATGCAGCATAAACGCATGAAAAGCGCATAAAATAGTGCATTCAGAAAAGCATCTGGAATGGATCTGGAGGACTTTTTTTGTGGCCCTTAAACTGCGTCAACCTGCTTCAAGCTGTTTCTTTTGTTTCTATTGACTTGTATGGGGAGAGAAGCAGTTATGATGTGAAGAAAAGCCTATTGACACAGGACCTAAAGCCCATACCTCAAATACTGTATATAATGAATTCCATTGCATTTGTAGATGGTTTGGCTGTGGGAAATTCAAATGGTATTTGCAGTGATGCTCTCAGGGAGCTGAAAAGATGATGTATGTAGAGGGAGAACCATTCTATAAGCAGGTGACAGATCCCATATTTCTTCCTGCCTGCTTTTGCTCTATAATATCATAACATATTGCATTTGTCACTCCTAACCTCCCTGCAATTTAACTTCCTGCAGCTGCCACAGTAACATTCAGTTAGCATCAATGTTCACAGGACTATATACACTATACTCCCAAAAGTATTTAGACGCCTGCCTTTACACGCAGATGATTTTTAATGTCATCCCATTCTTAGTCCGTAGGGTTCAATATTGAGTTGGCCCATCCTTTGCAGCTTCTGGGAAGGCTGTCCACAAGGTTTAGAAGTGTGTCTATGGGAATGTTTGACCATTCTTCCATAAGCGCATTTGTGAGGTCAGGCACCTATGTTGGAGAGAAGGCCTGGCTTGCAGTCTCTGTTCTAATTCCTCCCAAAGTTGTTATATCGAGTTGAGGTCAGGACTCCGTGCAGGCCAGTCAAGTTCCTCCACCCCAAACTCGCTCATCCTTTATGAACCATGCGTTGTGCATCATTTGGTGGAGGGGGGATTATGGTGTATATTTGTTTTCCAGGGGTTGGGCTTGGCCTCATAGTTCAAGTTTGTGGGAACAGTTTGGGGATGGCTCCTTCCTATTGCAACATGACTGCGCACCAGTGCACAAAGAAAGTCCCATAAAGACATGGATAGGTGAGTTTGGGGAGGAGGAACTTGACTGGCCTTCACAGAGTCCTTACCTCAACCTGATAGAACATCTTTAGGATGAATTAGAGAGCAGACTGCAAGCCAGGACTTCTCGTCCAACATCAGAGCCTGACCTCACCAATGCGCTTCTGGAAGAATGGTCAAACATTCCCATAGACACACTCATAAACCTTGTGGACAGCCTTCCCAGAAGAGTGTAAGCTGTCATAGCTGCAAAGTGTGGGCCAACTAAATATTGAACCCTACGGACTAAGACTGGGATGTCATTAAAGTTCATGTGGGTGTAAAGGCAGGTGTCTCAATACTTTTGGTAATACAGTGTAAATCTTAAAAGGGTATGTATAGTGCTTTGTATGCATGTTTAAACATAAAAAGATGTTGCGCTGTCCCCTTTAAATCACATATTAACCAACCGTGTATAATCAAGATTTATTGCGAACGTGATAAAAAATTCACGGAAATAACACCAGTCAGTGTTAAAAAAAAAAAAAAAAAAAAAGTGAAAAAATGTCCAATAAATGATTAATTAGAATGCAGTGACATTCCTAAGTGTAATGCCTTCTATGCTCCGTCACAAATGCAAACTTTCACTGCTTATAGGGTAGTTAGACCCAAAATATCTAGAGGTCTAACAGCAGATATGTGTACCAGGACACTCCATCAGAGAGCTACTGAACTGGATTATGCACAATTGATTAATGATTATATGATTTAAAGAAGCCAGAGTTTGTTTATATATTTCTGTATTCAGGTATAGGATAAATCTGCTGTCAGGTCTTTGTGTTTATAATAATTTGCAATCAGCGCAGAATTCTTTATAGATCAATTTTCGTATACATGTTTCTTTCATTATTACGTTTACGGCTGAAAAAATGTTTTTTTTTTTTTTTTTTTTTTTAGACAAGTATTTATGAAAAATTGCCTGTGTATTTCATTATCTTTGTAGTCAGTATGTGATAGACTCAAGTTTGCTCTCAACTTCTTTTACTAAATCAGTTTATAGCTATGCTTTGAATAGCCTGTATAGCCTAAAGCTGGCTTTACACAGATAGGTGTCCTTTTATCAAACGGAGATGAGCAGTGATCCTGCTGATCACAGCTCATTTCCGATCATTCTCAGTTTATGAAACAGAGATGATCGGGGGAGAACATGTTCTCCGCTGATCATCTCTTCACACGGGAATCTGTCATTGACTGACACAGAAACAGCCAGGCTATGAAGTTGCGATCTCCGCACTTCACTGGCGATCTGTGCCAGAATTCACACTCCCGGGTTCACCAGCCTGGAGCTTGTGAAGCGGGGAGTGAAGACAGAATCGGGGGAGAACTGAGGGGGAAAAAGGAAGATTATTGACATCCTTCTTCCTCGTTCAGACCCCCCAACACAGTAATCATGTCCCCCTGCCATATTTATGTATATATATACATGTATATATATATATACACACATACATGTAGATATATATTTAATGTGTATATACATATATAAAATCTATGCGTGTGTGTATTCAGTGTATATATATTTATGTAAGGGGACTATTATTTATTAACATTAGTGGGGATCGTGTACTCAGCAGTGATAATCTATCACTGCTTATTAAAGAGCGCCAGTGATTTTCATAGTACGGTAATCTCGCTTTGTCTCACGAGATTACAGGCACTCCCATTCACTGCTACACAGATCTTGGCTGTTCACCGAGAAAACAGTTCTCCTCTGATCACCCTGGGAGAACTAAAGTTCTCCGCTTCATAAAAAGGATGCCAGAGGAGATAATTTTCCCCGGAGAACTGCAGAGAAGCGAACAGAGAAAAAAATTCACCCTTTCATAAATGTACACCATAGTTTTTTTTATTTTTCTGGCTGAAAAAAAAATGAACAGATTCCTCCATCCACATAAATGAGGTGTATCAACCCCATTAGTTTAGACACTGGAGATCAACTTCTGTTGAGCCAGGAGGATGGCCACACGTTGATTGGAGTTTGGCTGGTCCCTGCTGAACCAGCTGAATTGTGATCAGTGTATAACTTTGATCTCCAATTTATTGACTACTTACCAGAAGCTGAATGAGTCAGAGCAGGGGGTTCAGCTGAGGGGGCGTTTTTTGGAGCATCAATTATGCTCTGAATACTATTCATGAAAAAAACATTGTATTTTACATGTTAATTTCAAACATATTTTATATCATAATGTGTAATATATTGTTTAAAGTACATGTTCACCGTAAAAAAAAAAAAGAAAATCCCACCAACCTCTCTTTTCCTATCCTCCTAAATACACACAAACGTGTAATCCTCCCTTACCTACCATGCTGGCGGCACCTGTGCACTAACGTCTCATAGATGTGAAAATCTGCAGTATGGTTATGCCCCAATAAAGTCCAGGCTTCCTCCATACTTCTTTGTCTCTCTTCTTGTCCAGCATTGAAGTGACTCAGGAGTTGAATCATGTAATGCCTGAAGCTCCTACCAAGAAGCTGCAAATAATAATAATAAAAAATAAAAAAAAGGTAGAACACAAATGTCCATAGTGATGTCACCTTCCCAGTGTCGGGACTAGGTCATCTAGAACCCAGGGCGAACATACTAAAAAAACGCTCAGCCCCTAAACATAAATTCCCCCTCCTCCCATTACAAATCTGCCCCTATTATAAAATTCCCCATCCCTGCACAAACCTTTGCCCCCCCCTCCATCTCTTCAGCTCAAACCCTCTCTCTCCCCATATGCCCCCAACACAAATCCCCCCCAAAAGAAAAATTTCCCCCTCCTAGCACAAATTCTCTACACTCCAGATCCCCCCTTCCGGCACAAAATACTCTCCCCCAATCCCCCATCCTAGCACAATACCCTCCCACAAATTTCCCCTACAAGCACAAATACCCCCAACTCATCCCTACTAGCACAAACCCCCCCCCCCCAAAAAAAAATCCCCTCTACCGTTTTACTTTTATAGCACAAACCCCCCAAATCCCCCCTCCTAGCACAAATCCTCTTCCCCCCATCCCCCCTCTCATCCACCCAATCTCCTTGTGGTGCCCCCCCCCCCACCTCATATGATACCACAGTGCCCAGTAATGGGCCGCAAACTGATGATACACAAAACTGCTGGAAAAAAATTTTGGGAGGCAGCGGAACCCATGGTAGGGCCGGCCCTGCCAAGGCTGGTATCAAGAAAGATTCAGATAACTATGCCTACTGTATCTTATATACATTATACAATTATTTTAAATAATTATTTAACTATATTATTGGTGTTTTTTTAGACTTATTTGGAGTTCCACCTTAAACCAGCATTCTGTTGGTTATAAAATCATAACATCTCCTCTGACTTGGGAGAGAGGAAATATCAGTGCTATTGTTATATTTTACATTCTGCATTTCGTTTTATTCCCCTATTCCCATTTCCATCGAGGAGTTTCCCTCCAGGAAAGCACACTGTTACCTAAATTAGCATAACCTTCATAGCTGTGAATTTCTTGTCCTTGACAGCAAGTAAGGCTAATTTCCCCAGCATGGAGGATAGGGTGCAATAGTCCAAGTATCATTTTTCTCATTTATGTACAACTGCACCCATTACTGCATTTGGGAAAACACAGTCATCTAGAACCTAAAAATGTATCAAAGATATCAAACAAAAAGAAAACAAAAAAGCTGTTAACACAGGTTCACAGATACAAAAAAACAATACAAAACATCAATAAATAAAGTGCAGCGCTATCATATAAATGTAAAACAATATTCAATACCATGTGTATGATAAAAAAAAAAGGACTTTTCCAAACCAATCTGTGCTCAAGTGGTCAAATAAAAGTCTACACAAGTGCCGGTGCGCCTAACGCTCCAGTAGGACTGAGCTTGCAGAAAAGACATCAGGAATCCAGAAGAAAGGAAGAATGAGATTGGATGCTTACTGAATCCAATGGCTTCCAAACGAATGAAAAGCCAACAACGCTTTAGGAATAAATCCCAAACAAATCTGTAATGAATGATGCTATAACTACCAGCTCCACTTAGCCTTCACTCCCATCCATTACAAACATATAGAATACAAATGTCCATATTGCAGTATTTCCTTATATTAAAGATTTTTAATAAATAAAATTGCACTCACATTTGGTATAAATCAAATCGCCATTAAAACTCCTTATGCTGTAGCAAGGATAACATCACAGCATGTTCCTTCTGGCTTACGACCACTGTGCGTGGTGACGTCACGTAAGGCACGCCCGTGCATGAATTCCAGTAAGCACTCAATCTCGCTCTTCCCTTCTTTTAGATTGCAGAGGTGTCCTTTCTGCGAACTCAGTCCTATTGGAGCTTTGGTCACACTTTCTGGAGTTTTGGAAACACCTCCGGCACTTGTGTGAACTTTCAGTTGAACACAGATTGTTTTGAAAAATATATATATATATATATATATATTTTTTCACACACATGGTATTGAATATTGTTTCACTTTTATATGATACGCTTCACTTTATTGTTATTAACTTTTATTGCACAGCATGCTTGCACCACACCCTGCAGTATGATGAAACATAGACTAGATATGTGCTGGTTATTTTCGCAAAATTTATTTTGCAGTTGATGAAATTTTGTGGAGATGGTAACTAAATTTTGCTAGTTTTGCTGATAGATGACATTTGCTTGAGATAAAAAAATATATTTCCAGTTTTAAAAATATTATTTACAGTAATACGTTTTTTTGTTTGGGGGGGGGGGGGTGTATGTAGATTAGTTTAGTTAATTTTGTTCACACTGTTAAACTGCAGTAGCGCACATGTTTTCACCCCTATTGCTGCAACATATAAAAGAGTATGTATGCACCTTGGTGCATTGCGGTGACTTAATTCTTCAAAGAACTCCAACTAATATTACTCATGCACCCATGTTGCAGCGCAACACATTGCTTTGTATTTTGGAGTAACAAACGTACTTTTCAATGGCAAATGAAGGGCAGATAGTACAGACACCAATGCCTCCCATCCCACACTACATATATTTGATCATCTGTTGGAAACATAGCATTTAGTAATAAACTAATGGATCCTCCATGGCCTATTCGAGAGTTTGACCATCTGACAATTTCTTTGAATTCTTGGGGATTCTATTGGTAATATCTCTGTGCTTGATTTTCTGGGTCTGCACACCTGCCATGTCAATTTTTAGGGCTCTCCACTCCCCCTGTTGGATTTTTAATCATTTTATTAGCTATGAAGGATGCAGCAGGAAGAGTTAAAACATGAATGGTTGGAACAATCCAAAACTCTAACCCTATAATCAAGATATATCTTTGGAGTGGGTGTGTCCTTTTTTAGTTATCACCTGATGAAAATCTTTTTGAAATATATACTATATTTCCAAAAATAATTGATTAAAAAACATCTTCTAATTTTAATATGAATACACACCAGATGTGCCATGCCAACTTTAAGGGTGGAAATCTTGTGCCCCAAGATTCCTTTCAAATAATTCCAATTAGAATCCATCACTCTCCTTCATTATGGCAGTACAGAAAGGTGGTGTTGGCACAGTTGCTATTGTTTTTATTTCTCTTTTTTGAACAGTTATTATTAGCTATGGTATTGTTAAGGACCATTGGAAAGTATCTGCACAAGCTACACAATCTCAGCTTATGTAACCTTGTATGAAAAGAAATGTGGTTCTTCACTAGTAAATATTTTGCATAACCAGGACAGAACACTAGGGAGGGACATTATATAGCGGTGAAGAGTATTTAATAATTTTCCCTAGTCATGTGATGTAAAATTATACAATGACTTATTTTGACATATTGGGGTTAGTGAGAGAAACTAGCCAATAAATTAAATATAAATAGATAAGGTGAGTTCTGCATGTGCCTTTATCAAAGAGAGAAGACAAGGGTTTTACATAAATCTTTTAGCAATGTTTTCCACAAGGTCCAGTTGAACAGAAGTAGTTAAAACAAAACTCCAGACAAACTGCTAGGTACAAAGCTGGAATGCAAATAAGGGAGCTGTTTTTCCTTATCCAGTCCTAGGATTTACATAGCTCTATCACACAGGCATGAAAGGAATCTTGCATGTCTTTTCTGCAATTCACTAACACTTCCAGTTCTAGTCTCCCCCTAAAATGGGGGACACACTAGTAGAAAATCTGCCGAAAATTTCCATCGGAGGTAAAATCGTACGATTTTCGGCTAGTGTGTACACAACTTTCAGCAGCTGATGCCGACATTTTCAACGAAAAAAAAAACGGAGGGACAAACACCAAAATTTTTATCGTCCGTCCCCAGACGACCAATTTTCGTTTAATGTGTATGCAGTACGTCCGTGAAAAATCGGATACGAAAGACCGCGCATGATCTGAAGTTGCTGACAACCCCCGAAGTCTAGGAACAAATGTGCCAAAAAAAGAAAATCGGACGAGAAATTTTGTGAACATTTATGCACTGTCAACTAAAAACGGTTATGAACGCTGAGCAAGAGAGAGATATTTCGTCCGATTTCCATCAAGTGTGTACGGGCCTTAAGTCTGTAACTTGACAGTGAAAGGAGAAGCTTGAGACTGATAAGCTCATCTCTATGTCACTCTGCATGCTCCTTGCGCTGCAGCACAACTGATTGACTTCTTGTGCTGCTTATTTTTTCTCCCTGTCTGAGCTCTGCTGTGCAAGGACTGTGTGAGGCTGATACCAGGTCAAATTCAGACTGCTTGTATTTTAAAATACATTTATTGATGTAAGGCTAAAGCAGAGCTGCATTAGTCAGGGTTTTTATATCTATCTGGAGTTTAGCTCCAAATAGATCTTTAAAGGACCTGCTCATAGTTACACAGTTAGCCAGATTGAAAAATACACATATATCCAATGAGTTTAGCCAACAAACAAAACAAAATAAAAGCCTACAGCCACAGAACTCAAGACTCATATTTGATCCAGATGTGCAGCTCCAATGTGAAGAATCCAATGCCATAAGGCGCCTCCAGTGATCTCCTCCGTGTTGAAATCTGCACTGCTGTCAAAATTATTAAAAAACTTTTTTCGGCCTAATGGACTTCTGTTTGTGATTTTTTTAACACAGAGAGATCAGCAGCAACATAATCAGTGAGGAGAGAAGGTTATGGCAGGAACTTCACTAAGGTGTACGTTTAGTAAACTGAGAAGTTTTCTCTCAGTTCAATTCTCGGCAGTTCTCAGAGAAAAAATATCTCCTCTGGCACCCAGTTTAGAAGGCGGAGAACTTCACTTCTCACAGGGTGATCAGAGGAGAAGTTTTTTCTCTGAGAACTGCCGTGATCTCTGTATAACTGGGTGAACTGCCTGTAATCTCACGAGATTTTGTGAGATTACAGGCACTGCTAAATTTAAAAAGTGAAACTAAAGTTTAAAAGAACTCGTAATGACATGTTCTGACACATGAAAACATATATATACACACACACACACACACACATGCACGGTATATATACATACAGTATATAAATATATATATATACACATACACACACACACACATATATATATATATATATATATATATACACACATACATACAGTACATACATACATACATGCCAATCTGTATGCAATTGCACTGTGTGTTGGCAGATTGCATGCAGATTGTACACCAGACCACAGGCTATCGTTTGTGGTGTGTGGGTGTGGGGACAGTGGGAAGAGTGATCAACACAGGGGTTCTGGCTTGTAGGATAGCTGGAGGAATCCTAGTAGTGTGTGGTAATTGCTAGACTGCTCCCCAACCCTTAGAGTGCATCAGATTGTATGTAAGATTTGTATCTGCCTGTGTGTGGTCAGCCAGCTGGATTGGATTGGAGTCTCCCTCTAGTGGTGACCGAAGGCAGTGCAGGCTGTGAAAGTATTGCAACCAATCTAATTACTTAAGCCCCGTACACACTTACCGATCGTCGGCCGAACGATCGGCCGTCTTTTGTCCCCGGGCTGTCATGTCCGCTGAAAAGTGCAAAAGACTGCACACGAATTTTGTCTGCCGACTGCAGAAGTGATGTCATGTAATGGTTAACTTTCCCTGTGTTTTTTCTTTTATGAGCATGCCCAGTCTTGCAAATCTGCTGTCTGTCGGCCAAATTCTGTACTGACTGGCGAACAATCGGCCGTTCTGGTGTCGGCATACAAACATTTTAATGCTTGCACGACAGATTCTGTTCGGCCGAAAGTGCGCTGTCGGCTGTCGGAAGCATCATACTAACAAGCCTACATTTGGCCGATCGGTCATCTGCCGAATCTTTTCTGCGACAATCGGTACGTGTGTACGAGCCTTTAGTAGGAATTTTCTTTATTTCCGTTATCCCCTTATACTGCCCAGTCACGATTCATCACGTCTCGTTTAGCTAGTCGCCGTGGGCATGGTTGAATCGTGACTGATTGGTTTCCTCCCACACTCCAAAGACATGCTGGTAGGTTAATTGGATCCTGTATAAAAAATTGGCCCTGCTGTGTATGTATGTGAGTGATGCCTCGTACACACGTACCGATCGTCGGCCGTAAATATTCGGCCGACGACCGATCGGCCGATTGTATGCTTGTTAGTATGATGCTTTCGACAGCCGACAGCGCATTTTCGGCCGAACAGAATCTGTCCTGCAGGCATTAAAATTTTTGTTGGCCAACACCAGAACGGCCGATTGTTCGCCAGTCAGTACAGAATTCGGCCGACAAACAGCAGATTAGCAAGACTGGGCATGCTCAGAAAAGAAAAAACACACGGAAAGTTATTCATCACATGACATCACTTCTGCAGTCGGCTGTTGTTGGCTGACAAAATTCATGTGCAGTCTTTTGCAGTTTTCAGCGGACAGGAAAGCCCTGGACAAAAGACGGCCGATTGGTACATGTGTACGAGGCATTAGGGACCTTAGATTGTAAGCTCCTTGAGGGCAGGGACTGATGTGAATGTGCAATGTATATGTAAAGCGCTGCGTAAATTGACTGTGCTATATAAGTACCTGAAATAAAAAAAATATATATATATATATATACATACATACACACCAGTACATACAGTATATATATATATATATATATATATATATATATATATATATATATATATACACACACAGATATATATGTGATTGTATAGTTAATGTGTTTCTAACCTGCTGTTGATGTATATTTCACTGCAGTAGGGAGAGTTTTTACTTTCACTTTTGGGCACTGGGACATTCACAGCAGAGATCTCCTATTTCTTCCTGCTATCTCCACCTCTGAGCTGGAGAAGTAGGAAGAGGAGATCTTCAAAGAGAAGCACAGTGATCAGGTGACATCATGTGTTTCTAAACTGGCCGTTTCTATTGCAGTGAATGCAAGCCGTTTGTGTGCTGAGATGAGAAGAGAAGACTATGTTCTCCACTACTCTTCTCAGTATTTTAAACCTGCAATGCTCTGAGACAAGCCGTGATCATCCAGATCTCGGCTTATCTCAGTTTACTAAACGTACACCTAAGATTGATCTCAATATGTTGGCTACATGTTTCTATAAAACATTGTCCATCAGGAAATTAGGTTGGCTGTACAAAGGGCATTCATCGTCAACATACCATAAAATGACCTATGCAGGCCAACAAATAAATCATTTAAAACTACAAACCTTTATTATATATCTTTAAACTTTTTAAAATGATCAAAAGGCCCTATTTCATCTATTTTACTATGTATGATTTGATCCAACAATGCTGTAATACTATTAGGATTTTACTTATCCAAAGGAGGGCACAGCTTTACTGATTAATACATTCATAGCAATTTAGGGAAAATAGGGACTGTCTGGTTTTGGTATCTGTTAAGCCATGTTCTTGAAGACAGCACCCACATTTCCCCATGGCCACCAACTAACTGCAATACCATGGCACACTTTGTATGGTGCTCAGCAAATGGACCTTATCATGAAAGGGCCACGTGATTGTATTTACCTCACTGGCCAAAGTACCCAGTTCTCTCTTTTCAGAGTGTCTAGGCACCACTAAATAAAGATCAGAAGTAAATGGGTAGGGTTGTCACACAAGGCAGTCACAGGGCCTCGCTGTCAGTTGCTGTCCACAGTTGCTGTGGGCAGGGCCGCAGATAGGGGGGGACCACCATCCCTCTTGTAGGGGGCCCCGAGCACACAGGGGGGCCCACACAGAGAGGGGGATTAGTGATAGACAACAAATACAGAAATCTTCCTCCAGCACCTGAATCTGATCTATCCCTCTCCCTGCTATCAGCTTTTATCTGTTGAGAAAGAGACAGTTGTCCCTCACTAATCCCCCTCCCTTGTGTGGGCCCCCCCTCCCAGCACTTATCTCTACTCAGGAGTTTATTTGTAAATTGTAACTTTGTTTCTCTCTCTCTGTCTCTCTGATCACTGAGCTCCAACTGCCCAGCCTGTATATTTTTCTCATCTCATCTTTTTTATTTAACATCATTTTTTTTTTAGATTTAGCAGGAATTATGCGAGTTATGTTATATTTGTGTCTGATAATAGTGATTTTGTTGTAATTTTAGCTAAATATATCTTTAATACTTTCTTGGGGGGGCAATTCCAGGTAGTCTGTACGGGGCCCCGCGATTTATAACAGCAGCCCTGGCTGTGGAACAACTTCTATACCATTCTACTTGACTGCTTAAGATCAGATATACATGGCAGTAATCTTAGCTGGCATCTGTAAGCTACAAATTACTACAGAATACTAGTAATTTAGCTTGCTTTATAAATACAACTTGATGTTGCGTTTAATGTAAGGTGCATCAAAAGGACTATTTATAAATGTTTTCCTACAAGATCTGCGCAACTTTCACCCAGGATCGAAATACTTTTTAAATGAAGTCTATTTAGAAAAATCTGAAAATCTTGGGTGAAAGTTGTGTGCATCTTGGGTGAAAAAAAATATTAGATATGCCCCCAATTAAAGATTAATTTGACCTAAATAGTTATCCATAGCTACCCTTTTACAATTACAATGATTAAGCTCCAATCTGACATGTTTGGGCATCATAACTCTCAGTGTTATGTACTTTTCACATTTCCCTTGTTGGACTCCCACTAACATATGAATCGTATTATGAAATAAATATGTTTTAAACAGATAGGAATCTATAAATTAATATTTTATGTTTTCTTTTCATTTCCAGTCCACTTGAAGTGAGAAAAATTAACGATCAACTAATGCAAATTGAAAGAGCGTTTATTGATCCTTTTGGAGTAGGCGGCAGCCTAAACTACAGGTAATTTGGTTTGATCAATTTTTTAAATGTATTATAAAAAAATAGGCAGCATGCAGATATGGATTACAATTGTTCCATATGTATAGAGCTTCTGCCCTTCACTGTAAGCTTGAAGTGACTGGATGATTACACAATTCATAGCTCTGCTTTTCTGGCTAAATTGTAGTGCATTCCATCAATGTGATTGGTGGTAATCACAGTAAGTGGGACTAGGGTACATATTGCTATTTTAGTTTCCAAAAAGCTTTAAAAAGCGCAGTCAAATGTTTGTCAAAAGAAAATGATATTAAAGTAAGCAATATTTCTAAATCACATAATGTATTTCTGTATATCCTGGAATATCAGGTAACTTTGCAAATGTACCCACTTTCCTTCTTATCCCTGTATTACAAGAACTGTCATCACAGGCCCAGGTAAATGAAATATTGCTACATTTACATTTCTCTGCATTCTAACTGCTGAACAAGACTGAGAACAATGAAGATGCTGCATGCACCTGTTTGATTCAATGGGATTGATTTACTAAAACTGGAAAGTGCAAAATTTGGTGCAGCTCTGCATGTTAGCTTCTAATTTCAACTTGTTCAATTAATCTTTGACAAAAAAAAAAAAATGAAAAACTGGAAGCTAATTGGCTACCATGCACAGCTACACCAGATTTTGCACTCTCTAGTTTTAGTAAATCAACCCCCATGTGTCCTGTGCCAGGAACCATAAATTATGATTTATGTGTTGCAATTATCTAACAAAATATGGTTGGATGTAACCTGTGAGGCACCTCCATCCCCATTCAGTTTACACAAGAAAACATAAATTGCCTGTTGGACTTTATATGAGGCGCAACAACACTAAGTTGGGATTTATTGGTAAACACAATTTCAACAGATCAACAGTAACATAATGCCATGTAGTCAAGCAGATTGGTCAATATATGCATACTTATCCCGTAGCCAGGTACAGTGTTACAAAGATCAATCAATAATAGTTGTAAACTTGCATCTACATAACCCAACGCATTTCGTGACATGGCGCCACTTCCTTAGGGGTTGATGCACACACAATTGTAAATCTGCAGGATATTACATGCTTATGACCTAATGGTAGTCGCCTGAAAATGTCTGACCCCGGGAACTGTGGGTGTGGGATTCCAGGGGCCCAGCAGTGCAAACAGGACAAGATGGAATGGCTGGCATGGAGAGCAATCCAACAAGTCCTCCACTGTGATGGCATAGTGAGATATGCTGACAAGGAATGAGGAATAATGTAGCTGACGTGGAGAGCACACAGGGCGACTACCATTAGGTCTTGAGCATGTGATGTCTTGCAGATTTACAATTGTGTGTGCATCAACCCCTGAGGAAGTGACACTATGTCGCAAAACACGCTGGGTTACATAAATGCAAGTTCAACCTATTATTGTTTGATGTTTGTAAACACTGTACTTGGCTACAGAATTAATAAGGATATATTGACCAATCTGCTTGACTATAAAGCATTATGTCACTGGTGATATGTTGAAATTGTGTTTATCAATAAATCTTTACCTTGTTGATTTTACAATTGAATGTTTTCTTGATTTATGTGTTGCATTGAAACCATGTACTACTTGGAGAAACAGATGTCAAATTGCCCGTGAGGAAGCTCCTGTAGAAGTTTAGTTAAACATGTTTTATGGTCAACAAATACCATCCTTCCTGAAGAATCCACTTGGCAGCACCTTTTTTTTAAAATAGGCGCCTCTACTGACCACACACTGGTTCCATTTTGGGGCCTTCTCCTCTTTACCATTGGTCACCAGATGCGATCATAGCCTAGTGCAGTGCAAGAATATTCTCTACAGGTGCTAAAGTAGGTTGCTTGACCTTTGGACAGGTATCCATCAATCTTATGAATGTGAGTATATGCTAACTACACTTTTTTTATCATACGTTCCATACAAGTACAACTGAATACTTCTCTGGAAGGTGACTATATTCATTGATCAATAATGTATAATAAGGCCCCTTTTCCTGTGGGAGTAAAATGCATTAGTAATGGCATTAATATCCATTAGTAATCACGTTTAATAAAGCCCTTGAAAAAGTGGTAGTAACAGATGACTTATGCCGACCTACAGGTTTTTACGTCTTTATTCTATCTGGCCAGTTAGGACTCATTTACACTTGCTTTGGTCTCTGAAGAGTGATCTGAACATGGAGTGCATTTGACAGGTGGAGAGGAGGCGTTGTATTACCTCACTGTCTCTTTTAACCCCTTGAATCTAGCCCTAGCATGCTGCAACTACGAGCATTGCACATGGTTTTGGGGTGCTTGGGTAGTGCTCGGAGGGCGCTAAGTCCACTAAGAGCGTAAGGGGGTATATTTCCTGCTTTGCAGCCACAGCATGTGTACACCCCTGTCCACTGCCTCTGCAAATAAACAGGAAGTGGTTGGGGTGGGGGGCATAAAAATGCAGCTTAAAGTGGTTGTAAAGGCTCAAGGTTTTTAACTTCTACATTCTATGTATAAAGGTAAAAAACCTATGTGCAGCAGCCCCCCTCCAAGTCCCTCCTAAAAATTACTTAAGCCCCATCTCAATTCAGCGACGTGCATGAGAGCCTCGGCTCTCCAGGGACTCTCCCTCCTCACTGGCTGAGCCAGTTAGCCAATGAGGAGGGAGAGGGGACAGGGACGAGTCACGGCTCTGTGTGTGAATGGACACGCAGAACTGCGGCTTGGGAACAAGCCTGCTTGGGTGCCCCCATTGCAAGCTGCACTTGGCAGGAGGGAGGGGCCAAAAATGCCGGCGAGGGACTGGAGAAGAGAAGGATGCTGGTTGCTCTGTGCAAAACCACTTCACATAGCAGGTGACATGTTTGGTATTTAAAAAAAAAAAAAAGCTTTTAATATCACTTTAACCGCTGGGTTTTTACCACCCTTTTTACCACCCTTCAACTGTTTATGTGAATGAGTTGTAAGTGGTAAAAAAGGAGAAAAAAATCACTAATTTTGAGTAAGGTCAGAGTTTCTGCTTTGTTTCCATTGCCATTATTTGCGATTTTGAATAGCTAAATCTATTGCACTGCATCTATTCAGAATGGCTTGGCAGCTGCACTTGCTGTTTCGACTATAAAGAATCCTCCTCAACACTCTTCTGACCCCTGATACACAACTTAAAGTGAGCGCTAGGTGCTATAAAAAAAACTTTTGCTCATAAATAATAATAAAAAATCCACAAATAAAATTAATCTACACAACTCAAGCTGTGAATGACTCTTTGCAATGTGCAAATAATACTATGATCCCACGTTATTGTCTGCACATTGTAAAGAGTCAGTTACAGCTTGAGTTGTGCAGAATAATTTTATTTGTGGATTTTTTATTAATATGTATGATCAAAATTTATTTTTTTTTTTTTAGCACCTAGTGCTCACTGTAAGTCGTGTATCATTTTTTTAGTACTGTGTAAATTACACAGGAATTGTGTAAATTGATTTGGTTTAATACTCTTCTGACCCTGCTGCTTCTTCTGTAAGCTCCTCCTATCCAAACAGCTTCCACTGGTCCCCAGTGCCTGAAATACAATATAAAATAGCAGCACTATGTAGCGCAACAGAGTCTGATTGGCTCGCTGTTGATTTACTAAAACTGGAGAGTGCAAAATCTAGTGCAGCTCTGCATATAAACCAATCAGCTCCCAGTTTCTTTTTTTGTTAAAGCTTAAAGAGGTTGTAAACTTGTTTAAAATTTTTTTTTTTTTTTACAACCTGCAAGAGAAAGACATAATGAGCTAGTATGCATCGCATACTAGCTCATTATGAAATACTTACCTTAGAACGAGCCCCCGCCGTGCCGCTCTCTTACCTGTATGACGGGCGACATGACATGTCGCTCGTCTTCCGGGATCGCGGCATCCGGTCATCTGATTGGCCGGAGCCGCGGTGACGTCACTCTGCGCACGCGCGCGGGAGCCGACGGTCACGGCACGGGGCTCTGAAGGAACGGCACGATCAGCCGTTCCTTCAGAGCGCATGCGCCAGTGACGTCACTGGCTGCATTAAAGGTAAATATCTCCTAAACGGTGCATGTTTAGGAGATATTTACAGTACCTATAGGTAAGCCTTATCATAGGCTTACCTATAGGTACAACTTCCTGAGGAGGGTTTACTTCCTCTTTAATTGAACAAACTGAAGTTAGAAGCTGATTGGCTACCATGCAGAGCTGCACTAGATTTTGCACTCTCCAATTTTAGTAAATCCACCCCTTACAGTGTATATCTTTAGCTTCTCCATTTGATTTGGCTGTACTAGGGATTGGAATGGAACTGCACCGTGACTCATATGTGTTCAAGTTGATTGTGGAAATGTGCAGTAAAAAATTTGTTTTATCCCATGTAACCTTAATGTATCAGTGTAACTAGGCCCTACATGAAATCTCCCAGGGGTATGTAATCCTCTTTTTACCATATATCCAGCTTTGAAAAGCACAGGAATTTGACACAGCTGATAATCAGTGTACTTTCTCTAATATACGTCCCCGCTGTAATATATTGTATATTGTTATTGTGTCATACTTTGTATTATGTATTTGTCAATCTTGCTAAAGGCCCTTCATTATTAGGTAACACAGGTTTTCATTTACCCCTCAAGCCTTTCATGCTAGCTAAATAGCATAGCTGTTTTCATTGCTTCCTTTGTATTTTTCCCTAATCTTTATCTATTTTTACCCAGCAGTGTTTTGTCCTGTGCAGAAAACAAGAACCATCATTAGTAATAGCAGTTGCATGGCACTCCAGTCTTTCCATTATGCTTTAACTGCACCATGGAGAATCATTCTGTGCCATGAAACAAATCTATCCTCCGTCTCCGACAATGTAATAGTAGCCAATTATACCGGCTGAATAAATGACAGTAACAAAAAGGCAGACTACAGAGAAAAAAAGGAACATTGTTTATGGGATATAAAGCAATGTGTGTGGTTGAAATTACCTTGGTAATCCTCAACAACATTAAAAAAAGGAGGATAATGAAACTGAAAATGCAAGATTTTCCTATAGTTAAGACCATGCATACACTGATGGCTTTGAGAAGATTCGCCTTGGTCCCTGGATCTTCAGCTGCTGCTAAGCCTGATGTATTGGCCCTGAAGAGTTTTGTGCCACAGAAAATCTATATTACTTGTTTGAGAACTGGATCAGTACGAGATCCAAACAATTCTCCGGGAGAGAAATTTGAATATATATTTGACAGTAGGATTGATTTATTAAAGGAGTAGCCAAGGTTCACTTTGCAAAATGGATATTTCACTAAGCTTAGTGAAGAAGGTGAATCAGTGCTGACTTTTTCTATTCAATTATGTCCAAACATAAATCCAGTTTTTCTTTCCTTTTCACATGTTTGGCTTCACTTTGGAAAGTGGTTATTCTTTATTCCTTTTCTCTAGCCCAATGGTCCAGACTGTGGCTCTTTGCTTGTCTTTATACAACCCACACAGCACTATTCCCCCTACTGATGTGAGGCACTATTCCCCCCACTGATGTGAGGCACTATTCCCCCCACTGATGTGAGGCACTATTCCCCCTACTGATGTGAGGCACTATTCCCCCTACTGATGTGAGGCACTATTCCCCCCACTGATGTGAGGCACTATTCCCCCCACTGATGTGAGGCACTATTCCCCCCACTGATGTGAGGCACTATTCCCCCTACTGATGTGAGGCACTATTCCCCCTACTGATGTGAGGCACTATTCCCCCCACTGATGTGAGGCACTATTCCCCCTACTGATGTGAGGCACTATTCCCCCCACTGATGTGAGGCACTATTCCCCCCACTGATGTGAGGCACTATTCCCCCCACTGATGTGAGGCACTATTCCCCCCACTGATGTGAGGCACTATTCCCCCTACTGATGTGATGCACTATTCCCCCTACTGATGTGAGGCACTATTCCCCCCACTGATGTGAGGCACTATTCCCCCTACTGATGTGAGCCACTATTCCCCCCACTGATGTGAGGCACTATTCCCCCTACTGATGTGAGGCACTATTCCCCCCACTGATGTGAGGCACTATTCCCCCCACTGATGTGAGGCACTATTCCCCCCACTGATGTGAGGCACTATTCCCCCTACTGATGTGAGGCACTCTTCCCCCCACTGATGTGAGGCACTATTCCCCCCACTGATGTGAGGCACTATTCCCCCCACTGATGTGAGGCACTATTCCCCCCACTGATGTGAGGCACTATTTCCCCCACTGACACCAATGATAAGGCACCATTTCTTCCCCTAACACCAACAGTGGATCATAATTTCTCCCACTTACACCAGTAAAGGAGCCCTGGTGGGTCCTGTGACCCCAACGATGGGGCATAATTCCTCTTACTCTTATAAACAACTAAACATTATTCTTCTCCCTGGCACCAAAAATAGGGTTCTATTCCTCCCGCTCATACCAAAGATGGGGTACTATAGTGAAATATTTAAAGCTGAACTCCCTTTTCCACCAAACTTCCCTCTCCCCATAAGTTCTTATTTCTGTAGCAGGAAAATGGCATTTTAATTTTCTGTGACTTCACCGCACTTTTACCAAGCCCATGGTGATGTCCGGCTGCTGGTAGGAGTTTCTTTTGAGGAGCCTACAACACAACCTATGGAAGAACATGGGTGGGGAAAGACTGGGGTGATCCATTGACTGCAGGCAGCATTGACCCAGGGTTATAAAAAAAATCCAAGGGCATGGTGACAAAACCATAAAGAGAAGGAGCAACTGCAACTGGTCATCATTACAGGAAACCACTACACTGAAGCTGTTACTTGGACATAACTGAGGCAGGGCACAGAATATGCTGAAAGAAAATGAAAACTGATATTAGATTGTGTCAGGATAGTAGTTTGCCATTAGAATATATTTGTGCTAACTGGAGTTCAGTTTAACCACTTCTGGACCGGAAGGTTTTCCCCCTTAATGACCAGGCCATTTTTTGCGGTTCGGCACTGTGTTATTTTAACTGACAATTGCACGGTCATGCGACGCTGTACCCAAATAAAATTGATGTCCTTTTTTTCCCCACAAATAGAGCTTTCTTTTGGTGGTATTTGATCACCTCTGCGATTTTTTATTTTTTGCACTAGAAACATAAAAAAAGCGACAATTCTGAAAAAAAAAAAAAACAATATTTTTTTTTACTTTCTGCTATATAACATTCCCAATAATAAAAAAAATCTATTTTTCTTATCATTTTAGGTCAATTTGTATTCATTTTTATTTATTTTTTTCTGTACTAATGGCACTGGCAGGGAAGGGGTTAACCCAGGGGCGATCAAAGTATTAAATGTAGGCCTAGGGGGTGTTTTCTAACTGTGGGGGGGGGGGGGTGGGATTATGGAATAAACACAGGGATCTGTGTTTCTAAATAGGGGGAACACAGGAGCCCTGTGATAATTGCTGAGAGAACAATGGTCTGCAGTGTTTATAACAGCAGACCGCCATTCTCTCGTCACGGGGAGCGATTGCGGGTGCCTGGCGGCAATCTCGCCCACTGTCCCGGCGGGTAAGCTTCCCCGCTGGTGAAGCGCCTTACATGTACAGAGATTCGCGGGAACCTGCCGACCTGCCACCTTATATCTGCAGTGACTGTTTGGCAAGTGGTTAATAAAAGGGCTTTCCATGTAGTATACACCCCAGCATTCAACAGTATGCAGTGGCATGCCTAAAATAATATATGTGATTTTTTTCCTAATGGTTCTGGGTCTGTTAGGGGTTTTACATTCGCATCGCATGTAGTAACAAAACCGCATGAAGTGTGTACTATCTTAAAAATGTGTTTACCAAGGTATTTTTAAAAAATGCCTTGGTACTAAAAGGGTTTAACAAGCTAACAGCTGCAGCAGTGTTAATAAAATGTAAATTATAATTAAAAATAGCAAAAAATTGTGAATGAACCCCATCTCCCTAGGCACATATATGACTGCAAACCTCCACATGTGTATGTAAACAGCAAATGTGCAACAAACATTAGGCATCACCAAAAATATCAAATTGAAAGCCGTAATTCTAGAGCCATCATTCGTTGCTACCTCTCAATTGATGACCTGCAAAAACTTCTAAAGTGTTGTTTATGGACAATTTTTGGTACCAGTTTTTGGCCATTTTACAGCTGCAGGTAATTTAAAGGCTTGACATGTTTGGTATCTATGTACTTGACACAGCCCTATCTTTTACATTTTACAACAATATTGAGTTTTATATTGTGTTTGTGTGCACTACAATTCATTTTAGTTATTTTTTTTCTTTAAAGTGTAGATTTGATACGCAGTTATGCAAACATCATGTAACAGATAAAAAATTGCAACTACCACCATTTTATTCTATGGGGCCTTTGCTTTTAGAAAATATATCATTGGGTTTAGGTAAATTTTTTTAGTAAAAAACAAAAACAAATGCAGAACATGTGTGCAAAAAATTGAAAAAATGCTAAATGGTTAAAGGAAATTGTAAAAAAACAAAAACAAACTATAAAAAGTTAAAGTATATATGTTATAAAAATGGAGGTATCACAGCACACATACGCATATATACCCTTTGTGGCCACAATTTAATTCACTGCTGTCTCTGAAAAACACATACAATTTTTTTTTTTTTTTTGCTCTGACTCTCACAAGGTTTTTTTTGGCCTGCTGGTTTGCTTGGCACATGAGCCTTTCATTTCCTGGTAAGCTGTTTACATCAGTTGTTATTCATTGCGCTAGGTATAATTTTGACACAAAACAATCATTAGTGCACCATATAGTAACAGAAGACATAGAAGCAAAATGATTCAATGTGTACTGCATAGTGCACAATAAATATCAATGTACAATATGCTAGCCAGGTTCAGAAATCATGTTTGATATATATGCGTGTATCAGTACATTCAAAGAAACCCACAATGCAAGGGTAGTAAAGTGATTGAACTACCCTTTCTTATATTGCTTTATTACAGGTCCAGTGTATACTTTCTATTGTATTGCTACACTCTTTTTCAGCACAGATCATATCAGATAAAAGAAAGTAAAAAGAAATCTTTTGTATGTTCTTTTTTTTTTACTGTCTGTTTCCCTTTTGGGGAGATTTCCCTTTATTTGACAATTGCTTTGGCAGGCAGCAATACAAATCTGGAATGAACTGAAACAGAATTCTGAACAACCCCTTAACCACTTAAGCCCCGGAGGATTTGGCTGCTCAAAGACCAGGGCCTATTTTGCGATTCGGCACTGCGTGACTTTAACGGACAATTGCGCGGTCGTGCGACGCTGTACCCAAATTAAATTGACGTCCTTTTTTTCCCACAAACAGAGCTTTCTTTTGGTGGTATTTGATCACCTGTGCGATTTTTACTTTTTGCGCTATAAACAAAAAAAGAGCGACAATTTTGAAAAAGTAAGAATATTTTTCACATTTTTTTATATGAAATTCCCCCCAAAAAATGTAAAAATCTAAATTTTTTAACATTTTAGGCCAATTTGTTTTTTGCTACATATTTTTGGTAAAAAAAATCGCAATAAGCCTTTTTGGATTGGTTTGCGCAAAAGTTATTGCATTTACTAACTAAGGGAAAGATTTATGTCATTTTTATTGTTTTTTTTTAACTAGTAATGGCGGCGATCTGCGTTTTTTTGTGGTACTGCAACATTGCTGCAGACAGATCGGACCCCTGACTAACATTTTTGACACTTTTGGGGGTACCAGTGACATTACTACAGTAATCAGTGCTATACATATGCACTGTTACTGTAAAAATGACACTGGCAGGGAAGGGGTTAACTTTTTTAGTGATCAAGGGGTTAAGTGTGTCCCTAGGGGCGTGATTCTAACTGTCAAGTGGCGTGGCTTGTGATGTAACCACAGAGATATACGATCCTACATAGCAGGATTGTATGATCTCTGCAGTTACATCAGGGAGAATGACAGGCGGCTTTGTTTACATTAGCCGCCTGCCTTTCTCCCTCTGCAGCGGGAGATTGCGAGTGACCGGCGGACATCGGAGCCGGCGGTCACTCACGTGGGGAGGCAGGGGAACGAGCGGGGGTGGGAGCGTGCCTCCGGCGGCACGCGCTCGCCCCTAAGAGGCTCATGGGCGAGCGATGTACCAGTACGTCGCTTTGCCCAGGAGGGGCTGACTGCCGCCGTATCTAGTCGTGCGGTGGTTGGCAAGTGGTTAATGGGAGAAGGTGCACAGCTAAACAGTTGTCAGTTAAAATTCCAGTAATAAAAAGCCAGCAAATCAGTTGAAGATCCAGATGGAGGGTTTACGGAAGTCCCATATCAGCAGAAAAGTTAAACCTAAGTATACCTTCCATCTGGATCTATAACTAATGCGCTGGTCCTTTCTAATCCTTAGCTGACATAGGTTCTAATCCTGCTCCAATATCCAAAATGGAAAAAAAAAAAAAAAGAGTTTTTGCTGAAGGTACACTTTATTATGAACATGGAATTTCCTTGCACCATCATATCTATTCCATCAGTATGTATCTTGGCAGCTGATTTAATTTCATGATGTGGCTGCTTCTCTAAAGGTAGAAGGTTCGACCTCTTCCTTTGTACTCTGCTGCTATTACTGAAAAATCTTTTAATTATTTCTAATAACAATTCTAGGATGTTTCTAGGTCTCTGTGTGCCTGTGATGTGTAGCATGGAAAGTGCGAGTTTCCACACTTCCAGCTTCCCTAGGTGTGACTCATGATAACTGGGAAGGAAAAAACTCCATGCCATGTTCTCACAGCGACTAGCGTGCTTTATTGTTTCAGAACAGTTCTATTTTTACTGTAAATTCAGCTAATGTTTTTTTTTTTTTCTTTTTTCTTTTTTTGACTGAATGTCTATATCTTGGTGGTATTGAAACAATTGTAAGTAAAAAAGTTAGGAAAATGCTGGACATTTATGTCAGGGACCAATGAATAGTAAGTTCATTGAGCTGTGCAATCAGTGGTCATGGGCACCATGGTCAGGTGTATGTAGATCAAGGGTCTGTAGTATTCGAGCATTAAAGCGGAGTTCCGGGCAGAAAAACGTTTTTTTCCTGAACATACCCCCGGGACAGTCAGGGCTAGCACATTCCACAATGGCTAGCCTCTGATCTGTCCCGGTTCGCACTTACCTTTTAGAAGAAATACTTACTTAGAAATTTTCTTCCACAGCGTTTCCATCTCGGTTGTGGGCAGCTGAAGCCGGCGCGGTCCTCTTCTCTGTCTTCTTCCGCGTCTTCGTGTCCCAGAATGCACTGCACCGGCCCCTCTCGTCACTTCCGGTGCGGCGCCGCATTCCTAAACAGCTTCTGGGCATGCCCAGAAGCTGTTTAGCAGGGGAATGCGGCGTTGCCCGGAAATGACGAGCGGGGCCGGTGCGGCGCATTGATTCCTGGGAGCTATGACGTTTAGCTCCCAGGAATCATCGCGAGGCAGGAAGTGCCGGAGTGAGCCTCGGCCCTGGAGGAGGAAGCTGTCATAGGTGAGTATTTACGATCTTCAATAAAAAGGTGAGTAAACAAAAAAAAAAAAATAACTATCCAATTCCTTTTCAGGTGCGGCATACCTAGCGGAGGGGCACAAAAAAAAAATCTTTTTTGTGCCCGGAACTCCGCTTTAAGCAATTGGTCCTATAGACCGGACTGTGATGTTCTGCTGGATCTCTTGCTGTTTTCTGATGTCGCACCTTCTATTTTCCCTGCTTGTCCACCCCTTGCTTGAATTTGGCTTGCCTTGACTTCACTGAGACTCCTTGCTTCCACTCTATCAATTTTAATGCTTGTTTCCTATTATTACCTGCAATAATCTCTGGCATTATCCCTGTCTACTGTTCTATCCCATTTAGTCTACCACCAGCTGGCTTTCTCCACTGCTAGTTATATAGTTACTATGTGTATTACCTTCTGTCTTAGTTCTGCTCATCTTGGTTTGACCAATTAAGGCACTTTTCCACTGCAAGTACCGGCTCGGCTCTACTCGGCCCTGCTTGGCCCGGTTTGCTTTTCCACTGCTGGTACCACATGGTACGGTGTTGGAACGGTACGGTACGGTATGGTTTGCTTTTCCAGTAAAGTAGTACTAAAGTTAAGTGGGTGGGATAACAACGGGGTGGGTGGGATTTTCTGACCAATCAGTGGCTAGTAGTGACTGCATGCAAAGGATTGTGGGATATGGTACCGGGTATGGTACCTCTTGGAACCACAATCGAGGTGGTACTGTTTTTGAGAGCCGTACCGTTCGTTTCCATGCAGTGGAAAAGCGCCGCCGTACCGTACTGTACCAAACCGTTCCTACACCATACCATGCGGTACCAGCAGTGGAAAAGCACAAAAGCGAACCGAACCGTTTGGTTCCATGCAGTGGAAAAGCGCTATTAGATAGCCCTTAGTTGTCCCCTATTGGGCTATGGGTACAAGCGTAGGCTCCGTAATCCACTACATAAGTTTCTTGGGACATTCAAACACAAGACCATGAGATAATAACTTATCCGAAAGTAGACTTCTGAGACTCTGTTCCCCCCAAGGTATTATAGGTATATTCTGAACTCAAACACTGGATATACCCTTATAGTGACATGTACAGTCGGTATTGGCAAACGCAAGTAGAGAGACTCCCCAGCCAGGACCCGGAAAGTCATGGAGAAGCCTGATACCCCTTCCCAAATAAAGTGATTTTTTTTAAAAATAAAAAATCATTACTGCAGGATGGTGGAGGTAGGTTTTCCATGCTGGGGGTCTGGGGAGTTAAAGAGCTTGTCCAATGCGCCAGTTTATTTGCCTCTCTATAAGGATAGAACTCCCCTCTGAGGTAATTTTTACTTATACAGTATCACACAATAGTAAGTACACCTCTGAAATTGCTTGCTGAAGAAGCTGAGGATAAAGGTGATGGACGGGTCAAGCATGTCTCCAGACCTAAACCCTATTAAGCATCTGTGGGGCATCCTCAAACGGAAGGGGGAGGAGCGCAAAGTCTATAACATCAACCAGCTCCGTGATGTCCTTTTGGAGGAGTAGAAGAGGACTCCAGTGGCAACCTGTGAAGCTCTGGTGGACTCAATGCCCAAGAGGGTTAAGGTAGTGCTGAAAAAAAAAATGTTGGCCACACAAAATATTTCCACTTTGGGCCAAATTTGGACATTTTCTCTTAGAGGTGTACTCACTTTTGTTGCCAGCAGTTTAGACATCAATGGCTGTGTGTTGAGTTATTTTGAGGGGACAGCAAATTTACACGGTTATACAAGCTGTGCTACTTTACATTGTAGCAAAGTGTAATTTCTTCAGTGTTGTTACATGAAAATATATAATAAAAAATTTATAAAAATTTGAGGGGTGTACTCACTTTTGTGAGATACTGTATATTATGTAGGTCAAACGCAGAGTAAACGGTCAGTCATAGATTTCATCATTTTGACCAGTCTGCCAAAAAATTATTGGTTAATACACCAAGGATCCATGTGGTCATTTAATTTGATTTTCCATAAGGATTGATGATTCTTTTTTTTTTTTTTTTTTCTTATGACAGTGATTACATTGCCCAGTTTCTGAAAAATGAGTCTTTGATGAGAACGATCATTTTGAATTGTACATTGGACTTTACTGAGTGCTTACACAGATTGCACAGTGATTTTTCTGTGTGGTTACAATGAATGCACAGAGGACTTTATTGTATGTTCATATTGGGGCACAGATTAAAATTACAGCAAGATTTTGGACTTCATATTTACACCGGATATATTGATTTCACTTTTATACACGATTAATTGTTTTTTGTATATTTAGATTGATAGCGCAACTGATTGATGAGTTAATTTTAGAAAGCATTAGGTCTCCATGTTACTTATGTACTCCCTGTTTATTTTCATTTTTTGTAAAACATGAATATATATTTTTTTGTGCTTTTCAGGCATGTGATATATGCCCCAAATCAGCACAATATGTATGCTGCCTCCAGTTTCCCCGGTCTGGCCGCCGCTATGTTTGATATTGAAAATGATCCAGATCAGGAAAGACGCTGGCAACAGGTCAAAAAGGAAATTTCCATCATCGCCTTTACTATATCTTCTGCTGCAAGCACCATGGAAGACCCTGGCAGCATAGGCGGAGGCCACATGAAGGACCAGAGTGCTCTCTGACAAGGAATTCTCAGGATATAGACATTAGCCAACAGTAATAAAATGTTTGCAAATCTATATATGGAGAGAGATTGTATTTTATTCCTAGTTTGACCACTTTCTCTGATAATGTCCATGTCTTATATACAGTTCTGCTGGTAGATAGACTTCTATTGTTTGGTATTGAGCGATTAATCTGTCTGTTTTTTATAGTCTATGAGTCTGGTGCCCGAGGGCAACATGCACCCTAGTTATGATCCATATTTTATCCCTTTTAAAATGCAGCAAGTACAGAAAAATACTTAATGATCTGCCAGAAATCCTGTGTGCTCCTAACTTCCTGTTTAAGATGACAACATCTGTTGCATTTGTTGAACTGAAATCCAAAATAGTGTTGTCACCTGTGCCTGCTGGACTGCAAAACCCCACCTTTCACCCACACCTCTCTTCCCCACTTCACATTCATACTTTTAAATCTTTTAAGTTCTGATTTTGTGATTAGGAAGAGCATGCCTATACACTGCATGTAGTTAAAAGGGCCCATCTAGGGGTCATGCCTACATCAATAGGAACTGGGCTTCCAGCAACTGTCCCTGCAAGAATTTTTTCAAGCTTGGTGATGAGGCAACAAATAGTAATAAAAGCTTTTCTTGCACCAGGAATGTAAAAGAAAATAATTCAAGGACATAATCTAGAGGGAAAGAGAGGCTGTGGGGTAAATTTGGATTATGCCTGGACATACGCTTTATTAAATTAGCTAAAAAGGTTTTAGAATGGAATGCACAGTAGCACCATTTAGCAAAGAATTGAAGTAAAATTTTGTACAACCTAGAAAGCATTATAAACATGCAAAACGTATCCCCCAGGAGGCAGATACATACATGCTTTCACTTAATGCCATGGCACCTGTAAAGGATATTCAATAATGATTCACTAATATTTTAACCACATTCTCAACCCATTGTACCCTGTGGGAATGTAGATACAACGCCAACAGGGCAGTCGTCACCCCTTCCATAAACCAACAAAACTTGAAATCTCAAGAACCTTTAGTCTTACAGTCTCGCAATTCTCAACGACATCAATTGTTTACTTCTTAAACGTGCTTCCAGTTCCCACAACTAAAATCTAATTTATTGCAAATTACCAGTCCTTTGATGTGCTGGCTGCATTGTTTCTCTTTTTTTTTAGGCTTTTGTCCATATATTATTTCCTGATGACAACACACTTTCTATCCCTTCATTGCTATATTTCTCTACTAAATCTATGGAATGAGCCATGGTTGAAACACGGGATGGCCTTTAAACATATATGCTTATATTTCTACATTTCTATTGCATGTTAGTTAATAGGATTAGTAGTTATACATATCACATATTTTTTGTAAGGTCAGTGGAAGAAACAAGGACATAGCATTTCTGGCAAGTTCTATAGGTATTTTCTGTACTTGCTGAAGATACTTAGCCTGAAAGAAATGAATGCAACCACCACATATATGGACTGATAAGAGTTTTTGTTTTTTAGTTCAGATGCACTTTAAATACATTTCATTGCTGTGTTGCCAGAAAGGCACTCCTCTCTTTAAAGTGGTATTAAAGCTTAATTTTTTAACCACTTGCCTACTGGGTACTTTTACCCCCTTCCTGCCCAGGCCAATCTTCAGCTTTTAGCACTGTTGCACTTAAATGACAATTGCGTGGTCATGCAACACTGTACTAATTTTTTGAAATCACCAATGGGTTTTTTATTTTTTGCTAAATAAACGAATAATGACCAAACATTTTGGAAAAAAAAAAACCTTTTCATAGTTTGTTATAAATTTTTGGAAACAGGTAATTTTTCTCCTTCACTGATTTGCGCAGATGAGGCTGCACTGATTTGCACCGATAGGCTGTACTGATAGGCACTGATCAGGCAGCACTGATGGGCATTGATCAGTACTGGTAAACTGCACTGATGGGCACTAAGGAGGCAGCACTGGTGGGCACTTATGAGGAGGCACTGGTGGGCACTGATAGGCGGTACTGATGGGCACTGGTAGGCAGCACTGATAGGTTACACTGATGAGAAAGCACTAATGGGCACTGATTGGCAGCACTGATGGGCACTTATTGGCAGCACTGGTGGGTACTGATTGGCAATACTGGTGGGCACACATTGGGAGCACTGGTGGGTACTGTTTGGGCTGCACTGATAATCAGAACACTGATAATCAGTGCTCTGATTATAAAAACACTGATAATCAGTGCCCTGATTATCAATGTACATGTCCCTTTTAGAGAAGCTGGTTATCGGCTCTCTTCTCCTCTGCTCATACTGTCAGCATGAGGAAAAGAGTGCCGATAACCGGCTTCAATATACACCTGTGATCAACTGTGATTGGACACAGCTGATCACGTGGAAAAGAGCAGCTGATTGGCTTTTTACCTCAATCTGTTATCAGCAGTGTTCCCTGGGAACTGTAATCACAGAGCGCGCCACCCAAGCCCCACAGCTGGCGCGATCACGGGTGGCCATCATATAACGGCCTCCCAAAGCTACCCATCTGCGCTGTAGCCGTTATTCGCTATAGTGTGGTCGGCAAGTGGTTAAAATAACAAACATGTTATACTTACCTGCTCTGCGCAGTGGTTTTACACAGAGCAGCTCCGATCCTCTTCTCTTCAGGTCCCCCGCTGGTGTTCCTTATCCCTCCCCCTCGAGCAGTGCCCCATGAGAAAGTCACTGGCCCTGGGGGCACCACTGTGTGCTCAATCCCGAGCCGCTGCTCTATGCGTCCATAAGACATTGGTAGACACATATAGACTCAGATTGGCTGACTCGGATAAGGACAAACACTTCTGTATGAATAAGTAGACACTCCTGGACATCAAGTAAAATTGGGATTTCACTGGCCACATTGGTACAGTAACTTTCTTGACAGGGAAATGGGCACATGACATTTTACTGGAGTATCTGAGACCTATTGCACAATATCAAAGGTAAGTTTGGTCAAGGCTTAGATTGTGCAAAACGTACTTGGAACAGCAAGGATTCACCCAATTAATTTGATCTTTTGTTGTAACATGTCCACAAGATATGTAGGAAGATAAAAAAGATACAAAAGGTGGTCAGAATTTTATACACTGTTGCCCTTTTTTTTGTCTTTTAAAGCTAGACACAATTGAATTCAGTTGCATTTTCCATGATATATAAAAAAAAGAGAAACATACTGCACATGCACACCTAGATGTATACTTACCTGTATCAGTGCAGTTGATCCCCATATAGATGGATTTATTGGGACTGGACAAGATTTTGTTCAGAGGATGTAAAGATTATTGGGGTCTGTGGCTGTCTAATTCAGTGAAGAATACATCTGGAGTGAGACCAAAGACAGCACACTAGTGTTGTTGGAAGAGCAGATTTTGTATAGGATCTAAATATAAATCTACCATTTCTGCTTTACTAGTCCATTGAGCTTTTATAAGACTGTGCACTTTTTCTTTTTGTTCCATTCATCTCATTGTCAAAGTATTGAATGAGCAATAAAATAGCAGGAAAAGCCAACAAAGCAAAGAATTTACACTAGGACCACATTGTTAAATAAAATACACAGCCACTGCTTGTAAGTCTGCTTCTTTTCTCTAATCAAATCCAGGAAAGCTTATTAAATTACAAAAAACAGTAAACTTGTGCTTGTCTACGTTATTCATATTTATTTGCCTATGCCTACTGATGGTAATAGTGTGGGAGAATCAGTCACTGGGTTATGAATAGTTATCTTACATTATCCAAAACCTGGGGGTCTTGCCTGTGGAAGCTCCTCCAGAGAGGTAGGTACCTTTCCCCTGAAGCTCCAGGTACAGAACTGTTCATTGAGTAAGAGATGCCAGAGATCGTTGCTTAACCACTTGCCTACAGTGCACTTTCACCCCCTTCCTGCCCAGACGATTTTCGGCTTTCAGCGCTCTCACACTTTGAATGACAATTACTCAGTCATGCAACACTGTACCCATAAAAATTTGTGTCCTTTTTTTTCACACAAATAGAGCTTTCTTTTGATGGTATTTAATCACTACTGGGTTTTTTATTTTTTGTGCTATAAATAAAAAAGACTGAAAATATTGTGAAAAAAACACATTTTTCGTTGTTTCGGTCATACAATTTTGCAAATTAGTCATTTTTCTTCACAAATTTTGGCCAAAATTTATACTGCTACTTATCTTTGGTAAAAATAACCCAAATAAGTGTATATTATTTGGTCTTTGTGAAAGTTCTAGAGTCCACAAGTTATGGCGCTAATCATTGAAAATTGATCACACTTGATCACACCTGATGTACTGAAGGCCTATCTCATTTCTTGAGACACTAAAAAGTCAGGAAAGTACAAATACCCCCCAAATGATCCCTTTTTGGAAAGTAGACATTGCAAGGTATTTAATAAGGGGCATGGTGAGTTTTTTGAAGTTGTAATTTTTTCCCACAATTCTTTGCAAAATGAAGATTTTTTTATTTTATTTTTTTTACAAATTGACGTATTAACAGGTTATTTCTCTCACACAGCATATATATACTTGCAACTACACCACAAAACACATTCTACTACTCCTCCTGAGTATGGCGATACCACATGTGTGAGACTTTTTCACAGCCTAGCCACATACAGAGGCCTAACATCCAAGTAGCACTGTCCGGCATTCTAGGAGCATAAATTACACATATAATTTCCTGACAACCTATCGCACTTTTGAAGGCCCTGAAGCACCAGGACAATGGAAACCCCCATAAAATGACCCCATTTTGGAAAGCAAACACCCCAACGTATAATTTTTGAGGCATAATGAGTCTTTTGAACGTGTCATTTTTTTCCACAAGTTTTTGGAATCTGTGGAAAGAAAATGAAAATGCATTTTTTTTTACACAAAGTTGTCCATTTATGAAATATTTCCAACACATAGCATGTACATAGCAAAAATTGCACCCCAAAATACATTCTGCTACTCCTCCTGATTATGTCAATACCACATGTGTGAGACTTTTTCACAGCCTGGCCACATACAGAGGCCTAACATCCAAGTAGCACTTTACACAAAGTTGTCCATATATCCACTTTAAGACTGGGCCTATTTTTGACACTTGGTGTTTACAAGCTAAAATCATTTTTTTGCTAGAAAACTACTTAGAACCCCCAAACATTATATATATTTTTTTAGCAGAGACCCTAGAGAATAAAATGGAGATCGTTGCAATATTTTTTATCACACCATATCTGCGCAGCAGTCTTCCAAATGCAATTTTTTTGAAAAAAATTCACTTTTTTAAATTAAAAAATAAGAAAACAGTAAATGTAGCCCAATTTTTCTCCATAATGTGAAAGATAATGTTACGCTGAGTAATTAGATATCCAACGTGTCATGCTTCAAAATTGCGCACGCTCACAGAATGGCGCCAAACATTGGTACCCCATAGGCAACATTTTAAAAAATTCTACCAGCTTAGAGTTACAGAGGAGGTCTAGGGCTCAAATTATTGCTCTCGCTCTAACGATCACAGCGATACCTCACATGTGTGGTTTAAACACCGTTTACATATGTGGGCGGGACTTGCGCATGCGTTCGCTTCTGCACGTGAGCTAACGGGGACAGGGCGCTTTAATTTTTTCTTTCCTATTTATTTTATTTATTATTTTTTTATTTTTACACAGTTTAAAAAAAAATGTTTTGATCATTTTTATTCCTATTACAAGGAATGTAAACATCCCTTGTAATAGAAATAGGCATGACAGGTCCTCTTTATTGTGAGATCTGGGATCAAAAAGACCTCAGACCTCACAACTACACTAAAAAAGATAAAAAAAAATTGTTGAAAAAGAAAAAAGAAAAAAAAAAAAAGTGGCCCTTTAAACCGGTTGCTAGGCAACGATTTTTGACATAGCTCCGGTCCTCCAAGACCATCGAGTCGAGTGAGGGCCATCTTGCCCTCACTCGACTTCCTGTCTCTGAGGATCCGGTGTTCCGTGAGAATTACCTACCCCGTGAGAAAAACCTACCCTCGTCACTTCCGGCCAGGAACAGCTGAGCAGCGCAGCAGTGCCCATGCTCACAGCCCCGGATACCTAATGGAACAGCTGAGGAGCTGACTAGTGCGCATGCGCACTAGTATGAAAAGATCACGGTGTACCGTGAAAAAAACCTACCCATGCGGCGGTTACATATAACAGCTGTGCTGCAATACGAGTCATCCCCGCTCCTGTCCCTGTGACTTCCCTGATCTGGGCTAGTAAATATAAAAGCGGCTCTCGGCTCCGTGATTTATTTTTTCATACACCCGCTGCCGCTTTAATATTTACTTGCCAAGAGCAGGGAAGTGACAGGGACAGAAGCGGAGATGACTCATATTGCAGCACAGTTGTTTTAATGTAACCGCTCGCGTTACACACACTGCCGTGCACCAGAAGTGACGAGGGTAGGTTTTTCTCACGGGTAGGTAATTCTCACGGAACACCGGGACCGGATAGTTTTCCCCGCTGCCAGCGGGTCCGGTAAGCTGGGAAAACATCTGGGACGAGGCGGGAGGGGGGGCACCTCTTCCCCTGCACCGTAAGGGTAATTCCACGGCGAATCCACCACTGGGACCACGCTTATCTGAAAGCCGACCGCCCGCCGTTTAAAAAAATACTGGGGTTATGGCAGCTATCTGCTGCCATAACCCCAGTATTTAACTTTTAATGGCCGACGTACATAGTCGTTAGGCGGTCAGTAAGTGGTTGCATGTATATAGCAAAAATTGCACCCCAAAATACATTCTATAAAGGAAAGTGTACAGGAATAGTCCGAGTCCATTGATTCGGATACTGATGAGAGCTCCCCGGTGCTCTCATCAGTCATGGAGAGGACCTGAAGGGCCTCCTCGTTGCTGTACATCCTTTTTGACGTGCTGGCTGTGATGGGCTGTGCGACGGGTGACGGTTGACTGCGGATGATTACTGATGGGTGGCAGGTGACTGATAGGTGGCAGGTGACGGTCACTGATGGGGTGACAGATGACGATGACTGATGCATTGACAGGGGACGATGACTGATGGGGTGACAGGTGACGATGACTGATGGGGTGACAGATGACGATGACTGATGGGGTGACAGGTGACGATGACTGATGGGGTGACAGATGACAATGACTGATGGGGTGACAGGTAACGATGACTGATGGGGTGACAGGTGACGATGATTGATGGGTTGACAGATGACGATGAGTGGTGCGGTGACAGGTGACGATCACTGATGGGGTGACAGCCAGGTGACGATGACTGATGGGTTGACAGGTGACGATGACTGATGGGGTGACAGGTGATGATGACTGATGGGGTGACAGATGACGATGACTGATGGGGTGACAGATGACGATGACTGATGGGTTGACAGGTGACGATGACTGATGGGGTGACAGGTGACGATGACTGATGGGGTGACAGGTGACGATGACTGATGGGGTGACAGGTGACGATGACTGATGGGGTGACAGATGACAATGACTGATGGGGTGACAGGTAACGATGACTGATGGGGTGACAGATGACAATGATTGATGGGTTGACAGATGACGATGAGTGGTGCGGTGACAGGTGACGATCACTGATGGGGTGACAGCCAGGTGACGATGATTGATGAGGTGACAGATGAGGATCACTGATGGGGTGACAAGTGACAATGAATGATGGGGTGACAAGTGACGATCACTGATGGGGTGACAAGTGACGATGATTGATTGGGTGACAGGTGACGATGACTGATGGGGTGGCAGGTGACGGTGATTGATGGGGTGACAGGTGACGGGCGATGGTCACCGATGGGTGACAGGTGACGGGCGATGGTGCACAGCGGTACTGATGGCAGTCTCTGGTGACAGATGCACTTTAGGCTACGTTCACATGTGGGCGTAGCGGATCAGGGCAGAATCACTGTGATTCTGCCCGCATTCCGGAAATCATTGCAAATCACGGGACGCCTGTGCGTTGCCCGTGATTTGCAATAGCACCCCAAACGCTGTGCGATGTTGCCGCGATTTCCGCCTGCCGAATCGAGGTAATATCACGCAAACAACGCATGAAGCCCCAAAGAGCTCTTGTACCTTTTTTGGGCGTCATGCGTTGTTTGTGCAATGTTACTGCGATTCGGCAGGCGGAAATTGCGGCAACATCGCACAGCGTTTGGGGTGCTATTGCAAATCACGGGCAATGCACAGGCGCCCCGCGATTTGCAATGATTTCCGGATCGCGGGCAGAATTGCTGTGATTCTGCCCGCGATCACTACGCTCACATGTGAACGTTATGGGTGGCAATTTCTGGGCACTGATGAGGTGACTGTTGGGCGACACGTGCAATTGGGGGGGGCTGAGGACTGTGTGGGGACCTTTATTGGTGTGCTTTTACATTGTGACAGGTGTACAGAGCAGTAATTCACTGTTTCTGGCTCTGCTCTCCTCACACTGGAAACTGTGTGAGGGGAGAAGAGCTAGTAACAGTGAGCTACTGCTCTGTGTTTACATTTTGTGATCGGCTGTGAATGGCTTCACAGCCGATCACATAGTAAACAGTCACTGTCAGTGACTGTTTACTACCGCCGGTGACTAGCTGTGTTCCTAGGGAACACAGAGCCACCTCCCGATCGCGCATGCGCGCTCCCGATCGAGCATGCGCGGTCTTTTTGTGGGCTCCTCTATTGTGATCGGCTGTGTCATTGGAACACAGCCGATCACGTGGGAAACAGCCATGCCCATTGGCTGTTTCCCCCCTGCCGGTGACGGGCTGTGTCCCGGGGACACGCCGACACCGGCAGTGCAGGGCGGCGCGCACACGATCGTGCGCCTGCCCTGCTTGAATGGGCGGACATCATATGACGTCCGCCCAGAACAATGGCCGCACCGTCCCGCCATCATTTGACGGTGGGCGGGCGGCAAGTGGTTAAGGACTGTGACTGTTCTAGAGCTGCACAATTCTGGATAAAATGAGAATCACAATTTTTTTGCTTAGAATAAAGATCACGATTCTCTCACAATTGTCAGCGTGACATCATCTTTCACATTTACAAGAAAATTGGGTTAACTTTACTGTTTAGTTTTTTTTTAATTCATTAAAGTGTATTTTTTCCCAAAAAATTGCGTTTGAAAGACCGCTGCGCAAATACAGTGTGACATAAAATATTGCAATAACCGCCATTTTATTCTTTAAGGTCTCTGCTTCTATGCTAAAAAAACACATACACACATATATATATATATATATATATATATATATATATATATATTGTGACAGGAAGTCAGGTAAATCTGTGGATGTAGTCACAGACAGGAGATACATTTCCACCTGGTTTAGAAAATTCACCAATTAGGGTGTCGGCTGCAAAGGCAGCAGAAAGGTGTAAAGAAGTTGAAAACCATTCAGCTGTTCGGAATGAGGAAGTTAAGGCCTCTATAATTTGTCCAAAGGAAGTCTAAGGATTGCTGCCTCCTGACGCTGTGTGAGCTGGGGAGAGGAGGACAGTCATATGTGTGCCTCCCGACGCTGTGTGAAGCCTGGGAGAAGGACTGCTGCCTCCTGACCCTGTGTGAGCTGGGGAGAGGATGACAGTCAGATGAATGCCCCCTGAAGTTGTGTGAGCATGGGGAAGACCTCCTGGAGCGATGTGTGATGAGGAGGGTAAAAAGTGTGAAGACCTCCTGAAGCGATGTGCGCTGAGGAGGGTAAAAAGTGTGAAGACTTCTCAAGGTGAGAAAATGAACTATTTCTATGTGAAGAGTGTGAAGAGAAAAACGAATGGATGTTTTCTATGAGAAAGGAAAGTCCAATGAACATGTGCTGTGTGAAGAGAAAGGGGACATGTTCAATGTGAAGAGAAAAGGGACATGTTCAATGTAAAGAGAAAAGGGACATGTTCAATGGACATTTGTTGTGTGAAGAGATAAAACATGGACTATTGAGAGTCTGCTGTATGATCAGCCAAGTC
This sequence comes from Pelophylax lessonae, assembly GCF_965119305.1. Taxonomy (NCBI): domain Eukaryota; kingdom Metazoa; phylum Chordata; class Amphibia; order Anura; family Ranidae; genus Pelophylax; species Pelophylax lessonae. The sequence goes on along the minus strand of NC_138780.1, from coordinate 122,943,198 downwards.
GGCCCAACAGTAGGTTGGGGACAGACTTCTTTAGATAGGTTCCTGTGTGTGAGAAGGTAGCGGGTAATCAGCTGGAAAAAAGTCTTCAGTCTTTGGAAGCTACAAAAATAGACCTGCAGGGGGTGCAGGAACAGAATGTCTCTCTGAAAACGACATTGTCTCTCAGCAACAAGGAGAAAAGTGAGAGAGAGGCTAAATTACTGAGTACTGTGTATGAGCTCACCACTTTAAGCAATGTGGTAGATGAATTACGTACGGACTGTGAAAGTTGGAAAGATGAAGCCCAACGTGTCCAGCAGCAGTTAAAGGAGAAAGAAGCCTGTGTGGCAGAATTACAGTCTCATTCCCAGAAACTAGCCAATGAGGTGAAGGCTCTTATGCAGGGAAAAGGAGATTCTGAACACCAGAGAAAAAAAGTAGAGGCACAGCTGCAGGAATCGCAAGTCAAGGTGTCAGAAGGTGACCGATTGTGTGCTAAGCTGTCAGAGAAGGCAAACCGACTGCAGGTTGAGTTGTACAATGTCACAAATCAGCTTTCTCAAGCAGACAGCAAATCTAGAGAAATTGCCAAAGATTTCTCTATCTTGGAATCGCAGATGCAAGACACTCAGGAACTCTTACAGGAAGAGAGGTGTCAAAGGCTGAGTTTTAGCACAAAACTCAAACAAATGGAAGATGAGAAAAATGGCGTCCTGGAACAATTAAAAGAGGAGGAGGAAGCCAAGAAAAACCTATCAGAGCAAGTCGCAACATTGCAAGCTCAGATAGCGGATATGAAAAACGCATGGAAGAAAGCGTTGGTTCATTAGAGTGTGTTGAAGATGTGAAAAAGAAGTTTGATCAGATGCTTGGAGAGGAGAAGACTGTGTCTGCAAAATATGCAGAAGAACGCGACCATGCAGAAGCGGAGGCGCGTGATAAAGAGAGCAAAGCCCTGTTCTTGGCTCGCTCCTTGGAGGAAGCTCTAGAGTGTAAGGTTGAACTAGAAAGAGTTAACAAACAGCTGTGTACAGAGATGGAAGATTTGGTCATCTCCAAGGATGATGTTGTGAAAAGCGCTCAGGAGCTAGAAAATTCTAAGCGAGCCTTAGAACAGCAAGTAGAAGAAATGAAGATTCAGTTGGAAGAACTTGAAGAGGATCTGTCCCAAAGAGGGGATAGTGTGCCTGATGCAGTTTATAAAAGGATCAGTGTTTTGGGGTCTGTCCTGAGTGAGCATCAGAAATTTGATGACATGTTGCTTGAATCACCCCTCTGGAATAAACAGCTCCTTCAAATACTTCAAGCATTGGAAAATGTATCATTAGAGATTCAGCAAACAAAGGAGCTGTGTAAGAAATGTGATGATTTCTCAGTTCAGGCTGAAAACCTAGTGGAGAAAACTAAAGCGGAGAAAACTAAAGCAAGTGATGTAAAGCTTGGAGAAAAAAGCAAACACCACCTAGTGGAGAAAACTAAGGCTGTTGGTGAAAACGTGAAGCAAATTAATTTCAAGTGCCTTTCAGGGAATATTTCCAAAATGGAACTGGTGAAAGACATGTGGAGTTCAAAGAAAGAAAAGGAACTAGGTGACCTTGAGCGGTCAATGCAATTCAACCAAAGTAAGGAAATACTAAAGGAGCTACAAGGGAAAAGTAGTGCAATTGCAGAAAGTGCATTGAAGAAACCTGTAATAGACTGTGTTGTTGCCTTTGACCCATATGTTGGTGGAAGGAAAGTTGATGATGTCGCTGGAAAAATGAACAGGGGTCACTTTGAAGAAATGTGTGACAGCCTGTTGTCGAAAATGGAAGGCCTTCTGCACAGCATCTTAGAGCAAGCTAAGCTCAAGAAGGCATCTCTTGGAACACAGTTTTGTGGAAATCATTTATTGATTGCAGAGAGATGCAGCTCAAGAATGTTAAAGACTTTAAGACTAGCACAATTGAGTTGCCTATGGATCATGGTCCTCCTTGGTGGATAGGACAGACGGTTATGAGGGACAAGCTGTCTGACATTTATGAGAAATCTGTCAAGGAAGATGACAGAAACAGTTTCATCCTGAAGCTTGAAGATACTAGGAGGCTTATCAGTGAGAGTCAAGAGCAGTGCCAGACACATGCGTGCCTGGAAATCTGTGTCCCAACCCTAGGGTTTAAACAAGAGGGGGGGGGGTATGTGACAGGAAGTCAGGTAAATCTGTGGATGTAGTCATAGACAGGAGATACATTTCCACCTGGTTTAGAAAATTCACCAATTACTATAGGGTGTCGGCTGCAAAGGCAGCAGGAAGGTGTAAAGAAGTTGAAAACCATTCAGCTGTTCGGAATGAGGAAGTTAAGGCCTCTATAATTTGTCCAAAGGAAGTCTAAGGATTGCTGCCTCCTGACGCTGTGTGAGCTGGGCAGAGGAGGACAGTCAGATGTGTGCCTCCCGACGCTGTGTGAAGCCTGGGAGAAGGACTGCTGCCTCCTGACGCTGTGTGAGCTGGGGAGAGGAGGACAGTCAGATGAATGCCCCCTGAAGCTGTGTGAGCATGGGGAAGACCTCCTGGAGCGATGTGCGATGAGGAGGGTAAAAAGTGTGAAGACCTCCTGAAGCGATGTGCGCTGAGGAGGGTAAAAAGTGTGAAGACTTCTCAAGGTGAGAAAATGAACTATTTCTATGTGAAGAGTGTGAAGAAACCAATGGATGTTTTCTATGTAAAAGGAAAGTCCAATGAACATGTGCTGTGTGAAGAGAAAAGGGACATGTTCAATGTGAAGAGAAAAGGGACATGTTCAATGTGAAGAGAAAAGGGACATGTTCAATGTGAAGAGAAAAGGGACATGTTCAATGGACATTTGTTGTGTGAAGAGATAAAACATGGACTATTGAGAGTCTGCTGTATGATCAGCCAAGTCGGTCCAACAGTAGGTTGGGGACAGACTTCTTTAGATAGCTTCCTGTGTGTAAGAAGGTAGCCGCCCACAGTGGCAAGGATTTATTTTGTGTTTTATTTTATTTTGGATGTTTTTGACGCTTGCAGTCTGGTGAAGAAAATTGCATGAATAAACCAAACTGTTGTTTGCAACCACTTCTCGGCTATCTCCTTGTGTAACGAACCCCCCAAGGGGTCATCCACACCCGCCACCGAGCTAATCTCCCACAATATATATATATATATATATATATATATATATATATATATATACACAGAATCTCACATAAGTGATTACACCCCTCACATTTTTTTAAATATTTTATTATATCTTTTCATGTGACAACACTGAAGAAATAACACTTTTCTACGAACTAAAGTAGTGAGTGTACAGCTTGTATAACAGTGTAAATGTGCTGTCCCCTCAAAATAACTCATCACAAAGCCATTAATGTCTAAACCGCTGGCAACAAAAGTGAGTACACCCCTAAGTTAAAAATGTCAGAATTGGGCCCAATTTTCCCTCTCCGGTGTCATGTTACTCGTTAGTGTTACAAGGTCTCAGGTGTAAATGGGGAGCAGGTGTGTTAAATTTGGTGTTATCGCTCTCACTCCATCATAATGGTCACTGGAAGTTCAACATGGCACCTCACAGCAAAGAACTCTCTGAGGATCTGAAAAAAAGAATTGTTGCTCTACATAAAGATGGCCTAGGCTATAAGAAGATTGCCAAGTCCCTGAAACTGAGCTGCAGTGCAGTGGCCAAGACCATACAGCGGTTTAACAGAACAGGTTCCACTCAGAACAGGCCTCGCCATGGTCGACCAAAGAGGTTGAGTGCACGTACTCAGTGTCATATCCAGAGGTTGTCTTTGGGAAATAGGCGTATGGGTGCTGCCCTCATTGCTGCAGAGGTTGAAGGGGTGGGGGTTAGCCTGTCAGTGCTCAGACCATACACCGCACACTGCATCAAATTGGTCTGCATCGCTGTTGTCCCATAAGGAAGCCTCTTCTAAAGATGATGCACAGGAAAGCCCGCAAACAGTTTGCTGAAGACAAGCAGACTAAGGACTTGGCTTACTGATGAGACCAAGATAATCTTATTTGGTTCAGAAGGTGTCAAGCATGTGTGGCGGCAACCAGGTGAGGAGAACAAAGACAAGTGTGTCTTGCCTACAGTTAAGCATGGTGGTGGGAGTGTCATGGTCTGGGGCTGCATGAGTGCTGCCGGCACTGGGCAGCTACAGTTCATTGAGGGAACCATGAATGCCAACGTGTACTGTGACATACTGAAGCAGGGCATCATTCCCTCCCTTCGGATACTGGGCCGCAGGGCAATATTCCAACATGATAATGACCCCAAATACACCTCCAAGACGACCACTGCCTTTCTAAAGAAGCTGAGGGTAAAGGTGATGGACTGGTCAAGCATTTTTCCTGACCTAAACCTTTATGAGCATCTGTGGGGCATCCTCAAACAAAAGTTGGAGGAGTGCAAGGTCTCTAACATCCACCAGCTCTGTGATGTCATCATGGAGGAGTGGAAGAGGACTCCAGTGGCAACCTGTGAAGCTCTGGTGAACTCCATATGCAAGAGGGTTAAGGCAGTGCTGGAAAATAATGGTGGCCACACAAAATATTGATACTTTGGGCCCAATTTTGACATTTTCACTTAGGGGTGTACTCACTTTTGTTGTCAGCAGTTTAGACATTAATGGCTGTGTGTTGAGTTATTTTGAGGGGACAGCAAATTTACACTGTTATACAAGCTGTACACTCACTACTTTACATTGTAGCAAAGTGTCATTTCTTCAGTGTTGTCACATGAAAAGTTATAATAAAATATTTACCAAAATGTGAGGGGTGTACTCACTTTTGTTAGATACTGTATATATACTGTACATATGCACACGCATGTGTGTTTGAGCTTTGGGGTGCACTCCCTAATGTAATAGCCTGCTCGCACCTATGGTTACATTGTTATGAAACAATTCATCTTTAATTTTCAATAACTGTACGGTCATTTCCACTGATCAGCACAACTCTAGGCACAATTTGAAGGTTAATCGGGAGGTTTGAAATATAACAGTGAACATGTAATGTGTTATTTTACTCTATATAAAAGGAAATTAAGTTTCCACTGCCTGTGTGTAAAGGTTAAATGTAGCCTGAGTCAGGTTATCAGGATGGTGAGGGTTCAGTAGTCTCCAAGAGGGCAAGAAAAGCTGTCATTTCCTGTCATAATTAATAGAAAAATGCTGGAAGGACATTTTCAGACATTACCTTACCTTCCGATTGGTCATGTAACCATACACATTATTAGCGATGCAACTTCTCAAGCGTAGATATTGCATAGTTTAAAGCCAATCTGTGTTTTAGAGCAAACTATACAAAGCTACTTCTTTCAACAATTACAAATACATTTTAAACAGCCCTTATCTGACTAATTTTCTGATTTGTAAAAGAACAATAATACATTTCAATGTTTCCTTGTAACATATGACAGTGCTTATTTTTATTTAAAGCAGGCATGTCCAACATGCGGCCAGGGGGGCCACATGCGGCCCAGAACCCCAGGCAATGCGGCCCACTGCCCCCTGACAATGTTTTTTTTGCTGGGGAGGAAGGAAGTTGGGTCGGGGGCATGGCCACAGCGGCCTCCAACTAACGGTAGGCAGAGGCTGCCTCGAGGGGGGGGGGGGGGATGTGAGCATGTGCAGTGTTTCTGACTCCCACCACCATGACCACCAAATCACTGAAGTGGTCATGGTGGTTAGAGTGTTCCTTTAATATCTCTCAGAAGAAGTAATCCTCTGTATACTGATTCCATTTCATTTGATCATCCTCTAGTTGTGTTAAATTAGTGCAGGGGGTGCGGCCGCGCTGGAAGGGTGCGGCGGCATTTTATTACTTATATACCTTAACAATAGTATATATTTTATATGCGGCCCGAGAAAATTTCTCTACACTCAATGTTGCCCAGAGAAGCCAAAAGGTTGGACTCCCATGATTTAAAGCATTTGGAAGAAACATGTTAACATCTAGGATAATTCTGTACATAAAGTCATTTGTTCAGCACTTACAGTACAACTTATATTTCTCCTTATCTGCCTAATATTGGGGCAGCCATGCTGTCTTTCAGGATTAAAATAAATGATTTAGTATAATAATAGTTGTAACATATTGTTGTCTCTTCTTTACCTTACTAGTCACCATATATGCAATGTAATCTCTTAAGTTCCATATAGTGTTGTCATTAACTCTTCTGCTTACATTGCGATGTGCATGATGCATTTAAATGAGAGAAAAAAACATGAGAACAAAAGAGTTTTGAATGGCAACCAAAATTTTACTCCACAATGTGACCTGCATTTTACAACTCATTCATAAAAATGCAAGCTTCGGTGCTCTTTGGTACCCCTGGTGCATAGTGGGTGATGTTTGTAATTGGGCAATTGGGGGGGGGGGGTTATTTACCTTCGCCTCATGGGACTTATGGACATTTGCTAACTCCATGGAAGTCAGCATGTTCCTTGTTAGCACATGTTCTTCAAATCTAACTTCTACTGTACAGGGGACTACGAGTGACAGGTCAAAACCAGGTAATTGTACTGGGTAAATTTAAAAAATATTTTAACAAATGTTCAGCTACAGTAATTGGTGTTATCTACAGCTAACTTTAGTTTAGGTTTAAACCAATAGTAAAATACTTTGCCAGACAGTCTGTGACAGATTGACTCTTTCCCCTATTGACCCTGCAATGAAAATGGTAGTTGAGGGACAAGGGGATACGTATATAACAGGCAGTAACCAATATGACTCCAGACCCCTGAAAACATCCATTGTGATGAAACATGTTTGGTGGAGCTTAGGCTGCTAAAGACATGTCTGCTGGTGCCTAGAGCAGACATTGCTTTTAATGCTGTTATATTCCCTGCTTTGTGTGTACCCTTTTTACTGAATAAATTAAGCTATTTTTACAATATTATCCTATCTGATCTGCTTTCCTGGTCTTCTGCTGCTTATATATATTGTGCAAGTGTTTGAGAAGCTGACTGAATTCTTCTACATGACATTTTCAGAATCTGTGATCCATACCAAGCTGGCCAAGTTCACCTTCATGATATCATCAATATGTGCTTATAACCTCAATTGGTAAGGGGTCATATATCGCTGGTAAGAGGCTTTTTAACACTCGGTGGTAGCGCACAGAATTTGGCTCCTTTTAGGAGCGGATCTACACAAGAAATTTCTCACTTGATAGATGCTGATTTTACTTTTTTTTCACTCACGGGATTATATATGTAGCATTGCCCCCTTAAGAATTGCTGAATTTTCACACTTTCGGGTCCCCCTGGGTTACCGTTAGCAACATTGACATTCACAGTCTATCACTTTACTTCTTGGCTCAGTCAATAATTAATCCAGGGGTATGTTGTTGTTTTGTTTTTATTTTATAAATTAGGGATGGGAGAAGGGATTAGTGGGATACTCCAGATTAACTATGCACAAAGTTTGGAGGACATCTATCTGTTGATACAGCCAGGCTGTTGATCCACCTAGCCACCCAGGTGGATTTAGGATTAAGACTCTTCCTAAATGACTTGATGTTCTAAAGATATCTTCAAGACACTCTCCTAGCATTCTCTTTCTTGACCACTGACACCCGTCCACCGACTATTCTACTCCGGGGTGGTCCCTCTCAGGTCAGGCCCCTTGACACGATCCTCTGTACTCACAATACTGTTTTTCCAGGGTCTCCAGTGTCTCCCCCTCAGTCAGCTTTCCTGGACCTCTGGGTTCAGCTCCATTCCCCTGGCCCTCAGGACGACCTCCTGATGCCACATGCCACTGCTACAGAGGAGGAGGCAGCCGCCACTCTCCCTCTGGGACTCTGCTCACCAGCCAAAGCCCCCACAACACATGTGCTCCTGGCTTTTATACAGTATCCCAGAATGCACCAAGACAGCCTGTCTCTGCCAATCATCAGGACTGTATCAAAGCCTATGTATCCCTTGGTCAGGTTTCCTCCCACTGTCAACATGTCTCCCTATTGGACCAGTGTGAAACACTCTCTAGACTCAATGAATCACATACTGAGCACACTCAGCAGACCTCACTAACAGATCCTGCTCTCTGCTAGACAAAAAGCAATATAGATTTGCCTGCTGCTTCTCTGATAGGCAGACAGAGCCCAAAACTATACTTTCTCACTAGCACCTACCTAGGAGGGTGCTACATATACGGTAATTGTGTTTATTGTTTTTGGATTTATTATTAACCATGTTGATGTGTCGATCTATTGGTTTATTATGTGTATTGGTGATTGATATATTTATTTTAAGGGGTAGCGCAACAACAATGTTTTCTAGTCCCCAATACCAGCTGATGGCATGCCAAGTTAGTTGACTAACAGGCTGTTGCTAAATTAGAAGAGCAAGCAGCAATTCACATCCTTGACACCACTTGCATATTTCCTCTTGACAGACTAGTGGAAAGATTATATTAATTTAGCAAGCAGGTAACCTGTGCTGGCATCTGTGATCAGCAGTGCCACATTGGACAGGGAACCATTTGGACACTGACTGGATTACAAAGATGGCCACTAGGGGAGGCACATGATGGCCAGTACAGCTATACTATTGTAGATAGGATGCACATGTGTTAACATTGAAAATGCATTTGAGTTGCTATGGAAAGATTGTTATGGTGGTACACAACTCATCATGTCTGGAAAACACTGCCCAAGTATCAGGCATGCAGGTACACAATATGACTCAACAACAGATTTAGATTATTTCCAGTAACAGTTCAGTTTTTCTGAACATCCTGTTTGTAAAGGTGTGATAAAGTCATTCCAAGCACAAGCTTTTTGATGACTACCGATTTACTGCAAGGGTCATTGTTTGATCCACATTTTGTACAAACATGGAAAAAAAAAAAAAAACCATAAGACCCCTTTGTCTTAGTAAAAGAAGGATACAGGAATTACTGGGTAAAATATGATAAACACTCTTTCCAGGTCACCGAGTCACTTAAATTTAAAAGCATGTTATTATTTTTTTTTCCAGCAAAATGTTGGGAAATCACCATTTTATTCCATGCAGTATAAACAGGCTTAAAAAAAGTTTTTAGAGTGTGCATCCACAAAATAATTAGTCAGTGGCATCAGACCATTAAAAATGTACCCAGGAGCAGTGAAATTCCACTGTGAACCCCACCCAGTTTGCCAGAACCCATCCAAATGCTCAAGATCATACAATTGCTAAAAGCTAATAATGGAATATATGAATCCAAGGAAATAATAAGAAAATCCTTGGGGGGGGTGGCCTGGTGTCGGTAGAGAATGGCTGCCTGATTCCTCGGCTCCCACTCAACAAGGACTTTGCACCTCTAATAAGCTGAGACTAGACAAGTCACAATGGGCAAGGGAGGCAGGAGTAACTTGGCAACCAGGTCCCGATAACCTCAGGAGGGCGAAACCCAGCTGAGCCGCAACATCACCTTGATCTTCAGGTCCCAGCAGCGGGGCACACAGTTCTCCTCACAGGCCTCTGCCCGCTCTATGCGCACTGCTAACTCCAGCCCCGAACGTGACAGGCACAACCTTCCCACCCACACGCCAGTAACCAGGCACAACCTCTATGCTTGGGAGATATGCAAGCTATAGCACAGGATATAAAAATACCCTACCCTCCCTTGGATGTACATGATATAACATAAACAAAAACCACACCAACATCATGTATTTCACCATTTACATACAACTCCACTTCCCCAATAAACCTTCATGATGGCCTACAAACACCCCCCCCTCCTTCATCCTTGGAATCCCGAAACTCCCCATACATACCTGATATCTCAAAAGTCTGCTTACAGGGTTTACATATATTCACACACATTATTTGATAACACTAGCTTAGAGCGATATTGGTGTCATGGTTAAATACTTGACATGGTAATCATGGTTAAATACGTGTTAAGGATTTTCTAGAGTCTTCTGAAACATAGATATGTATATTGGTTGTTTTGAGATTATGTGCTTTGAGCTGCTTTCTTGTAACAGTAATTACTATCTTACCTGTCATTCCCTATACCTCATAGTGACTTGTTCTTCTCCTCTGACATAAAATCCTCAGTCCTTCACAGCAGGACTATGTTTTTCCCAACTGACCCTCCTACCTCCCCACCCAGCGGATTCTTCGACCTTCGCTGACGATAGCCAGACTCCCTCTGTCTTCTCAGGTAACATAGCTGACCTGTCTTCAACCCCAGTTCTACCACCACCCACCTACCAAAACACCCCTATCCCTCCCACAACACCAATTAATTTCCTTCCCTCTCCCTGCCCTTACTGTCTCCCATCTCACCCCCTTTCCCCTCTCTTTTTTTTTTTCTTTTTTCTTTCTCTCTCCCTCTCCCTCCTTCCACTCTTCCATTACTCCACTTACACCCACCCAAAAATAAATAAATAAAAGGCCTAAACTCCAACTGCAACCCCCCTTCTCTCTAACAAAAGGTTGCACCCCAACCCAAATCACAAACCAAAAATGCCCTCCAAAACTTCACCGACACCTCTCACATTGAAACTCCTCTGCCTAAATGCTAAGGGCCAAAACATCCCTGAAAAAATTTCACAGGTTCTTGCCTTAATGAAAGGCCATAAAGCAGACATCATCTATCTGCAGGAAACATTTATTCCCTGAATGTGAAACAAGTTCCCTTCTTCCACAAAATCACCTCCCTTCTCTTCTCTTTCCAATCTGGGATACTGATCCTTGGGGGTGACTGCAATGTCACCCTCAACCCCATCCTAGACTCTTCTACAAGCTCCTCTTCCCTTACCTACCGAGCTCTACGTTAAATACACACTTAACTTCACAATCTCCTACTACATGATACCTGGCGCACACTACATCCAAGAGATAATGACTACATTTACTTTTCCTCTCCACTCCAAAGATACTCCAGAATTGATTACTTTTTCTTAACTCAACAGGACCTACCTCTTTTGACCAAAACCACGTTTGAACCCATGTTCCTATCTGACCACCATCCTATCTCCATGTTGCTAACCTTCCCCGAGACAGTTGAAAGATTGAAAGTGTGGCGTCTTGATGCTTCACCTGTCCAACCGCACAAGTGAGAGTCAATAGCCACCTGTTGAATGCCTTCTCCGTACGAAATGGCACTTGCCAGGGTTGCCCTTTATCCCCGCTTTTTTATGTTCTTACCCTGGACCCCTTCCTCAACCGAACTAACCCAAATGTCAAAGGAATTCCAGTTTCTGGACACAAATTTAAAATTGCAGCTTTTGCAGATGACACCTTACTGTTCCTTTCTGATCTGCACACTGCCCTCCCAACCCTACTGAGAGATTTTGCCCTCTTCCAATGTATCTCCAACCTCAAAAATAATTTTGAAAAAGCATATGCCTAAAACGTCTCCCTATCAAAGGACACAGTATCTCACTGTCAAAAAAATTTCCCTTCATTTGGAAAACCATAGCATCTACATATTTAGGGATCCAACTACCAACACATCTTACCAATTTATACTCTCTGAATTGCACACTGCTCCTGACTTTAATAAAAGAAAATTTACAAAAGTGGGATGTTCCCTCCTTTTCCAGGTTTGGAAGGGCTGCTATACTAAAAATGAACATTCTTCCTAGACTTCTATATATCATGCATGGGCGTTCGCAGAACTTTTTTCAGGGGGGGGCATCATTTTAAGGTCACCCATGCTCCACCCCTTTTTGACAATGTCATGAAGGCGACGTCATTTATTTTTAAATCGTTTAGTAACCTAAAAAAAGAAAAAATATTGATCCCGTTCCCTTAACCACTTAAGCCCCGGAAGATTTTACCCCCTTCCTGACCAGGGCCTATTTTGCGATTCGGCACTGCGTGATTTTAACGGACAATTGCACGGTCGTGCGACACTGTACCCAAACGAATTTGATGTCCTTTTTTTCCCACAAACAGAGCTTTCTTTTGGTGGTATTTGATCACCTGTGCGATTTTTTGATCATGCGCTATAAACAAAAAAAGAGTGTCAATTTTGCAAAAATAACAATATTTTTCAAATTTTTTTATATGAAACCCCCCCCCCCCCAAAAAAAAATGTAAAAATCAAAATTTTTTAACATTTTCGGCCAATTTGTTTTATGCTACATATGTTTGGTAAAAAAAAATTGCAAAAAGCGTATTTTGATTGGTTTGCGCAAAAGTTATCGCGTTTACTAACAAAGGGAAAGATTTTTGTCATTTTTGTTGTTTTTTTTTTTAACGCGTAATGGTGGCGATCTGTGATTTTTTTTGCGGTACTGCGACATTGCGGCAGGGAGATCGGACCCTTGACTGACATTTTTGACACTTTTGGGGTTACCAGTGACATTTCTACAGTAATCAGTGCTATACATATGCACTGTTACTGTAAAATTACACTGGAAGTGAAGGGGTTAACTTTTTTTGAGAGGGAGGGGTTATGTGTGTCCCTAGGGGCATGATTCTAACTGTGATTGGCTGTGGCTTGAGGTGTATGAACAGTGATCAACGGTCCTACATAGTAGAACCGTATGATCACTATTCATACACAGGGGAAAAATGACAGGCGGCTTGTTTACATTAGCCGCCTGCCTTTCTCCCTCTGCACCGACGATCACCGAGTGACCGGCGGACATCGGGTCCGCCGGTCACACGCGCGGGCGGGCCTGTGACCGCGCGGGAGTGCGCCTCCAGGGGCGCGCGCTCGCTCCCTAGACCCTCACAGGCTAGCGACGTAGTACTACGTCGCTCTGCCTGTGAGGGGCTGACCGCCGCAGTAAATAGTTGTGCGGCGGTCGGCAAGTGGTTAAAGCATGGTATACAACACAGGGCTTGTGCTGTGTAATTTGGCCCCTTCTATCACCTAAAATACCTGGCTGATCCTGCCTGGCTATCCCCACCCTGTAAACTGACCACGGTATACCATGGCTGCTGAACCCTGACACTGTGGTCAGTCTACGTGCCTCCGTCACCAACAGCCCTCCTGTCCTCCTCTGTCCTCCCCCCTCCTCCCTGCCTGGCTGCTACTGTGTCAGTGCCCCCCCCTCCCCTACCTTCCGCTCCTACTGCTGTAGTTTAATTTACAGTTTCATATCCTATCTACAGTCTGTTTAATAATCCTGTGTGCTCCTGTGTATGAGTTTTATAAAAATAAGACGTTCTTTTCCAGTTTTCAGAGCGACGAGCGCCGCTAACGTGACCCGCTGCCTCTCTCCTCCTCTCCTCCTCCCCTCCTCCTCCCCTCCCGACTGACATCAGTGGGGAATCCTCAGCCCCACTCACTGCAGGCATCTGTCAGATGGGGAGAGAAGCGAGCCGGCGAGTCACGTGAGAGGCGATCGGTGCTCTGAAAACTGGTAAAGAACGGTTTATTTTTTTAAAGCACATACACAGGTGCACGGGTACACAGGATTTTTAAACAGACCAGACAGGATGGTATAAAGTGGCTTAACAACCACTTTAAATGGGAAGTTGAGATTCTGGGGGTGGCCCTGCTCCTCTTTGCCCCCCCTTTTGGACGCCCATGATATCATGCAAGCCATCCCTATTCCCCTACCATCAACATTTTTCTCTACCCTCTACCCATCTGTAAAAAATGTCTCTGGTGCAACAAACGTCCGCGCATTAAATATGAACACATAGGCGTGCGCACAGGGCACACCCTAATCACCTAGGGCACATTAGCATTATCGCTCAGCTTGCCAGTGATTAGATGGGAAAGATCTCCCTCGGACCTGCTCTGCCATAAGAGAAGTGCCACACACTTCTATTTCACTTTGCCAGCAAGGAGAGTAATATACCGGGCCATATACATGTAGGCAAACTTTGGGGTGCACACCCTAATGCAATAGGCTGCGCACACCTATGTATGAACATCGGGTACTGCCCAAAAACAAAGGAAGCAAAGGCCTACCAGACTTACTATAGAGCTTGCCTTCTGACCAGAATAGTGGATTGGAACATCAATGCATCTAGAAAACAATGGGTTACAATAGAAGAATCCATATCTCTGTTACCCCTAGCTATTACACCCTGTCTACCCCCCAAACACATTCCACCCGCTTTCACTGATCACCTGCTCTTAGGACCCACCATACGCTGCTTCCACGAAATGAGCATTTAATTTTCCCTTTCCTCTTTACTGGGAACCTATACACCAGGTCCCATAACACCACTCCACCTTAAACCCGAATTCCCTCCGGGGATGTCAAAACAATTTCCATCTAACTCATTGCCACATAAACATGCTCTGGCTAAACATTTCTTTCACGGAGCTATATTCCTAAACCGCGAAAAACTGGCTTCCCAAATGACAGGCCACAAGTTCCCATTATGGACTTATCTTCAAATACGACACCTTTTCTTGGGTCTGAACCAAAGACCCCACTGGTCCCGTCGACTTACTCCCTTAGAATCTCTTTGCTTCGAGAAGACACCACAAAGACACATAGTGTTAACCATCTACCTTTTACTTTTTGCCAAACACTCCATGAAAAACAAGACATGTCAATTCTGGGAACGAGAACTGTCCTTAGACCTCACAGATAAACAATAAGGAACAAATATTTGAAACCATCCTTAAGGGATCATTAAACATTTCAACCCAGGAAAATGGTTATAAGATCCTCATGCGCTGTTACAGAGTCCCGACCTCTCTCCACAAACTCATACCACCTGTATCCAACCTATGTTGGAGATGTAACTCCGAACCAGGTTCTCTCATCAACATCTGGTGGTCATGCCCCATCATGCAAAAGTTTTGGAGAGTACATACCATAATATAAAGAGTCTCTATATTCACATTAGAATTCTCTCCCGCGCAATTCATCTTACATCACACCTCAACACTCGCTAACCTCAAATCTCTAGCTATGCAAGTGCTAAACGCAGCTAAGCTATGTATCCCAGTCCTGTGGGACAAAACAGATGCCCCTCAATCAAAGATTGGTTTCCCGGGAATAGACAAAACAGCCAAAATGGAGAAACTCGTAGCCATTTTCCATGACAATATCTCCAAACACACCTACTGGTTTTGTTGGTATCATTTTAGAACCACCACTAAATATATCCAAACCATGGACCCCAAACCTAAATGAATAAGGGCAATACCCAGGATACCTTTTCTTCCTTTACTGGTGACCCTACACTGACCTACCCTCTGTTGACATCTGGGGGTAATAGAGTGTGAATGGGCAGTAAACCAGGGTCCAGTAGGAGGCACTAGCCCCTACTCCACTTTCAGCCTACTCAACTCCTATCCCCTATTACCAGTGTTGGAAGTAACTGCGTTTAAGTAAACGGCGTTACTTAACGCAGTTACTTTTTAGGGTAACGAGTAATCTATCAGATTACTCGTGCTTTCCCTTTAACGCCGCTGCCGTTACTTTCGGCTGCGTTACTGCAATTACATCTACCGCCGCTAGATGGCAGTAGATGTAATTGTATTCCCCTCTCCTCTATTACCGCTGTCCGTGGTACTGGAGTGGAGAGAGAAGAGGAGGAGACTCAGGAGTGAGCAGGGGTCTTCAAGGTGTCCGCACACCGCCACTGACTAGTACTACTGGAGTCTCACTGCAGGCTCTGCGACGGCTGAAATGTCAGTTACCGACATTCTTTCACTGAAAAAAAACAGTCTATAGCTGCTCCGCCTCTCCACTGCCTCCTCAGCCAATGGGAATACAGTGTACACGCCCCCTTCCCCAGCGCGCCTTGTTTAACATCAGAGGAGGAGATGTGGACAGCTGGAGAAGAGAGGAGAGGAATGTACACAGCCTGCAGCCTCATAGAAGAAGGTGAGCTGGGGCAGATAAACTATATGTATTCCTACTGAGGAGGGGGAAGGGGAAGGGGAGAGGGTGTGTTTTTTCTAGCAAGCAGGGCTCCTCCTGTCTCTGAGGCTGTTAGATGGATTAGCTGTGTGAGGAGCAGTGCACTGCTTCTAGAGGGAGGATATCCTCTAAACTTCTCCCCCAATCTCTGCTACACCTCCCTATTCATTACCTGCCCACCCCCTCCTCTATTACCAGATCCAATGTCTGTGAGCTGCTGGAGCACCACAAGTACCAGCATGCCAGGAAATTGGGGCAGCAGCAATGTGTTCAATCAAGCGGATATTCAGATGGAAAGTGCTGGTGTGTGTGTGTGTGTGTATACTGTGTATGCAGGGGAGGACTGGCAGCCTTGGGCCTGGGGGGCAAGTCCAGTCAAGTGGCCCATTGAACCACCGAGCTCACCATCTATGCCCACCTGGTTTATAACGGATATTGATGTTATAAAGCAAGACAAATATGATACAATGTGGTAACATAATTTAATGTTAATAGCAACAAAGGAGGTTTAACAAAAATAATGCATCAATGCAGCCTCACCAGTGCCCATCAGTTCAGCCTCATCAGTGCCCATTAATGCAGCCTCACCAGTGCCCATCAGTCCAGCCTCATCAGTGCCCATTAATGCAGCCTCACCAGTGCCCATCAGTCCAGCCTCATAAGTGCCCATTAATCCAGCCTCACCTGTGCCCATCAAGGCATCCTGATCATTGCCCATCAATGCAACCTGACCAGTGCCCATCAATGCACCCTGATCAGTACCCATCAATGCAGCCTCACCAGTGCCCATCAATGCAACCTGATCAGTGTCCATCAGCTCAGCCTCATCAGTGAAAGAAGATTATTGGTGAACCCAACAAAAACTGCGCAAAATGAATGTGATGTATAAATAAATAAACACTACTCATATCTATAAATGTGTTTAGGGTGAAATTGCTTCCACTCTGCGAGCTGCAAAATCAACGTAAATAACGTGACAAATGAAAAAGTGAAAAAATGTGGCACTCAACAGTTTGATAAAACACAAAGTAAATTATTCCAATGTGCAAACGTTCGTGCAAAAAAACTGTTTCTAGTGTCCAAAAAAAAAAAGGGTTAAGCAAACAGCCAATGATGGAAACACAGACTTGATAGGAGTGAATCTCAAAAAAGCCTCCACCTCCACACGATCACCCAGTGAAATGTATAGGTACCGCTTACCAGAACCACTGGACCCCTTAGTTATAGGGGGTCAAACATGCTTATTGATCCACATCAGATCCGACCTTGCACATCCCCCTCTCACACAGGCGAGATAGGAGCCGCCGCTCCACGCCTGCGTTCCTTAGACCCTTAGATTGGGAACGTGAGACCGTAAACTTCCGGGTCTAAGGAACGCAGGCGTGGAGCGGGGTCTCCTATCCCCAGCAAACTGAAAATGATCCTTTGATGAGTAATACTGCACCATGAGAGCCTGTTTGTCATTTCTCTCCATCTATGACTTGGTTCTTTAATGCTCCATCGATTTGGCAACACACTGTCGCCTGTGTGAGAGGGGGATGTGCAAGGTTGGATCTGATGTGGATCAATAAGCGTGTTTGACCCCCTATAACTAAGGGGTCCAGTGGTTCTGGTAAGCGGTACCTATACATTTCACTGGGTGATCGTGTGGAGGTGGAGGCTTTTTTGAGATTCACTCCTATCAAGTCTGTGTTTCCATCATTGGCTGTTTGCTTAACCCTTTTTTTTTTTTGGACACTAGAAACAGTTTTTTTGCACGAACATTTGCACATTGGAATAATTTATTTTGTGTTTTATCAAGCTGTTGAGCGCCACATTTTTTCACTTTTTCAGCCTCATCAGTGTCCACCAGTCAGTGCAGCCTCATCAGTTTCCATCCATGCAGCCTCATCAGTCCCCAGCAACGCAGCACCACCAGTGTCCACCAGTGCAGCCTCATCAGTGCAGCCTGATCATTGCCCATCAATGCAGCCTCACCAGTGCATATAAGTTCAGCCTCATCAGTGCTGCTTGATCAGTGCCACCTATCAGTGTCCATCATTGCCACCTACTAGTGCTGCATATCAATCCAGCTTAATCATTGCTCCTGATCAGTGCTTACCATTGCCGCCACATTCTCTGCCCTGCTGACCCCGTCATATGTCCCACTGACCCCCATCCTCTGCCCTCATGTCCCAGGGTCTGATAAGGAAGCCGCAGCCATTCATTGTGAACAGCTGTGGCTTCCTCATCAGACCCTGAGACAAGAACAGTATACTGTGGCTGGGGTGGGATAAATGTAGATGGGGGTGCCCGATTTAAATCTTGCCTAGGGTAGCACAAAAATAAAATACACCACTGGACACTGATGCATAGTGACTAGTGGCAGTCATTAACCCCTTTGTGCTGCATTAGTTGTACCAGTGTCAGTGTTTATTAACCATTTCATGCTGCACAATACAGGGGTTAATTAACACTGACACTGGTGCCACTGTCACTAATGCAGCACAAAGGGGTTAATTAACTGCCACTGGTCACTAATGCATTAGTGGCCAGTGGCAGTACATTAACCCCCTCCATGCTGCATTTTACAAACAGCATTGTAAATTAACTCCTCGCCTCAATGAGTTAATTACTTGAGCCATTTCACACATCTACAACACTGACATAACATTGCCTTATGTAAGGTGTATTATCAGCCTGAGCAGCCTCTGAAAACTCACTATTCCACAGGGCTTCACTGGGCTGGCTCCTCGCAGTTCCTTGCAGAAGCACTCTCCTCCGTCCTTTCTTCCCGCCTCCTGGCCTCTGGATGACATCACACTCGGCCGGGACTAGAAAGCATCTGTCGGGTGGAGATCACTCCGCCTGACAGGGAAGTGACTGGACTCACCAGTCAAAAAGGCCACTCGCTCCGCACCGATTCCACCCCTGCAGACAGGCATGACACCCGCCGGCCGCCGCTACATTATAGTATACTTGCAGAGCTGCAGCAGAGCAGTGATGCTCCGCAAGTATAACACAATGTAGCGGCGGCCGGCGGGTGTCATGCCTGTCTGCAGGGGTGGAATCGGTGCGGAGCAAGTGGCCTTTTTAGGAAGCATCAGAGCGGCCTGGAGGGCAATCGCCTCCCTGCCTCCCGGCCCAGTCCGCCTCTGTGTGTATGTATGTATATTGTGTGTGTGTGTATGTATGTATGTATGTATGTATATTGTGTGCGTGTGTATGTATATTGTGTGTGTATATATACTGTGTATATGTGCGTGTGTATATACAGTGTATGTATGTATGTATATTGTGTGCGTGTGTATGTATATTGTGTGTGTATATATACTGTGTATATGTGCGTGTGTATATACAGTGTATGTATGTATGTATATTGTGTGCGTGTGTATGTATATTGTGTGTGTATATACTGTGTATGTGTGCGTGTGTATATTGTGGCAGGGCACATGGATCCGTGGTCGACGGAAGATACGTGTCACCGAGGTTCCTGGCCTCGGTGAGATAAGAGCCGGTAATTCTGTGTCAGCAGCAGCTAGTGCTGTTTGACATTTTTCTATTTTAGTATGGCTGCAAAGCCGAATCCGGGCCGGCTCTTATTGGGAGCAGTTAAGGTATGGGTGGGTGGCTGCTCCCCACGCTCCAGGCCAGGTCTTGCCTGGGGTTTATAAGGCAGACAGCCTAACAGGTGATTGAGATTTGTCTCCAGGCACCAGAAGGCTGTGGAAGTGAGTGTTGAGGCTGGAAAGCTTACAAGCAGATGAGCTGACCCATTGCTGTGTGTGAACAGCACCAAAGAGACACAGGTGAATGGACTTGTTGCTGTGCTTAAACCTGCCTTTAAGACTGTCAGTTTTCCTTTTTGTTGGGTGTGAGTTAACACCAAGAAAGACTGTTACTTTTGTGTTCCTGAAGTGTAAATAAAACACTCCTGATTTACTTTGAAGAACCATCTGTTTTGCCTCTATACTGCACCCGCAAATCCTACCTACCAGAGCAAATCCCCACATTTGGTGCTCGGATGCGGGCATGCGCAGTGAGGCTGGCGTAAATCGCCAAAATATTTTTGTTCTGCTGAATGTGACTGTACATGTCGTATATTAAGCCTGCTAAGCTGCAGCCACAGGAAAAGATGGAGGAATTGATAAGGCAGCTTACCCAGGCCAGTTTAGGACAACAGCAGGCCATAGAGCTACAGCGGGAGACTAACCTGCAACAGCAGAAAAGACATGAGGAGGCTATGCGTGCACAGCAGGAGACTAATCAACGGCTGCTGCAACATGTGTTGGCGTTGGAAAAGTCTGGGGTGCCTCGGGGAGTGCATGATGCCCGGAAAGCGGTCCGTGCAGCGATACCCAAGATGGCTCCCACGGATGACGTCGAGACGTACCTCGCCATATTTGAAAAAGTGGCGGTCCGGGAGAAGCTACCCCGTGACCAGTGGGCTGAGGTGGTCGCTCCGTTCCTGGCATCCGGACCCCAGCAGGTGTTTTTCGATTTGACAGATGACCAAGCTGCCGACTACCCGACCGTAAAAGGTGAGATCCTGGCGAGACTGGGCGTAAATGTCTTAGTCCGCGCTCAGCGAGTGCATCAGTGGGGCTACAAAGCGGCCGAACCGGCCAGGCCACAATATTACGATTTACTGCACAGACTGCAAAAATGGCTGCAGCCTGATCTGTTAAAGCCCACTGATATGCTGGACCGCTTATTGGCTGACATGTTTTGGAGGGCCTTGCCTTATCCCCTCCAGCACTGGATCGGCCAGGCTTCTCCTGACAATGCTCTGGATATGGTTGACCTGGTGGAGCGCTATGAGGCCACCAAGAACTTGCAGGGATGTACAGGGGGGAGGGGGCCAGTCAAACCCCGGAAATCTCCGCCACAGACCCAACGCTTGGTGGCAATGAGACACACTCAAGACGTACTCCCTGTACGCCCGGCCCCAATAGTCTGCTGGCGGTGTCAGGAGCCAGGTCACGTGAGGGCTGAGTGTCCCCAACAGGACGAGCCTATGGAGACTAACTATGGACACCGCCACTCGTTGTATGCACGAAAGCTATGCGCCACAGGCACTGGTGAGGTGATAGACAGTAACCATCTGTGTCAGGTGGAAGTGGGAGACACTTTTGCGGTGGCTCTGCTGGACTCAGGAAGTCTGGTGTCCCTGGTGAGAACGGCGTTAATACGGCCTGCTGAATATACCGGCCGCAGAGTCGGGGTCGTATGTATTCATGGAGACTTAAAGGACTATCCCACAGCGCTGGTAACTTTGTCTACAGCGGCCGGCAAATGGACCCATGAGGTGGCTGTCGCTACCAAGTTGCCACATGAACTAATAATCGGAAGGGACTTTCCAGGTTTTCCGGCACTGTGGCCTACGGTTAAAGGGTCTGACAAGCCTGAGACAGGGACAACCCTAGCAGAATGGCCTGGTTCCAGTGTGAGGCCAGAGCCCTGGGAGCCTGAGTCCGAAGGGCCCTCGGTAGGGGTGACCACAGCTTCTGTGATAGAGGGGGACACCACCCCACTAAATGTAATGGTGGGAGACGTGGAGGACTTGCCATCCGGCCCTGAGTTGGCAGACCTCAATGTCTCCGGGGAAAATTTTGGGACCGCACAACACCGGGATACGTCCCTAAGCAGGGCCTGGGAAAATGTTGTAATCATTAATGGTAAACCAAAAAAACCTGGGGCTGAATTGATGTTTCCACGTTTTATTGTTCAACAGGAAATGTTATATCGAGTGAATCAAATCCGGGGTGAACTGGTTGAACAGTTGGTGGTGCCCACAGCGTACCACAAGCTTGTTATGGAGCTTGCCCACCAACATGTTCTTGGGGGACACTTGGGGTGGCAGAAAACACAGGACCGCATACTACAGAGGTTTTATTGGCCCGGTGTGTTCAGAGAAGTGGAAGAATATTGTAAGTCATGTCCGGTCTGTCAGATAACTAGCCCCCAGCCCCATTTCCGTAGTCCCCTGATACCTCTCCCAATAATTGAGGTCCCATTCGAACGAATCGCTATGGATCTAATCGGCCCTGTTCCAAAATCTGCCAGGGGTCACCAACATATTCTAGTCATCCTTGACTACGCCACTCGCTACCCGGAGGCGATACCCCTGCGACATACATCCGCCAAACTTATAGCTAAGGAGTTAATGGAAATGTTTTCCCGGGTGGGACTGCCTAAAGAGCTCCTGACTGACCAAGGGACACCGTTTATGTCCAAGGTTATGAGAGAACTCTGTAAGCTGCTCCACATAAAACAATTACGTACATCCGTCTACCATCCCCAGACGGATGGTCTGGTCGAGAGGTTTAACCAAACATTAAAAAACATGTTAAAAAGAGTAGTTTCCAGGGATGGTAAGGACTGGGACCTGCTTCTACCCTATCTGATGTTTGCAGTGCGAGAAGTACCTCAGGCTTCCACGGGGTTCTCGCCCTTCGAACTGTTATATGGTAGGCATCCTCGCGGGTTGTTGGATATAGCCAAAGAGGCCTGGGAACAACAACCCACCCCCTACAAAAGTGTTGTTGACTATGTCACCCAGATGCAGGAACGGATGGAAAAGGTGATGCCCTTGGTCCGGGAACACATGGAGGCAGCCCAACGAGCCCAGAGTAGGATCTACAATCGACAGGCTAGGGTCCGGAACTTTAACCCGGGTGATCGGGTAGTGGTACTAGTACCAACAGTAGATAGCAAGTTCCTAGCTAGGTGGCAAGGTCCCTATGAGGTGCTCGAAAAGATAGGAGAAGTAAATTACAAAGTACACCAGCCAGGGCGGCGGAAGCCGGAGCAAGTGTACCACGTAAATTTACTAAAGCCGTGGAAAGATAGGGACTTGTCCGAGAACGACAGCCCCCAGCCAGGGTTTCTAGGTGAAAAGGGTCCAGCCCCTCCTCTTGAAGCCTGTGAAGCAGTAACCAAGGTAAAAGCTGCAGATAGCCTGTCCTCCAAACAGGTCCAGGAAGTCAGGGAGTTCATTAGTCGGAACACAGATGTGTTCTCTGACCTCCCTGGACGTACGTCTCTAATCCTACATGATATCGTCACTGAGCCCCGGGTCAAGGTCCGGGTAAAGCCATATCGGGTACCCGAGGCTCGGCGACATGCTATTGAGGAAGAAGTACAACTCATGTTAAAACTCGATGTTATTGAAGAGTCTAAAAGTGAATGGGCCAGTCCTATAGTCTTAGTACCCAAACCAGACGGGACGTTGCGGTTCTGCAACGACTTTCGTAAGCTAAACGAGGTCTCCAAGTTTGACGCGTACCCTATGCCCCGAGTAGACGAGCTGATCGAGAAATTAGGCCAAGCCCGATATTTTTCAGTGCTAGACCTCACCAAAGGGTACTGGCAAGTACCCTTAACGGAGTCTGCCAAGGAAAAAACGGCTTTTGTTACTCCTCAGGGCCTATATCATTATAAGGTGTTACCCTTTGGCCTGCATGGCGCCCCTGCCACCTTCCAAAGACTAATGGACATAGTGTTGCGACCTCATCGTCAGTACGCCTCGGCTTACCTGGACGATGTCGTCATCCACAGCCGGGATTGGGAAAGTCATCTGCCCAAAGTGCAGGCGGTAGTGGATGCCCTTAGGAAGGCCGGGCTGACCGCTAATCCAAAAAAGTGTTCAATAGGATTAGAAGAGACTAAATACCTGGGGTATGTGGTTGGGCGAGGAGTCATCAAACCCCAAATAAACAAAATAGAAGCCATACGTAGTTGGCCCCGACCAGTCACCACTAAGCAGGTCAGATCATTCCTGGGAATGCTGGGATATTATATGAGGTTCATTCCCCATTTTGCCACCTTAACTGCTCCACTGACAGGGCTACTAAAAGGACGAAAGTCCGTCATGGTTCACTGGAATGATAAGGCGGAAGAGGCCTTTTCCGCTTTAAAGTCGGCACTATGTGGGTCCCCAGTCTTGGTCACCCCAGACTTCAAGAAGGGATTTATAGTACAGACCGATGCCTCGGAAGTAGGTCTAGGGGCTGTACTATCACAGGAGGTCAATGGGGAGGAGCATCCTGTCGTGTACCTCAGCCGGAAGCTCACCCCAGCAGAGACCCGATACAGTATAGTGGAGAGAGAGTGCCTGGCTATCAAATGGGCACTCGAGTCTCTTCGCTATTATCTGTTGGGGAGGAAATTTCGTCTGGTGACCGACCATTCCCCTCTCCAATGGATGAGCCAGGCCAAGGAGAGAAATGCTCGGGTCACCAGATGGTTCCTGTCCCTTCAGAACTTCAAGTTCTCAGTGGAACACAGGGCAGGCCGCCTACAGGGAAATGCGGATGCCCTGTCTCGCGCACACTGTATGACATGTGTTCACCCCCTGAGGGTTGAACAAAGGGGGGAGGTATGTGGCAGGGCACATGGATCCGTGGTCGACGGAAGATACGTGTCACCGAGGTTCCTGGCCTCGGTGAGATAAGAGCCGGTAATTCTGTGTCAGCAGCAGCTAGTGCTGTTTGACATTTTTCTATTTTAGTATGGCTGCAAAGCCGAATCCGGGCCGGCTCTTATTGGGAGCAGTTAAGGTATGGGTGGGTGGCTGCTCCCCACGCTCCAGGCCAGGTCTTGCCTGGGGTTTATAAGGCAGACAGCCTAACAGGTGATTGAGATTTGTCTCCAGGCACCAGAAGGCTGTGGAAGTGAGTGTTGAGGCTGGAAAGCTTACAAGCAGATGAGCTGACCCATTGCTGTGTGTGAACAGCACCAAAGAGACACAGGTGAATGGACTTGTTGCTGTGCTTAAACCTGCCTTTAAGACTGTCAGTTTTCCTTTTTGTTGGGTGTGAGTTAACACCAAGAAAGACTGTTACTTTTGTGTTCCTGAAGTGTAAATAAAACACTCCTGATTTACTTTGAAGAACCATCTGTTTTGCCTCTATACTGCACCCGCAAATCCTACCTACTAGAGCAAATCCCCACAATATACAGTGTATGTATGTATGTATACTGTGTGCGTGTGTATGTATGTATACTGTGTGCGTGTGTATGTATGTATGTATATTGTGTGTGTGTATATACTGTGTATATACAGTGTTTGTATGTATGTATGTATGTATGTATACTGTGTGCGTGTGTATGTATGTATGTATGTATGTATGTATATTGTGTGTGTGTGTATA
The DNA here is from genome assembly GCF_965119305.1 of Pelophylax lessonae. Taxonomy (NCBI): domain Eukaryota; kingdom Metazoa; phylum Chordata; class Amphibia; order Anura; family Ranidae; genus Pelophylax; species Pelophylax lessonae. Next base: position 122,918,288 of record NC_138780.1, on the reverse strand, counting down.
TACTGTGTATGTATGTGTGTGTGTGTCTGGCAAACTCTAGGGGGGATCTATAATGGGAGGGGAACCCTGGCCTGCTCTAAGGGGGATCTATATGGGGACTGTCACCCTGGCCTACTCTAAGGATGATCTATGAGGGACCTGCCTGCCCTTGCCTGCGCTAAAGGGAGATCTATGGGGGACTGTGGACCTGCCTGCTCTAAAGGGGATCTATACATATGGGGGACCCTCACCCTGGTCTGGCCTGCTCTAAAGGGGATCTATGGGGGACCTGCCTGCGCTAAAGGGGGATCTATGGGGGACCTATCTGCCCTTTCTTGCTATAAAGGGGGATCTATATGGGGGACCTTCACCATGGCCTGGCCTGCTCTAAAGGGGATATATGGGGATAGGGGATCTATGGGGGACCTGCCTGCCCTTGACCGGCTCTAAAGGGGAATCTATATTGGTAACCCTCACCCTGGCTTTGCCTGCTCAAAAGAGGTATCTATGGGGGGATCTGCCCTGGCCAAAAAATATAAAGTACGAATTTTGAAAATCTTTTAAACCGTTTATAACAGTATACCACAAGTAGTCTTTATATAAATGTTATTTTAAACATATTTGTACTTGTAGAACTAGGCCAGAGAGTAGACAGAATGTGTTTTTTGATGGTTTTAATTTGAAATGTACCTCGGTGTCCTTCACTAAGGTCTGTACTTCGGAAAATGTCCGCCACAGCCTTGGTCCGTGCCTATCCCTGGGAGTGAGTCACGATCGTCTCGTCGGGGGACAGTCACAGGAGAACAGCAACAGGCAGAGCGCCATAGAAGAGGGCAGGCCATAGAGTCCGGCGGGCGGGCGGCGGATCGGCGACCCGACCAGGCAGGTAAGCGGCTTGTTGCAGCCAGCCAGTCAGTCATCATCACTCATCTGTACTGTATATAACACCACCGGTCCGGTCCACCACAACAGGGCAGCAGGAAGTCCACCACCGACTCCACCAACGCACATACCAGAAGAGGAGAGAGCCTGAGGCCTGGAGGAGGACGGAGCCAAAGGCCCAGAGGGACCCGGACAACAACAGTGTGCCACACACCACCAGCACAGCAGGTACCAAAAAAAAAAAACTCACAGACTCAGTCACTCACAGTCACAGTCAGGACCTCCACCAGCCACCCACCCACCCACCACCAGTGTGCCACCGACACCAGCAGCCAGCCAGTCCAGACTGAGACAGCAGCAGCCAGCAAATACCAGAAAAAAAATTAAGTCAGGTCAGGAGGACCCCCACAACCAGTGTGCCACGTCACCACCATTGTGCCACGCCCACGCCACCACAAGTTTGCCACGTCACCACCAGTGTGCCACACCACCACCAGTGTGCCACACCACCACCAGTGTGCCAAGCCACCACCAGTGTGCCACGCCACCATCAGTGTGCCACATCACCACCAGTGTGCCAAGCGCCCACGCCACCACCAGTGTGCCACACCACCAGCCAGGCAGCCGCCCAACACCAGCAGCAGCCACCCAGTCCAGAGACAGCAGCAGCCAGCAGATACCAAAAAAAAAAAGTTACTTAAGTCAGGTCAGGAGGACTCAGACCCCCACCACCAGTGTGTTATTGTGTTATAAGATGTTATAGAACGTAATTGCATTATAGAATATTAAAAAAAAAAAAGTCAGTTACTTTGCTGAGTAACTAATTACTTTTTCTATGTGGTAACTGAGTCAGTAACTCAATTACTTTTTGGGAGAAGTAATTTGTAACTGTAACTAATTACTTTTTCTATGTGGTAACTGAGTCAGTAACTCAATTACTTTTTGGGAGAAGTAATTTGTAACTGTAACTAATTACTTTTTTAAACTAAGATGAGCAACACTGCCTATTACTTTCACACACATTTCCTTCATCACCTCCTACCCCCATCTCCAATCCCCTCTCCCCCCTCTTCCCTGCAGCCACCTTCTCTATCACACCCCATCACTACCCCAAACCCACTGATGTATCTAACAAGGTTGACAGCAGGTCTGTCAACCATGGAAAAACCCTTAGAAGCATGTCAATACCACTCTGTGTCATTTTCTACCCCACAGACTACTCTCATCCATTACCCTACAGAGATCTCCCTAACTAATCTGTCTTATCGCAAGAAACCAGCTCAATTCACAACATTGTCAACTCCAACATGGACTTGACTTCTATATAAGTAGGACCCTCTTGGCCTCCGAAATACGACTTATATACATACCCACTTCTTCACCTTAGCCACTCTCCTTTATATATGTTATCACACTAGAGTTTTGTTATACAACCTTCGATCTATACATATTAAATGTTAAACCACTTATACAGTTATGTTATAAATGTATTTTTATAGGCCATTGGGCTTGTGTAATTCCTGGCTTACCATGTTCTTCCTTTCTTTGTAAACCTACCTTAAATATCCTCACTAAAATATTATGAAAAAAAAACAAAGGCCAGCCCTGGGAGTCAGTAAGAAACAGATTCCCTCCTGTGTGGCAAAATTGACAAAGTTGCCCAAGGGGGTTGTTTTTCTTTCCTGTGACATTATGAGGGGTTCAGCTTGGTGTATGTCAGTTTTTTTTTTTTCAACCTGGCTATACGTATAGCTATATTGGAAACAAAGAAAAAAGAATAACTTTTGATAACGCCCTTTTGAAGAGTCTATAATCCATTACTATACATTTGTGACAAACAAAGCTGGTTGTTATGCAACAGACACAATTGCAACAAACTTTGAAGCTCTGCAGGTTTTCTGGCCATGTACATAATAAAATAGTAATAATAATATTTAAACCCTAATTTACAGAATTTGAATTTGACCACATTTTTTTAAATTGATCCTAAAAAATTGTTTTGAGTATGGGACCAATTTTGATGGTCACTTTTGGCAAATTGGAGAGTTGCTAGACAAGCTGTTGTCATCCAGTGACACTGGCTTTTTCTATGGTTCGAAGGTGGCATGGTAAATAAATAAATGCACTAAACAACAGGTTTGAAGGATGCCTTTAAGCTGTAGATGGTGTTATTGAACCAGTATGGTTTTCAGAGACAGTATTTGGAGTTTTGCTGCTCTCTATAAGCAAAGCTAATTGTAAAAAAATTTAAATAATAATCCCACAGCAAAATATTTCCTATGTTGCTCTTGAAGTTGTATGAAAAGCACCCCCCCGACCCAATTCTTTTTTTTTCTTGTTCAAACATTTTGTTGAAGTACAGAATAAGTATACAAAGGTAAAGAACAAAAGAGACATCTCCCCACGATAGAGGGGGCAAGACAAGCTATACAATAATACAGTGCGATAAAAGGGACGCAACCCTTATAGAAATAAGGTTCACAAGGCGGTACATTCAGGAGGATCATAAAATATCTAATTTCTTAAAGAGGAATAACGCTATAGGTAACAGAGCAATGTAGTTACAAATATGTATGGTAGCAGGATCACTGCTTAACCTCTCATAAATTAAGACACAAGAGAGAGTGAACCTAGTGTGAAGCAAGAAAGAGGATACTAGGGTCTCTGGTGATAAAAACGGGAGAAAAGGGGAGGTGATTACCCCACGTAGAAAGGACCATGGGTCTTGTAAAATAGTCGCAAATGGCATCCTGTCAAATAAGTACATGCTAGTAAGCCTATGCTAATAAGATAGGTCCCTAGTAAATGAGAACTAATGGGAATAAAAAGTTGTAAGAGAGAGAGAACTGAGTGGGAAAAAGAGGATAGAGAAAGGAGAGAATCAGTAGGGCAAGAAGAGACCAGGGCTGGCCCTGAGGGGAGGGGGGAGGGAGTGTAGAGAGTCCTGAAAGAGGGCTCTGATTAACCATAATGGAAATAGTCAGGAAAGAAGAGACCAGGGCTCCCCCCGAGGGGAGGAGAGAATCGGTAAGGCAAGAAGCGACCAGGGCTGGCTCCCGAGGGGAGGGGAGGGGGGGGGGTGACGGTGTAGAGAGTCCTGAAGGAGGGCTCTGATTAGCCATGATGGAAATAGTCAAGGAAATAGTGGTGTATTGTCAAAATCAACAGGATGGTAATGATCTACCAAGGGTTTCCACAGGCTCTCATATTTCTTTACCCTATCAACCAAAATTGGTTCAACTTAGGCATGTATCATGGCTCTGGTTATTCTGATTTTAGTTTTTGCAATGCTAAGGTAAGGGGTTTCCGTGCCTTGGCTGTAGTTTGCTTTGTGGCGGTGGTGACCCGCAGGAGAAATTTTAATTGTCTAGTCACAGCTAAAGGTTTTTGGTTTCACTCAATTCACTACTGCTATATATGTATGGTGACCGTATTTGGTTTATGATTATGAACATTTGCATATTTTCTAGCGCTGCACATAATTGTCACGTGATTTGATGCTTTGCCAAAGCATTGTGACAGCAGCTTTTCTACTTAGCTAGGGGCCTTTACCACATGAGTTTTTCCCTTTTTTGCAGTAAAGGTTTTTGGTTAAGTATAGTCGTGGCTGGATCAGGGTCAGAGTATATAGGATGCAGAAAATCTCACCCCCAAAACAGTTGGACTGTCGGGCTCAATTATTTTTTGATTAGCAAAGGTTCTCACAACTTTTAATGCTGTCTGAGTGTCAATAGCTTGTCAAGCAGCCTTCCAATGGGCCAAAATTGACAATTAAAACGACCCCATGTTGACCTATAATGCAAAACAAATGTACAATTTGAGTTGAATCACATTTGCCACATTCCCTCATACTACTTGCTATTTTTGCACAGTATATACACAGTAAAACACTGTAACACCTAAGTTCAATCACCACCTACAATATGGGATTTACAGTATATAACTCTGTACCTGTAAAAGGCAGAATAGGAATATTTATTTTATTGCCTTCTGTTATCTGGGCTGCCCATCCTTGTGAGTCATCTGAGCAATGAGGCATAAATGTTTTCATGTATAGCTGCGTAATCACTGCGTACACACAAGCAGATGTCATGTAGTTTATCTCAATAGCTCAGAACATATTACACACCACACAGGTAACTGCTGTAAAAAAAAAAAAAATGGCCAAACTGTGGAAAAAATATATTCCTTTTTCCAGTAGTTGAAACCATTAATTGCCTAGCTATTACAGTATGTACTTCTCAATGAGGTCAAATAAATATTAATAAAAAAAATAAATGAAATCAGCCAAAGTCAGGTGGTTGAATTTACGCAAGCTCCTTTGTGTCATGCATGATCCTTAATTCTCCTTCATACCACATTCCATGTATTCCATGTATCATTCCATGTATTGCTAACCTTTTAATCCAACCTTAAAAATTCCCTATATCCTTCTTTTCTCTGTAACAATCTCATCATTTCATGCTGTTATTATTTATCACCTTGGCTATTGTTGCACCTTGCTAACTGGTTGAATAGTACCTACCTAAGTGGACTCCTCCAGCTAGTCTGAAGTCATTAGTGTCAGGGTTGGCTGTCTACTGTGACCTCCTTTTTGTTTCCTAGTTAATTTGTTTGCTGCAGTTTCCTCTCTTCCTCCAAGTACTAGTTTCTCTCGACCTGTTGTCAATAACTTTTTACTGCTCCTTATGTTCTTTTCTCTCTGTTCATCTGCATTGTAATTTCCTTTGCTGAGGCTATACAAGTGTATTCGTATTATGCTCTCAAGTATAATACATGTAAGGCTACATTCACACTTCGCGCGTTTTTTACTGCGATTTTACCGCGATTTTTACCGTGATTTTTACCGCGATTTACAGGCGTTTTAACAGGCGTTTTTTGTGTAGGCGTTTTTAGATTGAATAGAAACTAATGGAAAACGCCTGTAATCTGCCCAAAAAGAAGCTCATGTACTTTTTTGAGCGTTGGGCGTTTTGCTTACAGCGTCAAAACGCTGAGATGTGAACAGGGGCCATTGAAATGAATAGGATTTCTCTTGTTGGGCGTTTTGAGAGCTGATCCTAGAGCAGAAAAACTCCCCAAAAACGCCCCAAAACGCCTAGATGTGAATTGTCCTCATTTCAGCAAGCTTAGTGTACCTACTGATTGCTCTAGCCTTCTTTTTAAAGTTAGCTCATTCCACTCTCTTGTTGCCCAATGTAACACTTATTTGCTTGTGGGTATTACTCTGCTTGCTGTTTACTGCTGCAACTGCTGTGACCCCTGCTAGTTAACTGATTACTCTCTATGTACCAGCTGGTAAAATGATTCTGTTCATTGCTCAGATTGCTGGTCGCCATGATAGACCTCACCTGCATCAATGGGTATAGTTGCCCTTCCCAGGCTCCAATAGTATAGCAAAACAAATGGAGGATACAGACTAGTATTCTTCACCCTGGATACTCCAGTCTTACCCCTAACTGGTGAACTCGGTAGGCTGTACTGTACGTATGTTAGATACTCTTGACTTCTGTACTTGAAAGCTGAACTGTACATTAGATACTCCTGATCACTGTGTAGGCAGGTTGGAGTTGACTGGCCCAGATTCTGCACATTTACTATACACAAGTGGCTATTCTCTGAGTCAGGAACTGTATTAATGTTTGACTTTTCACATGACCACAGCCGCCGCCTGGTCCTGGGCATTGAGCACACTTTTGGGTGAGGTGTTACCTCACGTGCAGGGGGAAGTGACCTCGTTCATTACCTGGCATAGCCCAAGAACCCCTGGGGCACCCAGGGATATGCCACTGTAACGTCCCACCTACTCCCACATTTGATGCCCAACATGGGCTACACTTATCACATGTACCTGAAGACCGGTACTAAAGAGACCATGGCTGTAGTTAGTTTTCTATAACTTTCCCAGGCTTGCTTAGTGATACTCCACATGAACAGTACTTGTCTACTTCCTGACTGAGTCCTGCACAAGGTACCCTCACTGGACTGGCGGAGAAGTTGATAAGTAGTGTAAATAGCAACTGATCCCAGAACGACACTTGGATCCTCCCCATGAGTGCTACGACACAGCATGCCTCAACAGCAGCTGCCATGGAAGAATCCGGTCACCACGACTCAGGGATTCATTGCGTGCCTGCAGTCTGGTTTGCTTAATGCCGCATGGGCACTCACGAGGAGCTCAGAGGCATCTGCTCCACTTGTTGGAGACGCCTGTCCCTTCTCCACCTGTTGGCTCACTGTCCTCAATGCGTGAGGTTAAGTCCCCAATAGACCTCGACACCAACAGCCTGCCTATGACTCCTGACTCCCCGAGGGCACCTGAGCCACCACATCACAGGAACCCCCAGCCAGGATCCTGAGGCCAACCTTGAGAGGATCTTCTGGTATGGCCTCCCCACTGGACCCAGAGTCGAGCTGCCACCTGCTCTACCCTTGGAGATCATCCTGGAAGAGGTTCTGCCACCACCAGCATTGGACTTGTCCATCATGTACCTTCTGGACAGCGCGAACAGAACCTTGTTGGATTCCCCCTGTGACGGAGGAAAGGGTCTCTCTCCCAGACCCAGTATATTATGTTTAAAAGACTCTACTGTCCTACCAGTTGCCAGTTCTTGTAATGTTGTTGCATTACCATTGCACAGTTGCTTTGTCGCTTTGTATGCATTTAGGCTATTCATTTTTCATATGTTCTTATTGTATGCGGTGTACTTACCTAAAGTTAGTCGCAGCCATGACAGCTTAGGAAAAGGGGAGAGCGAGAGTAGGCAGGTTGAAGTTGGCTGGCCCAGGCTATTAAAACCTGTTTCTGCAGTTTCCTGCTTTTTCTGGGCTACAGGCTATATTATACAAAAATTAATTAAATGAGGAAGTACCTACATCCCAATTATGTATAGGAAAAACAATGGAGAAACGGGGGCAAATAGGAGGAAGGGATTTTTATGGTACAGTACTTGGACAGATAGTCAGACCTAGTAATGTATATAAAAATATCAACATTTTTTATTGTATACAGAGTAAAATAAAAATTTAACAGAAAGAAAACATCATCAAATACATCAAAATATAATATCTTTGATCTCAAAATCTTAACATCTTTGATCTTTTTTATGTATTTGATTATTACATTTTTTGATTTATTTGATATTTTTATATACATTAGTAGGTCTATCTGTCCAAGTACTATACCATAAAAATCCCTTCCTCCTATTTGCCCCTGTTTTCCTACCTACCTTCATGTCTGTGAATGTGTCTTCATTGCAGCATGGCAGTGGGCGCCAGTGAGGCACAGCCGAGAATGAGTGCCTTTGCTTTAAAAACCTCCACCCAGGATAACAGTGCTCCCACCCGGCCTATCGCAAAATGACTTTATAAAATAGCTTTATAAAAAAGCAGTTGAATTTGAACGAAAGATCCTCATTCAGCATTGACTATTTTTAATTCCTCTGCTGCTATAATTATGAAATAGATAGGAAGGTGTATTATATTTCTTTTAAACCTTTTTTTTTTTAACATTTCTTTAGTTATTTCCTTGTTTCTGTCCTAGGCCAAAATTATGTCAAACATGCCAGGAGTCTTCAGGAGGCTTTCTCAGCCCCTTCTATATAGCACAAACTGTTAGTGCAAACTGTTGATACAATATAAATCCTGTATTATAATATAATAAGCACAAGCTCCTGCCTGCGTGCCTGAGCCAAGGGCAGATGGATTCCAGTAAGTAAATGCTACAGGAATCATCTGCCCTTACTCAAGATGGCTGTGGCCAGAAATGCTAGGGAGGTGGTTTTCAAAGTGATTTTTCAGGAAAATTAAGCATGGAGACATAGATGGATGAGGGAGTTTGCTTCGAATATTAAAAATTAATGAAATAGCGTTTTTGGTTTGTGGTGCTCAGATGCAGTATAGTTCTGCTTTAAATTTTATTGAGCATTTTTTTTCATGGAGTTGGAGCTACAAGATAAGCTGACCTCTCATTTTCGTGCAAAGTTTGCTTAAAAAAAAAAAAAACAGGAAAAAAAACCTTGTTGTTTTGTAATGCACTTGGCACACTAATCAGCTTTGAATTGACCTATTATACTTTTGTAGCGCTGAATACAGAACAATGTGTTTCTCGTTAACAAAATTATAAATTGATTAATATTCATTTTTAAATGGAGGGAGAAGGACTTGGCCATCATTTGGAAACTTTGATTTCATTACAAAGGTTTTTTTTTTTTTTTGTATACAAACTTTTATTGAAAGGAAACAGAAGATGGTGGTACAAAGAGAATTGGTACAATAATATGACAAATATTGGTATCACATAGAGTAAACAGAGATATAACAATCTTAAGTCATTTCAAGTTAACTCTATTCAAAATGGGAATTTGATATCAAAATAACAACAAGGGTATCGAGAATATAGTTCCTGGATATAGGTACAGAGCAGAAAGAGATTTCCATAACACTAAGCGTTAGGCCGGAGACACGATGTCAAATAAAAGGGTTTTAAATAGTTAGTCACCTGTACAGTAATTAGAAAAAAAAATATCTGAGTGTGAAATCCATGGGTCCCATTTATTAGTGTGAAATTTAATAGAGTTGTAAATAGTATGAAAATTTTTTTCCATAATATAGATCGAGTTTATTCTTGTTTTAAGTTGTGAAACCGGAAAAGAGTTTGATTTCCAATGTATAGCAATTAGCCATTGTATAGCAACTGAGATAGTGTGAATTAATCTAGTGTGAGGTATGGATAAATTAATAATTGGTGAAAAAAGTAAGCAATTAGATAGAGTGAGGGTGATGTTCGTATCAGCGATTTTTGAAGAAAAAATTTCCAACTGGCGCCAGATGAAAGAAATTTTATCACAATACCAAAATATGTGGGTAAGGGAACCAGGAGAGGAGCAGCCTCTGAAACAATTTGAGGGAGCGGAAGGGAAAATGGCGTGTAGTTTAAGAGGTGTTAAATACCATCTCGTAAGCAATTTGATCGGTGTTTCTCTAATAGTGAGGGATTTTGTACATTTCCTGAGATTGTCAATATTCACAAAGGTTTTTTTTTATGATTTAAACAATGAGTAGACTTTGATAAACCTGCATGCCTGCCAAATAAACAGGAAATCACAGCAATTTATGCAAATGTTCTCACCTGTCCTGATTCTAGGATCCCTGATTGAGGCATCAGAATTCCATTCTTCCTTCCCTACACACAGGGCCTATTCTGCACGCTAGGCAAGACCAGCTACTTGCGCCCCCCCCATAAATTAATAAAAAAAACTTTAAAATGTCCCTATTTTCCTATATACGCAGCACACTCAATGCATTCTCCATACTCCCCCCTATACTTGTATCACTCATAGTGTCAGGGAGGGGGAGCAGTGTGTCAGGGTGGGGGGGGGGGAGAGCAGTGTTTCAGGTTGGGGTGGAAAGCAGTGTGTCGGGGGGGGGGGAGCAGTGTGTCAGGTGATTGGGGGTAGCAGTGTGTCAGGTGAGGGGGGTAGCAGTGTTTCAGGTGGGGGGGACAGTGTGTAAGGTGAGGGGGGGGTAGCAGGGTGTCAGATGAGGGGGGGTAGCAGTGTGTCAGGTGAGGGGGTAGCAGTGTGTCAGGTGGGGGGAGTGTGTCAGGTGAGGAGGGGGGGGTAGCAGTGTGTCAGGTGAGGGAGGGTAGCAGTGTTTCAGGTGGGGGGCAATGTGTCAGGTGAGGGGGGGTTGCAGGGCTTCAGGTGAGGGGGGGTAGCAGTGTTTCAGGTGGGGGGGACAGTGTTTCAGGTGAGGGAGGTAGCATTGTGTCACGGGAGGGGGGGTAGCAGTGTGTCAAGTGAGGGGGGTAGCAGTGTGTCAGATGAGGGGGGTAGCAGTGTATCAGGTGAGGGGGTAGCAGTGTTTCAGGTGGGGGGCAGTGTGTCAGGTGAGGGGGGTAGCAGTGTGTCAGGTGAGGGGGGTAGCAGTGTTTCAGGTGGGGGGACAGTGTGTCAGGTGAGGGGGGTAGCAGTGTATCAGGTGAGGGGGTAGCAGTGTTTCAGGTGGGGGGCAGTGTGTCAGGTGAGGGGGGTAGCAGTGTGTCAGGTGAGGGGGGTAGCAGTGTTTCAGGTGGGGGGGCAGTGTGTCAGGTGAGGGGGGTAGCAGTTTTTCAAGTGGGGGGGACAGTGTGTCAGGTGAGGGGGCTAACAGTGTGTCAGGTGAGGGAGGGTAGCAGTGTTTCAGGTGGGGGGACAGTGTGTCAGGTGAGGGGGTAGCAGTGTGTCAGGTGAGGGAAGTAGCAGTGTGTCAGGTGAGGGAGGGTAGCAGTGTTTCAGGTGGGGGGACAGTGTGTCAGGTGAGGGGGGGTAGCAGGGTGTCAGGTGGGGGGGGGGTAACAGGGTGTCAGGTGAAGGGGGTAGCAGCGTGTCAGGTGGGGGGTAGCAGTGTGTCAGGTGGGGGGTAGCAGGATGTCAGGGGGGGTAGCAGGGTGTCAGGTGAGAGGGGTAGCAGGGTGTCAGGTGAGGGGGGTAGCAGGGTGTCAGGTCAGCGGGGTAGCAGTGTGTCAGGTGGGGGGGGGGGTAGCAGGGTGTCAGGTGAGGGGGTGTAGCAGGGTGTCAGGTCACAGGTGAGGGGGGTAGCAGTATGTAAGGTGAGGGGGGTAGCAGTGTGTCGGGATCCCACAGGATCTTCTTGTGGGAGCAGGACCCCTGTACAGTAATTAGAAAAAAAAATATCTGAGTGTGAAATCCATGGGTCCCATTTATTAGTGTGAAATTTAATAGAGTTGTAAATAGTATGAAAATTTTTTTCCATAATATAGATCGAGTTTATTCTTGTTTTAAGTTGTGAAACCGGAAAAGAGTTTGATTTCCAATGTATAGCAATCAGCCATTGTATAGCAACTGAGATAGTGTGAATTAATCTAGTGTGAGGTATGGATAAATTAATAATTGGTGAAAAAAGTAAGCAATTAGATAGAGTGAGGGTGATGTTCGTATCAGCGATTTTTGAAGAAAAAATTTCCAACTGGCGCCAGATGAAAGAAATTTTATCACAATACCAAAATATGTGGGTAAGGGAACCAGGAGAGGAGCAGCCTCTGAAACAATTTGAGGGAGCGGAAGGGAAAATGGCGTGTAGTTTAAGAGGTGTTAAATACCATCTCGTAAGCAATTTGATCGGTGTTTCTCTAATAGTGAGGGATTTTGTACATTTCCTGAGATTGTCAATATTCACAAAGGTTTTTTTTTATGATTTAAACATTGAGTAGACTTTGATAAACCTGCATGCCTGCCAAATAAACAGGAAATCACAGCAATTTATGCAAATGTTCTCACCTGTCCTGATTCTAGGATCCCTGATTGAGGCATCAGAATTCCATTCTTCCTTCCCTACACACAGGGCCTATTCTGCACGCTAGGCAAGACCAGCTACTTGCGCCCCCCCCATAAATTAATAAAAAAAACTTTAAAATGTCCCTATTTTCCTATATACGCAGCACACTCAATGCATTCTCCATACTCCCCCCTATACTTGTATCACTCATAGTGTCAGGGAGGGGGAGCAGTGTGTCAGGGTGGGGGGGGGGAGAGCAGTGTTTCAGGTTGGGGTGGAAAGCAGTGTGTCGGGGGGGGGGGAGCAGTGTGTCAGGTGAGGGGGGTAGCAGTGTTTCAGGTGGGGGGGACAGTGTGTAAGGTGAGGGGGGGGTAGCAGGGTGTCAGATGAGGGGGGGTAGCAGTGTGTCAGGTGAGGGGGGTAGCAGTGTGTCAGGTGGGGGGAGTGTGTCAGGTGAGGAGGGGGGGTAGCAGTGTGTCAGGTGAGGGAGGGTAGCAGTGTTTCAGGTGGGGGGCAATGTGTCAGGTGAGGGGGGGTTGCAGGGCTTCAGGTGAGGGGGGGTAGCAGTGTTTCAGGTGGGGGGGACAGTGTTTCAGGTGAGGGAGGTAGCATTGTGTCACGGGAGGGGGGGTAGCAGTGTGTCAAGTGAGGGGGGTAGCAGTGTGTCAGATGAGGGGGGTAGCAGTGTATCAGGTGAGGGGGTAGCAGTGTTTCAGGTGGGGGGCAGTGTGTCAGGTGAGGGGGGTAGCAGTGTGTCAGGTGAGGGGGGTAGCAGTGTTTCAGGTGGGGGGACAGTGTGTCAGGTGAGGGGGGTAGCAGTGTATCAGGTGAGGGGGTAGCAGTGTTTCAGGTGGGGGGCAGTGTGTCAGGTGAGGGGGGTAGCAGTGTGTCAGGTGAGGGGGGTAGCAGTGTTTCAGGTGGGGGGGCAGTGTGTCAGGTGAGGGGGGTAGCAGTTTTTCAAGTGGGGGGGACAGTGTGTCAGGTGAGGGGGCTAACAGTGTGTCAGGTGAGGGAGGGTAGCAGTGTTTCAGGTGGGGGGACAGTGTGTCAGGTGAGGGGGTAGCAGTGTGTCAGGTGAGGGAAGTAGCAGTGTGTCAGGTGAGGGAGGGTAGCAGTGTTTCAGGTGGGGGGACAGTGTGTCAGGTGAGGGGGGGTAGCAGGGTGTCAGGTGGGGGGGTAACAGGGTGTCAGGTGAAGGGGGTAGCAGCGTGTCAGGTGGGGGGTAGCAGTGTGTCAGGTGGGGGGGTAGCAGGATGTCAGGGGGGGTAGCAGGGTGTCAGGTGAGAGGGGTAGCAGGGTGTCAGGTGAGGGGGGTAGCAGGGTGTCAGGTCAGCGGGGTAGCAGTGTGTCAGGTGGGGGGGGGGGGTAGCAGGGTGTCAGGTGAGGGGGTGTAGCAGGGTGTCAGGTCACAGGTGAGGGGGGTAGCAGTATGTAAGGTGAGGGGGGTAGCAGTGTGTCGGGATCCCACAGGATCTTCTTGTGGGAGCAGGACCCCGGGATTTACTCGAAAACTCAGGACGGTCTCACACATTCTGAGGCGGTTGGGAGGTATTGTTTATTGGGTGAAGGTACCTGCGCTCAGGAAAAATATTGCACGATGTGTGTCAAGAAGCTGCTGCTGAGAAAAAGGGGGTTCCTTTTAGAAGATATGTGTATACATGTATCAGCGCTGCTCAATTACTAAGTGTCCAAAGTGCAATAGAATATATCTTAAAGGATCAAAGTGCAATATTCAATAAATAAAAAAATTTATATTTATATATGCAATAATATACTGATATAATAAAAAAAACAAGTAATTTGTGCTTAGTATTCTAATAAATACAAATAATGTAAAGTGCCAAATATCACAATATATAAAGTGCAATGTGAAATAACCAATACATAGGGACAATCAATATGTTATAACTTAATAGTCCCACAAGTATCTCCTCCACAGAAATCCAAAGTGCTCAATTCTCAGTGCTCTCGTGGTATATATTGCTGACAGTTCCACAAATCCACACAAATGTACATGAAGGTGCTCTGCGCTGGGTGCCTTCGTTGTGTGCTCCCCTTTTAGTCCCCCAGACAACCAGAGTAAAACAGCTTGTCAATATCACTCCCCTTCTGGGTCTAGTAGATGAGTGCCGGCTGATGCTGGGATACACACACTCAAAATTAAGGCAGCAGTAGCGTGGCTCTGGATTCCCGGGTCTATCCTATAGCTCCTCCATGGGTGTAGCCATATAAAGAGAGAAGGTCCTCCATAGTGTAGTATTTCAATAATAAGTTTATTAAGTAAAATCGTAGTACACTTACAAACAGACATGTTCAATGCGCCTATCTTCCGGGTGGCGGGTGCCGCTCTCACCGCTTGCGTTCCAACCACCAGAACCAGATGTGATGTCAGACGTACGAGCAACGGCTTGATGCGTTTCGCCCCTCCCACTAGGGCGTGGGAGGACCGTTCTATATAGGATCACAGATCCTTCTATATAGGATCACAGATCTCCATGGTCATTTCAGAAGCCACGCCCCCCCCACAGTTAGAATCACTCCCCTAGGGACACATTTAACCCCTTGATCACCCACAATGTTAACCCCTTCCCTGCCAGTGTCATTATTACAGTAACAATGCATATTTTTAGCACTGATTACTGTAGTAATGTCCCTGGTCCCCCCAATAGTGTCAAAAATGTCAGTCAGGGATCCGATCTGTCCACCTCAATGGCAGATCACCGCCATTACTTGTAAAAAAAAAAAAAACAATGAAAATGACATAAATCTTTCCCGTAGTTAGTAAACGGAATAACTTTTACGCAAACCAATCAAAATAAGTTTATTGCAATTTTTTTTACCAAAAGTATGTAGCAGAAAACAAATTGACCTAAAATGTTAAAAAATTTGATTTTTACATTTTTTTTCTGAGAATTTCATATAAAAAATGTGAAAAATATTATAATTTTTTTCAAAATTGTCGCTCTTTTTTTGTTTATAGCGCAAAAAATAAAAATTGCACATATACCACCAAAAGAAAGCTCTGTTTGTGGAAAAAAAAGGACGTTAATTTTGCTTGGATACAGTGTCGTACGACCGCGCAATTGTCCGTTAAAGTCATGCAGTGGCAAATCGCAAATTAGGGCCTGGTCATTGAGCAGCCAAATCCTCCGGGGCTAAAGTGGTTAATATCTTTATAAATGATATAGGGTCTGAGATTAAAAGTACCATTTCAGTCTTTGCAGATGACACCAAGCTATGTAATGGAATAACTTCCTTATAGGATGTCTCCAATTTTCAAGCTGACCTCAATGCACTGTTTCTTGGGCAACTATGTGGCAAATGAGGTTTAACTAGTTCCCGCCCGCGTTATAGCCGAAAGACGGCTACAGCTCGGGCTCTAATTTCCGGGAGGCCGTCTTTAAACGGCCTCCCAGTAACAGGCTCCCGGGGCATCGGGGAAAATCTGTGTCGGCCGTGTCCCTTGGACACAGCCAATCACAGATCGTGGTGAAAGGCCAATCACAGCGGCCATTTGCCACACAATCGGAACATCCAATGAGAGATGATGTAATGGACCGTTTCAGCAGACAAGGGGTTAAAATCCGTTTAGGCGATATGCCCCTTTCTGAGAGACAGGCACAGCTACTGCAGAACACCAAACTCCCGAACTGGATACAAAAGAGCACTCCAACCTGGAACCTCACGAATAGCTGCTAGCAGACGAACAGGAAAAGCATACATCAGCTTACACTCCTAGCAATCAGTCTCCAACAGCATACAATGAATCCTCCCCAAGAACGAGACAAAGCTCCGCGTTGAGGGTAAAACAGGAACAACAACAACATTTATTGGAAGAACACAGCACACTTTTATACAGAAATTGGAACATCCTTCCCCCAACAACCGCTTTCCCATTGGTCAGTTGCACAGTACCTGCAGTTCCCATTCAGGTCCTCTTTTAGCCATGCAAATGAGGAATTGAAAATGAGTCAACAGGGATTGGTCAGATAGCTTTGACCAATGCAAGGAGACAGAAGCCCCAGGGGGCAATCAATGTACACAATAGTCAGACACAGAACAATGGTTCCCTAACGAGCCCTCAATACACATTACCCTGAGTGTCAATACATCCCTTAGCAGACAACAGGTGAGGTCATTAGCACGCCTGACAATAGCTGAATGGAGAGCCACCTCAGACAGCCCGTCTCCTCAGAACTTCCTGTAATGACCATATTAGGAGTTGACTTCCTGTTCAGAGACCTCATGGCAAATGGGAACAAAAATCTTCATATTACCAGGGAGACATTTTTCCTGAATATGACTGTCTCATTTGTAGTAGTCCAAACCATATTTTCAGTGTTCAACACCCTCCTGGTCACCCTGCATTCACCAAATCCATACGAATTAGAACCAGGGGCTGTTTGTTCGGTAGATAGAATCTACCGAACGGCTGTGCAGAAAGGGAGAAATAAATCCTTCTGCATCGTAAAATTAACCCTTTAGCTGCCGGTCCATAATCCAAAGGCAGCAGACGGGCAACCAGGCTCCTCCAATGCAATGTGGCGAGGTTGGTCTCGTCACAGATGATCTCAAATGTAAACATATGAGATCATCTCTCATTGCCAGCTCTCCTTCTGGCTCACACAGAGACTGTGTGTGAGGAAGAAGAGAGCCGATCAGCGGCTCCTCCTCATAGGGGACACAGAGAAATGTAATCAGGGCACTGATCAGCAGTGCCCTGATTACACAAGAGGAAAATAAAATGCCATAACTGCCCACAGTGCCCGCCATCAGTGCCCCCCATCAGTGCCCACAATCAGTGCCCATAGTGCTGCCAGTCAGTGCCCATCAGTGCCTGCTCATCTAGGCACTGATGGGCACTGACTAGCAGCACTATGGGCACTGAGTGTGGGCACTGATGGTGCTTCCCATCAGTGTTCATCAGTGCTGCCCATCAGTGCTCATCAGTGCCACCCGTCAGTGTCCATCAGTGCCACCCATCAGTGTCCATCAGTGCCGCCTCTCAGTGCCCGTCAGTTCCGCCCGTCAGTGCCGCCTCTCAGTGCCCAGCAGTGCCACCTCTCAGTGCCCAGTAGTGCCACTTCTCAGTGCCCAGCAGTGCCACCTATCAGTGCTCATCAGTGCCGCCTATCAGTGCTCATCAGTGTCGCCTATCAGTGCCACCTATCAGTGCTCATCAGTGCAGCATATTAGTACCTCCTCATCAGCGCCACCTCATCAGTGCCCATAAGTGCCACCTCATCAGTG
Organism: Pelophylax lessonae; assembly: GCF_965119305.1. NCBI lineage: Eukaryota > Metazoa > Chordata > Amphibia > Anura > Ranidae > Pelophylax > Pelophylax lessonae. The sequence continues at coordinate 122,900,900 of NC_138780.1, read as the reverse complement.
CCCATAAGTGCCACCTCATCAGTGCCCATCAGTGCAGCCTATATGTGCCCTTCAGTGCCGCCTCATCAGCGCACATCAGTGAAGGAGAAAAATGTATTTATTTTCAAAATTTACTCACAGAAAATAAGAAAAACTTTTTTTTTTTTCAAAATTTTCTGTCTTTTTTCTTTTTTTTTTGTAAGAAATAAAAAACCCAGAGGTGATTAAATACCACTAAAAGAAAGCTCTATTTGTGTGAAAACAAATGATAAAAATGTCATATGGGTACAATGTAGCATGACCGCGCCATTCAAAGCGTGAGAGCGCTGAAAGCTGAAAATTGGCCTGGGCAGGAAGGGGGTGAAAGTGCCCGGTAGGCAAGTGGTTAATGTTGATAAATGTGAAGTTATGCACTTGGGGGCTAAGAATATGCATGCATCATACATACTAGGGGGAGTACACCTGGGGGAATCCATAGTGGAGAAGGATCTGGGTGTTCTGGTAGAACATAATGTGAAATAGACTCCCTCCAGAGGTGGATCGGTCCAGCTCAGTAGATTGCTTTAAACCAGGCCTGGATTCTTTCCTAAATAAACGTAATATAACTGGGTACTCACATTTGTAGGTAAAATTGATCCAGGGAATAGCCGAATGCCTCTCGGGGGATAAGGAAATCATTTTTTCCCCTGGTGTAGAAAATTGGATCATTCTTTGCTGGGGTTTCCGCCTTCCTCTGGATCAGCTGTGGGCATAGGATTGTGTATATGAGATTATATGGTTGTGTTTTCTTTTTTGTTTTTTGGTTTTCTTATTGGTTGAGCTAGATGGACTTGTGTCTTTTTTCAACCTGACTAAGTACTGTACTGTATGTAACTATTAGAACACTACACATTACACATAGGCTTCTTGTTGCAGATGTAGTTACTTAACCAGTTCCATACCGACGCATTATAAAATGACGTCGGCAGGAAAACTGTGTCGATCCAGGCGGGCGTCATATGACCTCCTCCCGGATCTGCTGCTCTCCCGCCCCCCGGGGGCGCACAGCCCGGCGATCGGGGATGCGGCGTGTCCGTCGGGACACAGCCCATTCCCGATCGGTGGAAAAACCCATTAAAGAAATGGCTCTTTACCATGTGATTGGCTGTGTCCAATCACAGCCGGCCACATGCACTTACCTCGTTCACGCTGCTCGTGCGCGCCCCCAGGGTGTTACCGTGTTCTCCTCCTCACACACTGACCCAGCTAGTTACCTCTCACAGTGCACCTGAAAACACACTGATTGCCCCCCCCCCTACCCCAATAAAGAGTACCTGTCACTAGCCCATTAAAGTTCCTGTCAATAGCCCATCAAAGTACCTGTCACCAGCCTATCAGAGTACCTGTCACCAGCCCATCAAAGTACCTGTCACCAGCCCATCAAAGTACCTGTCACCAGCCCTTCAAAGTACCTGTCACCAGCCCATCAAATTACCTGTCACCAGCCCATTAGAGTACCCGAGTACCTGTCACCAGCCCATCAGTTACTCTGATGACAGGTACTCGGTACTCTGATAGGCTGGTGACAGGTACTCGGGTACTCTGATGACAGTTACTAGGGTACTTTGAGTACCTGCCATTAGAGTACCTGAGTACCTGTCATCGGAGTACCTGTCATCAGAGTACCCAAGTACCTTTCATCAGAGTATCCCAGTACCTGTCATCAGAGTACCCGAGTACCTGTCACCAGCCCATCAGAGTACCCGAGTACCTGTCTCCAGCCCAGAGTACCCGACTACCTCTACTCCACCTCGCTTTTATCATTGGGACGTCACTGGTTGCTAGATGCCGAGCGGCTGGCTATCCTAGCAACCAGTCTACTGCACACCAATACGGCGGGACGGAGGAGAGGAACAGGTCTCGGGGGCGGCCAGCACGTACATTAAACTGAATTGCTGCTGTGGCAGCATCCTGGGGGGATCACATCTACACCATGCAGAAAGACAGCCCTGCTGGGCCCCCCTGAGCCCAGGCCCTTGGGCAGTGCCCAAGTGCTTGAATGGTCAGTCCACCCCTGGGAGCTACAGTTCATTGAGGGAACCATGAATGCCAACATGAACTGTGACATACTGAAGCAGAGCGTGATCCCCTCCCATGATCCTCTCTTATTCCAACATGATAACGACCACTGCCTTGCTAAAGAAGCTAAGGGTAAAAGTGATGGACTGGCCAAGCATGTCTCCAGACCAAAACCCTATTGAGCATCTGTGGGGCACCCTCAAACAGAAGGTGGAGGAGCGCAAGGTTTCTAACATCCACCAGCTCTGTGATATTGTCATGGAGGCGTGGAAGAGGACTCCAGTGGCAGCCTGTGAAGCTCTGACGAACTCCATGCCCAAGAGGGTTAAGGCAGTGCTGGAAAATAATGGTGAACCACACAAAATATTGACACTTTGGGCCCAATTTGGACATTTCCACTTAGGGGTAGTGATGGCTTTGGGGTTCGCACGACGGTCGGTTTGCGGCAAATTTTGCTTGTTCGCTACCCGCCAAATTTTCGGACACATGGTGTCGTTCGCGGCGGGCCATATTTCTTTACATTGAGGAGAACTTTGACCCGTGACACAGCCGTCAGGTGTAACGGGACAGCCAATTGAAACATTCTAGCACATGGACAGTCCCCCTATCCTATAAATAGACCTGATCTGGTGGCCATTTCACATTCCGCTTTCTGCCAGTGTAGGGAGAGGTCTGCTGTGCTCATCAGGAAGAGTTTGCTAGACACATATAGCGTTGTGAAGATCCACAAAAGTCCTTTACAGGGCTGGTATTTTTCAGTATAGGTCTACTAGTATCTTTTGAGCTTAGGGAGAGGTATCCTGTGGTTGCTGTAGGGGCAGTTAGAGATCGGCTGCCGTCACACAGAAATCGCTCTGTCAATGTCCACAAAAGTCATTTAAAATGCTCCAATGTCGTTTTAGGGTCTATTTGTAACGTTCATGCGTTTTTGTTAGTGGATGGATTTTCAGCTGCAGAATTATTACACTCAGTAGCCTTGTAGAGAATCTGTTGAAAAAACATATCCAACTCTCAGGACTTCATCACCGTGTACAGCCTGTTATATACCATATATATTAATAGATGTTTAGTGGAGGGATAGAATATATGAGGATATATAGATGAGAGACAGGCTATTATATGGTGAGCACTAGAAGTAGTAATAGGAGAGTTGTAGGTGATGTCAAGTATAGTGCAGATGGTAAGAGGACACAGATGGAGTATACTTAGACAGAGTAACCTAGTGCAAGGATAGTTGAAGGTAGTCCCAAGAGCTAACAGTCTATGCAGATGATAGTGAATAGATAGATACAGATAGTCTTGGTAATTGCAGTAGATGACAGTAGGAGATTGGTTAGTAAGAATCCCCTGCGGGGTACTTATCACTTAGAAAGGTTTAGTAGTAACAGTGTCCATTGGAGAAGGGTGATCCCGTAGCGAGATACGGATCACCAGCGAGGTTTCCGGCTTCAGGTTCAGCGAGGGAGAATGTCAGCAGCTCCGACTTCACAGGAAGAGGTGCGGTGAGCATGTGGTTTGAACGAGCGATGAGTAGAAGCAAACCGGCGATTGAAATAGCCGCTCATAGCGGCGCTCGGCAATGATGTCATCCGGTCTTAATACAAGATGGGACGCAATTAGCAGAGGAGAAATATGGAGACAAGGGTACCAGAGGTACCAGAACATTACACTATTACGGTCTCTTTACTATAGGGAGAGGTATCCTGTGGTTGCTTTAGGGGCAGTTAGAGATCGGCTGCATTCACACAGAAATCGCTTTGTCAATGTCCACAAAAGTCATTTAAAATGCTCCAATGTCATTTTAGGGTCTATTACGGTCTCTTTACTATAGGGAGAGGTATCCTGTGGTTGCTTTAGGGGCAGTTAGAGATCGGCTACAGTCACACAGAAATCGCTTTGTCAATGTCCACAAAAGTCATTTAAAATGCTCCAATGTCGTTTTAGGGTCTATAACAGTCTCTTTAATATAGGGCCAGGTATCCTGTAGTTGCTTTAGGGGCAGTTAGTGATCGGCTGCAGTCACACAGAAATCGCTTTGTCAATGTCCACAAAAGTAATTTAAAATGCTCCAATGTTGTTATAGGGTCTATTACAGTCTCTTTACTATAGGGGCAGGTATCCAGTGGTTGCTTTAGGGGCAGTTAGAGATCGGCTGCAGTCACACACAAATTGCTCTGTTAATGTCCACAAAAGTCATGTAAAGGGCTGCAAATTTTTTGGTATTGCTGTGCAGTGCACTAAAAAGGGGGGGGGGGAGGGTGTAGACTACCTGTGACAGTGTAGACTACCTCACATTTATAAAAATGAATGAGGCATGGATCTCTGAGGAATTCAACACATGTGACCAGTAGACCAGGTTTCATCGAAATTCCTCCACCCACAACAATTCCTGGTCCTTGGCTCCGCTACATACATCGGCATAAAAGGCATTTCATGTCCATTGAATGGCAAATTTTAGGGGACTTTCAGGGCCGACAATTATTTTTTCTGTGAATGCCTAATGTACCTCCAGCCACCAAATACTAAGTTATATGCTGTCAGTTCAAACCATGCGAGCTAATTTTTGGAGCCTATGCAGGCTGACACTTACGGTTCTGTGTACTGTGAACGCCTACCGTACCTCTAGCCATCAAAAACTAAGTTGTTTGCTGTCAGTTCAAACCATGTAAGCTAATTTTTGGAGCCTATACAGGCCGAAACTTACTTCTGTATCATGTGAATTCCTAATGTACCTTCAGCCACAGAAAACTATGTTCTTAGCTGTCAGGTAAACGCATGTGGGCTAATTTTTGGGGCCTGGAATGGCCAACACTTACTTCTTTATCCTGTAAATGCCTAATTTTTCAGACTGGAAATGAAAAACAATGGGTCTGTAAAGGTTCCGCCAAATTGTGGAATGGATGCGGACCCATTTTACAGATGTGTGAATGGACCCTATATGTATTACAATGTATTTACCTGCTGCTGTCAGTTCTGGCTGATTTATGAAACAAAAATATATATTTTGTGCTGTAAAAAAAAATAAAAAAAATAAAAAATTAAAAAATACTTCTGTTATGACATTGTCCATGTGCTGGGACTATTTGTGCACAGCTAGTACGTCTTTTGTGGCTGCAAATATGACCTAAAGGTTTTTAAAGTTCGCCTCCCATTAAAGTCAATGGGGCCCGCCACGAACTCGCGGTTCGCGGACTTTTGAGAAAATTTGCATCTGACGTTCACGAACCGCCCCGGCCGATGTTCGTCCATCACTACTTAGGGGTATACTCACTTTTGTTGCCAGCAGCTTAAGCATTAATGGCTGTGTGTTGAGTTATTTTGAGGGGACAGCAAATGTACACTGTTATACAAGCTGTACACTCACTACCTTACATTTTAGCAAAGTGTCATTTCTTCAGTGTTGTCAGATGATAAGATAGAATAATATTTACAAAAATGTGAGGGGTGTACTCACTTTTGTGAGATACTGTATGATAGGGCAGCCACAACTAGATATAGTTAGGGAAAGGACATGTATTCTTGTTGTACATTAGTGATGTCGCGAACATAAAATTCGCTGTTCACGAACGGCGAACGCGAACATCGGCGAATGTTCGCGAACCGGCGAACATTGCGAACCGCCATAGACTTTAATAGGCAGGCGAATTTTAGAACCCACAGGGACTCTTTCTGGCCACAATAGTAATGAAAAAGTTGTTTCAAGGGGACAAACACCTGGACTGTGGCATGCCGGAGAGGGATCACACAAAAAAAAAGTTCTTAAAAATTTGAATTTTTTGATAGAGAGCCAATTATTGGAAAAATTAAAAAAAAATAAAAATAAAAAATGTCTTTGGATTTAGCATCTGGGGGGTCTAAAAAGTGTACCTGTGAAGTTTCAGCTCTGTAGCATGTCCGGAACCAGAAAAAAATACGAATTAGGGTTAGGGTTAGGGTTAGGGTTAGGGTTAGGGCTAGGGTTAGGGTTAGGGTTAGGGTTAGGGTTAGGGTTAGGGTTAGGGTTATTTTTATGGCTAGGCTTAGAGGGTTAGGGTTAAGGTTAGAGGGTTAGGGTTATGGTTAGAGGGTTAGGGTTAGGTTTAGTGTTAGGGGCTAGGGTTAGGGTTACGGTGAGATACTTAGGGTTAGTAGCCCTACCCCTCTAACTCTAACCCTAAGCACTAAAAATAACCCTAACCTTAGCCCTGACCCTAACCCTAGCCCTAACCCTAACCCTAAAAATTTAGGGTTTCTATTTTTTTTTCTGGTTCTGGACATGCTACAGAGCTGAAACTTCACAGGTACACTTTTTAGACCCCCCAGACAATAAATCCAAAGAGATTTTTTTTTTTATTAAGTTTTTTTTTTTTTCCAATAATTGGCTCTCTATCAAAAATGACAATTTTTAAGAACTTTTTTTGTGTGATTTAGTGTCTAGGGGGTCTAAAAAGTGTACCTGTGAAGTTTCAGCTCTGTAGCATGTCCAGAACCAGAAAAAAAGATAATTTTTCAGTAGAGCAGGGATGGTGGGAACCCCTTTTACACCTATATGATCTTTTTTTTCTGGTTCTGGACATGCTACATATATATATATATATATATATATATATATATATATATATATATATATATATATATATATTAAAAAAATACTCAAATACCAGCCCTCAAAGGGGCTTTTGGGGACAATATATATATATATATATATATATATATATATATATATATATCACAGAACAAAAAAAAATACACAAATACCAGCCCTCAAAAGGGCTTTTGGGGACAATATATATATATATATATATATATATATATATATATATATATCCAAAAAAACTCAAATACCAGCCCTAGGAAGGGCTTTTTGGGGTGCTGTCCTTACAGCAGGAGTGTACCAAATACACTGGCTAACAAGACCGGGAACTGTCCCCAGCTATAACAGCAGCAGCAGCACCAGCACTTTCCCTGCTCTCAGTAACACAGAAATGATCTAAAATGGATGCTGCCCTTGCTTATTTATAGGAGGTGGGAGGGTGTGGGAGGGAGGTATGCTGATTGGCCTGGAATGTGTCTGCTGACTGTGATGTTCAGGGTCAAAGTTTGCCTCAATGATGATGTATAGGAGGCGGACCGAACATCGCATATGTTCGCCCGCAGCGGCGAACGCGAACGTTCGAAGTTCGCCGGGAACCGTTCGCCGGCGAACCGTTCGGTACATCTCTATTGTACATGTTACGCTGGATTCTCAGTAAAGTTGTTTTAACTGCACTAAGCCTGGTCTGAATTTATTCAAAGGTGGGGCATGTTGGTTTTGGCATATTCCTAAGACCCTGAGTCTGTAAAAGCACAATAAAGTATGTGTAACACAACTACAAAAGGTTAACTGGCAAAGCAAAGAAAAGGAGGTAGCTGCCATGGGTAACTCCCTATCCATCTGTCTCCTCCAATCACCGGGAGCAGACTAGCATTATGGAGGTGTAAGGCCTGATCAAAATGTACTGGAGGGAAAGCATTAACAAGCACACATGGAGCTCCATTCTGTTATTGGGAGTAAGGTAACAAAGGTACGCTGGACTAGTGGAGTGGGCAATGGCTCTGCATGTCCCTCTGAATGCATCACCTACATTTGTTCAAGTGTGTGGTGACAGCCGACAGAACATCTTAAGGAGGGACTCTGCACATTCACTATATACAAGCAGCACATCTCTGAGTCAGGGACTGTCTTAATGTTTGATTTTCCACATGACCGCAGCCTCTGGACCCACGCCAGGTCCCTGGACTTGGTAAACATGCCTTCTGTGTTACCCCACATGCAGGACAAAGAAACCCCCTTCATCACCTGGCATAGCCCAAGAACCCCTGGAGTAGTCAGCAACTTGGAGTTATCAGCAAATATACACCACCCTCCCTTCTAGAGGCTTCTAGAGCATAGGGGGTTGGGGGATTGGGAGCAGCTTGAATATTTATTGTTCTGCAGCCAATTCCTGGGGAGGTGTGCCCAGTAGGTGGCTGTGGAGAACATTAATAGTGGGGTCTGGAGCAGACATGTTTCTGTCCTGCTGGACAAGTTCCCAGCCTCAGGGGTTATTGCCCCCTTGGAGCAGCTTGAAGTAGTTGCTACAGTTCATCAAGATCCCAGCTGTGGTAAAGCTGAAGGGCCTATATCTAATCAACTTTGGAGCTAAGTAAACAGTTTCACCTCAGGATCTGGTCTGGAGAGCTCACTGAAGAATGCCTGGTGGAAGCTGGAAGGTGTGTACCTCTCCTGAGGCATTGGGACTGGGAGTATCAACTTCTCCCTCACTGAAGATTGTCTGGTAGAAGGTAGGAACTGAGCAGTTGTCCTGTGACATGTCTGGAAGAAACTCGGTGAAGGTCAGCTGTCCTGGAGAGACATTAAGAGAATAGATATGGGCTCAAGATCCAGGTGATTATGTGCTATTTTGAATGATAAGTGCCAGCAGTGGCTTTCTCTTTGGGGTTTATTTACTAAAGCAATCCGCTTGCAGGTTTTTTTTCCTAAAGCTTAATAAAACAAGCTGAGGTTAAGAGCCTATTTGTTTCTCTGCAGAATTGTGACTAATTTTGCCCTCTCTAGCTTTAGTAAATAAACTCCTCTGAGACAGGTCACACAGGGTCTTAGTTTTGGCCTTTCCCCTTTTATTCCTGACTTAAAGACTGTTCAAAAAAGTTTAGCCTTGGAAAGTGTGTTCCCCTGTTACTGTGCAGCATTTCTAGAGTATGGAGTGGTATGGAATACTCTAGAAATACTCTAGAAATGCTGCACAGTATCAGGGACACACACTTTCCAAGGCTAAACTTCTTTGAACAGTCTTTAATCCAGGAATAAAAGGGGAAAGGCCTAAACCAAGACCCTGTTACAAGTTATTTAAGCAATAAATTGTAAAAAGACATCCCCTAGACTGTTTCGTGGAGCCAGAGTGAGTGGACTGTTGCTTGGGTGATTGGTAGCCTTTGGATTTTTTGGGGGGAGAACCAGTTAAAATCAGCAGCTGTACTGTATGTTAGATACTCCTGATCACTGCACTCTATGAGCTGTGCTGTATGTAGATACCACTGATCACTGTACTCTGTAAGCTGTACTGTATGTTAGACGGGGCCGGTGCTACCACTAGGCAAAATAGGCAGCTGCCTAGGGCGCAACCATTGCTGCTGGTCCCCCGATGTCCCACACCAGGGCCACAATCAGGGGGGGGGCAGCCCATAGACATGTAGGAAGCCGAGGGGCCCCAACCAACAAGTTGATGCTGGGTTCAAACTCCCCCAGAGCACGCTGCTCAAATACCCAGTCGATGTCCCTGCTGCCACATCCGTTCCACTCAGCAACAGTGCAGGCTGTGTAGCAATCAGAGCTGTCCTTGAATTACAGAGGCTAACAGCGTCCACCACTGTTCTCAGGGCTAGGGTTTGTTTGCTAGGACTGGCAATGTCCTAGCAACCAATCACATGCTTGCCCCTACCCCATGCCCCAGCATTCAGAGGAGGAAAAGGAAGTTCCTCCTCCAAACATATCTGGTATCAGTGCCCCGCCTTCCAGCTTCCACCTGTCCTGTAGCCGACTGCTGCAATGAGAAGGAATGGATCCTGAAGTAAGCTGAGGTCTTCACAATACTCCCTCCTTCCCTTCCACTACCCCAGCTATTCTCTGAAACGTCTCCACTCTCTGTACCCCACTCTGCTCTTCCCTTCTAATTTTGGGGATCATATGGAAAGAGAATAAGCTCTACGGACCCTGATGTAAGGTCACTTTAGGGACCTTGATGTAAGAGGACTCTGGGTACCCTAATGTAAGGGGGGCTCTGGGGAAACTGATGTAATGGGGGTGACTTTGGGGAGTCTAATGAAAGGGGGACTCTGATGTAAAAGGGAACTCTGGGGTCCTTAATTTAAAGAGGGGAGACTCTGGTGACCCTGATGTAAAAGGGACTCTGGGGGCCCTGATTTAAGAAGGGGGACTCTGGGGGACCTTTAGGTACAGGGAACTATGGGGAGCATGATGTGAGGGGGGATTTTGGGATCCTACTGCAGAGGAGACTTTGGGGACCCTAATGAAAGTTGGGTCACTGTCATAAGGGCGAACTCTGAGGACCCTATATTAAGGAGGGGGACCTCTGGGACCCTGATGTAAGGGGGGGACTCTGGCGACCCTGATTTAGGGAGAGGTGACTCTTGGGACCCAGATGTAAGGGGTACAACTATGAGGACACTGATGAAAGGAGGGGGGACGCTGGGGACACTGATGTAAAGGGGGGGCTTTGGGGACTCTAAAGAAAGTAAATGCTGATGTAAGGGGGTGAGGCCCAGGGGGCCTAGGCCTACAGCTGTGTAAGGGACCCCAACATTTCTGATGGCTTCCCTGTTCCCCACACACTGCACAGATATACTGCATACTGCTGCAGGATTGGATAGTGTTAGCTGTAGACAAAGTCGTCCCCTGCTAACTTCAGCCAATCCATGAAGAAGAGGTATCCATCCAATAAGGCGCCACGCAAGCCGTGGGCACAACATCACTAGCTCCCCAGTCAGTCTCCACACAGAGCACTGATGGGCACTGAAAGGCAGCACTGACAGGCATCACTAATGGACACTGATTGGTGTCACTGATCGGCAATGATTCGTGTCTCTGATGGGCACTGCTGGGGCTGTACTGTAATCAGGGCGCTGATGATTGGTGCCCAGATTTCCTATACAGGTCTCCCCTGCGAGGAGAAGCAGCTGGTTCTTCTCGCCACACACTCTGTCAGTGTGAGCTGAGAAGAAACGATAAATGGCACTTCCTTTTTTACATGTGACCGGCTGTGATTAGACACAGTCAATCGCATGGGTAAAGAGCGTCATCGGCTCTTTACCGAGATCGGGGTTGCTCCGTGTCCTATGCGGGCACGTGAGAGCGGCAGTTCTGAGGCGCCATTGTATGACGTTGTTCCAAAATGAGAGTGCATCCTGCTCTCCATCATTTTACTATACGGCAGGTGGGAAGTGGTTTAAGGAGTAGTAAAGGCAGAAGTTTTTGTATCTTAATGCTTTCTATGCATTAAGATGAAAAGCCGTCTGTGTGCAGCAGCCTCCCTCAGCCCTCATAATACTTACCTGAGCCCCATCTATATCCAGCAATGTCCACGAGATCCTCGGCTGTCCGGGACTCTCTCTCCTGAGTGGCTGAGACACAGCCGCTGCACCATTGGCTCCCGCTGCTGTCAAAGTGAGTTAGCCAATCAGGAGAGAGTGGGGGCAGGGCCGAACAGCAGCTCTGTGTCTGAGTAGACACACAGAGCTGCTGCTTACTGTGGGGGCACTCGACACGAGCGAGGAGCCAAGCACATTGAAGAGGGACCCAAGAAGAGGAGGATCCAGGCTTTTCTGTGCAAATCCACTACACAGGCCGGGTAAATAAAAAATATATTTTTTTTATTTAAGAAAAAAAAAAACACCACAAGACTTTACAAACTCTTTAAGCTTGAAATGGTCTTTATACAAATAAATATTTCCTATTCATATCACCCTTCCCCCATTTCCATTAGAATGAAAACAATTCAGGACAAGGCCCTCCTAATTTATGCATTTTCCTTTTAAGAATTTTCCAAATATTAAGCCAACCCCTAAGGAGCTGCATGTAGAAAGGGATCCCCCACCCTGCAAAGCCAGGCACACCGCATCTTCACAGCACACTTGAGTCAGAAGAACAGTCCAGTGCTTTTTTAAATGTTTTATTGAGGGGAATAAACTTGGATAGGGATAGGGATGTCACAAGATACCCACTTGACTTTTAGCAGAATAACTCTTCAGGGACACCTCTCCTTTGCCTCCTGCACAAATCTTGATTGCAGAACTACAATTCCCAGAACCATCTAACACACTGTTTGATAATCTGACAAAGAGGCTCAGTCAGATAGGTAGAGCAAGCCCTTTACAGGCAGGGGTTGCGGGCCCCTTGTTTGTGTAACAAAGTCCTAGTGCCCAGCTGTTCTCTTCCTGTGGCTACTGATCCCAGCACCACCCCTTCAGGCACTGCAGGCCCACCCGGCTGCAGCTGTCCCTTTCTCCAGACCTCTTGGCTAAACTTCCACAGTCCTCCGAGACTGACTCTGCATCCATCTCAGACTGCTCCTTCCGAGTCCTCTTAGGCATGCCTCTCAGTGCTCTCCTGACTGTCACATTCACCAGCCCACCTGGCTGTCTTCCTCCCTGGAGATTTGCCTGGTAGTGTTCTCCTGCTGTCCTTCTCCTGCTCCCATGCCTCTGGTCAGGACACTTCTGTGTGTCATAAAGAGGGTCCCTTCCAAATCGAGGCCTGAGGTCACCCCCCCAGACAAGGAGGCTACCCTCAAGGGCCCCCACAGCCTAACACTCCATCTCCAGCTTCCACCTGAGCTCCACTGCCCCAGCTGGACTGACGCAGAATATTTGAGGGACCCCCCTGCCAACCCTTCTGTTCTGGTCAGGACCCTCAGAATACTCCAGACAGTTCCTCCCCACCTCCACTCCCATTCTTCTGGAAGTTTCCAGCAAATTCCATAAGTAGGGGGAGGTCTCAGAGATGTTGCCTGTGAGTCATCCAGCCTTCCCTGAGTCACTCACCCTGACCCAGATAAAACAACACAGGCTTGGTTGCCAGCCAAGCCTGGACAAATTTCCTTTAACTACAGAAATGTTTTTCTAGAACACTAGAGGGTGCTATAAAAGCATCACATAATATATGGGCAGTAATAATACAGGAAGCATATAGGGCAGTCAGAGTAGACAGGGAGCCCTCTCTTTCATTCCTGATTATCTGGGTATCACAAAAGTACTATACAACAATAAGGCTGGCTAAGGGCTACGGCACTGGTTCTAGTTAAAATTAGGTGGTCACCCCTAGCTATTTTATTTTCGGGAGGGAACATCTTTTCTGGTGTTGGGATTCTCTGACCTTTTTCCTGAACTATATCTAGTGTTTTCTAGAAAAAAACAACAACTTTTTATTAATACAAAAGACCCACCTGACCATACCTGTTATTACAAGCTCACAATTGTAGACATTCATCACACATCTGCCAAACTGCGACTCTCACAACTGATCAGAGTGCATGTAGGCAAATCCAGACAGGACAATACCCCTAAAATGCATTTGCTAATAGTAAACATGCCCCTAAATAAATACGCCTAGGCAATTAATTTGGATGCAAACACCAACTGAGTGTAAGAACCATAAATCCCTTCCATTCACTTTGCACCCTCATAACAAACAACACTGACACAGTTTTTATGTTGGAATGATATATATTTTGTATAACTGTGTATATAGGCTTCAATATACAGCTTCAAAAGATAACAAACCATAGACATTGATGTCCAAAACATACAAGTACTGAAACAACTCCTTTTTGGTTGATCAAACCTACTTGATTCTACCAAAAACTAGGGATCGATCGATTATCAGCAAAGCCGGTATATCGGAATCGGCCCCTGAGGTTACAGATATTGCAGATATTTCGGGAAAGTGCTGTACCAGAGTGATGCCTGCAGCTAGAGGCATCACCCCGGTACCGCCGTCCATAGCCGACGGTCGGCTGTCTTGTAATGGCAACCGATGCGGCTGAGAAGCCACTCAGCTGTCATTCCATGGAGCAGGAGGAGACGTCCCCCCTCCCGCCGCCTTCCGTGGCTCACCCGGATCTCTCGTCCCACGGGGGGACCCAGGCATCCAACCTGCACAGCCACCAAAGACCTGATCAAAGCCACATTTGGCTCTGATAGGGTCTCCATGTAAAAACCTGGAAGTGATGTCATGACATCACTTCCGGGTACTCGTGGCCAAAAAAAAATGACAGCATTCAAAACAGCCAAACTTGGCGTTTTGAATGCTTTTAAGAGCAGAGGAGGGGTTTGGGGGTCTTTTAGACCCCCAGATTGCTCCACAAGAGTACCTGTAAAAAAATATATATATATTTTTTAAATGTCCAAAAATATCGGCAGATATCAGCAGATACTGATATCCGATGACCAAAATATTGGTATCGGCAATAAAAAAACGATATCGGTTGATCACTACCAAAAACCACAAAGACTTATTTATGCCTGAAGCCAATCCTGCCCCAATTCTTTATTCTGGTTCGGGGGCTTACCGGGTCTTCAGTCATTCCGAAAATGTGCCATAAATGTTAAAACATGACTGCCATATCTAAGAGGACAACCATTTTTATTCCATTGCTATTAGTGGGACTGATAAGTCGACCATTTTTCGCGCTGATTCTAGCCCCCATCCATATAATCCAAGCTGCGTCACTCCGCCACCCCGCCAGCCTTTTTATTGCCATCTCAGTTAGCCAAGGGACACCGCTTGCTGTGACTATAATGCCTACTAAAGGAGAAAAAATGTAAACACAAACATATACAAGGTAAGAACAAAGAGCATTCAAACAAATGTAAGGATTAAAAGACAAATGAAAAGGCATTTTTTCTTTTTTCTTTTTGTTTGTTTTTATTTTTCTTTGTTTTTTTTTTTGAGCATCAAAATAAAAAACATTCAAGGAAAAAGCATGTGCACCTACTAATGCTCATACACAAAGGAAAGACAAATGAAACAAAACAAAGTGACGAAAAAGGGGAGGGCAGGCAGGGACCATTTTCCTTCTGCTGTAATGAGTTGAATGCAACAACTTCCGTTGGCTATGGCAAGATTACATTTACGACCCACCCCTCACCTCTCTCTACAGGCCACCACTGGTCCATTCACTCCCACCACAGTCATGTCATGCTGTGCTTAAAGGATAACCCCACTTTCGTGGGGAAAAAAATCAGCAAATAAAGAAAAAACAATATAGTGTATACAACTGCGACACAAATCATATTGTAATTGAATTAAAAAAAAATGACTTTTCCTTTTTATTCTGCAGCTGTTGTAATTTTCTGAAAATGCAATGCAACATGGCTACCTGGAGCTGTTCTGTACACAGAATGTGTATTCACCACACCCCAGAAACATCCTTTCCTGCTTGTGTGATTGGCTCACCAATTTTCCCAGAAGTATGCCTAAGATACAAATCAGATTTGTGGCATCCCATGCAACAAAAATGTCATTTTTGGTGAGATACTCCCAATTGAAACATGTCTAAAGGGATGCAGGCCCAGCAGATTTCCTCATTAGAATCCTGCAGCTGCCACAGCTTATAGATAATCATGAAACCACTCCCATTTGACCCACTGAGCACAGAGGCACAGAAGAACAAACAGGGATTTCTTTAGAATAACAAAAGGTAGAAATCTGCAACAAAGTTTGTTAAAATCCTTGTAATGTACAGAAATCACCCAGAGATTAATGTTTTTTTCTCAACAATAGTGGAGTTACGCTTTAAGGGCACATCGTGATCATGTATATTTCATCTTTTCACATTTTGTTTTCATTCTTTGTTGCATGTCATAGATTCTTATCCCCCTATCTATGTACATGCTCAGTAGCCATGGTTGTATAGCATTTTTCAGTGTGGGTTTTCTTATGGTAAAAACATTCACTTAAATTGATGAAACAGCCACTAGTATTCTCCATTGTTGATGGGGCAGCACAGGAGCCCAATTGGCACACAAGGACAGTACTGTCACCCTATAACAGCAAGGACGAGGACCTTCATGGCAGGATCACCAGGTATTAGTTTAACAAAAAATGCAGATTTAATATGCTAAAAAAAATTTGGAAAGGAGTGTCAAGATATGAAAATATATTAAGAGCCTATCGTTATAGTCAAAGTTATATAGTCAAAGAGTCCCCTTTAATATACTAAAAAAAATATATATTCTTCTTAATGCTTAGAATTCTAGTTGGTATGTTTTAATTACTGTGTCTCACGTTGTCCCAGAGGATATGAAATGTTCTGCCAAAAATGTTAAATTTCCTTATAAAAGCTGTAACCAAAATGTAATCTGGATCACATATCTGTTGGAAGATGTGGACCCGCTATATGGTGTTATACTCTGAAGTAAACATATGGAGACGAATGCAAACCTGATTGGTGTAGATGTCCTTTATTTCAAGGCTCAACTTAACATTGGTGACCCCGAATCGTGTCTTCTTGACTGCATCTCCACCACCGGCAATCACTCCGCAATAGGATGGACGGCAGCAATGAGGCTCCAGGTGAGAAACCTTTTATTTCTCATATTGATACTGTCTGTTCTGGAGCGGTGATGAGGTGCCAGGTGGGGATTGCAGCTACAGAAGGTAACACGTTTCCTTTGAATTTATTTTTGCATTCTGTCTGTGTATGATTACTGAGACTATTATATGGTACCAGATATAAATTGTGCATGCAGATATAATTTTATGTAAAGTTTATGTTAGAGGTTTTTAGAAGTACTTCTCCTATTTTCTTCTTATCCTCAGAAATTACAATATATATAGTAATGTATTAAGGGATGTATTTAAGCAGGTACCACTATTTTCTGAAGTGTGTATAAGTTGTTGAATGACAAGGGGGGTGGTATTAAGGCAAGACTTCCTTAAGCCACAGTGCTTGTGACCTGCTGAGTGTTCTTTGGATTAGGGAGTCAGAGAAAGGGTAAGAGACTAGCCTATTTCCACTCACAAAAGAGACGTTTTTCTGAGCATAGAACTGATGAGATATCTCAATTAATGTACTGGGCTGCTGGTACACAGCCGTAACGAATGTACTGGGCTGCTGGTACACAGCCGTATCGGTAAGAAGTGTGGGTGTTCTTGGTCCCGGAACTCCAAATATTGTCATTTCTGGAAAGGGTAATAAGAAAAATAATAAATTATGGGAAACGTATTTGGTAAGAAAATTTTGCCCATCATGAATGACTTTGGGTTCACAAAAACTAAAGCTAAGAAATTATTTAAAATAGCAAAAAAAAAACAGGACTCAATGTTGCTAAATTACATCCCACCGCACCTATCATTAAGATGATGGTAGGTGGGGATCCGAGCGCTCTCAAACACCATGTAAAATGGTGTAAAATTACTAAAAAGGCAAATAGGGAAGATCCCTCTAAATGGTGGCCACCAGAGGGATCCCTTAATACCCCAATAATTGATGCATTGTTAAAGTTGCTTTGTAAAATGTCTGATTGTGGGGAAATTGAATGCTTAGCAGCT
The DNA here is from genome assembly GCF_965119305.1 of Pelophylax lessonae. Lineage (NCBI taxonomy): Eukaryota > Metazoa > Chordata > Amphibia > Anura > Ranidae > Pelophylax > Pelophylax lessonae. The sequence continues at coordinate 122,883,775 of NC_138780.1, read as the reverse complement.
TTGAAGGAAGCATCTAGAAAAGAGGTAAAAACCGCTCCCTTATAAAATGTGTTCAGAAAAAGCTGCTTTACAAATAAATGAGGAAGAGTAATAGTTCACTGTAGTCGGCAGGATACTTTGAGGTTATTTTATATAGAATTATAGATAATGAGAAATTACATTTTGCAAATAGGTCACTGTGTTAAAGGGAGCTCTGGTGCAAAATTTTGAAAATTGGCTACTTGCCAAGAAAGAGTTTAAATGTAAATATCTTTGTTCCCGTTATAGTTATGGAATTTATTTTTGGACAGAAAGGGTTACCGCAATTAGCGTGACCGTTGGACTATGTTGGCACCGAGCCAAACGTTTCAAATCAGATTAACTTTTTATCTGATTACAGTTTTTGAGTGATATTTTAGGAGTGTACTCTATTGAAGGAGGGGAGACCAAAGAGACCAAAAGTTTTTTTTTGTAAGATTGGCACGGAGCCAAAAAGTTTTTAGTTTTATCTGATTGTAGCATACAAGTGGTATCTGATGTGCCATCTCTACTGATGGCCATACCATCCGATGCTAAAATTGTGCTCTTGGTGGAAATTCTAAATGAGTGCCACATCCCTAGGAATCTCTGCCTGCCAGGAGCCTGGATATTCCCTTTGTTTGCGTGTGTCTATACAAGCAGGATCTCTAGCCCTGTTGGACTCCAGCTGCCCCCACTAGCTCATGCTGGAAGCACACACCTGTGATAACCATTTTGGGACCACTACCTATCATCTATCCTTTGTTGCTCTGGCCACGGTTTACCAGTCAGGCTCTCCAAAACCTGGTTGATTTTAATTCTCGCAAGCGGTATAACTCCACAAAAAAGCAAATGATAAAACCACCCAAGGTTACCCCTGAAGAAGAAGTTGTTTGTCACTTCGAAAGGCGTTGGGTACTTACCTCCTGTCTACTGTGGTTATCTCTTGCATTTTGTGATCTATATTGTACACTGCTTGCTTATTTTTAACATTGTCATTTGTATATTTATTGAATAAAGTTCCATTTATATTATTATAATTTGTTTCTAAGTTTGAAGTGCCTACAAAGTCCCACCACTAGGGGAATCCCCCTTGTTTTGTTCTACCATCCGATGCTACCCACTTTACAGTGAAGTAATGTGTTTTTTTTCAGCGTCCTAGTGGACGAGGAGACAAAGCCATCTTCGTTTCTTGTTAATGTCTCAACAGGAGGGATGTGTCGGGCTGTGAGCAAACAGTGGTGGGAACCAGGTTTTTCTACATATGCTGCTAAACAGGTTAGTGCAAAGCTGTGCAGTATGCCTACAGCATAAGCAGAATCACTGTAGATATTTGCCGTATCTCATTCTGCTGGCTCCAATGCAACACAGAGAGCTGTAAGTTCCGCAGCCTGCGCTGAATTAGAATTTAGCAGAATTTCAGTATGCAGTAGTTGGCTCTCACCGTTTACTACTGTACAAGCAGCTAATGTTAACCCATCAGGTCATCTAAGGGATGAGCCATCTACAAACAAGTCTGCACATAAGGGCAGGCTTGCAATAGGCTTATCTCGCAGATCAAGTCTGGGTTTTGTTACTTCATCAAAAGAGGTAGCACAGTTAATTGATCACTGTTTGATTAATTGATCAATTAATTTTAACGTCAAACAAATAAAATATTATATTTTTTATACATATGTCCTGTTTTGGCTGTTAACTATTTATATTGCACCAGTGTTAATTTCGTCGACTAAAACCGACTAAAACGTTTTCGTCGACTAAATTAACACAATTTTAGTAGACTAAAATACGACTAAAACGAAAACAATTCAGATGACTAAAATACGACTAAAACTAAAATGGCATTTTAGTCAAAAGACTATAACTAAAATTAAATCGAAATTTGCTGCCAAAATTAACACTGGTGCATGCTCAAAGCTTAATACCATAAATAATAACATATTAGATTTTTCACTCCAGGACCAGCAGTAGTAAATAATGAGTTTGGAAATTGTAGAGAAATGCTTAAATAATGCATTACAAATTACAATTGAACTACACCCATTCGATTATAGATGACTAAAATGAGTTTTAGTCGACTAAAATGTAGGACGTTTTAAAATGTCCTGGAGTTTTAGTCGACTAAATACGACTAAAACTAAAACACTTGCAGAAGACTAAAATGGGACTAAAACTAAAATGCCATTTTAGTCCTAAGACTAAGACTAAAACTAAATTGAAATTTGCTGCCAAAATTAACACTGTATTGCACCTTCAAACCCTTTAAAGTCCATCACTTTTACTAGATGTGGCTTGGACCAACTAGTTTGGACCATTCACATCTGTATTTTATTCATTCTATTTCTAATTGGGATGTGGATGTGATTTGGTTCAATGTGTTTCGTACACCCAAGGTAATCTATTTGTGGAGGTAGCACAGTCATTGTATCAAGTATTCAGAGTCTTCAATCTCCTCACTGTCAGCTTTTGGTAACTTGCATAATCATTATTTTAATCTTTTCTTTCCTTTCTTTTCTTTCCTTTCTTTGTTTTCCTTTCTTTTTTGTAACACTTCACAAACTATCTGTGCTATGTCAACCAACTCACGGACAGGTTTAATTCTCCAGCCCGCTTGTGTGGAGCTCTATTTCTTTTCCAATCTTTAGACAACAATCCACTTACAAAAATATTTATCACTTTAGGTCGTTTCATGTCATCTTCACTTTCAGTCGCCCAATCAGTGTGCTTCTGTATAGCATCTTTGAATCTATTCCAAAAGATCAACACATCCTCACCTTCCTGCTGAACAACATCCAATAACATTTGCATATACTGTCCTTTATCAAACATGCTTGTTACCCATTCCTTTAGAATTTCATTCAATCTATCAATTTTTGTTTCATACGTATTTTGGCCATCTGCCTTTATCTTCAATATCCCTTATTCATGCGCACCCTTATTTCGGGCAAATGTGTTCCATACATTTTTTTAATAGTAGACTAACCTGTCACTCTACATCCTTGTTGGGTCAAGATGACCCCATGTGTAATTGGAATTTTCCACAAGGACTGTATTGTGAAATCTTGTGAAACCTTGTGTAATCTGTAACTTGGGCTTGGGCCTGTTTATGTACTATAAAAGCTGTAACCAAAATGTAATCTGGGTCACATATCTGTTGGAAGATGTGGACCCGCTATATGGTGTTATACTCTGAAGTAAACATATAGAGACGAGTGCAAACCTGATTGGCGTAGATGTCCTTTATTTCAGGGCTCAACTTAACAGGAGTATGACATTAACATGCTAAAGCTTATATAAGTTTAGTGGTTGGGTTTACATGTACTTTACATTTTTAACAGAAATGTACCTTCTGGTTTCATTGTTCCATTTCTTAGCACTGTTCTTCCCATCAGAGCCAGAGGTGATGATATCTTAATTATTCTTTATGTGACGGCAGTGTGTATACCATAGTCCCTAAAGCTCTGTATATAAGTCACTGTTTGTGTCATTGCTGTACGCAAGTGACAAACATGAATTGCTTACTATATGACACTGACCTTTACAACTGTCACATAGGATATTCCCTGTAAGTGGGGTGACTCCACGCCATTTTTTTTATCTTTATTGCTGGAAGCCAACAAGACATTACAGCCACGAGCAAGTTTAAATTACATTTATTTCCTTTAGAAATGTCAGTATTGCTGCAGCTGGCTCCATACATCGTACAGATGCACCACTTTACAGGCACATTGAGGGGATCCAGTCCACCCAGGCACGATATTTAAGGAATTTTTCATTTTTATTGTTTCACTTTAAGCATCATTAAATCCACTGCTTTAAAAACGATTGTTTAAAAAAAAAAATTGCATTGACCAGTGCCAAGGTCCCCATACACTTTTTTTTATAAAAATAACTTGCACATAAGCCTTTAAAAAAAGGACTTTTGATTTTTCATGTTCGTGTCCCATAGACTTTAAAAGAGTTTGCATGTTCGCTAGAACATTTTCCCTGTTCGAGATGTTCTGGTGCGAACCGAACAGGGGGGTGTTCAGCCCATCCCTTTCAGATGGCTACAACTGAGGTTTCAATTAGAGACCCACTCTCTGAAAGGAGATAATTACTGCTCTGCTTTCTCCTTAGAAGACCCTTAGTGCTCTGAACTCCTTTGTTGTGCAATATGTTTATTTGCTGTACAAACTCTTACAATTTGTATTATTTAAAAATCAGCCACAGCCTACACAGAAAAGCCTGTCCTCTGCCAGCATGCTGTAACCACTTCAGCTCCAGAAGGTTTTACCTCCTTCATGATCAGGCCATTTATTGCTATGCGACGCTTTGACAATTGCGCAGTCATGTAACACTGTATCTAAACAAAATTTATATCATTTTTTTTCCCACAAATAGAACTTTCTTTTGGTGGTATTTGATCACCATTTTTTTTTTTTTTTTTTTGTTATACAAACGAAAAACACAGACAATTTTAAAAAACAACATTTTTGTACTTTCTGCTATAAAACATCTCCCATTACAAAAAAACAAAAAACAAATCTCTGAATACATTTTGTTCAAATAGTATTCTGCTAACACGTCTTTGGGAAAAAAAAATCCCAATAAGTATATATTATTTAGTTTGTGTGAAAGTTATAGCGGCGGCAATCAGCAACTTATAATGGGACTGAAATAGTACGGCGGACAATCTGACACTAAGCCTGGGTTCACACTACTGCAATGCAGAAACCAGAGCAATTCTAGTGCATCTCCCCTGCTGGCAGTTCACACTGTCCTCTGCGAATGGCTGCAGTTGTCAATATAATGTTAACGACACACCCCGATCGATTCGCAGATCGCAGTGTGAACTGTGAAAGCAGACAGGAATCAGATCGCATGATTGTGAACACCCATGCGATTCATTTCCAGTGCAGGAAAAAAGGTTCCTGTACCATTTTCATGCAAATAGGATGCAAGTTCGGCCATACAAACTGTATGATTGAATTTGCATGGCACAGACATTGCATTTGATTTGCACAGCAACGCGATTTCTGTGTTTGAAGGTGAAGTTCAGAGCCGATCACAGGGTACGGGTGGTTAAACATTAGCTGCGACCCAGTGAACGACGTGCGCACACTCACTGTCCGGAAATGCAGATTCATGTATATGTATATACCGTAAAGTAGTGAGTGTACAGCTTGTATAACAGTGTAATTTTGCTGTCCCCTCAAAATAACTCAACACACAGCCGTTAATGTCTAAATCGCTGGCAACAAAAGTGAGTACACCACTAAATCAAAATGTCCAACTTGGGGCCGATTGGCCATCGTGCTGCAGCTAATTTTCAGGGTCTTGGCAATCTTCTTATAGCCTAGGCCATCTTCATGTAGAGCAACAATTTTTTTTTTTCATATCCTCAGAGAGTTCTTTGCCATGAGGTGCCATGTTGAACTTCCAGTGACCAGTATGAGAGAGTGAGAGCGATAACACCAAATTTAACACACCTGCTCCCCATTCACACCTAAGACCTTGTAACACTAACGAGTCACCTGACACCGGGGAGGGAAAATGGCTAATTGGGCCTACTTTGTACATTTTTTAATTAGGAGTTTACTCACTTTTGTTGCCTGCGGTTTAGACATTAATGGCTGTGTGTTGAGTTATTTTGAAGGGACAGCAAATTTACACTGTTATACAAGCTGTACACTCACTACTTTACATTGTAGCAAAGTGTAATCTCTTCAGTGTTGTCACATGAAAAGATATAATAAAATATTTACAAAAATGTGAGGGGTGAACTCACTTTTGTGAGATACTGTATATATATATATATATATATATATGTGATTCTATGCACAGTGGCCGCCCTGTAGTAGTAAATCTACAGGAGGAGGTCGTTAAATGGGTAAAGAAAGACCGTTGCTCTTTGTGGGCAAGCAATGATCTCATTGTACAGGTCCAAAACACCCCAGAGCAAGAGCTTTTCAGTTGGAGGGGAGCATAAGCTGTGCTGATTGCAAACCTTTAGGTCTGACTAAGTAGGGGGCATGCCGGACCTTTTCAAAAAGATTACTGCTCCTGGGAGGTTGCCGGAAAGTGTGTAAATCGCACCTTTTCCCACACTCACAACCACAGCCAAAATCCGCTGCTCTTTTGCAGGGGTTAGACTGCCATTTATTCTTAGCTCTTTGATGCTGGCCGCACGCATATATGCAGCCGCTCTGCGGGTGGGCCTTAACACCGAGTGCCAGCATATATGCAGCCCTGTTTAAAGAACTTACCATGTTGAAAGTGCGCTCCTTGCTCGCACCCAGCACGGTAGCCGGCAGGTACTGGAAAGCTCCCGGTGCATGCTAGCAATCAAAAGCTTGCTGATCATGTGACCAATGTGACAGCCAATTATGGTGGTCACATGATCAGAAACCCCGCCTCTCGGCATCTGAAACTCCTTAAAGAGCTGGGAGGTGCTGGCGCCAAGGTCTAATGGCACCCCCACGCATCTGAAAATACAGCGCATTTTCAAGTGTGGGAAATCACATGGTAAAAATGCACCATATGATTGCCTGCAGCTGCATTTAAAAATAAAAAAAGATGCAGGGGCCTTCAAGTGAATGGGCTGCTGTGCAAGCCACAGCAAATGCATAGGGGTGAACCCAGGGTAAATCAGCTATGGCCTGAGTGGGAAAGCCAGTTCCCTGCTAGCGGATGCAGAGAGAAAACCTTACTCTAATGAACAGCTGTAGAAACATTCATGCAAAATCTCATAGTACATTTGATGACTTAACAATGTAGTTTAAAAGTAATGCAAAATGTTGCTTGCTTTTAACATTCTGTTTTGGAAAGAAAACCACAAACACTGTTAGAAATTTGTTTGTTCGAGAAAAAATTTTCATTCTGCTCCTTTAAATTTTCTTGTCACTTCAGTCGAAAACATAATCAATTTGAATGGATGCTTCTAATGATTAAGCTGGCCATACATAATTCCGTTTTTTCATTCAGACAGCAGGGTGAACGAAAAAAAGAACTTAACCGATTACTCCATCCACATATTTGATGTGGATGGGGAAATCCTTCATGCTGTGTCATTGTATCCTGACAGCGGGACTCCCCAGCTGTCAGAATACACTGATTAACGCTTCAGCCGGTTAGCTGCAAGTGCTCATTGAATGGAACATTTTCAGCAGGACTGTTTATGAGAAGTTGATTAATTGATCGGCTTCTCATGAACAGGAATGGCCATGGATGGATTGAGATTAGGCAAGTTCAAATACATATATAACCAGCTTTAGAAATGTCTAACCTAATTCTGCTAGTGCATGGCTTACTTTACACAAGACTATGTGTAGGCAGGTTGAAAATTTGTACATCTTAGTTAGCCAGCAGCTAGCCCAGGCTGGGGATGGGGTTAATTGCTTTTTGCTCCGTTCCAGGGCTTTTGGTGCTAGCCGGCCCACCTGTGCTATAAAAAGGGAGACAGGTAATGTCTGGAGAGCTTGAGCGGGAAAGTCGGTACAAGTGGGTTCAGGAGCTGCAGTCTCATCTGCGAGCACGATCGTAGGGCTGCTGAAGGAACCAGGATTTGCGGAGGTCATACCATGGCCAATGCCATAATGGACTCTCACCTCATGGAGGTATGGTTGAGCACTACATTATTCTAGTTAGAATTAGGGACAGGGTTGTTCTTTTTTTTTAAATTTTGACAATTTTTATTAGTATTTTTATATACATACAAAACATACAATTGAAACAAAAAAGGGAAGATATTAGGACACATACAGTGGGTACGGAAAGTATTCAGACCCCCTTAAATTTTTCACTCTTTGTTATATTGCAGCCATTTGCTAAAATCATTTAAGTTCATTCTTCTTCCTCATGAATGTACACATAGCACCCCATACTGACAGAAAAACACAGAATTGTTGACATTGTTGCAGATTTATTAAAAAAGAAAAACTGAAATATCACATGGTCCTAAGTATTCAGACCCTTTGCTCAGTATTTAGTAGAAGCCCCCTTGTGATCTAATACAGCCAGGAGTCTTTTTGGGAAAGATGCAACAAGTCTTTCATACCTGGATTTGGGGATCCTCTGCCATTCCTTCTTGCAGATCCTCTCCAGTTCTGTCAGGTTGGATGGTAAACGTTGGTGGACAGCCATTTTTAGGTCTCTCCAGAGATGCTCAATTGGGTTTAAGTCAGGGCTCTGGCTGGGCCATTCAAGAACAGTCACGGAGTTGTTGTGAAGCCACTCCTTCGTTATTTTAGCTGTGTGCTTAGGGTCATTGTCTTGTTGGAAGGTAAACCTTCAGCCCAGTCTGAGGTCCAGAGCACTCTGGAGAAGGTTTTTGTCCAGGATATCCCTGTACTTGGCCGCATTCATTTTTCCCTCGATTGCAACCAGTCGTCCTGTCCCTGCAGCTGAAAAACACCCCCACAGCATGATGCTGCCACCACCATGCTTCACTGTTGGGACTGTATTGGACAGGTGATGAGCAGTGCCTGGTTTTCTCCACACATACCGCTTAGAATTAAAGCCAAAAAGTTCTATTTTGGTCTCATCAGACCAGAGAATCTTATTTCTCACCATCTTGGAGTCCTTCAGGTGTTTATTTAGCAAACTCCATGCGGGCTTTCATGTGTCTTACACTGAGGAGAGGCTTCCGTCGGGCCACTCTGCCATAAAGCCCCGACTGGTGGAGGGCTGCAGTGATGGTTGCCTTTCTACAACTTTCTCCCATCTCCTAAATGCATCTCTGGAGCTCAGCCACAGTGATCTTTGGGTTCTTCTTTACCTCTCTCACCAAGGCTCTTCTCCCCCGATAGCTCAGTTTGGCTGGACGGCCAGCTCTAGGAAGGGTTCTGGTTGTCCCAAACGTCTTCCATTTGAGGATTATGGAGGCCACTGTGCTCTTAGGAACCTTAAGTGCAGCAGAAATCTTTTTGTAACCTTGGCCAGATCTGTGCCTTGCCACAATTCTGTCTCTGAGCTCTTCAGGCAGTTCCTTTGACCTGATGATTCTCATTTGCTCTGACATGCATTGTGATCTGGAAGGTCTTATATAGACAGGTGTGTGGCTTTCCTAATCAAGTCCAATCAGTATAATCAAACACAGCTGGACTCAAATGAAGGTGTAGAACCATCTCAAGGATGATCAGAAGAAATGGAAAGCACCTGAGTTAAATATATGAGTGTCACAGCAAAGGGTCTGAATACTTAGGACCATGTGATATTTCAGTTTTTCTTTTTTAATAAATCTGCAACAATGTCGACAATTCTGTGTTTTTCTGTCAGTATGGGGTGCTGTGTGTACATTCATGAGGAAGAAGAATGAACTTAAATGATTTTAGAAAATGGCTGCAATATAACAAAGAGTGAAAAATTTAAGGGGGTCTGAATACTTTCCGTACCCACTGTATATGCCAATACATATTAGTTTTATGCCATCTGTTCCCAATCACCCAAAAAGAAAGAAGAGAAAAAAAAAAAAAAAACCCCAATCACACGAAATTGGGGGAGAGGGGAGGAAGAAAAACATACCCCAACCCATTCTCCGAGAATGATAAGTATGGAGTGTACAATACCCCTAATTATCTAGTGTATATCAAAAAAACAAAACACTAATAACCATTGCGTGCCATTCACCAAATCCCCATGTGTCTACACTCTAAAAAATCGTGATATATATTTTAGAGCCAACTCGTATTCACTTAAACTAAAAAAAAAAAACAAAATAGTGCCCTATCCTTGACAAAAAAAAAAAAAAAAAAAAAAACCCAAACGTGAGGAGGAAGGGGAACAAGCCCCTACTAAGCTCAAAGTACCATTGCATTTCATATACAAATGGGTATATATGTGAGAGGAAAAAAAAAAAAAACCCAGACGTGGGGAGGAAGGGGAACATGCCCCTACTAAGCTCAAAGAACCATTGCATTTCACATACAAATGGGTGTAAATGTGCAAAAAAAAAAAACACCCCCACCAATCCCCCAAGCAACCAAACAGAGAGAAAAAAAAAAAAAAAAAGCAAGAAAAAGAAAACCCTCCTCCTCCACTTAAAACGAGGGAGGTATCGAAAAGTGGGGAGAGGGGGGGAGGGGACGGGAGGGATCCAAACGAGTCCAGGCGATATTTCTTTAGGCTGCTTCCATAGCGATGAAATGTACCCATGGAAGCCACCTAGCTCTGGTCTCCTCCTCTGTATTTTTCAGGGAGGATGTTAATTCCTCCATCTTGTAGATCTCTTTTATTTTAGAGTACCAGAGCGCACTGGTAGGCGGTTGGGTTTGTCTCCATAAGGCAGGAATGCACGCCTTAGCAGCGTTCAAAAGTCTGAGTGTCAATGATTTTCTATATCTTTTAAGAGAGCTTTTCGTAAGATGAAATAAGCAGAGGGCAGGGTCATCTCGAACATCAACCGCTGTCAGTTGTTTAATAACTGATGCAATTGTTGTCCAAAACACCTCCAAAGAGGGGCATGACCAGAATATATGTAGCATAGACCCTTCACCCGAGCCACAGCGCCAACATCTATCCGAGCTGTTCTCGTCCATTTTATGCAAAACCTCAGGGACTCTATACCACCTAGTAAGTATTTTGTATCCTGTTTCCTGGATTTTGTTATCTATTGAAGACCTATGGACAGTAGTCAAGATCTTATTTACCTGTCTGGCAGTCAAGGAAACGGCCAGTTCACGTTCCCACTGACGCATAAACGGCAGCTGTTTAACCTCTTGGTCCTCTGTCAGCCATGTATAGAGTAAGGATATTAGATGTTTCGGTGGAGTGTTAGAAATGCAAATCTTTTCAAAAGGGGTTAAGTTACGTGGAACATACCCCTTTTGTTGGTATGTCTTAAGGAAATGCCTCAATTGATATATACTGAAATAATCCAAATCGATATCTGGCCATGCTGTTATTTCCTCTTGAGTAGGGATATTACCGTTCGGCCACACATCAAATATATGGGTCTTTCCAATCTGTGCCAGACGCCGTATTTTTGCATTCATGCACCCTGGGGGAAATTCCGGATTACCCAATATGGGTATCAACGGGGAAGGAGCAGGAGCTATTTTAAAGTGCTGTTGGATATGTCGGGTTTCTCGTATTGTCGCCCCTATAGTGGGGTGTGTAAGTATCTTATCCGAAGAAGAGTATATTGTCCATGGTGCTGGTGGGGGTCAATTGACCTACCTCACCAACTTCCAAACCAACCCAGCGTTTATTAGCAGTATTACAGTTCCAGTCCACCACCCGTGTCAGGTGGACTGCCCTGTAATATCGAAACACGTCCGGCAATCCTATCCCCCCCTGGGATTTTTTCATGGTTAGAATCTGTAGCCGAATCCGCGGGGATCTAAGGGCCCATATAAAGGAGCGAAACATCGCCCTAACCTGATGAAAAAAAGTGCGGGGAAGTGCTACTGGGAGAGCCTGCATTACATACAGAATCCTGGGTAGGATATTCATTTTAAGTGCATTGCACCTACCAAACCAGGTTAAGGTTAACTGCTGCCATAACCTCAAATCAGCTTTGATCTTCCCTAATAAGGGAAGGAAGTTTTCCCTATAGATATTCAACGGGTCAGCTGTAATTTGAATCCCCAAATATTTCAATGACCCCTCGGCCCAATGGAATGGAAAAGATGAGCGTAATTGAAGTTCTTCTTGCCATGGCATAGAAATACTCATTGCAGCCGATTTAATTAGGTTAGGTGTCCTTTTATGAAACGGAGATGACCAGTGATCCTGCTGATCACAGCTCATTTCCGATCATTCTCAGTTTATGAAACAGAAATGATCGGGGGAGAACAGATTCTCCGCTGATCATCTCTTCACACGGGAATCTGTCATTGACAGATACAGAAATGGCCAGGCTATGAAGCTGCGATCCCCGCACTTCACTGGCGATCTGTGCCAGAATCACACTCCTGGGTTCACCAGCCTGGAGCTTGTGAAGCGGGGAGTGAAGACAGAATCGGGGGGGAACTGAGGGGGAAAAAGGAAGATTATGGACTTCCTTCTTCCTCGTTCAGACCCCCCAACACAGTAATCATGTCCCCCTGCCATATTTATGTATATATATATATATACATGTATATATATATACACACATACATGTAGATATATATTTAATGTGTATATATATATATATACAATGTATGTGTGAGTGTATTCAGTGTATATATATATATATATATATATATATATATATATATATATATATATATATATATATTTATGTAAGGGGACTATTATTTATTAACCTCGTGTACTCAGCAGTGAAAATTTATCTCTGCTTGTTAAAGCGCGCCAGGGATTTTCATACTACTGTAATCTCGCTTTGTCTCACGAGATTACAGACCCCCTATTGACTTCTACACAGATCTCCGAGAAAACCGTTCTCCTCTGATCACCCTGGGCGAACTGAAGTTCTCCGATTCATAAAATGGGTGCCAGATGTGATCATTTTCCCCGGAGAACTGTAGAGAAGCCAACAGAGAAAAAAATTCACCCGTTAATAAAAGTACACCTTTATCTTATAATTAGCTAGTGCTCCGTATGTTCTGAGTGCCTCCAAGATATTTGGGAGTGTCACAACTGGATTGGTGACGAAGAACACCAGGTCATCCGCGAAATCGGCCACCCTGTGCTGTTCATCACCAATCTGCATCCCTGTAATATCTGTCGATCTACGTATTAAGCAGAGCAGGGGCTCAAGTGTTAGGATAAAAACAAGAGGCGATAGAGGGCACCCCTGCCTAGTCCCATTTGAGATAGGGAAGTACTCTCATCTCCATTCATTGACACGTACTGCGGCTGAAGGGTTAGTATATAGCAACAAAATAAAGGTCAACATCTGTGGCCCCAATCCAATGTATGACAGGGTGGCCTCGATAAAATTCCAGGCCACCCTGTCAAAGGCCTTTTCCACGTCTGTTGAAAGTATCACCATTTTTTTATGAGATTCGCGTGCCGCGTAAATAATATCTGTTACCCAGATCGTATTGTCCCTTGCCTCGCGTGATGGTACAAAACCCACCTGATCAAAATATATCAGATGGGGGATGTGGGGCAAGAGGCGATTTGCCAATATTTTGGCCATAAGTTTTATGTCACAATTTAAAAGTGAGATGGGGCGGTAGCTGCCACATAATAGAGGGTCTTTCCCCTCCTTGAGTATAAGGGTAATGTACGCCCTAAGAGAGTCTGTAGGCAACACTGTCCCATCTAGCACTGAGTTCATATGACTAAGAAGGGGTTGTATTAGGTGTGTTTTGAAATGTTGATAATAAGGTAGTGTAAGCCCATCAGGGCCAGGGGCTTTATGTGTTTTAGCCTGTGATATTGCCGCCACTAACTCATTCTCTGTGATCTCTCCCTCCATCTCTGTTGCTTGTTCTGCCGATAGTACGGGCATACCTGAGTCTCTTATGTATGACTCTATCTTCTCTAATTTTTTCCTGTGGTCGAATTGTCCACCCTCTGATATCTTTAAGTTGTATAGAGAATGGAAAAAAGCATAGAATTTGCCTGCAATCTCAGACGAGGTATGCACCTCTCCTCCCCCCGCCTTCTTTAAACGTGGGATGTACGTTTGTTTCCTTGGGCCCCTGAGTGCTCTCGCCAACATCACTCCTGGTTTATTTGCAAATTCAAAAAAATATCTTTTAGACCATGTCAGTTTCTTATTTATTTTCTGAAAAAGAAGATCATTCAGCTCCTCTCTCGCTCGGGTGAGAGGGGCTAAATGTTCAACAGCTACTGATCTTTTGTGTTGTCTACTGAGATCATTTACTTTTTTATCCTAAATTTTTTTACGCTGAGATGCCAACCGCATTAACACCCCTCTTACCACGCATTTGTGAGCCTCCCATATTATTGAGGGGGACAGATTTTCGTCCTTATTTTCCGCAAAATAGTTCCCCAGAGCCTCCTCTATCTTTGCCCTAATCTCCACAGACTGTAACAATGACTCGTTCAAGCGCCACGAAGAAGGTCTGGGTGGCCTAGCGTCCCATTCCATGCAAACATGTACTGGGGCGTGGTCTGACATGGAAAAATCACCTATGCAGGATGAGAGAACTAATGGTAGATCTGACTGAGAAACCATAATACGGTCAATTCGGGTATATGCGTTATGAATCGAAGAGAAATAGGTGTAATCTCATTCGTTCGGGTGCGTTAGCCGCCAGGGGTCAACCAAGTTAAAGATAGATAATTCTCGCTGCAAGCGTCGTATCCGGGCATATGATATATACAAAGTCTTCTTTGATGTATCCATAAGGGGTTCCGGGACAAAATTAAAATCGCCCCCCATAACCAAATGGCCTTCTCTAAAACCCAGGACAACAGGTACTAGCTGCTGCAGAAATGTCAGGTGGTCTGAGTTGGGCAGGAAGACATTTACCAGCGTGAGTTCTGTATGGCCAGTACTTCCCTTCACTAGCAAATATCTACCCATAGGATCTGCCTGAAGGTCTTTAATTGTCCATGGCATTACTTTTGATATGAGGATACTGACCCCCTTTGATTTGGGAATAGGAGAGGGGGCGTGATGTGCCCAAGGGAAATCTTTATTACTTATTTTAGGTAGAAAGTCCTTCCTAAAGTATATTTCCTGTAGGAATGCTATTTGTGTATGGGAGCGTTTTAAATCCTGCAATAGGCGTGCACGCTTCTGCGGAGTGAACAAACCTCTGACATTGAGAGTGGTGATCTTACAACCGCCCTCTCTGGGGACAGGGTTGTTCATATTGAACTGTATGCTGCATCATATTCAGTAAAATTACATCAACCATAATACAGTAATCCTGGTCTGAAGGTATTCAAAGAGGTGCATGTTGGTTCTGGTGTATTTCAAAAGAACTAGGGTCTGTAGAGCACTATGGGGTATGAAGTAATACTTTATGAGGTTAACTCAGCAAAATGTGAAGAGGAGTGTAGTTGCTATGGGTAACCAAGGGAAGGAACAAGCTACAAGCAAGTAGTCATTAAGCATGGTAAAGGTGACAGGTTCTCAGCTAGCAAGGGGTTGATGTTCTGGCTTCCTCCCTAGCAGTCATTATCAATTAGTAACCGGTTCCCAACCTACGTTATGGAGATCTATGGCCTTGTCATGAGGTACTGGAAGGAAAGAGTTAAGTAAGAGCGTGCATGAGGTCCGAATTAGGTGCTCGGCAGGACCCTATCCTGTTACTGGGAGTGAGATAACAGAGGTATGTTTGACTGGTGGAGTGGGCACAGGCTCAACATGTCCCTCCTAATGTAACATACATCAGATAGCGTGTGCAGTGATATGGGATAGCAGGAACTCTGTATATAGTGTACGGCTCATCTCTAAGCTAGGGTACTGCCATAATGTTTGACTCACCTGGTCCTGAGCATTGATGAGCATCTCTGCGGAAGTGGTACCTCATGTGTACGGGCACATAAAACCGCGTCCACACACTTGGCGTAGTGGAAGAAGGGACACCACCTACACTGACACTGATACCTAACACTGATTGACCCTATGCTGTCACATGAGTTAGTTACATGCGTCCTCCTGAATGGGCAAAGCACAGGTTTACTTTAGGGTTTGTTCCATTTTACCTACATTATCACCCTGCATGAGCTTTTATAGGAACCCTCATTTTAATACTTGCACCTGCCTAGTTTCGACATCTTATTACATGGTTACAGTGAAAGCTTTTTTTTCCGATTATTTTCTTTGTGAAAGGACTAATTTACAGGCTATGAAGTTTCAGTCAGGAATAACAATAGTGTCGCTTCCTGCTGGTCATAAGCCAGATTCCGATGTTTAAAGGTGGTCTGTTTTGCTTAATCGTTTTACGCTAGTAAATATGGTTAATAACAATGTTACCATGGAAACCAAGCCCCATACGGCCATCATTAAGATGTGCAGTAAAACAGATGTAACAAGGAAAGTAAGACATAATAACTACCACAGATATTCCTAATATTTTTAACATACCAGTTACCATTTACTGCCTGTGTTACGAATGGAGAAGGAGAAGCTTCAGTGAGTCATAGGTCTTTGGAGCATGCTACCAAACCAACAACCAATACTCTAACATGGACCCTAGCAATGGCACATACCCACAGTATCTCACAAAAGTGAGTACACCCCTCACATTTTTGTACATTTTTTTATTATATCTTTTCATGTGACAACACTGAAGCCATTACACTTTGCTACAATGTGTAAATTTGCTGTTCCCTTAATATAACTCAACACACAGCCATTAATGTTTAAATTGCTGGCAACAAAAGTGAGTACACCCCTAAGTGAAGATGTCCAAATTGGGCCCAATTAGCCATTTTCCCTCCCGGTGTCACGTGACTCATTAGTGTTACAAGGTTTCAGTCGTGATTGGGGAGCAGGTGTGTTAAATTTGGTGTTATCGCTCTCACTCTCTCATATTGGTAACTGGAAGTTCAACATGGCTCCTCATGGCAAAGAACTCTCTGAGGATCTGAAAAATAGATGCATGGCTGTTGTCCCAGAAGGAGACCTCTTCTAAAGATGATGCACAAGAAAGCACGCAAACAGTTTGCTGAAGACAAGCAGACTAAGGATATGGATAACTGGAACCATGTCCTGTGGTCCGATGAGGCCAAGATAAACGTATTTGGTTCATATGATGTCAAGCGTGTGTGGGGGCAACCAGGTGAGGAGTACAAAGACAAGTGTGTCTTGCCTACACTCAAGCATGGTGGTGCGATTGTCATGGTCTGGGGCTGCATGAGTGCTGCCGACACTGGGAAGCTACCATTCATTGAGGGAACCATGAATGCCAACATGTATTGTGACATACCGAAGCAGAGCATGATCCCCTTCCTTTGGAGACTGGGCCGCAGGGCAGCATTCCAACATGATACCAACCGAAAACACACCTCCAAGACGACCACTGCCTTGCTAAAGAAGCTTGAGGGTAAAGGTGATGGACTGGCCAAGCATGTGTCCAGGCCTAAACCCTATTGAGCATCTGTGGGGCATCCTCAAATGGAAGGTGGAAGGGCACAAGGTCTCTAACATCTACCAGCTCCGTGATGTCGTCATGGAGGAGTGGAAGAGGACTCCAGTGGCAACCTATGAAGTTCTGGTGAACTCCATGCCCAAGAGGGTTAAGGCAGTGCTGGAAAATAATGGTGTCACACAAACTATTGACATTCTGGGCCTAATTTGGACATTTTAACTTAGGGGTGCACTCACTTTTGTTGCCAGCGGTTTAGACATTAATGGCTGTGTGTTGAGTTATTACATTGTTATACAAGCTGTACACTCACTACCTTACATTGTAGCAAAGTGTCATTTCTTCAGTGTTGTCACATGAAAACATATAATAAAATATTTCCAAAAATGTGAGGGGTCTACTCACTTTTGTGAGATACTGTACATGGTCTTGTCTTTTGTTAGTGACATCATTGTTGAAGGTTGACAAGTACCACAGCCAATCTGCACAATCACATTGAATAAAATGAGAGCATGGGTACAGCAATGAACATACCTTTATTTCTTTTTAAGAGAAACTATGATGGTTTTGCGTCATATTTATATTTGTTTTTTTAGAGTTTATACATTTTAACACTGTCTTTTTATATGTTTAATTTCATATGCAGTACACTTTTTTTTTTTTTTTCAAATGCCCTACCATATAAAAAAAACGTTGCTAAGTGATGCCTATCCTCTCCAACCCTCATGTCTTCTTCTGTGATCCATTGCCATCCTCTTTCGGGTAGTATGATGCACAGAGTCATTTAACCAACTTACTGTGAGCCCAGAGCATCAATGACCTGCCCTTGGGCGGGTGCATCATTAATCTGACCTGCCCCATGTCAGATTGATAATGAAGAGAAGAAAAGGATAAAAGGAACCATGATGTCTCATGACAAGACATCAGGAAAAGGTATCTATAAAGAACAGCATTATCCAGATCTTTCCTCTCCAAGATGTGGGTGTTAGCTAGGGTGGTTTGGCATCTGCCTATGAAGATTTTAGATATTTGCGCAACTCCTCCTGAAAGTTGGCCAACTGCTTGTATCGGGGCTAAGGGCTGTGGAGAAAACAACAGAGGTAAGATGCTGTGATGTTTACAGGAGCCTATGCACAAAGAAGCACAGAAAAGGGATCTAAAAAAAGTATATGATAAAAACAGAAAGGTTCTATTTAACCACTTAAGCCCCGGAAGATTTTACCCCCTTCCTGACCAGGGCCTATTTTGCGATTCTGCACTGCGTGACTTTAACGGACAAATATCGCCCTGTCGTGCGACGCTGTACCTAAACGAATTTGATGTCCTTTTTTTCCCACAAACAGAGCTTTCTTTTGGTGGTATTTGATCACCTGTGCGATTTTTTTTGATCATGCGCTATAAACAAAAAAAGAGCGACAATTTTGCAAAAATAACAATATTTTTCAAATTTTTTTATTTGAAATCCCCCCCCCCCAAAAAAATGTAAAAATCAAAATTTTTTTAACATTTTCGGCCAATTTGTTTTATGCTACATATGTTTGGTAAAAAAAATCACGAAAAAGCGTATTTTGATTGGTTTGCGCAAAAGTTATCGCGTTTACTAACTAAGGGAAAGATTTTTGTCATTTTTGTTGTTTTTTTAAACGAGTAATGGCGGCGATCTGCGATTTTTTTTGCGGTACTGCAACATTGCGGCGGACAGATCGGACCCTTGACTGACATTTTTGACACTTTTGGGGTTACCAGTGACATTACTACAGTAATCAGTGCTATACATATGCACTGTTACTGTAAAATGACACTGGCAGTGAAGGGGTTAACTTTTTTTGAGAGGGAGGGGTTATGTGTGTCCCTAGGGGCGTGATTCTAACTGTGATTGGCTGTGGCTTGAGGTGTAGGAACAGTTATCAACGGTCCTACATAGTAGAACCGTATGATCACTATTCCTACACAGGGGAGAATGACAGGTGGCTTGTTTACATTAGCCGCCTGCCTTTTTCCCGCTGTAACGGACAATCGCGAGTGACCGGCGGACATCGGGTCCGCCAGTCACACGCGCGGGGGGGTCCGTGACCGTGCGGGAGCGCGCTTCCGGGGGCGCGCGTTTGCTCCCTAGACCCTCACAGGCTAGCGACGTAGTACTACGTCGCTTTACCTGGGGGCTGACCGCCGCAGTAAATAGTCGTGCGGCGGTCGGCAAGCGGTTAAAAATAAAATTAGCATGTACAACTTGTACACCTTCCATTATACCTCCTAACTATAGAAGGCCTACTTGCATCAAGTTGACTAAAATATTTTCGCTCTTGTATCTCTGGGCTTATTTAATATTCACGGCAATCTTTTTTTCTGCATCACTGGCAACCAGTGTCACTTCAACCTATTTGACAGTGTCAACCCACCAAGCAGTTGCTCCTACTTGATGTCTGCTAATTGGGTCTCAAATCAAAAATGTGTTGATGTTTTTTCCAACATTACCACCAGAGTACCATTAGTACTCTGTTTTCAAATATTTAATTAGTGAACATTTTTATATATCAAGACTGAGGCTTTATCAGGCTTTCCTTTGGGAGGAGATTTGTTTAATATGGGAGTGAAATATTTCCTTTGCCAGGAAAATGCAATACTGTGCACAAGCTTAGACGGTTGTTTTAGAAGTTGATACTGGCAATGGCAAGAACTGTGTGACCATGGTATTTCATGGCTTGGTTCAGTGTTAAGCAAACAAAGACAGCTTAGTCCTTACAACTGTAGCCTGGCTATCCACAATCAAGTATCTGAAGTGAAAAATAGCTTTAAAATATACCCTAACTGACCTCTGTAGCTGTAAGCATTCATTTGATATTAAAATTAATGTTTTCCCCTAAATCAGATAAAAATTACAAGCATTTTTTAAAATTTCCTCTTCAGAGCTTCTTTTTTCAATAATACCCTGGCAGGCCAGGCCGCTATATTTCCATCCTTTCTGTGTCCCTTGTGGGATCTATGGAATCCTGTGTGTGGGTACGAGTATTCAGGTAACTTTCTCAGCAGCTCAGCTCTCCCTACCCATAATTGGCCCAGTAGCCTTCTAATGTCTAATGTAAACACAGAGCAGATGTTATGCAAGCAATGAGCAAAGGGAGCTGAGCTCCTGAGAAAATGATGTAAGTGCTTCTGCTGGGAACTTTGAGAATGACTTGCTCCACAGTGCCTGCAGTACAGAGGTCAGTAAGAGATTGTTTCAAAGCTCATTTACTGCTTGTTAAGAACCTGTAAATATTTGAATGTCTGTAGCCTGGTCACAGCTTCACTATAAAGAGACCCTGTTGCAAAATTATTATTTTCAACAACAATCTTCGCATAAGATTATATGTAAATGTATATGTATGTATTTTAGGAATGTGATATATCTGTAAAAGTCTCACTTGTGTAGACATCTAAAAGCCCTGAGACTGCTGATGAGAGCCTCCATGTTGGAGATTATGTTAGCAGTAGTGTTGAGCGAACACGGACTGTATTATTCGTGTTCGTACCGAATAATTGGATTTTTTGTACCCGAACACGGACACGGACACTTTACTGTATGTTCGGGTAAAAATCCGTGTTCGGTCGTTTTATTTCCGGGTTTTGCATGCTTTGGCGCTCTTTTCATGGCGGGCTTTCAACAGCCAATCAACAATCGTTTAACTGGTGTGCCTTAAGCCATCCCAGCCATGCCTGCAAATGTCTCAGTAGCTGTGATTGGCCGTCTGAAGCATGTGACCAAGTCTTTATAAGTTCGAGGCAGCCGCAGCGGCGTCATTATGCTGCTTAGATTCAGGGACAGAGCACACATCAACGTGCTGGCTGCTGATTAGGGAAAGATAGGCAGGAAAAAACCATTTGTGTCCGGATAGAATTGAGGGACAGATCGGAGTGTTTAGGCAGGGCGAGTTGTAGGCATTTTAGGGATAGAGTCTGCTGAATTATATAGGGTCAGTGTCTTCTACAAACTACAATCGATATTGCTGTGTGGGGGGTGGGGTCTGCACTCAATCCTGATCTACGATCTCTTCTCAATCCTGTTAGGGACAGAGTCTGCTGAATTTTAGGGAAACTGTGTTCTACAAACTACAATCGATATTGCTGTGTGGTGTGGGATTGGAGATAGGCAGGTGTCAGTGATCCACATCCATTTTTCTGTGTGTGAGCTGCAGTGAACACAATCTTTTTGGGCTGCAGTGAACACAATCTTTTTGGGCTGCAGTGAACACAATCTTTTTGGGCTGCAGTGAACACAATCTTTTTGGGCTGCAGTGAACACAATCTTTTTGGGGTGCAGTGAACAAAATCTTTTTGGGGTGCAGTGAACACAATCCTTTTTGGTGTGCAGTGAACACAATCTTTGTGGGGTGCAGTGAACAAAATCCTTTGTGGGGTGCAGTGAACACAATCTTTTTGGGGTGCAGTGAACAAAATCCTTTTTGGGGTGCAGTGAACAACATCCTTTTTGGGGTGCAGTGAACACAATCTTTTTGGGGTGCAGTGAACAAAATCCTTTGTGGGGTGCAGTGAACACAATCTTTTTGGGGTGCAGTGAACACAATCTTTTTGGGGTGGAGTGAACAACATCCTTTTTGGGGTGCAGTGAACAAAATCCTTTTTGGGGTGCAGTGAACAAAATCATTTTTGGGGTGCAGTGAACACAATCTTTTTGGGGTGCAGTGAACACAATCTTTGTGGGGTGCAGTGAACACAATCTTTTTGGGGTGGAGTGAACAACATCCTTTTTGGGGTGCAGTGAACAACATCCTTTTTGGGGTGCAGTGAACACAATCTTTTTGGGGTGCAGTGAACACAATCTTTGTGGGGTACAGTGAACAGAATCTTTGTGGGGTGCAGTGAACACAATCTTTGGGGGGTACAGTGAACACAATCTTTGTGAGGTGCAGTGAACACAATCTTTGTGGGGTGCAGTGAACACAATCATTGTGGGGTGCAGTGAACTCAATCTTTGTGGGGTACAGTGAACACAATCTCATACTGAAGGTTTGAGGGTGCTGCCTGTTCCATACTCCCCCTACTCCTCATCTAGCCTTTTAGGGGTACAAACAATAGTAATTGGGGCCTAGTGTGGTTGTGTACGTGTGATATACATACACTTTTTTGGGATCATATTTTCTATTCCGCTATTTAATCAAAAACCTTTGGGGATCAGTTAAATTGGGGGATAGTCTGTGTTGGTACGTGTGAGAGAGATCCACCTTTCCAAGTTGTTGGGGTTCATCTCATACTTCTGAAGGTTTGAGGGTGCTGCCTGTTCCATACTCCCCCTACTCCTAGCCTTTTAGGGGTACAAACAATAGTAATTGGGGCCTAGTGTGGTTGTGTACGTGTGATATACATACACTTTTTTGGGATCATATTTTCTATTCCGCTATTTAATCAAAAACCTTTGGGGATCAGTTAAATTGGGGGATAGTCTGTGTTGGTACGTGTGAGAGAGATCCACCTTTCCAAGTTGTTGGGGTTCATCTCATACTTCTGAAGGTTTGAGGGTGCTGCCTGTTCCATACTCCCCCTACTCCTAGCCTTTTAGGGGTACAAACAATAGTAATTGGGGCCTAGTGTGGTTGTGTACGTGTGATATACATACACTTTTTTGGGATCATATTTTCTATTCCGCTATTTAATCAAAAACCTTTGGGGATCAGTTAAATTGGGGGATAGTCTGTGTTGGTACGTGTGAGAGAGATCCACCTTTCCAAGTTGTTGGGGTTCATCTCATACTTCTGAAGGTTTGAGGGTGCTGCCTGTTCCATACTCCCCCTACTCCTAGCCTTTTAGGGGTACAAACAATAGTAATTGGGGCCTAGTGTGGTTGTGTACGTGTGATATACATACACTTTTTTGGGATCATATTTTCTATTCCGCTATTTAATCAAAAACCTTTGGGGATCAGTTAAATTGGGGGATAGTCTGTGTTGGTACGTGTGAGAGAGATCCACCTTTCCAAGTTGTTGGGGTTCATCTCATACTTCTGAAGGTTTGAGGGTGCTGCCTGTTCCATACTCCCCCTACTCCTAGCCTTTTAGGGGTACAAACAATAGTAATTGGGGCCTAGTGTGGTTGTGTACGTGTGATATACATACACTTTTTTGGGATCATATTTTCTATTCCGCTATTTAATCAAAAACCTTTGGGGATCAGTTAAATTGGGGGATAGTCTGTGTTGGTACGTGTGAGAGAGATCCACCTTTCCAAGTTGTTGGGGTTCATCTCATACTTCTGAAGGTTTGAGGGTGCTGCCTGTTCCATACTCCCCCTACTCCTAGCCTTTTAGGGGTACAAACAATAGTAATTGGGGCCTAGTGTGGTTGTGTACGTGTGATATACATACACTTTTTTGGGATCATATTTTCTATTCCGCTATTTAATCAAAAACCTTTGGGGATCAGTTAAATTGGGGGATAGTCAGTGTTGGTACGTGTGAGAGAGATCCACCTTTCCAAGTTGTTGGGGTTCATCTCATACTTCTGAAGGTTTGAGGGTGCTGCCTGTTCCATACTCCCCCTACTCCTAGCCTTTTAGGGGTACAAACAATAGTAATTGGGGCCTAGTGTGGTTGTGTACGTGTGATATACATACACTTTTTTGGGATCATATTTTCTATTCCGCTATTTAATCAAAAACCTTTGGGGATCAGTTAAATTGGGGGATAGTCTGTGTTGGTACGTGTGAGAGAGATCCACCTTTCCAAGTTGTTGAGGTTCATCTCATACTTCTGAAGGTTTGAGGGTGCTGCCTGTTCCATACTCCCCCTACTCCTAGCCTTTTAGGGGTACAAACAATAGTAATTGGGGCCTAGTGTGGTTGTGTACGTGTGATATACATACACTTTTTTGGGATCATATTTTCTATTCCGCTATTTAATCAAAAACCTTTGGGGATCAGTTACATTGGGGGATAGTCTGTGTTGGTACGTGTGAGAGAGATCCACCTTTCCAAGTTGTTGGGGTTCATCTCATACTTCTGAAGGTTTGAGGGTGCTGCCTGTTCCATACTCCCCCTACTCCTAGCCTTTTAGGGGTACAAACAATAGTAATTGGGGCCTAGTGTGGTTGTGTACGTGTGATATACATACACTTTTTTTGGATCATATTTTCTATTCCGCTATTTAATCAAAAACCTTTGGGGATCAGTTAAATTGGGGGATAGTCTGTGTTGGTACGTGTGAGAGAGATCCACCTTTCCAAGTTGTTGGGGTTCATCTCATACTTCTGAAGGTTTGAGGGTGCTGCCTGTTCCATACTCCCCCTACTCCTAGCCTTTTAGGGGTACAAACAATAGTAATTGGGGCCTAGTGTGGTTGTGTACGTGTGATATACATACACTTTTTTGGGATCATATTTTCTATTCCGCTATTTAATCAAAAACCTTTGGGGATCAGTTAAATTGGGGGATAGTCTGTGTTGGTACGTGTGAGAGAGATCCACCTTTCCAAGTTGTTGAGGTTCATCTCATACTTCTGAAGGTTTGAGGGTGCTGCCTGTTCCATACTCCCCCTACTCCTAGCCTTTTAGGGGTACAAACAATAGTAATTGGGGCCTAGTGTGGTTGTGTACGTGTGATATACATACACTTTTTTGGGATCATATTTTCTATTCCGCTATTTAATCAAAAACCTTTGGGGATCAGTTAAATTGGGGGATAGTCTGTGTTGGTACGTGTGAGAGAGATCCACCTTTCCAAGTTGTTGGGGTTCATCTCATACTTCTGAAGGTTTGAGGGTGCTGCCTGTTCCATACTCCCCCTACTCCTAGCCTTTTAGGGGTACAAACAATAGTAATTGGGGCCTAGTGTGGTTGTGTACGTGTGATATACATACACTTTTTTGGGATCATATTTTCTATTCCGCTATTTAATCAAAAACCTTTGGGGATCAGTTAAATTGGGGGATAGTCTGTGTTGGTACGTGTGAGAGAGATCCACCTTTCCAAGTTGTTGGGGTTCATCTCATACTTCTGAAGGTTTGAGGGTGCTGCCTGTTCCATACTCCCCCTACTCCTAGCCTTTTAGGGGTACAAACAATAGTAATTGGGGCCTAGTGTGGTTGTGTACGTGTGATATACATACACTTTTTTGGGATCATATTTTCTATTCCGCTATTTAATCAAAAACCTTTGGGGATCAGTTAAATTGGGGGATAGTCTGTGTTGGTACGTGTGAGAGAGATCCACCTTTCCAAGTTGTTGGGGTTCATCTCATACTTCTGAAGGTTTGAGGGTGCTGCCTGTTCCATACTCCCCCTACTCCTAGCCTTTTAGGGGTACAAACAATAGTAATTGGGGCCTAGTGTGGTTGTGTACGTGTGATATACATACACTTTTTTGGGATCATATTTTCTATTCCGCTATTTAATCAAAAACCTTTGGGGATCAGTTAAATTGGGGGATAGTCTGTGTTGGTACGTGTGAGAGAGATCCACCTTTCCAAGTTGTTGGGGTTCATCTCATACTTCTGAAGGTTTGAGGGTGCTGCCTGTTCCATACCCCCCCTACTCCTCATCTAGCCTTTTAGGGGTACAAACAATAGTAATTGGGGCCTAGTGTGGTTGTGTACGTGCGAGATACATACACTTTTTTTGATCATATTTCCTATTCCGCTATTCAATAAAAACCTTTGAGGATCAATTGAATTGCGGGATAGTCTGTGTCGGTACGTGTGAGAGAGATCCACCTTTCCAAGTTGTTGGGGTTCATCTCATACTTCTGAAGGTTTGAGGGTGCTGCCTGTTCCATACCCCCCCTACTCCTCATCTAGCCTTTTAGGGGTACAAACAATAGTAATTGGGGCCTAGTGTGGTTGTGTACGTGCGAGATACATACACTTTTTTTGATCATATTTCCTATTCCGCTATTCAATAAAAACCTTTGAGGATCAATTGAATTGCGGGATAGTCTGTGTCGGTACGTGTGAGAGAGATCCACCTTTCCAAGTTGTTGGGGTTCATCTCATACTTCTGAAGGTTTGAGGGTGCTGCCTGTTCCATACCCCCCCTACTCCTCATCTAGCCTTTTAGGGGTACAAACAATAGTAATTGGGGCCTAGTGTGGTTGTGTACGTGCGAGATACATACACTTTTTTTGATCATATTTCCTATTCCGCTATTCAATAAAAACCTTTGAGGATCAATTGAATTGCGGGATAGTCTGTGTCGGTACGTGTGAGAGAGATCCACCTTTCCAAGTTGTTGGGGTTCATCTCATACTTCTGAAGGTTTGAGGGTGCTGCCTGTTCCATACCCCCCCTACTCCTCATCTAGCCTTTTAGGGGTACAAACAATAGTAATTGGGGCCTAGTGTGGTTGTGTACGTGCGAGATACATACACTTTTTTTGATCATATTTCCTATTCCGCTATTCAATAAAAACCTTTGAGGATCAATTGAATTGCGGGATAGTCTGTGTCGGTACGTGTGAGAGAGATCCACCTTTCCAAGTTGTTGGGGTTCATCTCATACTTCTGAAGGTTTGAGGGTGCTGCCTGTTCCATACCCCCCCTACTCCTCATCTAGCCTTTTAGGGGTACAAACAATAGTAATTGGGGCCTAGTGTGGTTGTGTACGTGCGAGATACATACACTTTTTTTGATCATATTTCCTATTCCGCTATTCAATAAAAACCTTTGAGGATCAATTGAATTGCGGGATAGTCTGTGTCGGTACGTGTGAGAGAGATCCACCTTTCCAAGTTGTTGGGGTTCATCTCATACTTCTGAAGGTTTGAGGGTGCTGCCTGTTCCATACTCCCCCTACTCCTCATCTAGCCTTTTAGGGGTACAAACAATAGTAATTGGGGCCTAGTGTGGTTGTGTACGTGTGATATACATACACTTTTTTTGGATCATATTTTCTATTCCGCTATTCAATAAAAACCTTTCTAGGGCAAGATCTTAAATTACAGAAATATGAGGAGACCGTCAAATAAGGGCCGTGGCCTGGGTCGTGGTGCTGCTGGTAGAGCTCCTGTTGCAAGGAGAGGACATGGTCGATCTGTGCCAGCTACACGCACAAGTGAAACACCTTCCTCAAGTGTGAGTAGGCGACAGAACCTGCATCAGTATTTGGTAGGGCATCAAACGCCCCTAGAAGTGATGAGGCCAGAACAAGTTGAGGCGATAGTAGATTGGTTTGCTGCTGACAGTGCCTCCAGTTCCTTCACATTGTCTCCCACCCAGTCTACTGCAGAAAGGTCAGAGTTGGCACCTGCAGCCAATGTCCAACCGTCTTTCACCTCACCCCCTTGCAAATCAGGCCAGCAGTCTGAGCCCCAAGCCATACAGCAGTCTCTTATTCTTTTTGAGGACTCTGTCAGCAGGGTTTCCCAGGGCCATCCACCTAGCCCTGCCCCAGAAGTGGAAGAGATTGAGTGCAGCGATGCCCAACCACTTATTTCTCAAGATGAGTACATGCAAGGATCATCGCAGCACGTCTCCGATGATGACGAAACGCAGGTGCCAACTGCTGCGGCGTTCAGCATTGTGGAGACCGACAAGGAGGGCAGGGGTGAAGACTGGGTGGAAGATGATGTGGAGGACGATGAGGTCCTCGACCCCACATGGAATGAACGTCATGCAGGTGAACTGAGTAGTTTGGAGGAAGAGGCGGTGGTCGCACAGAGCCACCAGCACAGCAGAAGAGGGAGCAGGGTGCAGAAGCGGAGCGGCCGTGCCCTAGACACTACGCCCGCTACTGCCCAACGCAGCAAGGGAACGAGCGCACCAAAGTCAGCTCAAAGGAGTTCTCTAGCGTGGAAGTTCTTTAGAAAATGTGCTGATGACAGGACACGAGTGGTTTGCACCCTGTGCAATCAGAGCTTGAAGCGAGGCATGAACCTTCTCAACCTGAGCACAACCTGCATGATCAGGCATCTAAGTGCAAAGCACGAGCTGCAGTGGAGTACACACCTTCAAAACCAAGAAACGTCTCTGGCTCATCCTGCTTCCTCTTCTGCTGCAGTCTCGGCCGCTCCAGCCACATCTGTAGTGATACCGGCACCTGCCACCCCGCAAACAGACGATCTGTCAGCAACACCACCACCTGGGTCACCAACAACCATCTCCACAATGTCCCGTGGAAGCGTTCAGCTTTCCATCTCCCAAACACTTGAGAGGAAGAGGAAGTACCCCCCTACCCACCCGCGATCCCTGGCCCTGAATGCCAGCATTTCAAAATTATTGGCCTTTGAAATGCTGTCATTCCGTCTGGTGGAGACGCACAGTTTTAAAAACCTTATGTCGGTGGCTGTCCCACAGTACGTCGTGCCCAGCCGCCACTACTTTTCCAGGCAAGCCATCCCTTCCCTGCACAACCAAGTGGGGGAAAAAATCAGGTGTGCACTGCGCAACGCCATCTGTGCCAAGGTCCACCTAACTACGGATACGTGGACCAGTAAGCACGGTCAGGGGCGTTATATCTCCCTAACGGCACACTGGGTAAATGCAGTGGCGGATGGGCCTGAGGCGGATAGCAATTTGGCGCATGTCCTTCCACCACCGAGGATTGCAGGGCGCTTCAGTTTGCCTCCTGTTCCTAACTCCTCCTACTCCGCTTCCTCATCCTCTACCGCCTCCTCATCCGGACAGCGTAACACCTTCACCACCAACTTCAGCACGGCCAGGGGTAAACGACAGCAGGCAGTTTTACAACTTGCCTGTTTGGGGGACAAACCACACACCGCGCAGGAGTTGTGGAGGAGCATGGAACAGCAGACAAATGAGTGGTTGCTGCCAGCGAGCCTCAAGCCCGGCCTGGTGGTGTGCGATAACGGGCGAAATCTCATAGCAGCTCTGGGCCTAGCCGGTTTGACGCACATCCCTTGCCTGGCGCATGTGCTGAATTTGGTGGTGCAGAGGTTCCTTAAAAACTACCCCGATATGTCAGAGCTGCTGCAGAAAGTGCGGGCCGTTTGTGCGCACTTTCGGCGTTCTCACCCTGCTGCTGCTCGCCTGGCAGCGCTGCAGCGTAACTTCGGCCTTCCCGCTCACCGCCTCATATGTGACGTGCCCACAAGGTGGAACTCCACCTTGCACATGCTGGAAAGACTGTGCGAGCAGCAGCAGGCCATAGTGGAGTTTCAGCTGCAGCACGCACGCGTGAGTCGCTCTGCGGAACAGCACCACTTCACCACCAATAACTGGGCCTCCATGCGAGACCTGTGTGCCTTGTTGCGCTGTTTTGAGTACTCCACCAACATGGCCAGTGGCAATGACGCCGTTCTCAGCTTAACTATCCCACTTCTATGCCTCCTTGAAAAAACAATTCGGGCGATGATGGAAGAGGATGTGGCACAGGATGAGGAGGAGGAGGAGGATGAAGAGGTAACATTTCCAAGGCTTTCAGGGCAGTCATTCGCAAGGGGCTCCGAGGGTGGGTTCCTGCACACGCAAACGCCAGGGACGCAATTGTCCAGCAGGGGCACAGTTCTGGAGGATGAGGAGGATGAGGAGGAGGAGGAGCTGGAGGAGGAGATGGAACCATGTTCACAGCAGGGTGGCACCCAGGCCAGCTCATGGCCATCACTGGTGCGTGGCTGGGGGGATACAGAGGACACGGACCATACACCTCCCACAGAGGACAGCCTTTCGTTGCCTCTGGGCAGCCTGGCACACATGAGCGATTACATGCTGCAGTGTCTCCACAACGACCGCCGAGTTGCCCACATTCTAACTTGTGCTGATTACTGGGTGGCCACGCTGCTGGATCCCCGTTACAAGGACAACGTACCGTCCTTAATTCACTCACTGGAGCGCGATCGCAAGATGCGCGAGTACAAGCGCACGCTGGTAGACGCCATGCTGCTGGCATTCCCATCTGACAGCGGGGCCACAGTGGAAGCACAAGGCAGAGGAGGAGGAGGAGGAGGTCGCCAACGCAACCAGGGCACCGCCAGCACCTCAGAAGGCAGGGTTAGCATGGCCGAAATGTGGAAAAGCTTTGTCAGCACGCCACAACAAACAGCAGCACCAGCAGCTCAGATGGAACGTCTTAGCAGGAGGCAGCATTTTACCAACATGGTGGAGCAGTATGTGTGCACACGCCTACATGTAGTGAATGACGGGTCTGCCCCCTTCAACTTCTGGGTCTCCAAATTGGGCACATGGCCTGAGCTTGCCCTTTACGCCTTGGAGGTGCTGGCGTGCCCTGCAGCCAGTGTATTATCTGAACGGGTATTTAGCACGGCTGGGGGCGTTATAACAGACAAGCGCAGCCGCCTGTCCAGAGACAATGTGGACAAGCTCACGTTCATTAAAATGAACCAGGCATGGATCCCACGGGACTTTTCCGTACCTTATGCAGAATAGCAATGGATACCGACCTTACCCACCCATTGTTCCATTTTTGCTCTTTCTCACTCTTTTGGGGTGTACCCTCATTTAAAATTTGTGAAAAGAAGCAGTGTTGGCTACCTCGTCCTCCTCCTCAGGGCCAGATTAATGTAGGGGCTATTGGAGCTGCAGCTCCAGGCCCCTACCTTTTATATAGGCCCCGGGTTGGCCATATTCACTGTTACCGCTCTTCTGTCACTTGTAAACACAGAAGTCTGGCTTCTATGCTCGCTTCCCCAGGCAGCACCCTCAGAACCTCCCCACACAGCGTGAAGGCCGGACAAGGAGGGACAGTTGGCGATGCATGGATGTGTTTATGGGCTTCAGAGACAGCATCCCATGTTGAATTAGGCATGCATGGCTGCACCCTTCCTCCTCTGGGTGCATGGCAAGGCACGGCCCTAAGGCCCTTCAAAATCCTCAGCACCAAGCCCATGATGCTGTTAATCCGGCCCTGGTCCTCCTCCACCGCCGCTTCCACCTACACCGCCCATAGGTGTGCGCAGCCTATTGCATTAAGGTGTGCACCCCAAAGTTGAAATACACATGCATGTGTTTGCCAGCAGGGAGAGTAATGTATCGGGGCCATGTACCTGTAGGCAAGGAGAAATAGAGCAGAGCAGGTCCCAGGGAGATCTTTCCCATCTCCTCACTGGCAATGCTATGTGCCCTAGGTGATTAGGGTGTGCCCAGGCACACCCAGCACACCCTGTGCGCACGCCTATGTCACCGCCACATCCACCACCACCTCAACCTCCCTCCTACTCCATATGGGCCTCGTCCTTCAGAGATGAAGAAGAACATTGTTTTATTTTTCTGTTTTTTTTTGTTGTTTTAAGTTATTTCCCTATCCACATTTGTTTGCAGAGCACTTGCCATGCTCTTAATTACGTTTTGCTGCCATTTGCAGCACTCTAGCCCTTTCCTTTGGTGTTTTAGAGCCATTTTAGTGCCTTAAAGTTCGGGTCCCCATTGACTTCAATGGGGTTCGGCGTCCGGGAAAAGTTCGGTAAAAGTCCGGGACACGGACCCGGACTTTTTTTTAAAGTTCGGCCGAACCCGTCGAACACGGACATCTAGGTGTTCGCTCAACCCTAGTTAGCAGCCCCAGCAGACTCAGAGCTGTCACTTAAAGTGGTTGTAAACCTCAGACATGAAATATGAACAAAGCATATCCTTCTACAGTGTGTACCTGTCTTAACTAAGGACACTAAGGGGTTGATTCACTAAAACTGAATAGTGCAAAATCTGGTGCAGCTGTTCAAGGTAGCAAATCAGCATCTAACTTCAGCTTGTTCAAATAATCTTTGACAATAAATCCTGTAAGGAGAAAGATATATAATAGATAGATACTCAGCAATATCCCTATATATATATAGTAGCGCAAACTTGTCAAGAAGCAAGTGCCAAAAAAAATACTGTGCCCACTGCACAAAAGTCCGAAATGCAATAGATGTCACATAGGCAGCAGGAAAAAGTTCAGAAATGACTCAAACAGTCCATAATCCTTCACTCTATCTCCTGGGATGATAATGTACGAAGACGTGTTTCTCAAAAGGATCACCACCACCACCGTGCTCCAAGGGGGGAGGAGAATTGCCCACTCACCAGATGCTGTGGCCCAACCCACTTTCGTGTTTGAGCATTCAGGCTTATAATGATGGTCACTGGTCCAGAGTATCCACAACAGGAATCGCACCAGCGCAGTCAAAAAAAGCTCAGCAGCATATGGGGAGGAGAGAACATAATCCCAATAGACGCTCCCGGGGAAGAAGTGGAAATCACGAAACGCGTCGGGGCGTGACCAGGCGATGTAACCAGGCTGTGTAAGAGGAGTTCGGATTACCCAGAAGGCGCGGCGTCCACGGCGTGGAGCCTGGACATCATCTCCCGAAGGGCATCCCTCCCCTATTCGTGACTGTTTTTTTGCGTTGGATGACATATAAGACATGTGAGTGTGTTACCTTATGTTTTATTTTATTTAATAAAACCCTTTCAAACGGTATCACGCTATTGGGATTATGTTCTCTCCTCCCCATATGCTGCTGAGCTTTTTTTGACTGCGCTGGTGCGATTCCTGTTGTGGATACTCTGGACCAGTGACCATCATTATAAGCCTGAATGCTCAAACACGAAAGTGGGTTGGGCCACAGCATCTGGTGAGTGGGCAATTCTCCTCCCCCCTTGGAGCACGGTGGTGGTGGTGATCCTTTTGAGAAACACGTCTTCGTACATTATCATCCCAGGAGATAGAGTGAAGGATTATGGACTGTTTGAGTCATTTCTGAACTTTTTCCTGCTGCCTATGTGACATCTATTGCATTTCGGACTTTTGTGCAGTGGGCACAGTATTTTTTTTGGCACTTGCTTCTTGACAAGTTTGCGCTACTATATATATATAGGGATATTGCTGAGTATCTATCTATTATATATCTTTCTCCATATGTTTTAGTTAAGTAGCTGCATAGCCAATTTATTTATTGGTGAGTGGTCCTCATTTGAAGCGCTTGGGATAGCTTATACCTTTATTTGGTTTTCGTTGGGCATTTAAGCTGTCATATTATATAAATAAATCCTGTAAGCTGATTGGTTTCTATGAAGCGCTGCACCAGATTTTGCACTCTCCAGTTCAGGTAAATCAACTCCTAAGTGTAATTTTTGTCTGCTGCTTTGTTCCTCTACTGTCAGCATGTGTCACTTCTGGCAAGCTTTTCTGACACCAAGAGAAAAAAGGTGACAGGGGATGGAGCTCATGCTGATTGACAGCCTCAGCTCTGTTCCTGTGTGGAGGGGGGGGGGGGGGTTAACTCCCCCTTCACCCCCCCCCCCAATCGGTTCACACAGCTCTCCTCACTAAGCTCTGCAGAGTGTAACTTCAGCTCAGATAAGCTCTACAAAATTTGGACATTGAACGGATGTAAAGAAGAGAAGACTGCAGATAAACAGGTACAACGTATGTATGAGGCTTTGTTTCATCTCTGTTTATCACTACCCCCGCAGAAGCCACTGGATATTGAGTCCCTCTCCCCATTCATCTTGCCTCCAGACACAAGAAATCAGTTCATGCCCTTGCTTATGTTGTTTTATTGGGGAAAACAACTTGGATAGGGTATAGGAATTATGTTATGTCCAACTTGACTTGAAGAACAGCAGATGAGGACAAACTTCCTTCTCTATGTAGACAGAAATTAAGATCCTGGACTGTACTCCCTCCGGACTAATCTCAGTCTCTATGGATCAGTGGCAAAGTTCTTTATCAACAGATCCAAGAAAAGAGGACGCTTCTCCAGGTAATAGTGATCCAAATAGATTGGATGGGCTGAGTGCTAGCCTTTGCTAGCCACCATGGTATGAGGGAAAAGAAAGGAAGATACGGCTGCACACCACTATCTATCCAACAACAATTTATTGTGTCAACATAGACTGCCACCAGGACATGGGACACAGAAGACAGTTGACGCGTTTCACACTTAACTCGTGCTTCTTCAAAACGTTGAGTTAAGTGTAAAACGCATCACTCCCATTAGAGGATAAGGCTATGACATGCAAGGAGGGAGGGGTTTTGCAAAGGAATTGACTAGTCAAAAGGCCATACAAATAAGCTATAGATTTGAAAAACATTGTATATAAGCATTTACCAAATTTTATCTTATCACATTTTAATACTGGTGTCAGGGCATCTTTAAACTTGTTTTTTTTTTTTTTTTTTTTTTCCAATGGTGTTCACCAGGAGTTGCCACACATTACTAGCAGCTAGTTTCCCCCCTATGGAACCTTAGTAGCTGTCTGTTAATGTTTTGCAGTGTCGGCAGAGGTTTACCTTCAGTGTCAGTTTCAAGTGCCTTCAACAAAATCATTTTTTCATAGCTAAATTATGGTTTCTGCACTCTATAAAGTTTTAAATCTCCTTAATTTCACAGCCTGTCAACAGACCAAGCCAAAACAATATTTCCAACTTATTACAATATGAAATGAATAGACTGATTCCAAGTCATCTGCCAGAAGCATGTATACATCATACATAAAACCGCTTCTATAGGGCGCTTTGTAAAAGTAAGCGTCTTTAATCTAAGCCATGCTCTCCTTCCTTCAGAACTGTAAGGCAGCCAAAGTTGTGCGTTATACGTACTCATCAATCAATTGATTGTTCTCCTAACTGAGGTTTGGCTTGATGAGCTGTCACCTATCCAGAAGATAAAAGGTTATTTCTCCTGGATATTTATAGCTATGAAACTTTTAATGTTAAGTCGCAACATTCCAGCTCGTAGAGTCGTAGCTACAGGTCATTTTTCTCTCTTTCAGATCATTGCCTTGCTATAATGAATAGAAAATAAAAATGCTGGAAGTGTTCCGTTTGACTTTTGTTTATTGGAAATAAATCCTCGCGAGTCATGAAAAGAAGGCGGCAACAAATATTTAAATATTGTGTTTTGTTTAAGTGCTATATTTTATCTATTGATATACAGTCAGTGCCGGTTCACAAATATGCGATGCGGGTTCCCGCATCGCACTCGACTCGCTGGGGGTGTCAATACAAAGTTAACGACACCCCCTGATCAGTTCACATATCACATGCATGCAATCAGATTCTTGGGCGCACCAAAAAAAGGGTCCTGTGCGACTTTGGTCTGAATGCGTTGCGAATTCAGCCATTCGATCTGTAGGGCTGAATTTGCAGTGCACAGACATCGCATGTTATTTGCAAAGCAGTGCGCTGCGAATCAAATGCGATGTCTGACATTGCACATGTGTGAAACGGCACTAACCCCTACCAAAGGGCTTCTGTACATTTGCACAAACACAATCTGATTCTTTGTTTTATACATAGTTCCTTCTTAAGGTCCGTACACACGAGTGGAAATTCGGCCGGGAATTTTCGTCTGACGACCGATCTCCCGATTTTCGGCTTGTTAGTATGATGCTTCTGACAACCGACTCCGACTTTTCGGCCGAAAAAATCCTGGTGTGCAGGCTATAAAATTTTTGTCGACCGTCAAAACACGTCGGATTTTCGTCTCATTGGTACAGATTTAGATGGGGAAAAATCTTATGAGCAAGAATAGGCATGCTCAGAGATGAAAGAACACATAGAAAGCAATCCAACACATGACATCACTTCTGAAGTAGAATTCTGTCGTGCAGGAAAATTCCGTGTGCAGTCTAGGCACATTCCAACCAACAGACACCACTCTGGACAAAAGACAGACGACCGGTCGGCGGAAATTCGTTGCGTGTGTACGAGGCTTTAGGCCCCGTTCTCATGGGGCTGGTCTACTCGGCAGACTCCGCTTGCTCAGCGGGGATTGCTCCATTGATCCCCACTGAGCAGGCGGATGACAGGTCTGTCTCCACTCACTGCGCAGAGACAGACCTGTCAGTCAGAGTCTCGCCCTCCTCTATGGGGAGATCGGATGAAAATGGACGGCATGTCCATTCTCAACTGATTCGACCCCCTGGATGGATGGCAAACGTTTCGCCATCCGTCTGTTTTCAGCGGATCTTGTCGGACACATGTCCACTGACATCCGCCTCTCCATAAAGGAGAGTGGGTGGCTCGATCAGGTCCGCCTGAAAAAAGAACAGCTGGACCTGATCCGTCCGATCGTGTGAAAGAGGCCTTATACTATGAAACATCACAAGACAAAACCCCATGTAGTAGTAAGCTGTTTAGCTAAACAGGGGGACCATCCACTACAGGAGACTCAAGGATAAGTGATCAATATTGGACAAAGAGAATAGCGCTAAAAATGAATGTTAACACTGGACGCAAAGACTACCAATAAATTTAAAGTGATACTAAACACACTGTTTCATTTACATTGTGCCTTCTATTTCTGTAAATGGATAATAGCACTGTAATTATTTTAATTAAAAAAAATCTAAGTACCTTTTTCCTAATCAATATACAGCTGTCACATGACCCAGATCTTTCCATGCCTGTCTGCAGGGAAACATAAACAGAAGGACCTTCTAGTCCTCTGCTGCTGGTCACAGATTCAAAAAACTATCTGTGCTGCCTGTCATTTGCTCATCAGTGCCACATATCAGTGCCCATCAGTGCCACCTATCAGTGCCCATTAGTGCTGCCTATCAGTGCTCATCAGTGACACATATCAGTGCCACCTATCAATGCCCATCAGTGCGGCATATTAGTGCCTCCTCATCAGTGCCCTTCAGTACCACCTCACCAGTGCCCATAAGTGCCGCCTCATCAGTGCCCATTAGTGCAGCCTATCAATGCCCATCAGTGCCTCCTCATCAGTGCACATATCAGTGAAAGAGAAAAACTACCTATTTAGAAAATTTACTAACAGAAACTAAGAACATTTTTTTTTCAAAATTTTTAAGCAAAAAAAAAAAAAACCCAGCAGTGATTAAACATAAAAAAAAAAGTTATTTTTGTGTGAAAAAAAATGAAACAAATTTAATTTGGGTACAGTGTTGCATAACGGCACAATTGATATTCAAAGTGTGACAGCGCTGAAAGCTGAAAATTGCCCTGGGCAGGAAGGTTGTAAAAGTGTCATGTATTAAAGTGGTTAAAATCTTCATTATGCTATTCAAAATAAAAAATTCTCAATTCTGAACCATATCATTTCATTGCGGCCCGCAACCAGTTACCAAATCACTCAAGTGCCCCTTGGTCTTCAAAGGGTTGAGCAGCCCTGGTCTATTCTAAACTAAAAACAATATTTTGGCTAAACATACATTTTAATTAAAAAGAAATACAGTATTAAAGCATCTCTCCATCCTTTAAAAAAAATGATTTTTTTAGCCCAGTCTGAACATTTTTTGCGGGTTTCAACCTTTTCCCACCCAGTGGATCAAGCTGTATCCTGTAGAATGCTCTCAGAATTCTGCGCCTGCTTGTTCCTATGCCGCCATCTTCTTATGTGACATCATTGAGAGGCCCTCTGGCTCTTATGGGTTCAGCCACTAGGCCTCACAATGACGCGGCACTATACCCATCCCCTTCCTCCTTTCTCAGTGAAGGACTATGCCTCCAGGGATATGTGACAGGCGTATCCCAGGAGGCACAGTGGGTATAATCTATGCCATTTTTAATTAAAAACTCATGGGTCACAAAGCAAAGTTAAAAGGATAAAGTGGAGCTGTCAGTAACTTTACAAGTCTTCATTAACCACTTGACCCCTGGAAGGTTTTACCCATTCATGACCCCTTCAGGGTCCTGCAAAATTTTACGCATATGAAATCGTTATCATTTTTTCACACAAATAGAGCTTTCTTTTGGTAGTATTTAATCACCACTGGGTTTTTCTATTTTCTGCGATATAAACTAAAAAAACCTGAAAATTTAGAAAAAATTTGAATTTTTTCATAAATTTAGGCCAACATGTATTCTGCTACATGTCTTTGGTAAAAAAAAAAAGTGTATATTAATTTGTTTTTGTGAAAGCTATATCATCTACAATATCTTCATATACGTACACTGGAATTTACACAGATATGACTAGATACTATACTGGTAATTGTAGGTTCACATCAATGTGGGCTGTGCTTGATGCATTTTTCAGGTATGTTTTGCAGTGCGTTTTGCATTTTTAAACCCTCGTTTATGCGTTTTTGCATGCGGTTTTCATGCATTTTGCGTTTCACGTTTTGTTTTTTTTCTTTAAACACACTGTATATAGGTGCCGTGTCCTTAACAACCGATGAGTCATCAGCTGTCAGCGGAGCTCCCCGCTGAATCCCCTCTGAATGTAAAAAAAAAAATTATTGAAAAAAAATTATTGAAAAAAATTATTGAAAAAAAATTGTGGAAAAAAATGGCATGGGCCCCCCCCCCCCCCAAAAATCCACACCAGACCCTTATCCGAGCATGTAGCCCAGCAGGTCAGGAAAAGGAGGGGATGAGCAACCTCCCCCCCTCCTTAACCATACCAGGCCACATGCCCTCAACATGGGGGGGTGCCCCCCCCCGCAAAAGCACCTTGTCCCTATGTTGATGAGGACAAGGGCCCCTTCCCGACAACCCTGGGAGGTGGTTGTGGGGGTCTGCAGGCCAGGAGCTTATCAGGAATCTAGAAGCCCCCTTTAACAAGGGGCCCCCCATATCCCCCACCCCTATGTGAATGAGTATGGGGTACATTGTACCCCTACCCATTCACCAAGAAAAAGAAGTGTAGTGCTACAAAACACAAGAGATGGTTTTTGACAAGTCCTTTATTAAAAATCCTGTCTTCTTCCTCTGGTCTTCTCCCTCCTGTGTTTCTTTCCCCTCTCCTCTCTTCGGTGGCTTCTTCTTCACCTGGTCTCCAGTGTTTCTTATCTCTCTTCTATCTCCAGTGGTTTCCTCTCCCTCCAGTGCTTCTTCTCCCTCTTCTCTCTCTGGTAATGTCTTCTTCGTCCACCACCCCTGCCTGCTAAAAATATAAAACTCGGTCTTCCTCCGATAGCGACTGCCTCCATTTTGCCGGGTCCGGTGTTTGCCATTTCTTATATAGCCATGGGGCGTGGCCATTCGGTGATGTCACCTGGAGACCCTGCCCCTGGTGACGTAATGTGACAGAGCTTGTCCCTCCTCTTTCCTGACCTGCCGGGTTACATGCTCAGATAAGGGTCTGGTATGGATTTTGGGGGGATCCCACAGCGTTTTTTTCAGCGCGGGGCTCACCTCAAAATCCATACCAGACCCGCAGTGCCTGGTTTTGAACCTGGGGGGGACCCCCACGCCGTTTTTTTTCCCATTTTAGTGTGGAGTCCCTCCTGATCCGATTTGTGATGCGACTTCCATTCAAATCAATGGGCTCTCATAGGGAATCATTGATTTTTAAAAAAATGTATAATGTGGCTTAACTCTGTATAAGCAACATTAAGCAACGTTAAGCAGCCATTAGCAGCATCAGACGTTTTTACAGCTTGATGCTGCAGCTCCAGAACGCACTGGTCCTGGGTTTTTTATGCAGCTCAAAAACGCCTATGCCACTTGGAGCTCCTAAAAGCCTGTGTGTGCATGAGGCCATAGAATAACATGGAGGGGCATTTTTAAGCTGCAAAAAAACGTCTGACGCTCCTAACAGCAGCAGCAAAAATGCCCTGTGTGCATAGGGCCTTACCAAAGTTCCAGCTTTTTAAATAAAAAGCTATCCATGAGCTCCATTGAGTGACTTTGCCTAGGCCAAGAATGTCCCATCAGTCTGAGACAGACAGGACAAAACATTTCCTCAGTTTCCTCTCTCTAGTAATCAGACTGCAACATTTCAACTTTGTAGCAAGTCACAAGGCGGCAGGAGGGGCTGATTTGTGTCAGACATTTAATAACACAGTCAGGAACTGCATAGGCATCAGGATTTACATAACTTGATTCTGACATCTCTGAGCTGACATCTTAATCGAGAAAGTAAATGCTGATTGTGGATGATGAATGAAAAAAGATGGATCCGTCCTTCTGGAGAGAAAGCAGATGAATGGATTGTAAGGAGTAGTATTGTGATGTCTATGAAAGGTAATAAATACCTGGAAGTGTTACACTGGCTTATTACTTAGCGTATAACATACAGTATATCTGTCGCTAGATCCACCTTAAGAACAAGCATGAGACTACAGAGATAAAATAATGATCCTAACCACTGGGCACTTATACCCCCTTCCTGCCCCGGCCAATTTTCAGCTTTCAGCGCTGTCGCAATTTGAATAACAAGTGCGCAGTCATGCAACACTGTACCCAACTTTTTTCCACACAAATAAAGCTTCCTTTTGGTGGTGGTATATCACCACTGTGTTTTTTATTTTTTGCTAAACAAACAAAAAAAGACCAAAAATTTTGAAAGAAAAAATATTTTTCATAGTTTGTTAAAAATTTTTGCAAACAGGTAACTTTTCTCCTTCATTGATGTGCACTAATGAGGCTGCACTGATGGCCACATATGGGCACTGATCGGCACTAATGAAGTGGCATGGATGAGGCGGCACTAATAGGTACTGATAGGTGGCACTGATGGGCACTGATAAGGCTGCGCTGATGGTCACTGATGAGGTGGCACTGGTGGGCACTGTTGAGGAGGCACTGATGAGGCTGCACTGATAGTGGCACTGATGGGCACTGATAGGTGGCACTGATATGAGGCACTGATAGGCACTGAAAGGTGGCACTGAAGGGCACTGAGAGGTGGCACTGATAGGCAGCACTGATGGGCACTGACAGGTGGCACATATGGGCACTGATAGTTGGCACTGATGGATACTGATAAGCACTGGTAGGCAGTACTGATAGGCAGCACTGATAGGCGACACTGTAAATGAGGCACTGAATGGGCACTGATGGTCACTGATAGGTGGCACTGGTGGGCACTGATTGGCAGCACCAGTGGGCACTGATTGGCAGCACTAGTGGGCACTGATTAGCAGTACTGATAGGCACTGACAGGTGTACTGGTGGGCACTGATTAGCAGCACTGGTGGGCACTGATTAGCAGCACTGGTGGGTAATGTTGGGACAGATGTCATGCTTGGACAAATGTTCCTGTAACAGAAGCCGGTTACCAGCTTTCTTCTTTTCTTCTCACTATCAGAATGTGGAGAAAAAAGCCGATAATCGGCTTCTATTTACTTCCCTGATCAGCTGTCATTGACTGATAGCTGATCATGTGGTAAAGGGCCGCTGTGATTGGCCTTTTACCCCGATCTGTGATCAGCCAAGTCAAGAAGGACTTGGCGATCACAGATCGCGCCGACAAATGAGCAACACGATCACTGGAGAACTTCTGTGGATGCCCTCCCAGCACTGGAAGCCCACACTGTTGTCATCTTTTGGCTATAGCGTGGGCAGAAAGTGGTTAAAGTATTACAAAATCCACAACAGTCAAATCAGACTGTATATGCGGTAAGAAGTTAATCCTCCACATTGTGTAAAAAAGCAATTTGATCCTGTCTTCTCTGATCCTCCCCTTTTTCCACTGTCCCCAGTCCATGTGCTGATAAGACAGGGCCTTTGGAGTCACTCAGGTAGGAATTTGCAACACAGTTTGTTAAAATCCTTGTAATGCACATAGAGGGGAATGTTTTGCTTTAACCCTTCCTCTTCTGAAGCACAAACAGCACTCGAATCATGGCACATTCACTGCAAACATCTCCCTCAAAATAGCAGATGTCCACTACTGGCTCACTCCCTCTGAAGTTACACATAACACCAGCAGAATTCACTGTAGTGCCCTTGTCACTGGCTGCATCCACTGAGCTGAATATGTTACTGGCTGCATTTTCTGTAGCACACATGTCACTGGCTGCATTTGCTGTAGAGCACATGTAACTGATTGTATTCTCTGAATACTAGCTCTGGCCATCTTCCTTGACAATGGCTGCCTGTGCCAGGCAGGAATCCAGGAACGAGCCCCTACGTGTAGTGCACAGACTGGATTGGGCTGGTGGTTTGATCCGATCCCTGGTTCCGATCTCTGACAGGCACACTGCAGCCAGGCACACAACATTTTCCATTCACTCAAGTCGTCAGAGACCAGGCTGAGCATGTATTTGTTTTTGTTTTTTTTGGGGGGTGGGGGGTAGAACTTGGATAGGGTGAGGATGAGTGACAGAACAGTAGCTCTATGGGTTGCTACAGATAAAACAGTGTAAAATTGGTGAGCAACAGGATATTGTTAATAGAGGGGAAACTGGCTGAAATGCACTAGAAATATGTGCACATGCAAGTGCTTTATTACAGGTTTTAGAGATCACAGATGACACAACATTTTAAAATTGGCTGGAAAATCAAAAAATGTCACCCACTTTATGACTGCTCTGTGCCCTGCCTTTTAAAGTGAGGATGTTGGCTGATACAAAAGCCTCTTACTGGCCCTTCTAGGGCTGCTGGCCATAGTTCAAAGGCCATTCAGTTCACTGTGGTTTAAAATAAAAAATCTCTTTAGTGAATTTGCACAAAAGATTGTAAATTGGGATTGGGATTGTGAATCTTGACCCTGCAGGAACTGTCAAAAACTCATGATAACTGTGAACTCACACCACATTCCTATTCCTACAATCTGCTTTTAA
Organism: Pelophylax lessonae; assembly: GCF_965119305.1. Classification (NCBI taxonomy): domain Eukaryota; kingdom Metazoa; phylum Chordata; class Amphibia; order Anura; family Ranidae; genus Pelophylax; species Pelophylax lessonae. Next base: position 122,841,480 of record NC_138780.1, on the reverse strand, counting down.
ACCGATCTATACCCAATATGCAGTTTGATTTTAAAATATCCCATTTGGGTTCACCTATCAAAAAGAGAAAATGTTAGGCCAGCAATGAAGGAGCTAAACTCTATTTTTAAACACATAGTTACATAATCGAGTTAGAAAAAGAAACAAGTCCATCTAGTTGAACCAATAAAAAAAAAATCATACAACCCCATATACACAGTCCTATACCCACAGTTGATCCAGGGAAGGAGAAAATCCCCAGCAAAGCATGATCCAATTTTCTACAGCAGATGGGAAATATTCCTTTCTGATCCCCCGAGAGGCAATCTGATATTCCCTGGATCAATTTTACCTATAAATGTTAGTAACCAGTTACATTATGTACATTTAGGAAAGAATCCAGGCCTTTTTTTAAAGCAATCTGCTGAGTTGACCAGAACCAGGAGGAGGACATGTATGCAAATAATGTGAACTAAACTACATTTGGCATGTTACTACATCATGTTTCCTGTTTCTGTGTTTTGTTCCCAAGCAAAGCAGTCATATCCTCTCTAGCTTCCAGGAAAGTGCATATCAAGGGATGCAGAAGGGGAGCTGAGCTAGTGTGCTCATGAGAAAAGCCAGGGATGTGGCACTCTTGGCTTCTACTGTTTGCCTTGTCGTTGGGCTTGATACTTGTCGTTTTTGGGGATGATAAGAATATTTGTTTCCCGACTGGTAATTGCTACACTGTCAACCCTACTGCACTGGTATTTGATAGAGCGAACATGACATGTGGCTTCAAAGGATTACTGGCAACCATGAAAAACCAACAGGAGAAGATGGAGATCTTGGATGTTGTTGCTCGGTTTCAGGACCAGAGAAACATAAGCACCTTTTGGCTTGGACTGTACCTACCAACATGTGCTGTTATTGGCAAGGAACTATATGGCTTTGTTTGGGTGTCTGGAGAAGATACTGCAGAAGTCACTGAATGGAGGAAGCCTCCTAGACTATCATGTGTAACAAAGAGGAAATGTGTCATTCTGGAAAGCAAGAAAAATAATCCCAACAACAGATCTTCAGCTGTCACCTTATTTTGGAAAGATGTTAGATGTCAACTAAGTTTTCCATCCATTTGCCGTTCTAATGAATCTAGAAATGTTGTGCCTAGAGAAGAGCCAGAAGTGGTTGCCCAGTCTACTACAGATCAATATAGGAGAAATGCTACTGTCACAAATCAATACAAAGCACATACTTCAATCACAGCCCAACATACAGAGATATCTTCTTCCACAACACATGTGCCAAGTGACTTGTCTAATTCTTCGGAGTCTCCTCAATCCCCAAGTACAGACCTGCACTCTGCCAGCAGTACATCTGCTCCACGGATCGAAGATGACAACTTATTAGACCGACTGATAATTCCTTTAATTCTTGGATTGGTTGCTTTCGGGATTTTAGTAATGCTTCTATGGGGTGGAGTCCAAATGTGTATCAGGAAAAGAAAACCAAAGAGGAGAAAATCTATAATACCAGCCCCACCAGAAGCATTAGAAGGCAGTGAGACAGACTCTACAGATCACTCATCCAGCGAAGAAGAGGATGATGACGAAGAAGGGGATTTACAGGACAGGACAAAGGACCCATGACAATGGAACACAACTGCAATTATGCTTGATACAGTTGTGAATTTGGAGTGTGAATACATAAATGCTTGTACATATCGCCGAAAACTTTTACACTATTTGAATAAATGAATGCATTTGTGTTCTAAAGATATAGGTGAGTTGACACATGTTTGTTTAATCAAGGGTATAACTGTAGCCATGGCAGACTAAGTGACTGTAATGGGGTTCAGAAGTACAGGAGGCCCAAGACTACCTGGCAAACAGTTATTTATTTATTAACATCATTAGCATTTGAAAAATTAATTTAGATGACATAATTGTATATAATGTTAGGTAAACTTTATTCAATTGCTATAAAAACAGTAATTTGTATCACTAAGGCCCCTTTTACACTGGCGCAGTCTGCCAGCGGATCCGCTTGTTCAGCAGGGAATCTCTCCACTGAGCAGGAGGATGACTGGTCTGTGTCTGCTCTGCTGATGCAGAGCGGACACGGACACAGCCCACTGTCCTCAATGGGCTGTCAGATGGAAACGGACCGCATCTCTGTTTACATCTGACTGTTATCCGATCTGCCAGATGGATGGGGAACATCCCCATTAGCAGACAGGATCGAATCAGATGTCGCGGCGGTTGTCAAAGGACACATGTCCATTGCCATCCGCTGCTCTATAGAGAGCAATGGATGGTCCGCTCTGGTCCACCTGAAAAACCGACAGGTGGATCCGGTTGGTCTGTTCATGTGAAAGGGGCCTAAAGGACTTTTAGTTTGAGAAGGAGATTAAAAAGACACTGTGGGAATTATTTACTAAGATTGGAGAGTGCAAAATTTGGTGAAACCAACCAGCTTCCAGGTTTTATCGACAAAGCTTAATTGAACACGCTGAAGTTAGAAGCTGATTGGCTACCATGCATAGCTGCACCAGATACTGAGTGCACCAGTTTTAGTAAATCTACCCCAACATGTAAACCTAAAACGTATTTTTCATTATATTAAGCCTTATGTCACACTGTATACAGTTTTCTTAAGAAAATATTTTTTTGTGAAAATATTGCTAATCTGTTTTACCTGCAGACCCTGTAATAGGCTAAATAAAAATGAAACCACTGCATTGCAATTGGCAGCAGTGTTGGTAGAATGTCTTGCAACCTCCTTCAGTTACCCTAAGACGTGCTTATCAGATTTATCAGATAAAAATGTTAATAGTTTTGCTATGGGACCAAATCAGGCATAGTTACAGCTCTGTGTTCAATGTGCTCTGAGTGAAGGTTTATAAGCTGCTTTCAAAACAAAATGCTGATACTAATGCAAAGGTTAGGATCTAAGAAGTCTAGTCACTGTTTTTTCGATGACCTCACATTAAAACTAGCTAAACTAACTTTATTTTGGAGGATATTGATGTGTCAGTAATGTTGTGTAGTTATAATGTTGTGTAGTTTTCGTTTTGTAGGTTTTGAAAATTCTTGCAGTTACAACTACAGTTCTGCCTACCTCACAACTCCAAGTTCCAAATTCCGCAGGACTGCTCATACATGTTAACAAACAAAAGAACAAATTTCCCAGTAAACTTAGTAAAAAAAATACACGAATAATTTGTGTTTAAAAGAAAGGTTTCAATTGTGCAAAATATGCAAATACACTATATTGTCACATGAAATGTAATGGCATCCCAGATTTAGTCCATAGGGTTCATTTTCGAGTTGGCCCACTCTTTGCAGCTATACCAGCTTCAACTCTTCTGGGAAGGCTATCCACAAGGTTTAGGAGTGTGTCTATGACAATGTTTGACCATTCTTCTACAAGCACATTTGTGAGGTCAGGCACTGATGTTGGACAAGAAGGCTTGGCTCCCATTCTCCGCTCTAATTCATCCCAAAGATGTTCTAGTGGGTTGAGGTCAGGACTATGTGCAGGCCAGTCAAGTTCCTCCACCCCAAACTTTCTCATCCATGTCTTTTTGGGCCTTGCTTTATGCACTGGTGTGTAGTCATGTTGGAACAGAAAGGGGCCATCCCCAAACTGCTCCCACAGAGTTGGGAGCATGAAATTTTCCAAAATGTTTTGGTATGCTGACACCTTAAGGGCTCCCTTCACTGGAACTAAGAGCCTAAGCCCAATCCCTGAAAAACAACCCCACACCATGATTCCCTCTACACCAAATGATTTGGACCAGTGCACAAGCAAGGTCCATAAAGACATGTATGAGCGAGTTTGGGGTGAAGGAACTTGAGTCCTGACCTAAACCCGATAGAACACCTTTGGGATGAATTAGAGTGGGGGCTGTGAGCCAGGCCTTCTCTTCCAACATCACTGCATGACCTCACAAATGCGCTTCTGGAAGAATGGTCAAACATTCCCATAGACACACTCCTAAACCTTGTGGACAGCCTTCCCAAAAGAGTTGAAGCTGTTATAGCTGCAAAGCGTGGGCCAACTCAATATTGAACCCTACAGACTAAGACTGAGATGCCATTAAAGTTCATGTGCGTGTAAAGGCAGGTGTCCCAATAATTTTGACAATATATTGCATATGTGGATGCCACGCTGACTCGTCAAGGCCTCTCTGCTTAGTACAGTCCTAACTCTATTCTATGACCACCTCCAAATTGCAGCATATAAAGAAAAGGATCAGCTGGCCACACATTATACATTTTTCTTTTCAATTTCCTTTAGATTTACCTTCAACTATGTAGTGCTAGGGTCTACCTGATTGCATACAAATTGAAAGTGTTCAGGTTTGACCTCATATTATATGGTTTTTGGTAAATCTAAAGGAAAATTGTACAAGAAAACTGTATAATGTATGGCCAGACATGGACAGGTAAGACTTGAAGGCAGATTCCTGTGGATCCAATCTGAGTTCTTCTAGTGGCCAGATGCTGTCATGCACAAGAAATGTCAGCCACTCTATATTTAGAGTATGCCGCACCACAATATGTCTGAGCTAGTAATAATTTCCACTCCATTACCCAACCAATGTGCAGCTTGCAAGCAGCTGATGGTGGGGGGGCTAAGGAGTAAGGCCGGCCATACAAGGAGTGAATTTCTTTCTTGCAGTCAAGGGTGTTACAGACAGTGTTGACAGGGGAATCCCTCCTGTGGAACCATTGTATTCTCCTGGTGGGGAAAGCCGTCTCCACCGGGAGAAGACAGAGATTATTTCTAGCGGCTACAGCAGCCACTTGCGATAATTGGGTGTAAATCCAGCAGGCTGGTTGTACCCAAGTTAATTGATTGATTGATCAACTTGGTACATTCATCCTGCCCATACACGGTTTGAATCTCGGCCGGTTCAGCAGGAACTGTGTATGGCTGGCCTTAGTCACTAGCCTCCTGCCCTGTTTTCCAGGATGGATAATCTGCGCTCTGACCTATCTAACTACCAGAGGACTCCCTAAGCTGTGTTTTATGCACACATGTAATGTGGAATGGCCGTTATGCAGCTCCAGAGCTAGACACTTCACAGAGCAAACAGGTCCATTAAATAGACCCTGCCACTACCCCATATTAATGTTGGTATATTTTGTAAATCTACATAAAATTGTTGTGGCACACTCTATTTTTAAATGTTCTACTTATAATATCATGCCAACAATACTGCTTTTTCACACTTTCCCCAACACTTCTGGGACTGTCAGAGACTTCTGAAGGGAGCAGCCTCGCATGATCTGCTTAGACCAGTGGTCTCCAAACTTCGGCCCGAATGACAGATGCAGCCCTTTGCTTGCTTTTATCTGACCTTTGGGGCACTATTCCTTTCAAAGCCACTGACTCCAATAGAGGGCATAATTCATGCCACTGATGGGGCACTATTTCTCACACTAATATCAATGATGGGGCACTATTCATCCCACTAATTTCAATGATGGGGCATTATTATTCCCACTAGAATCAATGATGGGGAACTATTAATCAGACTACTATCAATGATGTCGCACTTAGCCCACTGATACCAAAAATGGGGCATTACTCCCTCTACTACAACCCTGAGGCCATATTTATTCTCAATGATGCTGGCAGAAGACATTTTCAACCCTCACTGGCTACAATCTGCCCCCCCCCCCCCGCCCCAAAGTCTAAATGATCGTAAACTGGCCCTTTGTTTGAAAAATTTGGAGACACCTGGCATAGACTATTTTGAAAATCACATAAAACTTCCTTGGCTGCTGCAAGGAGCACAGGTGACATTAAAAAGAATAAGGGCTACTGCAGCATCAGGCTGGAATGCAGAGCCTCTGAGCATCTAGAGCAAATTAAAATTACCATCACTGTTTGCAGAGCACTAGAGGTGTCCTCGATATAAAGATAGTGCTGCTATGCTATTTCCTCTCTATCCTGGAAAAAAGGCCCCGCTCTTTGGTCCTAGCCTTTTTTTTTCATTTTTCTTTCCTTTTTTTAGGAGTAAGGATTGGGGGAAACAAAAAGGACCTGGGGCAATATGAGGTGGAGTACCTATGAGGCAGGACACTGTGGCTGCCCTCTTCTTTTCCCTGGATAGAAGTGATTTTATGAACACAGCACTTTGTATTGAGGACCAACTTGTGCATACAGTATATTCTCATAGTAACTGTAGTTCGGTCTCAATTTGAGATCCCCACAAATATACACCTTAGACGAAGATTGAGATACTCACACCAGGCCGCACACCATACCCCCCCCCCCCCCTTGCCGGCTCACCCACCCTGCCTGGACATGTGGAGGGAGAGCAGGCAGCAGCAAATGACGGCGGCTGCTCTGGCTTTTTCCCCCTCTTCTGCATCTCCTCCCTCCTCCTCCATGGTCAATGGCATGGCTTCTCATTTCAGCCAATCAGAAAATGGGTCTCAGGACCCGCTTCCAGATGGGCAAGGATGAGGATCCGTGTGACAATAGCGAATATTCATTCACTATTGTCAACAACTGGGAGGGCTTAGGGGTGCAGTATTCTGCTCCCAGAGCCCATCCTTTTTTTTTTAGCCTATTAGAGCCTCTGGCTCTAATCACATGGTTAAAAAACAAAAGCCCCATTAAACTCCATGTGTCCGGCGCCCGCGCCCTGCATGTAGATTAGGGGGCCGGACGCATTGATGGGGGGGCGGCGCCCCTGCGCCCCCAATGCACAATGCACATTACTTCCTGGTATCTATCTGCCCAGACATGCTAGTAGGAGGTAGTGCTTAGCTGAGAAAGCCATTCTTTCCCTCCTCCAGAGAAAAGTAAAAAAAAATCCCTATGAAGGCTTCTGGGATGTATGATATAATTTGGCCTAGGCCAGAAATCAGAAAGCAACTGAAGAAATGTAAAAAAAAAAAGTTTAAAACCATAAATATAAAATACCTTTCTATCTAATTACTATGGCTAGCAGCATACAAATCAAAAATAGTTCATGTTTGAGAGAGTTTAGTTCTGCTTTAGCGTTGGCTGATTTAAATACCATCTACATAGTTACATAGTTAGTCAGGTTTAAAAAAGACACAAGTCCATCTGGCTCAACCAATAAAAAACCAAAAACAGTAATGAAAACCCAACCATACAATCCCATATACACCATCCTATACCCGCAATTGACTGAGGAAGGTGAAAAACCCCAGCAAAGCATGATCCAATTTGCAACAGAAGGGGAAAAATATTCCTTCCTGATCCTCCCCGAGAGGCAATCGGATTAGTACCCATTTATATTATGTACACCTAGGAAAGAATCCAGGCCTTTTTTAAAGCAATCTAGTGAGCTAGCCAAAACCACCTCTGGAGAGAGTCTATTCCACATTTTCACAGCTCTTACAGTGAAGAAACCTTTCCGTATTTGGAGAAGAAATCTCTTTTCCTCTAGACGTAAAGAGTGCCCCCTTGTCCTCTATGTTGACCATAAAGTGAATAACTCAACACCAAGTTCACAATATGTACCCCTTATGTATTTATACATGTTGATCATATCCCCCCTTAATCTCCTCTCCTCAAGAGAGAATAAATTCAGTTCCTCTAATCTTTCCCCATAGCTGAGCTGCTCCATGCCTCTTATCAGTTAGGTCACCCTTCTCCCGATATGCTTTTTGAGAACTGGTGCCCAAAACTAAACTGCATATCCAGATGAAGTCTTACTAATGATTTGTACAGGGCAAAATGATATCACTGTCTATGGAGTCCATGCCTCTGTTAATACAAGAAAGGACTTTGCTTGCTTTGGAAACTGCGGTTTGGCATTTCATGCTATTATTAAGCTTATGATCTACCAGGACACCCAGATCCTTCTCCACTATGGATTCCCCCAGTTCTACTCCCCGTAGTATGTATGATACATGCATATTCTTAGCACCCAAGTGCATAACTTTACATTTATCAACATTAAACCTCATTTGCCACATAGTTGCCCAATGAAACAGTGCACTGAGGTCGGCTTGTAGGTTGGAGACATCCTATAAGGAAGTTATTCCAGTGCAAAGCTTGGTGTCATCTGTAAAGACTGAAATTGTACTTTTAATCCCAGACCCTATATAATGTATAATTATAGTTATAATTATAAAGATATTAAAAAGTAATGGTCCCAACACTGAACCTTGGGGTACACCACTGATAACCTTAGACCATTCAGAGTAAGAATCATTAACCACGTCTCTCTGAATTCTATCTTTTAGACAATTTTCTATCCATTTACAAACGGATCTTTCCAAGCCTGTAGACTTTACTTTACAAATTAGCCGTGTGTGGGGAACTGTGTCAAACGCTTTTGTAAAATCCAAGTATACTACGTCCACAGCCACCCTTCTGTCCAAGGTTTTACTTACCTCCTCATAAAAAGAAATCAGGTTTGTTTGTTAGTCTTTCGTGAGTCCATGCTGTCTGTTGCTAAAAATATTTATTTCCAGTTTTTTCATGTTCTCTGAGGAAAGTGGCCCATGAAACGCATTGAGAGACTTCAATCTGCCTAGTGGAATTCAGTGGAGAGATTTCCCCACCCATCCTAAAGATTCTATTTGTTTATCAAGATGTTTATGTAGATGGAACTTGAAAGGAGATACTTTAAATTGCATAGTATAGTAAGCTGTTTGTTTAATTACCTTTAGAAAATATGCCAGTTACATTAATAAAATGATATTTTTAATACATATATTTACTGGTATTGTATGTTTACCTTAAAAGTCCTGCAATTTGGTTGATTTTTGCATTCTTTGTATGTGTAATGAGATGTTGGTTGATGCAAATCATACAGTGGTGCTTGATGAGTCTATTTTTTCACCAAGATTGGGAAATTTTTTTCCCTCCCCTTGACCTCTGATGCCAGACATATTTTTCTCCTTGTCCATCAACGCTGATCATTTTTTTCTCCCACTAAACACCAATGGCAGCCATTTTTTCCTGCCAGTGGCCACTAATGACAGACATTCTTACACCACTGGTGCTAGGCATTTTTCCCCCTCTGACCACCAACACGGACCTTTTGTTTTCCTCCAATTGATCAGCAATATAAAGGGCACTATGATATATACTGCTGACCACTGCATTCTATTTATTGGGGCTGCTTTTCTAAAACTAGAGTGAAAAATCTGGTGTAGTTATGCATTGAATCTAATCAGCTCCCAGTTTTATTGCCAAAACTAAACCACTTCCTGCCCACGCTATAGCCAAAAAATGGCTACAGCACAAACTTAGTTTGCATTCGGACTCAGCTGATCATAGATCAGGGTAAAGGGACAATCACAGCGTCCAATAACAGCTGATTGCGGAAGTAAACACAAGCCAGTAATCTGCTTTTCTTTCCTCACGCTGACAGCGTGAGAAGAGTAAAAGAGAGCCGATAACCGGCTTGTGGTAAAGTGACATCGGCACTGATTATGAGTGTCCTGAATATCAGTGGAGTCCCAACAGCGCCCACCAATGCTGCCAACCATTGCCCACCAGTGCTGCCAATTCAGTGTTTACCAGCACTGCCAATCAGTGCCACCTATCAGTGTCCATCAGTGGCGACTATCAGTGTTGCCTGTCAGTGCCCTTCAGTGCTGCCTATCAGTGCTCAGGGTAAAAGTAGTTACCCGCCAAAACTAAATGCAGCGCTATAGGGGCGGGTCCAGGAATAGCTGCAACTGCTCACCAGAAAGGACAAAAAGCCACAGGTGACAAAGCTACAAGTTTATTATTTGCTCCTATTAGGCTATATGACATATGAAGTAGTTCACCCCTTACTCTTACACTCATTTGTGGCACCAGCTGGCTCCTGTTACTAGCACTTGTGGCTTCTTGACCCTTCAGGTGAGCAGTTGCAGCCATTCCTGGACCCGCCCCTATAGCGCTGCATTTAGTTTCGCGGGATAACCACTTTTAGATAGGCTGAAGAAGATTTGACATGCTTTGAAACACGCCTCTATCTCCCAGCACACTCCCAGGGGTGGCAGGCATCCTCTCCATCCGGGTTCCGGCTTACAACCCTGGTCAGGCTGTCCCCCTGCAGCAGCTCCCTCCTGCCTGTGCTCTTCTCCCCCTGCTCATGGCTGAAGGAGGGAAATTCCACAACAGCTCCAGAGGCAGCAGCTTTGACTTTTACTGCTTTGCACAAGCTCCTCTTTTGTTAATGTGTTTTTAATCACACTATGGAGGTTGCGATTGGCTTTTCCCTTTTGTTTTCACAGTGTCCCAGCAATCACCCATGGCTGCTTAAAGCTGCACCTTCTAGCTAGTAATCAGTGGCAATGTTTATAGTCAACTGGGGTACCCGTCTCATTGTGTATATTTTGTCTTTTGGTTTTTTACTTTGTAACTTCTGCAATCATCTTTATGGTTTGTTACATTGCCACACATACATTTTCTTGAGACCCTTTGACATTGGGAGGGCTCGTGGAACACAACCTACCTTAGAGAGGTTGGAAAATCTCTCTCTTAGCCCCCTAGGCCCCTCTTATGTTTAATTTACCCTGTGTCTATTAGTAACACAGGGTGTCCAAGAAGTCCGGTCTGGCCTGCCCAAACCAGACTTCCACAGACTGATCAGCTATGAGAGCTCCATTCGCCTTGCTAGGAAAACTTACAAACTATGTGGAACTTTGTCAAGCAAGCTGCCATGATGGATTGACTCTTTGGGACTTGTTACCCGACTAACTCAGGCACAGACCGATTGGAGGTCTGGTACCTGGTTAGTCTACCTTTGGAAGATATGTGACGGTACCCACCGTCACGGTACCCACCGTCACTTTTCTCCCTCCCACCTGTTCCCCCATCCATCCATTAGCAGCCATGTGCTCCCAGTGTGGAGACACTAAATTAGGAAGTGTTAGGACTGCAGATAAAACAGGGTGCCGTGTAGTGGCTCTGCAGCTTACACATGCGTTTGCAAATGTGTGTCAACTAAACTCCTGTTCTTTGTATCATGAGACAGGTCTAGTTGATTGGTGACAGACTGGAGGGTGAGTACATCAGACTGGGGGCTGGCTGACTTCCATGCACCTCTTATAATCCTTCAACCTCATTTTTTTCGTAATCAGGGAGAAAAACAACAAGATCACTTAGAAAAAGCAGCACATAATACATACATTACACATTGTTATGCACACAGTTAACCCCTTGATTGTTGCTAGATGTTTTTTTTTTTTTTTTTTACACTGCGTTTTTATAGAGTGTATTACATAAAGAAAGTACAGCTTATACAGCACAACATGTGCATGACATACATTTCCGTAGAAACAGTCACCCTTTCAGGGAGAATGAAACAATAGGGTAATACAGTACAATGTTGACCATCTGTCCTGGTTAGGTTGAGTCAGAGCTGCACACAAGAATACAATAAGTGCCGGTTCACACTAGTACGACTTGTCAGGCGACTTGATCAGCCTGACAAGTCGTGCACCGTCACGGTCCATTGTGTGGTACAGGAACGGTTCTAATAGGAGCGACACAAGTCGCTCCGACTTAGAAAAAGGGTCCTGTACTACTTCGGGGCGACCTGGAGCGACTTTTTATGAAGTCCGTGCAAGTCATGCCGAAGTCGCGGTGCACGCAACTTCACAGGTTGCCCCCGAAGTCATGCCGCTTCAGTGTGAACCGGCACTAATATATGCTATATAAGAGAGAATGTAACAGATGCAAAGGAAAAAGCAAACAAACCAAAACAAAATCTTGTATATTTGTATAAAAGAGAACCTCCAGGATATAAAATATGTAGCAGTAGCTTAAAACTGTGTAAACCGTTTCCTTTCAGAGTTGGAAGCTTCAGAGGTCGACAGGAAAAATTTAACTTTCCCATCTTTGATTACCCGCAATTTAGCCGGGTATAAAATGCTAAGCTGAGTTGCTTATCCCTAAGGCATTTCTTCACTGATGTAAATGCTGCCCTCTGTTTCTGTGTAGCAGCCGAAAAGTCATGTAAAATAGAGATGCGGTTACCATTAAACTGGATCTCAGGAAGATTGCGAGCGGTCCGCAGAATGCTCTCCTAATCTCGAAAATGAAGCATTTTTGCCAACAGGGCTCCTGAAGGTGGTGGGCGTGTTGGTACCCTGTGGGCCCTCTTAATTGAAAACAAAAGGGAATAAAACCTCGTTGCCAATCACTAATTTCAGCCAATTTTCAAGAAACAATTCCAGTTCTTTTCACTCTGCTCCCTCTTGGAATCCTATGAAGTATATATTTTTTTCTTCTAAGACAATTCTCCAAATCACCCAGCAGAGTGCACAGTGTTCTTTAAAGTGGAGTTCCGGGCTAAAAAAAAATTTTAAGCTAAAAAAACCCCCGGGACAGTCAGGGCTAGTGCATTTAAGCAACGATAGCCTCTGAAAGGTCCCCTGTTTCACTTGCCTGTAAGAAGAAATACATACCTTGAAAATGTCTTGTCCACCACTGCCATCTCAGCTGAAGCCGGATCTTCGTGTCCTCTCGGTGATGTCAGAGTCCCAGAATGCCCTGCTCGTCACTTCTAGTGCAGGCGCATCATCCCTGAACAGCTTCTGCGCATGCCCAAAAGCTGTTCAGCAGGGAATGACATGCCTGCACTGGAAGTGACGAGTGACTCCGGTGCAGGTGCATTGACTCCTGGGATCGATGATGCTCATCTCCCAGGAGTCAATGCAAGTTGGAAGTGACGTCGTGGGCCATGGCCGCAGAGGGAGGAAGAGGAAGGAAGGTAAGTATATTTTCATTAAAAACAAGACAAGTGAAACAAAAAAAATGTTTAATTATCCAATTTTTTTTCAGGTTCATCTAAGCTAGCGGACATGCAAAAATAGTTTTTAGGGTGGAACTCCACTTTAAGAACAGCTTGTTGGGAGTGGGATTCAGCAGAGAGAGGGTTCACTACATCCTCAATATTACTGATCCATTGTCCTGCATTAGAAATCCTTGAGCGGATCTTCTGCAAATCATGCTTAACAAAGGAGAGATCCAGCCATGCTGTTTCTTTTTGTGTGGTTACGGCTGTTTGGCAAGATCTAATAGCATCCATAATATGCTTCAGGGTGAGCTCCTGCTCCCCTTCCTCCTGAGCCATCCAGTGAAAACAATGGTGGAGAGGCACCCTCATTCCGCTCCTCTGCATCCCACCTGCCATTTCTCTCCCAGGTGTCTGTCTCCTCTGGGGCCGGAGGGATAGTGGGGGGATTCTGGGTTGCACAAGACTCAGTAAAGTGCTTCTTAATAGTGATAGGGCGCCTAGTTTCAGTGGGGGACCTGTGTGGCTTCATTGCCGTAGCTTGTGACTCACCCGGTGGTATCTTCTTGGGCTTGTCACATAGCGGGAGAGGTCCCAAGGCGGTGGGGAACTGCTGTATATATACGCACATGTGTGTGTGTATATATACCCCTACACAGAAGTACAGATGTTATGCCTGCCTCCAAAGACGCCCAAAAAATGCCCAAAAAAACGCCAGCTACAAAAACGCCCAGGTGTGTTTTTGCAGCAGGCGTTTTTTTTGGGCATTTTTTGGGGGTCTTTGGAGGCAGGCAAAACATCTGAAATTCTGTATAGGGGTATATATACACACACGCTTATATGTATTTATACACATACACATATATAGGTGTTATAGCAGAGAAGCCATATGGGTGTTAATTATTTCATTAGCGCAAGCATAGGTTTCTGCTACTTTCACACCTATATATGTGTATGTGTATATATACATACATGTGTGTGTGTATATATACCCCTACACAGAAGTACAGATGTTATGCCTGCCTCCAAAGATGCCCAAAAAAACGCCAGCTACAAAAACGCCCAGGTGTGTTTTTGCAGCAGGTGTTTTTTTTTGGGCATTTTTTGGGGGTCTTTGGAAGCAGGCATAACATCTGTACTTCTGTGTAGGGGTATATATACACACACACTTATATGTATTTATACACATACACATATATAGGTGTTATAGCAGAGAAACCATATGGGTGTTAATTATTTCATTAGCGCAAGCATAGGTTTCTGCTACTTTCACACCTATATATGTGTATGTGTATATATACATACATGTGTGTGTGTGTGTATATATATACCCCTACACAGAAGTACAGATGTTATGCCTGCCTCCAAAGACGCCCAAAAAATGCCCAAAAAAACGCCAGCTACAAAAACGCCCAGGTGTGTTTTTGCAGCAGGCGTTTTTTTTTTGGGCATTTTTTGGGGGTCTTTGGAGGCAGGCAAAACATCTGAAATTCTGTATAGGGGTATATATACACACACACTTATATGTATTTATACACATACACATATATAGGTGTTATAGCAGAGAAGCCATATGGGTGTTAATTATTTCATTAGCGCAAGCATAGGTTTCTGCTACTTTGACACCTATATATGTGTATGTGTATATATACATACATGTGTGTGTGTATATATACCCCTAAACAGAAGTTCAGATGTCATGCCTGACTCCAAACATGTCCTCAAAAAAGCCCTATAAACGCCTGCAACAAAAAGCAGGGTGACAGGGGCGAAGCCACTATCCGGTTCTATAAGTGTTCTAAGAGAAACAATCTTTTCTCTATAGCGGTCACCCTGACATGGAAGGGTTTTTTCACCCTGCCATAGCAGTCAGAGTCAGTTAACCCTACACTACACTACGGTCCCCTTACACTTAACACTTTCCCTACAGAAACTCGATTACTAAATCTAACTATAGTGGAAAATAGTACCCTAACTACACTAGATATCCCTTTCCTCACACTAATAATTGCTAAATGACACTTTGAGAGCAGAAGTAACAGAACGGCTTCCACTCTCTTCCACAGCCCTGTATTAAATTGGTAGAGATTTGGTGGGGCTATCTTATATACTGGGGGGCGTATTCACTAATGATTGGCCTCTGGACCCCCTAGTCACTCCAATCACATTCCTAGCATTCTCCTGCCCCCTCAATTGGCTTTTGCTAATGGTTCTGGTCCAATCATGGGCTTTTAAAGCCCATTTCCTGTCCCATTGCATTTTGGTCAGTTCTGGTTGCCGAATTCCGAACTTTTTGGGCAAAAAGTTCAAAATTCGGCCGAACCTCGAACAGCCAATGTTCGGGTCGAACCGATGGTCGACCGAACCGTTCAATCATCCCTAGTGACCAGAACTTGACAGAATACCCCAGATGAGGTCGGACCAGTGATTTATAAAGTGGAAGGATTATAGTTTTGTCTCTGGAATACATCCCCTTCCTTATGCATGCTAATATTCTGCCAGCTTTGGCAGCCGCAGCTTGACATTGCATTCTGTTGCTAAGTCTATCTTCTACTAAGACTCCCAGATCTTTCTCCATTTTTGATACCCCCAGAGGTTTCCCCCTAGTGTGTATTTTGCTTTTACGTTATTAGTTCCTAAGTGCAATACCTTGCACTTATCCACATTAAACCTCATTTGCCATGTAGTTGCCCACTATGATATTTTTTTCAGGTCATTCTGCAAGATTTCTGCCTCCTGATGTGAAGTTATTGCCCTGCTCAATTTTGTGTCATCTACAAAAACTGAGATCAAGCTACTGACCCCGTCCAACGCTATTTATGAATAAATTGAACAAAATTGGACCCAGAACTGAGCCCTGGGGGACCCCACTTACCACCTCAGACTAGTCTGAGTATGCATTATTTACTACCACCCTTTGGACACGCCCCTTTAACCAGTTCCATATCCAAGAGCAAACCTTGAGGTCGATTCCTGTAGACCCTAATTTATAAATCAACCGTTTGTGGGGAACTGTATCAAACGCCTTAGCAAAATCCAGGTACACCACATCCACAGGTTTCTCACTGTCTAGCTCACAGCTAACCTCCTCGTAGAATGTTAACAGATTGGTTTGACAGGAACGCCCCTTTGTAAACCCATGCTGATTACTGCTGATGATAATATTGATTTTAGCAAACTCTTGGATATAGTCCCTTATCATCCCCTCCAGAAGTTTACATACTATTGACGTCAGACTGACTGGCCTATAATTACCCGGGATATGCCTCTGCCCTTTTTTGAATATGGGTATCACGTTAGCTTTGCTCCAGT
Source organism: Pelophylax lessonae (assembly GCF_965119305.1). Classification (NCBI taxonomy): domain Eukaryota; kingdom Metazoa; phylum Chordata; class Amphibia; order Anura; family Ranidae; genus Pelophylax; species Pelophylax lessonae. The sequence continues at coordinate 122,825,471 of NC_138780.1, read as the reverse complement.
CACCAGGTACAGTTCCTGTCATAATACTGTCAGTAAAGATCAGGAACAGTGTTTTAGATATAACCTTACTGAGTTCTTTAAGTACTCTCGGATGTACACCATCTGGGGCTGGTGATTTACTGTTAATTTTATCTAGCCTTTCCTTGATTTCACCCTCTGTTAGCCATAGAGTCCTTTGAAGTACTGCTAACCATACAGTCTTGGTCAGTATACCCCTCTTTTTCCTGTGTAAAGACTGAGGAGAAGAAAGCATTAAGAACAGTTGCCTTTTCCATGTCCTCTGTAACCATCCTCCACTTATTGTTAATTATGTGTGCCAACATGCTCTGACCTCGTTTTTTTGGTGTTGATATATTTAAAGAATTTCTTAGAGTTCTTTTTACTATCCTCCGCTATTTGTCTCTCAAAGTTGATTTTAGCCCTTTTGATTTCGTATTTACATTTCTTAGGTAATTCCTTGTATTGTTTGAAAGCCAATAACGTCCCTTCCGATTTATATTTCTTGAAGGCCATTATCTTTTCTCTAATAAGGTTCTTTACATTATGGCTAAGCCAGCCAGGTTAGGCTTTGGCTCTTTTAAATTTATTTCCCATAGGAATTCATTGCGAGATGCATTTGTTTAGTATATTCCTAAAGCAATCCCATTTTTCCTCCATGGTTAGTGATCCTAGGGTTTTGTACCAGTTTATTTCCCCCATCATTGAACACAGTTTGGGAAAGTTTGCCCTTCTGAAGTTTAGGGCTCTTATGTTGCCATCATGCCTTGCTATGTTGTAATTTACACTGAATGCGATCGACCTGTGATTGGTAGAACCCAAGTTGTCCCGGACTCCTACATCTGAGATTAGGTCTGGGTTATTAGTAATTAATAGATCCAACACTGCATTCATTCTAGTAGGAGAATCCACCATCTGAGACATGTAGTTGCCCTGTAAGGTTTCCATGAAGTGACGGGCCTTTTGTGAGTGTTTTCAGTTTCCCAGTTAATGCCAGGATATTTTAAGTCCCCTAATATGATGAATGGTCCCAGCTTTACCACTTTACCCAACAGTGCCATAAATTCCAACTCTACCTCCTCCCTTTGGTTGGGTGGCCTATAGCAAACCCCCACAATTATTTTCCCCTTATCAACTTCCCTGTGGAGTTCTACCCACACAGATTCTAACTCCATACGTATCCCTTCCATAATATCACTCCTCACCACCACCCTTACATTATTCTTGTCATATAGAGACACCCCCCCTCTTTCCTTCCCTGTCCTTCCGATACACAGAATACCCTTGGATATTGGCCAACCAGTCGTGTGAGGCGTCAAACCAAGTTTCTGTTATTCCCACAAGGTCTATGTCCTCCTCATGTTCTAACATTTCCAGCTCTTCCATTTTATTAGCTAGGCTCTTGGCATTTGCATATATCCCTCTTAATTGAAGACGATATTGCATAGTGCTTAATTTTATTTCTATATGGTCTGTGGTTTGTCCGGACAGCCCCCCTAATTTTAGACACTACGGACCTGCTGTCGCTACCGCCCCTAATAATACTCTCTACCCTTAGTTTCCTCCTTACTGACTCTACCACTACCCCCCCTCCTCCTAGTTTAAAAGGCCCTCCAACTTTGTGGCTATCTTCTTCCCCAAAAGAGCTGTACCATCCCCATTAAGGTGCAGCCATTTCACACAATTGTATTGTGACTGGTTCCATTAACCTATTTCCATGGAATCTATATGCTAAAGCCATGGCATCTATTTCCTTAGATTTTTTATTTAGTGTTTTTTATTTAGTCTTTTATGTTTTTTATATATGTATGTATATATATATATATATATATATATATATATATATGTAGCACCACCCCCGCAGGAGCTGCTGATTAGATTATTGGGTCTACGTCCTGCCTAACAACCCACAGAATTGGCTCGAACCCTTCCTATGCACAACTGACCCAGAATAGGACTGGAATACCAAATGGCTACACAGATTGGAATATAACACTTCAATAAATAATAATGACCTGTTATCTCTCTCCAGCTGCAGTCCTTCTGGGTAATACAAGGTGACCACACACAAGCTTGCTTTTAAACAGGAAAGTTATTTACTGTAAATCAAATAAACTGTTTCGATACAGTAAAATATGACTTTGTAAAAGGATATACTGATTAATTAATCAAAGATAAGATAAATACTGTGATATCACTCCTCAAGGGCACATTAATTGTTTCAGGAAATGTCTCAGAGCCTATAGGACCACCATCTTAATCACTATTATACTTTTGGAAATAAGGCTCAGCATTCAGTTAGACACAGTACCAGAATGTCAGACCTATCTGAGTCCGCTGTTTCTTCTCTATATCTTCGCTAGCAACGTTGGTGCACTCGCGATTTGTAATCCACATTGAGGATGGGTGATCAATAGAGAGAATGGCAGCAAACAGTTAGTAATCACCGCGGGGTGTCTGTGCAGGATTGGCGGTAAAACTTCTGTGAGAGATGTACTGGGCCACCTGGTATATTGCCTTCTACTACTCTAAGGCTAATCCTGACTAAAGTTACTTCTTTGATAGATAGAGTCAGTTTTTGGGCAGGTGCCCTCTCACCAACAGGACTGTCTCCCAGGAAGCCTCCGCTGCGGTCTCAGTCTCCGGCCTCTGTCACCAGCCGCGCTAGGTATTTGGGGTGGATGAGTCTGGTCTCTGTAGAACATCGATGGGACCTCCAGGAGGGATCCGCTACTGGAGATGAAACACTGCAACTTAGTCACTTAAGGCCCAGGAGTTTCGGCCTAGCATGCAGCATCAGCCCACAGCGCTGGCATCCTGCTTGTCTCACTGTGTCTTTCCCAAGAGAGTGAGCCTGGCTCCTCCCTTCCTTTATAAAGCTTCCCCCAGAAGGCTGTGCGGTGCAGCAGTGCACCCTGGTACTCTCAAAGCACTATGGGCGATGAAGACTGCTCAACTTCCTGAAAGGAAAATAACATCAAAAGAAATTCCATAGCCGCTGCAATGTGTCCTTTTGGCCACTAGATGGAGCCGAGTTCCTCTCAAATGTCAAGCAGCAGTCTTTTAGAACTTGTATAATGGAAGACCCCGCTACATATATATATATATATATATATATATACACACACATATATATATATATATATATATATATATATGTATATATATATATATATATATATATACACACATACTGCACATATATATATATATATATATATAGTCCTTTAAATAATTCCTTCACAAATAGTTTAATATTCCAATCGGCCCCTAATTCCCATATCATCCACTTGCTGATACCCAATTTACCAGGAGGATTTCATCCACTTTCCCATGCCCCCCCCCCCCCTTTTCTTTCTTGTGTATACTTTGGATACTACCCATTACTAATATGAAGGGGGATATAATACCATATCCCCCCCCCCCCCATCTCTAACAATCCCATTAAGTTACATCTTTTTTCTTATTCATAATCATTACAGCACATCCCCTAAGGGTACAAATCATGGTTTCTTTCTCCTCTTTTCTGCTGTAATAATAACTCCTCATGCCCTTAGCTTTAGTTCAGTTGTTGTTTCTATATACATTGCAGTCTCCTATACCAGCGTCCCTGCCACGCTTTGGTTGCCATGACAGTGTGGGGCGCTGGCGTCGGCCTCCACTACTGCCTTTATTCTCCTCCCTCACCTGGTAGCCTAGCAATGCCTGAAAAAGGAGCACGCATGCCTTGAACGTGAGCACCCACCTGCCACCGCCAGATCTGACGTGGGATACACAGAGACACCAGGAAGTGCAGGACACCACCGACACCAAATAATATACGCTTATTTGGATTTTTTTTTTTACCAAACAGGAGTTACTGTTGCCTTTCTAACATCTCAAACCAGTCTTCCCATTCTTCCCTGACATCAACAAGGCATTTTTGTCCACACAACTGCCACTCACTGGATGTTTTCTCTTTTTTTGACCATTCCCTGTAAATCCTAGAGATGGTTGTGCATGAAAATCCCAGTAGATCAGCATTTTTTGAAATACTCAGACCAGCCTGTCTGGCACCAAAAACCATGCCACATTCAAAGGCACTTAAATCCTCTTTCTTTCCTATTCTGATGCTTGGTGTGAACTTCAACAAGTCACCCTCACCACATCTAGATGCCTAAATGCATTGAGTTGCTGCCATTAAATTGGCTGATTAGCAATTTGTGTTACCAGGCAATTGAACAGGTGTACCCAATAAAGTGGCTGGTGAGTGTAAATTTCCATTGCGTATGTTGCATTACCGTACAATTGTCAGTTAAGTCTCAAATAGCAAAAATTACCTGGTCATGAAGGGGGTAAAACCTTCCGGTGGGCAAGGGGTAAATTAAGCAGCCCATAGGTGGGTGCATGTGGCCATCTCTACTCAACAGAAGTCATTCTAACGTTTAACTTTCGTTCGAACATAAATGGTGGAAAACTTTTCAAGATCTTAGCTGCAGTCAGGGCTGGCCCAAGACATTGTGCTGCCTTGGTCCAAGAATGAAATGCTGCCCCCCCTCCCCCCATAAAAAAATTCACGCCCTCCAAAAGGCCCCCACATTCTATAGGACTATGAAAGCAGTCAGAGGGGTGTGAGTTTGTTACGGAGTGACAGCAGGAGCAGGACAGAGCAGTAGACACTGGGCAGATGAGCACACCAAGCTTTCTCCTGTCTACGGTGCCACAGTGTCCTGCAGTGCTGCAGGCATGGTACAGGAGAATGCAGGGCTGTGGGCATGGTATAGGAGAATGCAGGGCTGTGGGCATGGTACAGGAGAATGTGGGGCTGTGGGCATGGAACAGGAGAATGCGGGACTGCGGGCATAATACAGAAGAATGCAGGGCTGTGGGCATGGTACAGGAGAATGCAGTGCTGTGAGCATAATACAGAAGAATGCAGGGCTGTAGGCATGGTACAGGAGAATGTGGGGCTACGGGCATGGTACAGGAGAATGTGGGGCTGCGGGCATGGTACAGGAGAATGCAGTGCTGCGGGCACGGCACAGGAGAATGCGGGGATGCGGACATGGTACAGAAGAATGCAGGGCTGTGGGCATGGTGCATGAGAATGCAGGGCTGTGGGCATGGTACAGAAGAATGCGGGGCTGTGGGCATGGTACAGGAGAATGCGGGGCTGTGGGCATGGTACAGGAGAATGAGGGGCTGTGGGCATGGTACAGGAGAATGCGGGGCTGCAGGCATGGCACAGGAGAATGCAGTGCTGCGGGGATGGTACAGGAGAATGCAGGGCTACGGGCATGGTACAGGAAAATGCGGGGCTGCAGGCATGGTGCAGTAGAATGCGGGGCTGCGAGCATGGTACAGGAGAATGCAAGGTTGCTCGCATGGTACAGCAGAATGCAGGGCTGCGGACATGGTACAGGAGAATGCAGGGCTGCGGGCATGGTGCAGGAGAATGCGGGGCTGCTGGCATGGTGCAAGAGAATGCAGTGATATGGGCATGGTAGAGGAGAATGTGGGGCTGCGGGCATGGTAGAGGGGAATGCGGGGCTGCGGGCATGGTACAGGAGAATGCAGGGCTGCGGGCATGGTACAGGAGAATGCAGGGCTGCGGGCATGGTACAAGAGAATGCGGGGCTGCAGGCATGGTACAAGAGAATGCGGGGCTGCGGGCATACTACAGGAGATGCAGTGCTGCGGGCATGTACCATGCCCACAGCACTGCATCTTCTGTAATATGCCCGCAGCCCCGCATAATGGCAGGTAGTGTGGCTGTTGAATAGTCTCACTTACCTGTTCCTAAAGGCACCTTAGGATTTAAAAATGGCGCCGGCAGGCGCCAACACGTCACAGTGCATGTGCCGCCGCTCTGGAAAGCCCGTACATGTTTGGCTATTCCCGGAAATAGCCGAACGTGTACGGGCTTTCCCGAGCGGCAGCGTCGCATGCGCAGTGTGCATGTCAGGCCGGCCGCGGACCTTTTTTTTTTTTTTGACTCGAGTATGAGCCAAAGAAGAGAAGAGGCGGCGGAGGGCTGCCCCTCTCTAAGGGCCCTGGCTGCAGTGCTGGTTAGTGTATTCTAACAACTGAGAAGTCACCTTGTCAAAAATACAATAGCTTAGTGGGGAAGGATTCTTCCATGTTCATTATCCCAACAGTTGCTGTTTTAATAAAGTTCTTCTTTATATTAGGCTCAGTCAAGAAAAGTGATATATTTTTGTGTGCAGAAAAGCATATGTAAACTAAATTTAGAATTGTTTAAAAAGATCCTTCATCCTGAGGTTTATGTACAGAATATCTGTGAGACTGTCACTTGTGGCATATTAATTAGGAGTATTTTGTGGGTACAGGGACTAGGGCATATGTGTATACAGGGACTAGGCTCAAGTTCTGTTTAATCATCCCCCTTTAACCCACTCCCACCGGTAGGCGCAATCTGACAACGACCACCATTTGCTATGGCGCAATATGTGCACAACTGGACCTGTTTTCTGCCTAATATCAGGGTTCCTCAGGTCTTTCATAATCTAAGGCTGGGGGTCAAATTTCTTTCGAAAATTAGAAATTGTGTGCACTTTGCCATTCGATGATGCCACCATTGATTTAGAAATTTGACCAACCAAGCCTTCAATTTCACCTCATATTGCTAAAGAAAATCATTTTTGTGGCTGGTAATCTTTCTTTCTTTCAGGGAATTTTTAACTTCTTGCATTTCTTTTTCGATTATATTTCTCGCACAATTTTCCCATCAATGATTAGAAAATCGTTAGCTTTTTCTAAAAATTTGCAACATGCCCGATCACTTAAATTTGATGACTGCACGCAAAATGTCCATTGCTGCGACCCACTAATGGTGCAAAATTTGAACGAAAATTCTTAGATAAGATTTTCGAAAGAAAATTCTTTCGAAATTCGACCCATGTATGATCAGCCTTATGCTGGCCATACACTATATGAAAAAAATCGGCCGAAATACGGTAATTTGGACAGTTTGTTCCTTTTTTCGGCCAGTTAATGGGCAGAAATCGGTAATCGGTTGTGTTTTTTGAGCCGAAAAAACAAAGGACAAGTTTGGAAATTTTCTGCCGAATGAACGATAAATTGAAAGGATAATGTGTTTCTCGTCCAAACTGTTTGCACTAGGTATAAAAAAGGAACAAAAAAATTATTAATTTTGTTTCCATTGAATGATTTATCGGTCATTACATGAGGGCACTATCGTTGGTTCTCACAGCCGAGTGTTCGTTTTTTATAAATGAGTTTGAACTATTTTTCGTATAGTGTATGGCCAGCATTAGTTATGCTCACATTTTGTCACTCTGGACAAAATGTGGATATACTAAAACAGGAAAGTGCAAAATCTGGTGCAGCTCTGCATAGAAATCAATCAGCTTCCAGGTTATTTAGTGGAAGCTTACAGTAATTTAACAAAGAGAAAACAAGGGCGCCAGGTCACAGGGGATGTGTAAAAAGCAATGACTTTATTGCAGCAACTTACATGTAAAAAATCCAAAATCAGCCTGCTCGGTAACGAGGAAAGATTCTCACAGTGAAGCCAGGTGGTGTGTGATCAGCTGAAAACCTCAGCGGCGGTCCTGTGCTGTATGAGGGGACTTCATAATTTATATATGCGCAGCATATTCCCCAATTTTTTTCCCTGGATGAGCAGCCTCGCGGATGCCCGTGGCCGGAAGTTACGCGATAACACGCTGATGGTTCCTCCACGGAGTCCAACAGGGGTCATGCGGCAGAGCAAATAGTGGAGGGCGAGCCACATTGTCGTTTCGGAGGTCCACCTCCTTCATCAGGCCGGCCGCCCCTCCACCATCAGTGAATATTTATGTGGGGCAGTGACCTATAACCTAATTGGGGCAAAAAAACAATAAAACAATCCAATAAGAAAAAGGCATCAAAATAGAAAAATAGAAAAAAAAAAAGAAAAAAGGGGGAGGTTTCCTCCCACGGTCAATTGGACAGTGGGAGGAAACCTGACCAATGGGTGCATGGGCTTTTGATATAGTTCTGATGATTGGCAGAGGGAAAGTCACCTCGGTGCATGTTGGGATACTGTATAAAAGCCAGGAGCACATGTGCTCAAGATCTTTCATTGGGGAGCGGAGTCCCGGAGGGAGGGGGCGACTGCCTCCTCCTCCGTAGAGGTGCCATGCATCCTCAGGGGGTCGTCCTTAGGGCTGAACCCAGAGGTCCAGGGAAGCTGGCTGAGAGGGGAGACACTGGAGGTGCTGTTCTGCAGTATTATGAGTGCAGGAACACGTGTCAAGGGGCCTGACCGGAGGGGCCACCCCTGCTCCTAGAATAGTCAGTGGACGGTTGTCAGCAGAGAGGGGATGCTAGTGAGATTGTCCTGAACATAAGATATCCATCACCAAGTCATCTTGTCAGAGAGTAAAGAGGGCAAGAGACTAAACCCCATCTACACTTGTGGCAGTGTGGATTAACAGCCTGGCTGTTCCTGATCACTAGAGAGGTTTTATAGATAGAAGTCCTCATCTATGTGAATAGTTCCGTTGGAGTATCCAACTATTCCCTTCTCCTATCCCAATTACCAATAAACAACAAAAAAACCAACACCCCTAGACTGTTTATTTCTGTGAAGAGCCAACAGGTGCCATGAGGGATCCAGGAACTTTATCTAATTATAACCGTGAGCTGGTAACCAGGGGAGCTCACAGAGTTAATATTCAGCAGGCCCTGAATATTATTCATTGTTCATTTTCTCTTGCAAACCATTCTCTTGTTTGAGCATCTACTTTTCAGATGTTTTTTTTTTGTATGTATTTGCACGTATTTTCATATTTTTGTATGCAAATGCACAAAAAGTTTTTCTCGCATTCTTGTTCAGCACAATATGTAAATGGACAAGGGTGTGCAATCGCACGTATTTGCATGCATGAGGTGTAAATTACTGACCAAAAATGCAGATTTTTCTATTTTGTTTTTACTGAAGAATGCACGGCGCTCGTTTACGCGCCTGTTTGCATAGACACATTACAATTAAGGGCTGTATTTTAGCTCAGTATAAAAGAAAAACTGTACTGAGCTTTTTCAAAATACACACAAATACACACACAAAAAAAAAAAAAAAAACGGCTGAAAAAGTAGATGCTCAGACAGGAATATCCTGTGCAAGAGGCCGTAAGGGGAATGCAAAGATTTTTTGATTTTTTAATATTTACATGTAAAACGTTTAACCTGATGTAGGTATTCTTATCAGTGTGAGTCCTTGTTATTGTGTCTATCTTGTAAATACACATGTACATGGGGGTAGACAGATTTGCTCAAAATGCAAAATGTAATAACAGTATATCAGTTGATGCTCCCCTTGAGTATTAATAATTTATTCCATAGACCAATAGTGGAAGAGATACAACAGAAAAACAGTGGGGATTGAAAGTTTGGGCACCCCAGGTAAAAATTTGTATTAATGTGCATAAAGAAGCCAAGGAAAGATGCAAAAATCTCCAAAAGGCATCAAATTACAGATTAGACATTCTTATAATATGTCAACAAAAGTTAGATTTTATTTCCATCATTGACACTTTCAAAATTGCAGAAAACAAAAAAATGACGTCTGCAAAAGTTTGGGCACCCTGCAGAATTTATAGCATGCACTGCCCCCTTTGCAAGGCTGAGACCTGCCAGTGTCATGGATTGTTCTCAATCATCATCTTGGAAGACCAGGTGATGTCAATCTCAAAGGTTTTAAATGCCCAGACTCATCTGACCTTGCCCCAACAATCAGCACCATGGGATCTTCTAAGCAGTTGTCTAGAAAACTGAAACAGAAAATAGTTGACACTCACAAAGCTGGAGAAGGCTATAAGAAGATAGCAAAGTGTTTTCAGATGTCAATATCCTCTGTTCGGAATGTAATTAAGAAATGGCAGTCATCAGGAACAGTGTAAGTTAAAGCAAGATCTGGAAGACCAAGAAAAATATCAGACAGAACAGCTCGCAGGATTGTGAGAAAAACAATTCAAAACTCATGTTTGACTGCACGATCCCTCCAGAAAGATCTGGCAGACACTGGAGTTGTGGTACACTATTCCACTATAAAGAGATACTTGTACAAATATGGTCTTCGTGGAAGAGTCATTAGAAGAAAACCTCTTCTACGTCCTCACCACAAAAATCAGCGTTTGAATTTTGCAAATGAACATATAGACAAGCCTGATGCATTTTGGAAACAAGTTCTGTGGACCGATGAGGTTAAAATTTTACTTTTTGGCCGGAATGAGCAAAGGTACGTTTGGAGAAGGGGCACAGAACTTAATGAAAAGATGTTTAACCTGATGTAGGTATTCTTATCAGTGTGAGTTCATGTTTTGAAAACCTTGTTATTGTGTCTAGCTTGTAAATACACATGTACATGGGGGTAGACAGATTTGCTCAAAATGCAAAATGTAATAACAGTATATCAGTTGATGCTCCCCTTGAGTATTAATAATTTATTCCATAGACCAATAGTGGAAGAGATACAACAGAAATACTGTAGCTCTACTTATTCATATTCTTATATACATTTGTAAAGCTCAGAGAGATTCAGCTGGGAAGGTTCTTCTCTATGTCAGTACATCTTTTTCCTTCTAGTTTAGCCAGAAGTCAAATAACATGCAATATCCAATGGATAAATATGCATGGTAAATCCTGTAGGACCTCACAGGTTCTTAAAACGGAGACAGTAATGCCAAAAGAAGTTTGTGTGCAATACATTGGGAAACCCTCAGCACATGTACAAGTACATGTTAGACTCAGTTTTCAATATTCTAATCTTTCCCGTAAAGGGAGGTCCTAAAAAAAAAAAAAAAAAACATTGCCATCTATTAACTAGTGGTGATCTGGTTAAAAAATGTATTTCTCCATATCCTCAAAAAATGTACAGAGAGGCAAAATAATCATGCACCATGATGTCACCTGGAAGTCAAATATGGGTTTAGACAGGGCCTCGCCAGGCATGCATAAATGTGAGCCCTATGATTTTTTACAATTTATGATTGAGGGTCTAACTTTCGGTCCCGAAATTGTCTACGAGAAGGCTCTTCCGGTGCAGAAAATATGTGGACTAGAGCACTACTGGTGTTGTGCATGTCATAACCTGCAATTGCAGGGCTTTCTATATTATAAATCTATCAGACCAGTCCACAAAAGTTTGCAGGAACACGTGAATGATATTTAATTATATAACCTGGGATCTTCCATGGCCAAACACTTCTGTCTTGAACACAATGGCGATGTGATTTTTTTAACATGTTGTTTCCTGGAATATGTCTCCATAAGTTTATAAGGAGGCAACTTTGACCAATTAGAGGTTACAAATCTGCCTGGTTTAAACAACAGCGCGAGCTTTACTCCCTTTCTTGAGCAAAGAAAGGTTTTTTTTTAATTGTATTCATAATTATATGTAATGTGCCATGGTCCAAGTTCCTCAATTTGGGAATAATCATTTTGAGAGTATAATTTATTTATTTTATTTGTTTGATGATTTATTATTGCTTCATTCCCACATACAAGATGGAATATATGTATATACATTGACATTTGGGACTGTGTATATTTGTTGTTTATGTATCTTTAAAAATGTATATTTTTACCTGCACTAGGTCTCTGGGATTGCGTAGAGTAGTGGCGGAGCCTTTTTTTGTGTTCTGCCCTAGGTGGATGCTGGCATGGGTGGTGGGATAACTATGCTCCTGCTCAGTGATGCCATCAGATGTTTGTTCGCGTGGTGATGTTGCCGGGCATGTGCACCTTGATGTCATCACTTTCATGCAAGTGATTCCGAAGGTTCAATTACGTCATTGTGCTGATCCTGTCTGACACATGGGCGCCATCCGCTCTCCTCATTTTTGGTGGCCACATGCATAGGATACACAAACCCCTGATGCAAGAGAAACCAGTCAGGGTATGGTTCCATGGTTCTGTCATCACCCCCCCCACCCCCCCTCCCAGCCATATTCCTTTTCCCACTAAGTCATCTAAATAAAGAAAGTGGACTGATAACTATATTTTTATAAGTTACATGAATATTCTTTCTTTGAAACCACCTATTCTTTCACAGTGACACTTGGACATTTATTGCTAACCAAGTGCAGACCTGATTCACACCTGAAGATAATGACATTATTGCCCCACCCTGCCTCTCCATCTTGTCCAATTATTAAATGTTGTCTGCATGGGGGCAGTGCCAAGTGAGGGACCCCCTATGCAGAACTTCAGCCGCTTGGCACTGGACCTGGAAGTCTGTTGATGTCACAGTAGTGGCGGCGACTGCTAAGAATAAACTTTTGAGAATAAAAGTGACCTCTAGGATTTTCACACCCACTGCCACCTACCACGTAAACGTGCTGGCATGCTATGGGTTAGGTCAAACGAGGTGCATGCCACCTCATAGATTTATGTATTTAATTTACATCAGACAGTTTTATGAACTCCCAGAGCACACTCCAAGGGCTCTGATAGGAGGGATGGTGCTCCCTCATACAGGAGCCGATGTGCCTACTCCTCCCCTCCACCATTCATTCACATAAGCCTTTGTATTTTGTGAATGAGTTCATATATTACAAAGTGATTGGGCAGGAGAAGGAGGAGGGGTGGACACAGCAGCTGCATGTGACTCTGCAGCTGCAGTAGCTGAGACCAGAAGGTTCAGAAGAAGTATAGCAATAGCTATGCTGCCTGCACTCAGTAAAAATATAAATAAGTTAGGAGATAAGTCCATAAGTTAGGAGATAAGTGGCATGCACCTCACTGAACTTAACCACCAGGAGTCTAGCACATTGTAAAAAGTGGCATACATTCCCAGAGTTTACCTTTAATTTTTTTTTTTTAAACTAATTTAGTTTATTATTGGCACCCATAAATGATTAAACATTATAACAGAAAGGCATCCAAATGAAAAAGAACAGCTGGGCTTTCCTACACAAGAAAAGTTTGTTTTCTAATATATTGCCACACACTGGTAAGCACCAATGTTCATGCTGACTCTGAAATGAGGTGAATATAATATTCAAATAAAGGAGAAAATAGAATGTGATAAAGCAACGCAAAGCACACAGATTTAACAAACAAGAAATGCATACAAGGAATGAGTCACAAAACAGAGCATGTTGTCTTCTAGTCGTATTATACAGGTCACCAGCTTGTTCTGCAGACAGATGTTCTTAGTACTATTTCTGTACTATTTGTGTGCATTTACGTGCCAAGTGCAGCAAAAAAAATATATATATATATATATATATTCCTTTTTAAATATTAAACCTTTCTGTAAAAATCACTCAGTCACTATTTAAATTAAAATAGATATTTTTGCAACTATTTATTTAAAATTTATGCAACAAGATTTAAAAAATAAATTTACTGGGTTTTTTATGCAAGTCTTGTTCAGCCGTGTGGATTCTGGGTCCAGATTAGGAGCCAAAGGTAACCTAAGACAGTGGCTTTGATCGACTGGAACCTGGTGATTAAAAATAAACTGCCCCACACAGTTAGCCAAGCGCTTAGATGTTTTTGTTGTTAGGCAGATTAAAAAAAAGCAAAATGCATCAAAAATGCATTAAAACACACTACATTCATGTCCCTATCATTTCCCTACTATTTTTGAACCTCTCCCTGCCGCTAATCACTGTCCCTGTCAGAGACAGGACTTGAACCTGGGACCTCTACTGAGTCTGGCGATGAATCTTCTTGCTGAGCCACCAGCAACATTGGACTGTTTGCTGGACAGTTCCCTGGATAATTCATTGAATGATCCGGCCTTGAACCTTGTTTGTCTTGAACCTTGAACTCTTTGCTCCTCCCACAAAACCTTTTTTCGCTTACACCTTACCTGTGGCCCTGGTTGGAGTCTTCGATTTGGCCCCAAAGGACTGCCCACATCCCCAGTCCCTGCCTATGGCAGAGGTGGGGGAGGAGGGGAGTATAGAATAGGAAGAGAAATAAAGAAAAATAACTTAAAGCGGTGTTCCGGCCACAAAATCGACATAGTCGATTTTGGGCCATCCGCTTGCTCTAGCTCACCTGAAAAAGAAATGGGTAGTTAGTATTTTTTTTTACTTACTTTGTAATTGCAGAAAGAAAATACTCACCTCTCTTTCACTTCCTCCCTCGGCCGCATGGCCCGCGCCGTCACTTCCGCTTTGCAATGATTCCTGGGAGCTGAACGTCATCGCTCCCAGGAATCAATGTGCCTGCACCGGCCCCGATGTCAGTTCCGGTGCAGGCGCGTCATACCTTGCTAAACAGCTTCTGGGCATGCCCAGAAGCTGTGCAGGGATGACGCTGCAGACCCAGAAGTGACGGCGGGGCCAGGGCAGTGCATCGTGGGACTGGAGAGGACGGAAGAGGACGCGGAAGAGGATCGCGCTGGCTTCAAGCTGCCCACACCTGAGAAATTTTAAAAGTAAGTATTTCTTCTAAAAGGTAAGTGCGAACCGGGACAGATCAGAGGCTAGCCATTGTGGAATGTACTAGCCCTGACTGTCCCGGGGTTATGTTCATTGAAAAATTGTTTTTGTGGCCGGAACTCCGCTTTAACTACATTAAGATTCCTCACTTATAATGTAAGCGGGCTAAATACACCAGTAAAGAGGCAAAAAATACTGAAAAAAATCAAACAATATTCTGCAAATATAGTATTTCTTCAAGAGACACATAAAGGTCAAGATACAAATGTTAGACTGGATTCAAAACATCATCCGACATGGTATTATGTGGACTCCCCAGCAAAAAGAGTAAAAGGAGTAGCAATAGGAGTAGCAATAGAAACACAGTTCCTATTAGAAGATAGGAAGGTGGACCCTGAAAGCCAGTATATATTTCTGAAGAGGAAACTGCAAGAAATGGAATGCACACTGGCTAATATATACTGTCCTAATAGACATCCAGTGGGTTAACTATTAGATATATATATTAAGAAGGGTCCAAAGGTAGATAGTACCTCACATACACTGGGGATTAGGAAGGACCAACTGAGGGCGGTTAGGAAGAAACTATATCAATGTCAACTGATAGATGTATGGAAAGCCCAGCACCCTGAGATAAAAGATTACACCTTCCATTCCTCAGTGCATGGGGTGTATTCAAGGTTGGACTATATAATGGTGGAGCACAAATTGCTGGATTTAGTACACTGAACAAAATTATAAACGCAACACTTGTTGCCACCCATTTTTCATAGGCTGATCTCAAAGATCTAAGACTTTTTCAATTTACATAAAAGGCCTTTTTCCTCTCAAATATTGTTCACAAATCTGGCTAAATCTGTGTTAGGGAGCACTTCTCCTTTGCCAAGATAATGCATCCACCTCACAGGTGTGGCATATGCACCTGTGTTTGTTGTCCATAATCCCGGTGAACAATATTTGAGAGAAATAGGCCTTTTGTGTACATAGAAAAAGTCTTAGATCTCTGAGTTCAGCTCATAAAAAATGGGGGCAAAAACAAAAGTGTTGCGTTTTTAGAATTTTGTTCAGCGTAGTAAAAACATCTATAGAAATAACATCAATATCAGATCAATAGTAAAGGAACTAAGGCTAACAGGTAACCATGATAAAAAGAGTACTTGGAGATTGAACGAAGAACTGATACAAAATAAAGAGGTAGAGGATAAAACAAAAAAATAACTTTTTTTTGTTTTTTCCAGCTTAATGAAACCCCCGATGTATCAGAAGCCACGGTAAGGGGGGCCAATAAAGCATATGTTAGAGGCATATTTATTTCTATAGGGTCCAGGAGAAAAAAAAGGAAAGGATAAGGGAAATGAATAGATTAATATCAGAAATCCATGAATTGGAACAACGACATAAAAATAAAATTGACAAAGAAGTGCAGCATTCCTTAGTATTAAAAAGGCAGGAGTTAAAAGATCTAATGGAACAAGAAACAAGACCGATATTTAATAGAGTGGCCAAAGACAGATATAAATGGGGAAATAAGCCAGGAAAATATTTATCAAGAATACAAAAAATAGAAAATCGATCAATTTTATTGGAAAAGTTAAAAATGGAAAAGGGGAGACAGCACACTCCACAACTGAAATAGTTAAAGTTTTTCATAGCTACTCTAGTGCCTTATATGCAGTGAGACAAAAAGGTGCATAAGAGGAGGAGGTATGTAGAACACAAAAAATACAAGATTATTTATGGGAAGCATATCTGCCTAAAATATCAGTAGATAGACTACACATTTTAGAAGAACCAATAACAAAAGAGGAGATTATTTTAGCACTCAAAAATACAGCAACAGGTAAGAGTCCAGAACCGGACAGACTCACAATGTATTATTACAAAAAGTTTGAAGAGCAATTAGTACCAAAACTAAGTATATATATATGAATAGACTTGGAGAAGGAAAAGAAATGAGGAATGAATGACTGCAGGCAAATGTCACAATAATACCCAAAGAGGGGAAATATGTAACATTGTGCTCCAGATAAAAAGCCAATAGCATTATTAAACACAGATACAAAACTATACGCAAACGTATTAGCTACTAGATTGAAAGAACTGATGCCTGAATGGATCCATGTGGATCAGACGGGGTTTATTCCAGGGAGGCAAGGTAAAGACAATGGGGCAAGAACAATACTGCTGCTGAATAAACTGAAAGATAGTAGGTCCCCAGTGCTACTTTTGTCAATAGATGCCAAAAAAAGCATTTGACAAAGTAGACTGGGGATATATGATGAGTACAATAGAGTACATGGGAGTTGGACCCAAGATGATGAGATGGATTAAAGCACTTTACAATCACCCTACTGCGTCGGTGAAAGTTAACGGGAGCTTATCACCAACATTTGAAATGTTTTGTTTTAATCAGATATTTTTTATTGAACTTTTATTAAAACAACATACAAAAACAAAATCATTACACCGCTACACAAAGCAAAACAGAGCCTTTACAGAATCTTGGATGAAGCCAATAGATACAGTGCATGAATTATTCATATTAAATGTAGCACTACAGATTCAATATCCAGTATAACATCAGTCAGTGCAATGCCACAGTGCAGGAACAAAACAGGCACAGTAAGAAAGAAAAGAAAAAAAAAAAAAAAAGGAGGGTCTAAAGCTCCAATATCATAAAATGCTGTAGCTAATGGTGCTATGATGACACATAAAGACTGGCAATGCAATCGTGATTACATGGAGCCTACCCCCAACAGTGTTCCCCCACAATAGTAATATGTTTACCAACCTCAGGAGAAGACAAAACCGTAATATCTCGGGGGCAAACCACAAAATCAGTAGGAGTCTCATAAAAGCGGCAGGTCACCACAAGAAAAAATACATACAGCATGTAATACTGTGGCTCAAAACAAAAACAAACAGAACCAAAAAGAGAGAACAAAGCAAAAAAAAAAAAAAAAAATGGACTGTCTAAGGCTAATCGCTGCAAAAGTAGTATAGCTTATATCAGAAGTAACTGTGCCACAATGCTATTTCCCCACATCTGCCCGTATAGGCATAGATAGAACAGCACTGTCTGCCCACTCTCTCAGCATTTAAGAGGCGGTCGTCACCCCACCTAGGATCCTGTTCGTCACTAATGGTAGAGGAGCTAGTCCAGGGACATCCAGCCACGGAGCCCAAATACGTTCAAATTTTTGAGCAGAACCCCTATGTTTATAAGTAAGATTTTCTCTAGTCAGCACCAGGTTTACCTCATTCTCCCACCCTGCATGTGTGGGAGCCGCTGATGGTATCTACTTTCTCGCCAGTAATTTCCTGGCATAAACAAAACTCTGAGGATAGCAGTGTGCACACCAGGAGCATATAATTCCTCATCCAACCAACCCAAGAGACAGATCTTTGGGTCCATAGGAAGAGTAAGATTCCAAATAGTATTCACAGACTGCATAACAGCCATCCAATAATAGGTCGATTTGGGGCATTTCCAAAGCATGTGCAATAAAGTTCCTGTGTGTACTTTGCATCGAGGACACAGAGGAGAATCCCTCCTTTACCAGCTATGCAATTTCTGCGAAGTACGATACGTGCGGTGGAGGATAAACTGTTGAGTGAGTTTCTGGGATGCGGACAATGATACCTGCGGAACATTATCAAGGATACCTGCGCATTCCTCAGCTGAAATGGGGCCTAAGTTCTCCATCCACCCATATCTACACTTAAAGGTCATAGCTGTGGAAACCTGAGCCATAAATGAAGTATATAAGGATGAAATCTGTCCTTTTTTAATGACCGACTGCCACATTCGCGTAAGTAGAACTGGATCGCAAAGTTTCCATGAAGGGTCTCCTGCCTGAGCCGTGAGAGCGTGTCTCAACTGTAGGTATTGGGAAAAAAAAGGGAATTGGGGAGGCCAAATTCCGCTCTAAGCGTCTGGAAATCTTTGAGGGTCCGACATAATTGATGATATAATTGATTTGAAATGTTTAATGGGAAAAAGACAAGGGTGTCTCCTCTTGTTTGTATTTTCACTGGAACCACTTTTGGCAACAATACAAAACAGCTCAGACATAGGAGGGGTGAGGATCAGAGAGGAGGAGCATAAAACAGCGGCATATGGCGATAATTATGTCTTGTTCCATATATCAAATTCTAGAACAACCTTACCATACTTAATAAAAGAGCTAAAAAGATATGGAAAGTTGTCCAACTTGAAGATCAACCCAGTAAAGTCAGAAATGTTACATTTAAGTCTGAGTAAAAAAGAAGTTAATGTCTTACAGAGAGAATTTCCTTTTACATGGGCGAAATCTGAGTTAAAATAAAATTAACATCTTCTGTAGGGAAGCTGTACCAAGTAAACTATATTTCATTATTAAACGAGATTAATTTAGAACTTAAAAAAATAGCTACAAGGCCACTTTCCTGGATAGGACGGATAAATATAGTAAAGATGGCAATAGTACCAAAAATCCTATATAAATTCCAGATGTTGCCAATAGAACCTCAGTTATATTTTAAAACTTTAAAAAACAATAATGACATTTATATGGCAGAATAAGAAACTAAGAATACAGCTCTCACTACTGAGTAAAGACAAAGCACATGGGGAGTAATTAAAAGATATTACAATGCTGTAAATTTAGCACAAATGGTTAAATGGACAAAGAAAAAAAGTGATAAAAGATGGGTAAAGAGTGAAAACTCATTTGGATTCCACATGATTATAGAATGTTGGATGTAAACACGAATTAAGCAGAAATGTATTTTGAGTATAGGATAAAATACACAGACTAGCAAATTGGGAATACAATTCACCTTTAATTTTATTATCGGACACAAAAATCTTTTTTCCAAGCAAAGGTGCATAATTTGGGGATTTGATTAGGAACATGCCGTTAAAAGACATTATAAAGAACGGAAAGATATGTTCATTCCAAGAACTAAAGCACAGGGGAGAATTGAGGATGCTGAATGAATGGAGGTACTTGCAGCTAAAGCACTTTGTGACATCATTACCACAGCCTATTAGATCAGGAAAAGACTTGAATCCATTGGAACAGCTGTGCAATTCACAGGGAAACGTAAAACACTGTATTGCACAGATATTCACCGGGCTGGTGGAGCCAAAAATACCTCCATTCATTGGAAAATGGGAAAGGGAAAAGGGAGCACATTTAACAAAACAACAAGTGGGTAAAATACTGAAAGCTGTGTACAGTTTTTCAGCTGATATAAAGACAATAGAAATGAACTATAAGAGCCTTGCAAGATGGTATATAACTCCTGTTCAGGCACAAAAATATCAATCAGAGAAATCCCCACTGTGTTGAAGAGTCTGCAATATAAAGGGCACTATGACCCACCTATAGTGGGAGTGCCCAAAAATACGAAAATACTGGCAGGAGTTACAGCAACATATAGAAGAGATCACGGGTACAAAGATTCCCGATGATCCTTGGTGTTGTTTATTCCATAATACAAATGAAACTAAAAAACAGTATAAGAGTACAGTGTTGCTGTATCTCCTAAAAGCAGCAAAAGGAGCAATCCCAACAAAATGGTTAGATCCAGAAGGACCCACAATAAGAGAATGGTTTAGGAGAGTGGGTTATATATATAACATGGAGTACCTGAGTAGCAGAGAAGAAGTAAAGACAGAAAATGTATTTGAAATGGGGAAAAAGTGGTCTGATTTAAAAAAAAACGAGTACCGTATATACTCGAGTATAAGCCGACCCGAGTATAAGCCGAGGCCCCTACTTTTACCACAAAAAGATGTGAAAAATGATTGACTCGAGTATAAGCCTAGGGTGAGAATGCAGGGTACTGGCATGGTGCAGGAGAATGCAGGGCGGTGGGCATGGTACAGGAGAATGCTGGGTACTGGCATGGTACAGGAGAATGCAGGGTGACTGGCATGGTACAAGAGAATGCAGGGTGACTGGCATGGTGCAGGAGGTACAGGAGAATGCAGGGTGACTGGCATGGTACAAGAGAATGCAGGGTGACTGGCATGGTGCAGGAGAATGCAGGATGGCTGGCATGGTGCAGGAGAATGCAGGGTGGCTGGCAGGGTACAGGAGAATGCAGGGTACTGGCATGGTGCAGGAGAATGCAGGGTACTGGCATGGTACAGAAGAATGCAGGGTACTGGCATGGTGCAGGAGAATGCAGGGTACTGGCATGGTGCAGGAGAATGCAGGGTACTGGCATGGTACAGTAGAATGCAGGGTGACTGGCATGGTGCAGGAGAATGCAGGGTACTGGCATGGTACAGTAGAATGCAGGGTACTGGCATGGTGCAGGAGAATGCAGGGTACTGGCATGGTGCAGGAGAATGCAGGGTACTGGCATGGTGCAGGAGAATGCAGGGTACTGGCATGGTACAGTAGAATGCAGGGTGACTGGCATGGTGCAGGAGAATGCAGGGTACTGGCATGGTGCAGGAGAATGCAGGGTGACTGGCATGGTGCAGGATAATGCAGGGTGACTGGCATGGTACAAGAGGATCCGGGGTTGTGGGCCTACTACAGAAGATGCAGTGCTGTGGGCATGGTACAGGTGGACCATGCCCGCAGCACTGCATCCCTTGTAGTATACCCGCAGCCCTGCAGAATGGCAGGTAGTGCAGCAGTTTCCCTTACCTGTTCCAGAGGCGCCTTCATTTTAAAAATGGCGCCGCCCAGCCCGACACGTCATTGCGCACGCGCCGCCGCCGCTCGTATACTTTCGGCTATTCCCGGGCCTCTCCCGAGCGGCGGCGGTGCGTGCGCAATGACATGTATGCGCCGGGCGTCGCCATTTTTAAAACTCAAGCACGTCGGAGCGGCCGGGAACTTTTTTTTTTTCTTGACTCGAGTATAAGCCGAGGGGGACGTTTTCAGCACAAAAAAATGTGCTGAAAAACTCGGCTTATACTCGAGTATATACGGTAAGTATGCAGAGATCGGTAGGGAATATGAAGCTGGGGGGGGGGGGGTGGAGATGAGAGAGGGTATCTGGCACAGGAGGGTAGGAGAGGGAGGGAGATATGGGGGGAAACGGTAATATATGAATATAGATAGGGGGGAAATGTTTTGTTTTTTTTGTAAATTTTATATATTGAAATTGAATAAAATTTAAATAAAAAAAAAAAGCCTGGGAGCCAGGGCCCTAAATAAAATAGGCTCTGTTTGACCAATGATGGCTGCTGGAGTCTCATGGGGTGGCAGCATCGTATGGGATAGCTTCCCCAGTAATCAAGGAAAACATGGAGGAACCATGTTCCCCTTGACTTCCTCTCCTCTGCAATGTTGCTGCAGTTTAGCGCCACCTGCAGTGGAGAAAGTAGACTGCACCTTCCTACACGCTGCTTAAATAAAGTACATAAAACCCCAAACACAAATTACAGACGATTCTCACACGCCTGTGCACACATATATGCCTGGCTTCTCCCTTGCAGCCACATAGAATCCATGGGTAGGGAGGATTGATGAACAATAGTCATGTCTCTAATATAAGCCCTGTACACAATTAGTGTGCTGGTTATCTGCACAATTTAGACCCAGGTTTGGAGACCATATCCCTCCCAAGTCTGTACAGAGCCTTCAGACTTCAGGTCCCAAACAAAATATTACCAATCTCTGAGGAAACTGGAAATCCATTTCCATGTATGAGATAAGCACCCTGGAGCCCCTCAGCCTGGGTGAGAACTCTGGGTGACTATACTGTATATATATATATATATATATATATATATATATATATATATATATATATATATATATATATGTATATTGTGACAGGAAGTCAGGTAAATCTGTGGATGTTGTCACAGACGGGAGATACATTTCTGCTTTGTTTAGACAATGCACCAATTACTATAGGCTGCAGAGGTAGCCAGGAAGGTGTAAGGACGTTGAAAAGACTTCAGCTGTTCAGGATGAGGCAATTAAGGCCTCTATAAGTTATCCAGAGGATGATTACTGATCATTGCCTCCTGAAGTGATGTGCGCTGAGGAGAGCAGTCAGCTGAAGACTTCTCAAGGTGAGGTCATGGATTTTTCTGTGTGAAGAAAAACAAATGGACATTTTCTGTGTGAAGAGAAAATAAATGGACTATTGATTGTCTGCTGTATGATCAGCAGTGTCTGCCTAGCAGTAGGTTGGGACAGACTCCCTAGGTAGGTTCCTGTGTGTGAAGGTAGATGCCCACAGTGGCCAGGGTTTATTTTATTTTATGTTTGTTTTTGAATTATGCTGTTTTTAATGCTTGCACTTGTGTGAATAAAATTGCAAGAATAAACCATAGACTGTTGTTTTCAACTACTCCTCGGCTATTTCTCTGTGTAACAAACCCCCCCAAGGGGTCATCCACACCCGCCACCGAGCTAATCCCTCACATATGGTGGAGGAATGCATTGGGCAGAAGCAGAGATCCTGCAAGAGAGAGAAAAGCTACTTGCTTTAAAGAGACAGTGCTCTCAAATTTTTGCTGGACTTTGAAAAATGTATTGTGGAGTGACTAAAGATGGGGCGGTCAAAGTTCCAGAAAGAAGCAAAGATGGCTGAGATGAGAGACCGAATTCTATGGTTGGAGGGGATGTTACCGCCTGAACGAGCCCCATACATGCCTGAACAGAGTCTGCTGAGGAGAAAGGCTGTTGTCCCTAGCAACACTGGTGCAAATGGACCAGTTATGGAGATGCAGTGTTCTCAGATGGAAAGTAAACCCAAAATGGAGGAGATGCTGAAACAACTGATTATATGGAATGCAGCTCAACAGCAGGGAAATGCGGATTTTCAGCGGAGCTTTGCAGCTCAACAACAGGCTCACCAAGAGAGCATTGCAGCTCAACAACAGGCTCACCAAGAGAGCATGGCAGCTTAACGAGAGGACATGGTAGGCTTGGAACAGAGACACCAGCAGCAAATGGAGGCCATCGTTGTGGGGGAAACCGAGTCTTTGTGCATGGCTGAGCTGGATGTCTGGAAAAGACCACTGGAAGAAAGGGAAGTCCTGCATGTTGCAGAGATTGAGGTTCGGGAGACAAATTTACAAAATCTACAACAATCCTCTAGGCAGAAGGAACAAGCCCTGGAGTTGCTTAGGATGGAGCAGGAAAAGAGTGAACGACTCAGGTCTCAGGTGTTACAGTGGGAAGAATCCACTGCTCTTCTTTTTGTCGAGTTGCAAAAACGTCAAGAGACTATAAGGGAGAAAGATACCATCCTCATGGAAAAGGAAATTGAAGTTCAGACTTTGCAGGAGCAAAATATGAGTGATATGTTTGAGTTGCGTAATCTGCTGGCACAAAGTCTTCAGTCTTTAGAAGCTACCAAAGTAGACCTGCAAAATGTACAAGAACAGAATGTCTCTCTGAAAACTACCTTGTCTCTCAGCTCCAAGGAGAAAAATGAGAGGGAGAAAAAACACAAAGCAGAAAAAAAAAGCTCAAGCAGCATCTTAAAGAGTGCAAGGACAAGTCTCAAAAACTTGTAGAAGAGGTGCAGACACAGACTGATATTCAGAATATGGCCTCACTGGAAGCTGGATCAAACCTGGCTACTTTGAATGAGCAGGTGAAAGCTGCAGAGCGTCTAGCAAGTGCGATAGAGGCTAAATTACTGAGTACTGTGTATGAGCTCACCACTTTGAGAAATGTGGTAGATGAATTACGTACAGACTGTGAAAGTTGGAAAGCTGAAGCCCAACGTGTCCAGCAGCAGCTAAAGAAGAAAGAAGCCTGTGTGGCAGAATTACATTCTCATTCCCAGAAACTAGCCAAAGAGGTGAAGGCTTTTATGCAGGGAAAAGGAGATTCTGAACACAAGAGAAAAAAAGTAGTGGCACAGCTTCAGGAATTGCAAGTCAAAGTATCAGAAGGTGACCGATTGTGTGCTAAGCTGTCAGAGAAGGCAAACCGACTGCAGGTTGAGTTGGATAATGTCACAAATCAGCTTTCTCAAGCAGACAGCAAATCTAGAAAATTTGCTAAAGATTTCTCTATCTTGGAATCACAGCTGCAAGACACTCAGGAACTCTTACAGGAAGAGAGATGTCAAAGGCTGAGCTTTAGCACAAAACTCAAACAAATGGAAGATGAGAAAAATGGCATCCTGGAACAATTAGAATAGGAGGAGGAAGAAAAGAAAAACCTATCGAAGCAAGTCTCAACACTGCAAGCTCAGATAGCGGATATGAAAAAGCGAATGGAAGAAAGTGTTGGTTCGTTAGAAAATGTTGAAGAGGTGAAAAAGAAACTGCAGAAAGACCTTGAAGCGGCTAATCAATGCTATGAGGAAAAGGCAGCTGCTTATGACAAGCTTGAGAAGACTGTGTCTGCAAAATATGCAGAAGAACGTGACCGTACAGAAGCAAAGGCTGAACTAGAAAGAGTTAACAAACAGCTGCATACAGAAATGGAAGATTTGGTCAGCTCCAAGGATGATGTTGGGAAAAGCGTTCATGAGCTAGAAAAGTCTAAGCGAGCCTTAGAACAGCA
Organism: Pelophylax lessonae; assembly: GCF_965119305.1. NCBI lineage: Eukaryota > Metazoa > Chordata > Amphibia > Anura > Ranidae > Pelophylax > Pelophylax lessonae. Next base: position 122,800,582 of record NC_138780.1, on the reverse strand, counting down.
AGTAGAAGAGATGAAGACTCAGTTGGAAGAACTTGAAGAGGAATTACAGGCAACAGAGGATCTTTCCCAAAGATGGGATAGTTTGCCTGATGCAGTTTCTAAAAGGATCTGTGTTTTAGGGTCTGTCCTGAGTGAGCATCAGACATTTGGTTACATATTGCTTAAATCATCCCTCTTGATTAAACAGTTCCTTCAAAAACTTTAAGCACTGGAAAATGTATCATTAGAACTTCAGCAAGCAAAGGAGCTGTGTAAGAAAAGTGATGATTTCTCAGTTCAGGCTGAAAGTCTAGTGAAGAAGGCAAGTGATATAAAGCTTGGAGAAAAAAAGCAAACACCACCTAGTGGAGAAAACTAAGGCTGTTGATGAAAACGTGAAGCAAATTAATAAGTGCCTTTCCGAGAATATTACCAAAATGGAACTGGTGAAAGACAGGTGGCAGAAGTTTGATCGTGATCTTGAGATACATTCCATGTGGAGTTCAGATAAAGAAAGGAACTAGGTGACCTTGAACGGTCAAATAGTTCAGCAGAAATGCAATTCAACCAAATCAAGGAAATACTAAAGGAGCTACAAGGGAAAAGTAATGCAATAGCAGAAAGTGCATTGAAGAAGCCTGTAGTAGACTGTGTTGTTGCAGTTCCATGCTTCTTCACTGATGCAGAGAGGAGGTCTGTAATAAATACCACACAGATCGCTGGGCTCAACTGTCTACGGCTAATTAATGAAACTACTGCAGTGACCCTTGTAGATGGAATCTATAAACAAGATCTACCAGCACCAGAAGAAAAGCCAAGGATTGTGGTTTTTGTGGACCTGGGACATTCTGCATATCAAGTCTCTGTGTGTGCATTTAACAAAGAAAAACTTAAAGTACTAGCTACTGCCTTTGACCCATATGTTGGTGGAAGGAAAGTTGATGATGTTCTGGTTGGCTACTTCTGTGAAGAATTTGGCAAGAAATATAAACTGGATATCAAATCAAATATTAGGCCTTTACTGCGACTCGCTCAGGAGGGCGAAAAACTTAAGAAGTTGATGAGTGCAAATGCTTCAGATCTGCCTCTAAATATTGAATGTTTTATGAATGATGTTGATGTCTCTGGAAAAATGAACAGGGGTCACTTTAAAGAAATATGTGACAGCCTGTTGTCGCAAATTGAAGGCCCTTTGCACAGCATCTTAGAGCAAGCCAAGCTCAAGAAAGAAGATCATTCCCTTTTACAACAAAGAGTCAATGATTGTGTACAGCTGTATGAAGAAGCAACTCAAGTCACAGAAAGACGTCAAGAATCCCTGTCCAAATTAGGAGACTTCTTAAGAATACATGCGGACTCTCTAGGAGTCCGTCAAACCTTAAAAGAAACAGTAGTGGGAGCAGTCAGCGTGGATAAAGACATAACAGATCCACTAGAAAAAGTACAGACATTACTTGGAACAAAGCTAAGTGAAGCAGAGGTTCTCAAAGTTTTGTGGAAATCATTTATTGATTGCACAGAGAGGCGGCTCAAAACTGTTGAAGACATTAAGGTTAAGACAATTGAGTTGCCGATGGATCACGGTCCTCCATGGCGGATAGGACAGACGGTTATGCAGGACAAACTTGAGAAGGAGCGAAATGATGCCAAAAATGCAGTTGAAGAATGTGTATATGAGATGAGGGACAAGCTGTGTGGCATTTATGAGAAATCTGTCAATGAAGATGACGGAAACAGTTTCATCCTGAAGCTTGAAGATACAGAGAATTGGCTATATGAAGATGGAGAGGATCAGCCAAAACAAGTGTATATAGACAAGCTAACGGACTTAAAGAAAGAGCCAACCCTACAAGCATTCGAACAAAGGTTAGCATTCGTTAATGAACTGGAGAGGGAAATTAATTCATATCAGCATGAAAGACAGTGGCTGATGGAAAAAGCAAAGCAGATTGCTCAGAAGGATTTCTCTCTGGCAGCTGAAGCAGACAAAGAATCGAATGGACTGAACATTACTTGGGAAGATACTAGGAGGCTTATCAGTGAGAGTCAAGAGCAGTGCCTGACACATGCGTGCCTGGAAACCTGTATCCCAACCCTAGGGTTGAAACAAGAGGGGGGGGGGGGGGTTATGTGACAGGAAGTCAGGTAAATCTGTGGATGTTGTCACAGACGCGAGATACATTTCTGCTTTGTTTAGACAATGCACCAATTACTATAGGGTGTCGGCTGCAGAGGTAACCAGGAAGGTGTAAGGGCGTTGAAAAGACTTCAGCTGTTCAGGATCAGGCAATTAAGGCCTCTATAAGTTATCCAGAGGATGATTACTGATCGCTGCCTCCTGAAGTGATGTGCGCTGAGGAGAGCAGTCAGCTGAAGACTTCTCAAGGTGAGGTCATGGATTTTTCTGTGTGAAGAAAAACAAATGGACATTTTCTGTGTGAAGAGAAAATAAATGGACTATTGATTGTCTGCTGTATGATCAGCAGTGTCTGCCCAGCAGTAGGTTGGGACAGACTCCCTAGGTAGGTTCCTGTGTGTGAAGGTAGAAGCCCACAGTGGCCAGGGTTTATTTTATTTTATGTTTGTTTTTGAATTATGCTGTTTTTGATGCTTGCACTTGTGTGAAGAAAATTGCAAGAATAAACCATAGACTGTTGTTTTTAACTACTCCTCGGCTATTTCTCTGTGTAACGAACCCCCCCAAGGGGTCATCCACACCCGCCACCGAGCTAATCCCTCACAATATATATATATATATATATATATATATATATACGCACACACACACACAATATTTCCAAAAGTATTGGGACGCCTGCCTTTACATGCACATGAACTTTAATGGCATCCCAGTCTTAGTCCCTAAGGGTTCAATATTGAGTTGGCCCACCCTTTGCAGCTATAACAGCTTCAACTCTTCTGGGAAGGCTGTCCACAAGGTTTAGTAGCGTGTCTATGGGAATGTTTGACCATTCTTCCAGAAGTGCATTTGTGAGGTCAGGCACTGATGTGGACAAGGTCTGGTTCGCAGTCTCTGCTCTAATTCATCCCAAAGGTGTTCTATCAGGTTGAAGTCAGGAGTCTGGGCAGGCCAGTCAAGTTCCTTCACCCCAAACACGCTCATCTGTGTCTTTATGGACCTTGCTTTGTGCACTGATCCAAATCATTTGGTGAAGGTGGGATTACGGTGTGGGATTATTTTTCAGGGGTTGTGCTTTGCTCCTTAGTTCCAGTGAATGGAACTCTTACGGCATTAGCATACCAAGACATTTTCAACAATTTCAAGCCAAATGTTGTGGGAACACTTTTGGAGTTGGCCCCTTCCTGTTCCAAAATGGCTGCGCACCAGTGCACAAAGTAAGGTTCATAAAGACATGGATGAGTGAGTTTGGGGTGGAGGAACTCAAATGGCCCACACAAAGTCTTGACCTCAAGCTAATAGAACACCTTTGGAATGAATTTGAGCCGAGACTGTGAACCAGGCCTTCTCATCCAACATTAGTGCCTGACCTCACAAAAGCACTTCTGGAAGAATGGTCAAACATTCCCATAGACACACTCCTAAACCTTGTAGACAGTCTTCCTAGAAGAATTTAAGCTGTTATAGCTGCAAAAGGTGGGCAAACACAATATTGAACCCTACGGACTAAGACTGGGATGCCATTAAAATTCATGTGTGTGTAAAGGCAGGCATCCCAATACTTTTGGTAATATAGTGTATATAAGGCACAATATGCAGCACTTTACCCTTTATTTTTAATCTTCATAATGCTTTTATTAGTAAAATAGTTTTGGACTCCAAGGATCCTTCATTAGGTACAGGAAGCATAGAACAGCAAAATACAAACATGCTTTTAAATGATATCCTCAGTTGACCGGGAATAGGAAGCGACTGACATGCCTTTATTCATAGATATTGCTTAGTTGAGCCAGTTAACAATTCCTAGATGATTCTACGTTACCAGCACATTCCATCTGTACCCCAAATTCAAGCAAAAAATAAAACCAATATAAGCAATATGTAAACAAAATATAATTAATATGTATCCAATAAAAAGAGGCAAATCATGATATAACAGATTAGATCCCCTAAATCTGATCTGCCGGTTTCATGGCATTTCAAACAATGTGAACATATTACAGCCCACTCAGGTTTATGGTAACCGATCATGTACCTGTTTTGAGGACAGGGAGCAATAGAGAGTTAAAATTAAAACAAACAGAACTAAGATGGATTGTGCTCCTCGACACTTTAATGCCTAAAGGTTTGAATACAAATTATGATTTGCATCTTTGCATGATTTCCCCTCAGGTAACATTGTTTATTTTGCAAAAGTTTATAACTGATTTTTCTGAGGCTATCTTATGACAGGTTGCCCTTTTCATTTACGGATTTGCCTACTGGTGTAATCCTGAACTTTTGTTTTGTTCTTGCACCGTGTGCTTTGCTTTCCATGCCTTGAGCAACTCCATTTTGTTTTTGCCTTTCTCTCCTTTTGCTTCTTCATTTGTTTCCATAGTATTTAAACTGTGCTGCTATAATTTATAGTAGGAGATATCTGTGATTAATTCTAGTTAAATGTTGTATTACTTTTAATTCTTTTTCATGCACTCATTTTTGGTGATGTCATCACTGGGGATTGGTGATGGGAGAGGTTGTGGGATTTTATACCTGTGTGTGTCACTACTGGGGAAAGGCAGGCTGTGCTCTGACAAAACATTGACATTGATTGAACTACATTGGATAATTCCTCCAGCTGTAAGTCCCGTTGAGTGCACCTACTGCTTGCTGCATATTCCACATATTTTTTTTATGAATTGTACCCAGGCCAATACCCCTACAAGTGTGTGCAGCTGCCCATCTCTACATTACCTACCACTAAAAATAGACATATTAAGTAATGGAGCATATTTCCTCTGTGATGTCAGCACACAGATTAGTAGTTGCTCAGCAATGCATGATATGTTTGACATCAGAGCCGGAAAAAATTAACATTTAAATAATTTCAAGTGTGACTTTTTGTAATAACTTGGCAATGCAGAAAAAGCTTTATATCAACTGGCTGAACTCATTTAAATAATAGGTAAAACGTCTCTAAGTAATCATGCACTTAACTATATAAAAGTATGCCTATCTGATGAAGTATTGGAACATAAAATATTTTTTTTTTTTTTTTAGATTACTGACAGGCACACTTTTCTTAAAGATGTAACAAATTTTGTTAAAAGTTGAAATATGGCTTCTAAGTCCTGTATAAACACTTCTATCATTGAGGCAAAATGCAAAGTGCTTTTATGATGATATCTGCTACCTACAAAAATTGCTTCTTATGTCCCAGATGCCTATGTGCTTCAGTGGATGTGGACAGTGGGGCACAGAATATCATAGACAGCCATGGCAACATTTTTAAGAATGATACAAATATGTATTAATTTTCACAAAGTCTGCTGCCTCAGTTGTTATGATGACAATTTGCATATACTCCAGAATGGTATAAGGAGTGATCAAATGACTTGTAATTAATTGCAAAGTCTCTCTTTGCCATGAAAATGAACCTAATCCCACAAAAAAAAAAACATTTCCACTACATTTGTGAAGAAGGCTTCAGGGCACCCAGGAAAGTCCAGCAAGCACCAGAACCATTGTCTACAGTTGATTCAGCTGTGGGATTGGGGTTCCACCAGTGCAAAGCTTGCTCAGGAATGGCAGCAGGTGTGAGTACATTTGCACACACAGTGAGGTGAAGACCTTTGGAAGATGGCCTGGTGTCAAGAAGGGCAGCAAAGAAGCCACTTCTCTCCAGGAAAAATATCAGGGACAGACTAATATTCTACAAAAGGTACAGGGATTGGACTGCTGAGGACTGGGGTAAGGTAATTTTCTCGAATGAATCCCCTTTCAGATTGTTTGGGGCATCTGGAAAAAAACTTGCCTGGAGAAGAAAAGTTGAGCACTACCATCAGTCCTGTGTCATGCCAACAGTAAAGCATCCTCTGACCATTCTTGTGCCATGAATAAAGAATGATACAAAAACATCCTCCGAGAGCAACTTCTCCCAACCATCCAAGAAAAGTTTGGTGAGGAAGAATGCCCTTTCCAGCATGATGGAGCATTGATTATGCAAGAATGTGTTGCCATTAGCCCCAATGTGGCCCAGAAGTTGATCAACAGCACGCCAGGGGGAATCGCAGAGGTCTTGAAAAAGAAGGGTCAACACTGCAAATATTGACTCTACATAACCTTGATATAATTGTCAATGAAAGCCTTTGACAGTTATGAAATGCTTGTATTTATACTTCAGTATACCACAATAACATCTGACAAAAAGATCTAAATACAAACAGTGAAGCAGCAGATTTTGTGAAAAACATTATTTGTGTGATTCTCAAAGATTTTGGCCACGCCTATATGGTGGACTTGTCCGAGGGTTAAGAGATTCGGGATTAGAGTCTGCAATTTTCTATATTCCTTGACAAAATCCTCACAAAATCCCCTTGAAAAGCTTTATTAGGGAACCAAAATCGGATGTACGGAAATATACCAGACAATTGATTTTCTTCATATTCTTAGACGCTAGGATAGAAATCACTAGATCATGGAGGTTTTCATCTATCCTGTTCACAATGATAAAAGCAAAGCTATCATGGATAATGGTAAATGACAAAATTATTGCCAGCTTTGAATGATAAAATGCCCTTTTTTGAAAGAATATTGAACCCACTGGTATAATACATTTCAGCAGAACACTGATTAGTGTGGTACAGTACACAGGACAGATGAAGCGGCGGGACACATCTCTTCATATGCTTTTTCTTGTCTTTTCTTGTTTCTTTCTTGTTTTTTTTCTACTGTTATTTTCTTCTCATTTTAGGTATAGCTCGTCCTATACTGTATACCAAAATGCAATACAGTTTTGTTACCATTGTATACAAGTATAATGTATAATGTATAATCTGTTTTAGATTAACTTGAGGAATGGTTTCTTAATACTGCTATGTCCTTAACCACTTCCATACAGAGCAGTTAGACCCCCTTCCTTCCCGGACCAATTTTCAGCTTTCAGCACTCTCACACTTTGAATGACAATTGCTCAGTCATGCTACACTGTAACCAAACAAAATTTTTATCATTTTTTTCACACAAATAGAGCTTTCTTTTGGTGGTATTTGATCACAACTGGGTTTTTTTTGTTTTCGTGATATAAGCAAAAAAAGAGCAAACATTTTGAAAAAAAAAAACACTTTTTTTAGTTTCTATTATAAAATTTTGCAAAAAAATTAATTTTTCTCCATACATTCGGGCCAAAATTTATACTGCTACATACCTCTGGTAAAATTAACCCAAATTAGTGTATATTATTTAGTCTGTGTGAAAGTTATTGAGTCTAGAAGCTATGGTACCAATTACTGAAAATTGATCACATCAGATGTACTGACGGCCTATCTCCTTTCTTGAGGCCCTGAAATGTCAGGACAGTACAAATACCCCCCAAATGACCCCTTTTTGTAAAGTAGACAGTCCAAGGTATTTAGTAAGAGGCATGGTAAGTTTTTTGAAGTTATATTTTTTTCCCACAATTCTTGGGAAAATGAAGAAAAATTTTTTTTTCTTTTTTTTCCCACAAAGTTGTCAATTTATAAGCTATTTCTAACACACAGCATGTACACAGCAAAAATGACACCCCAAAATACATTCTGCTACTCCTTCTGAGTATGGTGATACCACATGTGTGAGACTTTTACACAGCCTGGCCACAAAAAGAGACTCCACATCCAAGTAGCCCCTTCAGGCGTTCTAGGAGCATAAATACACATAAAACTTTCTTACTACCTATCACACTTTTGAAGGCCCTATAGCACCAATACAATAGAAAAGTCCACAAAATCACCCCATTTTGGAATTATGGGTCGTTTGAACATGTCATTTTTTTCCACAAGTTTTTGGAAAATGTGGGAAAAAAATGAAAACTTTTTTTTTACACAAAGTTGTCAATTTATAGGATATTTCTAACACATAGCATGTACACAGCAAAAATGACACCCCAAAATACATTCTGCCACTCCTCCTGGGTATGGCAATACCACATGTGTGAGACTTTTTCACAGTCTAGCCATATAGAGGGACCCGACATCCAAGGAGCACCATCATGCATCCTAGCCACTTGCCTAGGCCTATTTTTGACATTTGGTGTTTACAAGCTAAAATCAGTTGTTTTTGCTAGAAAACTATTTAGAACCCCCAAACATTATATATTTTTTTAGCAGAGACCCTAGAGAATAAAATGGAGATTATTGCAATATTTTTTATCACACCATATTTGCGCAGTGGTCTTCCAAACGCAATTTTTTTGGGAAAAATTCACTTTTTCAATTAAAAAATAAGAAACCAGTAAAGTTAGCCCAATTTTTTTCCATAATGTGAAAGATAATGTTACACCGAGTAAATAGATACCCAACATGTCATGCTTCAAAATTGCGCACGCTCACGGAATGGCGACAAACTTTGGTACTTAAAAATCCCCATAGGCGACATTTTAAAAATTTCTACAGATTGCCATCTTAGAGTTACAGAGGAGGTCTAGGGCTCAAATTATTGCTCTTGCTCTAACGATCGCGGCGATACCTCACATGTGTGGTTTGAACACCGTTTACATATGTGGGCGGGGTTTCCGTATGCGTTCGCTTCTGCGTGCGAGCTCACGGGGACAGGGCGTTTTAATTTTTTTTTTTTTTACTATTTATTTTATTTGTTATTTTTTATTTTACGCCGTTTAAAAAAAAAATTGATCATTTTTATTTCTATTACAAGGAATGTAAACATTCCTTGTAATAGAAATAGGCACGACAGGACCTCTTTTTTGTGAGATCTGGGGTCAAAAAGTCTTACAAGTACACTAAAAGATAGAAGAAAAAAAAAATAAAAAATAATAATAAAATAAAATGAAAAAAAAAAGAGACCTTTAAACCGGTTGCTAGGCAACGACGTTTGCCGTAGCTCCGGTCCTCCAAGATCATAGAGTCATGTGAGGGCAAGCTTGCCCTCACTTGACATCCTGTCTGTGAGGATCCGGGACCGGGTTGTTTTCCCTGCTGCCGGCGGGTCCGGTAAGCTGGGTAAAGGACCGGAACGCGGCGGGAGGGGGGGGGCACCTCTTCCGCCATCCCGGAAAGCGTATCCCGCGGCGAATCCGCCGCTGGGACCACTATTATCGGAAAGCCAACCGTCCACCGTTTAAAAAAATACCAGGGTTATGGCAGCTATCTGCTGCCATAACACGGGTATTTAGGTTTAAATGGAGGACGTATATAAACCTTTTTGGACTTGGACATGGTGGCTGTATGAAGGGTTACAGGTACTCGGGTACTTTGCTGGGCAGGTGACAGGCAGGTGACAGGTACTCTGGTACTGATGAGCAGGTGGCAGGTACTCGAGTACTCCGATAGGCAGGTGACAGGTACTCGGGTACCCTGATGGGCAGGTGACAGGCAGGTGATGGGTACTGATGAGTAGTACTGATACTGATAGGATATACTGATACTGTACTGATGGGTACTGATGATCAGTACTGATACTGATAGGTGATAGGTAATGATGGGTACTGATGAGTACTGATGAGTAGTGATGGGTACTGATGAGCAGGCGGCAAGTACTCGGGTACTTCAGGCATCAGGTACTCCGATGAGCAGATGGAAGGTACTCGGGTACTCTGATGGGTAGGTGACAGGTACTCGGGTACTCTGATAGGTAGGTGACAGGTACTCGGGTACTCTGATGGGTAGGTGACAGGTACTCGGGTACTCTGATGGATAGGTGACAGGTACTCGGGTTCTCCGATGACGGGTACTCGGGTACTCCGATGATGGGTACTCCGGTGACCTGTACTCAAAGTACCTGAGTACCTGTCATCAGAGTACCCGAGTACCTGTCATCAGAGTACCCGAGTACCTGTCATCAGAGTACCCGAGTACCCTTCATCAGAGTACCCGAGAACCTGTCATCAGAGTACCCGTGTACCTGTCATCAGAGTACCCGAGTACCCGTCATCAGAGTACCCGAGTACCTGTCATCAGAGTACCCGAGTACCCATCATCAGAATACCCGAATACCTGTCACATGCCCATCAGAGTACCCGAGTACCTGTCACCAGCCCATCAGAGTACCCGAGTACCTGTCATCAGAGTACCTGATGGGCTGGTGACAGGTACTTGGGTACTTTTGATGGGCTAGTGACAGGTACTTTAATGGGCTAGTGACAGGTACTTTGATGAGTTAGTGACAGGTGCTCTTTATTGGGGGGGCAATCAGTGTGTTTGGGGTGCACTGTAATTGGTAACTAGCTGTTACCACAATCTCCTCCTCACACAGGATCAGTGTGTGAGGAGGAGAACACGGTGACAGCTAGTTACCGTGTTCTCTGTTGACATTTGTGACCGGCTGTGATTGGACACAGCCGGTCACGTGGTAAAGAGCCAATTTCATTGGCTCTTTACCTAGATCGGGGATGGGCTCTGTCCGAGGGACGAGCCTCGTCCCCGATCGGCGCGCTGCGCGCCACCGGGGGGCACGCATTAAGGAGGGAACGAGCGGCTCGCGCTGGAGCCACTCATGTGATCGGCTGTGATTGACACAGCCGATCACGTGGTAAACAGCCAATTTCATTGGCTGTTTACCTTGATCGGGGTTGGGCTCAGTCCGAGGGACGAGCCTCACCCCCGATCGCCACGCTGCGCGCCCCCGGGGGCGCACAGTAGCGGCGAGACCGGGCGGACGTCATATGACGCCCGCCCGGATCTAGAAAGCCACCCTGCCGGCGTCATTTGTCTATACGCGGTAGGGATGTGGTTAAAATAGGGTGTGCACTTTGACTCAAGAAACCTTGTGACACACCTGTTTGTGAAATGTAACATGCAAAAGTATATATGTTGTGCTTTGTTTTTGAGCCGCTGTATTCCAAACAATACAAATGATTGGAAAGAAAATTTATAAAATCATTTTTTAACCACTATTTACGTCGGCAGTGTGGCTCTCCCAGGCAAAATCACGTGAATAGGCATCATCTGCCTGGGAGGCCACTAGGGGGCAAGTGCATGCCCCCGCTTGTTCCTGGGGAAGCCAGTGCGTGTGTCAGGCTGCTCCGATTGTCGTCTGACACCCCTGATCTCCCCCGCTGACAGAGAAGGACAGACGGCTGATGTAAACACAGCGATCCTGCTATAAAGGGTTGCATGTCTGTATGATCATATCAAAAGCCCAACCCCCCCACAGTTAGAATCACTCCCCTAGGCTTACATTTAACCCCTTGATCACCAATAGTACTAACCCATTTCCTGCAAATTGCATTATTACAGTAGCAGTGCATATTTGTAGCACTGATTACTGTAGTAATGTTTATGGTACCCCCAAAAGTGTCAAAAATGTCAGTTAGGGGTCCAATCTGTCTGCCACAATGTCGCAGTCCCGCAAAACATCGCAGATCGCCGCCGTTACTGGTAAAATAAAAAACAACAAAAATGACATAAATCATTCCCGTAGTCAGTAAACGCAATAACTTTTGCGCAAACCAAACAAAATACGCTTATTGCGATTTTTTTAACCAAAAATGTGTAGCAGAAAACAAATTGGCCTAAAATGTTAAAAAATTTTGATTTTTACATTTTTTTGGGGAATGTTATGTAGCAGAATGTGAAAAATATTGTCTTTTTTTTTAAATTGTCGCTATTTTTTTGTTTATAGCGCAAAAAATAAAAATTGCACAGGTGATCAAATACTACCAAAAGAAAACTCTATTTGTGGGAAAAAAAGGATATCAATTTCGTTTGTCCGTTAAAGTAACGCAGTGCCAAATCGCAAAATAGGGCCTGGTCATTAAGCAGCAAAATCTTCCGGTCTTATAGTGGTTAAGAAAAGTCTGTGTTTTAGTGCTGGTTCACACATATGCGATGTGGGAACCTTGCAAATCCACTGCGGGTTCCCGCATCGCACTTGACTCGCAGACAGTTCACACTGCCATATGCGAATCGCTGGGGGTGTCAATACAAAGTTAACAACACCCCCAGATCAGTGTGCATATCGCAGTGTGAACTGTCAGTTCGGACATGAATCGGATCGCATAGGTGTGAACATCCATGCGATCTGATTCTGGTGTTGACAAAAGAAAGAGTCCTGTGCGACTTTGGTCTGTATGGCTGAATTTGCAATGCACAGACATCTCGTGTGATTTGCATAGCAATGCGGTGTGAATCACATGCGATGTCTGACATCGCATTTGTGTGAAGTGAACCGACACTTACACTTGTAGCCCTCTTTAGAAGGAGGGGGCTATGACAAATGGTCCTCCCCAAACAGGATAAACTTGTAGGTAAATAAGAGAAGCAGAATCTTCGCTAAGTGGAGAAGTGGGATTGATAATAAAGTTGGCAGTGCCTCCAACCGGGACAGGGCTTCTGTGAACAGAGGGGATTCCAATCCTGGAAAATCAACCAGCATTCTAATCAAAGTAATTGGGAACTACCAGCATATAACATTAACCATAAATATATAGATGCAATGGAAATAATACAAGGTTTATATAAGAAAAGAATAATAATAGTAAATACACTGCCCAGGCAAAGAAAAGTTCACACACTCTAATATTATGTTGGCTTTGATTACGTAACGCATTCCCTGTGGCATTGATTTGATAAGCTTCTGCAATGTCACAAGATTTATTTCCGTCCAGTGTTGCATTAATTTTTCACCAAGATCTTGTATTGATGATGGGAGTGTTGGACCACTGAGCAAAGCCTTCTTCAGCACATCCCAAAGTTTCTCAATGGGGTTAAGTTCTGGACTCTGTGGTGGCCAATCCATGTGTGAAAATGATGCCTCATGCTCCCTGAACCACTCTTTCACAATTTGAGCCCGATGAATCCTAGCATTGTCATCTTGGAATATGTCCATGCCATCAGGGAAGAAAAAATCCATTAATGGAATAACCTGGTCATTCAGTTTATTCAGGTAGTCAGCTGACCTCATTCTTTGGGCAAATGCAGTAACTATCCAATAGGATACTTACTGCATGCTAAGTTTAGTTAGTTGCTTAGTTAATTCCAGGTGGTGACTTTTTTTTTGGCCAGGCAGTATATATCCAATGTACAAACAGGTAATCAACAAAGACCACAACATGGGTCCTGGTGCAACTGTGCACATATACCAGGATACATAAAGTTATTAATAAAGATACCTCTATCCAGATGAATGTTGTAGCAAAGTTCAGTAGCAGGATTCCTTGGGGATGATTATGATGCAGCATTTGTCTTTGTGTCAAAGACCCGAAGATGAGATCTACAGTGTTGAGGAGACCCTCCAGCCAATGTCCAAACAGCCTGAAATGCAGCTTTTTACGAATAGAAACAATGGCTTCCGGTGTGGCACTGGAACCTAAAGTCAACCTATCTACTCTGTGCTTAGTCCCTAGTACCATCTAATCTGTCATGCAATTGGACCTCTAACTACCAGAAGTGGCCATTGGGTGCCTAACCTTTGTCTAGCCTATGCTGGGTATTGAGCCCTGAGCTAAAACTAAGGGAACGGTTAACTAAAATATCAGGAGCTGCATATAAACTCTACTGCAATAAAAACGACTAATATTCTGGAAGGTGACGACTGCACACATATAGTGGCACATTCCTAACTATCTTGCACTGTGCATGGGAGATAATAACAGTAGCACAGAGATGCTCTGTCTGATGCAAGGATTTAGATAAACACTCAAGAAGCTATGGGCAGCTGGAGTTAAACTATTATCTAAAAAAAAACGCAAATTGCATTAGCACCCTAAGCGTACTCAGGTGCAAGAAAAGGTGGGGGCACTAGTGCAACTGCCAAAAATGAGAATTAACATAAAATTACAAGTAACATAAAAAGAAAGTATACTGTTAGTCCTTCCTTGGGAACAGTCCATATAAAAAAAACGCTGTGACATAAAGTTCACAATATGGCAGCGTCACCAGGCTCTTTTTCAAGCAGGATCTAGGAAAGCTCCCACCAGCAAACCCTGTATAAATAAAAAGAAGAATTAGAGAAAAGTTGTGCTACCTAAGCGTAGTACTTATTAAAACATTTAATTTTAACAAAATAAAAAACAGTAATTATACATGTACATGTATGAGGTATTGACAAAGGTTTGACAATGGGCGAAACGCATAACCATGCTCATTTACATCACATATTACACCATCAAGGCTGTCTGGTTGGCCTGCAACACTTCTTTGCTGTCCATAAAGGTTGTCATCCAGAAAGAAGGGGTGATGTTTGTGATATCATTGGCCTAAAATGGCAACATGACCATATTTGGTCTTACTGCAACGCTGGTGTTCCCTCTATTTTTAATAATATATATTTTTTAAGTTTTTTAATTTGTGTAAGTGGCATTTCCCAATTGTACACAGTTGATAGTGCACCAAGCATCACATTTCATTAAATAAAGTGCATCCAATCACCCATTTCCTATTATCAAATACATTTTTGTAATAAGCCACCCCATCATGGGAGGCCAACAAGGAGAGGCAGATGTTCCAATGCCACTATGAGGGTGCGAGTAGAGTCTATGTCCACAGGCAAAGGTGGATGTGGTCTGTCCTTAAGCAGGGCATGTTTGTCTCTTTTTACTGATGTTGGCCATGCTATCTAGCCACAGCCTGTAGGGGAGCTGGTGGACTGGCTTACTAAACCATCCTCATCCTCCTCATCCTCTATCACCCAAGCTTACACTAGTTTGCAGTCCACCACAGCTGCCACAGCTACTCCTGGCATAGCCCCACCATCATGCACAGAGGAGTCAGCTGAACTATTTGAACACAGGGTCAGACACTTGCCTCTTGAGGATGCACAGCCATTACTTGTTTCTGATGTTGGTTCTGAGGTTGAGGGAGGGGGTAACATAAGCCTACAGAGAGGGGATAACACTGATCAACAACAAATTGGCAGTCATGTTTCCCCAGCCGCAGCGTATTGCCAAGTTGGCTCCAGTAGTGAGGATGGAGGGGATGATGATGATGATGAGGTCACTGACTCTACTTGGGTGCCTGATAGTGTGGAAGAGGAAATTGAGGGGGAGGCAGGGTGTCCGCCAGAGGCAGCAATCATGGAACAGTAGGAAGCAGCCACCCAATCTACCAGCCCACTTCCCACAGCTCAGCTGTGTGGGCCTTTCAGTGCCATCTTAAGAGCCTTATAGGCCCCTGGGCAATGCAGTGCACTGGGGCCCCCTGCCTACACAATCACCCACGCGAATAAAATGCAAATTATCCCTGTAATATGTATATAGTAAGGTATATACTCCAGGTAGTAGTTGTACTCTCTTGTAGTATATAGTGTTCCCTGTAATGTGTATATAGTCTATATACACATTACAGGGAACACTATATACTACAAGAGAGTAAAACTAATACCTGGAGGATATACCTTACTATATACATATTACAGGTACCAATATATACTACAAGACAAGAGACAACTACCTGGAGTATATACCTTACTATATACATATTACAGGGAACACTATATACTACAAGAGTCTCTTGTAGCATATAGTGTTCCATGTAATATGTATATAGTTAGTAAGGTATATACTCCAGGTAGTTGTCTCTTGTCTTGTAGTATATATTGGTCCCTGTAATATGTATATAGTAAGGTATATCCTCCAGGTAAGTAGTTGTACTCTCTTGTAGTATAGTGTTCCCTGTAATGTGTATATAGTCTATATACATATTACAGGGAACACTATATACTACAAGAGAGTACAACTACTACCTGGAGTATATACCTTACTATATACATATTACAGGGACCAATATATACTACAAGACAAGAGACAACTACCTGGAGTATATACCTTACTATATACATATTACAGGGAACACTATATACTACAAGAGTCTCTTGTAGCATATAGTGTTCCATGTAATATGTATATAGTTAGTAAGGTATATACTCCAGGTAGTTGTCTCTTGTCTTGTAGTATATATTGGTCCCTGTAATATGTATATAGTAAGGTATATACTCCAGGTAGTTGTACTCTCTTGTAGTATATAGTGTTCCCTGTAATATGTATATAGACTATATACACATTACAGGGAACACTATACTACAAGAGAGTACAACTACTTACCTGGAGGATAATATATACCTTACTATATACATATAGGCCAGGGACCAATATATAGTAGGTAGTATATCCTCCAGCCAGGACAGCCAGGTAGTAGTTGTCTGACTGTCTCTTGTGTCACTGTCACATCGATTAGATCCCATCATCATACATTCATTATCACATCATGCCATGAGAATTGAGAATGAGTTAAAAAAAACTGGCAGGCTGTGGCAGTCTGGCAGACTTACCTTACCTTACACGGCTGCACATGGCATGGGAGGAGGAGGTGGGAGGAGGCGGAGGCGGAGACAGTCTTCTTCTAGGGTCGACTCGAGATGGACGGAGCCGGAGGAGAGGAGTGAGGAGGAGAGCCGACGAGGAGGAGGATCCTCCTCCGAGTCCTCCACTGCGGCGGTGGCGCTGTGCATCCTGGGTCTGCTCTGCTGCTCACGTCACTGGTTGCTAGATGCCAATCGGGCTGGCCTTAGCAACCAGTGTGTGCAGTGCAGACTCGAGCCACCCACGGCCGCCGCCGGACTCCGGACTGGAGGGGAGGAAGCAACGGGGGGGGGGGGGCCCTAGACCACCAGGGAGTGGGACATGCCACCAATCCATCGATCCATGTGGGGCCCCTTGGCAAGTGGGGCCCCCGGGCAACCGCCGGGTATGCCCAGTGGAAAAGACGGCCCTGAGGCCTTTTTTAGCACATGTGGAGCCGATCGCACTGTTGTAATTTACAATCTCTGCTGCAAGCAGATCAAGCGTGGCAAACACACCAGCCATTTGGGTACCACGTGCTTTGCAAGGCATTTAACCTCCCACCCCTCAGCCATTGGCAACAGCTCCTGAAAGCCACACAAAAGGGACACACTTCTTCTCCTCACTGCTCACCTTTTATCTCTACCCCCACTATATAACATAATGAGTGACCTCTCAGCAGTCTCCACTGAGAGGGATGATGGCATAACAAAGGCTGTCACAGGTTCTAGCGACAAGTCTGCCAGCAGCACACCACTAGGGGTTCAGGGGTTGGTATTGTTCCAGTGAAAGGAAATCTGAAGGCATCAGCATACCAAGATATTTTGGACCATTTCATGCTCTCAACTTTGTGGGAACAGTTTGGGATGGTCCCTTCCTGTTCCAACATGACTGTGTACCAGTGCACAAACAAGGTCCAAAAAGACATGGAAGAGTGAGTTTGGGGTGGAGGAATTTGAATGGCCTGCACAGAGTCCTGACCTCAACCCGATGCAGCAGCTTTGGGATGAATTAGAGTGGGGACTGTGAGCCAGGCCTTCTCGCCCACATCAGTGAGTGACTTCACAAATGTGCTTCTGGAAGAATGGTCAAACATTCCCATAGATACACTCCTAAACCTTGTGGACAGCCTTCCCAGAAGAGTTGAAGCTGTTAAAGCTGCAAAGGGTGGGCCAACTCAGTATTGAACCCTACGGACTAAAACTGGGATGCCATTAATGTTCATGTGCGTGTAAAGGCACGTGTCCCAATACTTTTGGTAATATAGTGTATTTCGTTCAGAGCACACTGGGTACCTGTGCTTGCAACTAGGAAGGATGCCAGACAGGGCTCAGTGCTGGAATCTGTTTTGCCACCATATCTCCATACAGTTGGTGATGATGATGCGAGATCTGTTAGCTCATCCCCCTCCTCTTCTTCCTCCTCAATGCCCTCTTTTGCTGAATGGCCCTATGAACCACCAGTACCCCCTAAGCATTTTAAGGGGCTATTCAACAAGTCAGGCTAAAAGATGTCACACAGCTGCTCTGTCTAGGGTACAGGTGCCACACCAGAGCAAAGATTCTTTCAGCTTTGCATGGGCAGGCCCAGAGGTGGTTAACGCACCTTGAGCCAGAAATGGTGGTGTGTGATAATGGCACTAACCTTCTGTCCGCCCTTCGACAAGGAAAGTTAACACATGTACCATGCCTGGGACATGTTCTCATTTTGGTGGTGCAGCATTTCTTAAACAGGTAAGCATCAGCTATCAAGCCCCTGACGTGGATGTTGCTAATTAAATCTGTTAGAAATCTGGAATCTCTGCAAGACTGTATAGGCTGCCTAGCTTAGGGGCTGTATAGGTTTCATGGGCACAATTAACACCCAGGGCCAAATGTTTTTGCACTTGTGTGATAATTGCATATCATTTTAATTTCTTTACATCAGGGTCCAGTCCTGAGCTCCCCAAGAGTAAATTTGATGGGCTACAATGTGCAGGCACTGCCAACATTTAAAGCCCAATTTCTCCTGTTTGACAGGTGCATATAATTTCATTTTTTTACAGCAAGGCCAATTCTTGCTTTATTTAAGAGTACCTCTATAGGGTTATGGAGCGAAGGCACCACCAACACTCAAGACCCAATTTTTCCTCACCTGTGTGACAGCTAGGTGCATATAATTTGAGTTTTCTCTAGCGCTCATTGACAGACGTAGTCCTCGGTGATACACCACCTTCGGGTTATGTTGCCTCCACAGGAGCAGGACTAGACAGGAAATTAAAAAGCTCTGGCCACACCCCAGGGGCAGTCCCAGAGGGTATATCCTCTCTCTCTCTGCCTCAGCAAATCAGTTATTTTCTGTCTAGTTAGGAGTAAGGACCTAGACACCTTGCTGGGATCTTAGGTCCTGGCAAGAATTTTTTCTTAAAGGATTTTTTTAGACAGCTTTTTTCTCCAGTGTTCCTGTGAGATCTTCAAGCAAGAAAGCTGAACTGGGCGACGGGCTGGATGTTGAGATCCGGTGGTCACCCCAGTTCAGCCTACGAGCGCGTGCAGGCCATAGCTCCGTGCTGGGTCGGCCGCGACAAAGTCCCATTAAAGGACTGTCCACGCGAGTTAAACGTCTCGCTGAAACGCCAAAGACCATGAGTCACGGCGTCCGTATCGGTCGACAGCCCTCCCGCCCCGGTGGAGAGGGGTACTGTCAGGAGTTGGTGCCCGCCTGGTTCCGGTATGGTGAGTAGTATGTTCCCCCTTTCCCCCTGACGGGTTTTGTGGTGAACGCGGGCCCCTCTCTGTATGGTAAGATAGAGTCCCTTTCTATCCTACAACATGACACAGATCCTCCTACTTTGAGTGTGATTTTATGTGTGCAAAAAGCCAGGAGGCTTGGTTTGGGAGCTAACAATCTAATTGTATACATGTTTTAAAGATGTAATCTGTGGCATTCTGGGAATCTTATGGGTTAAGAATAAGCTACCTACCAGTCAGAAGCCACGGACATGTAGACTGCCTTCCTAATCAGATCTCCAGCTATTAGCAGGCCTCCCGAATGGCCATGCGGTCCGCCAGGGCCGGTACCGCCAACCACGCCATATCCCCATGCAGTGAGAGTGTTGTGTGCCCTGCAGCACACCGCTATTCAGTACGGGCCGCCGCCATTTTTTTTGCTGGATCGCACGAGCCGCCATTTTGGCGTAGCCTCGTGTCTCCAGCATGGGGGCGGCCATGTTTGAGGTGATCCAAACACCTCGTGGAGCTTGGGGGAGGCGCCGGAAGGCGTACAGAGGGGCGGAGCCGCCTCCTTTCTTCCTGGGCAGCCAGCCAAAAGACTTCCTGTTTGTTAAGACAGCGCTGTAACCTGTTGCAGTTAAACTCTGAGCATCAAGTGGTGAGCCTGGGGGTCTATCTCTCTCTCGATCGATAGGGATCCCTAGCAGGTAACACTAAGGGGCTTTTGTGGCGCTGGGGGTCGAAAAAAAAAAAAAAGAAAAGTTTTATTTTTGAATTATATTATCCAGGAAGTAACTGGAGTTATCATGGACCCTGCCACACATATTCCCCCACCTGTTTCCCTCGAGGGGGCCACGGGACCCGCCGGTGCACAGAGTATAGAGTCATTTACAGCAATTTTGGAGTCTATGGTGGCTCGGGTGGAGGCGGCCTGTCAGGGACGGGGGTCAAGGAAGCGACCCCCGCCTACCCCTATACCATCTGACACCTCTGACTCAGATTCAGAGGTGGTCACGGCAGTTGCAGGTTCCTCTGCAAGGGCTGTTATCCCAGGTAAAGCCCCCTCAGACAGTGAGGAGGACGCTTCTTCTCCTGCTATTATTCAGGAAGAAGCATTGGTGGACGCACTAGTTGTGGCAGTGCAGGAAACCTTAAAACTTGAGGCTTTACCGGCAGAGGCAACTGAAACAGAGATTCCTTTTGGTACTAATAAGCCCATCAAGACGATGAAGGCTTTTCCTGTACCTAAATGTTTCGGTAATCAGATTAAAGGAGAATGGGAGCATTCTAAACGTACCTTTACTATTTCCAAGCGTATTGCTAGACGCTATCCGTTTGAGGAATCCATCATTAAGAAATGGACGGTACCACCAGTCGTGGATCCGCCTATTTCCAGGCTAAATAAAGCCACGGTTATTCCAGTGGAGGACACTTCGTCCTTTAAGGATCCGGTGGATCGAAAGATGGAAGCAGAGTCCCGCACCATCTTCTCTGATAGGGTCAGCTTTTAGACCAGTAATTGTTATTGGTCTAGTTTCCCAGACACTTACGGAATGGGCGAAAATGGTACGCCAAGATCTTAGGGGAAAAGATATTCCCCAGGAGACATCTGATTTGATGGAACAGATTATACAAGGGCTACAGTTTATCTGTGACGCAGCCTTGGACACTACTCCCTTATTAGGGTATGCATCTAAGACAGCGGTGATCCTCAGACGTGTGCTATGGTTAAAATGCTGGTCAGCTGACCTAGGTTCCAAGAAGACCTTGACAAATCTCCCCTTTCAGGGGAATCGTCTATTTGGGGCCAACCTAGATGAAATCATTAAGGATGCCACTGGGGGCAAGAGCACTTTTTTGCCACAGGCTGCTAAAGCTAAGGGACCTCGCAACAAGCGAGGACCTTTCTTTACCGCCCATAAAGGGCGCCCGGCTGGTACTAGCGGGAAAGGCAAGACTCCTCCAGGAGGGTTCAAGAAGGGCTGGTCGGACAAGCAAAGGACCAACCCAGCCAAACCCGAAGCAAAGGAGTACACAGCCTGAAGGTGCGCCCCCACCCGGTTTCAGGGTGGGGGGACGTTTTCACCGGTATTCAGGACATTAGATCGAGCATCAACCACTACTACCGGTGTGATTCTTCCCTTCCAACATTTAAGTACTACAGGAAGCGGTAATTACCGTTCCCTGAATAGATCTTTTCCTTTACCTTTTCCTAAGATTAGTCCCGATACCTCACAGGAATCGGATCTGGTTGACCAGATAGGCCAAGTAGCCTCTAGTCGGGTGACTTCGGTCCCTGAGGTTCAACCAGAAAAGATCACCTTTCCTGATAACTATCAGGTATCTGATAAATGTGTGGGAACAGAAAACGACCAGACTTTCTCGGATGGTCGGGGCCAGATACCTCTAGGGACGCCTGGTTCAGATCCAATCAGCGCCAGTGGTCCTAGAAATTCTAGGCTGGCCTCCTCAAGCCGGCCTGGCCGACTTGGACATGTTAGTCGTAGACGTTCCGTGGGAACTTCGTCTCAGGGAGTGTCTGTGGTCTCAAGGACCAATTTACCATCATGCTTTACAGTCGCTGGGTTTAATGGCCTGGCCATTGAGACCCAAGTACTGAAGGACAGAGGTTTGTCAGCTTCAGTCATTCCTACCCTTATTAAAGCAAGGAAAGCGACTTCCAGCAAAGTCTATTATCACACATGGAAAACTTATATTGCGTGGTGCGAATCTTTAGGATTTCCTCCACGTACCTATTCGGTGTCTCGAATATTGGCCTTTTTTGCAACAAGGGGTTGAGCAGAAGCTAGCCTTGAGCACCATCAAGGGTCAAGTTTCAGCATTAGCAATCTTCTTTCAGAAGCCTTTAGCTACCAAATCCTTGGTGCGGAATTTCATCCAGGGGGTGCGGCACCTGGCTCCTCCAGTCCGCGCGCCCTTACCGCCTTGGGATCTTAATTTGGTTTTGTCGGTTCTACAGAAACCTCCTTTTGAAAACATCAGGGAGATTCCCTTGCTTACTTTATCCCAGAAAGTGGCCTTCTTGGTGGCTATTACTTCTGCTCGCAGGGTGTCAGAACTGGCTGCATTATCATGCCAGTCCCCATACCTAGTGATTCATAGGGATAAGGTAGTACTTCATCCTAAGCCATCTTTTCTTCCCAAGGTGGTTTCAGATTTTCATCTGAATGAAGATATTGTACTACCTTCCTTGTGTCCTCAGCCCAAGCATCATCGGGAACATGCGTTGCATTCCTTAGATGTGGTTCGGGCAATCAGGGTATACCTGAAAGCTACGGAATCATTCCGTAAGACGGATTCACTTTTTGTGATCACGGATGGCCCCAGAAAGGGTTTGCCTGCATCTGCCGCGACCATTGCCAAATGGATTAGACAAACGGTGGTACAGGCTTATTCTATTAAGGGTCAGAGTCCTCCGTTCCCTGTTAGGGCGCACTCCACTCGAGCGCTCAGTACTTCCTGGGCCTTTCGCCATCAGGCGTCAGTGGTCCAGGTATGTAAGGCGGCCACCTGGTCGTCAGTACATACCTTTACAAAATTCTATAAAATTGATGTGACGGCATTGGCGGATGCCTCATTTGGCCGCAAGGTTTTGCAGGCCGCAATTTGAGGAGACCGGTGGTCTACCTCGAGGGTTTTTTTCTGTTTGAAAAAAAAAAAAAAAAAAATTGTTTTCTCTTTTTTTGTTGAGTCTCATCATTAAGGATGAGCATTGTAAACTTCTAGTTGGCACCGGTTGGGCCTTCTAGATTGGGATTTGATTTCCATTTTCCCACCCCTCAGTTGTGATACTGCTCTGGGACGTCCCGAAGGTGGTGTATCACCGAGGACTACGTCTGTCAATGAGCGCTAGAGAAAAATGGATTTTTGTAAAATCTTACCGTAAAATCCTTTTCTCTTAGCTCATTGACAGACGTAGTCCCCGCCCCTCTGTTTTTTTGAGTTGGGTTAAAATCTCTAAAGACTGCTTTTTCACATAACTGATTTGCTGAGGCAGAGAGAGAGAGGATATACCCTCTGGGACTGCCCCTGGGGTGTGGCCAGAGCTTTAATTTCCTGTCTAGTCCTGCTCCTGTGGAGGCAACATAACCCGAAGGTGGTGTATCACCGAGGACTACGTCTGTCAATGAGCTAAGAGAAAAGGATTTTACGGTAAGATTTTACAAAAATCTATTTTTTTTGCAGCAGGGTCTAGTCCTGTGCCCTCCAAGAGTAACTGTGAGGCGTTACAGTGTGCAGGCACCCCAACACCCAGGGCCCAATTTTTACGCAACTGTGTGATATGATTTTTAAGAGCAGAATCCAATCCTGTGTTTGCCAAAGATAACTGTGAAGGGTGATGGTGTGAAGGCACCACCAAAACCCACTTTTTCCTCACCTCTGTGACATAATTTTTAAGAGCAGAACCGAATCCTGTGTTTGCGAAAGATAACTGTGAAAGGTAATGGTGTGAAGGGACCACCAACACCCAAGTCCCAATTTTTCAGCACCTGTGTAACAATATTTTTAAGAGCAGAGTCCAATCCTGCATTTGCCAAGGATAACTGTGAAGGGTTATGGTGTGAAGGCACCACCAACACCCAAGGCCCAATTTTTCTGCACCTGTTACTTCTATCCAAAGTCTGTGAAAGAGACACCAGACTTTATCATAAAAAATAATAATCTTGGCCTAAGTGTACTATACTTTGGCTTCTTCACATAAGGTTTACTCACTATGGTGCAAACCTTTGTTATTTCCATCCAAAGTCTGCCAAAGAGACACCAGAAATTAAGAAAAAAAATCTCTTATTTTTTTTCCAAGTGCACAAAAATGTGGCCTCATCATACAGACTGGCTCCCCAAGCGGTTGTTTAGAAAATAAAGGAATCTTGCAGGAAAAATATAATTTAAATGTCATTTTTTTTCCCTTATATGTCAGTTTTGCTGCAGCAGGTTCTATACACGGAACAGATGGGCCACTTTACAGGCAGACTAAGAGGACCCCCCCAGACACTATGGTTAAGAGAATAGTTCAATTTTACTGTTTTACTTTAAGCATCATTAAAATCACTGCTTATTTAAAAACTATATTTTTTTTAAAAAAAATTGCATTGATACATGTCCCCCAGGGCAGTACCAGGGCCCCCATACCCATTTTATGGCCAATAACTTGCATATTATTCGGTAATGCAAACATCAAAAAAATTAATCAATAATGTGCAAATATAGTCCATAAAGTGCAATATGCGCAAAAGGGCTGACAATATTAATTTAACAAAAAAGAACATCAAGAAATAAAATCAGTTAAGTGCAAAAAAAGTTCATGTCCACCCCTACTGTAGAAGTCCATGCCGACGTAACGCATATAGGGGGCATAGCCTGTTTGTCCATTTCAGACTGTGGCCACGAGATTTACCTGATGCCTGTTTAGTTCTCACAGCTGATTGTGCCTGGTTTGTTAGTACCTACTAATTTAATAAACTGTACAGTGATTTGAATTCACAGAGAGCACTAGATTTTCCTTTCTGCTTTATTTGTTGACCTTCATCGTTTTTTCCATGAGAGGGATCTGAGGGATTATAGCTAGAGATCTCCATCTGAAAGTAATTATCCCCATTGGGGAACTGCTTAATTTGACCCATTGGTTAAACAGGGGTCAGATTGTGAGCACTTTGCATTTTGCGCTTTGCATTTTGCGGATTTTGCACTGAAGTTCCACCCATGGGGAACATCACTCTATTTTACATGGAATTTTTTTTTTGCACTTTACTGATTTTATTTTTTGATGTTATTTTTTGTTAAATTAATATTGTCAGCACTTTTGCACATGTTGCACTTTATGGACTATATTTGCACATTATTGATTGATTTCTTTGATGTTTGCATTGCCGAATTATTAATTATTTTTATTTAAGCACTATTTGCACTTTTTCTGGCGCAGCATTATTGGATATTTATTATGTTTATGTGAAGTGGTATGCACATTTAGTGTTAGCAGCCAGATATTTATGCATTTATATTTTGGAGTCACTTATTTAGTATTGTTTTGATTGCACTGATTGATTTTTTTTTTTTTTTAAATAATTGCACATAAGCCTTAAAAATGGGGACTTTTGATTTTTCGAGTTCTGGTCCCATAGACTTTATAGAGTTCTGGAGTTCTTTTTTAGAACAGGACCCAGGAGTGTTTGGCCCATCACTAATTGCAGATTTTAGGAGACATAGAAAGACCAACTATGAGCCAGTTCTGATTGTGGGGTGGAGGCTGAGAGGGTACAGGAGTTCAGTTTGTTGGAAACAAAAATTAGGAACCATCTGTCAGGGCACATATCCTATCAGGTGGGCAAGGCTCATCACAAATTGAATTTCTTGGAGGACAAGCTTTTTCGAGATGGTCCTCCTCAGGTTCTTTAAGGTTGCCTTTGAGAGTGTGCTGATTTATCACATCTCTCTGTGGCAAGGGATGTGCACAGTCCATGACAGAAATGGCATACAGAGGGTGATAAAACAGCGCAAAGGGACATGCTTACTGAGTATTGAAAAACTGGGGGAGGGTGGTGCTTTCAAAGATCTAATAATATCCTGAAAGATATCTCCCACCCTGCAAATACCTTGTTTACAGTGTTGCCTTCTGGCAGGCGATTAAGGAGTATTTCCTCTCATACCACCAGGCTGAAAAACAGCTTCTTTCCACAGTCCATACAGTTTTTGAATGCTAGAGGTTTTTTAGGGTTAAATGAAATGTGCAGTGTGCATTTATTATGTGATGTATGTGTTGAGTTTATGACGATAGTATCCATGTGAGGTATGTGATGTATTTTATTATGCTGCATGTGCATTTCATTTTGTGATTTTTATTGTAAAAGGATTATACATTTTTATGATTCTGATTGTAGTTGGCTATTTAGGGGCAGCAATTATGTTTGTGCCCCACTTATCCTCTTTTTGATAGAAAGGTATCCACAAAGAGTTTGCCTAAAAACAACAATCTGCAGCCTCTGTTAACATGAAACATTCGTAATACTCCTGGCTGCCAGAGACTTTATTTTAGCCTAGGTTAGATAAGGCTGAGGCCATTGTTTTTTATTCCTGGAGAGCAAGAAGAGCAAAAGGCGCTTTTTGACTCAGAATAATAAAGGAATTTGGATATGCTGAAATGTGCACTATTGATTTCTGAGTAATGCCAATGTTAATGATAGGTTAATTTTTATTGAATGACGGCACTGTACACAGCACAATGTAAGAACCTTGACCCACCTACCTTTTAAAAAAATTTACAAACCTATTATTTTGCCGTTCTATATGAGAAATGACTAAAGGAGGCGTAGATGGTCAACTCAGCTGTTACTTACACAACTCAGGATGCCTCTGACTACCATCAGAGCAGGACAACAGGTGGACACCACATGCCACAGGGCTACAATTACACAGTGTGCTTGAACTAGTATGCCCCCTCTATAATAGACAGGACCCCACCAGAACTCTCTAACGCATTGTTACTTCAACCTAGCCCCTGTCTAGGTTGCAGACATTCATTTTCTACCCATTCTTTTAAAAGAGTAACATGGAAATGAAGCAATTTCCATCTGGAAGTCACCACCAGCTATGGTGAAACCCAGCACCACGTTCTGCTTAAAGTGAAAATAGAAAAAGTAGATGTACAATGACATCTGTAACAAGGATGGACTTTATAGGCACATCATGAGTCAGGAAATACACACAAGACCTAAAATAATACATTTATTGGTGCCATATTAAAAGCCAAAAGACAAAATAACAGAGCTGCTCCTAGAAGGTGCAGCTAAACGGTAAAAGAGCATACATAGGAAGATATTACACTTGGTAAAGGTCATATACATAAAGGCATTAAATTGAGTACATATCTGAATCACATAAATGAAGAAATGAGTCTTTTCCAGATTGACGCGTTTCGCTCAAAGCTTCACCAAGACCATACAGATGTACAGACAAATATGCTCTTAAAGTAAACAGATAAGTATTAGTGCTTCATTGCTAAATATATTAGACCTATAGGTATACATGTCTTAGTGCATCAAATTTAAGCTTACTAGTAAGTGATCCTCCTTCAGAAACCGGACAAAGGACCAGGTTGGGGCAGACACAGGGGATAACAGGACCAAGGGTAAATCATAAACAAAAGGAAAGCCATAATGTGTATGGTGTATATAATAATACCACTTATTAAAAATAGTATAAAAGACCCCACATATGATATTCACCCTATGAAGTTATTGGATAAATAAGTCTTCACAAAAGGCGACCAACAAGCCGTGTCGTTTGTGAATAGCAGATGGGAGTAATAGTCAAATACTCAGGAAATGGTAATTTCCTAATTAGGACCTAATGGGTGTATAACATAGAGAGAGATTTAGCAATAAAAACTAAAGAGATGAAAAAACGAAATAACTATATATATAGTTGTTAAGGTGGTATGAATATACCTGTAAGGTGGAAACTATCTTTATATGGTGTGCCCATAAAAGGCCGGATCATATAATGGATGTATCCAAAAGCATTTATAAAACAAGATAAAAACACCTTGTGATTGCAGCTCCCCCCGCAGCCCACCCCCCCCCCCCCCAATACTTACAGGAGCCCCATTTTGATCCAGTAATGTGCATGAAAGCAGCAGTTCTCCTGGATATTTCTCTTCTGATTGTCTCCCACAGCAGCAGGAACCTGGTTCCTGCTGCTGTCAATCACAGCCAGTGAGCCAATGAGGAGAGAGTAAGGGGGAAGGGACTGAGATGGGCTCTTCGTGTTCATTCATACACAGAGCGTGTCTCAGTCCCGGGGTCAAGAGGCTTGCTATTGGGGGCACTCAGCAGGGGAAGGAGCTAGGACTGCCAGTGGGGGACCCAAAAAGAAGAGGATCGATCCTGCTCTGTGCAAAACCCTTACACAGAGCAGGTAAGAATAACATATTTGTTTTATATTTTCTTTAAAATCTATTTAACTTAATGCATCTATCTAGAACTCAGCAGTCTCTGGACTCCCTTTCACCTCAATACTGTCAAAATATATATTATTTTTATTGAAAAGTCTCTTTTCCGCAATAAACATAATATTCTTTGAACCTGATAAGTCAAGTATTCTACTTGTTTTACAATTGGTGACAACAGCAGATGTACTCTCTCTCTCTCTCAGGCCACTAACTCCACATGGAGGACCAAAACCCATTTTCCTCATATTAACTCCACCAGGGAGGAGCTGTAGCAATTAAATGGTGACTTCTCATCCATGATTTTCTCCAAGAAAGTAGGTTAATATTGTTGCTTTTCAGCACTAAAGGCCCTGGATTCAGGTCTTTATCCAAAAATGTTATCTCTATAATGCCATGAAATTCCTCTGGGTACCCTCACTGATTCCAAAACCACCTGGTTATAATCTCTAGGGGAAACATCTGAGTAACTCAGTATTCTTATGTAAGTGCTTCATAAAAGAATAATATATATATATATATATATATATATATATATATATATATATTGTAAAGTTTGGGGGTTCTAGCTCCACCGGATTGAGTGCACAACCGTTTAAAACATAAACAAAAAGGCTTTATTTCAGCAAACTTTAAACAGGCTTCCAGCAGTGCATAAATCAAACACAAAATAAAGTCCGCTTTTCTTCAGCACAAAGGAATAAAGTAAGAAAAAAGGCACATACGGTTTTGTGGATGGGTCTTCACCCCAAGGTTTGTAACCGTCCTTAATAGACCTCTCAGCAGCTTCCAGCAAACTTGCAGCTCCTTCAGACAGGTGCAACCACCAAACTACTCCTCCCCCACACTCACCTATTGCTGCTTCCTGTCTCTTAAGGACTGCTTCTCATGGGTCTTAACCCTGTATGTGCTGGAATCCCTTATGGTCAGGGGTGGGGGCTCTTTCCCACCCGAATATCACTACAGAGCCCCCCAAATTCCGGGTCCCAAATATCGCTCTATTCAACACAGAGAGCACTGCGATTCAGTCCTCCTGATTTTAGCTATTTCCAGGAATTTCTCACCCGTCTTGGGTGACCCCCTGAACATTTCCCAACTTCCCTTAAAGAGACCACAACCCAAACACAGGAGATATATAGCGATTGTCCAGGACCCAACCTTGGCGTCCTGTACAATATATATAAAATAACATTAGACCTTTTCACATTTACAAATGACCCCATAACTCTGTTAGTTTTTTCAACACTTACATGCAGACATTTTAAAACATAAAATGTTTGCATGCTGAATAGATTTCATTCGGGTATAAATACACATTGACCTCATTCTTTCTATGGAACAGAGGTTAAATTGTGTTTTACACCTCTGGTTTATTTATTTAAAAAATGTCAAAGCATCATAATCGCATTCCTGCTAACATTTCTATAGAACACTTGTGCTTGCTTTATGTAGTTAAAGACTATAAGTATGGTGGAACATTAAATAGATATGCTTCAATAGATTTTAATGTGCATTTTAAGTGTTTCTGAAAGGTCAAAATCCATCGGATTAAATCAGATATTGTGCAAATACTTGAAAAAAAAAAATCATGGTTTCCTAAAAATGCATCTTTCAAAGCACAGGAATAAACAATGCAACATACTGTGACACAACACAATGCTCTGTCAGTATGCAAGAAAATAACACCTACGCATTCTCAGTGTTACTTTGCTATTGCTGCTGAGGATATATTACCTAAACCAGTAATATAAGTTTTGGTGTACTTTGTAAGTGCTAAGGCCTGCTGTCATCCTGTGTGCTTCTTTATTATTTTCCTGCTCTCAGGGTAGCTATCCTAAGAGTGAAGTGTGATGGTGGATTCAACCACTATTGTGTTCATAGTTTGGAGATATTTTCTATCCCCCAGAGAGATAACATTACCCCTAATGACAATGCCTTGCTCTTCTGCTCAGCATAACTTCCTGGCTCAAGATGCTAGCACAAGGATGACAGTGTAGCATCCTCCTAGGTAGGGGCTAGAGAGAGAGTGTAGTTTTGGATCTTTTCAGCTTACCAGAAAGTTTGCCAGGTAAATCTATATCGTTCTCTGCCTACCAGAGAGCAGAATGTGCTTGTGAGGTCTGCTCATGGTGCTCAGGAGCAGCTCCGTTTGTCTGAAGTGTTTTATACTGGTCCAATAGGAAGGCATATTGGACAGTGGGAGGAAACCTGACAAATGAGTGCACAGGCATTTAGCACAGCCCTGGTGATTGGCAGAGGAGTGCGCCTCGGTGCATACTGGGATACTGTATAAATGCCAAGGGCACATGCCTGGAGAGCAGGTTCCCAGAGGGAGGAGGCGGTTGCCCCTCCTCTGTAGAAGTTGCCATGTGGCCTCAGGTGGTTGACCTGAGGGCCTGAGAGTTAGAGAGGAACTGAACCCAGAGGTCCTGCAGAGCTGACTGGAAGGGACAAACACTGGAAAGGACCTGATTCTGCATACAGTAAGTACAGACCTGTGTCATGGAGCCTGTCCTGAGAGGGCCATCCCTTCAGCTAGAAGAGTCAGTGGATGGGTGTCAGTGAAGGGGATGCTAGAGAGTATCCTGAAGATAATGTAGTGCATCAAGTCTGTTTCTCTCGAGAGAGCAAGACGACTTAACCCCTTCCATACAAGTGGCAGTATGGTTAAAGCAGTGTGACTGCTTCCACAAGTAACCTGGTGAGGTCAAGTGAGAGTTATCCTTATCAACTGTAAATAGTTCAAGTTGGAGTATCCCACTATTCCCTTCGCCCATCCAAGTTCCACAATAAATACCAAAAATCAAAACCCCTGGACTGTTTATTGAGTAACGAGCCACTGGGAGTAAGGATGGATGTGTGAACTGTCCCTAAGTGACTGTCTGCAGGTAATGAGAAGAAGTCATCACACAGCAAGCCCTAAGGGGACAGTGCTACATTTGGGGGCGTCATCTGGGATTACAGCAGTGGTTGCTACCAGCAACAGACGGATATTTGCCCAAGTAACTCTATGTCTTCTTATGAAAAGTGCTGGAGTGTCAATGGAGAAAGTAATGTCTGTTTTACAGTAATCAGCGCAAGTATGCTTTCAAGTTATGGTCAAGAAAGCAGTGACCCGGGACGCGGGGATCGGCGCATCAGGGGTTGTGACGGTACATGTGCTGTAGAAGAAAATGTCTGCCATGCAGTCGGTAACAGCAGGACAATTTCTAACAACGGTGAGGGAGTTTGGTTGGCTTGTGAATAGTGAAAAGTGCAACCGAATCTTTAATTTCGAATGCGTGTGCAGAATCCTTTATTTTCTAGACCAGTGTTTCTCAACCTTTTTCCAGTTGGGGCGCCCTTGAAAAATATTTTCAGTCTTGAGGCACCCCTATACACTGCTTGGTTCACGTTACTGTGTGTCGCGTAACACGTGCAAAATTGCGCTGGTTCCTGACACACAGACAAATGCTCTGCTCTTTAGGAGTGCCATTAACTCTTAATTGTACCCCACAGATTGGCAAACATAGGGGGCTATTGGTGCAGGGACTTCTTTCCCTGCATGTCTGCGGGTAAGGAAGCCCATTGAAATGAATGGGCTGCCCTACAGACAGCACGCAGCCACACTGATGTGAACCAAGGGCTTGTCCACACTTCACATGCATAGGCAGCAGCTGAGGGGGGTACACATGCTGTGGTTTCAGCTGGAGGTATACCCAGGGTGAAAGGGGCTGCACTGCAACCACCCCGCAACTGTGCATGGTTGTGGTTTGGCAATGCTGCATTTACTGGTTTAAAACAGGTGGTGAGTAGGCAATATATTGCCTCTTTACCACCTGTTAAATGCCTCTGAAAAGTGATCTGATCATGGATTGTTTTAAGAGGCGCAGCAGTCCTTGTTGCTATCAGAAACAAGCCCTACAAAAGCAGTTCTGTTGGCACACACACACAGACACACATACAGACACATACACACACACACACACGTATAAAGTTCTTTAAAACATTGTAGCACAGTACCTTTCTTTTTTAGCCGGGTACTGCACTGTAGGGGAAAGCAGAGAGTACAGCACACTCCTACTCTCTTTACTTTCACTTTTGAGGCTGACGGAGCCGACTTACAGTGCCAATGTACAATTCGGCAGGGGATCGGGCTTATCTGGCAGCCCTTCTCTCCCATGATCCCGCGGCACACCTGAGGATGTCTGGCGGCACACCAGTGTGAGAAAAGCTGTTCTAGAATTTGTGACTCCCTCTGCTCTGTTTCTTGTCTCTCATAGCTCAGTTTGGAAAATGAGGACATCCATCAAAATTATAAGCAAATAGTGGGGTGCATGAGGTGGGAAGGAGGGAGTTAAAGAAATCAACATGGGAGGTGGCTCTTTGAGTGTCCAGCATGCTGGTACCTGGAAATGCCTTTTATTCAGCGTGGGTAGGAGTTTGATCTGTGCAGACACAAATGTTTGTCAACAGTATCTGTAGGAAGAACTGCTGTGTTTCCTATTGTAGTGAGATTCTACAAATGAACAGAATAATATGATTGGATGGTAGGAGCAAAATCTTTTCCCCATAAGATGCTTTTTTTTTAACAAGAACCATGAGAGTTGTTTTATTTGAGAAAACTGTCAATGAAAAGTATCAAAATATAACAAATATCAAGTGTTTATTTTGCTCAAAATGCTAATTAAACATTTAATTACCATTAAACATAATATAGTAATCATAAAGGTTTAGATATTTTAATATGTTTGTGATATTGGAAAAGTAATAAAAACATGCTCCTCTCTCAATTTTATTGCACTTACACAAAGCAGCAGTAAATAGTAGAAGACATCCCCAAAATCCCAACAGTTCTTTTAGGGTGTGTTGTCTTTACCTAAAGAAGAGGTCTGCCCATAATTAATAAACGGAGGCAGTTCCCATTCCTGGTGTATTTGGATGAAATACTGTAATCATGCTGCTGACTACAAACAATTGAGTAAAGACAAATAATGCTGTTACCCACAGGAAGCATGCAGATTTAAACTTTGCATTCAGAAATGCAGTTTTTCAAGGGGCACCACTGGAGTCTGTAGGTACACAACCACTTGCACCCAAAACATCAACAATCTTCTAGGATTACCTCTCTTGTTTTGTTTTACTGGTCCTAACCTGGTATAAAACCTTTGTAACAGTGTACATCTAGCCCTTTTTTTTTTTTTGGGGGGGGGGGGGGTTATGAAATACCCCCCCTCCAAACAGGATATTGTGCTAAACCTAAAGGTATATAGCGGAAAATTTGGCAGAGCCTCCCCCCAGAACAGGGCCTCTGTGAACAGATGGGATTTCATAACATACTAAAATTAATCAGTTATCTAGACAAAGTAACCGGAAGAAGAGGAATTACTGCAACCAGCATTTAACTTTAACCATAAGAATATAAATGCACACCAGTATGCAAAAATACAAGCTTTATTTTTTATTTTTTATTTTTTTTGTATTAATACAACATTTTATTGAAAAAAAGTAATAACTTACACTTTAAAAGTAGACAGTTCAGCTCGGCAAAGTCACGGTAGCAGATAAAATAAGTACTTCAGGTCACAGACGTAGACCGGAAGTAATATCACCCAGCTCCTCCCGACGCGTTGCATCACAACCAATCGTGACTTTCTCAAGGGTATAAGCATGGGGGACGTACGCCGGGCTCCCACTGTGGTATTATTATTATTATTTTTTTTTCAAATTCTTTATTTATTTATGGGAAAAGAAAAAAAAGAAATCATACAGATAACAATGCAGCAGTTAACAATAGGAACGCAGCAAGTAAGTGTCTTGAAAACATAAAATCAAATCAATCATAATATCAAAGATATCCATCAAAACGCAATTAATTAAAGTCCAAGTACACATCTTAAGACAATAAGTAAATCCAACTCCCGCACACAGAGGTGGGAGGTGGGCCAATAGTCTCAGAGAAGGGCCAGGGGGGAGGGGGAAAGACAAGACTAGGGGCTAAGGGGTCCTAGTCAGAAAGGGAGGTAGAGCTGTGCAAAAGGGGGAAAAAAAAAGCGAAAGAGAGAGAAAAAAAGGGGTGGAGGGGGAGGGGAAAGAAAGAAAGGTTGTGATAGTTGCATCCAAGCAAAAATACAAGCTTTATATCAGAAAAAAATAATAACAGTGCATACATCCAATGTACAAGCAGGTATTATCAGCAAAGAGCAAAACAAGAGTCCTGGTGGAATTATGCATATATACACGTGCATACAGTGGGTATAGAAAATAATCACCCTCCTCTAAAATAATCAAGTTTTGTTGCTTTGCAGCCTGAAATGAAGACAGACACAGATTTTGTTTTATCCAGCTGTATTTACTCAATTTACATATGACATCTATGTGAAAGATATAACAACAAAATGTCAGAAACATTTTTTTTAAAAATTCACCTTCTCAATGGCACACAAAGCCATTTGACTTTCAACTGTGATCAGCTATAGTCATTTTGATTAGCTCAGCATGAAAAGAGCTTTAATGGAGTATTTCAATCCCTGGTAGGGCAACTAAAACAAACAATCAACTATGGGTGGCAAGGCATTTTCAAAAGATAAAGTTGTGGACAGGCACAAGTCGGGAGACAGATAGAAAAACATTTCAAAGACGTTATTAGTTCCTTGAAGCACAGTAAAGTCTATTATTAAGAAGTGGAAAAAATTTGGTACAACACAGACCCTCCCTGAATTAGGACATCGCTCCAAACTGGATGAAAGAGCCAGGAGGAAACTAGTCAGAGAGGCTACCAAGAGGCCTTCAGCAACTTTGTAGCAGTTACAGGAACTTATGGCAAAAAATGGTCACTGTGTGCATGTTACAACAATATCACAACCTCTCCACAAATGTGGCTTGTATGGAAGGGTTGCAAGAAAAAAGCTACTCCTCAAGAAAGGCCACATGCAGTCATGACTGAGCTTTGCCAAAACGCACCTTCAAGATTCTGAGGTCACATGAAAAAGGGTGTTATGGTCAGATGAGACTAAAATGTAATTATTTGGCCTCAACACCAAGTAATATGTCTGACAGAAATCCAAAACAGCTCACCGTCCAAATAACACCATGTCTACAGTAAAGCATGGAGGTGGTAGTATCCTGTTATGGGGGTGTTTCTCTTCAGCAGGGACTGGAGCACTTGTCAGGATCTATGTAGAGGATCAAAGGAAAAATGGATGGGGAAAAATACTGTCAAAATTCAGAGGAAAATCTGTTGCACTCTACCAGAAGGTTGTCAATGGGAAGATGGTTTGCCTTCCAACATGAGGATGACCCACAGCACATAGTAAAAATGACCACACAGTGGGTGAAGGCGAAAAAGGTGAATGTCTTTGCATGGCCTAGTCAGAGCCCAGATTTAAACACCATTGAAAATCTGTAAAATGACTTGAAGACTGCAGTCCACAAATGGTCACCATTACATTTAATGGTAGAATACTTCCAATTTGAACTATTCACATCGAGGAATCTGACTTCCTTTCCTAGTGAAACTTGACTGAAGTTCTTGCAAAGGCACATGCAGACTTCTTCACAGGAGAACAGAGCAATTTCCCTTAATAAAGTAGTGGACAAGTTAGCAAAGTTCTGGACAAAACTCTAAGAACACTAGCCAGCGTTCTTCTTTGTTTGGGCCCTCAGCTGACTTAGAGCACAAGAGGCTTCTACTGTCTAAGGATCCTTAGGGTGCCTGTAATCATGAGGCTCCTGCATGTAACGCTCCTGCGTTTTATGTATGATGTGGATTTTCAGCTGCAGAAATATTCCACTTCAGTAGTCATGTAGAGAAACGCTGAGACACCAATCCCAACTCCCAATGACTCATCATGTGTGGATGATCTCAATTCAGCAAGTAAATACACACACTCAATAAGATGTTTCCTAGAGTGACTTATGTATATAGTAACACAGTGATGATAGGCTGAAGAGACAGGTTGGGTAGAGATGGTAGATGACAGACACTTGAAAGGAAATGTTCTTGAAAGTAAGATAGTAGCAGATGGGATGCAGATAGGTTTAGCAATCATCTATGGTAGCAGATGACAGAGTAGCAGGTGGACATACAAGAGAGATCAACCCAGTGCAAGAACAGGTGGTAGTAGGCTCAAGAGCTAGCAATCTTAGATAATGCAGATGTAGTAATAGTCTTTAGTATGCAGAGCTAGATAGTGTAAGCTTTAGTATGAAGGTTATAGAGGTTTCCCCTGTGGGGTACTTATCACTAATAGCAATGTAGCAGAGGAGAGGTTCGGCAAGAGCGGATGATCCGGTAGCGGGATACAGGGATCAGCGCAGCGTGGTTCCGACAGCGGGTATGCTTGCAAGCATGAGAGCTTCAAGACAGGTTAGCATCAAGGCACAAAGCAGTTTGAACGAACACATGTGAGTGAGAGCCGGCGATCTAAATAGCCATCCAGTCCGGCGCTCAGTGATGACAGCATCAGTCTTAAAGGTGTATGTGCACCTTACCAAAAGAGAATGGTGGGGCGCATACACTTATGAAAGAGTAATTAGGGTACCCAAAGGTACCAGAACATTACAGTACCCCCCCCTTAAGGCCGGCTCCTGAAGGCCTATGGAGCTGGTTTGTCTGGGTACTTCGCATGAAAGTTGCGGATTAATCTAGAGGCATGTATGTCAGAGGTGTTTAGCCAGGTGTCGTCTTGGGGCCCATAGTTCTTCCATCGAACCAAGTACTGAAGTCTTCCTCTGTGGATACGAGAATCCAGAATTTCTTTTATCTCATATTCTTCTCCACCTTCAACTTGTACAGGAGGAGGAGGCGGGATAGTAGGCCTTATTCCTTGGTCAGGAACATGGGGCTTCAGTAGCGACACATGGAAAATGGGATGTATTTTGAGGTCTATTGGCAATGTAAGCTGTACTGCAGCTTTTCCAATAAGTTTCTTGATTGGGAAAGGTCCCAAGAACAGAGGTCCAAGCTTTTTGCTAGGGATTTTCAGTCTTAAATTTTTTGTTGAGAGCCAAACGAGGTCCCCAAAAGCGTACTGAGGAGAAGGTCTTCTGCGAAGATCATAGTACTTCTTTTGTTGACTATGAGCGTGTGCAATGGTAGTATTAAGCAAACCCAGAGAGTCCTTTATTTGGGTAAGATAGTCTGAGGCTACTGGGTTATTTGAAGGAAGGATGCGTGGTGGAAGAATAGAGGGATGAAACCCATAGTTCAAGTAGAACGGACTCTGCTTGGTCGTACTGTGGGTTGCGTTGTTGTAGGCAAATTCTGCCAGAGGGAGAAGATCCACCCAATCATCCTGTTGGTAAGAAGTGTAACAACGTAAATATTGCTCGATGCATTGGTTGACTCTTTCAGTTTGTCCGTTGGTCTGCGGATGGTAAGGAGAAGTGAGCTTCCGCTCGATCCGTAGTATGTGACATAGTTCTTGCCAGAACTTGGAAATAAATTGTGATCCACGGTCAGACAGAAGAGTTTTTGGGATACCATGTAACTTAAAGACATGTTTCATCAGGAGTTCTGCCGTTTGTTTGGACGAAGGTAGTCTGCGAATAGCAATGAAATGTGCCATTTTTGTCAGATGGTCCACTGACACTAAGATGGTATTAAATCCTTTGGAAGGAGGCAATTCCACTATAAAGTCCAAGGACACAACTTCCCATGGAGTTTGGGGTATTGGTAGACTGCATAGTAGACCGGATGGTCTCGTAGTGTCAATTTTGGACCTGGCACAGACATTGCATGAAGAGACGAATTTTTGTATAGATGTTTTCATGTCAGGCCACCAGAATTGCCTGGTAATCAGATTAAGAGTCTTTGTCATACCCATATGTCCTGCCATAGGCATATCATGCGATAATTCCAAGATCTTGGTGCGTATGGTAGGTGGTATGTAAAGTTTGTCGTTGTAGTAGAGGAAGCCTTCTGCATCAGTATTTAGTTGTGGTGGGGGTGAATCCAAACTTATACCATGCAAAACCTCTTCCTTCAAGGAACGGACAACTCTAATAATGCGTTTGTGAGGTATTATAGGAACGGAAGGGATTTCGAAGTAGTTTTCTTCAGTTAGTCATGATAGTGCATCCGCCTTTTTGTTCTTATCTGCAGGTGTGTAGATCACTAGGAAGTTAAACCTTAGAAAGAATAGTGACCTGTCGGTGAGAGAGAGTTTTGTTAGTCTGAAGATATTGGAGATTTTTATGGTCCGTGTATGTAAGTATTGGTAATTGGGTGCCTTCGAGTAGATGTCGCCAATTCTCCAGAGCCAATTTTATAGCAAGCAGTTCCTTTTCACCCACGGGGTAATTTATCTCTGGACTGCTTAGGGATTTAGAAAAAAAGGCGACTGGATGAAGTGGTGAAGTGTGAGTTGGTCGTTGGGAGAGTATTGCTCCGATGCCATGTTTGACGCATCTACTTCCAGAATGTATTGGAGGGATGGGTCTGGATGGCGTAGTATGGGAGCAGAAGTAAACCTTGTCTTTAACAGGTGAAAAGCTTTATTTGCTTCATCTGACCATTTGAATGTTTTTTTAATGCTAGTGAGCTGTGTGAGGGGTCTCACAATGGCAGAGAAGTTTCTGATGAACTTCCTGTAGAAATTCGAAAATCCAAGGAATCGCTGTAGCGCCTTGCGTGTGGTTGGTGTAGGCCAATCCTGAATGCAGGATATCTTACTCATGTCCATCTCGATTCCTGTTTTGGATATGATGTAGCCTAGAAACAGTACCTCTTCTTTATGAAACAAGCATTTTTTCAGTTTCACATAAAGGTTGTGTGCAAGCAATCTCGATAATACTAGTCTTACATGTCTTATGTGTTCAGACAGGGATCGTGAATATATAAGTATATCGTCCAGATATACCACAACACAGACATCTAGTAAGTCTCTGAAAATATTGTTTATAAATCGTTGAAAAACTGCAGGGGCGTTGCATAGCCCGAATGGCATTACAAGATATTCGAACAATCCGTATCTGGTTCTGAATGCAGTCTTCCACTCGTGTCCATCACGGATTCGAATGAGATTGTATGCTCCTTTCAGGTCCAATTTTGAAAAATAGGTAGCTCCACGCACCTGCTCAATGAGCTCAGGGATAAGCGGTAGAGGATAGCGATCTTTTATTGTAATAGCATTCAATTGCCTATAGTCGATGATAGGCCTGAGACTTGAGTCCTTATTGCAGACAAAAAAGAGTCCTGCTGCTGTGGAAGAAGTGGAAGGTCTAATAAAACCTTTCTTCAAATTCTCATCCAAATAGTCTTTGAGATGGGAAAGTTCATCCTGTGAAAGAGGATAAACACGACCGAACGGCAATTTGCTATTTGGGAGTAGATCAATGCTACAATCATAGTCTCGATGGGGAGGTAGTGCTTGAGCATTTTTCTCAAGAAAAACCTCAGAGAGATCCTGATAACATAGTGGTGCAATCTCATCTGTCACCACAGACAGGATCTTCCCGAAAGACGGGAGGTTACACCTACCCTCGCAATAGCAAGAGAGGAAGGCCAGGGTCCGTTCCTTACAATCTATGGTTGGTTGATGTGTGTGCAACCAGGGAAGTCCCAACACAATGGGAAAGTGGGGTGAAGGTATTAGATCGAAGGTAGTGGTCTCCATATGAGACCCGTTAGTAGTGACTAGGAGTGCCTGTGTCTGATCAGTGATCGGACCAGAGGATAAAGGAACACCGTTAATAAGACTCACTGAGACAGGTTTAAGTTTAGAAATAATAGGAACTTTATTTAAAGCAGCAAAACGTATGTCAATATAATTTCCACAAGATCCTGTGTCAATCATGGCCTTAGTAGTAATCCTGTTCTGGTCCCATTGTAATGTTAAGCAAACAGAAAGGTAAGGGTTAGTGATTGAAGTTGTCAATCCCCCTAGGAGGACATGTGAACACTCACCCTTCTTTTTGTAGACTAGGGGACAGACGTTTATCTTGTGATCCGGGGATGCACAGTACAAGCAGAGATTACCAGATCGTCTTTTGGCTCTTTCCATAGTTGATAGAGGTGGGCGTATGGTTCCTACCTCCATAGGAACGGGGTCAACGGCCGAAATCCGAGAAGAACTGGATAATGGCATTCCCATTTTCTCAGCCTTTCTTTCTCGTAGTCTTCTATCTATGGTGATACTGAGTTGTATCAATGCATCCAGGGTTTTTGGCAGATCCGCTCGGGCGAGCTCGTCCTTAACGGCCTCTGATAGGCCAAGCCTAAATTGGGTTTTCAGAGATGCATCATTCCATTCTGAATCAAGGGTCCATCTCTTGAATTCTGCGACAAAGTCTTCTACAGGTCTCCCACCTTGTTTCAAGGATCTTAATTGAAGATCGGCAGTACTCTGCCTATTGGGATCATCATATAGGCTAGTGAGTTCTGCTAGGAACAAGGCATAGGAGTTGAGAAGCTGGTCGCTTTTCTCAAAAAGAGAGTCTGCCCAGGCCCGAGGATCGCCTGTTAGGTAAGAAATAATAGTACAAACCTTAATGTGATCAGTAAGGTAAGTACGGGGTTTTAGCAAGAAAAGTAACTCACATGCGTTTTTAAATTCGCGAAATTTTTTGCGATCGCCTGTAAATACCAAAGGAGGATTTATTTTGGGTTCAGGGGACTGAGCAGTGGTAAGTTGTGTCAGTCTAATTACCTGCTGCGACAGAGCCTGATTGTCTTCTTTTAATTCAGCAAGTGCGTGTATTAACGCAGTTACTTGCTGTTTTAATTGTGTCATCTGAGTGGATATTTCTGCTGAATCCATTTGTGGTTCGTTCAATCTGTAACGCTCCTGCGTTTTATGTATGATGTGGATTTTCAGCTGCAGAAATATTCCACTTCAGTAGTCATGTAGAGAAACGCTGAGACACCAATCCCAACTCCCAATGACTCATCATGTGTGGATGATCTCAATTCAGCAAGTAAATACACACACTCAATAAGATGTTTCCTAGAGTGACTTATGTATATAGTAACACAGTGATGATAGGCTGAAGAGACAGGTTGGGTAGAGATGGTAGATGACAGACACTTGAAAGGAAATGTTCTTGAAAGTAAGATAGTAGCAGATGGGATGCAGATAGGTTTAGCAATCATGTATGGTAGCAGATGACAGAGTAGCAGGTGGACATACAAGAGAGATCAACCCAGTGCAAGAACAGGTGGTAGTAGGCTCAAGAGCTAGCAATCTTAGATAATGCAGATGTAGTAATAGTCTTTAGTATGCAGAGCTAGATAGTGCAAGCTTTAGTATGAAGGTTATAGAGGTTTCCCCTGTGGGGTACTTATCACTAATAGCAATGTAGCAGAGGAGAGGTTCGGCAAGAGCGGATGATCCGGTAGCTGGATACAGGGATCAGCGCAGCGTGGTTCCGACAGCGAGGTATGCTTGCAAGCATGAGAGCTTCAAGACAGGTTAGCATCAAGGCACAAAGCAGTTTGAACGAACACATGTGAGTGAGAGCCGGCGATCTAAATAGCCATCCATTCCGGCGCTCAGTGATGACAGCATCAGTCTTAAAGGTGTATGCGCACCTTACCAAAAGAGAATGGTGGGGCGCATACACTTATGAAAGAGTAATTAGGGTACCCAAAGGTACCAGAACATTACACTGCAGCACCACCGGCAGCCTTCTCCCTCTGTGATACCAGACCAGATGCACTGTAGACTCTCCCTCTGTCAGCTATGGTAGGACCAGGTTTGCCACACAGTCTTCAGGCACTCAGATCTCCCATCTGAAGCCACATGTCAGCAATTCAGGCCTTTTAGTCGCACACCTGAGGTCACATAGCAGCAAGTGCTGGGGGAGGCAAAGCACCTACCTCCATCCTGGTGCAATCTTCTCCAGGAATGATCAAGAGACCATGTGCTCCTTGAACATAAATACCAGCAACCAGCATGCCTAGGGTCACCTCTCCTTCCAATTGGCCAAGGCTGTATGCATATTCATGCTGCTTATCTGCCTAGTCTCCACCGGTAGCCAAAAACCTTACTAGGTTGCTAAGCACAGGGACACTTAGACAGGATAGGCTGAACCAGAGCACACTGAGCAGCCCACACTAACTGATCACAGCTCTCTGTTAAGCAGATAGCACATATATTTACCTATCTGTCTCTCTGTTAAGCAGAGAAACCAAAAACTATAATACACTCATCTTAGCACCTACCTAGGAGGGTGCTACATGAATTTCTAGGAGGGAGGGGGAAAAATGTGAGGCTGATAACTATACAAGGAAAAGCTGCTTTTCTTCCACTGATCCCTTTAAGCACAGGGCTACTGTGTCTAATGGTACTAATGGTAAGTCCAGCCCTGATTATATTAATGACCCTGAAATTGAATTCCATTTATCTGAGAAAATAAATCTAAGTTTGTTTGGATGTATAGGTTATTGGACTTTGCACATCCTCTTTGTTCTGCATTGTTAAAGCAGATGCTTAACAATTTCCTTAATCTGGTCTCCTTCCTCCCCCTTTACTGCTCGCTCAACAGCTATCAAGTACTTACCTTTGAATTCAAAAGTGAAGCAACAGAAAACGGTATGCAGTCTGATATACATTGTACCAGCAACTCAATGTCCTACACTTACCTCCACTTTTCTGTTACATCAATTGTTTCATAAGTCTTAGGGTCCATGCACAGTGGCTTAAAAAAAAACTTTGCTTCTATGGGAGTGTTGGAAGGCAACATGTTTTTCTTATTATAATATCAGATGTTTCTGGATGGTTGAAACCTGATTACACCTGGCCTGAAATGCCAGCAGAGCAGGTTTACCCAGCAGAGTATTCGTGAAACTGAGTCATAAATGGGAATTCATAACCTCACAGTATGTTCTCGCATAGGCCTCCTGTTGTGAGGTATGGGGGTAGAGGAGCCTCAGATAGGACCTCCTGGGGAGGTTATACCAACACCAAAGGCCAGCTGTTACTGAAAGATGACCTGGGTCAAAAACAGTGATTCATGGAAGAATGGCACCCCTAGTGGAGAATATACCATGCTTCCTTGAAGGATGAGATGGATGAGATACTTCCTGTTGGTTAGGAAGGGTGACCTCTTATGAGTTGTCATTGGACAATCAGACAGTGGGTGTTTATGTGGGTCGTGTCTTAGTGGACTTTAAAAGCAATCACCAGCTAGAATTCTCTCTCTTTTGCGCTTGATCCCAGCTGAAAGATACCGAATACAGAGGACGCCCATGTGTAAAGTATTATTATCTGTGCTTTTGTCTTATATGCTCTGTAATATCCTTTTAGTGTTTTATGTTAGCATTTCTACTTTCTTTATAATAAATTAGATCCTTGCCTTTTTAAGCAGTGTGTTTATGTTTATAGCTAGCATTGTTATTTTACCCTCCATTAACCTTATCAGAACTTTGATAGACTATCATAGGAATAGACAAAACCACCCCACATTTATTTCAGGGAGTTTTGTGTTTTGCCTGTAGAAGCAACTAAATATTATCCGAGGTACATTAGGACGGTAAGGCAGGCCATACATGGTGCAAATTTCTTTCTTGCAACCACGGCTTGCAGGAAAAAAGAAATTGCATGATTCCCCTATCAACACAGACAGTGCTGACAGGGGAATCCCTCCTGCTGAGCAATTGTCTGTCCCCAGAAAAGGTGGGGGGGGGGGGTAAACCTTCTGATTTAGAACAAGTTCTAAAATCATATACATTTTGAATGCATCCAATTAATAGGACCTCATTTACAAAAGAAAATTGTTTCATTAAAATCTGTGAGTAGAGGTAAGGCCTCCTTCTCTTCTTCATAACAGGGGGAGGTGATTTGTAGTTCATGGGGATTATAATGCTAACTGATAACAGTCCAGAAAGCTCATAGTCATGTAATGGCCCATACTGGAAAGATTTAGCAGCAGTGGTAACAAACTCCTGCTAAATCCTTCCAGTATGGGCCATTACATGATCCATTCCTTCCCTTCCCTGGCAAGCTGGTAATGGAGGGTTGC
Organism: Pelophylax lessonae; assembly: GCF_965119305.1. NCBI lineage: Eukaryota > Metazoa > Chordata > Amphibia > Anura > Ranidae > Pelophylax > Pelophylax lessonae. The sequence continues at coordinate 122,756,600 of NC_138780.1, read as the reverse complement.
CAAGTTCCACTCACCTTTTGTGTTCGCAGAGCTCTGGGGATTGACTGGGCTGAGAGCTCCATCCCGCTCTCTTGCTGTCCTGGCTGGCTGGTTGGCTGCCCTGGTATCGCTGTCCTGTCCTGAGTCCAATCGGTCGGTCCGACCTGTCCTCAGCATCCTGTCTGTGTAGCAGTCTAGCATAGATGATCATGAGACTGAGAGAGACAATGGATGAATGGAAAGACATCTGGGGTGAGGCTCAGGTGGCGGGAAGCAGACAGAGTGATGCCCGAGTGACGCCCAAGCACTGCCCCTAAGACGTCGGACGTCCTGGACCAATCACAGGACGGCAATCATGAGTGGGAGTGTTCGGGGCAGAGCGATGCGCCCCAAGGACACTCTAAAAGGCAACCAATCAGCTTACAAGGAAAGAGGCACATGATGCCAAAACCCCCACCCCTCACATAGCCAGCAGTGTTTCCGGCGCCCCACTGCCATTAAAGGTGCACATTTTTATTTTTTATGCTGATGTTACGGTGACTAACCTTGGCCTATTGACCAGCCTATTGACCAGCCGCCACTGCTGAGAAGCAACCCCACACATGAATGGTCTCAAGATGCTTCACTGTTGGCATGACACAGGACTGATAGTAGCGTTCACCTTTTCTTCTCCGGACAAGGTTTTTTTCTGGATGCCCCAAACAATCAGAAAGGGGATTCATCAGAGAAAATAACTTTACCCCAGTCCTCAGCAGTCCAATCCCTGTACCTTTTGCAGAATGATAGTCTTTCCCTGATGTTTTTCCTGGAGAGAAGTGGCTTTGTTGCTGCCCTTCTTGACACTAGGCCATTCTTTTAAAGTCTTCGCCTCACTGTGCTTGCAAATGCACTCACACCTGCCTGCTGCCATTCTTGAGCAAGCTCTTGCCAACTGCAAAGTACAGTACCTTGAAAAGGTATTCATACCCCTTGAAATTTTCCACATAATGTATATCTGAAAAGTGTGGCGTGAATTTGTATTCTGCCCCCTTTACTCTGATACACCTAACTAAAATCTAGTGGAACCAATTGCCTTCAAAAGTCACCTACTTAAATATATAGTAAATAGAGTCCACCTGTGTGTAATTTAAACTCAGTATAAATACAGATGTTCTGTGAATCCCTCAGAGGTTTGTTAGAGAACCTCTGAGAAACAAACAGCATCATGAAGGCCAAGGAAGACACTGGACAGGTCAAGGCTGAAGTTGTGGAGAAGGTTAAAGCAGGGTTAGATTATAAAAAAATATCCCAAGCTTTGAACATCTCACGGAGCACTGTTCTATCCATTATCTGAAAATGGAAAGAGTATGGCACAACTGCAATCCTACCAAGAAGAGCATTATTCAGAGAAGCAGCCAAGAGGCCCATGGTAATTCTGGAGGAGCCGCAGAGATCCACCGCTCAGGTGGGAGAATTTGTCCACAGGTCAACTATTAGTCGTTAGGTCATGCACTCCACAAATCTGGCCTTTATGGAAGGGTGGCAGGGAAAAAGCCATTGTTGAAAGAAAGCCATAAGAAGTCCCGTTTGTAGTTTGCGAGAAGCCTTGTGTTGGACATAGCAAATATGTGGAAGAAGGTGCTCTGGTCAGATGAGACCAAAATTAAACTTTTTGGCCTAAAAGCAAAATGCTATGTGTGGCAGAAAACTAACACTGCACATCACCCTGAACACACCATTCCCACTGTGATAAAAGGTGGTGGCAGCATCATGTTGTGGGGATGCTTTTTCTTCAGCAAAAAGTTGGTCATGGGAAGATGGATGGAGCCAAATACAGGGAAATCTTAGAAGAAAACCTGTTAGAGTCTGCAAAAGACTTGAGACTGGGGCAGAGGTTCACCTTCCAGCAGGACAACGACCATAAACATACAGCCAAAGCTACAATGGAATAGTTTATATCAAAGCATATTCGTGTGTTAGAATGGCTCAGTCAAAGTCCAGATCTAAATCCAATTGAGAATCTGTGGCAAGACTTAAAAATTGTTGTTCAGAAGCTCTCCAACCAATCTGACAGAGCTTGAGCTATTTTGCAAAGAAGAATGGGCAAAATATCACTCTCTAGATGTGCAAAGCTGGTAGAGACATATCCAAAAAGACTTGCAGCTGTAATTGCAGTGAAAGGTCAATACTCTACAAAGTATTGACTCAGGGGGGCTGAAAACAAATGCATGCCACACTTTTCAGATATTTATTTGTAAAAAAAAAAATTGAAAACCATTTATCATTTTCTTTCCACTTCACAATTACAGTATGTGTCACTTTGTGTTGGTCTATTACATAAAATCCCAAAAAGTACATTTACGTTTTTGGTTGTAACATGACAAAATGTGGAAAATTTCAAGGGGCATAAATACTTTTTAAAGGCACTGTATAAGTAAAATTAAAAAAATAAATAAATTGTTTAGCACATCTCTGCTATACATGCATATGTTGCCATATTTTATCCATTCAAACAAGAGACTGTTATACAAAGATACAAAATCCCAAATTTGCATAACATTTGGGACCCCTAACTCAACCACTTCAATTTCAATTGATGTTTGCGAACTCCCCCCCCCCCCCTCCATTTTTCCTCGTTCCCTCTCTTAATTATTTCCTACTCCCTTTCTTATTTTACTATCTTCTTATGAATCAATAGACAGAACCAATAAACTTACAAATAAATAAATACAATACACACACATTTATGAAGAAAAATTGTCCACGGTCCTTTATTATTGGATTATAAGTAATGGAGTAATTACATTTTATAAGGATAACTACCAACTAGCATACTTAAAAGTTTTACTTAGCCATCAGCCATTACAGCTCGAGCGAACCAACTACACCATCAATAAATGAAGAAATTGCGCCCTTCAGTATTGAAGGGTCACAGCTACATAATGAGAGCCATGACAAGAGAGGGAGAGCAGGATGCTCTGTTAACTCACTGTCGACACATCTCCTTTTGCTTTAATAGGTTCTGTCTGGCACACATGAAGAATGTTACACCAGTCCTCCTCACGCCAAAGACTGTTGGAGAACAGTTTGACCAAAATACCTATTTAGGTCTGCAGTTTTCCCGGAGTGACGCAAATATATTTTCTCCCCCCCCCCCCCCATCTTACATGGAATCATAGGTAGAGCCAGTAAAACTATAAAGAAATAAAAACAATACAAATTTATGGAATACAAGTCATTTATTATTGGTTTATTAAAAAAAAAAAAGGACTTCCGGTTCCGGCGCCCATGTAAGCAGCAGCGCGGGACATCGGCTCCAGACATCGCCAGCAATATAATCGGCATTTTCAGCCCTATTGAGCCTGCGGACGCTGCATCCCACCATCGATTCACCCTGGGGACCAGGCGGCCATGGATCGTTTTCTGCAGCACGGCGGTACTCCACCACATCCACAAATCAAGCCCCTGGCTTCACTTGCGGCCTCCTCTGAAGTGGCCATGGAGGACGTCGCCACCCACTCCGGCACTGCAGTGATCAGCCAGCAGCCGAATCCTATACCTGAGGCACAGATAGCCTCTTTAGCTCAGGTAGTAGCCACACACCTTTCTCCCACCATCAAAGAAGCTGTGGACAGAGCCGTCTCGGATGGGATCACGCAGCTGAGGAAGGAGATAGGCGATCATGCACACAGGCTGACCGAAATGGAACACAGGATGTCTGACCTGGAAGATGAACTGCAGGGATCCTTTGCTATGGATCAACAGGCCAGGCAGACCCAAAGGTATTTACTGGACAAAGTGGATGATCTGGAAAACAGATCCAGGAGAAATAACCTCCGGATTCTAGGGCTACCAGAATCCTATGGCACCAACACTCTCTGTGACATAGCCTCCTCTCGCCTGCCCACGGCCCTGGGGATCCAGTCGGCCTGCTCGGTGGAATGAGCCCACTGCCTGGAGGCCCCTTCAAACGACAGACGCACCCCTCACGCTGTTATCATGCGGTACCTGAATTATATGGACCGGCAGAATATCCTGAAATCCTTCCGCAACTCCAAGGCCCTACAAGTTGACGGTCACAAGCTTTTAATCTTCGCGGACTACTCCCAGGAGGTATCCCGTCGCAGGAAGACTTTTCGGCCAATTTGTCAGGCTTTGTTCCACAAATCCATCAAATTTACTTTGGCCTACCTTGCTATTTTACGCCTCGCGGATTCATCTGGTGAACAAAAGTCTTTCTCCATACCTGATGAGGCCTATCACTTTTTGCAACGCCATTTTAACATCACTCTGGACCCTCCCTCCATGCCTTCCCCCCAGCGCCCTCAAGGCGCCAGGGAACAACGGAGCCCCAGAAGAGACCCCGCAAAGAAACAACGAGTGTCAGGTCCTTCTTCACGAAACAGGCACCGCTGACTGTAGCCCGGACGCCAGCCTTTTAGTCTTTCATCCCCTCTTTTGAGGGCAATGACGCGCATATCCTGTGTTCACCCGCAGCTGTACCTCTATGTACTCCTGGTAACTATGCATTAGATGTAAATGTACTGTATCTGTTGTTTTGGATTGCATGGTATGCTTTCTTGTTTCGTGCCCAGGTGCACTGACATGTGTGGACGCGTAGTGCACCCATGGCACTGTCCTCCTTTATGCCTTGCGGCTGTTTTGGCATTTTATTGTTCTGCTCATCCCCCTTATAAAGGTTTTGTTTGGCCGCTCGGCTTGCACACCTTTGCCAGTCCTAACATCTTCGGCCGTCTTGCCGGTGCAGGATTCCCTATACTGGATCCATTGCAGCGCCCGCCAGATGCAGTGTTGTATGTTACCGGCTGAAAGGGCTAGATGACAGAATCTGGTAACGCTGTCCAATGCGCAAGCGAACTCCCATGAGGAAAAAAGAGAAGTCCGATACTTTTATTTGCACTCTGTTCCCCATGAATTCCTGTGAAGGATGCCCTTCTATGTCTGTTCGCATGTTTCCTCTCCCTGCTTGAAAGGCCATATGGAGTATTCGTTCATATGTCTGTCACAAATTCCCCTCTTTTGAGTTGCCACGAATACCTGGAGAGGACTACTTGTCAGCCTCTTACCATGTGATCTGCCATTCAGTAATAATGTGCGCTCAGATCTAAGCTCTCTGGGGATATGTTGAATATACCTGTTTCATGCAATAGCTGCATAGTTATATAGTTTCATGTATTTTGCTGTATTTTGCTACTATGTGGCTAATGGAGTCTTGCCTCTGTCCTTGGGAGATGAGTGGATCACTTCTCAATTGTCTCCAGGACAAAAGACTGTTTAGAACCAGTTTTGGGCAGACAAACAATGAGTCCAGCCAGGCCAAAGAGACTGGTACTAACTTTAGAACCGCTGGACCGATTCGTGCCATTTTTTAATATGTTGTTCCCCTGAATGGATTGACTGTGAATATGTAATTGTGTAAAGATTGGATGTATAGTTTTAAAGTTACAGCATGTGGGTAAAACTGCATTTTTCCCTGCCTGTGATAATTATGTTAACCATTGTTTACCATAATTACCTCACAGACAGAGGGGGGGATTTTATGTGGATTTTAACCTTTGTGTTATTGGTTAATGTGTATTTGTTGTGAGTGTCTCCCTTGCATGGGGGCAGGAGATAAAAGAAATTGTAGTTAAAAAATGCCTGTGTTGCTCCAGAAAAAGAGATATTCCAGCTTTCAGCTTTGGCTACTGTGTGGAATTATTCAGCGATACCAGCGATTTCTTATTTAGCGAATTGGGGATTCTTCAACTATTGGGGATTAAGGAATTACAAGGCGGTGAGATACAGTGATACCGTCACAATTCCTATGCCCCAGTTGGGCTGTACCCTTTACCTCACCAGATACTTATAGCACCAGCACCTCTTAGCCTCTGGTTTACCACGGCTACTTCTGCACCATGGGTCACTCGAATACCTACAAACACCCAGGCACACACACTCATTAACACTAGAGTTGAGCGGACACCTGGATGTCCGTGTTCGGCGGGTTCGTCCGAACTTGAAAAAAAAGTCAGTGTCCGTGACCCGGACTTTTTCCGAACTTTACCCAGACACCAAACCCCATTGAAGTCAATGGGGACCCGAACTTTCAGGCACTAAAATGGCTCTAAAAAAACAATGGAAAGGGCTAGAGTGCTGCAAAATGTAGTTAAGAGCATGGCAAGTGCTCTGCAAACAAATGTGGATAGGGAAATAACTTAAAACAACAAAACAAACAGAAAAATAAAACAATTTTCTTCATCTGTGATGAGCCCCATATGGAGTAGGAGGGAGGTTGAGGTGGCGGTGGATGTGGCGGTGTAGGTGGAAGCGGTGGAAGGGACGAGGTAGCCAACACTGCTTTTTTTTAGTCATTTTAAATTAGGGTACACCCCAAAAGAGTGAGAAAGATCAAAAATATAACAATGGCTGGGTAAGGTCGGTATCCATCTCTATTTTGCACAAGGTACAGAAAAGTCCTGTGGGATCCATGCCTGGTTCATTTTAATGAATGTGAGCTTGTCCACATTGTCTCTGGACAGGCGGCTGCGCTTGTCTGTGATAACGCCCCCAGCCATGCTAAATACACGTTCAGATAATACACTGGCTGCAGGGCATGCCAGCACCTCCAAGGCATAAAGGGCAAGCTCAGGCCATGTGCCCAATTTGGAGACCCAGAAGTTGAAGGGGGCAGACCCGTCATTCACTACATGTAGGCGTGTGCACACATACTGCTCCACCATGTTGGTGAAATGCTACCTCCTGCTAAGACGTTCCATATGAGCTGCTGGTGCTGCTGTTTGTTGTGGCGTGCTGACAAAGCTTTTCCACATTTCGGCCATGCTAACCCTGCCTTCTGAGGTGCTGCGGTGCCCTGGTTGCGTTGGCGACCTCTTCCTCCTCCTCCTCCTCTGCCTTGTGCTTCCACTGTGGCCCCGCTGTCAGGTGGGAATGCCAGCAGCATCGCATCTACCAGCATGCGCTTGTACTCGCGCATCTTGCGATCACACTCCAGTGAGTGAGTTTAGGATGGTACATTGTCCATGTAACGGGGATCCAGCAGCGTGGCCATCCAGTAATCAGCACAAGTTAGAATGTGGGCAACTCGGTGGTCGTTGTGGAGACACTGCAGCATGTAATCGCTCATGTATGCCAGGCTGCCCAGAGGCAACGAAAGGCTGTCCTCTGTGGGAGGTGTATCGTCTGTGTCCTCTGTATCCCCCCAGCCACGTACCAGTGATGGCCATGAGCTGGCCTGGGTGCCACCCTGCTGTGAACATGGTTCCATCTCCTCCTCCATCTCCTCCTCCTCATCCTCCAGAACTGTGCCCCTGCTGGACAATTGTGTACCTGGCGTTTGTGGGTGCAGGAACCCACCCTCAGAGCCACTTGTGAATGACTGCCCTGAAAGCCTTGGAAATTATCCCTGTTCTTCCTCCTCCTCCTCCTTCTGTGCCACATCCTCTTCCATCATCGCCCGAATCGTTTTTTGAAGGAGGCATAGAAGTGGGATAGTTAAGCTGACAACGGCGTCGTCGGCACTGGCCATGTTGGTGGAGTACTCAAAACAGTGCAAAAAGGCACACAGGTCTCGCATGGAGGCCCAGTTATTGGTGGAGAAGTGGTGCTGTTCCACAGAGCGACTCACGCGTGCGTCCTGCAGCTGGAACTCCACTATGCTGCTGCTCGCACAGTCTTTCCAGCATGTGCAAGGTGGAGTTCCACCTTGTGGGCACGTCACATATGAGGCGGCGAGCGGGAAGGCCGACATTACGCTGCAGCGCTGACAGGCGAGCAGCAGCAGGGTGAGAACACCGAAAGTGCGCACAGACGGCCCGCACTTTCTGCAGCAGCTCTGACATATCGGGGTAATTTTTAAGGAACCTCTGCACCACCAAATTCAGCACATGCGCCAGGCAAGGGATGTGCGTCAAACCGGCTAGGCCCAGAGCTGCTATGAGGTTTCGCCCGTTATCGCACACCACCAGGCCGGGCTTGAGGCTCGCTGGCAGCAACCACTCATCGGTCTGCTGTTCCATGCTCCTCCACAACTCCTGCGTGGTGTGTGGTTTTTCCCCCAAACAGGCAAGTTTTAAAACTGCCTTCTGTCGTTTACCCCTGGCTGTGCTGAAGTTGGTGGTGAAGGTGTTACGCTGACCGGATGAGGAGGCGGTAGAGGATGTGGAATCAGAGTAGGAGGAGTTAGGAACAGGAGGCAAACTGAAGCGCCCTGCAATCCTCGGTGGTGGAAGGACATGCGTCAAATTGCTATCCGCCTCAGGCCCAGCCGCCACTGCATTTACCCAGTGTGCCGTTAGGGAGATATAACGCCCCTGACCGTGCTTACTGGTCCACGTATCGGTAGTTAGGTGGACCTTGGCACAGATGGCGTTGCGCAGTGCACACCTGATTTTTTCCCCCACTTGGTTGTGCAGGGAAGGGATGGCTTGCCTGGAAAAGTAGTGGCGGCTGGGCACGACGTACTGTGGGACAGCCACCGACATAAGGCTTTTAAAACTGTGCGTCTCCACCAGACGGAATGACAGCATTTCAAAGGCCAAGAATTTTGAAATGCTGGCATTCAGGGCCAGGGATCGCGGGTAGGTAGGGGGGTACTTCCTCTTCCTCTGAAGTGTTTGAGAGATGGAAAGCTGAACGCTTCCACGGGACATTGTGGAGATGGTTGGTGACCCAGGTGGTGGTGTTGCTGACAGATCATCTCTTTGCGGGGTGGCAGGTTCCGGTATCACTACAGAGGTGGATGAAGAGGCCGAGACTGCAGCAGAAGAGGAAGCAGGAGGGGCCAGAGACCTTTCTTGGTTTTGAAGGTGTCTACTCCACTGCAGCTCGTGCTTTGCATTCCTGATCATGCAGGTTGTGCTCAGGTGAAGGTTTATGCCTCGCTTCAGGCTCTGATTGCATAGGGTGCAAACCACTCGTGTCCTGTCATCAGCACATTGTCTGAAGATCTTCCACGCTAGAGAACTCCTTTGAGCTGGCTTTGGTGCGCTCGGTTCCTTGCTGCATTGGACAGTAGCAGGCGTAGTGTCTAGGGCACGGCCGCTCCGCTTCTGCACCCTGATCCCGCTTCTGCTGTGCTGGTGGCTCTGTGCGACCACCGCCTCTTCCTCCAAACTACTCAGGTCACCTGCATGACCTTCATTCCATGTGGGGTCGAGGACCTCATCGTTCTCCACATCATCTTCCACCCAGTCTTCACCCCTGCCCTCCTTGTCGGTCTCCACAATTCTGAGTGCCGCAGCAGTTGGCACCTGCGTTGCGTCATCATCGGAGACGTGCTGCGATGGTCCTTCCATGTACTCATCTTGAGAAATAAGTGGTTGGGCATCGCTGCACTCAATCTCTTCCACTTCTGGGGCAGGGCTAGGTGGATGGCCCTGGGAAACCCTGCTGACAGATTCATCAAAAAGAAGAAGAGACTGCTGCATGACTTGGGGCTCAGACTGCTTGCCTGATTTGCAAGGGGGTGAGGTGAAAGACGGTTGGACATCGGCTGCAGGTGCCAACTCTGACCTTTCTGCAGTAGACTGGGTGGGAGACAATGTGAAGGAACTGGAGGCAATGTCAGCAACGCAATCTACTATCGCCTGTACTTGTTCATGCCTCAACACTTGTAGAGGCGCATGATGCCCTACCAAATACTGCTGCAGGTTCTGTCGCCTACTCACACTTGAGGAAGGTGTTTCACTTGTGCGTGTAGCTGGCACAGATCGACTACGTCCTCTCCTTGCAACAGGAGCTCTACCAGCAGCACCACGACCCAGGCCACGGCCCCTATTTGACGTTCTCCTCATATTTATGTAATTTATGATCTTGCCCTAGAAAGTTGTTTATTGAATAGCGGAACAAAACAACAACAGTATCGCACGGGTGTATCTCACAGTCAAATATGCAAACTATGCCGCAATTTAATTTTTTTCACCCCAAAAGGATGTATATTGAATAGCGGAATAGAAAAAAGTATATAAAACGGTGTATCTCACACGTACAAAAACAGACTAGGCCCCGATTACAATTTTTTGTACCCTAAAGGGAGGATGAGGATGAGGAAGAGGAGTAGGAGGAGTTCGGAACAGGAGGCAAACTGAAGCGCCCTGCAATCCTCAGCGGTGGAAGGAGATGCACCAAACAAATTTAAAAGGTGTATCTCACACGTACCAATACAGACTATGCCGCAATTTTGTTCGGAACAGGAGGCAAACTGAAGCGCCCTGCAATTTAATTTTTTTCACCCCAAAAGGGTGTATATTTAATATCGGAATAGAAAAAGGTATATAAAAAGGTGTATCTCACACGTACCGATACAGACTATGCCGCAATTTAATTTTTTTTACCCCAAAAGGGTGTATATTGAATAGCGGAATAGAAAAAAGTATATAAAAATTGGTGATTTTTCAATAGCACATGTGAACACAGCAGTGTCTTATGTTTTATGTCACGGTCAGCAGCAGGCTATGAAGGGGAAAAAAAAAATTCCCCTTTAAATTTGTAATTTTTAAATAGCAGATTAGAACAGCACTCTGTAGTAAAATATAGCTGAACGCTGCTCCTCCTCCTCCTCAGTGGGCTCAAGTGAGGGCAAAAAGATTGTTCACTGCACCACCCCCCACACAGCAAAATCGATGTAGATCGCTAACGGACGATTGTTCTGTCCTGTGTCTCCTAATCTCTCCCTGCCTACTCTCTCCAGCCTGTCCCTAAAATGCTCTTCTATCTTTCCCTGCCTACACTCCGACCTGTCCCTGCATTCTTTTCGGGCACAATGTTTTTTTTCCCTGTCTGTCCCTAATCAGCAGCAGCCAGCACCGTTGTGTGTGCTCTCTCCCTACACTAGAGCAGACTGACGCACAGCGCGCGGTGTCTCTAGCTTATAAAGACCTGGGTCACATGCTTCAGCTGGCCAATCACAGCCATGCCATTAGTAGGCATGGCTGTGATGGCTTCTATGGCACACCAGTTAAACGCTTGTTGATTGGCTGTTGAAAGCCCGCCATTAAAAGCGCGCCATTACATACAAAACAGGAAATAAAATTACCGAACACGGATTTTAAACCCGAACATACAGTAAAGTTTTCGGGTCCGTGTCCGGGTAACAAAAATCCAATTATCCGGTACGGACCCGAATAATACAGTCCGTGTTCGCTCAACACTAGTTAACACTAACCGGCTCAGATCATACTCCCCCTGGAACCCACCATGAGTGTGATTTCATGGAATGTTAAGGGCCTCAGATCCCCCAACAAGCGAATGGCAATGCTCAGACACTTAAAACGTTTGAAAGCTGACATCGCAATCCTACAGGAAACACACCTGGAAGCCAAGGACTTCCATCGCATGTGTAAATTGTGGGTAGGGCAGGTTCTAGGATCCTCGGCAGTTAAGGGCAAGGCGGGCGTGTTAATACTCCTCAACAAAAATCTTACTACTACTCTGAAATCCTCTGTTACGGATGATGATGGCCGGATAGTAGTGTTATACTTGGCGACCGCTCATCATGAATGGGCGCTAGCTGGGATATACGCTCCCAATATACCCTCGGATTCTTTCTTCCAAAAGGTTACTCGCACTCTAGCCCCGTACCTCCATCTCCCGCTACTAGTGGCGGGTGACTTCAACCTACTAATGCACCCCACTGAGGACACACCTACACAGACCCCAACGTCACTCCCCCCTGCTGAGAGACTTTGCGGATAGTATACATCTCTCCGATGTCTGGAGACTTAACAACCCAGATGGTAAAGAATATTCATTTTACTCTCACCCCCACCAGACACTTACCAGGATTGATTACATATTTGCTAACCCAAAAATGCTTCCCTGGGCGGTGTCCCCGTGTGTACACGACATAGCTGTGTCCGACCATGCTCCAGTGTCAGTCACTCTCACGATATATTCGACAATATCGGCTGCCAAATGCTGGCGGTTCCCATCCTTTCTAACTAAAGACCCAGGGATCGCCTCACTCATCAGGGATGTCTGGTCGGATTTTGTCTTACACAATGAGTCGCCCACGGTCTCCCCCGTACTCCTTTGGGAGTCGGGGAAGGCCGTGCTCAGAGGGCGTATCATTTCCTACGCCGCGACATATAAGAAAACTATTGCCAAGGTATTTGTGTCAGCCAGCTCCCTGCTGAGAGACGCACAATCTGCGCTGAACACCCGAAATTCCGATGAGAATAGAGAACGTTGGCGCACTGCCAAAGCAGCCTTGGGAACAACTCTATAAATCGCACCAGGATTGGAAATACCACTTTTATGGGAATAAGCCGGGCAAATTGTTGGCCTTTCTATGCAGAGGACCCTTTACTCTGACGCAAGTCTCCGCCCTTAGGGATGCCGACGGCAATCGGGTGGAGGACCCCCAAGGTATTAATGAGGTCTTTGCAAAATGTTATCAATCCCTGTATAGTCACGAACATATGAACGAGGTCACAGCCTCGGACTGGCTTTCCAGAGTTCCCCTCCTGCAGGTTACCCAGGAACAACTGTCGCACCTAAATGCGCCCTTGTCCCTAGAGGGAATTATCAAGGGCATCAAATCTCTCACTCCAGGCAAGTCGCCCGGCCCCCGACGGGTACACACCTGATTTTTATAAATTAGCAGTAGACACGGTGGCACCGATGCTACAATTAGTTTTCAACCACATATTGAATGGCAACCCCTACCTCCCTACAGGTCATCAAGCACATATAAAACTGATATATAAGAAAGGGAAGGACCCACTGGATCCTGGCTCCTACAGACCAATCTCTCTGCTGAATGTGGACTCCATGCTGCTCTCCAAATTAATGGCGGACAGATTGGCGTCCATTATGCCCTCTATCATACATCCCACGCAATCGGGGTTCACAAAAGGCAGATCGGCTACGTCAAATATTAGGAAGGTATTACTTGCTATTGAGGCTTCCAAGGCTGACCGGAACACAGACGCGGCGATAATCACCCTTGATGCTGAAAAGGCGTTTGATAACGTGAATATCCAATGGCTGGACCAAGTTCTCACTAGAGTGGGCTTCTCGGGTAAATTTTTACATTTGATTAGGATGATGTATGCAAGCCCGAAGGCGCAGGTGGTGATAGCGGGTCACATCTCTCCCTCGTTCCGCTTATACAAGGGGATGAGGCAGGGGTGCCCGCTCTCCCCTCTTTTGTTCAATCTCGTTCTAGAGCCCCTCTCCAGGTTTTTGCTGTCCCACCCCGATCTTCGGGGCATAAGAGTGGGCACAGAGGAATTACGCACCGCCATGTTCGCGGACGATGTGCTTATTTTTACGTCTGATCCAAGCCATGATCTCCCCTTGATCCAGACCATTTTTGCTGATTACCGTCTGTGTTCGGGTCTCCGTATCAACTTCCACAACAGTGAAATATTGCCCCTAAACACTATGCGCACCCCACAGTGGGCAACATCGTCGAGCCTGCGTATAGCTTCCACACACATCACCTATCTGGGAGTCAAAATAGGCCTCTTCCATATATCGCCTAAACTACACACCGGTCCTCGACAAAATGATAGCCGAGCTAAAATCCTGGGCCACATTACTACTTTCCTTTTTTGGCAGGTGCCACCTCTATATAATGACCACTTTCCCGAAGTTGTTATATCCTATGCAGATGATGCCGGTTTTATTAAAACATTCGGATGTTAATAGGCTCCACAAAGAGATTTCCCGCTTCATATGGCAAGGGAAAAGACCTCGTATCTCACTCAACAAGCTGCATATGTCTAGAAGGGATGGGGGGGTTGATCTTCCAAACACAAGATTATACAACCTAGCATGCCTCTTGAGAGGTTGCCTGGACTGGATCAGCAGGGAATCACGGTATACTAACCATTCTCTGGAATCTCAAATGGTCACTCCTTATGACCTGGCCGCATTGCTGCACTGTGGGACTGGGGATGTCCCCACCGCTCTCCGCCACAACATCCTGATTAGGGATATGGTGTCAGCTTGTAGAGAGGTGCGGAAGAAGTTGGGGTCCTCCCAACGTCTGTCGAGATATCTTCCTATTCACAACCACCTCAGATTCCCACAGGTGCAGCAACACTCGGCTTATGGGATATGGCCCCCTACGGGGGATAAAGTTGATGTCGCAGCTTTTTGACTTGAGTTCTGGGCTTCCTCTAAGCTATCAATCTTTTGCCGAGACATATGGTATACTGAAAGGTCATTATCTTTATTTCAGGCAATGTATGAGCTTTGTAAATGATATATGTCGTACCCCCTCTCAATGATTCCGCCCAAACCTGGTGGACCAATGGATTATGCAGGGTAAACACAGGATATCGCAACTGTATAAACCTCTCCACCAAGAACTCTGTCAGGGGACTGTACACTCCATTGCTAAATCCTGGAATAAACTACTCAACTCGCCCAACGCTCAAACTAGGATCTTGAAGGGTTATCTTACCACTCGTCAACACGTCTCCTGTGAATTCTGGAGGGAGCAACAGTTTAAAATTCTCCATGGAGCATACTATCCACACATCCGCTGGTCAAAGGACACAGCACATCATTTCTGCACCCTTTGCAAGGGTCGCTATCCATCTCTCCTGCATAAGTTGTGGCTTTGCCCCCAGATATCATCTTTTTGGAACAAAACAATACGCTATATTGCTAGAATGACGGGGGTGTCCATCCCTAGAGACATCTACCCCCTAGTGTTTAATTGCCTGGATGGGGTCTTCAGCTGCCGAGAGACTCCAGGAAGCTTATGTCTCAATACAAGCCATGGTTAGTTAACTGTCTGATTGTGGTGCGCAGGCTGATTCTGAGCCACTGGATGTCAGACATCGCCCCCACTATAGCGGAACTTTCCTCTGACCGCTCCACTTTAAGAAACACTGAGCTAGTGGGACCCGCAATAGATCCGCGCCTGCTCCGATCGACCATTGATTGCAAGTGGAACTGGCCTGCTCACACTCTCCCACCCCTGACAGGATCACTGCCACTTTCCTCAAACTGATCTGAGACCTCACTACTGACTTGGTGGACAGGTGCACACCCTCAACCGGCTGAAAAGTCATTCATTCTACTCTACAATGCATATACCGGTGTGCCACACGGTTACGGTGCCTTACTATGTGTATCTTTTGGTGTAGAGGTAGTGATATCAGATCCTTATCGGTGCAGCGTAGATACTATCCGGCTTTGAACAATCGCATGGTGCCCCCTACCCCCTTCTCCCCTCCTCCCCACCCCCTTGACCCTTCTCCAACATGACTCTACTCAGGCTCTATTGCCCTCCTCCAAGTTAGTGATCACCACCTCCCCTCCCACTTACCTGGTCACCCCCCCCCTCTACCCACTCCTTATCTCCCTTGGTTGATGTAAATGAAAACCTTAATGTTACCCTTTTTATCCAAGCCAGTCTGTATAGTCGATGAAATTCCTCGACATTGTGATTCAGTTTGGCGGAGCAAGTTGCCTCTCCATTTTGGGTTTGATGTTATATATGATGCTGTTATTGCTCAATACTCATTTCTATGTACTGAGTTTGAATTTCAATAAAACATTGTTTAAAAAAAAAAAAAAAAACAAGTAATTTAATTTTATTAGGATAAACAACAACTTATAATTGGAAAGATTTTACTTACCCATATACTTAGCTCAGCCATTACAGCTGACAATTGTATACATGTTTGTGGAAACAATTAACAATAGTTATTCCAATGTCCGATGAATTAACTTCATCAGAGCAAAAGTTAACCTGGCAAACCTGCTTGGAGCTCCATATGTCTAAAAGACAAATCACTAATGGATATGATAAAGTTATAAATAGACATTACTATGCTTACATATTTTATTCAAATGGATCAGTTTCCAGTAAAGCCAGCTACGTTATATATGGCATCATATCTGAAAACACCAAAATAGTGTTAGGCAAAGTGTGGTGTAAGTTAAAAGAAAATCAAATACATTGATAAATAATATCCATGTAAGTTTTGCCGAACCATAGATCATTCCATTAGAAATAATGTTGACTGAACCAAAAAAATATATACCAAAATCCAAACAGTCATTCTTAAGTATCAAAAAATCAGACACATGTTAGAGCGAATGTATGATTTATAGCAATCAAGCTTCCCACCACTCACTAGCTTTATGGTAGACTTATTAAGACCAAATTTTGCAGTCTCAGATGCTACATTTTTCATTGAATTGAATAGGATCTAAATGAATTTCCAGAAATGAGGTGGGCATAAACATCCCAATTCGTCTACTTCTGGTGCCAAAGGGCAAAACGCAGTCATTTGAAAACATGATGCTTTGCAATCAAATGTACATGGTACATAGGGAGCTCTTATTCAAATGTTAACTTCTAAACACCTAAAATACTAATTGTCAAAAATCAGCAATAACAAGCAGGGATTTGGAAGAGACAGTGTATTGCATGTACCACACCCCTATTATCCAATAGGAACATAATCTTAATTATATGTGTAGCAGGTTTTCCAGACCTGTGGCCTGATGTGGGTCTGCCATCGTTACCGGTTACCCCTCCAGCCCATGTGAGCTGCGGCCCTGGGTGTGAGAACTGACACATGGACAACTCCGGCATCTTTGTTTTGTTGATTTTATTGTATTTGAAGGGGATGTGAGAAGGGAATGAGTGGGATACTCCTTTCGGCTCAACTAAGTACAACTTAGGACTTTTTCCTGAAAAATGTCTAGCGCTGTCTTGACGCCAGCCGACACTAGCCAACGCTCATTGACGCTTGACACACACTGTATCTTAAAAGAAGTGCTGAATCCTCGACTTTATGTCCAGAAGACCCAGGACTGTGAAGTATTGAACTACTGACACTGCTGCACTGCAAAGTGACTGACTACTCCCTCCTAGCCTTGCACTGGCTTGAGGTAGCTTGACGTGAATTCCTGTATGGCTGCAACTCTTTCTCCTGGCACTCTGCACAATTCAGGGCCCAAACTGCCAGTGCCCCCTTTAACCTTGAACTCTCTGACTATGTACCCTCTCAGTAACTACAGGGTCCTCAACCTAGGTATCCCCTTTCCTCAGCTAGCTGGCACTGGATCCTAGAACATCCTCCAGAGTGGCCTCTCTCACACTTTAGGCAGACCCCTAGGGGCAATCCTCAGTACTCACAAACTGTGTAGGCTTTCCTGGGACTGGACCCCTCTCGCTCTCCACTGGTTCTCGGCACACCGGATCCCCTCAGCTCAACTCAGCACTCTCTGGATTTCTCCGCTTCCCCAGACAGGAGGAGAGACAGCCGTACTCTCCCCCCTGGGACTCTGCTTCCCGCCAAAGACCGCGAGTCATGCCCCCCCTTCAGACTTATACCCCTTCCCAGAATCCTCTGTGGCAGGATCTGCCTTCTGGGGTAGATACAAGTCTGAATGTATGTCTGATTGGGTTTCCTCCGCTGCCCTATCAGAAGCCTCTAATAGAGCCAGTGGGGAGACTCCCCTCTCAGTAGACACACTTGGAAACCATGACAACCTACCTAGCAAAAGAAACCTGGTCCTGCTGTTAGGCAGACAAGGCCCACTATGCATTTACCTAGCACCTACCTGTAGGGTGCTACACATGATTACAGAAATGAATACCCCAAAGCTCAATGGCAACCAAAACAGGAAAAAAATCAAATAATACTTTATTTTTAGCGAGATTCCTACATGCAGCACTACCTCTTTAGGATCTGTCTTCACCTGTGAAGCCCATTAGATCTTACCAGATCTCTTACTACTGTTTGCAGTGCATGGTGAGGATGGTTATCTAAAGCGGAGTAGTCTTTTAGGGTGGTGTTGGCTTCATTCTGGATTTCTACTTACACCCCATTCTAACAGGTCTGCTGTTGGAGCAGTGGAGATCTTTGGGAGACATCAGAAGCTGAGCAGCATCCACTAGATAGGGCCAAAATATAAACCAGAGGCTGATCACTGAGCTGACCCGACACAATCACTGAATAGGAGGCAGGACAAGGTAGCTCTTCCAGAGCAAAGGCGGTGCAATGAATGGTAATAATATTTAGGGCAGTATGCGCCCTTTGACAAATGCCCAGATTGCAAGAAGTTTGCGTTCTGGGCATTTGTCCTGGATGGTATACAGAATGGTACCAATATTTATGGCAGCATGCGCCTAGGGACAAATGCCCAGAACACAGACTTCTTGCTTTCTGGGCATTTGTCCCAGGGCCCATACTGCCCCAAATATTATTATCATTCAGTGCACCGCCTGTTCTCTGGAAGAGCTACCTTGTCCTACCTCCTATTCAGCGATTGTGTTGGGTCAGCTTCAAGATTACATTATTCCTGCTCATGCACGGGAGTGAGTCATCTCAGCACACAGGGACCATGCCAGTGATGTAAGCTAAGGTACACAATCACAGCTTAGTTTAAATGCTGAAGAACACTGTGAGCAGGCAACTAGGTGTATTTTATTGTGTGTCTCTTCTGCAATGAAGAGCCTGCCTGCCTGCTCGCAGTTTGTAACAGTGGAGCTTTAGTTCCACTTTAAATTAATCAATTAAATATTTTAAGAAACTTGTTGTGATTGCAATTATGTAATGTAGTGTAATACACTGATCGATCAGGACAGTCTGATCATAAATGGCACAAAAGAGAAACACATTTCCAGTCCCTGCGCAGATCCTGGAGATTAATTCTCAAGCTGGGGAACCTTGTAGTTTGGCCAGTGGTGAAACACATGAGTAAAAGCGTGGCAGCTCTCTTAACCCTCCATGGGATATAAGGCAGAGAAACTAGGCAGAAAACAAAAGAAAGAGAGCGTACACCGCCCTAGTGTAACACCATTTAATGAAAATAATTAGAGCCATAAAAACAGGTACTCACAAACAAGTATAGTGTCATGCATGGAAATGATATCCCCTGATCTGATGTGTGTAGGGTACGCTCCTCCTTGCCGGCAGCTCAGCTGTTCGTTCCCGCACTGATAAGTGGACAACGTCCAGCTAAGGCAACCACCTCGGATGACTCAAGGTAGCTCAATGCGGAGCGCCTGCACACGGTCCAGCCGCTTGCTGCACGCTCTGCAAGAGCCCGATACTGTAGCCGACAGTGCGGTTACACAGGATCAGGACCCAGGACATGACATTCATGGGGTTGCTAAAGACAACGTTTCGGAGGAGTGGCCTCCTTCTTCAGGTCTCAACCTGGAGGAGGAGAGTACCCTACACACATCAGATCGGGGGATATCATTTCCATGCATGACACTATACTTGTTTGTGAGTACCTGTTTTTATGGCTCTAATTATTTTCATTAAATGGTGTTACACTAGGGCGGTGTGCGCTCTCTTTCTTTTGTTTTCTGCCTGATCATAAATGGCTGCTGTTACCTAAAACTAATGGGGTCCACACTGATGTTATTTCACTGCTGGAAAGTAGTACAATGCACTTTGACCACCAAAAAAAAAAAACAAACAAAAAAACATTGCATAACTAGTATTGGAATCAGGATGGATGGAACCTTGAAAAAAGCTTTGAAATGTTCTTTGCTTTATAGCAGACACCCTGCTATGAAGAGGATGGATAGAGAATATTTTCTGCTTGTTTGTTGGCAATGAATACTATTTTGTATTATGGATGCTATTGTCCAAACCCCTTCACAGACTATTTCATTGCTCATAAATGCACACTGGGTTTCACAAAATGTAATTCATTTAATTTAATTTTACACTTTTTCAATGGTACATGGTTAAAACTCTATAAGGTTTTTATTACCACATGTGAGACCTAAAATATACAGGTTTCATAAGTTATAGCAAATATATTTAGAGTCACAAACAAAAGTTAGTATGCCCTGTTCTTAAAAAAATATACATTGCTCAAAAAAATTAAAGGAACACTTTTTAATCAGAGTATAACATCAAGTCAGTTAAACTCCTGGGATATTGAGCCGGTTAGTTAAGTAGCAGAGGGGGTTGTTAATCAGTTTCAGCTGCTTTGGTGTTAATGTAATTAACAATAGGTGTACTAGATGGGCAACAATGGGACAGCCTCTAAAACAGGAATAGTTTTACAGGTGGAGGCCACTGACATTTTTTCCCATAATCTTTTTTTCTGACTGTTTTTCACTAGTTTTGCATTTGGCTAGGGTCAGTGTCACTACTGGTAACATGAGGCGATACCTGGATCCTGGACCTGGATGCACAGGCAGTCCAACTCCTCCAGGATGGCACATCAATACGGGCCATTGCCAGGTTTGCTGTGTCTCCCAGCACAGTCTCAAGAGCATAGAGGAGATTCCAGGAGACAGGCAGTACTCCAGGAGAGCTGGGCAGGGCTGTAGAAGGTCCTTAACCCATCAGCAAGAGCAGTTTCTGCTCCTTTGTGCAATGAGGAACAGATTGAGAACTGCCAAAGCCCTACAAAATTACCTCCAGCAGGCCACTGGTATGAATGTCTCTGACCAAACAATCAGAAACAGACTTCATGAGGGTGGCCTGAGGGCCCAACATCCTCTATTAGTCCCTGTGCTTTTCACCGACACAGTGGAGCTCGATTGGCATTTGCCATTGAACACCAGAATTGGCAGGTCGGCCACTGGCCCCCTGTGCTTTTCACAGATGAGAGCAAGTTCACCCTGAGCACATGTGACAGACCTGAAAGGGTCTGGAGAAGCCATGGAGAATGTTATGCTCCCTGTAACATCCGTCAGCATGATCGATTTGGTGGTGGGTCAGTGATAGTCTGGGTAGGCATATCCATGGAGGGAGGCACAGACCTATACAGGCTAGACAATGGCACCCTGATTGCCATTAGGTTTTGGGATGAAATCCTTGGTCCAGTTGTAAGACCCTACGCTGGTATAGTGGGCCCTGGGTTCCTCCTGGTGCACGACAATGCCTGGCCTCATGTGGTGAGAGTATGCAGACAGTTCCTGGAGGATGAAGGAATTGATACCATTGAATGGCTCCCACGCTCGCCTGACCTAAATACAATAGGACACCTCTGGGACATTATATTTCGGTCCATCCAACGCCACAAGGTGGCACCTCAGTCTGTTCAGGAGCTCAAAGATGCCCTGGTCCAGATCTGGGAGGAAATACCCCAGGACAGCATCCGTTGTCTCATTAGCAGCATGCCCCGACGTTGTCAGGCATGCATAGAAGCACATGGGGGCCATACAAACTACTGAGTACCATTTTGAGTTGCTGCCATGAAATTTCAGCAAAATGGACTAGCCTACTACATCATTTTTTCACTTTGATTTTTGGGGTGTCTTTGAATTCAGACCTCTGTAGGTTCACAATTTTGTGGCATCCTTTAATTCCTAACACATTATCAAGTCCATATCAGTATAAATATCCATTCAGCATGATATTTTTCCCTTTTGAGATCTGATGTGTTTTCAAAGTGTTCCTTTAATTTTTTTGAGCAGTGTATATCTGTATATATCAATCTATTTAAAGGGTAACCCAACTTCTGTGTGAAAAAAAATAGCAAATAAAAAAATAAATAATATAGCTTATACAATTGTGACTCAAGTCATATTGGAATTGAATGTTATTAAAAAATACCTTTCCTTTTCAATCTGCTCTGTATTTTCTGTAAAATGCAATGCAATATGGCTACTTGGAGGTGTTCTGTACACAGAATGTGCACAGAACATCCCCCAAAAACATAATTTCCTGCTTGTGTGATTGGCTCACTGATTTTCCCAGTAGTCTGCACTAAGATAAAAGTCAGCTTTCCGGCATCCCTTGCAACAAAAATGTCATTTTTGGTGAGATACTCCCAATAGGAAAACACGTCTAAAGGGATGCAGACCCTGCAATTTTAGAGCCCTGCATGTGCAGCAGCTGATTGATATCTAAAACCACTCCCAGTACATTTACTTTCCATATGGACACATACAAACATACAGGGATTTCCTCAGAATAACAAAAGGTAGGAATCTGCAACAAGTGTAATGTACATAGATTACCAAGAGGTGAATGTTTTTTTCTCAACAAAAGTGGAGTTACTCTTTAGGTATAGTCTTGCTAAAACCAATAATGTTTAAAACAGTCATGCATTATTCGACAAATATATGGAAAAACATATTTTCAACAACATTTAAAACATAACAGAGAGCTTGTGTCCAAATAAGAAAAAAGGATGCTGGGCCCTGTGTTCCTTCTAATTGTTCTCAGATTCACGTGCTGTCATATAGGACAAGAAGTGAGGAGAAATCCCACATAAGGGACGCCGATGATAGCAAAAACCTGACAATGGTTGAAACTTTCCTCTCATGATCTAAAGGTAGCTTACACTATTGTGCTGCAGAAATGCACATTTCACTTAGTAGGTGACATGTTGCCATTTACTGTAATGTCTTGTTGAATTACAACTGATCTGATGCAGAAATTCACCATTGGCCAACCTGGTATTTTTGCTATTGCAAAATTGTCCTATTATTTACAATCCAAGTAAGACACAAGAAGTGAGAAGAAACCTATTTAAAATTAAGAGAAACCCACCTAGGTTTCTTTTAATGAGACAAAGGAGAAGCTGTAAAAACAAATGGTGAAGCCATGGTTTTACTGACCCCCTGACCACCTAGCCACAAGTTAGTACCCACTGCCTCCATCGTGGTTCAGAAAAATGTATACTACAGGTCTCATTAGGCAGGCAATTCCACCACAAAACATGGCCCATTTCAGTGAATTGCGATGCACTGTAACTTGTCTGCAACCAGGTTTGCGGAGGGGTGTAACAGACTTTCAATGGTTATCTCTGGCAGTTAGCAAGCACCCTCTAAGCCGCCTGTCAATGTTTCTGAAAAACAGGGCCAGCAATGATGGCCACACAGGTAAACAAGCCCTTAGATGTCAACAGACCCATTTTAACATTGGAATATTTTTCTTACCCACTGTTTCAGTGACAACGCTAACATTTTGGATTTCATATCCTTATCTATACCAAACACAATGGTCAGCAGAGGACACACTGTATATAAACGTGTGGGTGTTAGATATATTGTAAAAAGACTTTGTATCAAAATGCAAGGTCAGCTTATTTTTTTGATCTACCACCCCAATCCTCTCCATGATGAAAAAAAAAAAACATTAACAGAAAAAAGTAAACAATATTTACCTTACACCCCGCTTCCAGCTGCTTCTTTTAGGTGACTGCTGTTTTGCTTGGTGTCTATTAAAGGTTCTTTGCGGTAGAAGACAAGGAAGCTTTGACTTCTAAGGCAGTGTTTCTCAACTCCGGTCCTCCGGCACACTAACAGGCCAGATTTTAAGTATTACCTTGGGGAGATGCAGACTAGGATACTGCAATCACTGAGCAGCATATGATATCACCTGTGATGTATTTCAGTTTTCTTGCAAACCTGGCCTGTTAGTGTGCTCTGAGGACCGGAGTTGAGAAACACTGCTCTAAGGTGTATTAATACTTTTACTAAACAGAAAAGCTGCAGGATACACAATTTATAGCATGCAGTTTTTTTTAATATGCTTGCACCATACACAACACAAGCCAATTATCTTTTCTAGCAAAATGAGCATGTACAATATGTATGCAATGAGTAAGCTTAACAGTTACTCAACTTGGGCGCTCCATGGATAAAATCTTCTTCATGGTTTTTTTGCTCAGAGTCTGACTGCTTTCTCCAAAGTCCCCCAGCTTCCAGCACACGTTACTCCTTGGTCCCCAAAAAACAACTCTGTCCTTTGTCTAACCACATGCCTATTAAAAAATTCCTCCCCTCCCCCTATCTTCCTCTACATCATAGCCTATAAAAGGCTTCCTCTGCTTAGCTCATAAACCAGTCAGACTGGTTCATTTGCATATCAATAGGGGAGGCTTGGCTTCTTAAAACAGCACATGGTCTTAAAATCTAACAATACTATAAAATCACCCAAAAATATCCATAGAAAAATGAATACCCTCCTTATTTATGGGATTATTAGAATGGCAACACAGACAAATAGGCTCCTAACTAACATAGAAAAAATGAAAACATTTTTATTACATGAAACATTGCTAAAAAAAATATGTTTAAAAACATTGTAGCTAGAAACAGTGCACCATATTCACAGCATGAGTGTATAAACATAACCTTGATATAGCAAAAAGAACTAAAGAGACATCTGCACACTCATGCTGTGACTACTGTACACTGTTTCTAGCTGCAATGTTTTAAAATGTTTTTTTTATTAATGTTTCATGTTATTTTTTTAATATTAGTTTGGAGTCTGTTTGTCTGTGTTGCCCTTCTAATAGTCCCATCAATAGGGAGGTTATTCTATATAATTTAGGGGCGAAGGCACTCCTACCCTTCCACTATACTTCCACTCCACCCTTCCCTATGAAAATTTGCAGGAAGCTAGGGAAATTGTTTACTTTGCTCAGCTAATAGTGCTTTTATGTAACTTTGCTTTATAAATGGGGGATGGGGTAGTGCAGTTAGATCTAAAAGATAAGTGGGCCTCGAATTATGACCCAAAGTCACTTCAAAGTAGATGCAAAACCTTACTAAATGACATTACTTATGACATTGCTTGAGGACATTTAGTTTGCTAAAACAGTCTGAGGAATTCATAGAATTTAGTCGGGGTGCAGGATGGTGCTTGCTCCCGATTCATGTAACTGTTAGAATCATAGGTTGGCGTGTCCTCAGTGCAATCATTCCCTCCCCTCCCACTGTGCCCATACACTAGCAGGTGCATGAGGAGTTTTGTACTAGGGGTGGGCGAAGCTTTATGAGGAACTGAGAGACTAGTTCCCCATCAGACCTGCATTCATTTTGATTGACAGTGCAATGCATTGGGTGAATCCATAGCCACTATTCAGAGCAACAGTGGCTTTCTAATCCACCGGTAGCCATGTCCCATCAATCATAAGCAAGGCAGACCTGATGAGAAACTAGTCTCAGAGTTCCCTATCAGGTTCTGCCCATCCAACAAACACAGTGGCCATTTATTTATTTCAGGTACTTATATATCGCTGACAATTTACGCAGCACTTTACATATACATTGCACATTCACATCAGTCCCTGCCCTTAAGGAGCTTACAATCTAAGGTCCCTAACTCACATACATGCACAGTAGGGCCAATTTTTTTTTGTTATACAGGATCCAATTAACCCATCAGCATGTCTTTGAAGTGTGGGAGGAAACCGGAGTACCTGGAGGAAACCCACGCAGTCACAGTGAGAACATTCAAACTCCAGGCAGGTAGTGTAGTGGTTGGGATTCGAACCAGCGACCCTCTTGCTGCTAGGCAAAAGTGCTAACCACTACACCACTGTGATATTGAGTTGTCAGGTTGTCAGGATGGCAGAACCTGCAGAACTCTAGGATTAATTCCCCATCAGGTCCGCCTTGCCCATGATTGACAGCAGATGGCAGCAGAGTTCAAAGCTATGGAATCTACCCATCTTCCCATTGTCTCTGAGTTCCCCATCAGGTTCCACCAACTGTCAGTTCAGTGTGACCTGAATCCTTGCTTGTTAGGATGCGGGCAGCCTTTTTTGTAGCAACCAATGATATAAATATAAGACATATTAAACTTTATTAATAGAGTATTGAACACACAACACCTCCCCCCACACTCACATTAACAGGGTGACAACAACGAATGCTGCAAATGAAAAAATACTGAACATTACTTTTTAAATTATTTTATGCGTTAAAACATATATGAGATTTTAGGGCTAGGGTGTACGTTACTTTAATATCCCCATTACTTGAAAATCCAGTAAAAGGCATTGCAACCTGGAATGTCATTGATTTACCTAACTTAGAAGCAAAAGCAGTTAGACTGATACAAAACAAAATACATTTTCCTGTGTCCAGGAAACAGCATGCAAGATTCTTAATTTGAACTCATAAAACCAGGTTATGTATTGTTACTTAGAACAGGGGAATCATTACATCATTCTCTAACCTAGTACCTCTATAGAACACTCTTTTACATTATATCTATATATATATATATATATATCATATATGTATATATTTATACATATGTAATATATTTTGTACACAGTATATAGTATACAGTATATATATATATATATATATATATATATATATATATATATATATATATATATATATATATATATATATATATATACACACATTTATTAGCTATATATTTTATATATCTGTTTTTTGTGTTTCATTCACTTTTAAACACATTTTTGCTTTTAATTATAACATTGGTATGTTTTGAATTGCAATATGTTTGCTGCAATTAATATGAAAATGACAATCACAATTCTAAAATGAAACTTTATGAATTAATCCAGACACACTTGAGTATGCAAAATCGATTTATGTTTAATAATGGATAGCATGTCAATACTTTAGCTATGTAATTGCAAGAAAAAGCATTTGTTTGCATATGTATTTCTTATACTTTCTAAAATCTTGCAGCAGCACCGACACAGGTGTAACAGAAAGGACTGGAATTGGCACAATGCGTGAGGCACATCAAATCACTTAACCTTTTATGACCAAACGACAAAGTACATTTTCTCCTATTAGAGCATCAGCTCTATCACTAAAGCACCAGCGAAAACTTTGTATGAATCTCTACATAGCAGCAGCTAAATTATGTGCATTATGAAATCTTCCCTAATGCCTAATGGGTTTATTTTTCTACACAAATGATAATTTTTCCTGTGTGGAGCTTTAAGAGTAAGGATAGAACCTTCAGCCGATCCACATGAGCTTTGCAAACATCAACTAGATTTGTCTGCAACAATCAGTAATTGAGCTTACAGCAAAACAATGATCCAAATTCCATCGTGGACAAACAAAATAACAGAGAAATCAATTTTATACATGCTAAATATTCATGAGGATTTTGTGCTGCACAAAAAAAAAAAAAAAAACTGAGATGTTAGTGTATGTCAAGTCAAGAATACAGATGATGCTCTCGTTATCCTGAAATTACTAGGTCACCCGCCACTTACTGGTAATGCCAGCAGCTTTACTTTGTCACCCGCCACTTACTGGTAATGCCAGCAGCTTTACTTTGTCACCCGCCACTTACTGGTAATGCCAGCAGCTTTACTTTGTCACCTGCCACTTACTGGTAATGCCAGCAGCTTTACTTTCTGAATTCTAAAGTGTTTTTCCACCCTTTAAAACAAAAGAAATTGGTGTAGTTAATATATTAACCTTTGAAGCCTCTGTTCGTGCCAAAGACATAATATTAAATTATTAGTTCTATTGTCATTTGTCTTTGATGAAAAGTATGCTAAATACGGTATCACAACCATAATTACAAAAAAATGCTCTAACATGAAATAGTAAACAGAGCTGAATAAGGCTAAGTTTAGTTACCCAAAGCAAACATTTTCAATTTACCTTATGTTGTTCTGGCTGCTTTAAAGTTTCAAAGGTAATTGTTAATTGGTTGTTATGGGTTACTGCTCTTTGCACTGGCTTATTAATTAGCATGATGTTATTATTAGAATGACCGTAATCTTAAGCATATAAGTACAAAATGGTATTTTGGTAACACTATAAAATGCAGTAAAATAAGTCCCTTCTAACTGCAGTTCATCTGTTTGCACTAGTGTAGTTATTCCAATGAATGTTCATTGTCATGAAAGGCGTAGAGTAAATGAATCAATAACTTCATTTAAGTGTAAGTGTATTTCCTCTAATGAGTCCTGGAGCTGCAGGTCCCATTTTGGTACATGCTGTCTGTTGTCAAAATGCCATTCTGGAGATCTTCAGCACTGTAAGCTCTGCTTTTTAATGCCGTGGCATAGTAGTCCACTGGTTCTTCTGTGGCATTTTCCATCCAGCTAAGGCACAAGACCTTCTGAAAGGACCGTCTGAAATTGTCTGATAGGACACCATAGAGGAAGGGATTGGCACAACTGTTGGCATAACCAAGTGCAACAGAGAGCTGGCTGATTGTAGTGTCCCCCCTCCTGGCAAAGACACCCACTAACTGCACTACATAGAAAGGCATCCAGCAGACCACGAAAACTGTCACCACTACAGTTACCATAAGTGTCAGCTTACGCTCAGATCTGCGTCGTTGCTGCCAACCAGCCTTCAGAGCCACGACCCTCATTTTAGTGATAATGAGAATATAGCAGAGACAGATGGCAGCCATAGGCAGGAGGAAGCCCATCAAAAATGTATAGAGTACAAAGACCACAACCCATCGTTGAGAAGGTTCAGGCATATGTACGTTGCAAGCCACTGTCCCGTCAGTGTTAGGCGCTGTACTGGAGAAGATTACAATCGGCATAATGATAAGAATCGAAAAGAGCCAAACTCCAAGGTTCACCATCTTTGCCACGCTCGGCCGTCTGTAGCGGGCAGCACTTATGGGATGGACTACTGCCACATACCTGTCCAAACTAAGAACCGCCAAGCAGTAGACACTGGTAAACATGTTCATGGCGTCCAAACTCAGAACCAGCCTACAGAGAAGAGAGCCAAATGGCCAGTGCCGGAGGAGAGTAGATGTCACCAAAAAAGGTACACTTAGCATGAGAAGTTCATCGGCAATGGCCAGATTTAAAATATAGATGTTTGTGGCAGTCTTCATTTTGGCATAACGCAAGATGACATAAATCACCATAGAGTTGCCACACAATCCCACAATACAAACTAACGAATAGACAAATGAAATAAAGATTGCAATTCCAGGAGACTCCGTAGAAGTGCTATTCCGGGTGCTGTTGCCCAAAGTCAACTCTCTTGCATTGTCCAGTAATCCTAT